>NC_137742.1:24551600-25751600 GCF_963264785.1 Psittacula echo | reverse complement strand
TGGGCAGGACACAGAAACTTCTTTGAGGCTTCTTACTGCCTTGAAATAGAAATGCTTTTCTTCACCTCTCTTATTTTAGGATTAGATTTGACTGCTCATTTTGGCATTGGGTTTGCTTATCATTTCTCACTTTATATAATGTCATAAACTACTACATTCTCATCTAGGATTTCAGGAACAGTCTTTAGTTCTCTAGCAGTGCTTTTAATTAACAGGCTCAGAGGTGTATGGGAGGACTAATCATTAGCAAGAGCTTCCCATTCAGTAACAGTAGCAACAGTAAGTCATGTACTGTGGAACTTGAAATTTCTCTTCTAGCCCTTTTGCTTTCACTTCTTCTAAATGTGAGTTTGTAAGTGTACTCTCTGTACCTTAAGGTGTTCTGAGAGTGTGAGAGGTTATTTTTAAGAAATCTTTTGTGAAGAATTCAATATAAACCAATTTCAAGGCTCAAATTATGGGCTGACATGGTTGTTAGGAAGAAATGGGCAGCCATGGTAAAAGGATGTAAGATGATTTGTAGATAACCTGAAGTTAGCATTTGTCAATACCATCCCAAATGCTTATTTCAAACCAATGCTTTACTTGAACTTGGGTCACGGGGTTTGATTCATAGTATACTTGGTGTTAAATTTGAATCCATCAGAGAATGTCACTCTGGATTTAATGGGCTGTACTGGCTCTGAGTTGTCTTGTGTATTTTGTAGTGTTTGTTTTTGTTAAGTTTGTCTTGTTTTCTCTAATCCTTGTGTGTTTTGATATAAATCTTTCCCTCATTGATTATAGAGTATAATGTTTGTAGGAAGAGTATGACATAACACACTATTTTTGTCAATTTACGGGTCAAATTAAATTATGAGAAGTACAGAAGGGAAGGCTCTAGGTCTAGAAATAATTTATTCTGGTAAAAGGATACTCAGATTCCTCTTGTTGTGCTGAAGACATCTTCCACTAGACCAAGTTGCTCAAAGCCCCGGCCAGCCTGGGCTTTGTAGAACATTGTAATGCTCATCTTTCACGTATAAAGAATGTGAAGTCCTCTACATTAATTTTCATTGCGCTGTCTACACTGCCTCTGTGCTCATGATAAAATACAGAGTTTAAGTTAGTATCTGTTTCAAGTAGAATCATAGAATAGTTAGGGTTGGAAAGGACCTTAAGATCATCTAGTTCCAACCCCCCTGCCATGGGCAGGGGCACCTCACACTAAACCATGTCACCCAAGGCCTCATCCAACCTGGCCTTGAACACTGCCAGGGACGGAGCATTCACAACTTCCTTGAGCAACCCATTCCAGTGCCTCACCACCCTCACAGTAAAGAATTTCTTCCTTATATCCAATCTAAACTTCCCCTGTTTTAAGTTTTAACCCATTACCCCTTGTCCTGTCACTACAGTCCCTCATGAAGAGTCCATCCGCAGCATCCTTGTAAGCCCCCTTCAGATACTGGGAGGCTGCTATGAGGTCTCCACGCAGCCTTCTCTTCTCCAGGCTGAACAGCCCCAACTTTCTCAGCCTGTCTTCATACGGGAGGTGCTCCAGTCCCCTGATCATCCTCGTGGCCCTCCTCTGGACTTGTTCCAACAGTTCCATGTCCTTTTGATGTTGAGGACACCAGAACTGCACACAATACTCCCAAGTGAGGTCTCATGAGAGCAGAGCAGAGGGGCAGGATCACCTCCTTTGACCTGCTGGTCACGCTTCTTTTGTTGCAGCCCAGGATACAGTTGGCTTTCTGGGCTGCAAGCACAAACTGCAGCCAGCTCATGTTCAGTTTCTCATTGACCAACACCCCCAAGTCCTTCTCCGCAGGGCTGCTCTGAATCTCTTCTCTGCCCAACCTGCAGCCGTGCCTGGGATTGCTCCGACCCAGGGGTAGGACCTTGCTCTTGGCATGGTTAAACTTCATAAGGTTGGCATCAGCCCACCTCACAAGCGTGTCAAGGTCCCTCTGGATGGCATCCCTTCCCTCCAGCGTATCAACCGAGCCACACAGCTTGGTGTCATCAGCAAACTTGCTGAGGGCGCACTCAATCCCACTGTCCATGTCACCGACAAAGATGTTGAACAAGACCGGTCCCAACACCAATCCCTGAGGGACACCACTCGTTACTGGTCTCCAGCCGGACATCGAGCCATTGACCACAACTCTTTGCATGCAGCCATCCAGCCAGTTCTTTATCCACCGAGTGGTCCACCCATCAAATTGATGTCTCTCCAATTTAGAGACGAGGACGTCATGTGGAACAGTGTTGAATGCTTTGCACAGGCCCAGGTAGATGATGTCCACTGCTCTACCCCTGTCCATCAGTTTCGTAGCCCCATCATAGAAGGGAAGTACACTTCTTTGAGAAATTATGTTCTGACTTCATGAACTGTGTACCTCAGTGGTTAGGAAAAGAGACCAAGCAGGTTTTATCTGTAATCACTGTTAGGAGATATTTTACCTCAACTGAATCTCTCCATAGATTTTTATTTAGCATTGCAGAGATAGTTTGTGCTCAGAAATACCTGCTTGGGTGTTTCTGTACTTGTACTCCCATAGACACTTGGAAAAGTTTGACTGATTTATAACCAGCTATTTATTTGAAGAACAAAAAAAAAAAAAAAAGAGGGGGTTATATTAGAGTTATACTGTGTTTACAATATTTCATACCTGAAATAACTTAGAAGTTCTTTAGATGGCTCTACTCCTTTTCTAAAAAAGAATTTAGAAAACCCCTCATTACTTTAGCTGGTACAGGTTGGAAATATTTCCATTTTATCCATGAAAAGCAGTGCATTTTGTGTGGAATAAAGCGTAAGCGTGGCTTAACCTAAACCCTACGTGGTAATGTAGTTTGTATTTGCTTTAAGTTAAAATTAGTTCAAATACACTTAAAGAAGACATTTGAAATGTTTTGTGATTTAGCACCTCAACAAATATTTGGGTACAGATATATTCCTTGTGGTGTTAAAAAACTCCAGTGCAGCTGATACCTCTTACAGTATGGTATCATTAAAGGTGTGTGCCCTAGGCTTATCCCCTAGTAATTACATTCATGGAATCATATTTGACCCCTCTAGCTCAACTTTGAGGTACTCTGTGCATGTTCATGGGCGAAACTTGCTTTTAAATGTACTAAATGCACTTTTTCTTGGGGCCACGAGAACTCCCCTTCTGCCTCATCTGTGCCACCCCCCCAGGTTTGCTAGGGGTGGCATGGGAAGGTCTGATGGGTCCTCTTCCTCCCTGCCGCTGCCCAGCTGCCCCATCAGTGCTGTAACACAACCGCAGTGGCAGTGCTGGGCAGGTGAAGGGGGTGAGCAGCCGGATCGATGGATGTCAGGTTTTGCCACGTGTCCTGGCACCTGGTTGGTGCTAGGACCCAGGGTAGGATCAGCAGCGACTCAGCGCTGTAACTTCGCTGCCTTCTATTTAAAGACTGCCCTGAGTCAGGAGAAGTGAGAGCTGCTGGGGATGACAGTTGCTTCAGGCAACCCTGGGGAGGACAGGGTCGAGGGTAAAAATCACCGGCAAGGGCCTGAGCTGGGAAGCATATGGAGCGGAACCGCAGCACCGAGTGTGACAGGGCGTCTGAGACCTCCTCCTTCATAGGGGATGAAGAAGAGCAAGAAGAAGAAGAGGAGGAGGAGGAGGAGGAGGAGGAAGAAGAAGAAGAGGAGGAAGGGGAGGAAGACTCTATGGACCCAGGGGAAGCTGAGGAGCTGACTAACAGGTACTGCCTCCCCAGGGACTCACAGCCTTGGGGGGAGCTGGCAGTTGCACCCCAAAGTATGAGCCCAGGGAGATGCGAGGACTGGGGCGCAATGCTGGTTGTAATGCCTTTCCCCCTCCTCTTCCCCAACTGCTGTGGGGAGTTGGAGGGAGAGAAGGGGCTGTCTGTTAATTGGGGTTTTTTGGTTGGGTACGGCTGTATTTGAGTTTTGTGCAGTAAGTGCCTGGCCTGAGTTCCCTACAGGCTTTTCTATTTAAAGATCCTCTGGCGTGCCAGCTAAAGTGGCATCTCCCTCTACTCCTCCCTCTCTGGCTGACTGTTTGTCACATACCAATCTTAAATGCTCTGCAGATTAGCTTGTCAGGGAGAAAACGGTCAAAGATTACAATGGTGCATTGAATTTTTTTCCTTTTGACGCCCATTCTTCTATCCCATTTGTCCCTCCCTCCTAAGTCTCTTCCTCCCAAAAAAGGAAAAACCTTCTGTATGTCTCTCCACTGCCAGTTACAATTTGGGTGGCTGATTTTTGGGGTGAAATGAGAAATATTTTACCACTTTTTTCCTTCCTTTTTTTCCCTTAAGTCTTGCACAAAACAGTTCGTTGTCCTAGTACTGCAGTCCTACCATCAGGAAAAAAACAAGTGAGGCCATGGCTGGCCACCCAGCTCATGGCCCTGGGCCTGCGCAGAACGGGAGCCATCTGTAACCTGATCCACACAGACAGAGCCCTCTGGCTGTGCCAGCACTGTTGGGTTTAGAGAGAGACCATAGGGCCTGAGAGTGCCTGGCACATGTTGGGTCACGAGATCTCTTCTCATCTTGCGTACAGCCTGTTGGGTTTGGGTGGATGCTGTAGGCAGAACCAAAGACATTACTGTTGTCAGGCTTAGGTATCTCCAGAAACACTTTTTTTCTTGAGAGAGAGATTTGGGTCATACAGTGCCTAAAACCTCACTGCTGTGGGGCCATCCTGCATTTACAAACCACTCTTGGTGTATCAGTTCAAAGCACTCTCTGACATTGCTGTAAGTTACCGGGAGAAAAAAGATGGCAAGAGGAAGTGTGGGTGTCCGCACAGCCTAACCCACCCGAGGTGCTGCGGGATTGAAAGCCAAAGAGGGAAACACAGCCCAGGACAGTAGGAAAACCTCCTTGCAGAGGGAATAGAGAGCTGGTTTTCCAGAGAAAACACTGGGACACCCCCAGTACGTAATGCTGTGTTTCTCCAGGGGCAGATGCTATCTCTTCAGTCCTGTCCTGGCAGAGAGAGGGGTGATGTACTGAAAAACACTGCTTGAGCAGGGGTGCAACTCTATGAGAAAACCTGCTGAAGATGCTGGAGTGCAGCTACTGGCTGCAGGCAGCTAAAACACAACTGTGTGGACTCTGCAATTAAATGTGAATAATAAAACTCAAATTGTAAAACACGAGTGGGAGCGGCTGACTTTCCCCTTAAGGAGAGGGAAATCTGCCGAGCCTCACAGTTATTAACTGCTCCTGCTAGGACAGCTTCTCCATGGGTGCCTGTTAACAGCTCCCTGCAGCTGGGTCTTGCTGCTGGCTATCAGCCTGCACAGTGCAAACACGGGCACTACATCTCATTGCTTAATTAAAACAGCAACCATTCCCTTCAGCTCTCAGTTATATTAAGCACTGCAGAGTTTATGTCTGTCCTTAACTGCCTTACTAATAAGAGAGGCCAGAGTCTACCAGAGAGGTTTTTAACAGCTGTGCTCAGTGGTAACTTTAAATCCATTTGAATAGTTTAA
Organism: Psittacula echo; assembly: GCF_963264785.1. Lineage (NCBI taxonomy): Eukaryota > Metazoa > Chordata > Aves > Psittaciformes > Psittacidae > Psittacula > Psittacula echo. The sequence continues at coordinate 25,746,111 of NC_137742.1, read as the reverse complement.
TTAGGTTGAAGGCAATGTGAAGTTTGGTTTTGGCACAGATATGGTGACTGCGCCGGGCGCTCAGCAGTGGCTCAGTGAGGTTAAATAAAACTGACTCTTCAACTGCTTAAATCTTGTTGCAAATGTCAGGCGGTTGTTGAGATTAAGGACTTCTGCGCCGAGCGCCTGGGCAGGGCTCCTGGGAGGTGCTGGCTAACCAAGAGCAGCTGGTCCGAGCCCCTGGGACATACTCAGGCTGGAAGCTAATTATTTGTTGACAAACAGGTTTGCCAGCGGCTGTTGCAGAACAGATCTCTGTGTCTGCGTGTGTGCTTTGAAAACGCAGCTTAGGGGAGGTGTGGCCAATATGCAGACTTGGCTAAAGACAGCTTGTCCTGGACTCTGTGGTCACTGATTTATTTTTAACAACCCCAAGCTCTCTGCTGCTTTTGTCTCTCTCTTCTGCGCGCAGTTGAACAGCACCTGGTTGTGCGACATTGCAGTGAGCGGGGAAATTCCCCATTGGCTCCTATCTCCACCTTTCGAGCATGCTAAATAGCCTCATACCTATTTTATAAGAGAGTTATGCAGCAAGGTGGCTCGCCCAAGGCCTGCAAGTGCTGGTGTGAAAGAAGCGAAAAAGCCCTGTTGTTCCCCGGGACACCAACCCCTGAGCCCTGATAGACCCACTCTGCTTCCACACAAGTACCTCTGCAGCAGCACGGGGAATAAAACTGCATCGGAGTTTATGACTTGCCCCCAGATTATGATGCACGCATGTAAAAAGCAGAAAAATTCTGGTGTCACATCTTTCTTACCCTTTTTGGTGTAATTTTTAAATAATTTGGTTTCCTAACACAGGTTTTTATGCAAGTAATGAGACTGACATGCAGCATCAGAACCTATTATAAAGATGTGATAAGGCATCATGTCCTTATCCGCATAAATCACTCGCTGATCTTCAGAGGGTTCATGCAATATTTTCTTGCCTTTGGATGTTTTACTGACTGAGAAGGATTGTGGCGGGTGTCTTTTGTTTCTAGCTCCACATGGAGTTAATCGTCTAAACAGGGAAAATATTTTGAAAGCATGTATTGTGTGTTTTAAGGTAAACATGAGTATGCAGTTAATAGGTTTTGATTTTTGTATCAATAGATGTGAGAATTAAGCCTAGCTATACAGAAATAGTTTACTGGTTAACTGGTTTGCATACCCACTGGAATATCTGTGTCTCTAACTGATGGTTGACATGATCTGACACAGTTCTGTCCCTCAGACATTTCCCAGATGATTCCCTTTTACAGTGGGAAGGTCTCTGGATGTGTCTGTGTGCAGGGCTTATGTAAAAATGGCTCTGCAGCCAATTTATACGTGTTTCCAGGAAGCTGGTTTACCTGGAATGGGTATGGGACTCATTTCATGATGACCTAAGGCCAGTAAATGGAGAGAAAACCCTGGAGTTCTGTAATATTATTATTATTATCATCATCATCTTTATTTTTGTTTATTGAAGCAGTACTTCCACAAGAAGATCATAGGTATGGAAGCTTTAGAGCTAAGTCTAGCTTAGCTTTAGGTGAAATGGATGAGAGGGCAAGCACAGTGAAGGGCCAGCCACGTGGGGATGCTGCAGCACCCGGGAGAGTGAAGGGATAGAGTGATAGTGGATGGGATGGTGAGAAGGAGAGTGTCAGGGATTTGCCTTCCCTAGGAAAAGTTTTCCATACCCTCCTCACAGCAGAGAAAGATGCAGGGGAAGGGGGTGTGTGGTTTTTAGTTTCCTAGATGGGATGTGGCAGCACCTGCCTTGGGCCAGGAGGAAGGCTGCAGGTGCTGGTGCAGAGAACACGAGAGCAGAAGGAAGTGGAGGCTTCCCTTTTCCTTTGCACATGCTGTCTCCAGCACGGTGGGGCAGAGGCTCCGACAGAAGGGCACAGGGAGCAGCTGGACGTGGCGGAACATCGAGATGGGTTTGCTGCAGCTGGCCACCCCACCAAGCACCTCAGGCCCTGCCGGCACTGGTGATGGGAAGCTCTATGTCTTGTGTCTCATCAGTCTTTTAGATGATATTAACTGAGTCCTTTATAGAGGTCTATCTTTGCAGTTCAGGTCTGAAATAACACACTTCAAGGAGTTCCCTATTACATCTCAAAGTGATTAAATCACTGTGTAAAGGAAGTCTCACACCCAGACCTAAGCATTTGTTCAATACCTGTGCTCCCTCCACAACCTGTATGGTGGAAAATCCAGAATGCGGGAGCAAGGCAGACCTCTGGGGCACGGAGGTGCTGTGGGGTCTTGAACAACATCTGAAGTCGCAACCAGCAATGCCACTGGGCCATGCCATGAGCTGGTGTCTGGAAGAAGAGACCAGCACCCCAGCACGTTCCTTCCCAGACATTTACAAGGGTCAGGCATGGAACAGAGTGTGTGAGAGAGGCCCAGCTCCTGGATCCCAGCTGCTCTTAATAAAAATCAACTTTATATCAAAGCAAGCAGCTCTCTTACTCCTTTTAGGTGATTGTTCATTTGAACTTGGACAGATGCGTGTTGCCAGAAGGAGCATCATTAACACAGAAGGAAGTTAGCAGTAGGCTAACAAATGAAAGGCTGGGTTTAAAATAGTGACTTTCTCTAGCTTCTTGTTCTCTTACCCTGAAGAAGAAGATAGACAAGCTGTAGCGCTAGGAAATGCAGAGCAATAGGCAGAGACCTCGCTGAGCATACTGATTGCTGTTGGGGGAGAGGAGCAGCATGGTAAAGGCAGAAGCTGCAGGAATTTACAGAACCACAAACACAGAAAAACAAGTATTTCCTTCAGCTGGGAAGGCAAGCTGGCCAATACCGGTGTCCACCCACCTGCACTGTGCCAGCAGGGGTGAAGTAGGAGCCTTCAGGGAATGAGAGATTTGTCATTGCAGGCCGCTGCACGGCTTGACATGTCGGTCATTTTATCTGGGTTGTTTTCAGCTTGCGAGGAGCAAGCAGCAGGAAGTTTTGGCGGTACCAGGAGTGACGAGGTCTGACGTGCAGAGAGCGAAGGGAGGCTCGGGGGGATTTTAGAAAGCCGGTGGTGTGTTGGTGCTTCTTGCGGGCAGTGGTGGTGTAACACAGATGGACAGACCTCACTCAGCACGTCTGAATGTGGCTGCCCTGGCAGATGGGAAGGTGAAAACTCCTCCCTAGTACAATACATAAGGGAGCGTGTGCACAGCCTGCCAGTCTGGACTAGAAACCTGTAATCCCCAAGGACACAGCACAGAAGTCATACTGAGAAGCAGAGACCTGCGAGAAGCCGGGGAGGCGATAAGAAAAATCGGGTTCTGAGCCTTTAAGACAAGAAGCAAAGAACCAGTTGTCAGTGTCTCCAAGAATTATGACAGGTTTGCACCAGTGCCCTAGCAGTGAACAGACTGACAGCACATGTGCCGGCAGGACTGGGTGTGAAATGTCTGCTTGGAAAACAGGTAGCACTGGCTCTTGTCCCTGGATGTCGGTGGCTTTGTATCTGCATCTATGGATCTGAAACACGGCAACGGCAGACGTTTCTCTGACTAGAGAGGGGTCCTTCAGCTACTACTGTGCAACATGCAGATTATGTGTAAAACTAGGGCACCATTTGAAAGTATACTGCAGGGAAATGTTTAACTTACATGTCTTTCCTTCTGGCCTTAAAGATAGAAAGCACCATCTCGTTGCAGTGTAGAGGAATATGGATTGTGACTGCAACATTGGAAATGAGGCAAAGTTGCGACTATTTCAAGCTTTTTGCATAGGCAGGGCCAGGGCAGCCCATTCTTACTCACTATTAGCTGAAATGGGAGTGCTGCTCTGTTCTGCGTGGGGTTTTATTTAATAGCACCAGGTAGTGCAGAAAAATAGGTTTAAGTAAGACCTGAAAGCTTCCTTAGTACTGCTTTATTGTATTTATTCTATTTTTGTTTTGCTATGCTTCAGTCAATCTAACACCAGGCCATGACACTGGCAAGGGAAAAGCTGGCAGCAAAATTGGTATAGATTTGTTTGCTTTGGTATTGGTATATAGTGTTTGCCTTGCCTTTTCCTCTAACCTGTAAATTTTACCTTATGGAGCTAGCCTTGCGAGAAGGTACTGCATCAAGGCAGATAATCCACTGTACGTTCTGGGGTTCGTATTTGTTTAAGTGTTGATTGGTTTTGTTTGCTTTGCTTGGCTAAGATGTGATTATTTAATATTGTACTGTCAGAATGTCTTTGAACTGTAGGCTTTAGTCCAAGCTGTCTTACTGCTCATGGTCTCCAGGCCAGCCCAGTCACCACAGTTGGCTTTAAACCCCATCACTGGAAGCTGATACGACTGCCTGGTCAGGCTGCTGTCCCACAGGGTGACCTCAGTCTTCAGTTAGTCCTCAGGATATCAGGGCAAATCCATGGTAAGATAAGGCCAGCAGTCCCCGTATCAGGATTATCTTTCTGTTTACAGTCAATACTGAGCAGTTTTGCCGAGTGCCCTTCACGAGAGCTTGGCAGAATTTGCTTGATGGAGTGATTATGGCTTTCCTCAGGGTTCCCTCTTCTCCTTCAAAGACATCTGCCTTCTGCCAGGTGCTTTGTGCCTTCCAGAGCTGTGCTGACTGCTCCTCAGGGATGTCCCCTGCCTCTGCAGCCTGCAGGCACCCCTGGTACCCGCATGGTGCTGGGTCACAGCCTGTGGCAGTTGGTCAGGCGGGTTCTGCTTCTCTGAGCACATGGTCAGGAGCCAGAATTCTCCAGTCTTGCTGAAGAGGTGCTTTACCCAAATTAGCTGGACAGTGACCCTTCCCCTATGCAGTGGAAGTAGGATTTATAGATGTGTGGCCGTAGATTTATACTATTCTATGGGATTAACAGACTTCACCTCTTGCTGTACTGAAGCCTCTGCCTTTGCCAGCAGATACTCTGCCTTTTGTTCCATCAGCTACTAATATGATTTCCTGAAATAAACTACTGTCTACTCAAGAAATACTAGGGTTGAGTGTTTTGATTACCTTTCTATGCTTTTTTGTCGTAACTATTGCAACCTTAAATTAAATTTAAAAATAGCATAGTATTATGTCTTTTAATTGCTTTTACTATTCTTCAAGCTCTTATTTCCAAGACTGTTTTTTTCTAGGTTCCCTGAAAATGTTTCTCTTGCCTTTTTTTTAAGTGAGAGATATTTGATTGCAGCATGTGATAGTGAATTGATTATTTATCACAATATCTAAAATTAGCTCTATAAAACATTGTTAATTTATTTTGGGGAGGGTTCAGTGTATTTTTGTTGTGAATATATTCCAGATTACTTAAATATGTAGAGTGCTTAGAGGATGAAACCCTAGGATATCTAAAGGATAGATTCTCTACTCCTTTGAGCATTGTAGAATCGTTTACACTTTGGCAAAGCAAGTGTGGGTGCTATTAAAACACTGACAGTATCTTGTAAGTGTTTAATGCAAAGTTTAAATTATACTGTGAGATAACCACGCACTGGAGAATAGCCCCAGAATCAGTTCAATCTCACTTTAGCAAACCAAGGTCATATGAAAGACTGGTTTTCCTGCATTGTCGAGAGATTTAAACACCTCCCCTTCATTGAATTAACCTTGCAACATGCAGCTTTACAAAAATTTGTCTAAAGTACATTTGTCAAAGGAAATACTACTTTGCTTATGCTTGTATATTTTGTAAAAATTAAGTATTTTTACATCTTCAAAAATATTTCTGCTTTACTGCAGTAATTTAATTTGTTGTGTATTTTTACAGCTTTGTTTTTCTCTTTTGTTTGTTTCGGTTTTAGTTTAAAAGATGTTATCCAAAGCGAAGATGTGAAACCCAAGCTGCAGTACATCATGACTAATCCTTCCTTTTCTATGGTAACAGTTCAAAGTGAAGACAGCGGGATAACCTGGGAAACCAGCTCGAGCAGGTGTTCTACTCCCTGGGCCTCAGAAACTAGTACAACTTCTGATCTTTACAGTATGGAAAGTTCACCGGTAGGTTCTCCTCCAGGAAAAGTTATTTTTATTATGGATGAAGGTAAGATTGTTCGGAAAAGGAAGCACAAACTTTCAAATAGGGCGCCGATGGCTATGAGCCTGAAAGGAGGCCAGGGCAATAAAAAACGTGACTCTTCTGCAGTGCAGAGGCAAGAACCAAGAACTGTTCTAGGAGATGTGCAGGCCTCCGTGTTGAACGTTGAGCAGGTGGAAGCACAAGATACAGATGAGGAAATGGATGACAAAGAAGGTGCAGAGGACATCGTAGAAGAGCCAGTAAAACGTGCTCCAATAAGATCAATATTTAGAGAGAATAGACTGAGAAAAGTAGGGCCAATCCTTGGAGGGCCAGTACAAGCTAGAATCCAGCTGTTCAACTCAATTTTTGGAGGAACTGCTCCAGACCCTGAAGCATGGGAGAAAACCAGAATCCAGAGAAGCAGCTCAGTTTCAGGAGATTCTGAACAGTTCCTTGAAACATCAGTAAAAGAAAGACTGCAGAAGTTCCGTTCACTTTCAGAAGCAAAACATCCTAAACCTTTTCAGAGAATAAGAAGCAGAAATCTTGAAACACCATCGGAGAGAAGAAGGGAGCAAAGACAACAACCCACAGGACATGCAAATCAAAGCTATTCTTCACCAACAATGCCTCTTGAAAAGCGGCTTACTGCTAAAGATGATGTTGCATCTGAAAATATTAAACCCACTAAAACAAAAGATAAACCAAGCAGATTTTCAAGCTTTGGTGCAGAAAAAACTCTTCAACATGAAGAAAGAAAAGACTCAGAGGAGTCTGGAGAGAGAGACTTGCTGAAGTCCTGCCCTCCTGAAGAAGCCAGGAAGCCGCAAGATCATTCACCTGTGGCCAAAATACCAGAGCAAACAACTTCCATTTCATTACAGTCTGGTGATAAATCAGAGAAACAAGTGCCTCTTTCCTCAGCTGAAAATGCAAACAAGAAACCAGACCAGTCCCTGCTAAAAGCATCAGATCATCTGGATGAACCAAAGGAGCAGGAACTTCAGCCCAGTTCTGCACCACAGTTTGTTTCAGATGATTTTGTGGATGAATTAGATAGGCAAAGTACCCAGTGTATTTTGCGTACAGCATCTGTGTCAGAACATTCTGAGTGGGAAGCACAGAAGTCAGCAGTTGAGTCTCACTTACCTAGTGCTCCATCAGCTAAATCCAAATATTCCACTCTATCTGAAACAAGACAGAAGGATGTTATTCCTCAGTCACTAGAAACGGCACAATCTGAGTCTGAACAAGTATTATTACCACATTCTGCGGATGAAACAGGGAAGAAAGAAATTGAGTATCCTTCAGCAACAACTGCACTGTCAGAAACAGAGCCTTCAGGTCTATCGTATTCTGCTAAAAAGAAAGAGGATCAAAAAACCCCCCCACTGGAAACCCAAAATGTTCACATAGAAAAGCAAACAAAGTCTGAACAGGACTTTTCATCCTCTCTTCAGAAAACAGAGGAGGAAAGAATGAAACTAAAACCACCTATTCCTGAAAAGATAGGTTCTAAATATTTTGGCATTTCATATCCTGTTCACACAGAAATAGAAGAAACTCAAAAAACTCCAGCTATGAATAAAGCAGTAGATTTGGATCACCCCGATTTTTCCATTGAAAAAAACAAACAAGCGGAGAATGTGCAAATGGAGATGGAGCATCCAGATTTCTCATATTTCAGCAAAAAAATTGGGGAATCAGAGAGAACACAGATGGAGACAGAACATCCAGACTTCTCTTTTCCCAAGAAAGAAACAGCAGAATTGGAGAGTGTGCAGATGGAGACGGAGCATCCAAACTTTTCTTTTTCCAGGGAAGAACTGGAGAAATCAGAAAGTACACAACTCAAGACAAAGCACCCAGATTTCTCATATTCCAGAGGAGAAACAGTGGAATCAGAGAGTTCACAGCTGGAGACAGAGTATCCAGACTTTTCTTTTTCCAGGGAAGAACTGGAGAAATCGGAAAGTATGCAACTCAAGACAGAGCACCCAGATTTCTTGTATTCCAGAGAAGAAACAGTGGAATCAGAGAGTTCACAGCTGGAGATGGAGCATCCCGACTTCTCTTTTTCCAGGGAAGAAATAGAGGATTTGGAAAAGGTACAGCTGGAGACAGAACACCCAGATTTCTCATATTCCAGCAAAGAAATTGCAGAATCAGAAAGTGCACAATTGAAGATGGGGCACCCAGATTTCCCATATTCCAGAGAAGAAATGGAAGAATTGGAGAATGCACAGATAGAGATGGGTCATCCAGACTTTTCTTTTTCCAGGGAAGATGTGGGGAAATCAGAAAGTGCACAGCTAGAAATGAAACACCAGGAGTTTTTATTTTCTGGGGGAGAAACAGAGAAAGACAAATCTGTTCCTTTTGAACTGGAACAGCCAGAGTCTTATTCCCTTGAAGAAGCAGAGCAAAAAGAATCAGCACGGCTCGCACAGGTATCTTCAGATTTATCATGTTTGATGGAAGAAGCAGAGAAAAAAGACACTACAGAAATCCAGCTGGTGCATCCACATATATTTGATTCCACCAGAAAAGCTGAGACACAGAAAACTGGGTATATGGAAACAACACATTCGGATTTACCATATCCCATAGACAAATCAAAGCAGCAAGAACTGACAGAAGCAGATTTGGACAATTCTCATGCATCATATTTTGGTGATAAAGGAGAACAGCTGCAGCCCGTACAGCAGGATTCACAGCCTAGAGGTAAGCTGTATTCCTGTGCCAAGGGAGCGCAAGGAGAAACTGCTCAACTGCACTCAGAGCATCTAGTGTTGTCACATTCTACTGGAAAAGAACAGCGACATAAAACCTCACAGCTGAGGGCAGAACAGCCAGAGACATCATATTCCACTGGCAAAACAGAACAACAGGAAATACTGCAACCAATGCTGGAACAAGGAGATTCACCATATTTCCAGGGAGAAACAGCACAGGAAACTGTACAAAGAGACTCAGAAGATCCAAAGCCATCATGTTTCTTTAGTAAAGAGCAGCAACATGAAAATGTACAACTAGCTTCAGAAAATAAGGGTTTCTCATTTACCACTGGAGAAGTAATGCAAGAAGGAGTGGAGACAGGATCTTTGGGGTCCTCTCATTTGGCTGACAGCACAAAGCCCTGGGAAATGGCACAGATGGAGCCGGAGCAGTTGCTTCCCTCCTGTTCCACTGATGGTAGTCAGCAACAAGAAACACCACCACTGGATAAGGTCCAGCCAGGTTTATCATACTCCTCTGGCAGAATGGAACAACAAAATATACTACAAAGAGATCTGGAACAGCAGGAAACAGCCCAACAAAAAGCTATGCAAATGGAAATGGAGTATTCAGATTTGTCAGAAACTTGGCAGAAAGAAGAGCCACAGGTCATAGACCAAATTACTTTGGCACAGCAAGAAATAGCTGAACCAGAGTTAGTGCATCCGTCTTTGCCATATTCTTTCAGTGAAAAAATACAAGAAGAAATGCAAACAGAGCCAGCATATCAGAAACAAACATTTTATGTGAGTACAGAAATGCAAGAGGAAATGACACAACACAAATCAGAGCAACCAGTTCCTTCACATTTTACTGGCAAAACAGAGCAACAAGAAATAGCACATCCAGAGCTGGAGCAAACATTTTTGCCATCTTCCAGTGGAAAAGAAGCTCCATTGGAAATGGAAATGAGCTCAGAATATCTAGATTTGTCATACACCTTAAGCAAAGCTGAACAAGAAAAAAAGTCAAAACATCCTACCTTACCATTTCATTTGAAGCAACAAGAAGCTGCACCACTGGCAATGGAACATCCAGATTTTTCATGCAACAGTGGTGAAATAAAACCAGGCAACATCGCAGAGCCTGAGTGGGGACAATCAGAGCTCTCACACTCCAAGAGAGAAACACGACAGTCAGAACATTTGGATTCACCAGGAACCCTGGGTGAAGAAGTACAAGATGAAAGAATGGAAATGGAGTCTGAATACCCAAATTTGTCATGTTCTGATAGCCAAAGAAACCAGCAAGAAACTTCACAACTAGATTCAAAATATCCAGACTTACTATTTTCCTTTAGTAAAGCCCAGGAACAAGAAACTCAAGAGTTTGAGTCTAAACATCAAGAACTGCCTAAAGTGGCCAGAAAAAGAGCTTCTCCTGCAACTGCACAAATAGACTCAAAATATCCAGATTTGACATATTCCCATGGCAAACCAAATGACCCAGAAATTGCAGCATGGGAAGTGAAGCATCCTGATTTGTCACCTTCTACTGATGAGACAAGCCAACAAGAAGTGGTACTGTTGGATCAGAAACAGAGAAAAATTTCTGTTGGCAGAGAAAAGCAGAAGCAAAGCACAACACAACAGTCAGAGCAAGAAAAGTTATCACATACTCCTGGTAAAATAGAACAATTAAAACATGCCCAGAAAGACTTGGAACAACCAGATTTATCATTTTCCATTGACAGGTCAGATGATGAAATGGCATCACAAGAGGCAGAGCACACTGATGTGATATATCCTCTGGACAACACAGAGGTAGGACAAAGAGTACAAAAAGCAGAGCAAACCTACCCCTTTGGAAAAGCAAAGAAAACAGTTCAGTCGAAGGTGGAAATTCCATATTTGGCCCATTCTGTGGGTTTGGCAAAAGAAGAAGGATTGGCAGAACCAGGGCAGGGAGGTCCCGACTTGCCTTATTCTCTTTCCAAAGCAAGAGGACTGCAAACTGCACAGATGAAACCTGAACAACCTGTTTCCTTGACATGTTCCCTCGACAAAGAGCAGGAAACTACTCAGCTGGGGTTGGAACAGCCAGATGCATTGTATGTTCATGACAAAACAGAGCAACTCCCACCTACACAGCTGGAGCTGGGCCATGCAGACTTGGCATCCCCTGCTGACGCAGTGGGGCTGCGAGGGATGGAGCGTTCAGCCTTGGCATGCCCTAACAAGGGACAGTTTGTCAGCAGAGCAGAGCATCCAGGAGCTGAAGAAGAGAAACTAGGAGCCCCAGATGCATCATCTCATAGTGGAAAAGTGGAGCAAAGAGAAATGGCAAAACGACAGCTGAGGCATTCTGATTTACCGTATTTCATTGATAAAACACAAACACAAGAAGCTACACAACTGGTGTTAGGAAATCCAAATATATCACCTTGGCCAGGCAAAACAGAACAAGCACAAACTGCTCAAGAGGAGCAGCCAGGCTTCTTGCATTCTTTCAAAAAAGATGGACAAGGCAAGAAAGCACAGCCAGAACTGGGACATTCACAGTTGTCTGACTCTGTTAGTGAAGCAGAACAAGAAACTCCACACGCGAAATCAAGCTGTTCAGATTTTTCTGCTGGCAGATTAGAACACCATGAAATCATAGAATCAGAGGCAGAAATAATGGATTTATCATGTTCAATTGATGAAACACAGCAACATCAAATTGCTGAAGTGGATTTGGAGTATCCAGAATTATTGCATTCCACTGGCACTGAACAACAAGAAGAAAAGATTCAATCAGAGCAGGACCAGCCAGATGAATTTTTGTCATCTCTGAGCAGAGAAGAGCAATGGAAAGGTGAAGGAATGCAGGTAGAACACCATGAGCTGCAGTGCTCTATGGGGAAAACAGAAGGCCTGGAAAATTCTCAAGCAAGATCAAAATACACAGATTTGTCATTCTCTGTTGGCACAGCAGAACCTCATAAAATGACACAGCCAGAGTTGAAAGGACAGGATTTGCTGCAGCCTTTTGTCAAAACAAAACCATCGTGGGCTGCCCCACTGGAGTCTGAATATCCAGATATCTCAGATGCCACGACAAAAGTACAGAACCGTGATTTGTCCTCTTCTGTTAGTGAAGAAAAACGACATACAAAACTGGAGATTGAACAGGAGAGGCGAAGCTATACGTTATACCCAGAAGAAACAGTACAACTGAAATTGCAACAGCCTATGTTTTCAAGTTCTCATGGCATAGCAGAACAACCATATAGGGCCCCACTGGAAGGGGAATTCCCAGAATTCTTGTATTCCTCTGGCAAAAAAGATCAACAAGAAATGGCAAAACAAGAGTTGGAGCATTCAGATTTATCATATTCCACTCATAAACCACAGCAACAAGAAACCACACAACTTGGGTTAGGACAACCAGAGTTATCATCTTACCCTGGGAATACAGAACAACCACAAACTGTTCAAATGGAAGCAAAGTGTCAGGACTTGCCACATTTAACTGGCGAAACAAAACGGCAAGGAACGGCACAAACAGAGCTTGAGCATCCATATTTGTCCTATTCTAGTGACAAAACAAAGCAGCCAGCAGCTACACAGTGGAAATTAGAACAGCCTGTAAGACCCCATCCCATTGGAAAAACAAAGCAACAAGGTATGGCACATCCAGAGTGGGAACTTCCCAGTTCATCATATTCTATTTGTGAAACACTGTCACAAGAAGCAACACAAGTGGACTTAGAACAACAAGATTTAACATACGCCTTTGGTAAAACAGATGAAATCCAAATTGAGCAAGGTGAACTGGAACATAAAAGTTCATTGCATTTTTCTGGCAAAAGAGAACAAGAAATGGGATCATCAGAGTTGTGGCATCCACAGCTATCTTATCCTGTTAGAGGAACAGAAGAGAAAGCTACACATCAGAAACCAAACTATCCAGATGTGTCATATTCTATTCGTCAACAGGAGTGCCATGAAATTGAACAACCAAAGGTTGAAGAAATGGATATATCTCATCCAGCTGGCAATTCAGAGCACTCAAAACCTTTCCAAGAAGTACTGCAACAGCAAGAGCTTTTGGAGTCCTTCAGCAAAGTAGAGGAAAAGGGAATGGCCCAGCCTGACTTTTTGCAGTCCCTTGGTGAAGAAAAGCAAAAACCAGCTTCACAGCTAGACTTAGTGCTACCAGGTTTATCACATTCATTTGCCAAACCAGAAGAACAGGAAACTGCACAAGCAGGGTCTGTACCTTCTCATTTTTCATATTCCACAGGAAAATCAGAGCAGTTGCAACCAGAAGAACTAAAATCAGAATGTCCAGATTTTTCATATCCTCTTGGCAAGGAAGAAACTCATGAAATGAAACCACCAGATTTATTGTACTCCTATGGCAAAGAAGAGCAACCACAGACTGCCCAGCTGGAACATCCAGAGACACTATATTTCATGGGTAAAACAGAGCGGAGGGATGGGGCCCAAACTGAACTGCAGAGCATTAATTTGCAGTACTCTGTTGTTGAAACAGAGCAACCAGAAAAAACTTCTGTATCATATACCTCTGGCAGCATTAAGGAGCACGAAACTGCAAAACTTGACTTTGAGCAATCAGATTTATTAAGTCCTACTGACAAAGTAGAAAAGCATGAAATGGCCCTACTGAGAACAGGACATTCAGAGAAGAAAGACAGTGGGCCTACTTCATCTCTAACTGCTCAGCTGGGAACTGAACAGCAAGATTTCTCCTTTTACACTGGGGAAACAGAGAGTCAAAAGATTCAACTGTATTCATCTCTTACTGAACAGACAGTGTCTTTGGATGTTTCACATTCTGTCTCTGAAACAAAACCAGAAGGACGTCCAAAGTCTTCATCTGTAACTGGAGGCCTATCCCCCAAGCACTTAGATTTATCTTACACCCATTGTAAAACAGAGCAGTCAGAAACTGCTCAGCCTGAGTCAGGCTTCTTTTTTGTAAGAAAAGAAACAGAGAATATAAAAAATGAACAACATTTGCCTTTGGCTGCACAGTCAGAGGCTGAACATGTAAATTTACCTGAAATGGAGAGAGAACAGACTCCACATTATTTCCATACATCTATGCAATTAGAAGCTGAACAGTTAAATTTACCATATTCTACAGATAAAACAGAAACTCTAGAAAGTCAAGATTATTTAACTGTACCTTCAAAAATGGAGTCTGGACCTCCAGTTCCATTTTATTCAGCTGATGAAACATGTCAGCAAGAAATTTCACCTTATTCAAAACCAGCCTCTGAGTATTTGGTTCCCACATGGTCCCTTGCTGAACAAGAAAAGCAAAGCATGCAGCCAGTTATTTCACAGTCTGCACAATCAGAGTGTACGCGTGTAATTCCACCACATGATGAAAAAGAATTGCAGAAAACTCAGCTCTATTCACCTAAACCATCAAGCCTGCAGACAGTGCAGTTGGAGAGTACATCTCTAATGCACACACAAGGCCAAGATGAGCAACAACCCCCAGATAGTTTGTTGGATCCAAAATATTTATCATCAGAGCAGCTAATAAATCCCCCTGAGTTACCTACTGAGCAAGGTAAGCAACAAATGCAACCGGATGTGCAGACAGTGCCAAGGTTGGTGACCACAAAGTCAAAGGTAGCTGCTGCAGCAGACCAGCAAGCAGTGTTATCAGAGTCATTGGTACCTTTTCAAACATTACCTGAAAAGTCAGTATCAGTGGCTTTCACTGATGATGAAGAGAAACAAAATATTCCATCTTTATCTGATGTAGTAGGCATGCTTGGAAAGCAGTCTAACACAGTTTCAGGCATTAATACTGAAGGAGAGAACAGACATGAAGTGCAACGATATTTTGCAGACCAAAAGCATGCATCTTTAGAGCACCTGGGAGCTGTTTCATCAGATCTTGTGAATGAAACTGTGACACATAAAACTCAGCATTATTATGAGGGAAGCCTTTCCTCAGCAGAGATGAAGTGCATTAGCTCTAGTTCTGATGAAAAGCAGGAGCCAGATACTCCGTCCTTTGGGCTAGCTAGCTGGCTGGCAGAAGAGGTGAAGGCTCGCTCAATTAGTCCAATAAGAGCTGCAGAAGTAGACAGGAGAGAAGATCAACTTTCTCCAAATGAAAGTTCTGAATTTGGATCGAAACAATTCCCAGCTGGAAGTTGCACAGAACTTACAGTTCATGGTGCTACGAAGAATACAGGACATACGTTTAGAGTTTCTAGTTCAGTGTCAAGTGCAATTTCCTATGGAATGTCCTCAGACACTAATCACAGAACACAGAAGTATGATCTACCATTTCTGGTAGGAGATAATCCAGGTCCAGATAAAGTTCCAGAGCATGAAACTAGCACTGGAAACCCTGCAAAAATGGAAGGAATGAAACTTCCAGAGGTAGACACTGTATCTGAGGTGCCTGAACATTACCTGAAAGGAGAAGAGGAAGAAACAGAGCAAAAAAGTGTTTTAGAAGGCAGTCAGTGTGCTCCAGAGACTACTGAACAAAAAGATTTGTTTAATATAATTTCAGAAGGTTATGAAATACTCAATATTCATGTTCCTACACATATTTCTTCTGTGGATCAAGAAGAAAGTAAATACATGCCAGATAAACTAGAATACTTGGAAACAAATCCTTCATTTAAAAGAAAAGTGGCTAATGAGAGCCATAGAGCCCAAGCTTCTGAAACAACCACAGAAATTTCAGAAAGATCAGTGCTGGGAAAACCTGCAAGCCATGAACTAAAAGAATTGGTCAAAAATGACGATGTTGAAGAAACTGAAGAAACACAAGAAAATCCCATGTTGCCAGAAAACAATGATTATGCAGTGTTGGATCCTAATAATGGTATGGCTGATATGGATTATTTTGAAAAATATACTTTGATTGATGACAAATCCCCAATTAAGCCACATTTTGAAAGACCAAGGCCATTGTTTCCTGTGGCAGAAGATCCCAGTGAAGCTGTGGAAGAAACCATGTCTTTTAAAGAAAGCACTGAGGGAGATACTTTGGAAGAGGAGTTTTCCTTACTTGAGGATCTGGATGAAGTCTTCTATGGTACGGTGAAAGGAGAAAGCAAAATTCAGTCTTATGCAGATGTTTCAAATCCTTTACCTCTACAGAAATCAGTTGATGCTAGCAGCAAAAGCGGTACAACTTTAGAAGATGAACGGAAGTCACCAGGGACCCCGCTCTTTGATTCAGAAGAAGGAGTGCTAGAAAGATCTCTGTTGTTCCCTACCACTGTTGCTGCAATTAATCCAGAGCTTCTAGAGGAGCCACCTGCTCTGTCATTTTTATATAAGGACCTCTATGCAGAAGCAGTAGGAGAAAAGACAAAGGATGAGACTCCTTCTGATGAGGAAAGTGGTAATTCTAACGCATCTTTCCCTAGTAGAAATTCAGACACAGATGATGGAACAGGAATATATTTTGAAAAATACATTCTTAAAGATGAAATTCCAAGCAAGGCCACAGGGCCTGAAAAAGATCAGATGCCAGAGGATGAATCCTTTAGTGGAGGAATTTCGGTTCAGATTCCTGAGGACAAACACAAGCAGGATCCTGGTAATTTTGAGCATGTCAGAACTGAGGTTCTGCCTGAAACGAGTGTTGTGGAGAGAGGGAAAATCCAGGTTGACAGTGACATTAAAGCAACAATTTGCAAACCAATGCATGCCATTCCTTTTGGAAGCAAAGTAGTTCTTTCAGGGGCAAGAACTGACATGACTGAACAAAGAGAAGAAGAAAATGTACCTGTAGAAACAACTGAGGAGCTGCCAGAGCAATCAAGTCATCAAGCATATGGTCAACTAGTGGATTATCAGGGAGCTACGTATCAAGAAGCTGGTAATAAGCAGGAACAACAGGACAATGTTCCTCAAATGGAAAAATATGTCCCATATGTCAGGGCTCCTGCTGAAGACAGTGAAGATGATCAATATACTCAAGAAAATCTTTCCTGTGTCCCTACCATTCAGCAAACAGAGAAGCCAGACACTCAGCAAAGAGAGGAGCAGCACCCTGACGTTTATGAAGATCTTGCTGAGTCAATGGACTATGATGTAATTACACAAGAAGAACTTCTGCAAGATGAAATATCATCTCAATTAACACATGAGGAGCTATTGTTTGAAGACAGGGACTCCTTTGAGCATGCTGGTGATAGTTATGAATTTGTGGATGAACCAGAGCAAAGAACACCTGTTGAACTTGAAGATTCAGGCTTTGTGGTGATGTATCCTGAAAAATCAGCAACAAACATTCCTCAAGTTGAAAGCCCACAAAAAGAACTAAAGAAAGTGCAAGCAGACACATATTGTTACCACTGCAAATGCCCAATATCTGCTATTGACAAGCTTTTTGGAGAACATAAAGACCATGAAGTCACAACACTAGATGATGCTGCAACCAAGATGAAGGTAAGAATTAATTTGGGTGAGGGAAGGAGATACTGAGGCAAATTTCTCCAGACCTCCTGTGTTTTCAGGGAAGAAGCTTCAGAGAGCAGTTCAGAGGCTAAGTCACAGTATCTACAAAACAAAAACTATTCCTAAAGACCTGTTAGAAATCTTGAAGGGAGACTGTCCTATTAAGGTATTCTCGAGTTAAGCTTTTTTTTATTCTTGAGTTAAGCTTGATAAGTTGTTATTTTTATTTGTTCAGAAATTTGAATGACTTTGTTTATATGTACCTGTTACCAGACTTCCCACCTTTTAGCCTTCTCACCTGTGTAAGTTTGTTCTGTTTTCTGTGTGTAGGGGGAGAAAGAGTGTCATTTCTATAAAAAGATCATTTTAGTAAAGGCTGTTCTTTTCACCTGACAAGGTAGAGAAACCTCCATATATGGGGACCAGTATCATCTTAAATATTCCCTGTCCTATTTACTTGTATTGGTTGCTTGGAGATGTTAGATAAGTTGCACAGTTCTATTGAAACACCATCCTCATTTGCTGTTCAGTTCATGTTCTTTTCTGCCAATGGTGTTTCAGCTGTAGCACAGGTAAGACAAAACCTATTTCTTTCCACTATCTGTAAGCTGTGCCACTCTAAAACACAGATAAAAATACCCTCCATTTCAATAGCCCAGTCCTTTGCTATAAATATTAGCGAAAATGCTTTCATTCCTATGAAGGTATTCTTCATTAAATAGCATTTCTTGTGAAAGCAGCATGCATGTGATGTTTCACTTTTCCCATACCAGATTTGTTCAGGTACAAATATACAAATGTTCCTTTCTTGTTTACCAGCTGTTTAATCTCACCCCAGTATCTGAAAAGTGAGGTCTCTTTCCTGGCACTTTTGGTTGATGGTAACACAGATTTTGTATAATTTCACTAAAATTCCAGAAGGGCTTGTATCAATAGTATTTATATTATGTTGATTCATGTGCAAAAGATATAAATTCAAAGCAGGAGGAGTCAGTGTGGCAGTTTCAAATATCCATATTTACAAACTGTTTCCATGACAGCAGAGTTGCCCTTTATATATGGCCATTCATGCTTGACTTAGAAGTGATAATTAGCCACTGGTAAGTCAGCAATAAAGTCACAGGCCTAGCCATCCCTCGAATGTACCTGCATTGCAATGAGTCAAGTTAAGCTGCATGATATCGCTTCCTGGCTGTGGAGCACGGACATAAAGCCAGTACTAAATCTGGCCAGAACACAGGTTCGGTTTCACATGATTTCCAGCACTCAGGGCTCAGGTTACTCTGAGATGGCATTTGTATGTTTCTTGTTACTTCTGTGCATGATTACTGAGAAAACATTAAGATAACAAAATACTTGTCAACTGAATTTTCACTGTAGGAATATAGCTTTGCAGTAAGCGAAATGAGCTATGATGACATCTGTCAGATTTTATAGGTTATCTTGACAAACAGAAGTTTGCCTCTGAACCTTGGTGATTAGCCCTAAGTGTTTATAAAGTGAGGTTCCAGTTGTACAGTTCAATGTGACATTTATAATTAATGGAACATCATCCGCTAGTTTTCAACAGACCTAGCTGTAGAAGTTTGCCATCATAGGAAGCTGTTACCAAAGGAAGTTAACGTTCCTTGTACATTTATGCCAGCTAGTTAAACAAAAGTATTTTTATAAATCATAAATTGCACCTGAGCAGATGGTCAGCTTCCTTTCACAAAAGGTCAAGAAGGACTAAGAAAAAGGTTCTGAGCCATCTCTAATAATTGTTGTCCTCTGGACTGCTTTTCTTTCCACATCTAATTCAACCAGAGATTCTGGTAAATTCTGGTTTATAGGCAATGTCTTTAAAATTCTGATTTAAAAAAAAATATTGACATTGCATAATCTAGCCTAATAATTACCTGCATTATCTTCCTGTTTATGTTCCTGTGATCTCTTGAGGACTCTCATGAGGCTCTGAGCACCCTCAGTCTCTAGCAGAGCTGCATTGGAATTTGTAACTTTCAACAACTTGTATTGACACTCAGCACCTTGTTGAACTGAGCTCACTTTTTTGGTTTGGAAACAGTTTTGTGACTGTTCCAGCTGCTATTTCTGTGCTTGTCTTTGTAGCCAGGGCGATACTTGAACTTAATTTAGCAATTGTTCCGATGGTTGGCTCATGGCAAAGCAAAAATACTCACCTAAAAAAAAATGTTGCATGTAAAACTGTATAAAATAACATGCTTACGTTACTGAAATATTTTAAATTTCAGGATCAGTTAAGTGAATTGCTAATAGCACTGGAAGAAAAGTCAATGAAGATTGAAGACTTTGTGGGTGATATTGAATCGCTATTTAACTCTGTTGAGGTAAGTCCAGTGATTATCACACTAATTTTCTTTCCTTCTACGAAATTACTTCTAAAATATGCTTGCCTTGGTTTGGAGTGTCATTGTTTCCACTAAAATGGGCTGTTTCTCCAGTCCTCAAATTGGCTTCTCCCACTGGAAGGTGTTAACTTCAGGGGAAGAAAAAGATTGGTTTTTTTTGCACATTACTGCAAAGTAGAATATGTGACTGCCAAGCACTGGAGGAAAAAGTTCCATTAATTTTGTTTATGCTTATAAAAAGCTCATACTGTTTGTGTCTTTATTCAGAATACTGTGCAAAGCATTTAAATGAGTTGCCCAATGTCTTAAGTTGTTAATGCTCAAGTTCTTAAGCCTAGAGGACTATATTAATTTCTGTCTAAAGTATGGATTTTTAGCTATTTTATAGTCAGACTTCCTGACTCAGTGCTTAAATATAGAAGTTTAATTTTAAACAGTAACAGTAAAAAAAAAACCCAAACAGAAAACCCAAAACCAAACCAAAGCAAAATCTGTCATTGTTTTTAATGTACTTCTCTAGCATTATTTCTTCCAAATGAGCTTGCTTACAGAAATAAAGTTCTCTTATTGCCAGAATGCCAGAAAGCGTCTAGTGGATGGCTCATGTATGGTTAATTGAGAATTGCTGTGTATTCATCAAATGTTGTAATTTTGTTCTGCAGATCAATTTACATCTGTTTTTATTTTGCAGGAAAATTGTAAGAAAAATGCAGAGTTATTAGAAAAGCAGAATGAAGAGATGCTTAAGAAAATGGTAGCACAGTATGATGAGAAATCAGAGAACTTTGAGGAAGTGAAGAAAATGAAAATGGAGTACCTCTATGAGCAGATGGTTAACTTCCAGCAAACTGTTGATGCAGCAAAGGAAACTCTGGAGACAACAGTAAAAGAAATGGAAGAGCTAGATGGATTTGTTTTCCTAAATGTAAGTAAATATGGCATTCATACTGTAGCTTTTATGATACTAGTTAGGAAATCACTTTTACTGTACCTAGACTAAGAATGAATTTTTTTACCTTCCTTTTTATTTTTAAATATAGCTAGATCCTGCAAGCTCAGCTATTCCACTCTGAAACTGATAGATCATTTGCTTTGGTCATGTGAAGGCTCGGAAAGAATTGCAAAGATGACGCACAGGATGAAAATTTGACTTGTGCCATTAAAATGGTTCTTTTTAGTGAAGAGAAAGCTAAGAGACGGTTTGATAATTTATATAGAATTAATTATCAGCTGAGGAGTATGAAATATAAAGTAAAAGGTACTTTATGGAAAAAAAATTAAGGTGAAACAGGAAAGTGTAATTGAAGGGCTTGTTTGAAGCAGGGTTCTTGGGTTGTGGGGTTTGTGTGGGTTTTCTTAAATAAGCAGACACAGGCAGTAGTTATGCACTCAAATTACTGAGGCTGTGATAAATGCTTAATGCTGAAAAACAGGGAGTGCCTTTGTGGTGCTTAGTTGCTGGTGAGGGTTAAACCATGACAATGGGCTAGGTTGTGCATTTGAATGTGCATTTGAAGTGCATGTCTAATAGTCTTTTCTGGACATAAAAACCATTCCTTGTGAATCTGCATGACTGGAATTACCTAGTTCATACAGTCACGAGCTGGTTTCAGAAGGTGTTGCTGGTTAACCATTAATGGCCTGATCCTCCAGGATTATTCCTGTGCTGCAAGGCTTGTCCATAAGGCACTGGCACTTTCTTCTCTAAAAGTCTTATCAGCAGTCTCGAGGGGGATGGGACTTCTGTGACAATAATCTTCTCCTGTTACAGAATTACCACATAGTCCAGAAGTTGCAGAGAAACTGTCCTGGGAAGAAATGAAAAGTTCAAATTACTGTCTAAAACCTGATCATTCATACAAAATAAAACTGCTTTCTAAGTACAAGCCCCCAGCCCATATACCAGCAGTTACAGAAATGGTGGAGCAATATTTTGCTTTCTCCCCTGCTCCAAGCTGCATAATGTCTTAGTATCTTGTAATCAAGTGAATGTTGTGGTAGATTGGCTATTTTGGGGTGGATAAAAAATGTAGCTTATTTTCCTAAACTTTGTGAGGTACTTCATCAGTGGTTTGGCAAAAAGATAACTTTGTATTCTAAAATTCTTTTGTCGGTTTTTAACATCATTAGATTCCCAGTCTGTTTCTGTTAGTGATAAAGGGCATAAACTTTTCTGTCCATGAGCCAGGAAATGTTAGCTGAAGTTTCATGGAGCATGGAAGAAACTCTCACGCCATGAGTGTAAATCTCACCCAACTTCTGTTAGTAAAAAGCTCCGAAGGAGATTTCAGCCAGAATTTGAATTGAAGTGTTCTTAATGTGCAAGTGATTTCTTCCTGTAAAAGCCTTGGTTTAAGAAGGTATTTGACCATGCTCCCATCTTTAAACCTGAATATTGAATATTGACCCCTTGGGATCTTAAAACCAGATTTAGACTCTAATAGCCTGCTGAGCCAGAGCTTTGAAGTGGAATATTCTTAAGGATTCAAATTCTCTGCTGGCATGAATAAGCAGCATCACAGACACCATCAAGTCAATAAATCTGTGTGTATTTTATGCACGGGGAGAGAAGCAAGACTGTTTGATGAGTGGTTCTTCAACATTTTCAGGGTTTTGAAAACTGTTAATACATTTCTTTTTTCCTCCTCTAGTCATCTAAAGAATTAAATAAAAGGTATATGAAATATGGGTTAACTGCACTGTAGTGAGTATTAGGCCTAGCATGCTGGATGCTTCATTTAGTATTTGCAAGCTTTGAAAACACATTGCTAATATAGTTTTTATAGGTTTTATACTTGTTGCTGTAACTGACTAGTTTTGAAGCATTTTGCGCGTGTTCTGCAATGCATCAATTAGACAAATAGCATTTTAAAATGTCAGCTCAATTTTAAATCTCCACACAGACATTTTCTTTGTAGTTATTATACACAACTATACTAAAAAACATTCTGGCTGTGCTTCCATCTCTTACACATCGGTGTTGTGTTCTTTTTTCACTAGTCTGTTTCTGCATTGCCTGATCTCTGGAAGGTTATAATGCAGAATGTCACTCACAAGGCTGGGGTTGTTGGACTGTACTTCTGAGTACAATTTGAGAAAAAAAAAAAAAAAAAAAAGAAAAAAGATTAAGCAGCTTTCCAAGTCTTACCAGGGACTACGAACTGATGTTTTCCCACACCTCTTCCTTGGCACTGCCTGACACAGGATGCGTGCCACACAAGGGTGATGCCTCATCACAGCTGCATCCTGGCCCACCTGCACAGACCAGTAAATGCATACAGTCACAAACAGCTTTCTGCAATCTGTGATTTCCTCAAGGGAATCATTTTGGTAAGGCACATCCTTTATGAGAAAATATAAGCCTGTATTTCACCAAAAAGTTTTCCAAGGTGAACTACAGATATTCAGACAGGCTGGCTCCAGGCTGCTCCTATGCAAGCCTCTAAATCTGCTTTGCTGACATCACCACCACTGACTTTCCGCAAAGGTCCCGGGTATTGTACACTGCATATCAGACATACCCTTGTCATTGCTGCCCCAGCCATCACAGCAATACATGTGATGACATGGACTGGGGTATAATGATGACACAAGGGTTCCAGTTTGCAGTCAACTTACAAACCCAGGACAGTGGTCTGAAGAGAATGTGCCAAACACCCCTTGATGGTTTCTATTAATCTGCAGAATTAGGACTATAAATTTGGAGTCACCTGTTGTAAATCAAAATCTGAGAGTCTAGCCACATATCTGCATGTAGTTTGTCGCATAAGAATAGAGCAGGTATAATGGGACAAAACAATTTTCCAAAGCTTTCTGTATACTTGGTCTTTACTTGTTTACTTACACACTAAACATAGGTTTATTCTGTTTTGTGCATGGTAATTACTTTTCTTTGAGAATACCTGACTTGCTAAAAACCGCTAAGAACAAAACTATATAACAATCCACGTTTTTCTAAAGAAAGTATGTTTTATATTTGTTGTGCTTTGTTAAGATTATGCAGAATCAATTACTTCAGTGACTGAAAAAAAAAAAGGGGGGGGAAAGGTAAAATTCAGTGGCCTTGAAAAAAATAATCTTTCATTTCCTTGAAGCTGCTTCTGCCTCAGAGTTAAAATATGTTGGTTTTTCTTCCTATAATGAACTCAGCAAATATGGGCTAATTAAGTGAGATCTATCTTCCTCCTCATGTGGTTTTTTTGCTTGTCACAAGCAGCTGCTTTACAGTACATATTTGGAGTCAGCTGCTGTAATTTAGCTCCAAAGTTTGTAACCTTTAAAAGCACTATGTTAGTAAGTCCTAAGACCTATGCTCTTGGAAGTCTTGCTGTGAACTTCAAATCCTGACATTCTCATGGGTTAAGAGCATACAGATCGTATGCACAGCACTCTCACTGTGCTCATGGTCTGAAATCACAGTATGCTCTAAATGTTTAAAATCAGGAAAACAGCTTCTCATTGCATGTGGTCCTCAACTTCATGGGAAATACTTAAGAGTATGTTGCATGGTCTTTGTTCTGGCCTTTGGAAAACTATGTGGTGTTACAAAGAATTATACAGACAGCTATGTGTTTTCTTGCAAATAGGTTACTTTGCACAATGGATACCACCCTCTCCTTAGAAAAGTTGCCCAGTGCTTTTTCACTGTTTGAGCACTACGCGGATAGTCCGGGACAAAGCAACCAGCACTCCTTAAAACATGTGGCTGGTAAGAATCTCTGAATATCATCTTTACAAGAGCTAACATTTTGGCAATGCTTTGGAAATTTGAGGAAGCTAAAAACAGAATCTATTTGAGAAGTATAAATTTGCAAACCATGTAATTAGCAATCAGAGTTGAATGTAAAATGAAGTCTAATTGTGCACAAGTGTTTGGCTTCTACTAGGACACAGCAGCAGAGAGAGAAGTGCTAAACTGGGGGATTCTTGCATCATTTCAGACTAGCAGCAGGTCTCTTATCTGTGAATCTCCTCTGGCTAAAGTTGCTATTCACTTGCAGATGGGGATAGAAGAGCCTGTCCTAGGGCATCCTGAGCTCTCTTCCTCCGAGGGGGGCTGCACAAGCATCACTGGTGTAGGGAGGAGAGCAGGGGGTTGAGTGATGGCCAAGGTCCCTGGGAGGCACATGAAACCCCCACAGGAGATGAAGGGAAAGTGGTTAACTGTACCTGAAAACAGTCCCTGCTTCTGCGGGCAGCTGTGAAAACTGCACATGATAAAGAAGTTTATTCATCTCTATCTGATATTTTGTGTCCTGTCTGTGTGGGCTGCCTGCTCTGCCTGTACATATACTTATAGAAATTATCTGGATCTGGACTGCTGTCAGTGAAGTGCTTGTCAGCACCAATTTGTGGATGCATTTTCCTCATAACAGGGTCTCACTCCAGTGTTTCCTTCTCAAGAGAATGTTTGTATCCTGCTGCCCTGCTTTGTCACCTCCCATTCACCGTCACAGGCACCATCGCCATCACAGTTCTCTCCGGCTTTTCTAG
Organism: Psittacula echo; assembly: GCF_963264785.1. NCBI lineage: Eukaryota > Metazoa > Chordata > Aves > Psittaciformes > Psittacidae > Psittacula > Psittacula echo. The sequence goes on along the minus strand of NC_137742.1, from coordinate 25,721,081 downwards.
CAAAGCCTCTTTCTCATGTGTTTGGTCCCCGAGCACTGGAACTAGACGATCAATTTCACTAAAGTACTTTGTTTCCTGTCTGGATTTTCAGGTGCATAATGGGACACTGGATAAGTGCTCTCTTGTGCAGACTCTCCAGTGTCTAATAAGAGCTTAGTGCACTCAGGAGTGTCACTTTGAGAGATCCTCTATCTTCTCCACACCACCACTTTTATTAGACCTGGGTATTTCTGAGACCTTAACGACCTCATCAGATTTATATGAATTTGTCTGCAGCACTTCCACCTTCTCAGGTGAAGTTGGACAGGCGCTTCTGCAAGCAGCGTTACCTTGGTGTCATTCTGGGGGGAAATCAGATAAAAAGATCTTTATTGTAACCCACTGTTGGTCGGAGTTAGTGGCGCACACATGCAATGTGTCCTGGTTTAGTTCTAAAACCTACTCTTGCAGTCCCATGGGTGCAACCATTCTTTCCCTCTGGGCTGCTGCTTATGGGCAAGGTCACCCAAGAGGACAGAAACATTTTGCCATGCTCTGTTTCCTTTCCTCACAAGTCACTCCAGCATGTTTTTCTCTAAGCTGCTGAGATCACTTTTCAGTTTGATTTGCATTAGCCACTGTGTCTGCTGAACACCAAATGGCTCTAGACCGGTTTGACAAACTGGAAATGAATGCCTGTCCACTAGAAAGCAATCTTTGAAGTGCCTCATCCTTCATACTTTCTTCTCTTTCTCTTTCTACCTACTTGGTTTTTATTCGTCACTTCCATCACCAAGTATCCCAATTGTTATTGTGATTTTTAGTTTGGTGAGCAATAGACAACTTTAGGTTTTTTTCCCCCCTCCAAGATTACACTCTTCCTGAATGAAAACAGAGGTAAATGCCTACAGAAAACTTTATTTGGACTCAAACACCTTGAGTCCATCATTTATCACATACTAGAGGTAAATGTCAGACACTCTCAGAATATTTTCTGACTGAAGCCATTTGATGAAATACATGTGAATTTCTCCAATGCACATATTTTGCTTTCAGAAAGTATAGACTTTTACTGAACAATTTCATAGAACTTTATTTTCACCACTGTAGAAACATGTTTCTTCCAAAGACTCTCCACTTCCAAATTTTCCATATCCACTAGCGAAAAGTTCTTTTCCCTCAAATTCTTCCTCCTTTCATGTAAACCATCTCCATTAACAAATGCATAAGAAAAAAACCCCTTTCAGCGTGTCGTTGAGCATATTGGAACCCAGGCTTTGACACAAGAAGAATGTGAATAATTTAAAAATGGAAAAATTGTTATTTCCAAAGCTTGCCATGAGTCCTGCCCTTTTATATCAGAAGGCCAGGACCTTTGTTGATTGTAACAGTGTTCCACTAGAGTCACAGAGGAATGTATCTACTCTCCTTCTTCAATCCACACAGCCAAAGAAATGTTATTCCTCATTATATTGGAAAGGGGTAAATATCCATAAAACATTTGGGATTATTTTTTTTTTTCTGGGGCCTGTTAGGTCATGAAGGAAAAACTTCCTTACTGCGTAGTACTTCAATGAAAAATGAACTGATGAGAAAACATCACACTTTTCTGTTGAAAAAGATGATTTATTCAAACTTGTGGTGCAAATATTTCTTTGACCAAACTTAATTTACAAAGGGATCAGCACTTTGATAACAAATAAGTGTTCTGTTTCTGAAGAGGATAGTTCAACTTTTTGCTTTGAAATCATTTGCTTTCAAAAGTTTGCTTCACACTATGCAAAAAGAAAATTGGAAATCAAATGTTTCTCAAGGTAACCAAACTGAATTTTGATCTATAAATCTTGGGTATTTTTCTTTTTTCTGCAGAAGTTTCATTCATTAAGATAGCTTCTGTTCCAATTTGGCATAATAATAAATCTTGAAGTTGTGGGGTTTCTGTGATCTTACATAGCGGTTTCTAGGCAACTTAAAAAAAAAAAAAAAAAAAGCCGTTTTCCCCACCGGGTCTGCTGAAAAGAAGTCTTCCTAAAGACAATCAATTTTTAAATTGACCAACTCCAGAAAGTCAAAAGACAAAATGAAGCCTGTTTTTAGCAATAAGAAGGATAATTTTTATTTCAATGGGAAACAGATGTAATCCTACTGTACTGGTAGCTCTCCATATAAATCATAAGCAAACAGTCAGCATCTGCATTTGCCTTGTTCGTGCCACAGGGGATCATCATCATTACTGTGAAGATAACTGAAAAAAGTGAAAGCTTTCTGCTGAGATTCTGAGAATTCGTGCAATATGGAAATTTACTGGGTGAAGAAATAGAACCATGTATTTTCATTCCCTGCAATCACTCTAACGGGCTTTTTGTTTCTTTCTTCCCCTCCCTCTTTCTTAAATCATAATAGTAGAGGGGAACAATATCTCATCTGGAATAGATCTGTGCCAATCAGGAGATAAAATTTATATGAGATCTGGAGAGCCTTGGAGGTCTTTGAGGTGTGAGGGGTGCTTCTAGTTGTCCTGTGGGTTTCATGTGCTTCGGCAAAGTTCAGGTTCACCTGTGCACCAAGGATTCTCTGTCCACTGGGTCTGTGGGGATAATGACCATGTCAGACAGGAGCATCCAGTTGTGCATCTGCAGTAGGAGTCCACCTCTGGGCAGATGTGGACCCAAGGCTGCAGGAAGCCTCCTCCTGTTCCTCTGTGCTGTTGAGCCTTCCTTTGCACATCTCTGCTCCTGTCAGTGTCAGTGGGTTTGACACATTGCATTAAACCTTTCCTGGTATGGCAGGTCCTTTCCCCTTCCCACTGTTCTGGGATCAGCTACATATATCTGTCTCTGAAGGAAGCTTTCTTTTTCTGCAAGTTTTCCATCACTGAGCTATCCCATGTTCTTTGCTACAAACAAGTGCTTGCAGTCTCTGGTTTCATGGGCATCCTCTTCATAGTGTGTCCTGTTCTCTGGTGCCTGTGCTGCAAGGTAAGGTCACATAATGGAGAAGGCAGTCATCCAAAGGAGCCTGCATTAGGCTCCAGCGTCTCCTGGACTTTTCAAGGAGGTGGCCTGAATTTATCAGGAGTCTCTTGGGGTTTCATCAGCACACGTACTTCAAAGTGGAGTTCAGAGCTGGAGAGCTCTCCCTGTGACTGAAGAGAGCAGGTCTCTTGAGGAAAGGAGAGGGATTGCTGGAACTATATGGCAGTTCTCTGTCCCCAGGATTGCCACAGCCCTGGGAGCCTCTCTCCTGAAGGCTGGAAATGAACAGCCATGCAATGACTCATCTGCATGATAGTTCTGCCCCATGGGGAAGAACCCCAAGAGCTGGGCAGGGTATGGGCACAGGCTTTGTGCTGCGTGCAGGGACTGCTGGTACTAAGAACGGATCTTATTTTGTCCAGAGTGCAATGGAAATGGACAGATTGCAACATTGAACAATTACTTTATTCTGTTCCTAGTTTAAGAGGACCTGTTGCTCTAAAATTGAGCCAATATTCCATATTTCATGTGCTTTCTGTAATTCCTCTATGGAAATAAGCAACCTGAGTGAAAATAAGCTACTGGGTTGCCTCACAAACCTGTAGGTAATTTGGCTAAAAATGCAGGAGTTTGAATAACAACGCAGACTTTCCTTCCCAGCCCCACAGACACCGACTGTCATACCTCAGGAACCAAACTCGGCCACCAGCACCTCAATTGCTGTCTACTGGGCTGTGAACGATGGGGATGCCATTGACTGCTTCCAGGTGTACTGTATGGAGGAGCTACAAGCCAACAAAGATGCAGGGGGTGAGTAAGGTCTTGCCTTCATGACAGCAGGAGTCTGGGGACAGCAGAGAGAAGGCCAAGCTACAGGGGAGGGCCCATGACACAGAAAGAAAAGGCACTGTGAGGACCTCGTGTATCACTGAGAGTGGGTGACAGTGGAAGAGAGTGGACACAGATGCCATTCCTGCCCCACATTTTTGTCCCCCAGAATGCAAGATAAACATCATGGTCTGCATAGTGCAGGCAGTTGTTTGCAGAGAAGCAGTAACATCACTGTTGAGGTGTCCTTTTATGGAAGCGACCTGACCTTCAGAGAGGATGTGTCCATGCTGCCCCGTGGATGCTCATGGGGACTAATAATAGAGCTCCCAAAGGGATGGACTTCATTCAGTTTTTAGGGCCCTGAATGTACTTCGGGAGTGTGCCCTAATAAAAAATGACAGGAAAAGGTAACTAGTATTTCCACATTTGACAAAGATTTATTTTTTTTTTCAAAATGACATTCAAATATTTCAGATGTTAAATATGAAATTGAGAAATGGGATTAAATTGTTCACTCATTAATAAGATCAGACTGATCATAAAGTCCTTATAAGCAACTGGGCTCTGCACAAATCCATTAGTGTCTTTGTATATGTGTGTTTGTGTGTACTGTGTGCATGCTAAAGTATGCTAAGGGCTTTTTCTAGTATCTAATTTGTAGCTAGGGGCTGTGAAGTTCATTTTAAGAAATTGTTACGTTATAAAGGGGGTTCATAACTCCTGAATATATGTCCCAAATTTTCAACGTAGTCCTCAGTAGAACTGAGAGCCATAATCTCCCCTTCCCATTGAGGCATTTGAGTGCACTCAACTCAGAAACTGTCAAAACTGAGTCAGAGCAAATGCTTTCTGGATTTGTTTTTTAATTGACTGGTTTTCACATGTTATTTGAGAGGCACAGTCATAGTCCCCACCAGTGCAACATGAGTATGATATCCTGTGCGTGTGTATGTTCTCCTAGCTTTGGTGGAAGAATACAGAGTGACAGTGAAGGAGAGTCACTGCATTTTGGAGGACCTGGAGCCAGATCACTGCTACAGTGTGTGGGTCATGGCTGTGAATGGCACAGGCTGCAGCTTACCCAGTGAAAAAGTGATTTTCAAAACAGGTATGTACATGTTTTGGCATTTGGTTGTTATAAGCATCACATCCTTTCAGAAGTCCAGACCAGTTCTTCTGAAACAGAAGCTGCTTCATTTAGCCCATCTGGCAGATAGCAGGCAACTTATGGTCATTTCTCTTTTTGCTAAGAGATAGTACATAATTGCAGCTAGAAGGAAAATTGCAGGCATTCAGATTTGAAAACATTTTCTGTCTCAGGCCTTGTGACAAGGGCACTGGGGAAGCACATTATGAATTTCAGTTTGAGTGCACTGCAATGCTCTGGAAAAGGCACCCAGCTGCTCCCTGCTGCTGTTTCTCCTGTGAAAGATGGAGGGGACAGCTGCATGTCTTGCCTCTCTGCCACCCTTCCAAATACATCTATGTTGCATTGATTTACATGATTAACTTTTCAAGAGAAGGCCTGCTTTACTGAGCTTACATACTGCATCTAGCTCAGTGGGACACCAATCTCAGGTGTGGCTGAGAGGCTCTGCTGCTGTTTAAGTGGTATAAATTAAGATGAGTAATCAGACAAGTACTGTTTATGAGCTTCATTTGACTGATTAATTTTTTGATCTTTAATGTCTTTAATAATTTGTATTGACAAAACTATTGCATCTTGAGTTATGAGCAAGGTGAAGCATCTTGTGTCTGAGGCCATCTTGACAGATAATTTTTTCAGAACTACAAGGTAAAAACAATCATTCTGTTCTTGAAGTCACAAAATACAGACAAGGGTATTTAACAATTTCATAATGAAATAATTTTGTATGAGACTGATGAAATTACTTGGCAGCAACAATAGCTTCAAGCCTTTTGCTTAATACACTAGACTTTAAATTTGTTGATAATTCTCTTTGATATTCAATTTACTATTTGTAGCTTTAGCAAATATTATTTTCCAGAGAATTCAAAGCAGAAATTCAAAATTTATGGCCTCAACAATTTAATTGTTGTTGCATGGTGCATGGTGCAGAATTTCTTTGAAATATTCAAATAATAATGAGTTATTACTAGCTCATAAATCATAATTTCAAAAGGGGTTCTCACCTCTCTAAAGCTGCTATTTATAAGAACTGGTTTTTTGCCTTTTGGTATCAGGCTCACCATTCTTTTTCCCAAAACTGAAGCCTTCTGAAGTTGTTAATTTCCTTAAGTCTTTGATGCCTTGCTTTGGCCTGCTTCTTTAAGAAAACAAATAAACTAGATCAAACAAAGGCTCACTAAACACCTTCCTTCAAGCTGAGCTGAACTCCCTCTGGAGTGCACTGAGCCTCAAATGGACCTGCAGGACACTGCTAAGCACTGACTGAAGCAAAACCCCTGCATGCTGTTATCACAGAGGATGGAAAGATGAGCACTAGAAGTGGAAAGCAGTTATTCCATATGAGCCCAGCTACTTTGATATAAAGTTAGAATACTTTGATTCTTCAAGTAGCCCAATGAATTCAGAAGCAATAATTCAGAGTGTATTTTTAGTAGTTCAGATCAGAAGTTGGCACATACAAGAAAGTAATTTGATGGTTTATATAGTTACAGGAACGTACACATTAATAGCCCCTGTAAGGTTTCTGTGTTGAGATCGCACCTGTGGAGGTGGCAGTGGGCCTGGGAAGTTGTGGAGAATTCAGGCAGGTGCTGCTGTGACATTGCCCCAGCACCTCCTGTCTCCTGCTTCTCCACCTCCCAAACTCACAGCTTGTCGTCCCCTCCCCTGGGGAACATGCTGTTTCACGGAAGTATTTTCCCTGAGGGAATGATGCTCAAGGCAGCAAGTATCCCTCTACCCCCCCTCACCGTCCTGTCCATCCCAAACTGACCTCCAGATGAAGGCTCTTTGTGAATCTAGAGAGATTGTTTAAACAATCCAAGCACAGTAGTAACTTCTTCTGGTGTTCTCGCTCCATGCACTCTTTAGACAGATAATTAAAAACAAAAAAAAAAAGAAAAAAGAGCTTGATGGCTTGGACATGCTGATTGCTCATACATAAATGGGGTATGTGCTTAGTTGCTGAATGCAGGTATTAGAGGATTTAGCTATTAATTTTTTTTATTCTCTAGGAACAGATGCATTTAAAATCAGAGAGTAATCAAATATTTCAGAAGATAATTAAGTGACTGTTTCTAAGGGAGGTACGCAGATGTATTGCCAGATGAGAATCTATTCCACGGAATCATTGTTCTGCTGAATACCTACCTAGGATGTCTGTTCCTGCAGTGAAACAAGTACATCTTAACCTGAACAGCTAAACTAAACCAAACCATGAAATCATTATGTACTTCTGGGTGTTTTTCTTTCCTTTTCTGCTGAAAACAAATTATTTTGCTTATAAAACAGGATGTACCTGCAATGCTTGTTGCAGTTCTATAAGATGAAGTTGTCAAAAAATTGTCTAATTTCTGCTTTTGTCTTCTGCCTCCTATTTGGAACCCTATCTCTGTAAGAGCAAGGTAGCATTCTGTGACCTTTTCTTAATTAATAACCTTTCTTTTAAGAGTTGGCATTAAGACTGTTTCTATGAGTTTCAACAACAGGTTTTTAAGGTTTGTTTATGTTGTTTTTCCCTGTAAAGGGAAAGTGAGTACATCTAATGCATTTTCAGCTTACAATGTCGGATGTGCAGTTTCATACAATACCTTCAGATTACTTGCATTCAGTGCATTATTTTACATTCCGTTTTCTATCTTGTAGTTGGTCCTCTAATTCTTAACCTGAGGCTCTAAAAAAGTGAAATGACAGGAGCAAATTTTAGAATTGCAAAAACAAACAGGACATAATTAGACAGAAAATCAGCATCTGCCTGTCAGTTCTGCAGCAGCACATTTGTTTCTGATGCAGTTCAAGCAGAATCTGCTGAAGACATGATTGAGGTGATGCAGTGAGAGCTGTAAGCAGTACTGCCTTGGTGCTCTGCTCATTAAAGATTGGCAGAAATAAGGAAAATGTATTTGAAGAAATGCCTAAAAATATACACAGGCATTCTAAAGATGTGCAGAAATACACAAATATTCACAGTGACTTTTGCAGTAGGGTTTTTTTTTCCCCATAATATTGCCCTCTGCCTTTGAAACGCAAACAAGCAGAAGATCATTGCTGGATGGGCAAAACTAACTATTCCATGGGGTTCTGGGGGGAGATGACTCTTCCTTTCCCTCGCCAGCATCCTCCTCCAGCTGCTGGTGCCCTCCTTGTGGTATGGCTAACCTGTCCCTGTGTCCCCAGCGCCCTCAGTCCCCACCATCAAGGCCGAGGACTGCACCGTGTGCTGGGACACGGCCACTGTCCGCTGGTGCGCTGGCTCGGCGTCGGTGGAGTCCTTCACCCTGGAGTACTGCCGACAGCACTCGCCAGAAGGAGAGGGTCTCAGGTCAGTGCTGTGGTCAGATTAGGCAGCTGCTAATGAGCGTCCCTTGGACCATGGGTCATTACACAAGAGATTATTCTGCCTTCAACTACACAAGGACAAAATCTGCTTCTGCATGCTGAGGAATTTACAAGACAGACACTAATCTATGAGATTAGGCTGAGACATAAAAATACTTTCTTTTCATTCTGCTTAACCAGGCAATCCCTTTCATCTGGGGCCAAACCCCTGGGGACAGTGCTCTGTCTGCAATCATCCAGAAGTTGCAGGGCCGTGCTGTCAGGGAAGCAAGTGCTGTCCCACAGCTGCCCCTTCCCCGGGCAGGACAGGAGAAAGGAGCTGAGCTCCATGGAAAGGAGTGAGATGGAGAAGCCTGGCCCAGTTTGCTCCCTGCTTTGTGGTGAACAAGATAGGATCCTGCTTGGGACATAGTGAGGGTGATGTGAGTGTCCCAGTAACACTGGTTACCCATCTGCACTGTCTGGATGTGCAGGCAGATGGCTCCCAAACCAGCCCTGAGCTCAGCACTGCCAGGCTGTGCGGCCATGCTACAGGGGTCAAAGAACAACCCAAAGAGCAGCTTTGAGTTTGGGGGTGGTGTCTGCTTCTGCCAGACCCTCTCTGGTTTCCCCTAAGCTAAGTCTGTGCTGCATAAAGGAAAGGGGGAGGAGGGACATAGGCACCACTGAGCCATGAAGCCGTCCACTATGTTGAAATGCAGAGAAAATCATGTGGTGCTCTGTATGTCCTCGGAGATACTTGTTTGTTTAAAAAGAATGACAGCAACATTCCAGCAAAGTTCAGTTGCAAAGGTCTGAGACACTCTGGGAAGCAGGGGGTGACTTGCAGTACTGCTGTGGAAGAGCCAAAGCCCAGCTGAGTTTGTCTTCTTCACCTCCCGGGGACTATGATTAAGATCTTCACCCAGGGGCTAGTTTACATCTGTATCATGGAGAAGTGGCAGAGAGGGAAGAGCTCCAACGCCTGCAGTCAGAATTAGTTAAGTGAAATAAGGGTTCACATGTTTCGGTAGACAAGTACGACAGTGAAATTGTGAGTGCGCTGCTCCTCACAAAAGTAGGCTGAAAACTGGAATAAATTCTGCAAGGCGCGGAGACCTTTTTTTTCACGTGGTATCAGCATGCTGCATTGATGCAAACAAGAAGAGGTCTTGCCCAGCTCTCCTGGCTCTTGGAGAGCAGCCATGACCTGTTCTGTTTCATACATATTTCATGAGGTCATCAGGTCCCTGTCAACCTGCCAAAGTTGCTATTGGTCAGGGATAATGTAGCTTGTCCCAAAACCTGTGCTGCATGTTTGCCCTTGAGTTCCTTTGCTGTTAAATGAAATTGCCTATTTTTCTCAAAACTGAACCAGAAAGTGTGCCTGTTTCTGCAATCTGTGAGTGAAGTGTCGATAGCACCAAAAAGTTCACTTGTGTGGAGCTAACTGTGGCAAAAAGCTGCTAGAGCTGACCCATTCCCTTTCTCAAGTGACCTTGTGTGAAATCTAACATGTTTATAATTATACTGAGTCACATTTGACTTTTTGGCTTCCCTGTGGGCAGAACTTTGCCTTTTATTATGACAAGCATGAAAAATTCCCATGGGATAAAATAATGAATTTTCTCAGAATTGCTGTAATTTAAAATTCTATATTTGTAGAAGGACTCTGACCTCTTTTTACAGTGCCAAAGACCATCTTTTATCACTTCTTCTTCCTCAAAGCAATGCCCCTCTTTGTTTTTCAAAAGCAACTCCCTGAGATCAACCTGGAAAGCTTCTGAAATGGCACAAGATATTACACTGCTGGAGAAATTTTTTTTTTAAGATTTCTATTTTTTATTTGCTTAAAGCAAATAGGGGAAAAGAAGAGCTGGTAGATAGGGCATACTGGCTGTATAGCTCCCATCCAAGGCCACTAGTGTGCAAGTTAGGACTAGAAATCAATTCCTTATGTAGCTGATATAGAGAAAAGCTGCCTCCTGGAAATATTTGCAGGGAGCTTAATGTTCCTATGTCTAGTACCTGCATCAGGTAGCACCTGTATCTTTATGCACACCTAGCATTTTCCAGGGCCTGGAAATGCTGTGATTTCTTCTGGTTGCTTTTCTTGAAAGCTTTGAGTTTGTCCTTCGCAGTTTTCCTGAGAAACATGCATCTTGGGGACCAGCCAAATGTGGAGCCCTTCAACAGGCAGCCTGTGCCTCACATGCTTGTGGCAGCCCTGTAGCTGAGCTATTTCCCTGTCCTTGGATGGGAGTTCAGACATATTTTTCAGCAACCCTGGAAACTTCATACAGCTGCACTGGGGGCACAGCCTAAAAGCAGATGTCAGAGACGGACATCCAAGGGTAGTCCTGGAGAAAGCAGCATGGTTCCACTCCGCAAAGCTGCTTTCACAGGTGTCCTTCTGGGAATTCATCCAAGGCAAAGGACGCTGCCAAGGGAGCAGAAAGGGAGAAATGCCCCCATTGAACAGGAGAGGAGTGTGAAGCCCCTCATCTGGGCTGCAGCATGTCACAGAATCACAGGATGGTTGAGTTGGAAGGGAGCTTTGGAGTCATCTGGTCCAGCACCTTACTCAAGCAGGGCCACCTAGAGCCAGTTGCCCAGGCAGCTTTTGAATATCTCCAAGGAGGTCTCTGGAGCAGTCCTGGAGCAGCCCTCGGTACCCAAGGAGAGAGTTTGAAGCACATATGGAAATGAACCATCATGAAAAGTTTCTTTCAAAACACCATGTTTTCGTTGCTGGGTTCTCTCTCTCCTTGTCAGCTTGCCACCTGAAGGACATGGTTTCACAGAAAATTATCTTAAGTCTTCTACAACAATGAGTCCCTGGCCTTCTTCTGTAGTTTTAAATCTCCTTCCCAGGTTGATTCTTTTTCCACAATCTTTATGAGGCTTTCAAATGTTTCTTTCCATTTCCAGAGCTCTGCTATTTTCTTGCTGTTCAGCCTCTTTGTGTTGAGAAGTCAATGGAGCTGTGGGTGGAAGATGGAAAACTGTGAGAAATGTAGTCCAGGGATTAGGTATATGGGCTGTTCAAATGGAAACCATGCATCACATCATGACAGGGGGGCAGAAATTAGTATAGCATGTGGTGAGTTCATAAAAGTGGAAGTGACTGATTGTCATCCTCTCTGCCAGTGACAGAATGGCACTTGTAGCAACTGGAATTTTCTGTCTACATACACAGCAGGCCCAAGGCTGGAAAAAAGAGAGCCAGCCTCCCTCCTCTTGTCTGCGCACATGACTGTCCTCTCAGCTCAGGAAATGAGGTATGGAAAATAGGGAATCTTCTTCCCCCTTCTCCTCCTCCCCTCCCTCAGGCTCTGTGCTGGGCTTGCTGTCTCAGATAGCAGTGAGGACTACGTAGGTGGTTCTTCAGTGATCTAAACCGGAACAGCCAGAGCTGGAACAAGGGAGGAGAATGGAAGCATGTGGCACAGCTGGGAGTGGACTGAGAGCTACTTGTTCTCTATTTTTAGCCTCAACACCTTCTTTTGAGCTCATGGTGCACCTCTTCTGTGTGCTTCTACATGTGTCTTGAGAAATTTAAATACTTTCAGCTCTAACTCCACATTGATGGTAGCAGCACAGGTCTGGAGGTGCTGTTTCAGTGGGATCTTGGGGGTGGAAATGACAATTACAGCACAGAGGGCGTTCTGAATCACTGTGAGGCATATCATTCGCTGAGTTCATGCAATATTAAAAAATATCCTCTAGACATTGTTTCCTTGAAATAAATGAGGATGCTGATGAGAGAAACATGCATCAAAACACAGCATCAGATTTCCCTAAAACCAGGGAAATCATAAATTTAGCAAACAACTGCTATTATAATATTCCTTTGCAATTTAAGGGTGAACAAACATGTAACTTCTTTCTGTTCTGCTTTGAATAGCACATACTTGAAATTTGGAGACCTCATCTTGAGACTTAGATTACTCTTAGAAAGAGATATTAATAAGACATACTTAAAAGTTTAACTTCTAATGTTTTTTAATTTCTGTGCACTGAATTTTGTATCATGATACCAAGAAACTGTGGGGACAGTGCAAATTGCACTTAATTTTGTATCATGATGCCAAGTAATTGTGGGGATATTTAGGCTGAAGACCATGATGCCTCATACTTTGATAATAACATCATTACATTTCCAATCATCTATGAAGTGGGCAGATGTATATAAAGTAGAAAATAGCTGACATTAGAAACGTTGTAGGTGGATTTCTTTCTTTCATGACCAAAATTACACAGTTCAATACTTAAGGTGAGCTTAAGTAAGGTCTAACTGCAAAGCTTGTTACAAGAACTCGGAAATGAAACAGGCTTACCCTATCTCATTCAGGATGCATTTTCCCTTCCCTTCTCCTACACATGACCTGTTTGCTGTAAGCTAAGCACTAAGCATGCTTTCTCCTCATCCTTGTTTTTTTAACACTGATTGCAGGGTCAGCCTGAATGATGACAAACCAAAATGACCGCTGAAGAGCCCTCAGTATTCACTTTCACCCTTCTCCCTGTCCTCAAAACAGAAAAAGAGGGTACAGATAGCAAGACCTGTTTCTTCTTTACACACAACCTCTTGTGAGCTTGGATGTGGCTCAGAGTATAGCAGATGAAATTTCTTCTTGTTGGCATATTCTGTTTCATTAGTTGGCAGCAGCAGGACTGTTTTTTAAGCCTTAATCATAGCTAAAATTGATAGTCTCTTATTCTTAGGCAGCTTAGAGCTTGCTAAAATAGATTACCAAGCAGCGAATGCTATTTGAAAATCTGATCGGTGTTTTACTGACCAGGTCTGTTTAATGTCCAGACTTCTCTGTCTCACTATTACAACTGAAAAGAGGCATGCTATTGCTCCCAGATTTAAACACGAAACCAAATTCTGATGTGGAGAATTTCAGACTTGAAAGAGACCCAAGTCTGAACTTTGATAGCTGACCCTATTCTGCGATTGGCTGGACCCAAAATCTTCTCTAAATACCCAGGCTCTGGGATCCAGACTGCAGAATATGAATACCCCAGTTCTACTCATTACACCAGAATGTATCTGTCTACTTGGATTTATAAAAGATTTTTTGTTTTATTAGTTAATAATCAGTTAGAAAGCACATAGCGAAAAAGAAGGTCCCATTTCTTTGGAAGGATATTGACTTACAAAGCATTTTCCAGAAAAGAGAGCCATATGGAGGGCATCACTGTGCTTCAGACATGTTGATCTACATGTTCCCACAAACAGCTTCTGATGAACAGCTTAGTGTATCCTCCCTTCATCTCACTTGTAACTATTTGCTCAAAACTTCTTTCTGGTGGTCTGTGCTTCAGATTCACATCAAAGATGTCAGGATGGTGCTTTAAGGAGCAGTTTGGGTGAGAGCTGTCTACGAAGCCTAGACAAATTTCTTCAAAGCCTAGGTGCCCAATTTTCCCCTTCCTCTACTTCCATCCCAGTTTTCCTTTCTCTCACTTCTGTTACATAGGCCTTCTTGCTCAGTTCCCATCTTGTATTTTTCTTTGTGACTCGTCTTTCTTTTTTCTCTTGTCTCCTGTAGTCACACAAGCCTTTTTGCTCTTTCAAGTGTAAAGGTTCTCATCAGGCAGCTCCTCAGGTTCCACCTCTTCCCTGAACCTTTCAGTAAGAACCAACCAGCCTGCCAAACTTCCAGTGCCTTGCTGAAGTTCTCTCATGGTCAGGAATTTCATTAGTCTTGGAGGTGAAGCAAACCTTTCAATTGCTACTGTATTTGGCCAAACCACTTGTTTTTACCACATCATTCCCAGCATTAATGTAATACATTCCCCAGAGGTGGCATGGCCCCACACTGATGGCACAAGAGCCCCAAACTCTCTGAAATTCTTTTGGATTAAAAAAGATAGATCACAGGAGAACCCAGTGCTTTTTCTCAATGCTTTCCATCATTTTAATCTCAGATGTTAGTACAAGAACACCTGTTACAGACTAATAAGGATGATGCACCAGTCTTTCCCCACAATGCCATCCCCATAGTCATAGAGGTCTGTGTAGTGTTAGCAGGAATTTGCTGTGTGTAGGGCTGTGGGATTTTACCTTTTCTGTGAGAAATGCAGCAGAGGCAGGCATGTGAAAAGTCCTCATGGATGAGCACTGATTATTCTTCAGATTGTACTGCTCTCTGGTGGGACACATGCAGAAAAACAGTCACTGCAAATGAACAGCAGGGATATGATCTGAGCGCTGACTTGCCTGCCTTACATTCTCTGGGGTCACAGTAATTAGTGCTGGAAAAGGTAATTTGTTTAATCTAGTTTCTGTTAGAGCCATTATCTGCAGGAGGGTGGCCATCCTGGGCTCCACTGTCAAACCTGAGGTGAAAAGTGCCTTGCATGCTCTCCAAAGAACTTCTCCTGCTCATGAATTTAAACACTTGCCTTGAAGATTCCTATAAGCATTTCTGAGAAGAAATTATCTACTTTATACAGGTAAATAGTCTTTACCTGCAGGCATACAATGCAGAGGATATATACTGTCAGGATCCAGTGGATGAGAACTTTTTAAGCCAATCTTTCATACTCCTGACAGTATAGAAAATAAAATTGGCATCTTTCTAGTCATCCAAAGTACTTTCACTGGCACTTCAAAGCACATGTGAAGCAGACTTGAGTGGGTGCTGACTCTCGCTTTCCTGCAGTGTGTCAAGACATCAGCGTTGAGGATGTGAGGCTGGAGCTTTTGAGGCACCACAAAGGGGAGACTTAGTCAAAGGAGGGCACTGTGCAGAGGCAGTTCCCCTGCTGATGCCTCTCACAAAACCAGCCTGTTAGAGTGCATGGTATTGTGAGGGAAACAGAGATGAAGCTTTGTTGATGAACAATTTGTGAGCAGAGTCCATAATAACAAGTGCAAGGTTTCTGTGTGGTTTCAGATAAGGGTATCCATTGTTTTGGATCTGGATCATTTGCCCAGACAGTGCAAACACAGCATGTGCATTCCCTATCATGCAACTGAATTAATTAAAAGGGTTTTTCTTTCTTTAGAAATTTGTTCATTTTGTAAAGCAGACTTTTCACAGGAGGCAGATGAGAATTTGGTTTCTGTGCTGCTTGCATTTTATGTGATGATTTACACTGCAAAATGAACATAAAGTGAGCATTACACAAAATGACTGCACTGAGTGAGAATGTTGTACAGGAACAAAGGCCTGAAAATCTGTCAGGAAAAATAAGAAGGATCCCCCAAGTAAAATGCCAAAGCTCCTGCATAGCCCAGTTGTTTGTGAAGAAAGTGTTTGCTTTTCTGATTTGGAGTTTTGCTGTGGTGCCTGTTGTTTCAGTAGTCAACAATACCATTAGGTGTCCTAGCGCTTTGCACAAATTAGTCTTTCCTGGTTTGGATATATGATACATTTTCATGTATGAAAATCTTCAAAATCTGCAGATCTTTTGCTGGAATAAAGAGGCCTGAACTGAAAGTATCCCTGGAGCCCAATGTGAACTATTTCTTCTACTTGAGAGCTGTCAACCCATTTGGGACAAGTGAACAAAGTGAAGCAGCTCTCATCTCAACTAAAGGTAGATCACCATTTTCTGATATGATACAAAAACAATGGGACGGAGGGGCAAAGCACCCAAAGATGGCATTTTCTTCCAGAAGCCATACTTGAACTTTTTGATATGGGAGTGAGCAAGTTTTTAAGATAAAAAGCGACTGTACTTCATCTGCTTAAAATTAGCACAGTTAGGGACTACTTCAGTTGAAATTCTTGTATATTTATGTAAATATAAAACTGATGTGACCTCTGACCAACTGAAGTGACCAGGGTTAGCAAAAAATATTGAATTCTGTCAGAAATATGAAATTATTAAATATTCTTCAGGGGTCTCAGTTTGCTTGAGTTTGGCAGAGTTCATTCTGATAAAAGATGCCATGACCTTAAAAAAAAACCCTCACAATGAAAACCTTATGGACTTCAGGTTTCAAGGATGAGGAATCATGCAGAGCAGTTTTAAAATGTAATGGATTATTTAAACTTCAAGGTTTCCAGATCAATAGTGTTAAATCATGTATGGTTCTTCCAAACCAGTCTCAAAACTCAAATTTGCTATTTTGAAAAAGCAATTGATTGAGAGTTATTCAAACTTCTCAAATACTGAAAAACTGCTTTATCACCTAGCTACATTTCTGAATATTGGACTGCCATCTCAATTAGGCACAACTTGGAAGACCTTGCATTTGTACCCAATTTTCTGTCACTCCTACCTGCCAGCAGGCACAACTCTGTCCTACTAAGATGGCAATAACTGTTCATTTTATGATTCATCTCATATTAACGTGGCCAGCCTCTTAGAACTGGTGTTTCTTTGTCACTAATGATTCCAGGAACTCGATTTCGCCTGCTGAGTAACACAGCCCATCCGGCTTTGCAAATCTCCTCTAATGCAACAGTGATCCGCCTTCCTGAAAAAGCCAAATTCACTGGGTGAGTAGCAGCATGATGACCAGGATCACCCTGTGGGGTTCAAGATGGGTGCCTCACTCTTATTTTTGCCTTAGATTGCTTTCATATGACACTAACTAATTTTATATAACTGAATTGTTTCAGTCATGCAGCCCCTGGACTTTATGTGATTGACCCCCATTTCAAGCACTGCAGTATCTTGGTAAAGCCAGCAGTAGCATTGAGGTAGAAGGTGGGAAGAGTTCAGTGTTGCCAGAAAGTCAAAGGCAGTGGTGCCTCCTGGGACTTCTGGGTTTGCCTCAGTCCATGGTGACTGCTTAATCCTTCAGAGCTCTTCAGCCTCAAAGCAATTTGTTGCTGCCTCAAGAAGGCCAGATTTGTGGGCTTATTTTTCAATATATTGTGGCTGAAAGTAATCCATCTTCCATACTTCGCTCCTCTAGTGAGGATATTATTGGTAATGTTCTCCAAAGCATTTGTGGCTTTGGAGAACTAGGAAATACTCCTGTGATATGCTTAGAAGAGTTGTACCAGGCTAACTCCATCCATTGCAAATAGGATTTTTTTAATTTATTTTTTTTCTTAACATACTGGTATCAGTCCCATCACAAGCACAGGTTCCTTTGTGTAAGTTGTGCCATACTGATATGGCTTCTTAAAAGGTAATGAGCTATTACTGGCCTATGAACTATTTTTACTGTTACAGTTGAACACACACAAGGTGTTTGTCACTGTGTCTACTTAAAATAACCATACTTTCTAGTTTGAACAAGCTTTCTAAATTTGAGATCCATTTTTGGCCTCCAAAGTCATCTTTTCCACCTCTTGCTAGCTTGTCATGGTTTACCCTAAGTTATATGAAGCCAAGTCCTGGTTTCATATAATTTTGGGTTAATTTGTATGGTTTTACTCCTTAAGATGAGTCTGTCTCAGAGCAAAGATGAAATTTCTCAGTGACAACATTCAAGTCTTTCATAAACCCCTGCAGTCAGAAGAACACAATGAAATCCATTAGTAATTCTAGATGATGGTGCATGACGTGACTGAAAGAAATATCAAACCATTATGGTTGGTCCACCAGCACACTCACTTTGCTGTATGCCCCTTCCACAAACAGGTTTCCTTCAGTCCTGGGTGAGCTGCTGCCTGCTCAGGGACGTCATTACTGGGAAATCGTTGTCTCTGGCTGCAGAAGGTACAGGATTGGGATTTGTTACAAGGCAGTATCGCAGAGCAGCATCCTGGGGATGAGTGATATTTCTTGGTGCATGCGGTGCTGTCCTACACAAACCAGGTAAAGCTAAGTCAGTCTAGCTGCTTGGGAAGTTACTTGTTGTTCACATAAATAGAGCTGCTCAGCTTCAAGAATCATGAGCAGAAAGGATTGTTCCGTTTTCTTTCTGAAAATTTGGGTAATAAGAAAAGGATGCTTGGATGACATTGTTTTTAGTGTGTGATGTCCCTGCCCATGGCAGGGGGGATCTTAGTGATCTTAAGGTCCTTTCCAACCCTACCTATTCTATATTTCTATGATACTAGAAAGGAGCTTTATACCTCCTCTTAATTGAAAGAAAAAATCTTATAAAGTAACTTAAAAAATAAAATTAATCTCAAATTAATTAGACAACATTAGTAAAGACCACTTTACCACCCCTCACCCATTCAGTGAATAAAACCTAAAAAATTAATTTGCCACTGCTTTGTCATTCCAGGTTCATATCCTGAACTGCTTCACAAAATCCTAGCAAGTGTAGTTATTTCCATAAATGCATTTTTTTTAAGAATCTTATTTCCATCTTCAGGAGATGTCAAGCCTCCACAGGGAATGCCTTCTCTTGCCTTGTTGTGCACAGTGGTAGGCACTCAGCAGTCACTGTGGCAGGACTGTAGGACCACTGCTGTGGTGTAGGTAGTCTTCATCAGGCCAGTGCCTGCTCGAAGGTTTGTGAGACATAACCCTGTTAATTGTGTAAAGATGCTCTTGATTCAAAATAAGTGGTTCTTTTTAGCGTGAAATCATATAGACACATGAACATAACTAGCTAAATGAAACATCTGAGATACAAAAGGTTTTGCCAAAGCAGAGTTCATGTTTAAATCCCCACAAAGATATGTAATAAGAAAGATATAGATGAATATGATTACAGCAAGTCTGCTTTTACCCTAAGAGTCCAAAGGTGCCCAGTGAAATGGCAGGCAGGGCTTTGAAGCAATGCCACATTCTCTTTGCTTACATACTGAGCAAAATGCTGTTGCCACATGATAGGCTGCTTTATGTGGCCACCTGTTAATAGGTGGGAATTAAGCTGTAGGTTATTTCTGGTAAATTGCCATGAAGAGGCTCACTGTATTCTGGTTTCCATTTTCCCACAGCTTTCTTTATAGATTTCTTCACAGTGGTGTGATGAGCGATGTTCGTGTGACAGAACACCCAGCCAGGATTGGCATCCTGTTGGATTACAGTGGCAGCAGACTGTTATTCTTCAATGCAGAGAGAGGACTCGTGCTGTTCACCATCAGGCACAAATTCACTGATGCTGCTCACCCAGCCTTTGCCCTGGAGAAGGCTGGAGTGCTTACCCTGTGCACAGGCATGGAGCTGCCAGAGTTCGTGAAGCACAGCTAACCGCCTGCTTCACACTCTCAGTAAAGCTGACAATTACAGTGTCAGGGGACAGGGAGGGGAAGAGGGGTGCCAGGGCGGGATGTCCAATCTTCACTGATGAATGCTACACACACAGCTCTCCCCAGCATCATCAGTAATTGTAGTTGGTGCTCGGCCACCTAATCACCCTGAGCCTGGAGAGAAAATCATGTCCTTCAGATGGAGATGCACCTAGTGATATAAACAGCAGTACTTTAAGGGGATAAACAAGTGTTGTTAGATATAAACATGAAGCAGGGGAAATGTACTTTCCCTGTGAAAATAATGATACTGCTAGCTGTCTTTTTAAAGTGTATGATGAGCCTGCATATGAAATAAATGCATTTCTCACTGCAATATATATGAAAGCCATCATTTCATCATTTGCCAGGACAGTCAAAGGTGATGTTTGAAAACTGTGCAAAGATTTCAACAACTGAAACATTCTGCTGGTTCATATATTTTGTGTTATTGTTTGCCAACTCTTTAAATGCACAAGTTAAGAAAACTTGGAAAATTAGAAACCTCCACGTTTATAAAATGATACGTCCCAGCCTGGTCTTCATATCCGTCATACAAAGTGTGAGTTTACAACACCTACCTGCACACAGCAGACTAACAGACAGTAACCTAACTGTGTCAGCGAGTATCTGCACCTGTGAATACCTACTCAGGAAACACATGTATGAGGAAACTTAAGAGTAGTGGTAGAAGTCTTCCTCTATGTTTTTCAACCTCAATTTGTTGGGTAAGTGGTTTTGATGGTGTTGCCACCTGGGACCTTAGAGAACAGACAAATTACTAGCGACTTGTGTGGATCACTCTTTCCATCATTGGTTTTTACCTTTGCACTCAGATTTGATGCTCCTAATGTCAGGGTTGTGGACATTTCCCTGCGTCTGCCCTGCTTTCTCTTCTTATCTACACTACCACCGGCATCAATCACAGCAGCAAGGCGCAGTGTTTCAGGGCTGTCAAAACAGGCAGGCTGAAAATGGTTGACTTCACAGAGGAATAGGATGCTGATTTTCCCCCTTGGCTTTTTCAAACCAGTTTTCTAGGTACTTCACACGATGGTGGTACAGCAGTCTTCTTGCCTGCCCCCAGGGCTGAATGCACAAATGCCAGTGGTGCTGAAGAACTCCAGTGAAATGGGGGGAAATTAATCTTAAGGCAGGCAATGCTTTTCATGCTGTGCCTGCTCTGGAGATTACTGCCGCAGGGGAACTGCGCTGCTGGACTCATTTCTGAGCTCAGCTGAAGAGCTGTACTCCCCGAAGTAAAGCAGATTTCAGGATCCTAATGGAGACAGTTTGCCTCTAGTAAGAGGATTTAAATGAGCTACAGGGAAGCTTCTGCTTTTTATGCTGAGAAGAGGTGCCTGCTGCTGCTCTTTAATTTATGATTTAACACCACCAAGGCATGTGCCTCCTGCTTCAGCTTGCTATATGCTTCGTGTCCTAAAGAAGTCACACTCCACACTGTCGTATCAGACTCAGGTGAAACAGTTCAGGCAAGATAAACAAGATCCTGTGACCATTTATTTTAAACCAGAGCTCTTTTTGGCATTTCAATTAAAGAGTGTCAGTTCTGAGTCCTTGCCAGCGAGAGAGTGGAATGAAAAAGCAGGGTGCTGCCCTGTTGGTTCAAGTGAGTGTTTTGTAGAGGTGTGGAGGATGGTGAGAAAAATGTCCAGGATTAACTTGGAAAGGAAGACAGAAAGGGTATTGGGGATAGCATTATCATGAAGGCTGAGGAGGAGGAGGCATAAAGCTCACTCAGGCTGGAAGCTCACAGAGAGCAGATGGTGATAGACTAAGAGGCAGGTCAGTGGTGCTGACAGGGTGCATTCCTCAGGCTCTCACAGCCAGTGAGCTCACCTCAGGTTTGGTTATCTCCAGAGCTTAATGTGGTGTTTTAAACTAAATCTGAAAAATCCCAGCACTAGGGCAATTTTATCTGCATTCTCCTCACTTTGGTTACTGTTAACCCAAGTGTGGGATTGCTTCATGGGCACAAACATGATGTATTGCCAAGGGAACAGTGAGAAGGTAAGCAAAATGACATGAAATTATTTAGGCGGCTTTTTCAATGAAGGAAAGAAGCAATTGCCTTGCTGAAGGTAACCGTGTATTAGTAAATAGTGGTTTTAACATGAAAAGTGAAAGCTTTGTCTGTTGTCATGCATTATCACTTAGGTACTACTACAACATTTGAGCTTGACAAAATGTTTTTATTGGAGGCACCTCATCCTTAGAAATATTTGTTTCATTTTGAAAAGCTGCCTGACTCTTTTTTCTTGATAATTGTTGTATAAGCTTCAGCTTTTAGGTTGGGCAGCATCAAAAACTGTATTTACTGTTTATGTGAAAGCTGGATAAATTATTTTAAATTGAAAATGTCACTCAAAGAGCCAAAACAGAATTAATGTGAATGTCTAAATCTAGCCTGCATTAAGCTATGTGCAATAAATGCCTAGGGAGAATATCCTGTTCAGAGAGATGACACAGAGTGCACACTGAACAAAAAACAATGCACAAGAGTTAAGATTCAGTACAGGGAGAAAATTCATATTAGTGAGGAAAGCGGATCCTGAAAGCCACCATTAAGCTGCTAGGACTTATAAAACATGGTGCAAACTCTGATGCCCTTGGAAAGCCAAGAGGTACATCTGCTATGATCTTTCAAATGCCTTGTGGACATGAAGTGGCACTAAGGTCAGAAATCCACTTTCCCGAAGGTAACTGCCTACAGAGGCTTGAATGTACAGTGTGGTCCATATGACTTTGTATTCATATGAACTGAGATTTTGAGGTTTGTTTCATTCATTTTTTTTCTGGCCATCATAGTTTGTAGCCATATATACTACAAAGAAAGACAAAAACCTCCCAGTCACTGTATTTTTCTTGTGCTTCATGAATTTAGCATTTAGAAATACCTCAGAAACAGTGTGACTTCTTTTTCAGCAATGCATGTTAGTTAGCTTGGCTGATAGTAACTAAGACTTTGTGCAAATGCTGACAGGCTTGTGTGGTATGTGTACAGTCTGGTCATCAGTTCATGTTTAAATTTACATAGAAATTTATTTTAAAAGTTACACAAAGAACTGTAAAAGAATTAGCCAGTAATGTTTATTTTCACCCCTAAAAATACGAAAGTACAAAAGCTGATGCCTAACACTGTAAATATTGTTAATAAACATTTGGACTGAGCAGAAATACACTGCATTAAAAGGAACAATCTCTTTTCATTTCAGCAGGTTTCAATTAGGCTCATAAACCCTTGCACACTGAGATGAGAACGTAGGCCTGACTGTAAGAAGAGAAACATTAATTTCTACTGTCAAAATAGTGCTGAACTGGAATATTGCTAGTATCAGTAGTATTGATCCACAAACGTCACTTAGGTCTTTCTGCTCCAGAGAGAGTTTAATGTTTCCACGCAGTGTCAGGCAGAGGAAATTGGCAATGCGTCTGCAAACCACAGCTTGTGTGGTGCACGTGCATGCAGGCACAACTTTGCTTTTCCACTAGCTCCTTTTAAAAAGGGAAATGTCACTGAAATACAATGGTTTGTACTGAAAATGGTCTAGTGACACCTTATTTTAGAAATAGGTACATTAAACTCCCCACACACACTGTTGTGGAACTTAATTACATGTTATCACTAAGCCTGTTATCACTAAGACATAGACCCAGTAAGGCACATTACCACTAAATTGTTGCTAAAGCCACAGTAGTGTGATATTGTCTGTGATATCCATGTGAAATATCATTTCTATTAGCATTGCAGGGTTTTCAATAGATATGCAAAGATGGATTTGAGAATGTGAAATTATGATCTTTCTGAATAATCCTCATTTCAGGATAATAAATAGGACCTCTGCAGTGTTGAGGTTTAAATTGGATTTGAAAAATCACATTCTGTAGTGGAATCACAATTCCATTACTGTCATTTTGCTGATGGATTTAGTAGCTATCAAGAAACTCAGTATGCTCGAATAGTCACACAACTATCAAGGAAGTGATAGCATCTCTTCCTCTTCCAGCCATGTGCTGTGGAAGAGAGATTGAATTCAAAAACTTTGAGTTTGTCCAATTTTCTGCCATAGTGTAAAGTAGCATCTGCTGACCAGAGACCACTCCACAGCACAGTACCTGGAAGCCAGTGTGGCTTTTAATGCTGGGGCTGGCAAAAGGAGACCTGTATCTGAGCATCAATTCATATAACCCAGCCTTTTAAAATTGTAAGAATCTATCATCTCACATCACTTCATAAGCCTGGCTGAGAAGGCACAACTCTTATTTTCATATTCGCCACGGAGAACTACATTTTGCAGTAAAATTAACAGAGATTATTTTACCTAATTCTGTAGTTGTCTTTTAGATACGTGTCTGTCTGCTTTCTGGTATCTTTAAAAACAAAAGAAAACTACTAAAAAAAATTTTAACTCTAGAATGAGAAAGACAACAAAAGAAAATTGCTGAAAAAAATTATAGCTGTAAAATTACAAAAAAAGTAACAAATACAAATAAAGTCTGACTACATTGTAACAAGAGTGGGAGGTTTGCTCCTGTTCCAACAGAATCCACTGTTGTTGATGTCCCACACTGGCTACCAGTATCATTATCTTTATACATTAAGGCTTTTTTTTCTGAAATGTATATTAATAAAAATACTACGTTCAAGATGTGCCACTAGCAGTATAAATTACTATTAAATGACTTGAGAAGTAATCTATATCAATATTTAACATACCAAGTGAGGGCTTTCCTTTCAAAACATAGAGAATGTGTAGAGAAGTTTTCTGTGGTTCAGGCACAGCAGACCTACACAGAACCACATATTAGTAGCTTGCCCACGTACAGAAAAAGCATTACTTTCTGGAGCACAGAAGCATATTTTGAAAGTTAAACCAGGACTTAAGCTCTTTGTGTCACCCAGTTAAGAAAGTTCAAGTTTAAAATTGCATTTTTTAGTTCAGGGCCATATATTTCTATTTACGCTTCTGCAACAGAAACTGATGCTATGTTCTGCAATTGCAATGCAGCAAGACTCAGATTTGCTGCATGGCACTGCAGTTATTTCTGCACACATTCAGTAAGTTCAGTAGAGCCTGAATGGATTGGGCTTGCTGATCACATGTGGCTCATTTGGGCAGTTAAAGAGCAATAAATGAGACAATTTCTTGAAGTGTAGGATTCCCAGAATACCTGTATATCCATTGTGGGAAAATGCCACCAGCTTTTCTTCTAGTTATTTTTCCACAGCTGCTGGATACTGGAAATCCCCACAGAAGGACCACAACAGTTAGAGTCCACCCAAAGAGTATTTCTGCTTCAAGAAACGTTCATGCTGGAAGGTCTGACTTTGCACCTTAATCATGCCTGATGTTCTTCTGCTTGAGTTAACAGGACAAAAGCAGGTAGGTCACATTCACTTTACCAGAAAAAAAAAAAATACAAACCTCAAAAAAAGTTCTCCAGTTACTGCACTGAGTACCACGCAGTTGCACCCCACTGTAAAGAAGCATTTTTTGTTTTTCTACCAAATGCTTGCCTTCTAATTCTTAATCTTTAAAAAAGCCAGATCTCTGCTAACAGCAAAACAAGGTACAAGAAATCCCAAGTAGTTATACAGAGCTCTGTTTCTGTAATCACTTTTACACTGCTGGTTTTGAAACAAGAGTAGAAATAATTCAGGGTCTTCACATTAATGAAACTCTTCCCTTAATTAGTATATTTTTGATCTTGAGTTAAACAGACTGGCTTTAACTATCCAAGCTTAAAAGAGTATTCTGACTTTTATAGATAAGTATCTGTTTTAAGGTAATACACATGCTCCAGTCATATACCACCTTGAAACTGCAAGGCAGCTCTACTATCTGCAGTGCAGTGGTTATGAAGGACATTAAAGATTATGAAGTAATGGTTGCAGGAAAAGGCATTGTGGCTGTAAGACTTCAGAGAATTCTAACAAAGAAGAAAACCCATGACTGGCACCACTCGTGTAGACAACAGGATGTTAGCATAGGAAAGCAAAAGCTTGGAGATGTTACAGAGTCTTCACCCAACAAAGGTGTGAATGCTAACTTTTACTGCACAAAGAAAGGAGCAAATAGGCAAGAGATATATGCTGGATGTTAGGACCAGGGTCTTATTTTTGTCAACCTGTAACAGATGTGTAACCGCATGTTTAACTCGTCTTTTCAATGTACAATTAACCAGACTGTATATGAAACCAATGGATTGCTTATGCGCAGACTCGTGGCACTGAAATGAATCCAAAGTGACAGTTCCCACACTGTGGCTTGACGTAGTCTGGTTCCCTGGATACCCCCCGCACTTGAGAGCTGTGGAACAGCTGTCCTCGATTCACCACTAGCTTCAGCTGAGGCTTCCAGTCTGCTTTGTAGACAAAAGAGAATAAACCAACAGACACAAGGTTAGCCATAAGAGGAAAGACAGATGCTGCCAGCAGGGCCAGCTTCCTCAGGACTGCCACCAAGGGAGCTGCTGAAAAGGACCATGATGCTGGAGACAGTTGCACTTTCTTAGTCCCATAGAGGTGCAGCAGAGTGAACTGTGAAATCACTCCTCTCAGCCCATGGCTTCTATAGTTAAAGGAACAAAAAGACAGCAATGACAATGGGCAAGTTTCGAATCATGTGGCAGAAAGTGTACAGAATGTGTGGGCACGTGAAACTGCTGTTTTCCACCAAGCAGTAACTCCTAACCACAGCCAAAAATGGTAGCTGTGGTGTGCACTCACCTTACAACAATTTTCAACAGCTATGTAATTCTGGAAGAGTACAATTATTGTTCTGCAATATTACTGAAATTTGCACAGTCCATCTTTGACAAATAGCCTTTTTTTCTTTTTTTAATTAAAAACTGCTTCATATAGAAGTTCTAGACTTTCTGTATTCAACTAGCACTCTGTAGTCCCTGAGGTGTGGAAGGTGCTCATACCACGAATCCAGGCCAGATCTGGTACAGCAGAGTACACAATATATCATCCTTCTTGAATGATGCCTCCTTGACTAGCAAAGCCTCTTTGGTTGGCTCACCACTGCGGTAAGTCACTCAATAGCTTGTTCAATACTTCTTTCCTGAATTAGCCAGTATGTGATTGCTTCTTACTTTTAAAATGCTTATACTCTGCTTGTATTGTCCTTGCACCCACCAAAAGTAACTTCTATAACCAATACATACAACATCTACAATAAGCAAGCTAGCAGCCATAGCAAGTATCACATTTTCCTCTCATTTTTCCTGCAGCCTATAGTGACAACACTGAATTCTGGTTTTGCAAGTGTCTAATCCAGTGACTGCAGGAGTGTGAGAAGCGCTCTCACTTTCTCCTACTTTAGTCTACAGAGTCAAAGTGTGCATGTATGGGAGTACATCATGCAAGTATGGCTTCACAAGAAGGAGTGGCAAATTTTTAAACACTTTTTTCTCTGATCTCACTCCTGGAATGACCCTGGTGGGCCCAATGAGTATTAGGGCAGTTTTATGCCAGCACATGAGTTTTCATAACTGAGGTTGACAGGAAAGGTATTTCATCATCAGAAAAATGGGCTGTGTGGAACTTCTACGGAGAACAGCAGAAGACAGGGCAATATTTCTGAGTCACATAATTGCAAGTTATCCATTAACTCGAATGAGATGGGTCTATATCTTTCATTATATATCCTGCTTTACAAAACGGTGCCATTCCCTCTTGAATCTCAAACACTCAAAAGATCGGTGCTCTGATCTTCACTGCCTTTCCACGAAGGTGAACAGCCGCCCCGTCAGAGCGTCCAGGTCGTAGCGCCGGACGGGTGCCTCTGCCAGGCCTGCCGGGCGCTCCCCTGCATCCTGCTGGTCAGGGGCGCCGGGGCGCCGTGGGGCTGCATCAGCCGGCGGCCGTCGGAGCCTCCCTGCAAAGCCCCTTCTCCTCTCTACGGGCATGAGAGTGCCGGGCCTTGAGCGCAGGTGGCTGTACACCTGCGCCCTGGCCACTGGCCTCGGCGGGCGGGCGGGCAGGCGGGCGGATGAGCTCACCACGTACTCCTGGTAGTCGTCGTCCGCCCGCACCGTGTGCAGGACGCGGTCGAAAGGCCTCCTGCAGAGGGGGCACACCGCCTTCCTGGCGGCCCACTGCTGGATGCAGCCGAAGCAGAAGCTGTGCAGGCACCCGTCCACGTATGCTGCATGGCTGATGTTACTCATGCAGATGGTGCACGGGACGGCTGGCTCGGATTCCTGCTTCCCTGCTCGCTCCAGCCGGCTGCTGCCAGCCATCATGGCAGAGCTGCTCTGCTGCAGACGCTCCTCAGGACTCAGCACCATCTCCTGCAGGGAGAGAAGTTCAGGGTTTTCCTGGCGCTAGCAATAAAAACGGAGAGGAAGACCCAGCAAGCGGTGGGACAGGGGAGGAAAGGGCCTCCCAGAGGGTCTGCTGGTGGGCTGAGAAGTGGCAGCAGAAGCAGCCCTGAGGACCTCCAGCCCCAAAGGCTGCCCTCCCTCCCTGCCTGGTCCCCTGGGGACCGCCAGCCCCAAGGGCTGCCCTCCTGCCCTGCCTGGCCCCCTCAGCTCCCCTCAGAGACGCTGCCCAGAATCCCGGAACCCCACTCCTCTGCTCCCCCCGACAACCCACACGACTGGAGCTGGCACTGGGTACCTGAAGGAGGTGGTCAGGAAATGCAGAGGAACTGGCCAGGAGTCCTCAGTACTGCCCACTGCCACAGACAGCTGCGTGTGGGACGCAGAGCCCCCCCAGCCACACAAAGCTCTGCACAAAAGCAGCGCTCCAAGAGCAGGTCCACAGTCCTGATGGACCACCAACACCCCAGGTCCTTTTCTGTATAGCTGCTGCTGTCACCAGTATATACTGGCTCTTATTCCTCCCCAGGAGAAGGAATTTGCTATTGTCCTTGCAGAAGTTTTGATGTTCCTTCCACCTTATCACCTTCTCCAGCCTTTCAAGGTCCCTCTGCTCGGCAGCCCAACCTCTAGCATATCAGCCTCTCCTCACAGTTTTGTGTTGTTAGCAACCTTGCTAATGGGCATATTCTGAGATATGTTCTAGGGTATATTCTGCCTCCTCATCTAATTCATTAATAAAGACATCAAACAATATTGGACCCAGTATTGAGCCCTGGGTTAGTTAACATCTTCCAACTACATTTCATGTCATTGATTGCCATGCTGAATCCATCTGCCTGAGCTCTCAACAAAAGTCGCCTCTCTAACCCCTTCTAAAAACCCTATTTTAAGCTTCTGCAGTAAAATTAGTACCATATAATGGAAACTTTGCTTGTAATCACATCTCAGTAGGATGTTTGAGCTTCATTATGACATTCTGGTGAGGCAGATCCTCAAAATTTTGTGGAGGTCTAATGCCCACACAGTTACTGCTTAGCAACCAAGAGCTTCTTCAGGAGAAAACTAATCTTTTGCAGCCTAGGAGTTGGTTGCTGTGACTTACACTCAAGAAGGAGGAGAGCTGAAACTGTGAAGTGAGTAGCTTTAAGCACATTCATCTCCAAGAAGATGCCAATAGCTTTATTCCTCACATAATGATCTGTGTCACTATCTGATCTGAGCACATCTCAAAGACAGCCATTGCCTTGAAGATTTCCCCAATGTTCTGGGGCCATAAGGAAGGCTCACTTCTTTCCTCAATAGGATTATTGCTTATAGGTCTGCCCTATGTCAGAATCCAAACTGTTCTGAAAGTGTTCTCTTTTATACGCTGCAATTTATTCGTTTTCTCAGCCCAGGTAGCATTAGCCCAGCCTTGAGAAACATTGGCCATGCACTTAGTGAGGAGCTGGGGCCAGCTGAGTCTCACTACTTGCTTGGTGTAGTGGAGGTCTCTCACCTGACCTATAAAATTACCACAGGATACCTGCTCCATAAGGTGCAGTGTCTACTGATCTTCTTCTAGTGCTCTTTCCTTGCTATGAAAACAAGGCACTGTACATGAAGAGGAGACAGAAGTTAAAAATGTGCTTCTCAGCTGTGGTTCAGATGTTCTTTATGTTAAAAACTGACTCTGAATCTCTGATAACATTCTGCCTAACTCATGCCACACTTCTCTTTTTTCTGTCATTTTCATTGTCCTTTAATAGGTCCATTCTGATGTGTGATTTACTTTGCTCTAACACTTCTTAGGGTCCTTTCTGTAAATATTAAGAAGTTGCCTTGGAATTCCTTATATAAATATTAAGGCAGTCTTAACCAGCATCTTATATGGTCTCTGTGGCAACATTTTGAAGCTATTTTTAGGCCCACAGTCTTGAAGGCTGGTGTGCAGAATTCATCATCTCTTTGCTCCAGGAGATTTTCTTGCCCAATAGGATTTAAATTCTGTAACCTCTCTGACAAGCAATCTGGTACTTGGTATTCCTTATGGCTCCAGATTTTAACTTGTGCCAAATGTAAATGTTCCTTGCTATGAGATAAGCATTGACCTTTCTCACAAGTGGCATGCAAAAACATCTATTTCCTTCTAGTTTGCAGATTTTACATTGTTGTGTCTCTGCTCAATCCTTGCCTAAATTCAATTTTTATTCAACTTTCTCAAAAGTGGTATTTTACACACCTCTGAACAATGACTTTTCCTTCTTTAGATGCTTTCCAACCACTCTGCTTTTTTTGTGGTTCTGGCTCTTTTTGTTTGATTGGAGTTTTTTTAATGCCATAATATAAGAAATTCTGTCTCATATAAGAAATAGAGTCCATCTAGTACAGAGTCAAGAAGAGGTGTTTTCCTTAAGTCTTTCTTACATTTATTTACCCCCACAAAATGTTTGCCTTTTGTCCAATAGAACAATGTTGTTTGGCTGCAGAACCGTTGCTGAAATACTGCTGCAAAACAAATATTTCCCACCCTTTGCATGTGCAACTCTATATTCTTACCTAAGTTTAGAGAATTTGTTCTTGTTCTTCAGGATTTTCACCCTCTTCCTATTGTTAGGGTAGTTTTGGGCTCCACTTCTGTCTTCCAACAGCCTTTTGTCACTGTGACTGTCACCAGGCTCTTGCGTAGGTTTCTGTTCCAGCATCCAAACCATTAAAGTTGCTCTGGAATAGCAGTGGACTCACAACAACTCTCCTGGCCTCCTTTTCCTACTTGTTACAGTAATCTTTCTTCCATCTGGGTCTTTTGGAGATAAGAAACACTTATTTTTCCAATAAATAATTTGTTAATAGGGATTTTTCAAGAGTCTGTTTTGTTGATGTCTCTGGTCACCTATTGTCCATAAGGGGGCAATGTATTGCAAGAAGAACAGAAGTCTTGAAATGCATGGAAGTGTAGTCAGGACCCAAGATTAGGTGTGCCGTTACTTTTCCCACTGAAGTGTCTGTTTTCCTTCATCTTATAAGGAGTTTGAAGGATCCCAGCCCTATGGTGTTACTGTTTTAGAAGACGTTATTACATCTGATGGGTGTTGAGAAATTAAATTTTGTTCAAATGTGGCCTTCAGTTAAGACAGTTGTGCTGTGTTTATCTTTTGTTTTGCTCTGAAAACTGAGCAAAACATATTTGTAAGTAAACAGGGCAAAATTTTTTCCTTTCTAGTATGCTGTACCAAGAACTAGTACAAAAATATTGCTCATCTGAAACTATATGATTTTGGAAAAAGAACTTTAGCAAAGATTACAGAAGGAATATCCTGTCAGCTCACTGACAGTTCATCTACTTTTGTGCTCTCATAACAATGCTCTGTATACAGCTGGCAGAGGGAAAGATAATTTTACATCTCATATTGGACTTTGCCATTCTTGGACCAGCCTGATCCTTCACATAAAATGAAGAAGCCTTGTGGCCAGATGCCATCAGTACCCAACAGTTGGGATTAGACGGAAGATGATATTCCAGTGATGCTGTTTCCTTTACCTGTACTGCAGTCTTGGGAGTGTGTTATAGCAGTGCACTGCCAATAGCACTCTTTGGTTGTGGCATCCGGGGTACCTGCTTGTGCTAGACACAGCCTTTTTTTATTATTATTATTATTATTATTTTTATTATTTTTTTGTGGTGCAAAAATGGTTGTGTGGTCCTGTGCATGTCACAGTGATGTGCACTTGCACAGTTAGTTATCATTCTCTGTCAGAAGACATCAGTGATCATTCCCTGTCCTGAAAAGCATGTAGTGATATGCAAGAAAAGACACTATGTGAATAGTTCCAGAAGGAAAATCATGCAGAGAAGACCATGTCAGTCACACCCTTTTTTCTGCTGGATACTGACTGAAAGATCTGAGGAATCGTCAGTATCTAGATCCACATAGCTGAGGACAGTGCTTGTGAATGGAACACAAGGAATTGCTCCTATTAAGCACGTCTCTAACAGGTTTTGGTTGGTTCCAGCTGCTGTCATCTGAGAGTCCACTCTGAGCAGATTTTTGGTGGTATGGTAGCGTTTCTGAATGCATGGCAGAAACCATAGCAAAAAATACCTTCATTGTGTTAATGACTGAAGTCATTAATGTCTACAGAGGCCAGGTTCCCAATACCATTTAAATACCAGGCAGTCTGAGTCACTCCTGATCATCTCTTTGGGAAAAAAACATTCATTCCTTTGCTGAACAATAGCATGATGAGGAGTGACCTCGCAATTACTCTGCCATTTCATGGGGTTGGTAATCTTGGTGTGGAACATAGCACATCTTCCGTAGGCTTGGGATGAGCCATCTGGCAGTCTACTCTTTTATGCCCCAATGCTGCAGGTGCATAAAAAGGTATTTCAGTCTTCATGGTGCTGTCCTTTCCCCTCTGCACAGCCTAAACCTTTTTTTTTCTGTCACTTGTCCTTTATAGGCAGCAGCAGCTACCATCAATGGAGCTCTGGTTTATTTCTCCATTTGAGTTTTCTGTTATGCCACTTCTTGTTAAATGTGTCACAAAATCCAGGCCAGGCTCTGTGCTGACAGAATTTCAGCCCTTTGGAAGAGATGATGGATTCATATTTGTGCTACCTAGTCTGAACTTTTAGCCCCAGTAGAATATTATGTAGGTAGTTAATGCTTCTTGGTTGGCTTCACATACAGCCACACACATCCCTGCCTCCCACCTGGGTCTGAGACAGAGGGCCTCAGGAGACCACTGTGTGGGAGTTGTAAACTGCCTCCACCACACTTGTACTTCTGCTATGGCTACAGCAAGCCAAAACAGAGCAAGCACTAGAGTGCGAAGGTGTACCCTTAAACTCTGAAGTGTATACAGTCTCACGAACTGGCCCCACAACCCTCAATTGAACATATTCTCTGACTTTTAATATCAAATATATGCTTAAAATTAGAACTAACAAGAAGACTAACGAAATGGAAGAGAGAGATAAAGTGATTTAAAGTTCTAAAACTGAAAAGATTTTTCTCTTATGAATTTCATATGCAGAACAGATGGTCCTCAAAAAAAAAAAAAAGTTCAGGCAGAAGAAAGGAGCCTAGAAGGAGTCTGTATCCTGCTCCCACTGCACTGAGACCATAAGCAGCTGAAAGGCTAATCAGTTGATTTTTTTGTTGAGTGGAAATGCCAATCCCTTAGTGGTTCTGTCTGCAGAGAAAAGACAAAACTGCTTTGTTCTTTAATTCAGAGTTCCTTCTTTTCAGATTGTTTTTCTTTCTCTGTAACCAGTGCACAACAAAATCACATCATGTGACACTGAAACACACTGTCAGTTGGAAACCTTAGCCAGCTTTATTAGGACATATTTTTATTAATAATCTAACTGTGCAATAGCTAGATGATTTGATGTTGTAATGGGATTGTTCCTCAAGTGAAGCAGTGAAGAACAAAAGGCAAATAGTAAGGTCTCGTATTTTCTTTACCCTAAAATATATTCTATTTTCAGCCCTCCAGATACTTGCTATGCAGGTCAGTGTGATTCTAAACAGCTGAATTGTTTTTCTTCAGAGATTGCTCTATAAAGCTCAGCTGTTGTTAACTAAAACATTAGGCTCTGAAATTTAAAAGCCATTAAAACGAGTTTGACCTGTAAGAAATTAGTCTGTTTTAAAAAACTAGTATTTCTTTTCCCCTCCCGCTCCCTTCCAACATTGCACAAGTGATAACTGAAGGACCAGTAATTCTTTCAACTCTGCTAAATATTTCTTGAAGTCAGTTTATTACCTGCCTTTGTGGGGACAAGAAAATTTATCAAAAACCTGAATCATCTTGTCTTCTTTTTCTTCTGTATTCACAGCTCTGTTAAGTGGCTTTCTAATCAACTGGGAATCATTTTGAAAGTGGAAGCCAAGCAAGTAGTTCTCCTGTGCTCCATTTTTATTTCAAGTAATTGGGTTATTAGCAATTTATGCT
The DNA here is from genome assembly GCF_963264785.1 of Psittacula echo. Lineage (NCBI taxonomy): Eukaryota > Metazoa > Chordata > Aves > Psittaciformes > Psittacidae > Psittacula > Psittacula echo. The sequence goes on along the minus strand of NC_137742.1, from coordinate 25,687,422 downwards.
GTCTTGGTCTCTTGCCGTTCTTTTGTGGCAGGTCTATGATAGTGTATTAACAAGGAGGGCTGCTTCTAGAACTCATATTCAAAGCCCATTTGAGACTGAACTGGTTAAAAACTTAATGTTTACCAGATGCCAGAAGGAGAATATTTTAAGGCATTTCCTCTTAAATAAGAGTTTGGCCCCTTCATCTTGCAAATCAAAGGATGCTTCCTCAAAGAAAATGCTTTCTGTTCCAGCTTTGGTATTGTGTTTTGTACTGTTCTTCCATGTTTTTCATTTGGCAGTACTGTAATTACAGGTCAGCCATGGACACATGTTCAACTGAGGCAAAGGACAGAGCATGAAGCACGAGAGTCTTGTTGAATTTCCAAGAAGCATTTTTCATGGGTGATTATCCTGTTCTCTAAGCCTAAAAATTCAGTGAAATTACAAGGCTCTGCTTTTTCTGATTGCTTCTGAGCCACTGATCACAGTGATTTCAAAAGGAAACAAAACAGAACAAGTTCATTCCAATTGCATTACAAACAAAGGAATGACCTCACAGTTTTATCTAGAGGGGCATCTGTCAAATTCAAACTGCAGCCATTCCAGAAACAGCCATTCAGAAATTGCTCCATCTCCTCTGCAGATTAAGTCCCCTGATCTATAAAACCATGTTCTACCTATGTGTAACTTCATCTTTTCACTTTGTTGTTTCTTGGTCTTTACAGTGTTTTTTTATACAGTTCACCTGCTCTGCAGAATCAGTCTTCTAATCACTTATATCCCCTTCATGGCTTTGTAAGGCCTGACTTTAACAGACCTACCTCCTGGTTTATCCCCTGGTCAACGGTAGACAGTATATTCCCATATGTTCACAAATCCTGTGTAGTAGCAACAGCAGGCAGTACAATAATATTAAACTATGAAAAATAATTAGGAAGTATCCAGTTAATAAGAGCATTTCCCCAGAGGCAAGGGTAGAGGAAACTGGCTTTGCTGAAGAATAGGTTCTGTGTGTTCTGTTCATGGTTTTCATCCTTTGGCTGCTCCGAGTACATGTCTGGAAACGGTCTTTTCTTTCTGAAAAGGTGCTGGAGATGAAGTGTTCAGGAACAGTACTTCAGAACATTGTCACAGAAAGTTCGTGTATACTATATAAGTTCCCACCCTCCATACGTACTTGTATCTGTTACTGCTTTGTGATACCTCTGCATGAGGGAAGACCATTTTTTGTAATTGGAGTTGAATAAAAATAGCACTTCAATGTGAAAGATATTTTCTGGGTTTTAGAACATTTTGATTTCTGGAAACAGACCACCTGCTGCGTAGGACCCTTAAGTCTCCTAGCTAATAATCTTCTCTCCACTTGGGCTAATTTTAGCTATTGCCACTTGAAACTTTTAATGGTTTCAGCCACCTACTGCCTTAACGCAACTTTTCCAGCCACTCTCTAGCACTCTGCCTGTTCATATATCTGAGGATTATAAATAGTTTTATTTGGAAAGTGGTCACTGGAGATGGAGGTGGAGAGACAGGAATCATCTGAGAGTAAATAGATTGTTAATTCCCTTTTGAGCACTGAGCTGCTGATTCATTCTCAATCAGTTCCCACACAGCCTGGGCTGAGTCAGCCCAGAGGGTGTTGAATAGTCAAGAGCAAAGACAATTCAGAGGATAATGGTTCTGCAAAGACCAAAACAGAAAAGTGATTCAGAAGGGGGAACTGAAAGAAGAAAAACACATACTGGAGAGAGGACAAAAAAAAAAAAACCTGACCCCAAAAATTTAAAAAAAAAAAAAAAAGAAAGAAAGTAAAAACCACCTAAAAACAAAACAGCAACAACAACAAAAAAACACCTCCACCAAGAAAAAAAAATAAAAAATAAAATGGAAATAAAAATAGACAAGCAACTTCTATGCTGCCACCTCTGTGTGAGAAACAAAGGTGTTCAGAGAGCTTACAGAAGAAACAGGTGAATGAAAGGAAAAGAGTGGATGGAGGAGGAGGAAAGACATTAAAAACCAAAAATAATAACAGAGTGAAATCATCTGGGGAAAGCCAAAAAGGAGAAAGGATGTAGGCAGAAAATGGGCTCAGAGCAGGGACAGAGTTACAGATGTGTCTCAGCTTAGCCACTGACTTTCCATCCACGTAAGCATGCACATAAAAGCTTACATCTTTAAATGTTATACCATGCATATCCATGGGTAGGAAGTAGCTGAAGTGGGAGCCTACAGTCAAGGACTTTCTATCCTTTACAGATCAAAGAGCATAAAGAGCATGAGACAGGGGGGAAAAAAAAAAAAAAAAAAAAAAAAAAGGATAAAGTTTGTATGAGAAATGAGCATTCTAGAGACATGTGAACAAATTGGGAAGAACATTCACCCAGATTAAACCCATGCTTCTCCCTTGGGGTATGCTGTCAATTCAGTGAAGATGGTGAAGCTGCTCACCTGAAGGCTCTGGATCAACCTGTGAGACATTTCTGCAACCTTTGTTGCTCTGCTGCTTCAGAAAGTGCCCTAAGCCTCTTCAGTCCTCATACTACACTGCTCTTAAATCTCAAGTTCAGTGCTGCAGCCTCTGAGCATACTTGGGCTTAGGACAGAGACTTGGCCACAGTAATATAGGATCTGGCTTTCTTCTTCTTAAAGCTTCTTATTTTTAAAATAGTTTGTCTATATTTAAATATTTGTATATATTTAAGGAGGCCATAGGGTAGTTTTGTCAACACCAAAACAGGAGATTGTTAGCAAGAGAATATATTGACTTGCAACTGGCAGATTTAATGCATAGTAATGGTTAAGATTTAGACACAAATTTGTGGCACTGATCCCAAAGCTTGAGGACAAGCACTTAAAGGCATGTCCATGGATGCATCTCCACCACTGTCTGTACAGAGCTATATGGCCCACTTGACTGAGATGCCTAAGTTAGAAGTGAGTTTGCTCAGAGATATATGTGAGATGAGTGGAGAGAGGTGGCAGCTGAGAAGATGATTTTGCTTTCAGTTGGACCCACTTGTCCTCTGCATGTTTCCCCAGTCCTTTTACTGAGTCAAAGAGTATTTGTATCCCCAGCCTTATCACCTCAGGCAGCTCATTAAGGATAGGAGGGTATGAGCCCAAGTCTGTGTCCCTAAATTAGGTGTTCAAGAGAGGCTGTGCAAGTTCCTCGCAGAGCATATTGATTACTTACATGAAAACAAGTTACAAGTAACTGTGATGTGAACATTTGTGTAAAAATTAATCCCACCTATTTCTCTAGGGAGCTGAGGTAGACTCAGCATTGCATCTTAGCCTGCTGTGTACTGCTCTAACTCCCAAACATTTTCCAGAACTGATGAAAAATAAAATTAACAGTTCTGGTATATTGTCCATAATGTCACATTTTCTGCCAAAGGCATAGACTGGTATGATTGTGGTTCATGGTCTGGTGAGCTCTTGAGGCTTGTTTAGAGGAGGTTGTTTTCCTCTAGTTTTGCTGTGTATCCACATCAGAGACAGCGAACTCTGAAAGCACCCTTCCCACTTTTAGTAAACACTACTGAGCTTTGAGATGCTTCCTAGTTCATTGCATGGTGTAAGAGTCTGAGACCAGCTCCAGAGAAAGCCATATCTCATGAAATGTTGCAGGACCCCAAAATGGCAATGCCTATCAGCCCTTGCAATGCTTCTTACCAGCTGTAGACTTAAAAAAACATCTTACTGATTTTTTATTTTATTGTCAAAGAAGAAATTGATTTGAGCCCATAGAAGAAAAACAATTGTCTGGGAAAAAGCAAGCAAACAAACAAACAAAACCCATATTTACAAGGTGCCTGTGATAACTTTGGTCTGCTAATGAGAAAGGAAAGTGGCAAGTTTTTCTATGCCACCAGTACAGGCAGTGAGTACTGAACCTGCCCTCGCATACACCTGTGTTTCTGCAGCATGCTGCTCAGTGCAAGGAGTTAGTAGCAAGAAGAAAGAACTATGGATCTGGTGAAGAGATCCCTCTGATTACAGCTTGAGTACTTATATTATGGGACAGTCAAAAAGCAAATGTGCCTCTGACAAGAATTTTTTGTTTTGGTTGCCCTGCAAAACCAGAGGGTGCTGATGACAGTGAAATAAAAGCCATACTCATGTGGCTGAGATGAGATGCTTCCACTGAAACACTGCCATTATCAGTGGCATTTCTGGAGGGCAAACACCGGTGCAAAATGATGAAGTTGAACTGTTTGTGAGACACAGAGTGACCATCAGGACCATCAGCATTTCCACCATTACTACCTGATGCAGGCTCCTAAGAACTGTGTAAAGAGCTACACCCATCCAACATCACCTCCTGCCACTTTGGGGCATTTTTAGGGTGGAAGATACCATAGATGCACCATGGTAGCATGAAGCTAAATCACCTATGGGTTACTAATAGACGGACTGCTAACCCAACAGATGGAGCCAGTGAGTGTGTTAACTATATTCCTCTCATTTTAGCAGGATTGGGAGATATGGTGGAAGAGGTGCAGGAATGTCAGAAGCATGGGGAAGAGGCCAGATTCGGAGGATCTGAGGGGCACAGGCATCTGTGTGCTTCAACCTCTTGGTTTGCATGGGGAGCAGCATCATGCTTGAGTGCCTTCAGGGGCTTCACAACCCAATGAGGATGTAACATGATGGTGAACTCTGTGGTTCTCTCTATCATGTTTTGCTTGTTAAGTGTAAAAAACACTGTCCACAGATTTAAGGGTCAAAGAATATTTCTGCTCCTCCTCCCTCCTCTAAAAATGAGTGATTCAATGAAGATTGCCTTCAGCAGTAACACAGAGAAAATCACTTTTGATCTTAGTCATCCCGTTTTTACCTCTTGGTAAGAACATTAGTTAGGTCACGAATTCTCCAGAGGATGCAGTAATAGAGTCAAAATCACCCACCCCAAAATGTCAGGAAACAGAGCCAACATGCACATGGCGAAGAAAAAGTACTGGATAGGAGTTGTACCCTCTTCATTTTCTTTTTTTTTTTTTTTTTTCTCTCTCTAATAGGAACTACCTTTAACTGACATAAGAAAAGGATGCTTAAAATCAGTTATATGGTTCAAAATGCATTACTCTTCTCACATGAGGATTTCTGTCAAGTTGAAGGCTTTTAAAACAGTGAATGTACTGTATTTCATTAATCTGGTACCGCTTAGTAGGCCAGTGATTGGTACAATATGGGACAGTCCCAAGAAACAGCAGTGCTATAAAGGCAGGCAATAAAACTCTCATACAGCAAATGTTACCTATCTTTCATGTTTGCTATTGCATTTAGGATAAAACTTGCCAGAATTAATCACTTCAGGGAGGTGAAACCTGTTAGCTCTTCTTTTCTGGGGAGAAAAGTGAGGTGATACTGCTGCCTGAATCCCCACTTACAGGGTATGGATATAGGCAGGCTGCTAGTGTAGCAGTACAGAAACTACAGGCAATCATGCTGCCTATATCAGGACTGATCAGACTGCAGACCCTGCCATCAGTACTGGGTGGTGGTGAACTCTGCTGGGTCAGCTTGAAATCACCTGGCTTAGCCTGGCGTTGACCAGAGTCATGACTGCTCCACAGGCACCGCTGAGCTCTGCTTGTCTTCTCCATGGGCTGGAGGCCTGAAATCTCAGTAAGAAGTGTATACTGCTCATCTCCATACAGAGCTCTTTGCAGAGTAACTTCTTCATGTCGTACCATTCTACAGTCTTAGGGCCCTCTTTGCTCAGCTTAATCTCACACATGGATGGCTCAAAGCCACAATTGCAGTGCAAGGGGCTCCAAGCCAATGGGGGACCTGGGCATGCCCCTTCTTGTACCGTTGGATTGTGTACTTTGCACTGCTACCTAACAGTTCGCTCTGGGACCTGCAGCAATTCCTTTGCTGCTCTCCCCCCAAAGCTATCCTGGGTTGATTTGCCACAAATGAACAACACAGTAATGGGGACAGGAACAGAAATGGAAGTATCTGTACCTTTTGAAAAGCTACATCAGTAGGAGACATGTCAGCTTGAATTTTATCTTGCTTCACAGTGCCTTTTGTTTGATAGCTCTTATGCTGAACATGACATGCATTTTATAATTTACACGCTTGAACACATGCTTAACTTCAGAGAACTGTTCCCATAATTGGAGTTAAGTCTATGTTTAAGTGTGTTGCTCAATCAGTGACTGAAGGCTAACACAGAAACATTGATTCATTATATAATAAGAATTACTAACACCTTAACACACTAATAAACTGCTAATTGGTTTCTGCCTTTTTGCACTGATAGGATTTAAGACAAAAGCAGTATACTTGCACAAACAATTTGGGATCCTTATTAAGCAGAAATGAGTGGAGTTGCCTTAACTGATTAGATTTGACTGGAAAAATGGTGTTTGTTTTTACTGATGGTGTAATTGATTGTGCCCATATTCTGTGGAAAGTTTTTTATATCAACTAGTGCCTTAACACATTAGGAAAATTTAGAAATCAGGTTTTTTCAGCAGCTGGATGTTCCATGGCATGGTTCTGATCTGTGAATATGCTTGACAGATGTGGACCTGGAATATTACTCCAGCTTTCTTTTGAAAAAATATTAAGAAGGAATAACAATAAGCAGGGTGGGTTTTTTTAATACATTCTACTCAGAAGGCAAAATTATTTTATTTACTTAAAGCATTAATTTTCTGTTCCAAATGGGACATTTAAAAAGTTGGAGAGTGCAGGTATCACAAGTAAATTAAGAAGCTTGCACCTTAACAAGTGGAGATCCCAAAAAGACTGAGGGGAAAAAAAGCAATCCTCAAGGGAAAAATAGTGAAGAGGCACTGTCAAGTTAACAAAGTCGGGTATTAAGATAACCCTTTGTTTACCTGGAAGAAGTGACAAACTTGTCCACGAGTGTCTGGCTTGGGATATATTTTCACTCTGTTCTGTGGGATGAAGGTCATTATGCAAGGACTGTGTCTAAGGACCTAAGGTAATGCTTCATATCCATCTAGAAAATAGAAGACTGGCTTCAAGGAATTTGAACCTATTATATAGAATCATAGAATCATAGAATAGTTAGGGTTGCAGGATGTTTGATCGTTTGGAAACTCAACCAGAGAGAGAGATGCTTCTACTACAGACTACTACATCAGTGTACTGGATACCTGAGTATCCAGGGTAACTGAAGTAGGCTATTTAATTACCCAATGCCACATTAGAGTTAAGAAGTCAGCTAGGTTTTTTTGAGAATACTAGAAGAAGAAATATTTTCTTCATATATGTGTATATATATATATATTTATATGTTATATAGATATAATAACTACTGACTGGGTTAAAGTCTTAAAGTCTGAGGATATTAGGCAGTTCAGAAGAGCAGAATAAACAGTAACAGAGACCTGAGCTAAACCTACAAGTGAGAACAGTAGGTGCTCTGGGGAGCAGATCCTGACTTGAGCACCACAGTATTTGAAAAACCTCAGTACAGATCCTCTGTCAGGATACTTTCAGATCCTCCGTCTGAGTATCTCCAGACAACACCCTTGAGCTAGTACAATATACAACAAGCCCTTTACAAAAATATCTCTTTCACAAAGCTGCTGTTCTGGAGAAACAGTTAAAAAATAGAAGAAAAAAAAAAAAAAAAAAAAGTAAATGCTCTCTATTGCACTTATTTATTTATTTATTTATTTATTTTTACTTTAGTATTGCCCAGACTGGGCACATTTTAACACTCTGCTTTCTTCACTTACTTGGTAAAAGTTTTTAACTGAAATACCTCCCAAGGCCAGCTACATGAAGTTGGTGTTACTTTTAGCAAAGAATAATGCTTAATGGGGCAGTGCTAAATGAGAACGCCAGGGCTTGTAGCTTTTACTTCTCTCCCAATCCTGATGGTGCTGCAGACTTCTAGAAGCTCCTTCTCTGGTCTTCAGATGCCAGCTCTTCAACTTGCCTCAACCCTGAGACAGGTAGAAAAAATCCTCTCCTGTGTATTCAGCACCGTCTATGACTGCTGGGCCACTAAACTGGAGATTTTATGCCAAAAATGAAAGGGGGAAAGTCCTCATCCCATATCAGCCAGGGCCCACTTGTAGCTTCACTTTTATTAATGGTGTCACACAAATCGGTGGAGCCAGAGGCTGCTCAGAAGCTATTCCTCTGAGAAGATCCTGCTCTAGTCACATAGCTTACAAGCACTGCCACCTTTCCGTGCTGCTTTTCTTTCCAGTGGGAGTGAGGATGTTTGGAGTAGGAAGCGCTGTGAGCAATCTGCATGGTTTTGGAACATTTTCTTCTTGCAGAGATTTAACACTGAGTTCCAGCTCTCCCACCAAGATACCCTATAGCAGCCCAGATGAGGTTCTAATCCTGCCACATCATCAGTCTAAACAGGGAGAAAACAGCTCTTATTGGATTGGGTAAGATTTCAATTAAAATAGATGGAATGCTAAAGCAGTACAAAGGCTTAAGCAGTAAAGTGAGGACAGGATAAAAATGAATGGTTCTAGAAACCATCACTGAGAGAGAAAGAGTTCTTAAAGGAACCCAAGAGCATAATGTGTCATATCTACCAGGGAGAAAAATAAGCAGTACAAAAGGAAAGCATATTATTATGATGATAAAAAGAACTATGTTAGAGTGATTGCAGACTCCAGCATCAAAATTAGAGTAAATAATTTTTTTTCCCAGAACTGTGAAAGAGCTGTTTCCTCTCCATAAATAATGTGTTTACCAAGTATTTTCTTGTGCTCTTCATTATTGAGCTGTTGCAGAAAAGAGCTCTGATTTCTTTCTTGGAATCCAGTATTTGTCAGAGTAACACCTGAGGCTTCCTATGAACCATCAATCTGGAGGTCTGTACATTAGTGAAGAAATCTGATGTTATTAGTCTTGTAATACTCCTGGGCTTGCAGAAAGTTACAAAGTGTTTCCTCTTTGTGTGTGTTCCCAAACGACTGACCTTCATAATACATGGTACAAGTCACTGTGAGGTAGAGATTCATGCAGTGTGGGGATGTAGCAGCCTCAAACAGCTGTCTCATTACAGTTCATGGGTTTGTAGTAGTCCAACTAAATAACTAGTTCTAGAGACCACTAAATATCCCCTGCCACGTAGAGCAGTCTTTGAAGTCTAGATGTAAATGACCTGGAAGGCTAAACTATACTTGGTATGACTGCATAATCATTTGCATGTGCATAGTAGAACAATGTGTGGATAGTTCTTGCTTTTGAAAAGCAATTTCAATGTATCAGTGCTTCTATATCACATACCATGCAATGAATAGCTGAACCAAGAATAGCAGCAAGGATAGAGGAGCGAATGTGCTTGAACTCCATTAGCTCCTAGTGTGGTCACTCAAGAAGACACACTTCTTGGATGAGGCTCTGCAGGCAGCAGACAAGGAGAAACTGCCTGATGAAGGGTGAGGAAGTGGGACAGTGTCATAGTAAGCATGCTTAGCCCAAAGCAGTAGTCTGATTAGCTTGTGAGTACTCTGTTTTAACTAACTGCTTGTATTGCTGTTGCAGTGGATTAGACTGTCCCTGTGTCCTGGCTAAAACCTAGAAGTGCTCCTCTTTTTGCTGCTGTGGCCTGACAAAGCTTTGCAAAAAACACGGCCTCTCCTTGCACACATAGAGTAAGGGGAGCTTCTCCACTTCTCTTTTCTACTGCTGCAAAAATGCATCCCCTTTCCAGGCTCTAATTACTATTTTTTTCTTTCTTTCTTACTCTGATTTGTGCCAAGGAAGACATTCTTCTGATGCAAAACCCCATTCTGCTTTGGATCCTGACGTGGTTTGCCCTTACTCTGTCATAGCCACCTAAGCCAAGCAAAAGCAGGAATAGAGGAATCGGATCATGTAGACCTACTCTGCCACATCAGCTCTTTTAGCTGTTACCCATCTACTTGATCTAAGAGCTTGCTGTGGGGTTCTGAGCTTCATTTCACCATTCCTGAAAGAAAAATATTCTGACCATAAACTGCAATTAAGAGAACAGGAGAATTTCAGTTCCCCTTTTCAAACCACCAGCAATAAGCATCTATCTGAATGGCTGTTGCTTCTAACAACAGCCTAGCAGGGCCAAAATGTTCAAAATGATGACCTGATCTCCTTCTGTGTCATGGTCAGCAGGTAGTGTTGTTTGCTAGGAAGCTGTTTTCTGAGCATGAATAGGGAAAACTTGAGCCTGAAAACTCAAAGTTCTTGCAATCCTTTGTGCCATGAAAAGGGCACCAGCCCAGACTCACATTGTCTAGAAACTGTGTAAGAGTTAAGCTTGCCTAGCAGTGTTAAGATCAGCATCTTGCATTTGTTGTCCATTCAGAACAGACATCAACACATTCAATGTCTAGATTTCAACCATTTTTATTCCACTTTTTGGGGGAATTTTGAACAAGCCTTTCTCTTTAGGAATGCTACAGCAAACAATCTCTGTGCCATCTTTAACTCTGCTCCCTGCAAGAATGTTACCTTCCCTCAGCCAGCTACTAGTTGTTGGTTGGATTTCCTGCCTTTGCCGTTTGCTTGTAGCCATATTGAATACCATCTGGTCATACACCTTAAAAATGTAATGTGCTAGTGTTTCAGCTGTTTCATACTACACAGAAGGTATAAACATAGGAGAAATCAATGACCTTGAATTTATAAGCTGTCAGAGAGAGAAGAAAAGTAAGTGTTGGAAAAAGATATGGCTGGGCAAATAGAGAAGTAGGGTGTTATTCTGGGCCTACAAGAGAAATGAGTTTTGTCTTCGGTAGCAACTGGTCTCAATTTTTATTGAGGTAGTTTGAACTGATTGTTAAGGAGAAGTGGAAGGACTGAGAAATGTAAAATTGTCAGCAATTCAGATTTGTTAGGCCTGCGAAGGTTATCAGAAAGATAAGGGAGAAGGAACTTTTTTTGCACTGAATGTATTCTATAAACAGCTTTTGTACTAGGTTTGAGAAAGGGCCAGAATGGTCAAGATACTCTACAGTAAGACAATGCAGGAGTTCCTCGTGAGGTCATATTCTGACTTCTTACCAGTAATGGATGCATGAAAAGGCTAAATTTCATCACATTTATATAGCTGAAACTTCACTGTGGCAGTCTGGCAGCAAATAAAACATGTCCCACAAAAGGCTGTGCCGGAAGGATCACCAGTGAGAATTCCAGATACTACAACATGCTAGAAAAATATGTATCATCTTTCAGGCTTAAAGCAATAGAAATTGCAATTTTATATCTGGATATCCTCTCAGATCCCTAGGGTTTATTGATAGGTACCTAGGGGAAAAACTAGGAGATTATCAGGAATGTAGTCTGGAATTTGCTGAGTTTAGCCATAATGTGTCCTACTTGTTGATAATGACTGCAGATGTCTGATATCCACAATAGGATTTTATTGCAAACCATGGGTGCAGTTAATTCTGCTCTCGTCTTTTCCAGTTGTCATGAGTCTTTATTTTGCAGATTTGCTATTTTTGAAACTTACCACTAGAGATTCAGTTCCTGTCATAGCATATGGATATTATTGCCTTTTAAAATATTTTAACCCAAATGCTGTTCTGATTTACCAAGAAGAGAACTGACTCTGGTAATGATACATAAACTTACAACAGCCTAAGGATAATGACCATTTTGGACACACATCTCTCGAGAAAATAATCCCTGGGAAGGTTGTCTGAACAGTGTTCTGTGCATTCCTCTGAGTCAGGTCTTCATCCCTCAACAGATGTCTCATTCAGAAGAACCTGTATGTAGATTGAGGCTCTAGAAAGGAGCACATCCAATGGGCTTTCAGGAAAACAAGAAAATCCCTAAGGGTTCTAGTGCAAAGCAAAGGTATTAGTCAGATAAGTTGTTGGTATCCGTGAGTTGAGGACACACTGTGACAAAGGTGAGGACACAGAGCCTGGAGACTTGCTTTTATCTGCATTTGTACAGCATCCATCCAAGAGGCCTGCTCCATGATGAAGGCATTTGACTGCCCTCAGCAGTAGCAGTGGAGCTAATTTCATTCAGTGGTCAGTTGCTGAAACTTGTGAAAACAGTGAGCAGTCTTTTATTGGAACTGCTATTTTAAAATAGTGCAATGCTTACCATGAATTGCCAGCTTCACCCATCACTGAGATTTAATGGGACACTCAGGAGTATTTTCACCACTTTTTTTATCTTCTGAAGGTGTCTCATTACAGTCTCTGAAAGTCTTCTCAAATCTTCCCTGCAACAAGCCGATAAAGCTGTTGGTGAGATACGTTCAGTTGTGTTTACAGCCAAGTGAAGATTTATTCTGTTCCTATTAGACATTGTGCTCCTGGGAAGACACAAGGATTTTTTAAAGGTTTCAGTGGTGATCCTCTTCCAAACTGGGGTGAGACTAAGAGCTTTGGGCAGGAAAAAAATGTTGTCTCACCCACCCAAAACCAACCAGTAGCTCCTGAGTCCAGCCATATCATCTAAAGTTCCGGTTCCTGGGTCTCTGATACTTAATTGTTAACAGAAATTCAAACAGCATTAAGAAAATACAATTGGTAGATCCAGAGAAGAGAACTGATGGAGTCAGAGCAAGGTGTTGGACGAGATGACCTTCAGACATCCTTTCCAGTTGATACCATTCAATGATGTTACTGTTGTTAAGAACAGGCAACTTAACTACCATCTTGCAATTCCTATTGCAAGCTCAGACCAGCAAGCCCTTGGCGACTCTGAAGTGAGCAGGTTTTGAGAGAAAGTGTTTCGTCAGAAAATTCCTCCTCAGCTTTCGTATTGCATGCTCAGCTGTGTTTCAGTTAGGCATGTTCCCTGGAGGCAGCTCTTAACCAGTGTTGCCCAGTATTTTTTGATGATACAGGTTTTCATCAGAATTTGTTAAGTCTGGGTAGGACATATTCTGCCCTCTGACAGTTTAAATGACCTTGCCTCAATCTTTGTAGGTTTGGTGTCTCTCAGCCCCATGTGCTTTACCTATGACAGGATTGGGTTTACCCCTAAAATCGTGTAGTGCATTGCTCTGATCTTTTCAACCTATAGCTACTGAGCTGGCCTTGTAATGCTGTCTTATATAAAAGGATTGTTCTGGAAAGCAAGATAAAGTCTCTGAATTATTGGGTTTTTTTCTTTTCATATGGACATGCATTGCTTTCTCTGGCAGCTCATTTACTTGTGGGTTAGAAGAAAATACTGGGAGAGAATCACCGCTTCTTAGTCTATTCAGCTCCTGCCTATTCAGGCTACAAGATACTTGTGGCCAATTGTGCTGGTGGAGATACTTAGAATCTACACTTGGTTAGCAAGTATCTATCTCACAGGTATCTGAACGATCCCTAAAAAATATTCTTTGCCTAAATATTTAGTGCCAGATAACCAGCTGAACAATTTGATCCAGGCTTCTACTCATCTATGCACAGCTTATATTGCACTCACCAGCAGCAGAACTCATGACATCTGCTACAGTGGATGTGGGCTTGGAAATGACATCAAATACAGCTTGCAGGATGTGGTTAGAAGAAATCCTCACAGGAATTTCTGGGTCTTCTTTCAAGAAACTGTCTGAGATCAGCTTAATCATTATATTCTTCTGTAAGTGTATCTCATGGGGGACTGCACCAGTTCTGACATACTTTTAGTTGTGACATTCCAGATTTCACCCGTTTTGAGTATGCTCTTCCCTTCATGTATCAGTCATAGGCCATAAGAATAGTAGCTGGCTTGTTTGGATGATGTGCATTTCTTGCACATAATTCTCGATTGTTGTCTCCATTTGTCTTTTAACTGCATGTTATGAATGTGATGGTTTCCCTTACCTAAACATCATACAAACAGAGGTTAAGTCCCTCCTTGGTGTTAGAAACTTGCACTCCTTTGAAGAGTTTCTGAAGCCCCTGTGACACACTGATATTGTACACAAGTGAAATTTGTGCCAAATAGGCAATACAAAACCTCCATTCTGTTTCAATGGTCCAGTTAAATCTGTACAGAGTTTGTCCAGACCTAGCATGCATCTTGCCTTTGCAGCTTGCCAAAGATTTTGAATCACCCTTGATTCAAGTTAGCCCCTCCAGCTACCAAGGAATGTGACCCGGAGTCATTCCAGCCATGGGCTGAGATTCATCTTTGAACAGTTTCCAGGTTTCTTGTTATAATCCAATTGGCATAAGCATTGTTTTGAATATAAAAAAAATATTGCAGATATCAAGCTATAGATGCCACTTCTCCTGAGGAGTTCTGCAAATCAGGTGTGATCTCAGGAATGACACTCTGGTCACCCTCACTTGGGATCTATTTCGTCTGCTTTGATTCACTCTGGCTTCCAGTCTGGCTACTCCATGTTTTTCTAGTAGTATGACAGACCTCACCTTTTGTGGGGTCTTCATTACAGCTGCCTCTGTCCTGCACCCAGATTCAAAGCACTTGCTCTGCATACACTTCAATGCTAAGAAAGTCAGACCCCAGGTCAAGCTCCACCTTTTACTGCTACTTGCTTACTTCAGACTACCTGCCTCACAGTTAGCAAAGACATTTCTACTTATTTTTCTGAAGTATGGGCACTTTTCCCATTTCTTTATAAACACTTTCTCTTGGCCTTTGTACCTTCCAGCTGGTAATGAGACATATCAAGCATAAAGCTTGATTTCTGGCGCTTTGTTTATTCTCACTTCATTCAGAAGCCATTTCCATTAAGCAGTGGAACAGAACCCTGCGGTGTTGAATCTTTCCGCTGCTACTGTGGTAACCTACTCCATTCTTTCCCCTCTCCCACCCCTCCATGCTATGGAGTTGACTTTTCCTTCTAGCTATTTGTGTTGGCACTTCAGGCAATAGCATTTCAGCCCCAGCATTCTTTCCAGGCCAGGAACAGCAGGGAGTTTTCCTTCTGACTGCTTCTGATAATTTCTTACTAGGTGAAAGAGAAGAACTGTGTGCCCTGAGCCCCTAAATGAGCATTGATTTACATCTTTGGGTCTAGACTGCCATTTGACTAATGACATTTTGAAAGTGCAAATATGCCTTTTTTTTTTTTTTTTTTAACCCACATTCTGTCATCCTTCTCAATCAACAATCAAAACGTCTTGCAGGTGGGAGCTAGCTGCCATGGCCCCTGAGTGTAACAGGTTGTCAGTTACTGTTTTTTGAGATCTAATGTTGAGAAAAGCAAGTATCTCTTAATAAAATTTCAGGGGTGGGCTCCTTTAGATGAAGTTCCCAGTTGTAAATTAAAGTGTTATTTACTGTCTGTGTAGGAAATCAGTGTAAGAAGACTAAGCACAAGACTCTATGAAAGTGGCGCAAGATTTTAGTTTACAAATCTCTGTGTAAATTGTTTATACCCACTGCCACTCTAACAAGCACATATTCCAAAGCAGCAAGACATACAGGAAATTTTCCTAACTTTTATTCCAAGTTTTGTTATCTGTGCAGCTGTGGTCTGATGTCCTGTTGGGAGAGCTGAAGAAGAGCGGCAAGTACACCAGACTGTACTTCTGTTGTCATTCCTCCTGGCACCAGAGCGTGGCTTTATCAGAGCACAGGCTCTCTGCTCTTGGTAAACAACACATTCCTCTTTGTTTACCGGCTTTATCTCTTACAGTCATGTCTTTAGCTATGAGCACAGGCCATTCTTCTAACCCTTGTTCTATTTTTTTCTCATGCTTTCACACACATATTTTCACTTTATTTTAGAATTGTAATATTTCTGTTACAAATCTCTGCACCTGCTAGGAGGTATCAGGTTAGCTTGGGGGTGAAGACTTTTAAACCATACCATATGGCAGGTTTTCTCACCAAGTATAGTTCCATTATCACACAGTAATGCCCATACAACCCCACTCTGGGTATCTCACTGGTACTTGGTTTCACAAAATACTGAGCATCATTTTATATTCTTAAAGAAGTCACAAATTCTTATGGATACTTATGGAAGGTGCTGAGCCTGAAGAAGTCTCCTCTAAGAAAAACAACTGAAAATTAAATAGGAGGGGTATGCCAGTAGGAAGCCACACTTCAGGTTGGTTCACTTGCTGTTTGTATCCAGAGCTGGCTTCTCTGCTAGAGCTTCAGCCAGGATATGAAGCAGTCATGACTGCTTTTGTGATGATACCTGCCTGGGTTGAGGCCAACATTCCCAACAGAGAGACACTGTGCCATCTGCTGTTTTCAGTACAGCAGAGGTATGCCAATCATTTTCAGTGAACAGAAATGTTGGAGTGGTACAGCAAGTAGTAATACTTTCAGTCTGTTAGCAGAGCTTCCTTCATTCTTTAAGAAGATCTGTCCTTAATCTTCTGTAAATCGTCAATGGGCCTGTCTTTATTTAAAAACTACTCCTGTTTCTGCTGGTGTGTGTGTAGAAGCCTATTTCTTGAACACTGAGCTCAAAAGATCTCACTGATAAGTTGGCAAGCTTCCAGAGAGTGTCAGGATGAAGTCCCTGTGAGACATGTGCTGCAAATACCTTACGTGAAGGATACCTGTTTTCTTTTATTATTAGTACAGGTTACAGACAAAGGGCTTTGACACTAAGTATATCGTAAGTAAATAAATTACATGCAAAAAAAAAGAATCTAGCATTGTAGTTATTCTATGGTTTTGTGTAAAAACATGTTCTCTTTATTAGCTGTAAAAATGAAATTAGAATCATCTGCAGGATTTTGCTGCAATTCATTTAATTTCCTGTTTTCTGAGTTATTTGACTTCTAGACCATTTGTTAAAAGGGGGAAAAAAAGCACTGACTATTTTCTTTGAAGATGGTGCAGGAAACTTAGGAAACTTAAATTTCAAAGATTAGCTGGTTCATAAGAGGAATATATTTTACCAAGTCCATGTATGTTCCAAATAGTGAACTGACTGTCAACAGAGCTGTGGCGACCAGCAGCCTCCATCTGTTTTAAAAAAAGGAAGAAATAATGTTCTTCCCATATGTTGAGGGCCAGGAGAAAAGGGATATGCAAAATGGTTGTGTAACAGTGTTAGAAAATAGGCACCTGCCACCTTTAACATATCAAAATAGTTGAGGTTTTCTCTCCTCCCCACTGCCTCTCAGTCCCACCTCCACCATAATGTAAAGATCAGGCCTTCACTGATGAGTTCTTCCCCATCAAAGCAGTACAACTGTTTTCCTTCCCACACCCCAAATCTAGAGCCAAAACCTCCCCTTCAGGGAAGCACAAGTATGTTGTTGGGGAGTAGCAAAGCCATCACGTCAGGTTTGCCTACAGAATCATAGGTAAGGGGTTTAGCACCCAGTGTTCGATCTTCAGCAGCTCTGCCCTGACCCTGTGGAGTCCCTGGGCCTATACAGACCATGGTCTCACTCCCATTACTGGACTTCAGTCCTCTGGCCTCTGGAGTCCCTCAAAAAAGAGGCAACAAAAATGCAGCTGCATGAATGGGCCAGATGTAAAAGCTAATCCTAATGAGGGCTTTGGAAATGTTCACATGGATTCCTCTCAAAGGCTAGATGCAGCAACAAAAACAGTGGTGTCCATAATGCACCGTGGCTTCATTCCCGCATCACCTGCTCCTAGGGCCCCATAACAGATGCTGTGATCCATCCAAGTTTCAGGGTTAAGAAGCAAGAGCATGAGCACAATCTCACAAATAAGATTCAGCTCCCCTTCAACTGCTGAGCAGTTTCAGCAACCTCCCCCCCCGGCAAGCAAAAGCCTGAGATCAGAAATTATCCAGTGTTACTATGACTTGGGATGTTGAGGGAATGCTCTAGCTGCCCTAGTCAACAAATGCCAAACTCCTGACTCAAAACACAACACTTTCTCCATGGCTTTCACCTTATCTCCTGGGGAAGAAAAGCAGCCAAGGAAGAAGTCTCCTTGGAGAAAAGCTTTTATCTAAGCTGAAAGGCAAGATCTTCAGAGAGAGGGGGATTAATGAGCTCATTAGTAAACAAGTTGCATGCTGCTACAGACAATAGCAATATCTAATTTCAGGCACTGAAACCTTTTGATTTCTCCCTTATTTGTAGGCCAGATCCCTTGAGTTACTTACTTCCAGGAGCAAGCCTTAATTGTGTGGCTAAAATGCAGGCCTAGTGCATGTAGATGAGCTGTAGTCTCATGAAAGCTGGGCCAAGGAAGCCCAATATCTCAGTGCTGACAGCCCAGAAGACGTGCTGTGATCATCCAGTCTGATTTTTCTAAAACTCAGGTCAGATAAGCATCCTGAATTAACTTCAGCATGCATTGCAGCAGACCGGTTAGAAAACCAGGCCTCTCCATTTTACAATTTCCATGGAGATGGAACCACTGCAACACTGCAAAGAGGTCCCCAAACCTAAATGTTCTCCCTGTGAAGAATGCAGTGCTGTATTTCTGGTTGACTTTACCACATCTCAATACCTGGCTATCCAATCTGCCTATACCATTCTCTGTCAGAACAATGAAAATTAACAACCTATCTCTGCGCCCTTAGAAGTATTCTTAGACTGTCATCAAGAACATCTGAACCCCCCTTTTATTTTTCTAAGCTGCACAGATTTGAGCTCTGGCAGTCTTTAGTAGAAGGCATTTTCTGATCTGTTAACCAGTCCTAGCTCTGCTCTGACAGCCTCTAATTCACCAGCATCCTTCTTGAACTGCAGGTATCAGGAGCCAGCTGAGCAGCCCAGGAGTTGCACCGATGTCAAAGACATACATGTGGCAACTTCTCTGCACTGGATGCAGGCCCATTTTCACATTCTCCTTTAGCACTTGTGGCCCCCATGTCACACAGGAAGCTTGCGATTAACTAAATATTTCCCACAACCCCACGTCCTTCTTCAAACCACTGGGATGACTTCCCTTATCCTGCAAACCTACACTATGCTTTGCAGTCTTCAATGGATGATTTGCCATTTAGCTGTATTCAAATGTACTGTGTTTGCTTACCCCACACAGTCAGCCTGTCTAGGTTCCACATGGTTATATCTTTATTTTGCACTCCTTTGCATTCAGGGGTATTTTTTACCATCTGTGCTGCTAACAGGCAATGTGATAGAATATAAAAAGTGTATTAGTTATTCAGTCCAGGAACAGCAGAGAGGGTGACTACTCTTCAGCTCCTTCCTTCCCTTTTTTCTCTCTCTCTTGTAGCTGCTGCCATTTTCCTGAGTATCAGGATTGTTACAAAAGAGGACAGTGCATAGTAATGCAGATGGAGAAGAGGATGTTTTGGATTACAGTGAATGTGGGATCTGCTCCAGAGCCTCTCCTCGATGCTCGCCTCCATGCAGTCCACAGGAGGCAGTGCATGGACAAAGGGAGGGCCACTTTACATAGCTGAAGCATTTGAGCTTCCTCTGCAGGTGCATGGGAACATGTTTTAAGCTAGCTAACCAGTTAGCCACGGCAGCTATCTGTGTGGGGTCACCACTGCCATACTCACTCAGGCTCTTTGGTAAGCCCTAGATTGCCATGACTGCTGTGTTAACAACATCCCAAGCTCATCTCTGCTACTGGCATATCCTCAGTTTTGTGTTACACACTCTAAGGCCATTCTGGATTCAGGAATGCTATATTTTTTAAGGTACTAAAAACACTGCAGAGTCAAAGTCTGTGAAATATACCTCAATGTCTTTTCTCTTTTGTCTTTTAACTGCCAAATGAATTAATTAGTATCGGTGTGAGTTTAAGAACTATGGAAAGCAGAACAAGCCATATGAACTTTCTCCAGTCTGTTCAGCTCCCAGAGAGTTCTCATCAGAATTCATCCAAATGTCATCACTGGTTTGCTTCTTTCAGAAACCTACTATTCCTGTATGTTTAAAATGATCCCTTGGATGTGCTGTTCATCTGAGCTAATTAAAGCCTGTAGACTAACAGGCACATTTTGCTCCTTTTTCTATCAACAAATGCTGGAGAAGCTATATGTGCAAAGATGTGTGGTAGATCTTGGGGTTATACTATGGCAACTTTATTTGTGATAAAAGGGATAGATCTGAGCTGGTACTGTTTATGGCAAAACCAATTTTAAGAGTTGGGGTTTTATTTTAATGTTTCAAAAATAACCTGATAATTTTAATTCCAGGAAGGGGGAAGGAGGAATATATTACATTCTCATCTCTTAAAATAGTTTCACTCTTATAGAACAGTTCATACTGTATAGGTTACTATTATAATTTGGTTTATTAACTCTTAGAAATATTTTTGCCTAGCTCTTGGTATAGGGTTTTTTTAAAATTGAAATATCTGGGGGTTATATTTGAAGAATGCTGGCCAGGCATTTATTATATCTCTGGCTCTTAAATCTACAGTGATAGGGTAACTAAATCTATGGCTTTGAAACCTCACTCTTTATTCTGTGTAATGAGTTATTAAGCAAATAAGACAATGGAGAAATCTAGTCAAGATGGCGTTGCTGTATGCTCTATTCTCATGTTTTATGTTGTCGCTACCTTCACGACATACTAAAGAGTGCAATAGTTTGAATGCAAATACATACAAGGTTGTTTTAACAGCCAAACCCAGAATGTTCCACATAGACATTTCTGCTGAGATTTAAGAAAGCTGTTCTTTAATTTTCTTGTGTTTAGGTACTGGTTCATCTGTGATCCTCTATTGCTATCTGTCATTTGCCCTGTTGCCTGCAATCACTTTTGAAAACCTAAGAGCTGTTCTCTGCTTGGAGCATGGATCAGCAAAGGATGTTCCCATAGTATGTATTAGGACCATATTGGAATGAAATGTCTGCGTAACAAATTAGACTTATAGACAGATGGATAAGACAGGCAAATAGATGAACTGGGGAGAGATCCAGTCCCAGCTGACATATGTTGAAACAATATTAAAATAGCTGTGTTAAACCACAAGGCTTTTACACTGTGTATGTTGACAGGAGTTAGATGGTGAAGAATGAAAGCAAGCTTTTTCCAAAGCAAGGTAATAGGAATATTTTTTCAATGATGATCTCAATAAGCCAAGGACATTGGTATACCAAAATGGACAACATTTGCTGCTTAATATACAGTACTGGCTCATGTTTGCCAGGTTATCCTGTAAAGAAAGAACTCTTTATAAGCATGAATGAATGGAGGCTAATGCAAAGAAAACCTTACTGCTCCTCACACTGACAGTAGCTGCTATAACTGGAACAGCCTTCCTCCTTCCCTCTGTCAATGGCATGGGAGGGGGGTTGTTGAAAGAGGTATCCTGAGACCGGTCGGGCTGCATGACACCAGCTATTGGATGCACATTGTCGCCTAATGACTCTGACACCACTACAACCTCTAACCTATTTTGGATGTGCCTCATTTAATCAGAAACTCCTGCTGCTGCAATATTATTCATGGCAATGGTGCCTTGAATGTCTGCTGGCTAGGATCCCTTAGCACTAAGCAGGACACAAAGTTGTAGCAAATTATAGTCCCGGGGTCTGATGACCCATTCCTATTGCACTCCAAGGGAAACTTATCTCTGGTGCCAGTAAGAGCTGTAGCATACGTTCCCATATCAACCCATGTGTGTCATTTGTAGTACAGCTCTCAGGCAGTAATGCACTGCTTGGCACTTAATCTCAGTATGGTAAGCAAAGCCTGTGAAGAGAAATAATGGGATTAGCGGCCATGCTAAGGTAAAATAACCAGGTAAAGGGCAGAACAAAAAGCAATTGGTATCTGAAGATGAGTTTAAACAATTACCAGTACTTTTGGATTGACGTAAGAACCCTGGGGAGTGGGAATATCACATTATTCAAGGATAAAAACAAAACAAAGGAATCTCAAGTATATGACAACACTTTTGTGCTATTTTTTGGCCCATTTCGTAATGGGGAAACTCTTGAGATACAGTATTGTCAAATGAGGTACAGCACAGGGAGACGGTAGGAAGTCCAAGCACAACAGAGTAGCACATGGCCCAGTGTAGGTGACACTGTACACGGGTACATGTGTGTCTTCCTATTGTAGCAGTTTCCAAACTGCAGGGTCATGGAGCAGTTGGTTAGCTCCAGGGGTGATAATCCTTAAACACTGACGTAAATAGAAAAGACTGTTGTATAACCATTTTGACTGGGGAGGCTTTTAGTGCCTTGTAAAATCTAAAATCTCATGTTTCTCACCATCTTTTCTAGTTTAGCTTTCTATGGAAGGTTTTAACAACGTGAGAAGTAATTAGAAGTAAATATGAAGGTTTTCTCCATCTGCTTATATTTTAAATCCACAGTTGGTCAAGCCCAGCACACTGAATTTGCAGTAGGTTTTACTCTCTGCTACATATAGTACAATTCATCTAAAGCCCTAGCGAGAAGGCTTGTAGGAGGTGGCAGCAAAATTGACACAGCACTGGTCCATTGGCCCCACCATGCCCTGCAGTGCGATGGACAGCAGGACAAACCCTGCCACTTCCAGACTGTGGAGGGGGTAGGGAGCTCTGGGTTGCGGATGGAGTAATGTGCCGAGTGCAGGCAAAGGGCTGCTCTGGGGCCCTGCAGTCACAGCCAGGCAGGGCAGAACACCATCAGGACATCCTCTGCTGCTGAAGGACTCACTAGCTCCACAGTTTATAAACTCTCTGCAATGGTGTCCAAAGCAATCCTGTCTTGGGGAAAAATAGATTTTCCTTTCCTTAGTTCAGTGTCCCATCAAGCTAGCTAGCTTGAAAGACACATTTCTCCTAATGAATACTAGCTTATATTTTTGTCAGAGACATGGTATAATGCAAAGGCATATACTTAAGATCACCTTACAAAAACATTTTGATTGCCTTTTCAGTTGGTGTTAACTTTCCAAAAGTTCAAAAACTGCTGATGTTTGAGAAGTTTGATGTTCTTGCCCATGGCAGGGACACAGCTGAGTGGTTTTGTTTAGGAAGAAGCAAAGGGTGTTTTTGTTATAAAATGCTGAGTGTTTATACAACAATCAGCTCTGCTCATCTGAAAAAGCACATCTGCTTTATCAGAGCAGGCAGAAATGCAGTTACAACATCAACATTTTGTCCCTGGAAACACTTGGGAAAAAAAAAACAAACTCAAAGCTGGTCACTGTCTCCACCTGGAGGGAAAAGGCTGTCCAACATAACCAACTTGTCCCATAGCATGAACCCCACTCCTGCCCACAGAACAGGGCAGCCCATGGGATCAGGAACAGGGCAGCCCATGGGATCAGGAAAGCCTCCAGAACCCCTCTGCTGAGATTTCCCCAACAGTGTGAAGAAGCGACCAGGTAGACATCAGGGCATCGTCCCTGCCTGTGGCAGGAGGGTTGGAACTGGATGATCTTTAAGGTCCCTTCCAACCCAAATCATTCTGTGATTCTATGAATTCAAAACACTTTCCAGTAGCCCCTGGAAAGTTGGGCAGTATCAACTTCAGGCGTGGTATCAGTTGTTCTTTTTTCTTGGTTGGGTAACAAGCATAAGAAAAGCACTGCTGGTACTTAAATAAATAACAAGTGTAACTTCTAATTGCTTTGAAATATCTCTGATTTCCAAAGAACTGCATTACAAATACGGTTTCCTGTATTCCTCAAGAATTCCTCAAGAATTTGCCTTTCCACTTGATAAATTCTTCCTCTGTTTCTTTCCTTAGTAGTTTCTATTGCACTTTTTCCTCTCTTCTGAGTCTATAAGCTGAGGTACCCCTAAACCACACCAGTGGTCTTCATCACTTCCCACCAGAGTACAGTTAGTCTCAAGCGAGTCTGAGCCCAGCATCCTGCAAGCATGTGCCAAGAGTGTGAAATGCTTGCTGATGCTGTGGACCAAAACATCCTCCAAACAACATCAATAGGCCCACAGACTAGTGTTAAATGCGTATTTACCACCAGTCTGCGTGGAAAAGGGTAACTGGGGTCCTGTTTGATCTCCCAGCAAAGGTCTGATATGGGGAGATGGAGTTCTCTGCTCAGGTGGTCAGAACAGCAATTGCTGAAGAAGAATGAAGTCAATTTAAATATGCCTAAACTCCCAACCTAACAACCGATGAAATGCATCCTCCTGCAAGTCACAGTGTTACCCAAGCCTCTCTAATACCACAATGCCATCCAGACCATGGAACAGAGCTCTGCAGGGAACGGTGCACATTCTGGCACAGACCAGCAAAGGTGAGTAGGCAGCTAGGTCAGTGCTTGGGTGAATGGGGCTTTTCTGAAACAGCTCAGAAAAAGATTACTCTTTCATCTGATTCTCAGCCAGGAAGACACACTGTCCCTAAGGAGAAGACGTGATATGTTGTGGTGCTCTCTGTATGCTCTCAGAGGCCTCACCAGCAGTCACAGGGAAGGCAGTGTTCTGAAGTGGAGCATGAACCCTGTATTTGGTTTTGGGTTTGTTTTTATCCCCTGTGCTATCTAGGAGGTGATTTCTCTTTTCCATTTCCCTGGATTGACCATTACTAGAAGCAGGGAGACAAACTGAGAAGCCACTGGAGCAGAGAAGGGACAAGATTTAGAGCCACTGATTTTCCTCTCTTGAGAGGGAATTCCATTGTGCAAAAATGTGTGAAACCAGTGAATTTTAGCTGTGAGTTTGTGAGAGCTTGTCATGCTGGTTTTGAAATGCTGTGAGGCAGAGAGGGCTGGCCGCATCTCTGGAGGAACAGCTGTGCAAACAGGAGGCTTGGTCCCATGGAGGTGCGCTGGTGTGCAGTGGTTGGGCGGCCTGATCTGCAGCAGGAAGGACTCCAGTGTCCTACAGCATTGAGATGCAGCTGTGTGCACAGCCTCAGCCTATAATTAAGCAAGGAGCCTTGGTCAGCCTCTCCCTGCCAGTCACTTAACCACACCTCAACTGCCTGTTGTATGTGGTGTGTGTCTTGTGGCTCTCAGACACACTGGGAGGCCGATATGCGGCTTCCAGGGCCATGAGTACCAGCTGTATGTGCAACCATGGGAGTCACTTAGATGTCTCCACTGCCAATGGGAGATGAAAATTAGAACAGAGATGAGATGAAGCTGAGATAGCATGTAAGAGGCAACAGCATCTAAAACCCCACATTAAGAAAGATCTCAGCCATGTCCTCAGCACTGCCCCATAGTAGTTATCAGGCTGGACATATGCATGCTGGCCCAGAAGTTCCACCATGCTGTCACCATGACAACAGTTCCACTGTTGTCATGAAGCCAGTATGTGAACCTGAACTATCATACCTATGTTCAGCACTTCAGTGTGAGGGAAGTCCAGGTTCATCCTGGTCTTTCTCATTTCCAGCGAATAGTGTGATGACCATTATGTCAAAGATTGTCCAAGGTTGCCTGCTGGTCTGACCTGCTGAGCTCATTGGTTCACTCTCACTTGCCAGAGCTGCTCCAGCAAAAGGAGAAGCTCAGTGTTTAATAAACAGCAGAGCATGGCTGCCTGAGGAGCTCTGCACTGGCTTTCAACCAGCATGTTTCATGTGAGTGCAGCCGTGCCTGCCACATAGATATTTCCTTGGGCAGTGCTCTCCAAGGCAGTGTCTCCTCCTAGCCTGTCCCCAGATTGGGATCTGCTAGAGTTTCATAGTATTTCAGCTGGACTGCATCCATGCAATGTAGTAACTCTTATGTCAACAGCAGCCACCCCATCATTTGTCATCTCCTGCCAATGAAGCAGGATGGTGTTTGAATGACAGCCCTCCAAGGACCACTTCATGATGCAACTTGTGGTGGCAGTGGCTGGCTAAGCAAAGTCCATTTTGAAAGAGTGTGATTGGAGTGTGCCGCAGGTCTTTGACATAAGGCATGAAAGAGAAGTCCTCACCACTTATTGCTGTTCCTATTTCAGGAGTGCCTTTCTCTCTGTAGGAGTGAGTGTCTAGTAAAGCTTTAGCATCAGGATGCTAGCTTGGATTTACTGGCTGGACTCCAATTCAGGCAGTTACCATCTAACTCTACAAATTTTCCATGCTGTTTCAGTTGGCTACAGCACAGGTTTCATTTCATGTTCAAATACGATTTAAATAGTTACTTCATACACTTGAACAATTCCTTTATTTCGTACCCAGTGGTGGGTGAAAGGATGTCATGCAGCATATACTTGGGTCCACTTCAGTAGCAGCTATTACCATCACTGCTGGGGTTGCAATGCTGAACAAATATATGCTGAAGGGAGCAACCTAGGGGTTGCAGTTATATGCTTATATATAAGCATAGGGCTTATAGTGTCCTACTGAATATACTAGCAGCTCATGAGAGAAATTTATAGTAACTCCAACATGTTATTAATAGTAAATGTTTAGTTCTTTAGAGGATTATTTGTGCTTATGATAACCATAAGAAATGAGATCTCTCTCCACCGAAAACAAGCCAGTTAAACCCAGAGCTTAGCCTCTGCAACGGTGGCCAAACCCCAATCTAGACATCTGCATTTTCTGACACCCCAAGAGGACAGAATCCTCCCCAGCTACTCAAGTTCCCTCATTTCACCAAGTAAACTTTTTTGTTCTCATATTCCAGTTGTTGAAATTCATTTGCCACACTGTGCTCAAAACTCTATTTATCCTTTTCCTCCCACTTTTCAGAACTGTCATGGTTATCAGCTTAGCAATGTGCAATGTAGATTCTTGAGATCTGATGTCATCTTGCTTGGCATATGTTGCACATTCAAATAAGCTGTTGTGCTGAATAATGTACCATATGTATTATCTCCCAGCATTGTGAAGGCTTATTAATGCTCTGATTATGTACCACTTAAACCAGGATTTTTCTCCTTGTTCTGTAGAGCTTTCAAATCTGGCATTACCAACTAAAATAAAATCCTCAGCTCGCACTCTCTTCTCTGCAGCATGCTGTTCTGTATATCAAACCCTGAAAAGGTTCTGGGAAAAGCCTATTATGATGATCTTTTGAAGGATAAATTGCACTTGGTTACATATGCCCACTTATCCTCTAACACTCGAGGTGCTTCTTTGGATGGAGGTTTTTCTTGCATGTTTTTTGTGTGCATGTAGGTTGGGAAGCAGAGTAGAAAGAAAATACAGCAGTGAATTTCAGCCCACAGCCATGGGAAACTCAACAGAAAGAGATAAACACCCCAAATGGTCTTCCTGTAGGGGTTCAAATAGCACACAAGGGGAGCCTCCTTTCCGGGGGGGCAATGCAGAACCAGATCAGCTCACCAGAGACAGTGTGGAGCCACTTTGTTGGAAGTTTTCTGGGACTTGGCTGAACACATCTTGATCCGACCTAGCAACAGTCCTGCTCCAGGTTGGGAGGGACAAGAACCTTCCAGCAGCCCCTTCCAGCCAACACTGTGGTGGTGCTCTGTGCCACAGTCTGAGCACCCTGGCCTCCAACCCAAGCAGACCATGGCTTCAGGCCTGGAGGAACAAGCGAAGAGTTACCCAGAGTGGCCAGAGCAGGCAGGATGGGAGCACTGCGCTCCTGCTTCAGCTGCAGACCATGCCCAGGACTTGGATTCCCTTTAAATGACCCTGCAGGGAACAGTCTCCACCTGGAAACAATGGAACAGGCAGCCTCTCCCCCCAAGGGCCCCTTCCTTCCTTTCTCCATAGGCTTGGGCATCCTGCTACAGACATCTCCCTGAGCGGGACTGCTTTGTCCCCTGCAGAGCACACTTCCCTCCAGCTGTGGGCAATCTAGGCACTGAGGCAGCAGTCATGGCACTGCTCATGTCAAGCCTGAGCACTGGGCACCTCTTCTGCCTTCTCAGAGCCATGTAACAAGCAGACTCAGGATGCTTCTACGGTGCAAGGGGCTGCAAGCAGTGCCACAGCACAGCAAGTGCCTGCTCAGATGGAACCTTTAAATTTAACTGAGGTCTCTAAAACATCCCTTTTTCAGAGAAATCTGTGTACCGACTTTTCTAGAAGGAACACAATAATGAGTACATATCAAGTAGTGCTCTCCAATTGTTACTCATGAACAGAAGCATCAGTTCTAATGAAACACCTTTATTTTTTGGCTTTAATGCTTTCTACATGCATGTTACTGTCATCATGTGTTTAAGTGATCCATATTTAAAGACTCTGAAGCCATTAAAGGAAAAGGGAGTCTGATCACCATTGTGGCATCTGGTTTACAGTTAGCAAAGCATTCTGTTTTTCCTGGATCACATTTGCACCCTGGGAAAACACTAAGAACAGATGGTTTACTATCCAAGTTTTACAAGTGGTTCAAAGAGGAGTAGGCACCCTGCTTGCTGCAAGTGTTTATAGAGGTTAAGTATAATCAGCTCCTGCTAGTCCCTGCCAACTGCATTCATTAAGTTAGTGGTGAGTATGGAGAAAAAGCCTAAGGAAATACAGTTTTATGAAGATACTGCATTATTCTACACAGTATTTAAGATCACAGCTAAACAGCTGACATAGATAAAAGAGTCCCATGTCTAGAGCAGAGACTTTAATTTTCATGTTAGGTTATTTACCAATACCAGTGACTAGCAAAATTAATCTTTAGTTCCTTTCACCCTGCAGATAGGGAAGGCTCTTACAAAGTTGCTGTTGACTCTATTTGAAGTGTTTTTTTGTTAACATTGGGCACAGAGGAAGATGTAATGGGAAGAACAGGCTGCAGAACCAGGAAGACCAAGTGGATAAAGCATTCTAAACAGATAGGTGCAGCCTCACATTCACCAGCTGTGGTCCTCATGAGGGACTTCAACTACCCCAGCATCTATTGGAGCGACAATATAGCGGGGCATAAGCAATCCAGGTGGTTCCTGAAATATGTTGATGGTAATTTCCTTCTCCAATGACAGAGGAAGGTACGAGGAAGGAGGCTGTGCTGGACCTTGTTCTCACCAACACGGTGGAGAATGTGAAGCTGGAGGGAAGCCTTGGCTGCAGTGACCATGAAATGGTGGGGTTCAAGATCCTGAGAGCAGCGAGGAGGGTGCACAGCAAACTCGCTACCCTGGACCTCAGGAGAGTGGACTTTGGCCTCTTCAGGAACCTGCTTGGTGCGGTACCATGGGATGAAGCCCTGGAGGGAAGAGGGACCCAAGCAAGCTGGTTAGTACTCAAGGATCACCTCCTGCAAGCTCAGTTGTGACACACCCCAACAAAAGAGGAAGTCAAGCAAAAACAGCAGGAGGCCTGTGTGGATGAACAAGAGCTCCTGGATAAACTCAGACACAAAAAGGAAGCCTACAAAGGATGGAAGGACAGGTAGCCTGGGAGGAATACAGAGAAAATGTCTGAGCAGCCAGGGATCAGGTTAGGAAAGCCAAAGCCCTCACAGAATTAAATCTGACCAGAGACAACAAGGAAAACTTGTCCTTGTTATCGACAAGAAGAAAAACCTCTAAATGTACACTGAGAGTAAAAGGAAGATGTCAGAAAGTGTGGGACTTCTGTGGAAGGAAACAGGAGACCTGGTTACCTGGGACATGGAGAAGGCCGAAGTACTCAATGACTTTTTTGCTTTGTCTTCACTGGCAAGAGCTCCAGTCACACTGCCCAGTTGCAGAAGGCAAAGGCAGGGACTGAGAGAATGAAGAACTGCCTGTTGCAGAAGAAGATCAGGTTTGAGACCATCAGTGGAACCTGAAGGTGCACAAGTCCATGGGACCCGATGAGAGATATCTGTGGGTCCTGAGGGAGCTGGCAGATGAAGTTGCCAAGCCATTACCTGTCATGTCTGAGAAGTTGTGGCAGTCAGGTGAAGTTCCCACTGACTAGAAAAGGGGAAACATAGCCCCCACTTTTAAAAAGGGGGAAAAAGGAAGAGGCAGGGAACTACAGGCCAGTCAATCTCACCTCAATGCCTGGCAAGATCACGGAGCAGATCCTCCTAGTAGTTTCTGTATGCTATGGCAGATGGACAATAAGGGGGTGACTGGTGACAGCCAACATGGCTTTACAATGGGCAAATCATGTGACAAATTTGGTGGCTTTCTATGATGGGGACACAACATTGATAGATAAGGGAAGAGTGACTGATAATCTGTGTGGACTTGTGCAAAGCATCTGACACTGTCCCACATTGCATCCTTGTCTCTGAACTGGAGAGACATGGATTTGACAGACAGACCACTCGGTGGATAAACAACTGGCTGGATGGCCACACAGAGAGAGTTGTGGTCAAGGGCTCAGTATCCAATTGGAGACCAGTAACGAGTGGTGTCCCTCAGAGATCGGTGTTGGGACCGGTCTTGTTCAACATCTTTGTCGGTAACATGGACATTGGGATTGAGTGCACCCTCAGCAAGTTTGCCGATGACACCAAGCTGTGTGGTTCGGTTGATACACTGGAGGGAAGGAATGCCATCCAGAGGGACGTGCACAGGCTGGAAAGATGGGCCCATGCCAGCCTCTATCCCAAGCACAAACACAGTCTGGGCAGAGACTAGATTGAGAGCAGCCCACTGGGAGAATAGCAGGATACTGCCACAGGTTCCCCAGAGAAGCTGTGGCTACCCCATCCTTGGAAACTGTCAAGGCCAGGTTGGACGGGCTTTGAGCAACCTGGTCTAGTGGAAGATGTCCCTGCCCATGGCAGGGTATTTGGAACTGGATGATCTTCCAAACCAAAGCATTCTATGATTCAATCATTTTATTTTCATAGTGGTTCTTTGATGCAACTGAAAAAGTATTTATCTTTGGTGTTCTTGCTTTTGGACAGCAGTTAAACTTTATACAACTCTTTCTTTGTGCAAGACAGTATGAGAGAGAAGCTGATCATGATTCACAAAGCTCTAATTGATAAGGAAACGTAGAACCCCATCTTCTTTAACTACATCTAAGTGCAAGACAACAAGAAGGTCTGTCTTTGTTATAGGATTTCTAAGTCTATTTCATTTTTAGGTGTGTTTTTTCAAGTCCAGCAAGACCTGTACATCAGTAGAGATCAACAGTCAGTAGAACATCAGTTCTACAAACAAGAAATTTTTTTTCCTGTTTGTCCAAAGTGAAAGGTCTGATGAGTAGAACACTCTTCCTTGCAAGTGAAGTATTTTTGTAACTTCCTCTCGATACCTGGAAATGTGAAAGCTTCATTATTGTGCTGTTAAAATCAGTATGGTGACTCATTTAATAGCTCAA
The DNA here is from genome assembly GCF_963264785.1 of Psittacula echo. Taxonomy (NCBI): domain Eukaryota; kingdom Metazoa; phylum Chordata; class Aves; order Psittaciformes; family Psittacidae; genus Psittacula; species Psittacula echo. The sequence continues at coordinate 25,656,569 of NC_137742.1, read as the reverse complement.
ACAGGTCTGCTCAGAGATCACCACATCTCATTAAATATCAGATATAGGTTCTATTTCATTAGTCTGTAGGAGTATTGTCCTGGAGAAAAAGGTTTCATGTTAAATAAATACCACTAGCTAAGAGCATCCATGCCACAAATGGAGTTTTAAATTTGAAATTTAGACAGAAGTGATGCAATGGCCTTTAAGTTGCAAATAAGCTTTCTTACACACCCTTTACACTGTGTTTTTTTAAACTAAACCACAGGTGTTAGTAGCTGTAAAAGGTCCTATGGATTGAATACTGGTTGTTTATAGAGTAATGATTCAAGAGAAAAAAATGTTTTATCTTCTGAGTCAGTATTGAAACAGTGTGGCACTCTGGTTAACTTTCAGGACACAAAACATAGGTCCTGATCAACTGGCCTCATTAACATACAGTAAATCTTTGTTAAATAAGTACTGAATTTTAATATGACTGAGAACTTGATTTCTGGAATCTGAACAGAATTGAAATGCATTTACTGCTCGTATTGTAGCAGCCAGCATTTTGTTTCCTGGGAAAATCTGCAGTGACTCTGCTCAAGCCTTGCCGAGAACTGAGACTGGTTGTTGTGACAAGGCATTGTCAGGCTTGGCACTTCCACAGCAACTGAAGTTCTCCTCTTCTTTCCAAAGCCCTAAGTACTTTAAAATACCTACTATAAAAAACCCCCACAGCTCTGCCTCATATGCTTGACTCCTCAGGAAGAGAGTTGCAACTATGTTCAGTTTTCCATGAAGGCTTGGACACAACGGAAAATAAAATTCACTTATGGTCTATCGCAACTAATGTTATTTGAAGAAATTCAAAGGGTGAATATTAAATCGTTATGAAGTAACAAGATAAATGCAATTATCAAGAAATAATTCTGTTGTTTCTCTGACTCATTTTATCAAAAGCTCCAGATAATTCTTGCAATTAAATGTTCTGGGGTAAATAAATTACTGTGTTGGGTCAACAAACAGAGAACACATGGTTTAGTGTATCTACCTGATTGCTCTTTTGAGGAATCAACCAAAACTTTAACTCTTCTTTCCCGTACTCTGAATACCTTTGTCCTGTGCCAAAGTATTTGAAAAAGAATACATTTTTAGCATGAGGTGCTATAGCACAACTTTAAAAAGTCAGGCAGTGAGATTACAGACACACGTCTGTAAGTGATGAATGTACTATTAGGTCAGCATACCAGATCCATTTTTTGAATTTGTGGACATGCTGCTTGCTACTCCATGTCTTTCTTCTTGCTCTTCCATGCCTTTCATAGAAGAGAAGCACCTCTCCTGTATAAAGACAGGCTGAGAGAGCTGGACTTGTTCAGCCTGGGAAAGAGAAGACTCCAGGGAGAACTTAGAGCAGCTTTTCAGTGCCTAAAGAGGCTGACAAGAAATCTGAAGAGGGACTTTTTCATGAGCATGTAGGGATGGGACAAGAGGGAATTATCTTAAGCTGACAGAGGGGAGATTTAGATTAGACATTAGGACTAGACATTGTGACTGCCCAATCCCTGTCAGTGTCCAAGGCCAGGTTGGATGGGGCTTGGAGAAACCTGGTCTAGTGGAAGGTGTCCCTGCTTGTGGCAGGGGGCTTGGAACTGGATGATCTTTAAGGTCCCTTCCAACCCAAACCATTCTATGATTCTTTGATGCCAGGCTCCCACTATGGTAGCCTTTTTCAGCTCTTGTTTTATAACTTCTGTTGAGTAATACTGTGAGCTGGAAAACAACTTCTTTGCTTTCAGCAAGAAAGATAAGGTGATCCCATCAGCAGTTGAGTCCTCCAAGGGTACCTTGGGGGTTAGTCTGCAGAGGTGATGCAGTTGTACATCAGGCTGGAATATACAGAGGTTAAGCTTTGGAAAATCTTGTGACATGCCCAGGGAAGCTGTGGCTGCCCCATCCCTGGCAGTGTTCAAGACCATGCTGGCTGGGGCTTGGAGCAACCTGGTCTAGTGGAAGGTGTCCCTGCCCATGGCAGGGGGGATGGAATGAGATTATCCTTAAGGTCCCTTCACACCCTAACCATTCCATGATTCTGATTGCCCAGCCTACAACTGGGCTTAGATAGACATAACTAAGCCCTAAAGCATCTTCTTTGTCTTGCTTCACTGTACAAGTGCATTCGTGAGGGGAGATTAAAACACAATTAGAAACAGTGTAGGTAAGTCCTAAGTGCATGTAATTTTGTAAGGATAATACCATAAGCTGCATTTCCAAGAAGTAATATTGTCCCTTTCAATAAACTTTCTTCAAGGTTTGTACTTGATGGGTGATGTCAGAAATCATGTAATTTTGTTCTGAGAGTTAAACAAGAAAAGTGCATCCATTTCTTTGTAAAAATAGTTCACTATATCCTCATCCATATGGTGAAGGAGACCCTAGGAAAATACCCTATTCTCCTTCCAAAAGGCAACACCCCACCAGGCACGGTAGATACCTTCCTGTGATGTACCTGAAGTTACCAGTAACTTCTTGCAGAATTCAGCTACTAAGTAATTGGGAAGGTGCTGAAAAACTGCGAAGACCAGAGGAGCACAAGATGTAAATGCTTAAGCCATGTCAAGCTATCCCATCTATTCAGTGTTGACGTTTGACCTATGACAGCACCAGAGGCTTCTGTAAAAGTGCATCAGGAAAAAACCTGGTTTTGTAAAAACATGGGAGAGGAGAAATTGGGAACAAGTTGATATATCTGCCTCAGATGTAGTCAGAAGAAACAAGTAGGCAAATTGAATGCATCTGTATCAATTAAAAATGTCTCTATCAATTCTTTCCAGGGTGTGTCACCTTCATATGCTAAATTATATAAACTTTTGTAGGAATTATCTCAAACAGAACCCAGGGAAACAGCTGATAAACATAAACTGAAGGAAGTGCTATTAACACTGAAAACACACAAGGAAGTTATTGAAACATCAGACCACATTGAACTGACTGAAAGAGAATGCTAAGGATATCATTATTGTTGTTAAGAGCTAATTAGCAGCCAATTGCTTAAGTTTGCATCCTGTGGGTAACTTCCAGGAGCACAGCCTAGTTTACTTAATTCAAAGGGGTTTTGGAAGAAATGTAGTCTGGGTTTGTTCTGTACCACCTCCCTTGTGGCAACACAAAACTTCAATAATGCTTTAATAGAGCAGCAGAGGAGTGAAATAACGCAGGCACTAAGGCTGTGGAAAACTCTTCATCCAGCCTGACAACTCAAAGAGAAGATGTCATTCTGACTCTGAATGATTCTCTCCAGGTGTACATCTTGCGATACAGGAAATATGACACTTCCCTCTGTGCCACAGGGTAATTTTCTTACTCAGACGGTGAACAAAGCACCTCTCAAAACTGATGTTTCTTTTATATCGGAGTTTGCCAAGCATAAGAAACCAACAGGCATGAAAAGATTTGGGGTGCCAGAACTGTAAGTTGGAAACTTAAGCATAGAAAATGCTGTCTTATGCAGATGTGGGCAGGACTTTTCTATAGGCATGTGTCCTTATTGTGGAGGAGGTAAGGAAATCTTCCTTTACTTTGCCTCATAAAACAGCAAACTCATACTTTGCAAAGGTTTTCCACCTACAAATCACTATATAAACTTGGAGTGTGCTTTAACCAAGCTCTGGAAAGCAGCCTCTCGTATTTCTCAGGTACACCCACCTCTCCTGCAATCCTATGAGTCAGTCAGGAGCCTTCTTCCAGGAATCTGGCCTACTCAGAAACCCAGCTAACAAGCACTGCAATAATCAGTGCAGAGGGCTGACACCATCTTGATAAAGGGGAAAAAACAGGAGAAGTTGGCAAAAACTCTTAACAAAGTCTACATTGATCATTAAACAAAAGGCCCTAAAATTTCCATGAACTCCTCTTCAACTGTTTTCCTTTATCAACTACATAGTAAAAGAGGACCCCACTTCTCTGTCACTGATACCCCAACTTCTCTCATTTCAGTTATGCATCAGCCTTGGTTCAGAGTCAGCACATGTCATCGCTGTGGGTGAATTTCTGATGCCTAAAGAAAGAGAAAAGGCATCTGTTTTTGTCTACTGTCCTATTGCCAACCAGTCATTAAATCCCAGGACGAGAGCTGTAAAAGCAGTGATGGGAGCATCCTTACATGTGTTGGACCTTCCCAGACCAAAGCCAATAAGCAATGACAGCTGGCAGCTTTAGGTTTGGTCTTCCCCAGGCTAATGAGACTGCAGGAGAGAAAACTGGCACCATGCTGGTGTCAAGATAAGCCAACAAAAGCCAGTGGCCTTCTATGCCAGGTGACCTAAAGCTGATCTGAGAAAAAGCTGAGATGGCAGTATTGGGAGTAAGAGGGTAATGCCCTACTCTTCCCACTGTCTTTCACTGGGGGATTGTAATCCCAGCTGACCTTGTTCTCGCTGGTCTCTGTGGCAGCACCTGATGTCTAATGGTCAGGGCTGCAAACAGCACAGAGCCCTTGGAGACTGCTCTCAAGAACTGCCCATTGCTGGAGGTGGCATCTAGCAGGTACCGCGACTCTCACAAAACATACTTCAGCAAAAAAAGTAAGCATCTTGCCTGCTTCAGTCCTTCTGAGCATGTCACTCCGTTGCTATGTTCTCTACACTGGATGCCACCAACTGCCAACAGCACTTCAACACTTAGTCTTCCATCTGCAAAGACAGCTACCTGGCTCAGCTAAAATAAGGAGGCAAATAGAACAGATGGGAAACTGCTTTCTTAGCCTGTGGAAGTCAGGGGGATTTCTGAGTTTTTCATATCCTGCACTGAGGAAACAGGACCTCTCAAGGATTTTTGTGAAAAATAAGGTATCCCTGCCCACTGCACAAAAACTACTAATCCACTGGCTCAGACACTTGGCTAGAGCTGTAGAGCAAACAAAATGAGTTCTCACTTTTTCTTATTCAGAGAGTGCTGAAATCCCTCTCCCACGTAATCAGGGAGGGGGATTCAGCTATTACAGGCAAATTTGTGCCTGATCTGTACCCATCAGTCCCCTTCCACCTCCCTTCTCCCCCCAGATTCCTATCTGGGTATGAGCAATCTTTCCTGTACAAAACAGTACATTTTTTTGTAAAGCATACAGTTTTCAAAAATTTGCATTTCCAACAGTGACAGTTTCAGCAGAATATGTTACTGGCCATGGAGGTGCTGCAGCCTTTCCTCTTCCCCATGGAAGAAATTTCTTGAGATGTCTCTTACTGTGGCCACAACTAAGAGCAAAACTCACTGGGAAGTCCTGACCTGAACATATGCAGCCCAGTTTAACCAAATATTGGTGTTGTCTTTTAACAGTAAGAAGAAAAAAAATGTTTTTCCTTTTTTTTGTGTGTGCTTTTAATAATTCTCAGAACACAAAGACAACCCATAGCTGGAGGCCCCATGAAAACCTAAAAACTTTCCCTTCAGCATCTGACTCTCTAATGCTATGCCATTCAAGTGAAAGTTAAACATAAGTTGGAATAACTGTCTGCAAGAATGGAAAAAGGTTGGAGAAGGAGACTTAAGATTTAAAATAAAAACAATTAAAATGGATAGGGAAAAGAAAATCAGTCACATTTGTTCAAAATAATTACCTAAGGAAGAATAATTGCAAGTGCCAAAACTGGACAAGAACATGGGTGGGTGATAACAGCTATGTGGAAGTCAGAGAGCAGTGCATCAAGGTTAAGAGGGCAGACACAGGGACCCTGTTTGCAGCACAGTAAGGACAACAGCCTGGAGAGGACAGCTCCCAACATGACTGCTTTACCACCTGCACAGCCGCTGTTGTGCCAACAGTAAGTCAGCTGGTAGCAACTGATAAATAAATGATCATTCACTGCAGCAAACAACAATGTGGTGGAGCTGGATTCCCCCCTTCACCAGGCTGCTTTGGGTAAGTTGTAGCTCTGCAGACTTGCACTTCCTTGTCCCTCTCACCTCTACACTCTTGGAAACCAAACGCTTGAAGTGTTTGGATGAACTGGCAGGCTGCCTGGCCACCCTTGGCAAATTTGAGCTGAGTACCAAATTGCTCACACAGGGACTGCTTCTACTTAATGGGCCACTTGATACCCAAGGCAAGAAATTTCTTTGTGCTCTTAGTAAACTGAAGGACCAGCTACACTCTGTATCTTGATGGCAGTAAATCACCAACAGACCATGCATGCAATACTTCAACATTGGAAAAAATTGGAACATTGACGTTCATGATGAAAAATACCACACGCAGTTTTAATGACGGAATGAGCAAAAGGGAGATGAACAATGCTGAGGAACATCTTGTGCCACAGGCTGATTTACTGCAAGACCTTACTTGCCATAGAACTAAAGTTGTCCTCCACTAATTCCTCGTCTCAGCTTAGCTTTTAATAAAACTCAGTAAATCTTGCTTGCTCAGTCTTGCACTAGGCCATACTGGCCTAGCATATTACAAGTAATTTTCCTTGTTGGTTTTTTTTTTCTATAAAACCTGCAGCAAGTCATTGGATTTTCCTCACCTTCTGCCCACAAGAACAGTCCATCGTACTTAGTGAGGAAGTCTTTCACAGTCTCAAGTACTGTGATACTGATAAATATCTCAGACAACAGGTCACTGACTGTGAAAGCACATGCCCATGATGCCTTTCCCTTGCTAACCTTTTCTTTCCTTCTCCTTCCCAGCTTCTGATTCCAACCTGATCCGATTTCATTTGCACCTGGGATCTGTTGCTGAGAGCTTTACCCCAGCCATAAACAGTAAACCAGTGTGGTACAGCGAATACTGGACCTCCTTCTTCACTTCTTTGCTTTAACATATCCCTGAGGTGGTACAAAGCCTCACCTGCCTTCCCAGCAGCTATCCCTGATATGGAGCTCTGCTCTGTAACAGGCTGCCCCTGGCCCTCCCACTGCTGGGTAGACTTCCCTAGTGCAAGTAGACCTGGACAGGGAAGCCTGGCTTCTGCTGTCCTACCCAGACCCAGGGCACAAGGTATCACCAGAACGTCAAGCCGCACCTCATCACCACACCTGAATGGCTAGGTCTTGCATAGATGCAGAACATCAGTGCTAACAAGAGGCCTATATGCCAGACAGAAGGTGGGCATATGCCTGACAACACCAGAGGCAAGGTTGGCCCACTGGTGAATGGGATGGGTGCCCTGGTGACAGAAGATACAGAGATGGCAGAGTTATTGAATGCCTTCTTTGTGTCAGTCTACTCTGCCGGAGGCAGTCCTGAAGAACCCTGTACTCCTGAGACCTCAGATGAAGTCAGGTCACTGGAGCGGTTTGCCTTAGTCCATGAGGAATGGGTTAGGGACCAGTTGAGCAATCTGGACATCCATAAATCCATGGGTCCAGATGGGATGCACCCGCAGGTGCTGAGGGAACTGGCGGAAGTCATTGCTAGACCACTCTCCATCATCTTTACCAAGTCTTGGGAAACGGGAGAGGTGCCTGAGGACTGGAGGAAAGCAAATGTCACTCCAGTCTTCAAAAAAGGCAAGAAGGAGGACCCGGGTAACTATAGACCGGTCAGCCTCACCTCCATCCCTGGGAAAGTGATGGAACACCTTATCCTTGATGCCATCTTAAGGCATGTCAAGGATAAGAGGGTTATGAGGGGCAGTCAACATGGCTTTACCAAGGGGAAGTCATGCTTGACCAACCTCCTAGCCTTTTATGAGGAAATAACATTGTGGATGGATGATGGCAGAGCGGTGGATGTGGTCTACCTTGACTTCAGCAAAGCATTTGACACAGTCTCCCACAGCATCCTCATAGCTAAATTGAGGAAGTGTGGCCTGGATGGTCAGGTAGTGAGATGGACTGCGAACTGGCTGAAGGACAGAAGCCAGAGAGTTGTAGTCTATGGGGCGGAGTCCAGTTGGAGGCCTGTATCTAGTGGAGTGCCTCAAGGGTCAGTACTGGGACCAGTATTATTTAATATATTCATCAACGATTTAGATGAGGGAATTGAGTGTACTGTCAGCAAGTTTGCTGATGACACTAAGCTGGGAGGAGTGGCTGACACGCCAGAAGGCTGTGCTGCCATCCAGCGAGACCTGGACAGGCTGGAGAGTTGGGCAGGGAGAAACTTGATGAAATATAACAAGGGAAAGTGTAGAGTCCTGCATCTGGGCAGGAACAACCCCAGGTTCCAATATAGGTTGGGGAACGACCTGTTAGAGAGTAGTGTAGGGGAGAGGGACCTGGGGGTCCTAGTGGACAGCAGGATGACCATGAGCCAACACTGTGCCCTTGTGGCCAAGAAGGCCAATGGCATCCTGGGGTGTATTAGAAGGGGGGTGGTCAGTAGGTCGAGAGAGGTCCTCCTTCCCCTCTACTCGGCCCTGGTGAGACCGCATCTGGAATATTGTGTCCAGTTCTGGGCCCCTCAGTTCAAGAAGGACAGGGACCTGCTGGAGAGAGTCCAGCGCAGGGCGACAAAGATGATTAAGGGAGTGGAGCATCTCCCTTATGAGGAAAGGCTGAGGGAGCTGGGTCTCTATAGTTTGGAGAAGAGGAGACTGCGGGGGGACCTTATTAGTGTATATAAATATATAAAGGGGGAGTGTCATGAGGATGGAGCCAGGCTCTTCTCAATGGCAAACTATGATAGGACAAGGGGTAATGGGTATAAACTGGAACACAAGAGGTTCCACTTAAACTTGAGAAGAAACTTCTTCTCAGTGAGGGTGATGGAACACTGGAACAGGCTGCCCAGGGAGGTTGTGGAGTCTCCTTCTCTGGAGACATTCAAAACCTGCCTGGACACATTCCTGTGTAACCTTATCTAGGTGTTCCTGCTCTGGCAGGGGGATTGGACTAGATGATCTTTTGAGGTCCCTTCCAATCTCTAACATACTGTGATACTGTGATACTGTGACAAGCGGCTGAGCTAGGAGAACAGCCTCTCACTCAGAAACCTGCCTATGCTCAGCCATTTCCCCAGCTTCCTACTGCAGGCACACAACACAGGTGTTGCAGGCACAACACCTGTTGGCAGGTCCCAACAACATGGTCTAGAGCACCTGTGGTGGCTAAAATGCCTGGGCCAGCTGGGTGGAAGACAGTGGCTTTTCTGCTGGCACAGATTGGGCTGAACAAGTGGAAAGCTCTGGGCTGTGTGCTTTGGGATTTGACCAGCTCAACCCTCTGTGCGGCTCTTTAATAGCATGTGTCATGCTGAACAGCCTGATCCTGCATCAGTGCTCTAGCAAAATCCATCACCTTACTGGCACTGGTTAGCACCAGGCAGAATTATGAGCCATTTAGCTGAATCATGCTAACCACAAACAACAGACTAAAATAGTTTGTGAAACTGAGCATTTGTGCTGTGAAACAGTACATTCTTTTAATGCAGTGTCTTGTTAGTCAACACAGTCTTTAAGCATGTTAGGGATTGGGCAACTAGCTGCCAGCAGTGCACCCAGCCAGATTTGAGCCACAGCAGTTTGTCAGGATAATGTAAAAAGCTGGTCCACCTTTCTGTGTGAAAAATATCCAGCACTGTGAATGGTTCCTACTGCAATGCCAAGAATAATACCAAGCGAGAGAAGAAAGCTACTCAAGTGAGTCTGGAAACCATTTTAACCAGGGACCAAATACAACTGGGTGTTTTTCTTGACAGAGTTTAAGCTACATTAGCAAAAGTGACATGATTTCAACAATGTTTAAGTGTTTATAAAAGCCTAATGCAACAATGTTTTTTAGAGGGGGAAAAGATAGTTTAAAGCTGGCTTGGAAATGCTAAATATACCATATTTGTAGCAATTCATTCATAACATTTTTCATCGTATTTCTTCTGGAATAGACAAGTTCCTACAGCCAGCTGACAGAAAGATACAGATTAGCCCTGAAAATACCTACATGCACTTCCAGTGAAAGTTTTCCTGGGCATAGGAGTGTTAAATGTGCAACCTCTGGAGTGCTTGAGCCAGCTTACAGTTGGCAGTCACCTGCATTGGGAAAGCAGGGCAGGCTGGAGTTGCTCTAGAGGTAATAACCTCTTCCCTCCCATCATCACCTTCCAGGAGCAGTGCAGGGAAGAGAAGGCCCACCAGCTGCCCTGGTAGCAACAAGACAACAGAAAGGTTACAAAACATGTGCTTCCCCCCAGCCTCCTCCCCCCAAGCAGCTGTTGAAAGGAAAGATTTCTCCTGAAAAGCTGTGATTAAAATTTAATAAACCTTTTCATAAGGAGAAAGAAAAGTGTTCAAAAAACCTGACACTATTTCCATACAAAAACACTACCAGAACTCCACAAAAAATCTAAAGTTTTAATTCTGGAACAATGACATTTTTACAAAGAGATTTTAGAGACTGAGTGTACATCTTCATAAAAGCAACAAACTAAGGCATGTTCTCCATAGCCGTGTCTAGAAATTAAGAGATTTTTAAAAGCCATGTGACTTGATCTCATTTAAACCTTGTCAAGATACAGGCAGTAAAAATTCTAAAAGTCTGACTTACTTTTAGATGAAGTGGACTGTCGGTTTGTACAACTGTCATGAGTATGAGCTAGATTAATTTCAAACCACTGAAATAAATATTCTAGTAAGAGCATGGAGCTGAAACACTGTTTTAAAGTGCTCTTTAGAAACCCAACATTTCAATTATAATTAAGAAATGTTAAAGATCTTACATTCCTTACATATCAAGTCTGAAAGTACAGTATGTACACGATATACAGTCTTGTCTTTATAAATAGGAAATAATTTATCTATATATCTCAAACATGACTACTAGCTGAAGGGAAGCTTAAAGACTATTTTGATTTGACCTGAAAAAAGGAAAAAAAAACAGTCATCCCATACATACAGATACGGGAATGCTGTATCCCCAGAACTGCCATTTTGGCTGATCTCCTTGATTAATTCTTATCTGGCAGATACTTCACCCACTCATGAAGCATCTGCCAGCACGTTGCCAGTAGAGAATGACAGCATTTCCCTTGTAAAGGAATTGCCTGGGTCTCTAGAACTTGCAAGGCTGCTGCTAAGAGAATATGTAATGAGACATAAGTCCCTTAATTAGAACAGAAGATATAAGCACTGCAATGTATTAAAGTTTGCAGAGATAAAAGAACTCTGAACTAGACTGTCAAACAACAAAAATTTGGATTTTTTTTAGTTTTTGAATGAACTGTAGTGCTTATAAAAAATTAAGACAAAACTAACATGAGGCATTTGTGACAAACTTAAAAGCCTATCTCAACTTTCTCATAAAGCCCTAATCAGTCTCTTTCAATCCAGAACTGCAGTGTAGTTGCTAGTCAAGTCTCCTATCCTGACAGGACTCAATCAAATCTCTCCAGCTCACTACTGATGCTCTCTGATTCTCACATAACAGTTCTGCAGCACGTGGCATTCCCTTGTGCACAGGTTAAGCCTGCTTCACTCAGGACTAATACCAAGTACCCATGAAATGTTAGTAGTGTACCTCACTGCACTCCCACATTGCACACACTTTCCAACAATCCCCCTTCAAAGTACAACATGATAATGTTTTCAAAAATATAAACCACCTTAAAACACAGAAGTGTTCATGAATGTACAATAAAAATATTTAACTTCAACCCATCACTTTTCATTTCTTGGCTGCCACAAAGCGCAACTTTTTTTTTTCCCTTTCAGTCTTTTCAACGATTTTGAAACTCGACTTTGTAATTTTCAAACAGATACAAGCGTATAACTATTCACATACAGTAACATGATTACAGTAAAATCAAGCCACAAAATAAATTTATGGTGAACATTCTGTAACGGAATTTAAACTTTTGGTCAACCTTTCTGCTAGGCTAAAGGCAAAAATATGCTGTACAAAACCACTTCAACATCTGCAAGAATAAGCCTCTTGTTTACTTTAGCCTCAGCTTAGCGTGTGGTCAGCCTGAACTACGCAATTCCTTAAAAGAGCAGGTAGACAGGAGATTGTAAAGCTCTATTTCTTCCTAGCTGTTGTACCCATAAGCAGATTCTTCCCTTGTGAAACAACATTCATGTGAAAAAATTTATTGTGGCGCTCAGAATTCTGAGTTGAAGGCAAACGCAGGTGTATGAGCAACAAAAGTTGTCAAGGTGACAAACGATTCAATGGACTGCCTTCTTCTCCACCTGCAGCAAGCTTGAGCGTCTTTAGCTTTCGAGGGGGATGCTGGGGACTCTTACGAAGGTTGTCGTCCATCTGCAGGGAAATAATGAGAGCCGGATCTGGCAAACAGTAGAATACAGATTACACAATTGTCTATTCGTCAGCACTGCCATCATTAATGCTGGTTTGGGATATTTTTTTCCCGTGTTATTCCAGGCCCAGCTAGAACTGATGCCTTGGTTCCTTTCCACCCCCAAAGATATGCTTGTGTTAAAGCAACTATTCATTCCACTAGCATATGGTGCATCAACCCCAAAGGGCAAATAGGTTGCTTCTGCTCAAATAATTTTGTCAGCATTATTGAAGAAAGCAACACTGCTGCCTTCTTCTAAGAGACCAATGTTTCAATTTTGTACAATACCCAAATGCAGCAGCATTTGGGAAAAAAAAAAAGCTGAAAAAAAAGAAAGCTGATCAAAAGTCAAACTGGTAATATCAATGGATGATTCTGCATGTTCAGCACCTTGCAAGAACAAAACTTTTTCAAATTAGAAATGTTCTGGAGGCGCTGGGTGAATTTAGATCAGTTACTGATTTCAAAAAGTATTTAATAAAGTACTTGTGATACGACCTTTTCAAAGACATGTTAAAATTAATCTCTGAAATATAAAGATTCTACATTTTCATAGGAAATCAATCTAATGCCCTGTGCATAATGTGGTATCAAAGAGATTCTAGTTACTACAGAATAAAGCGAATTGCAGAAGACAACACAGGGTAGATCTCCCGAGACTGTCTAGTCCATCCCACTTCAAGACAGGAGTCTTTAAAACTTCCACAGCCATTTCAATACCTCAAAGAGGAGATACAATCCATACCTAAAGCTACAGAAGCTGTTCATAATTAATGATCTATTTCCTACTCTGGTCTTTTCCAGGAAGAAATGCCTTCTGTCCTTCTAGTTAAAGTGTTCTGTCTGCATCAGAACACTAATTCTTCACAAGTCTTTTTCACATGAGTTGTATAGCTTTTGATAGGTGCTGAGTGACACAGCCTTAGAGACAAAGAATACAAAGAAATAAAAGCTGGATGTAGAACAAGCAGAAGGAAGAGTGACTGTACATTAGTGACTACAGCATTCAGCTGGGAGCAAGGAGAGCTGGCAACTGGTCTTAACTTGAAGGACCATTTCTAGGTCTTGATCAATACATTGATTTCTTTCCTGGAATGTACTTGCAGAAAGACATCTTCTTTAGTTCGTATGCGTACTTGCAAGATAATGCTTTTGATTGTAATGAAAATACTTTTGAAGTACAAGGCTTCATTATTATTTTCAAATTACATAATTCTTCCTGCCTCTCTACATAAAGTAACTCACTTAGAAAAGAAGCAGTTAAATAAAATGTCCACCACACAGCTGCATTTGCCATACAAAAGTATCTGTGAACAAGTAACCACAAAGAAGCAGGAATATTAGAGATTGAAGCAAACGTAACCTTTTCAATCAAGTTGGATTCCTTATTTACAAGCTGTGTGAGTTTCTGCAGATTAGCATCTGCTGTATCCTGTCCAGCTGGAGTATGGCCTGGAGAGTGAAGGCAGAAAGATGAAGAGTGAAAAGGTATTTAGAAAAGCTTTTAAACCCTTAAAAATGAACCCACATTGGAGAGAAAGTTCATACAGTATTTTACGCAAACAAGAATTTAAGTGTAAAAGCCATTCCATGTGAGAAAACCGAAGTATTAAGCATAAGCCACAGCATACATGTGCATTTTCGGAAATGCTTGCAGAGCACAATTTTAGAAGCCTTGCTACTTCATTTCCCCACAGAAGCTCTAGCATCAGCTACATAAAATCTAATTCTGCCTTGGTTCACAGATGGAATACTGAAGTCCTAATCCAAACAAGGGGAAAATAAACAAATCTTACCTGAGGCAGTTAACCTGAAGTAGCAAGTTAAAATATCATCACAGAATCGACACAGATTGGGAAGCTGTTTCAAATGCTCTTGTAGACGTACTCTGGGGAAGCACACTTTATAAATTGGTGCAAGGAAACCAAACACAAAGGCATCCAAGGTGGTAGGCCTGAAAAGAGTGACAAAACAAAACAAAAAACCAAAGTGACTGAAGACATTAAGACTGCTACAACATAACCGCTTTTTGTCTATGTCAAACACAACTTAGGACAGAACGGAGCCAGCTTTTCCAGCATTCCATCTTTTCACATAAATCTGTTAAATGCTTTGATTTCAAATCAATCTGGTAAATGTACAGATGATCTACTGATTTCAGCACCTCTGAACTGGAGACATACTGGCAAGCTGGAACAGTTAACTTCAGCATTAAAATCCAGTCATGGTGCATGCTGATAAGCCACTCTAAACCATATTTCTGCAGTATAAAAGCCAAACTGTATGCCAGGGGACCAGGATCCTCTTTCACAAAGTGGTCCAACTTCACTGGCTAAAGGAACAGATCATCTTTTTTAGGAACTGCTGGCACTATGCCACTAGCAATATATGTTTCCTGCTCTGTGGACATACCACAGAAAGAGGAGTGCTCCCAGACATACACCCTCTGCCCATGAAGGTGCTGATAACACCCCAGGCTTAAGGCAGCTTTTCTACATACAAGCACAGGAGGCAATATTCAGAGGCTAGAAAATCACTCGTTAGTGCAACATTAACTCATCAAACTCCCCACATTTTCTTAGCAGCTGTAGTCTGCCTCTCTGGAAAAATTCAGGATAAGAGAGACACCACATTGCCTTACTCCAAATGTCTTCTTAGTGACCTGTTTATTCAGATTTATCTGTAAAGATGAATGTCAGATGTGAAACTACTGTGCAGCACTTTTTACGTTCTGACAGATAAAAAACCAAAACAAAACAAAAAAAGAAATTTGTGTTCACAGTCATGTGGTACCTTCCTTATTAGTCATTAAAAAGAAACAAAACCTTCAAAACCAAAATACAAACAACAGAACAAAACAAAACAAAAAAATCACACTCACGTATCTCCAAAGAAAAACTGAGATGTTCCCAATCTCTTCGACAGGAGATTTAGGCACTCCTTGGCATCCCTGTATATCTGATAAGACACAAAACTGTCTAAGAGCCCTAGGTTTAGCAAGGCTACTATGCATAGCATCATTCATCATTTGACAGTGTGCTAGACTGTTTCCGTTCTCGTTTTTGACAGCATCAACTTACAAATTCTTTATTAGACAACACATACTTGTGCTTCCACTTCAGTGAGAGTGTAGAGTGGAGGCCCTCCCCTGGTCAGCAAAATCCTGTTCAGTGCTTCCCTGGACATCTTTCCAGGCAGATACAAACTCAGTGGGAAGGTAATCCTTGAGGCAAACCATGGTTTTGTCACACTGCAGTAATTTTCAGCATCAACCCAGAAAGTGTGCAGCTGTATCAACACAAAGAAAAATGTGGCTGGAATTTGAGTAAGAAAAGTAGGTACTTCTCAAAAGTTTGATGTGCAAGGCCTCTGTCACAAAAGCAGCAGCACCAGGAATTACTGTAATTTAAAGCAATCAGGCCACATAAAGGACTATACTCATTCTTTAAGTGTAGGAGTATATAATTAAGACAACAGCTACCTTCCACCTAAAGAAAAACAACAAAGATATTACAGACCTATACACATATGCATAAAATTACATACACACTCATGTTTATGTATGTGTACATATCCACACTCACACGCACACACACTACCTATAGAAAATATATTACAAAAAATGTTGCAGGCATACTGTATCAGGTTGAAGTTTCTATAATATTCTTTTTAATTTTATACAAATCTTAAATTATTATAAATGGTGGCAACTGAAGCCAAAGTCATTCAAGAGATCTGATGTCTGAGGATTTTTATAGCTGTAATATACTTACACTAAATTGGTGAGGGCATGCAGACATGTGTTATTTAGAAATTAAAAATGAAATTATTTTGATTTCTCAAAAGTTCTGCCTGAACTGTCCAACAGGTTTAAACAGTTGTGCACCCCACATCAGACATAACACACCTTTTTCAGAATACTCTAGTGAAAAAGAAACAGCAACAATAAGCTGCTTTCAGGACACTGTTTCCTAAAAAGCACATAAAATAAAAGCAAATCATAGATGACTTTTAAAATGTGTTTCATACATTCATTATTATTACTTCATACCCCACAAATAAGTACTGCATTCAGCTCTGGGGCCCCCAATACAAAAGGGACAGGAACCTGCTTGAGCAAGTCCAGAGGAGGCCATGAAGATGATTCTACGGCTGGAGCGCCTCTGCTATGCAAACAGCCTGAGAGCTGGGCTTGCTCAGCCTGGAGAAGAGAAGGCTGGGTGGAGATCTCACAGGAGCCTTCCAGTATCTGAAGGGGGCCTACAAGGATGTCAAAGAGGGACTCTTCGTCAGGGACTGTAGAGATAGAGTAAGGGGTAATGGATTCAAACTTAAATGGGAGATTCAGGTTAGATGTAAGGAAGAAGTTCGTTACTGCAAGGGTGTCCTGCGTTTGGCAGTAACAGAAAAATAACTTATTTTTCTCCTTCTCAGTAGCTGCTGCAGTGCTGTGTTTTCGACTTTAGTCTGGTAACAATGCTGGTAACACACCAATGTTTCAGTTGTTGCTAAGTAATGCTTTCTCCAATCATGGACTTTTCAGTCTCATGCTCTACCAGTGAGGAGGGACACGAGAAGCCAGAAGGGAGCAGAGATAGGGCACCTGACCCAAACTAGCCAAAGGAGTTTGTGGTATTCCATACCACAGCACGTCATGCCCAGTATATAAACTAGGGGAAATATCTGGAAGGCCCAGATCACTGCTCACGTCAGGCTGGGTATCGGTTAGCGAGTGGTGAGTAACTTACGCGTCACATATGTTTATTGTTTTCTTAGAATCATAGAATAGTTAGGGTTGGAAAGAACCTTAAGATCATGTAGTTCCAACTCCCCTGCCATGGGCAGGGACACCTCACACTAAACCATGCCACCCAAGGCTCTGTCCAACCTGGCCTTTAACATCACCAGGGATGGAGCATTCACAACTTCCCTGGGAAACCCATTCCAGTGCCTCACCACACTTACAGTAAAGAACTTCCTCCTTATATCCAATCTAAACTTCCCTTGTTTAAGTTTGAACCCGTTACCCCTTGTCCTGTCACTACAGTCCCTAATGAAGAGTCCCTCCCCAGCATCCCCGCAGGGCCCCTTCAGATTCTGGAAGGCTGCTATGAGGTCTCCATGAAGCCTTCTCTTCTCCAGGCTAAACAGCCCCAACTTTCTCAGCCTATTTTCATACAGGAGGTGCTCCAGTCCCCTGATCATCCTTGTGGCCCTCCTCTGGACTTGTTCCAACAGTTCCATGTCCTTTTTATGTTGAGGACACCAGAACTGCACACAATACTCCAAGTGAGGTCTCACGAAAGCAGAGTAGAGGGGCAGGATCACCTCCTTCAACCTGCTGGTCATGCTCCTTTTGATGCAGCCCAGGATACAGTTGGCTTTCTGGGCTGCGAGCGCATACTGCCACCGGCTCATGTTCATTTTCTCATCAACCAACACCCCCAAGTCCTTCTCTGCAGGGCTGCTCTGAATCTCTTCTCTGCCCAACCTGTAGCTGTGCCTGGGATTGCTCCAACCCAGGTGTAGGACCTTGCACTTGGCATGGTTAAACTTCATAAGGTTGGCATCAGCCCACCTCATAAGCATGTCAAGGTCCCTCTGGATGGCATCCCTTCCCTCCGGCGTTATCAACCAAACCACACAGCTTGGTGTCATCATCGGCAAACTTGCTGAGGGCACACTCAATCCCACTGTCCACGTCACCAACAAAGATGTTGAACAAGACCAGTCCCAACACCTATCCCTGAAGGACACCACTGGTCTCCAGCTGGACACTGAGCCATCGAACACAACTCTCTGCATGTGGCCATCCAGCCAGTTCTTTATCCACCAAGAGGTCCACCCATCAAATTGATGTCTCTCCAATTTAGAAACAAGGATGTCATGTGGCACTTTTCCTTTTCTCCTTCTAGTTTTATATTCTCTCCCCTTGTTGTTTCCCTTATCATTATTGGTGGTCACAGTAGTAGTTTTGTTTTATACCTTAGTTACTGGACTGTTCTTATCTTAACCTGTGGGAGTTACATTCTTTCGCTTCTTCTCCCCATCCCTCCAGGAGCAGAGAGAAAGGAACAGGGGGACTGAGCGAGCAGCTGTGTGGTTCTGGGTTACCAGCTGCGCTTAAACCACAAAGAGGGTGTTAGGCATTGGAACAAGCTGCCTGAGGAGCAGTGTTGAATAGTCTTGAGCAACCCTATCTACTGCAAGGAGTCCCTGCCTATGGCAAGGACCTTAAAGATCATCTTTCCAACACAAGCAATTCTATGATTCCATGAAATACACTCTTCTTTCCTTTACAAAATTTGCTAGGCAGTATTTCCAAAATTGCACTAATTCTAGCCAGGACTATGGCTGAGAGACTTTAATGTCCCCCATATTGGACACTTCTTGTACCGTTCATTTCCAAAAATTCTGACCATTAAAGTATTTCTCAATACTTACCAGAGAAGGAAGCAGCTTCTCTTCAAGTAGTGCAATATATGCCAATGTATCAGCCCCTTGTTTTGCAGACAATTCATAATCAGCATTGTATTTCTACAAATTAAGAAAAAAAAATTACATACTACAAACAGTGTTACTGGGAACTTTCTAAAAAGATGATTAGCGCAACCCAAAGTTGTTTCAAACTTAACACCTATCAAGTCAGCAAACAAAACAACATTTTTCAGGACAGAAATCATGCACTCACTAGAATTGCCTTTCTTCTTCAGGCCAGCTATGTCAAACCTCCTTGCATCTCCTTTTTCTGCATCCTCATTCTTAGATTTTTGGGCCCTCCTATTCCCAAAACAACTCTTGTGTCTCCTTCCCACTGCTTTCCAAGCAACTGTCCAGTGACACAGCGGGAATTTTTCAGTACTTAGGGATGTAACAAAACTCTGGAAAGAGCTCATCTTTATTTTTGAAGAAGAATCTGGCACTTAAGCTGGTGCAAGCATAAAGAAGGCACATACTCTCATCTTTTGCTTTTGATGACCATTCTAAAAGTTGAGAAATTGGATGCTAACAATATAAGGGACCAAATGCACACCTAAATTAATGCAGTTACAGCTGACTGAGCTTTTAATTCTGACACTGGATCCTCTTAAAGTATTATTTGAAGAGTTGATAAGGTTTTTAAGGGGGACATGAACTTAGTCAATTTAGAAACAAAGGGTCAGTGCTGACCCTTACATATTTGAAATGCAAGCATATTATTAATATATTTTAAGCCAAGGAGGGTTTTTTCCTAACATTAATAAATCTTTGGTATTCAAATTACTATGAAACTTCTGAATTTTAAAATAACTGTCTAAAATCCCACCTCAAAACACGCAGTTTTCAGATTCTGCTTTTCTGCCCCCAAAGATTTAAAGTTTCACTTTAAATTTAGTATTTTTTAAAGTTTCACTTTAAATCTTGACTAGGCAGGAACTGAGTTTCTAATGTAAAAGCAGAACAGTGAGCTGGAAAACAACCTTAGAAATAAAAGGATGATGCAATGCTTTACTAGACATCTTTATACTTTGTCAAAGAAGAAATCATATAGCTTTATTCTTTGTGAATAAAACATGAAGAAATCTGCAAAAGGCAAGCAGGAGTTGACTACGCAAGAACATGATGTGCATCCAGAAATGCTTGCAGACGTTTTTACACTACAGGCTATAGAAAAACTATGTAGATTAAAACTGACACTGTATTATCCTTTAAAAAAAGAGCACTCACAGATGATTATCCATTTAAGCAGTTAAAACCACACTTCCTAAACTGTGATATCCTAAGTCTGCAAAGTCATAATGGTGGTACAAGTGTTATAATTAGGAGCAGGGTGCTCAGTGAGAAACTGTTCAATTAAGGCAAATTTGTTGTCCTTCTCAATGAATATTCTTCTCTTGCCTATTTATGTATCTTTCACATAACTAACCATCAAACTTTCAAACAACTGTTATCCACCATTTTGCAATTCTCATGCATGTATTAGCAATCTGGGTCTGAACTGAGTTCTAAGTTTTCAGAAGCCTGTATCATTGTACACGAGGGACAAGAAGAGCCACTATGAGGCAGAGAAAACAAACCTTTTGGGAGTGACCTACCTGCTTTCTTAAGAAGTTTAGTATTTTTGCTGGCTGAGAAATGACAATGTCTTCTGATATGAGGACTGGCACATCCCCTAGAAGGCATAAATAATATAGCCAACAATTTATGTGGATTAGTTCTAACTTAATTAGAAAGCAATCAAGTCACTTCATCTACTTTTCCTCATGTTTGGATGTTACTAACATATACACACAAACTAAGCTTTTACTAACATGGGAGTTCCGCCAAGGTCACAAATACATCTAGGGTATTATGGCCTTCATTAACAGTAACACATAAGAAAGAGACTGTGTTAAATCAAACTGAAGACAATGTTTTCTGGTAAATCACTGATACTTTGAGAACCAGATTCCTTGTCTGGATTTCAGATATTAATTTTAAGACACAAATTCTAACACAGTCCAACTGCTCTCTCAACTCATTTACCTCTTGACCTCTCCTTCCTTCTATGCCTATTTTTCCCTGCCATTCCCCTCTGAACCACAGAATCATAGAATGGTCTGGTTGGAAAGGACCTTAAGACCATCTAGTTCCAATGCCCCTGCAATGGGCAGTGATAATTCACACTAGACCATGTCACCAAAAACCCCATCCAAGCCAGCAATGAACACTGCCAGGGATGGAGCATTTACCACTTCTTTGGGCAGCCTGTTTCAGCCCCTCACCATCCTCACAGTAAAGAACTTCTTCCTTATATCTAACCTGAACTTCTCCTGTTTAAGTTTTAACCCATTACCTCTTGTCCTATCGCTACAGTCCCTGATGAAGAGTCCCTTTCCCGCATCTTTGCAGGCCCTCTTCAAATACCGGAAGGCTGCTATGAGGTCTCAACACAGCCTCTCTTTTCCAGGCTGAACAGCCCCAACTTTCTCAGCCTGTCTTCATAAGGGAGGTGCTCCAGCCTCCTGATCGTCCTTGTGGACCTCCTCTGGACTTGCTCCAGCAGCTCTATGTCCTTCTTATGCTGAGGACACCAGAACTGCACACAGCACTCTAGCCTTGCTAGAACCACTGCCCATGCTACCATTGCATAATCATGAACCAAGTACTTCCCTTCTGCCAGAAGCCTACTGGCCAGATGTTACTCATCAGATTGCAGGATCAAAGACTGCAGACTGTAAAATTTCTGTAACAGGTCTATCTTATAGCAAATTCACAACATAACTGCCACAATGAGCCTATCATGACTGTGCTGCTAAACACTATTAAAGTAACAATAGTCAGCAACACTTAACTATATGGACCTTTTTCTTAATGGATGTTATGTATTTTGGCTATGAAGTATTTGGCAAGTACACCCAGCTAATTCTTGGTATTTTCTTCTAACAGAAAATAATAAGCCTAAAAGCAAGAGCCGAAGGTACTAATTCTACATGGATATAGTAATGTCTAAACTGATATTGTGGTAAGTGTAATTGACAGAGTACTTTAACCCTGCAGTGATTTTACCTCTCTGGAATACAGATAAGCAATGGATAGAAGTATCTGACACAAAGAAGTCCTCTCTGATACCTGATCTTCAACTTCCCCAGCAACTAGGTTGTTAGTCACCTTTTCTGAGTCAACCTCTCTAACTCAGCACAGTACTACACATCCCAGCTGGTGTAAGTTTATACTCTTTGAGGCTCACATTCCACTTCCAGCTGTACCAGCCCATTAAATTACGTATAATTCTTTAATTACATAACATTATTTCCATACACAAGTCTAGTTACTACCATCATAAATAGACAGGGTGCAAAAAGCTTAAGAATTTGTTTTCATTATACCAACAATTTAGACTGCTGACAGGCACAGGTACATCCTTGGCACCACTGCTTTGCTGACTGCCTGCTGCTTCACCCATACCCATTTTAATAAACTGTCCTTTGAGGCACTTTATTTGTCTTCCTTTATTTTATTCCCACAGATTCATCACATTTGATCCTGCAGTCATTTATTAATGTGTGGTGAAAGCAGGCAGCCTTCACTGGGCCAGGTTACACCCTTGAACACAAAACCAAAGCAAATGCCGGAAAAACGCAGAAAGTGGAGCCCACGTTTATCACCTGGCTATGATTAAAGAATAAAGAACTCAAGGATGGTACCTTTGCGAGCTCTCCATGAGTTATTTATAGTATTCACTGTCAGGGGAGCACCAGAAAATTTGGCATAAGCCTGCAATAAAGATTGAGGGGAAGTAAGTCCGGTGTGTAAGAGAAGTGTAAGACAGCACTTCAGGAGTTGTTTTAAACAGCTGTGGGCACTGAGGACCGACTCAAAGGACACGCACCGGTAGGCGTATTCGGTTTTAGTCGGCCGTCAGTGCCCTAATGCACTTCTAGTCAACGTAGGCCGCGGCGAGGCAGCACCCCGCAAGGCACGATGCCCTCGGAAAGAGCAACAGCCCGGGACGCGGCAGTCGCGCCGCTCCGCAAGGCCCCACCGTGGGCCCATTCGCCCTCACCTCCCACCCACCCCCGGCCGAACACGGCGGCAGCGGCGGCCCCTCGCCCAGCACAAGGCTCGGCCTAGGGCGACGAGCGCGGGCGCGCCCCGCGGCTGCGGTGCCGGCTCTCCCGGGAGGAAGAGTGCCGCGGACAGTCGTGCCGGCGGCAGGCGAGTCCGGGGGCGCCGTCTCTCCTTCCCCCCCCTCCGTCCTTCCCTCCCGGGGCGGGTGCCGGCCGACAGCAGTTACCATGACGGTCAGAGACTCCGGGTGCACGGACGGCAGCCCCCAGCCGCCTCCCCAGCAGCTCAGCTCCATGGGAGCCGCCATCTTGTCCGCCGTCCGCGCCAGAACGGCAGGAGCGGCTCTGCTGCCCTCGCATGGCGACGCCGGAGCGCCCCCGGCCGAGCCCCGGGGAAGGACAAGTCGCCGGATGGGCCGTGGCCCTGTGGCCGGGAGGCGGCGGGGGATTCCCGTGTCACGGTGCTCGGATCCTCCCGATCGCCGCCCCCGGCTGCCGAGGCCCGAGGGCGAGGCCACTGGAGGCGTCGCTGGGGGTAGGGGCATCGGCTGCTCCAAGCCTTTTACCTGTGAGGAGACGCCGCCTGCCTTGAGGCGCCATCGTTTTACTTGGGGGCTCCTGCTGCCGTACTGCTTGAACACAGCTCTCTGGCTCCGTTGCTACACACGAAGCTGTGACTTTCCAAAAGAGCAAACATTGTGGCTTTGGAGCAGATGTGAAGATCAGTCGCCAGGAATTTGGCTTTAAAAATAAGGAATTCTGATCATATGGTACCAGTTTTGACCAGGTTATAATGATAACCCTTTCAGTGTGGTTTTTTTGTTTGGTTGGTTGGGGTTTTTTTTGCTGTGGACTATTAGAAGTATCAAATTGTCAGCTGTTTCATTTCAGCGTTGGTACAGACATGCCAGAGCATGTCTATATATTACATCAAGTAAAATGTTTCCATCCTGCCCACACAATTGACTTAAAAAGACCTTATGCAGACCACCCTTATTGATATCTTCTGTGTATGAAGAGATGAGGAGAACAAGGTCAAAGCTTCATCTTCCCCCTACCCCAGATCTGTGGTTTCAGATCTGCATGAATTTTATGGCAGAAACTTACTACAAATCCACAACACTGATCTTGAGATCACTCTGCTCCAGTTTATGAGGAGCACGGGAGAGGAAGCATGTATCCATTTTCTTCCTCAGAAATAAACACACCACTGGCAACGTTAACAGTAGGGTGGAAAAAAACCCAAACAAAAAGAAAAAACAAAACCTGTTTGGTTGGTTTTGGGAGGTGTTTGTTTGTTTTTTAACTGCTAAATTTGTTCCTGTAAAGAAGTATTTAAGGTACATATTCTTAAGGACACCTTTCTTCTCTTTTCTGCCCTACAGGGACCAGCTAACTTCTAGTCACTGTCTCTAAGTACTTCACTTTGGCCTGATCCCCTCACTGGGGTGTGCAAAGGAGGTTCCGAACAGTGAACAGCTGTGATCCCAATCATCTGTTTCTATAAGGAGGATGAGCTGGCAGGACTTTCTTAGGCAGGCTGCAAGAAGGCTTAGGAGGTAAATGTTAGAGTAAAATTTCTTTGCATTGCCTTAGGGCCCAATTCATCTCTGTGCTGCTCTGGAGTCCAAAGCAAAGATGGAAGGCAATCTGCATCTTCCCTCCCCCATCCAAAAGCTCTTCAGGAAATTTTCCTCTTGGTTGCCTGAGTGGAATTCCTATTAGTGTAAATGAAAAGTTAATAGGTGCATCAAGAATGGGTATGTGCCTGGAATTGAAAAAGTAGAGCTTAAATCCAATCTGTGTTTCCGAAAAAGCAAAATTTCTTCTGAAAACCATGTTTGAAGCCCTATGTTCTACAAAATTTTTATGAAAATGTGGCAGGATCAATCCCAGAAGTGTTGACACAAATACAGAAGGATGTGGTTTAGAGCTGATATTTCGCTTTCATTAACTAAGACTCTACATCTTAATGGACTCTTGCCCATTAATCCTGATTTTTAATCATCCATATAATTCCATAAAAACAGTGAGTCTCCTGATTCATATTAAGAGCAAAATATGAAAGCTGAATTAAGCAGCAGGAATTCCTTTCTACTTCCCCTGGCTTATTACTTGGAGTTTGAGCAAGTCATGGACACTTCTGCAAAGCAAATTCTATAATGTTGGCAGCTTCTCTGTATTCTGCATACTTAGAATTTTACTGATTGATGTAAACTAAACAGGAAAAATATTTTAACAGTTGAGGTTACCTGCAGATTCTTCATATAAATTTAAACTTGTATATATTTCTGTAAGAAAGTTACTTACAAAATGTTACTGGCTTTATGAAAGTCTCATTAAAAACAAAATGCCCTAATAATCACATTTTGATTCTTATCCAAGATACTAACCTCCAGTACATTAAGATGGAGTATGTACTTCAGATAATATGCAAAAATGAGAAGGCAATAGCTACTATTCCATTGTTTTTATTGAAAATTACAATTATAAGGTCAAATAGCCCCTTCCAGACAGCAGATAAACATTATACTTTGTGAAAATTCTTTAAAGAATGTTGTGCTTGAACACAAAATTCCTTTCAGGAGTATATCTGTAACATTCTCCAATAATTAAACTCATCACTGAAATGAAAACTGGAAAAACCACAGTGAGCTTTATGTGTACTAGCTAAGTTCATCTAAACATGGTCTTAAGCTTCTGTTTATAAACACTGTGAACTGGTTCCCTTCTGTTATATTGTATTCTGCAGCATGCTGTATTTGCCAGTATTGCTTCCATGTGCATTCTTGGCGAATAAGCACAAAGAATAAGCAGATGTAGAGCAAGAACAGAATATGACCCTCACAGAAATAACCAATACATAAAATACTACAAGCAACACCCTCCTCCCATAAGGTTGATAAACACCAGTGCAAGAGACTTCTCTGTAATTAAACGAGAAGTGAAAATTGATAAGTTATAATTATTTAACAAACATTTTTGACAGAGAAGGGATTTTCTTCTTTTTTCAAGAAAATATTTCTGATGTTTTGATAAACTCAAATAAATGGCATAATAAATGGTTGCATATAATTGATGGTGTTCTCTTAGATAAGTGAAAGCGAAATTTTACTATCCTTTTATCCCCTTTTTTTTGTCTGCTTAGTAAATGCTTTAATACAGAACTGTGATGATTTTGCAGATGTTTTTGTGTCGGGCATTTAAGCTTCTGTTTTCAAAGAATGTTCTTTGGTGATGCAGGTCTTCCCCTTAATAGATAGTAGAGCAACATCAACACTGCTCTAGCTCCATGTATTAACCTCTGCAGCATTTGTGCCACCTCCATCGTTTAGCCTGGGGAGAAGTTCCGAACTGAGAACAGAGGCTTCTAGGGAGCTTGTGGCACTATAAGTTCTTCCTTCCTTTTTCATTCCACACCCTTGCCTCCTGCTCTACTTCCTTTCAGCTTCCCTCTTTCTCCCTGCCCCATAGCACTTGACACCTACTGCTGTGTTTTTCTCACTCTACTGTGCAGCTCTCTTGCCAGCCTAATGACACCACCATGTCATCCTGACACTTAACACTGCAGGGGCAAAGATAGTGGAAGTGGAGGCAAGGCATTTCCTGTTGTGTGCGGACATACATATGGAAGAGCAGCAGTGTGAGGAGGAGGAATAGCTCTGTACTGGGACACACTGGATACAGGGGAGCACCATCCAGCCTGGCAATAGGCTGAGGAAGGAATGAGCAACTGGAGGAATGGTTTCTGTTTCGCAGAGAAGCTACGAAGTAGGGAGTGATACAGGGTATATACCAAGCAGGGAGTGCAACTACAGGGTGAGTATGGTCCAGCTGGAGTTATTGGGAAATCTCAACACAGCTGCACTGGGGAGGAGCCAGCCCTCGTGCTCTGTGTGGGGACAGAGCCTTCAGTGTGCCCTGCTGCCCCTGCCCTGCAGTGTACTGTTTCTTGCCTTCCACACAATGAGCTCACCAAGGGCTGATCTCCGTGGTGCTTGTTAGCTATATATGCCAAGCCTGATGTGGCTGAACATTATTCAACACTACTTTTCTTACTGAACATAAAATTTCCCTCCTATTGTTGCCTTTCTTTTTATGATGTAAATAATATCAGACAGTTACAGCTATTGCAACAGCGTGCTGTGTAGGTAGCAAACTGTGAGGGGACCAACCGTGGCTTCCTGCGTTTCTTGTGATGTGACAGTCTGCAGGCCTGAGGCACAGAGAAGCACAGGACAAAGAAGGCGATGCAGCAGGTTAGGAAGCACGCTACATGCTGTCAACTCCATGAGGTTCTGTGGAAGACTCCTTCTGTGAGCAGGGGGGCTGCCTGATGGATGGTTTCATGTGGGCATGAAGATACTGGTGGCACTGCTGGCACTGCTCAGCCCGGAAGGGGCTTGCTCGCTCGCTCACTTGCTCCTTTTCTCCCATCCTTTCTAAACACCAGCGATGCAGAGTCTAGAATTTTCTGAACTAGATAGGAAACAGTAGGATAATGACACTCCGGGGCACACACAATACTGAAAATTGTTGTAGTTGAAAGCAGAATTTTTTTTAAAAAAATGAGTCTGGTAAAGTCGTCAGGTTTGGGGGTTTGTTAAGACAAGCAAGCTTTTCCATTAGCCTCAACCCAGTCAGTTTGAGCTCTCCCAATGCTCCTGAACTCTCATAGTGAAATGAAGGAGCAGGTAAGACATTCCTCACTTTGCCAGTTACAGTCTTCTAGAAAGAAACTCAACCTGCCCAGTGTGCAATCTGCATGGCCCCTTTTGGTGACACTCTTAGATAAGGAAAAGTGGAAGAGTTAAACTCCTACGAAGGCCAAACCTGCACACCAGTGCATCTCCACCTGTTTTGAATTCAATGCCATTAAGTATGCTTTCCTTTCCAGGGCTCCTCAAAGGGCAGAGTCTAACCAGGATTCTGACAGGCTGTTATTTTCCTGAACCTCAGCAAGACTGTGAGAGTGATGAGACACTGGCACAGGTTGTCCAGAGAAGCTGTGGCTGCCCCATCCCTGGAAGTCTTTAAGGCCAGTGGATGGGGCTTTGAGCAACCTGATCTAGTGGAAGGTGTCCCTGTCCGTAGCAGTGGGGTTTGGAACGAGATGGCCCCTTCCAACACAAACCATTCTGTGATTGATCTCTGGCTCTGCCCAAGCTCTGTAGACCCCACCAATGCCGGTCGTTCCGAGCTCGGTCCCCGACCGTTCACTGCTTTTCGGACCACCGCAGGGCCCGGCCTTTCGCGGGCGCAGCCGTACCCCGCCCGCTCAGGGGGCAGGGGGAGCCCCGGCCAATGGCCTGCCGCCCGCCGCGGTCCCTCCCTGGACCGGGGGCTACCGCCCTTAAACTGGGGGGCCCGGAGGAGAAGGTCTGCCGTCCTGCACCGCGCTCTTCGGCCTGCGCGTCATGGGGTGTGAGCGCGGCGCCGCTCTGCTACTCCTATCTCTCGCCCTGCAGCTGTGCTCGGGCCGCGCTGCCTCGCCCGCTCCCCGAGGTAAGCACCCCGCCGACCCTGCTTCCCTACCGCTAGCACCTTTGACCGCCCTCTCTTTCGTTCAGGACGGCTTTGGGTTTGCAGTGCCTTGTCGCCCCGGGAGGAAGCCCTGTGCCGGCAGGGAAGGCGCTGGGAAATCGCCAGGTCCGCAGGCACGTGCAGAGCCGGAGCTGTCGCGGGCAGCCTGGTCTGTGCTGGTCGGCGGGACGCTCAAAGCGCCTGGGAACAGCCGGCTGCCCTGGGCCGCTTGGCTCTCCCGCAAGGGGGACCCGGAGGAGCTGGTGATGTAGCTCCTCCACTATCCACCCCCCTGTAATAAGTAAAAGATGCTCTGGTTTTATAGAGGTGCTGGTAGGTGTGTTGAATATCTGAAGGGCGCTTCTTCGGTTTCAAGCTCTCTCTCGAGGCGAGTTGCTAAGCTAGGAAAACTTGGAAAACTCCTTCATAAAGTGCGCAAATATTACCTTCCAAATCCAGAATTTCTTTGATAATATTATGCACATAGTAAATCTTTTATTTTAGAGCATGCATAAAACGTGTGGTATCGCTATCCAGCAGTAGCTTCTGACTGGAACCAGCTCAGCTACTAAATGCAGCAGTTAGTGTAACTTGATGCTGCTCCGGGAGCCTTAGAAATGTGCGTTCTTCTCTCTGTTTTTTTAACCCCTCCATTGTCTTACGAAAAGGTCTTTGACATTTTAATCGACTGCTTCATTCCTTATGTAAGTGAAGCAGATTTAAAACATAGCCAGTTAGATTAATTTACCTGTATTACCGAAAGCTTTTTATTAAAGTCCTTCTTGATGTAAAAACATTTCGGAAAATTGTTATATTGAGAAGTAGGGTATTGCCATACTTAAAAAAAAAAAAAAAATAATAAAAAAAAATTGAGGCAGATCTCCAGCTTGCAAGGGGCAGTGGCCTGTGAAAGGTGCCGCTTTCAACATGTAAAGTGTTCTCCTTATTAACAGTCGTCAGAAGCTGTTGCAGTGGTGTTAGGGTTTCACTCCAGGTGCCTAAGCCATCATTACTTACCTTGAAAAGTGCTGAACAATGTAAAGTTTACAGTCATTATGGTTAGCTGTGAGCGGAGAAGAACCTTGAAGGGTCTCAAAAAGCTGGTGTATCATGGCAGCAGGATTAAGGGAAAGAAAAGAGTCTTTTATTTTGAACTCCATTTTCTTCTGTGCCACTAATTTCACTCCTCCATGCCTCCGTCTCTCAGGGCTTTATGCCCTGTCTTTTAGTTCTCATCTGAACGGGTAGCCTTGATGTTTTTGGGCAGATCTCCAGAGTGGTTTGCCACTGTCTCAAGGTGTAGCTGATCCCTTGTTAGCATTTTCATAGGAGGTTGAGCATCTCCCTTCTAAAAACCACAGGAAGCAGGTGAGGGAAAGAATTCCTGGTCCGTCTCTCGAGTGGGCTCTGTTTAGCCCCGTGGGTATGCATGCTTGTGCTCAGAGGCATGCCCGAGTCTTCACTTTCCCTGCATGGATTGAAAACAGCTGCTTGTGCCTTACATCACTGGCAGTCCTTTTCTATCCGTTTGTTTTAAGTCTAGTGTTCCAGAGAGACAAAGAGAGAGAGAGATGAGATTCTTCTAAAAATTGAATCTGAAAGCCTTGTGAATCTTTTTTTTATCTTGTTCCTTCCAAACAAGCAGTTATCTCTGTAAGGTCTAAGAACTGTCTCTCTGCCAGATCTACTGAGGATATAAAATCAGTTTTCATAATCCCATTGCTCTTCTGCTAGCCACTTTTGCTAGCATGTGTGTAATTTACACTAGGGACGGATCCATACACGGACTGCATTTACATGCCAGTCAGTCAAAATATGCCAAGACAGGGTTCCATAACACGGTGCTGAAGGATCCAGTTGAAGCAATGTGCTTTATAGAACACAACTACCAAACCAATTAGAGCATTGGTTTCAATATGCAAATTTCGGCAGACGTTTTCCATGAGGTTAGACAGACATTTGCTGGTGTTTAGTCATTACTTTAGTAATATCTCTCCTATATTTTTAAGTGTTTGACTGTAGCAGAGATTAATTAGTCTCACAGAAATTGATATAAAATCTGCCAACAGACCTAGAAGAATTAGATAAAATGCATAGCTATATTTTATTCTGTCTGAGACTCAAGTACGGTATTGTGGTGCTCTAGCTGAGAAGATACAGCTCTACTTTATGAACGATTATTACCTGCAAAATGCTGTTGTACATAGCTGTGAGTTGCATTTCTCTTGCCTGGGCAATTGCTTTGCTCTTTGGACCCTGAACATGATAAAATGCCCAGCCTTTTGCCTCTGCTGTCTGGGTCGCTGTTTTCAGTAGGAGCAGCAGTTGTCCTGGGATGCTGTAAATCTGAACTGACTGAATAAGAAGTCCTTTGACCAGATCCATCCCAGATACGTGTTTCTTACTTGTTTGACAACAGTATTATAAGCGCATGCAAATCAAGGGCCTGATTCTTATTGTATTGTGTCCTGGAAACTATCCATAGTCATGGAAAACTTGGACCCAATACAAGTGTAGATTTAAGCAATGATCTGTATTTCAATGGTTTCATGAGATGAAAGGAAAAATCTCTTTATTTTTGGGAATTACATTGTTGTCTAGATGAATGGATGCTCCAGAATGAGCAGTGAAAGCAGCATGAACCCAGGGCCTAATGTAAGGTTATATACCCCATAGCTGAGTGTAGGTATGTGTGCCTACGGGATTGTCCTGAGTGCTCTTCAGTCTCCTCCTGCTTGTAGCATATGGAAACACTGCATTGGGAGGATGACCCCATCATCTTAGTCAATGAAGACAGCTTTGAGGTCATGCTGGGTAGAAAGGATTCCTATCAAAAGTTCCATTGGTTTTTGACCTGGAAAACTTAAGTGGCACAATCACAGGCTTCAATCAAGATAAGGCGCAATGTGCTGTCATGTGCTTTTGCTGTCTGCCTGGTGTTTAGGGCTCTTCTCCAGTGGCAGCTCTAGAGTATTCTGCTGGTGTGGGAGAAAAATATGGCCTATGGAGTGGCAGTGGTATACAGTGGCTAAATGGGTGATTATATTTAAATAACACTTGTGCATAGTCATTCATCAGACTTTATTGGAAGGGTATAATATATACACTTCTTTAGTAACAGTGGGTTGAAATAGGAGATTATCAAAAAAACTAGCAGAATAGTTTATTGAGTTTGGAGACATCATAGATTTAGGAACATTGAGGAAAACCCCAGTTCATGTTCCAGTGCTGTAAGGGGAGGTAGCTGATGTATATGTGTGAGTATAAAGTCATATATATGTCATAATGCTCTTCACTGATGCATTGTGCAGAAATTGCAAGAAAAATTTGAAATGGCTTTTACTATGCCTTCAAGGTTTATTCTTTTGTTTTGTTTTGGGTTTTGTGGTTTTTGGTGTTTGTTTTTTTTTTGTCAGGTGTATTTTTGTCTGTGCCAGAAGGAAAAGATAAGTCTTATTTATATAATATAGTTTCTTAGATGTCAGTGAACTGAAAATGAGTTTATGAACATCATATTGCTTACTTTGCTTTTTAGAATTTTAATTGGTGCACTGTAGATGTCATCAAAATGGTTGTTAGGATAAGTACACTGAAAATCTGAATTTTTTGATGCTGGATCCTTAGAGTAATTAAAATGTGAACACAAGCATCTGATTGTGATAGCAGAAATAGGTTAAAAAGCTTTCTACTGAGGTGCATCCTCAGAAGAGGAAAATCTTATAGCTCTACCTGAAAATACTGAGTACTGCAGTTTGAAGACTAGATATTTCTGTATTAGTAACTTACCAATAATTCCTGTTAAAAAAAAAAAAAGGTTGCTAAAAGATAATCCATTGCAACAAAATCTGTATGATATTTTGACAGACTCCAAGAATATTTTTTGTTGGAAGGGACCCTTAAATATTATCTAGTCCAAACCTCCTGCCGTGTGCAGAGACGTGTTTCACTAAATCAGGTTGCTTTAGATGTCTCTGCTGATGCCAGAGGGATTGAACTAGCTGATTTTTAAAGATAATGTTATTAGTTTTTGTTTTCATATTATTTATTTTAGGTAGGACAACTTGAGTTCATTTTAAAATATCCATATGGAAATAGCAAAGAGCATACAATCTGCAGTGGTTGGCTTCAGATTGCATTCTTCTTTGGTCATTTCTATTTTTAGATTGCTGTTGAAACTCGCTTATTTTTCAGTTTTTGATCTTCTTCCGTATTCCAACGAGAGAGTGGTAACAAACTTCTTGCAACAAGCACTTAGCGATCCTACGCTGAACGATGTGTACTTGCTCTCATCATTCAAATTGCAGCCGAAGAGCACAGCCACCGTATTTGGCCTGTATTCACCAGCTGACAACAGCAAGTATTTTGAATTTACAGTAATGGGACGGATGAATAAAGGTGAGTTGTTTGAAGTATGCATGAAGTATTGTTGGGGGAAAACTAATGTTGGATCCACAGTTAATGGTGTGTCACAGATGCTTTAAACTGTGTGATTAACCTTTGTGCTTGAGTAGTTACTGTTGCTTGCTGTCACCATTTAGCTCCCCCCCCAAGATAAAATTGTTGGTTGCATCCTCTCTCACTGCCTTTCTCTTTCGTTCCTCTTGCTGAATGCTGCTCTTTCATGTCCAAGGAAAGCTGACCTGACAATCACAATCACTGACATATCTCCACTATGCTCTGAGCAATCCTGAGAAAGGAGTTAAAAAAAGTAGTATGGAGAAAGGAGTCAGTTCAGGGCTTTTTTTGGTGGTTTGTTTTTTGGTTTGGGTGTTTTTTTCCGTTCCCCTTTTTGCTTTTCCCCCTTGGGACAATCACTGGTTCTTATTACTCAGGAATGTGAGGGACACACGCACATGCCGCCTCATGCATATGAAGGGCAGGTTTTCATTCTGCTGACCCTGGAGGTTAGATGTGACTATGCAAGATAAACGTTCCTAGCACTTGCAGGATCTTTTGGGTGAATTCAAGTGTGTGTTCTCTGCTTACCAAAATTAGTTAATCAGTAATCAGAGTAGGAACTTCAGCAGACTTTTAGATATGAAGAGCTTTCATTGCTGTCTAGACCAGACCTAGGATATATTGCAATTTTAAGTTTCAGTGAAAAATTGGTGAATTGTTCAAATTACTGTTGTGCTGTTGCTTCACTACTGCCATGATAATTTGCTGCTGCAAATGTTGTAAGCAGGTAGCTAAGTATAGTATACTGAGAAACTCTACTGGTAAGCTTTAGTTCATACATAGGAAAATGACTCTGTGTGCTGAGGAAAAGCACAGTTTTTGCTTGGGAAATGTAGGGGAATGAGTTAGATATAATGTTGGTAGTTTCATCAGGTCTGCCAAAGTCCTTCTGAGCGTGTAGAATAAGAGCATTTGTCTTGTGTGTGTGTTGGGGGTGGCCACACAGTGTTATCAGTGTCACATAGTTCCTAACACTGACTTACCTAATTGGTAAAGAAATGATAGATCACACATACATCCCCTCTCTCACCGCCGCCCTCTCATACACACACACACACAATTATGTGTGTAAATTTTATATATAGGTCTGCATAGGTGTACACAGAAATACGTCTATATCCATATAATTGTGAATACACAAAACTCTTCTTCTGACATTCAAGAATACCTGCATAACTGATTGTTAGTGGTATGCTTTAACAGACAGAAGAGACGTACTGAGGAAGATTATGTGGTTTCCTTTGGTTTTGTCCTCAGTATGTTAGTGTTGTATTTGAGAAGTGTCTGTGACAGGAGAGTGGCATATAGGTGGGCAAAAACATAAAGAAATTTGTCCTGCCAATGACCAGTGTTGAGTTGATGGGGAAGATCTGTAACCTACCAGTTGTAGAGGTCTCTTTGCCTCCTTATTGCTTCAGTACACCTTGTTGAAGGTACATGTTAGTTTGTGAGTAGTAGGTGGTATTTACACAGGTGATTTCTCTGGAAGTGTCAGGTGTCCCATATGGCTACTTTATACAGTAAGTTAAACTGCACCCAGGAAATCATTGCGTGAGCTGAAAGTATGAGGTGTGGGGACTGTTCGTGATCCTCTCAAGATGGGAGATGACCACTTAAGTGGTCAGGCAATGTTGCCATGTTAGCAAAATACAGGTTCTAAATATTCATGGTTTTGGAAGGGTGTGTATATGCATAGTGCTTCCTATGCATGGTATTTCCCCTTATGCACCCCAATCTGATCTAAGTAGCCCAAAGCAGGCATTAGTTATCCTTTATTAAATGCCACATTGAGAGCTGTGTTCCAAATGGTTTGTTCTGGTTTTGTTGTGGTGTATCTGATAGTAAAATGTTCATAATGCCTAAATGTTTTTAAAGCACAGGTTTGAATCACTAGGCAAGTGCTCAACTTGTTTTGGTTAGACCAATGTACTTTTCAGAGGCAAATAGCGTTGGTGGGGTTTTTTTTTTGAACGATTCTGTTATGGAACAAATAGCGGTAAGTGATTAACATTGGTGTAACAACAATTCTGTGAAGCAGTTTGTATTTACTTCCAGGATTACTAATTTCATTTAAAATCTGTTTCTTAAACAGTACGGGTGAGCCACTTACTCTAATGAATGTCAGTGTAGAATATCGTAGCAGCAAACATGTAATGCAGGGGCTTGGATGAGTAAAATCTTACAGAGGCTGAGGCAAAATCTCCTTTCTAAAGCCTGCTCTACTTTACCAGATGGATATTTGGCCGTGCTCGAGGAAGGAATATTTGAGCCACCTTCCAAGCCAGTGCTTCTTGTCCTGAAACTATTCTGGCAGGGTCTATTATGTCTGCCACCATCTTTCTTTCTGTAGCTTACAGCTGTGTTTGGTCACTCTGAATGCAGGGCCAAGATCCAAAGACCTTACTTTCGTATGACCAGGCATGTGTAATATTCACACAAATATAACGCCTGCAAGCTGCTCTATCCTGCCAGATCTTTGAGGTTGCCAAGAAACACTACCTTTTAGCAAGTTACAAGTGACCTCATGCATCTTTGTGGAAATCTCAGCTGTGTCAGTGTCTTGACATAGACAGCAGTAAAAATATTCTTGATACTGATCACAGCTGCTGGGACATTAGCACTAGCATAGACTCTGAAGATGGAGACATACCCTGACCTATTCATGCTGGTATAAATCTGGATTCTTTTAATCATTAGGCTGAACAATTAGAAAAATGGTTGGGAACATGTACTCAGTAACTCAGAAGGTCACCAGCAAACAGAGGTATTGCAGCATCAAAGAGGGTACATTAGTAGCTGAGAGATGGAAAGCTAATTTGTTAAATTAATAGAAATGGGATGAATTCAGTAGGTGTTATTAGCTCTGAACCTAGTAAGAGTTTTTCCCTTCACTCTATCCACAATTTGTAGTTTACCTCATGTTAACGTAGGTGTTTCATGAAGGTCAGAGTATTTGTGAGCTCTTCCTTGATGGAATAGTAGCAGCCCTCTGGACTTCAAAGAGATATCAACAGGAGCCAGTACTTAACTGTTCAGGTGCCCATCATCTGTGCAGCTTGACATCTCAATGCACATAACTTATCATGAGGAAATAAGAGACATACAGGCTAGTGATCAGTGGGATCTTAGAAACGAGGTCTGACTAACACTGTAGAGCAGTTACATACTCTCCAGATGCACTCAGTTGTTGCTTCTGAAGAAATGCTTTAGCAGAGTTGGGAGGGATTTTGTAGAGAGAACTAACTAGTTGGTCTAAGAGATTTAGCTTGTGGATCCTGGCTTACCAATCCAATTTCCTTAGGAAAGAGACAGTTTTTCAGTATTACGCTATAAGAGTTTTTGTTTGCTGTTGTGTTTTTCTGAAGGTGAATTTTACTTCATAAAATGAAAATTTGTTGTGTAAATTATCAAGTAGGTCTTTCACTAATGCCTTAAAAAGTAGTTGAGAAGGGGCTTAGTCATCTCTAGGGGTGGAATATGTCTTCTCTGCATTATATTTTGGTTTTACTGTTTGTTGCAGAGAAATGCTGGTTACTGGCTTGGACTCATGCTTCCTTTGGTTTCTTTAATGCTGCATTTGGATACACTGTCAGATGGCCTCACTCAATGCAATGTGCATCACTGAAACTGATTTTTCTAGTTGTACATTTCTGCTGCAGAGTATTTCTAGGTCTGTCAGACATGCAGTTGCCAAAGCGCTGACTGCAAGCTGTCCATTGCACCCTTTACTTTTACCACTTATATTCTGGCACATTTTGGCCTGTAAAGTGACTTTGGCTAAACCAGTTAGAGAGGCCTGGACAGAGCAGTGAAACACACTGCAGGCAGCAGTGCTTTAGAGATGGGGAGTCATGCAAGATTCCTGGTAATTGTGCTCTGAAAGTCAATGTCTCATTTATTATTACCATTTATATCTGCATATCAA
The DNA here is from genome assembly GCF_963264785.1 of Psittacula echo. Lineage (NCBI taxonomy): Eukaryota > Metazoa > Chordata > Aves > Psittaciformes > Psittacidae > Psittacula > Psittacula echo. The sequence continues at coordinate 25,619,941 of NC_137742.1, read as the reverse complement.
ATGCATTTACGAAAGCTGACATGTGGAAAAATACCAGAAGAATTGCAGATTTCCACATGACCTTCCTTGACCAACCTTGGGTTATCTGCTACACTCTGATAGTTCTTCTGTGTATTTTGTACTAGTGGTGCTGCGCTATCTGAAAAGTGATGGGAGGTTGAATTCAGTGATCTTTAGCAACGTCCAGCTTGCTGATGGGAAACCCCATGCTGTCATCTTGTGGCTGAGTGGCCTGCAGCAGGGATCAAGCACAGTAGAGTTGTATCTGGACTGCCTGCAAGTAGGTGCCATTCAGGACCTGCCAAAAGTGTTTTCAGCGCTGTCTCAGATGTTGGCGGTGATAGAGTTGCGCACTTTCCAGGAGAAGCCACAGGTGAGTGGTAAAACTGGGAGCAGGCTGAGCACTTAAAGGGATCACCAGGGATCCTCTGGATCATTGTCTCCTGACCTCAGCCCATGCAGTGGCCAAGCTCTGTACAATGTGCTTCAGTAACCCGAGTATTAACTTGTGAAGTAAATATAAGTTCCATATAGAGCAGGTGAAATCTTAGTTTCATTGAACCCTGTAATAATAGTTATGCTGTGTGTTTGAAACACAATTTTTTAGCTTATTAAGAAAAAAATAAATTGCTGCCTGTGTTATTTCAGGCTAAGTTTCTTGGGGATTGAACCTTTTGCAAGGATTTAGCTGATGCAGCAATGGCAGCTCTTCATCAGCTTCTAACAGCTGTTCAGTTTGAGAAACCCTTGGCTGCGTAATGTGGCTTTCTGCTTCATGATAAGCCACATGGACTAAAAAGTCAAAAAAAGAGGGGGACTCACATGGTGTAAAGGTCCAGTCCCCTTCTGTTTGACTACAGTAGCTTTTTTTTCTCTGTCTGAGGTTTGCATAGCTTCCTGTCACCTCCGTATCAACAGTCTGAGGTAAACAGTGTCTTCTACAAACAGCTTCCATTGTTGTTGATGCAAAATATGCATTAGAAGGTGCAAAGGCATACTGCACCCAAGTTTGCCCCATTGCTTTGTTTCATTTTGGGCTTGAAAATGATCCTGTTTATATGGAGAATTGCTAAGCTGCCCATGTTCCTTACGTGAATGTAAACCTGACTGGGAGTGGTGGGGGAAAGATTACTTTGGATTCAGTTCAACAACAACAACAAAAAAAATCATTCTTCTATGTCACAGATATAAAAATATGTGAAATTCCTGGTACGTGAGATCATATGAATCAGAATAGTAAAAAAAAAATAAAGTTCAAAATAAAACCACAGCTATGTGAAAGTCTGCAAGGCAAAGCTTAGGAATTTTATTACAATTCAGATGGTGATGGGTGGTCCTGAAGGGGATGGTGTGGGAGCCCTGCTCAGGAAATGGACAACCTCTCTAAAAAAACAATTTACTTTGTCTGATATTTCACACTTTTTCCATTGTCCCAGAATTGTGAACTCTGTTTTTCTTGTGACTCCAGGATGCACTAGATGAGCTGAAGCTGGTAACTGGAGGAACACTTGCCCAAGTGGGGAACCTTCAGGATTGTTTTCTTCAACAAATTGAACCTGTTCCTCAGTACACTGGTAAGGCCTGCAACCAGAAGTTTAAATTGTTCCTTAGGATCCCAGTGCAAGAAACTAATGTGATGAATATTAAAAAGGTGGAGAAACTCTAGAGATAAGTAATAACAGTTGTTTGACTGAACTACAGACATTATAATTTCCTGTAAATGTTTTAGAAATAGCTCAGTTTGGAAAAAAAACAGTCACTGTTGCTGGTGGTAAAGCGATGAGTAGTGTTCCTAGTGAAGGAGAAGTCTTAATGATTAACAAAGGCTTTTTAGCCTAATTTAGAAGACAGACTTCTGTGATCATGATCTATTGGTGTCAACTTCATAATATTTTAAGCATTCAAGTTGCAGACAGGAAGCAGTCCTAAGTGTGATATGCTGCTACAGGCTTAGTGAAAATAGGTAGATAGAGTAGCAAGACCTGTCAAAGTACAGTACAATGGCCAGTATTCATATTTTGATCACTGAAGTGTACCTGAGAGGGGAGGAATGGGGCATGAAGAAGGACACAGGAGACTGCAGAGCATGTAGGTGCTACAGCTGCAGAGCCCATGGGTTCAGAAGGGGAGAGCCATCACAAGGCAGCCACTAGCCCTGCTGCAAGTTAGCCAAGGCTTGTGTCACCTGCTGGACTGGAAAACTGCTCCAGAACCAATTCCTTTTCTACATGTGCTGAGCATTACGGAGACTGAGCAGGGAACAGGGAGGAAAGGAAGGACCTGAAGCATACTGAGATTTCTGCAGATCCCCAAGAGATGGGTGAAAAATCCCCTGTGAAGGGCAAGGGTACTCTCTGACTTGTCAACCCAGTAAACCTGGGCTAGACTGCCCCACCTCTACTCTTTCCTAGTCCCTGTTTGTCTGCCATCCTGCTGTGGGTGTGAGGGAGAAGAATGGGTTCACACTGTGTGCAGTATGTTAATATGTGACATCTGGGCAGAGGGAGAAGTGAGTTCCAGGTTTGAAATAGGATCACTAAGAAGTTCTCTCTCTCACACCATTTCCTGCCTCCCCTGCCTACACCCCTCCGGCAACCCTGCAGCATTGCTAGTTTTGATGAGAATAGAGTCAAGATACACAAATTTTATATGAAGGCATCCCGAGTATATTATACGAACGTAGGAGTCAGTGGTGTGCAGCAGTAACAGAATCTGGTTTGCCTTTTAATTATTTAAATCCTCAATTGTATGTGCTTCTGTTTTCTTGCTCGTTAACATGTATATCTAGGCAAAAAATAGAGTTTTGTTATCAAAGGTCTGTCTTTTTCCCCTAAATCAACAGACATTTACACATAGAAAGGAAGGGCAATTCAATGTTTCCTCCTCTAGAAACTCGCAGCTCTGTGAATGAGATTTCCAGATTGCAGACTTGCAGCTTTCTCATCTATAACTTTTTGCTTATTAATCAATAATACGAATGGCAGTAACACAGAGACATATTGTCTCTCCCTGGCTGCCTCTGCCTGACTGAGCCTCTCAGGTTCAGTTGCTTATTACCTTCAAGTGGAATTAGTATCATATTAATAATAAAACAACTTGCATGAATATATTCAAGGTCTACATAGTCAAATTCACCAAAGGAAAGGTGCAGATGTTCCAACAGCAATATTAACTCAGCTGCATTACACTTTATATATGCTTCATGGTGTCTTTTTACAGGAGCAATATATCAGACAACCACAATTGGCCTTCAGAGAGAAAAAGCTGGAATGCAAATCCTTAGCTGTATAGGGATGTGAGACCTATGTATCTTGATAAAAGCATGTGGTTTTGTATTAATTAAAAAATGCTTGGGAAAGCACTGGAGGGAAGAGGGACCCAAGCAAGCTGAATAATATTAAAGGATCGCCTCCTGCAAGCTCAGTGGTGATGCATCCCGACAAAGAGGAAGTCAGACAAAAATGCCAGGAGGCCTGTGTGGATGAACAAGAGCTCCTGGACACAAAAAGGAAGCCTACAGAGGATGGAAGGACAGGTAGCCTGGGAGGAATACAGAGAAAATGTCTGAGCAGCCAGGGATCAGGTTAGGAAAGCCAAAGCCCTCACAGAATTAAATCTGACCAGAGACAACAAGGAAAACTTGTCCTTGTTATCGACAAGAAGAAAAACCTCTAAATGTACACTGAGAGTAAAAGGAAGATGTCAGAAAGTGTGGGACTTCTGTGGAAGGAAACAGGAGACCTGGTTACCTGGGACATGGAGAAGGCCGAAGTACTCAATGACTTTTTTGCTTTGTCTTCACTGGCAAGAGCTCCAGTCACACTGCTCAGTTGCAGAAGGCAAAGGCAGGGACTGAGAGAATGAAGAACTGCCTGTTGCAGAAGAAGATCAGGTTTGAGACCATCAGTGGAACCTGAAGGTGCACAAGTCCATGGGACCCGATGAGAGATATCTGTGGGTCCTGAGGGAGCTGGCAGATGAAGTTGCCAAGCCATTACCTGTCATGTCTGAGAAGTTGTGGCAGTCAGGTGAAGTTCCCACTGACTAGAAAAGGGGAAACATAGCCCCCACTTTTAAAAAGGGGGAAAAAGGAAGAGGCAGGGAACTACAGGCCAGTCAATCTCACCTCAATGCCTGGCAAGATCACGGAGCAGATCCTCCTAGTAGTTTCTGTATGCTATGGCAGATGGACAATAAGGGGGTGACTGGTGACAGCCAACATGGCTTTACAATGGGCAAATCATGTGACAAATTTGGTGGCTTTCTATGATGGGGACACAACATTGATAGATAAGGGAAGAGTGACTGATAATCTGTGTGGACTTGTGCAAAGCATCTGACACTGTCCCACATTGCATCCTTGTCTCTGAACTGGAGAGACATGGATTTGACAGACAGACCACTCGGTGGATAAACAACTGGCTGGATGGCCACACAGAGAGAGTTGTGGTCAAGGGCTCAGTATCCAATTGGAGACCAGTAACGAGTGGTGTCCCTCAGAGATCGGTGTTGGAAACATCTTGTTCAACATCTTTGTTGGTGACATGGACATTGGGATTGAGTGCACCCTCAGCAAATTTGCCGATGACACCAAGCTGTGTGGTGCAGTCGACTCACTGGAGAGAAAAAACATCATCCAGAGGGACGTGCACAGGCATGAGAGGTGGGCCCAGTGTAAAACTTAGGAAGTTCAACAAGGCCAACTGCAAGGTCCTGCCCCTGGATCAGGGCAATCCCAAGCACAACTACAGGCAGGGCAGCCCTGAGGAGAAGGACTTGGGAGGTGCTGGTTGACAGGAAGCTCAACGTGACCCAGCAGTGTGTGCTCTCAGCCCAGAAAATCAACTGTGTGCATCAAAAGGAATGTGACCAGCAGGTCAAGGGAGGTGATTCTCCCCCTTTTCGCTCTCAGGAGACTCCACCTGCTGTACTGAGTTCAGCTCTGGGCCCCACAACCCAAGAGGCATGTGCACCTGCTTGAGCATGTCCAGAGGAGGCCATCAAGAGGATCAGAGGGCTGGAGCACCTCTCCTATGAAGAGGCTGAGAGAGTTGGGTTTGTTCAGCCTGGAGAAGAGAAGGGTCGGAGAGACCTTATAACAGTCTTCCAGTACCTAAAAAGGGCTGGCAAGAAATCTGGAGAGGAATATTTTACAAGAGTATGTAGTGACAGGTTGAGAGGAAATGGTTTTAAGCTGACGGAGGGGAGATTTATATTAGCCATTAGGAAGAAGTTCTTTTACTATGAGGGTGATAAAGCACTGGAACAGGTTGCCCAGAGAAGTTGTGGTTGCTCATTTGGTAAATGAGATTAGTATGTTGCATATAATCATCATCATAAGATCATTCAGGTCAGAACGAATCTTTGGAGGTCATCTAGTTCATGTAGGGTACCTGAATCTGACACAGGTTAAAAAACATAGCCGTGTTGCACCAGACCAAAGGTTCTTCTAACCTAGTTAGTGTTACAGAGTATGCCAATATAGACCCAAGGACAAGAATTAAGAGTGGAGTTATAGTGTGTTTCTCCCTCAATGCTATCCTATTTTCCAGCAATTCATAGTTGTCCTGGGTTCAGCAGCAGCAGTCAGTTTTTTCTCCTTCTTAGTAGCTGTTGCAACACTGTTTTTTTGACTTTTGGCCTGGGAACAAAGCTGATATCACTGATGTTTAGACTGACCAAGGACTTCGTGAGTCTCATGCTCTGCCAGGGAGGAGGAGGGGCCGGGAGGAAGCGGGGACAGGACACCTGACCCAAACTAGCCAAAGAGGTATTCCATACCACAGCACGTCATGCTGGGGGATGTAACTGGGAGCTAGCCGGAAGGGCACGTCCTCTTTTCGGTCAGGCTCTTTTCCGGCGGGCGGTATCGTACTCTCTTCCCTTGTTATTTCTCTTATCATTATTATTCTTGGTGGCAGCAGTAGTGATTTGTGTTATACCTGAGTTACTGGACTGTTTTTATCTCAACCCGTGGGAGTTACATTCTTTCGATTCTCCTCCCCATCCCTCTGGGGAGTGGGGGGGGGAAGTAGACTGTGTGGTTCTAATTTACAGCCGGGGCTTAAACCACGACAATAGTATATAGGGATGTCTCTCAGAGATGGAGTCTTTGTGTTTTGTACTTGTCCTGGTTAATTTTCTTCCTAGCAGCTGGTGCAGTGCTGTGCTTTGGTTTTAGTCTGAGAATAATGCTAGTAACGCACCAATGTTTTAGTTGTTGTTAAGTAATGCTTACCCTGATCAACGACTTTTCAGTCTAATGCTCTACCAATGAGGAGGGGCACAAGAAGCTGGGAGAAAGCAGAAACAGGACACCTGACCCAAACTAGCCAAAGGGGTATTCCATATCACAGCACATCATGCCCAGTATATTAACAGGGGGGAGTCACCCAGAAGGGACTGATTGCTGCTCGGGTTGGGCTGGGTATCGGTTGACGGGTGGTGAGCAACTGTATTGTATATCACTTGTGCTTATTGAGGGTTTTTTTTATTTTCACCTTTTAATTTTCCCTTAGTTATAGTAGTATTACATTTTACTTCAGTTATTAAGCTGTTCTTATCTCAACCCACTGGGTTTACATTCTTTCAGTTTTCTTCCCCACCTTGCCCAGGGAGGTAGGAAGTAGGGGGTAGTGAGTGAGTGGCTGTGTTGCCAGCTGGTTTTAAACCTACAGTATGTATGTTTCTTTCCATGAGTGTCCAGTCAGTTTTGAATGCTTGATTAAGAATGTCTCCTGGTAAGAAATTCATCATGTTTGTAGACATACCTTCTTCTGTTTACTTTGAACCTGCCTCTTCTAGTTCCATGTGCAACTTCTATATGTAGCTTCTTTGGTGTAGGATTATAGGCTGACAGGAAACTGTTCTCTTGTCAGCCATGATCTATAATTTAAACACAGCTGGATCTCTGCCCAGGTAACCACAGTCTCTTTGAATGATGTTTCAGGACTCTTGATTTCGCCAAATGGAGGCAAGTAGGGTACTTGAACCAGTATTGTTCCCAAGAAAACTTGAAGTTTCCTTGAGGCATTTCATTGTGGCCTGTACTTAAACAAGCTAGTGTTTGTGCACTTGTCCTGCCTCTACCAATTAGCTGTGCAATGGAGCTGGTGCCCCCTCTAAATCCAAGGCCCTGTGCTGGAACATGTTGCCCAGAGAAGCTGTCAGTGGAAGTGTTTGAAGTCATGTTGGGCTGAGCTTTGGGCAACTTAACCTAGTGAAACATGTCCTTGCAATGGCAAAGGTGTTGAACTAGGTTGTCTTTAACTGTCCCTTCAAACCCAAACCATGCTATGAGCCTGTACTGCAGACAAGCAAACAAAAAAACTCACACACACACACACACACACACACACACAGAAACCAACCAACCAACCAAAACAAAAAAAAAAAAACCCAAGCAAAACAAGAACAGACCCTAGCATCTGTCCTGACAGCCTGTGTGCCAAGTTCCAGTGTGCGATTGTGAAATACCCATGATCCTAAATTCTTGTGCCTTCCTCCCAGATAAAAATAAGACAATAAGACTAGAACACGGGCAGATTCTGGAACAGGTGGTTCACGAGTGTTTAAACTTAGTGTTTTGATGAGAAAGTCTGACATGAAGAAAGCTTAGTATGTTAGGAGTGGGATAATTCCCACTAGATACGGTTTGAAGTTTGAAACAGTAAGGTAAATATTAAGAAAAGTGTTTTTCACATAATTTTTGAGTACTCACAAAAGTGACACATGAATAAACCTCCCCAAAGCCATTTGGCTTAAAATCAAAATACCCTGCATATATTTGTGAAATTTGTTTAGACATACAGACTTAGAGAAGTAAAAAACCTGGCTGCTCAAGAGAGCTACAAACTCAGAAGTGAGCTACAAACAGAAGCTACTGCAAGCTAGTGTACTAACCATGCTCTCTGCTACTCTTCTGTCACTGACTCAAAACTAGTGTTTCATTTAACAGGTGGGTGTCTCATGATCTTGGCTCATGGACAGATGTAACTTTTGGTCTTGTGTTGGGTTGGCGGTCTTTAATTTGTTGCTTGTTATTGAGAGCTGGCTTTGGTGTGAATTCATAGCATGTTGTGAATCCATGCAAACTCTGCACCTCCTAGAAGAAAAGGCAGCCATGAAATGTGCGTACAATGTGACGAGCTGCCTTTTGGAAGAAAAGCCAATTGCAAGTCTTAAAAGGACTGTTTTTATCAGAGCAGGCACTCCTGATGCATTGTCAGAGCTGCACAATGAGGTTGCTCAGAACGCTGGGTAACTTCACTTTGAAAGTATGCAGGAATCAATTGTGGTGACATGGAATACACTTAAAAAGGGTGACTTCCCGTTTTATGCTCAGATACCTCATGCCCACCTTGCCGTCCTGCCCCAGATGGGTTATTGCCATAAGCTTGAAATCCTAAGGTTTCACTTAAGGTTGCTGGTCTCAGGTGTGGAGGGAACCAGTAGCACTGATGGCATTAGTTCCTAGTGGTGTTAGGCCCTACTAGAGAGCCTTGCCACTGAAATAATGGTAGAAAAAACAGACTGGTTTTCTCTTCATGGAGAGATTTCTGCTTTGCCTGTTTCTGTGATTATACAGTGGAGCTCAGTCCAGAAAACCCTTAAATACACAAATCAATACAAAAATTGGAAATAGATACTGTGTTTGGTCTAAGGATTCCTACAGGGCTTAAGCAACGGTAATGTCTGCCCTCCTTAGCTCTTCATGGTGTTTCCATCTTGTATCTCAATATTAGCATGGCAAATAAGGGAGAGTTGTGTGCACACTTTCTCATTGCTGTTTCCCTGCAGGTGATTTTAATAGGCAGCTAATGGGTCAGATGATTCAGATGAACCAGATACTGGGAGATGTGAAAGACCTTCTCAGGCAACAGGTACTGTATAAAGGCTTCAGTGTGAAATATCCCAAGCTTCCGACTTTAGATAGAGTCAGTGAGAAATTCACATAAGCAATAAACTCCTGTGTAGAGTTCATTGCCTCAGAAGTATGACACAGTGGAGAATAACCATACAGGTCCTGGTACCCTGTGATTGCTATGGAGGATCACTGAATGTGGGAGTGCTTACTCAGATACAGAAAATCTCATGTCTTAAGTGGAGAGGAACTAGACTAACCATCCTAGCTTGCTGTTAGGTAGAGATAGGTCTATCAAAACTGAACTTAAGTTTGTTTCACTTGCTTGTGGGTTTCAGAACATGGTGGCACGAGCCTTTGGTTAAGTATGTTATTCCTAAGGGTCTGTTGATGATGGCTGAACTGAAGTATAGCACCCATTATCACTGCCCTTAATTTTATGGTATAAAGAACATCTATTTCAAGATAGACTAGCTATATTGCATGGTTGGAGTGATACCTTGGGGAAGAAATCATAGAATCATAGAATAGTTAGGGTTGGAAAGGACCTTAACATCATCTAGTTCCAATCCACCTGCCATGGGCGGGGACACCTCACACTAGACCACGTTGCCCAAGGTTCTGTCCAGCCTGGGCTTGATCACTGCCAGGGATGGAGCATTTACCACGTCTCTGGGCAACCTATTCCAGTGCCTCACCACCCTCACAGTAAAGAACTTCTTCCTTATATCTAACTTGAACTTTCCCTGTCTTAGCTTGAACCCATTATCCATTGTCCCATTGCTACAGTCCCTGAAGAATGATAATGGCTCCTCCGGCAGCCAGGTGCAAAATAACTTGCCTGTATCCAAATAACATTTGGTTTCTATATCCTCAAGGTCAAAGAAACAACTTTTCTGAGAAATACCATAGCTGAGTGTCAAGCATGTGGTAAGTATTCCTGGTATTCCCAGTAAAAGGCAATCAGATGAGATGTACAGTCATTTAAAAACTAGTATTGATTGCATCAGCTTTATGTTGTTTCTAAGAAGTACTCTTAAAAAATATTACTTTTCCATGTTTTAGATGTATTGGACACAAATCTAAAATGGATTTTCATTAGAGAAAAAGCTTTCGGTTTCCATAGGCCTGATAATCATCTATCAGGGGTTAAACCCCTACTAAATCAAGTGGTACCACTCACCCTGAACTGTCAGTTCTTGCTTTGCCGCAAAGCTGTGCCATGTGTTCCTGGGTAGGGAGACAATGCCTGCCAGGAATCTTATGAACAATCTTAGTAGGAGAACAAAGGAGGAATCATGTTCTGCTCTAGCTGGTATTGTCAGTCTGAGGAAGATCCTATGCAGTCCTCTGATCAGTCATCTGATTCTGAGCAGGCAGTCACTGATGAACAGCAGGAAGACCCAAAACATGGTCTCCATTTTTTCACTAAACAGAAGCAATAAATACTTTCCTAAATGCAACTGCATGGACCTCCTCTATGACTGACAATCAGGCCATACATGCACTCAGTATAAAAACCAGAATACCCCCTCACTGGGTGGGGCAAAAGGCTTTAAACTCGTCAAGCGTTTTAGTTTATTTCTTCTCCCAGTCTGTCAGCCTCATCAAAGCTCAAGCTGAGCTCCTGCCAGATTAACCTTTATGTATAAGTGCCAAAGAAAAAGTCTTTAAGGCCTGCATGCATGAGTACCAAGGTTCAGCACCTGCCAGAGTCTCAAAAAAACTTTGCTCTTCCCTGGGGCTGGTCTCTGTGCACCTAAGCCAGTGTACTTGCATGTCCTTCTGTGTGTTCATGGGCTGCCAGCTGCTGCTTCTTTGTTCTTCTTATATGTAGACTGTCAGATGTGCTCTTGAAAACTCATAGCACTGTTTTTCTTATGAAGTGGTAGTGTTGCCAATTTAGCCAGAAAAATGTGTTGTACTCTGACACAAGTCCCTTGGGGCATCTGAGGTCACTGGCTTTCAGCTTCCTCCCCCTGGCCAGAAGCAGATCTGCGCTGGGACTAACCTAGCAGGAAGGCTCCCATGTGTAGCCAGGAGAAGCACGTGGATCTAACAAAATAGCCTTAATTTCCCCTGTCTGGGGACACAACAAGCTCCTGGTCTATTCCCTGCAGGATTTCTCTTCAGCCACAGCACAGCTGGTAGCAGCGTGGTGCAGAAACACCAAGCCCCTGCTGCGCAGCCTCCTGGGGATTTCTTCAGAGCGCTCGCCAGCTGAAAGCCATAATGGATGTTTCGTTCAATCGCTGAAACTGTTGTTCTTTCTGCATTAAAGGTTTGGGAGCTGTGAATTTTCCAACTCAGCTTCCTAGGCGCAGTAAACCCAAATGCGAAGTTAATTCCTGCTTCAGGGGAGTCAGGTGCATGGAGACAGCAGAGGGATTTCAGTGTGGCCCCTGCCCTGAAGGACTCACAGGAAATGGAGTTACCTGCTCAGATATTGATGAGGTAAAAAATAGTGACTTTCACTGAATTTAAAAAAAAAAAAAAAAAGAAAAAAGAAAACAAACTAAAAAGCAACTGTTTCATACATATCAATGGGTTGCTGATGCTTGCTGTCTTCAGCATTTGCTGACTGCTTGCACAGTGAATATTAGTTCATTCTGATTTGATTCCACCTCCTTATTTTGCTGTTGCTGCAACTTTATGGAGGTTATATGTGTGAAAACTTGAAATACTCTGGTGAGTTGAGAAGTCACTTAAAGGACTTTAATTTTGGAAAAAACCCAAAAAACCCCAACCAAAACAAACAAAAGAAGCTTTTGACATAGTTGTTTCTATTCCCCAAGAAGATGCAGCAGCTTTTGTTAGGGGCTGCAGAAGCCCTTCTTATCAATATGGGCTTTGTTTCTTTAAATTGTAGTGCTTCTGAACCAGCCTTGAAGACCAAAGTCTTCTCTTCAACCCAGACTGGAGCAATGTTTTTCAGCCTTGTGTTTAAAGTCTGTGAAAGAAAATAAACATTTATTGTTATTGTTGCTTTTTTTTCTTTATGGTTGTGTTGAAAGCTGATAATGTTGACTTAAATTTGCTTCTTTTTTCCTTGTGTTATATGTTAGAAAGTCAGAGCTTGCTTGTACTGAAGACTGAGTTAATAAATTGACATCTTAAGCAATTAAATAAAATCTGTGTTAATTGGAATGTGACATTCAGAACACAACAAAACCACTTCCCAGTTCACCACATTTTTTTTCTGTATGAAGATTTTTGCCATTGCTGTTTAGCGATTTTTTCTGGAAAAACACCTGGATGTAGTAGACCAGGGAACCAGGAGAATTAGGTCATTAACTGTGCCTGCAGATAGCACAATACTACCAACGTGGCTGCCTAATGATGTAGCACAGCAAAAGCAATTCCTTTTTTCTCCTTCTCAGGCAACAGGAGATGTGCTTTGACTGCTCTTTTGGTTTACTTCCTCCTGTAGGCCATCAGCAGAAAGGATGCAATGTGTCCAACTTATATATGTCTGTGAAAAAGTAAGTAGGTTGAGTGTGGCAGTTTCCTGAGTTGCAGGCAATATCTTTTGTTTTGCCTCACATGACATGGACTATGTCTGCTGCAACAGAAGGTGCAAAAAATGGAGGTGAAGCCCTGAAATGTGAATGGAAGAGGTGAAGCTGAAAGAGCTGTGGTGTGAGTTTCATGCCACAAACAACCATGGTGAGAGTATCAAGCCAGCCTAGCTGGAGCCTACTGGTACAGATGGTTTCCACCTCCTGAGGCATACCTAGGCTGAGGTGGAGCATGGTGATAATCTCCCTGCCATTTTCAGGATTGAAGCAACACTACTCTTGACAGCAGTGGTAGGAAAACAAACCGAGACTGGTCTGTAGTGACATGATTTCTCATACGGGGTCTTTACATGAACAATGCTGCTGAAATGTCACCTAGTCTGGTGTGGGTCTTTTCACCAGTAAATAACTCTTTTAACAGCTGGCTTTTCACTTACAGTTGTGCAGGGGGGGAAAGAGGTAATAAATGGCAATAGCTTTTCATTTTTGTTGTCTAATAAGAGAGGATGTGTCATATTTGTTTTCCTGAGTTAGCTGAGAGTATGAAGTAGTATTTTTTTATTATTTTTGAAAGCTTTTTAGAAATCTTCTGGGAGAGCACCTTTCTACTGACTAAACTATTTCTGTACTTCCTAGTAGCTGGCATTTAAAAAGAAGTTCACCTACAAATTCTGATAAAGACAAATCTAGAAGATGCCTCACTCAGAGCTGCCATAATCTTTTCCAAGGCTTTTAGCATCTCTGCAATATGCTCCCTTATTCATTACCAGTTTGAAGACATTACTTTCATATCTGTATCTTGGAAGCTGCAGCTCTGCTCTGTGTATGGTGTAACTTGAGTGCCCTCTGCTGCCTATAATAAAAAATCCACAGTAAATAAGGAGCACAAAATGTCTGTCCTAGGTTTTACATTTTCCTTTTGCTAGTTGTGGACCTACTTCTAACAGATCTTTCCATCAAACACACTTTGATATTAAACATGCCTTCTCTTGCTCCATTACGCATGTGTTTAGTTACAAGTTGTATGTTTGTTGTGGGTGGGTATCTTCTGGCTTGTTCTCCCTCCATCTTGTAGATGTTTTTCTGTCACTGAGGGGAGAAAAATGCATATTTTAAAAGCTCTTTTCTATTTCTTTCTCATGTTTCTTATTTACTGTTGTCTTTGAGCCATGCGTAGCATGATGGTATGTTGAAGTTTTCAGTACCCTTAGAAATATTACCTAGTATGGTGAGGCAGCAACACAGGATGTGGTTTCTCAAACTGGCACTCCCAAGGCCAGTGAAATGGGTCATAACTGTTCTGTGAAGCTGCATGATGGCAATAAAGCAGATGGTGCCTTCAGGCCAAGGGTGATGCTGTGAGCATGTGGGATTCTGGAACAAGTACCAAGGGTTGTGTTTGAGCCTTCAGTTTAGAAACGTGTGAGTGCCACTGACACATCCCTGCTCATCTGCTTTATGTTTGGGTTACTTCCGGCTTGGAGATTTGCCCAAATATAAGTGAGGGGAGATGCTGCTGCCACTTTTGTGTCCACAAACCAGAACTGGAGGACCAGTTGATGGGTTGTAGTTATACAGCTGTCTGTCCTGATATTGTGGTTGGGATGCTTCCAGGGGGCTCTCAGCCTTCAAGGGAATTGAACCTACCCAGCAAAAAGGACTGGGATCAGAGCTTAGGGCATCAACTACAGGCTATCATGGAAGACTGCAGACAGCTGAAGACCTACTGGGGTAAGAAATATCTGCAAAGTCTGTTTCTTTCTAAGCCAGTTCTGAACAGAAGACATACAGACATTACATGTTGCAATGCCTTTGACTGAGAAGTCTGTGCGCATAGTCAGGGTCTGGATGTTACTGAAGCACAAACATGTGCTCGGTTCATTTTTTCTTTGCAGTGTCGTTACAACCCTTGCTTCCCTGGAGTGCGATGTGTGAACACTGCTCCAGGTTTCCGATGTGAGTCTTGTCCCCCAGGATATACAGGACAAACCGTGCAAGGGATAGGCCTCAGCTATGCCAAGAGCAATAAGCAGGTGAGTAGCAGTATCCCTGTGGCAACCACCATTGCAAGTTGCTGGTTTATATCAATGCATCTCTATTGTACTTTATACTTCAGTCATTCCGTAAATGCCTTCTGTAGTTAGGCAGAGCTGAGTGTTTCAGTCAGAAGATCTGAGTTGTGTTTGTTTGGCTTTAATGGGAGTATTAAGAGTCAAATACTCAGATATAAACAAGAAAAAATGTCATTATCTTCACAGGTATTTCTGGTCAAGGACACTCTGTTGATATCTGTAAGCTGGCTTTGAACTAGGAAGAGTATGATAGAAAAGGCCTATTTTACTGTCATTTTTTTCATGTTTCTGTACCACCCACCCTATAGTTGTCTAAATTCTTGTGGGCAAACCAGAAGCCCATCCTAAGTTTGAAATTTTCTGTATCACAGAGATCCATTGGAAGGTACACCTATGGGTATGTCTGTGTCATTCTAAGAGTGATTTCAGGAGAGTCTATGACTCTTTTCTAGACTTAAATTTCAGTGACTTTTCTTCAGACTTGGATCTCAAATTGACATTGTTCCTATTACATGATGATTTGTTTTGTTGCTAGGTCTGCTTAGATATTGATGAATGTCAGACTGGTGGACTTGGACTCTGCGTTCCAAATTCCCATTGCATAAACACTTTGGTAAGCACCTTTTCATTTGTGGCTTTAAAAAATTGACTGTTCTAAAATTCCTTGAGGCTAGGATTGGATTTATGGCTCTGATTGATGAGCTGAATAATACAGTTTGTTGGCTTCATCTAAACCAATCATTTCCTCTTTTCCTGTCTATTAATAAAAAAAAAATAAATCAATACTTTGTCAGTAACATGTCCATTTGAGCTGTATCCACATCGATTTCCTTGAGGAATGTCAGGAACTCTTCTATCCCCATCATCCAGTTATGTGTGTTTGTGAGTATGCTATTGCAAGGAACCTCCTTTGAAAGATTAAATCTTTGCTTCCCCTCTTCCCACTTGGGAACTGCTGCAGCAAGCTGTTCTCCTAGGTGCTCTTTTCACAGGAGTAATGCCTTCACTTTGTTAGGGTATTTATAGAGTACCAGGTATCCTTCTCAATAAGTAGAGAGGAGGAGAGCTGCGATTGGTACAACATTTTTAATACTCATAGGTATTTAGTCTAGAAGAGCAAGCATAACAGAAGTAGAAACAGCTATGCTTTGAAAGGTTTGAAAGATATTAGGCTCCAAAATAACAGGGCACATATACCTTTTAATGCTATGAAGCAAGTTAGACCTTTCACTTAGAATCACAGAATCAAAGTTATTTAGGTTGGAAAAGACCCTTAAGATCATAAAGTCCAACCATTTACCTAACAGTGCTAAGTGCACCACTAAATAAACGATGTTCCTAAGTGCCACATCTGTGTATCTTTTAAATAACTCAAGGGATGGTGACTCAACCACTTCCCTGGGCACCTTGTTCCAGTGCTTGATAGCCCTTTTAGCAATGAATTTTTTTCTAAAATCAAATCAAAACCTTCCTTGGCACAGCTTGAGGACATTTCCTCTTGTTCTGTCACTTGACACCTCATTAGATGCTTCCTTTCAGGTAGCTGTAAGAAGAGATAAGGTCTCCCCTTAGCCTACTTTTCTCCAGGCTAAACAACCCCAGTTCTTTCACTTCCTCCTCATCATACTTGTGCTCCAGACCCTTCACCAGCTTTGTTTCCCTTCTCTGGACCCACTTCAGCTCCTCAATGTGTTTTGTCGTGAGGGGCCCAGAACTGAACACAGAATTCAAGGTGCGGCCTCACCAGTGCCCAGTACAGAGGGATGATCACTGCCCTGGCCCTGCTGGCCACACTATTGCTGATACAGGCCAGGATGCTGTTGACCTTCTTGGCTGCCTGGGCACAAGCTGGATCATGTTCAGCTCCGTCAATCAGTACCCCCAGGTCCTTTTCCATGAGCAGTTTTCCAGACACTCTTCACCAAGCCTGTAGCATTGCATGGGGTTGTTGTGGCCCAAGTCCAGGACCTGACACTTTGCCTTTTTGACCCTCATACAATTGGCCACAGCTCATTGATCCAGCCTGCCCAAATCCCTCTGCAGGGTCTTCCTGCCCTCCAGCAGACCAACACTCCCACCCAACTTGGTGTTGTCTGCAAACCTGCTGAGAGTGTATTTGATCCTCTAATCCACATCAAAGATAAGACTTTGATTACTTTGATTTATTATAAAATAAAGATACTAAGCAGAACTGGCCCCAGTACTGAGACCTGAGGAACACCACCTGTGACTGGCTGCCAACTGGATTTAACTCCATTCACATCCACTCTTTGGGCCCAGCCACCCAGACAGCTCTTTACCCAATGAAGACTAATGAGCAAGCAATGAGCAGCCAGTTTCTCCAGGCAAATGCTCTGGGAAATGGTGTCAAAGTCTTTGCTAAGGTCCAGGTAAACAGCAGTCACAGCCTTTTCATCATCCACTGAGCGGGTTACCTTGTCATAGAAGGAGATCAGGTTGGTCAAGCAGGATCTGCCCTTTGTAAACCCATGCTGACTGAGCCTGATCACCTGGTTGTCCCATATGTGCCACTTATGCTACTGTAGACACTGTTCTGCTATAGCTGGTTGTACAAAGCAGGCTTTTTCCATTACAAGGGAAAGGTTAAAAGTATCCTGTGGGTGTAAAAGTGGTCCTTTGTGCAGCGAAGTATTGTTGAGGCTATTAGTAGTGTTTGAAATGATTGCTTTCTTTGTGAATAACCTTGTTTTTCTAGGACTGCTTTCAATATTCAGTATGATTTGTGATTTGGATTTTTTGGTGTGGTTTTTAATTTGGGTTTTTTTAATATCTAGAACATTTCTGTCACATGCTGTATCTTACTGCATGACTAGACATAACTAGTCCTCTTCAGGAAGTCATGAGGACCTGTTTGCAGATGGCAACAAGTGTCCTGCCATCTGCCAAAACAGCAGTATGGGTTTCTTACTCCTGTCTCCTTTAGAAACAGTTTGGTCTGGAAATGCTGCCTTAAAGGCTATTTTAATGCATACCAGGCCTTGATATAGGGCAGAATTTACTGAGTGAATTCAGAAGACTCCAGAAGATATTAGCCTGGCATCCATTAAGAGAAAGTGCACCGGCTGGTATGTTTTATATAGGCCATACAGTTTGCATAGCCCAGTGATTATTTTACTCTTCACTCATTTGCATATCTTCATCTTCAGCCTGGAAGTATGCAGACAGCACAGAGTTAAAGTTTGGAATGAAGCTAGGAACATAGGACAAAAATAATACCCAGATGGGTAGAAAATGTATATCTCTATGATGGCTGACTAGGACAGTCCTGACAGTTCCTTTTACAAGCTTTGTATGGGAAGAGTGATGGTGTGAGAAGTGCCTCAGTTTTACAAAGGGATGGATGCACAAGTTTGACAGAGATCTGACTGTTTCTGTTTCTCGACATGTCAAAAATAATTCTTCTTTACAAGAGAAAAAAAAATTGTTTTCAATTAACTTTTATGTCATAGGTTACAGATCTACAAGTGTGTTGAGTTTTGGTTTTGGTTTTTTTTTTTTTTGAGATGAAGGCCACATTAAGGGTCAAAAGAAGAACCCTTGTTACCAGCATTTATCCATGGTGGTCATCCCAGCACACACGTCCTTGGCTTAGCTCCTTTGGGTTTGTTTACACCAGAGAGTGGCATAATATGAAATATATATATGCATCTAGGTAAACCACTGGAAAAGGTGACAGGGTGTTCTTAATGCAGTGTAAATGAGGATGACTATGTCTTCAACTCCTGAATTCTTTTCTGAAGAACAACATTTAACTCAAATGGGCTTACAAACATACAAGTAAAAAAAAAAAAAAAAAAAATGAAGCAAAGGCATTCTAAACTTTCTTGTCTCTCACTGATTAAAAGTTGTGCCTAGTTGAGTTTATTAAAAACTGATGGATCTGCTTTACACTGAAATAAGAGCATCCAGTCTGATTAAACAGGTGCTGCTTACAATTTTACGTGTTTTGGCTACCTGAAAGCTGCCTGGAAGCAGCTCAGACTGATACTGGCAGGGACAAGGCATCATGAAGAAGCTTTTGCTGCTACATGACTTTTCTCTGGCTTAACAAAAGACTTGTCTAAAAGGTAGCAATTGAGCATATTTTTCAGCTTGCACTGAGGGAGCCAAACCTGATTTTCGTGTAGCAAACAGTTTGCTCACAGTGCAAGGAGGCCTCATTGGATGAAAAACACTTGCACAGCATAAGCAATGTGGCATGAATCTTGCCCACGTGTTTGATTTAAAAGAAAGGAAGTCTTGTTAAAGGGCTGGCTAGTAACTTTTTGTTCTTACAGGGGTCTTACCACTGTGGCCAGTGCAAACCAGGATACACAGGAGACCAAATCAGGGGATGTCAGGCTGAAAGAAGCTGCAGAAATCGAGCTCTCAATCCATGCAGTGTCCATGCTCGTTGTGTTGAGGAAAGGAGAGGAGAGGTGACATGTATTGTGAGTTCATAAATTCATGCTTTTGTACAATGGAAAATAGCCTTTTTTAGGCTGGAACTGAGAAGGTCTTTGTGTTGGGTATTTTAACTGGATCTTAACTGGGCGCACTAGCCCAGACCAGCTATGAAAATAACCAGGCTAAGTCTATCTTGCAATTGCTTTCTTCTTGCAGCATCTCTGTGAGGCAGCCGTGCTCATTTACAGTATTTACTGTGTCTATACAATTAGATATTTTGGGAGTGGCTTTTATAGACTTTCTATAGTCTCCTCAGAAAGGACTGTTGAATGTCACTCTACAGAAGACATCACAAGGACAAATTCCTCTCCTGGTGCTCATCTGCATGGCTGTGGGATCCTCTCTGCATACCCAGTGTGGCTATACTTGCCTGCTGACAGAGATGATATTTTTCTAAGTGAAACCAAGACCACAGATTCTAGACGTAGGTAGGCTGTACTGTGCTTTCCAGCCATGGGACCAGAGGAGCAAGTGGCACATAACTTCCATTGTAAGAATCTAACTGAAGTATATTACTTAGTTTTTCCATCTTGCAAGGAGAAACAAGAGACTAATCCTGTGACCTAAATTTGGATACAATGCATGCTTTTGCTGGCACTTGTTTTGGTCTCATTTTTATGTACATCTGTTTCAAAAAGAATCTGGGATATTTTAAGTCCATACTGTAATGGTAAGACAGCTAGGAACTTGTGTTAGGCAAGCCCTTATTTTAAGGAGAGGACAGAGTTTGATATGTACTTCTATGCATCAATCTTCAGTTACAAGATGAATTAGGCATTAAGTTTCAACAGTACCAATCTAATTGGCTGGGAGAAACTTGCATGCAAATGCACTTGCTTTGCTGATGCAAATTTAGTAACTGTCAGCGCAGTTCTATCTTGAAACTTCCTCTAGTCGCAGATGTATTCTTGAGATACTGAACAAAACACAGTCATCCCATCTAGCCATGGGCCCCTTGCTGACCACTAGCTGCATATTCTGCCTAGGTCACATCTTCCTGGTCAGTGTCTAAAATAAATCTATAGCTTTCACTGAAATTATTGTGTTGCAGACACGCATTCCATTTAGCATCAAGTCTTGGCTCTTTCTAGCTATGTCTAGATATGGAAAGCTTGAAACAAAAGTTTTCTTTCCACATTTTTGAGAGATGGTGAAGTGTACCTTACTGTAGTTCAGGGACTGTCCATTCCTGGTGTACGTTTGTGTTTTCAAGACTGTTGTGGGTTTCCTTCTTGAATATTGCTACAGTGACTCATTAACCTTTTGGTAGTACTACCATGGTGTTTTATTGATAGTGTGGCATTGGCTGGGCTGGTGATGGTTATATTTGTGGAAAAGATGTTGACATTGACGGCTACCCTAACGAAGAACTCTCATGCTCTGCTGGAAACTGCAGAAAAGTAAGAAATTCTTTCTTAATCCTATAATGACTCAGAGCACGGAGGGGTAAAGAGGAAGAGGGGAAGAAACACAACTAGATGTATTAACCTTTTTTCAAGGAATTGAATTTATGGCTAAATTGTTTTAAATTTGATTCATTGAGTAATTAAAACAGTAATAGAAAAAGTCATTGAAATTATGAAGGCATCCAGTTTACCCATAGAACACTAGACAAGTCTCATTTTATATCTAGGACAATTGCAGATTTGTCCCAAACTCTGGACAAGAAGATGCTGATGGTGATGGGATTGGAGATGCCTGTGATGATGATGCAGATGGAGATGGCATTCCCAATGAGCAGGTACTGTGTAGATCTGGGTGTGGGGGTCTGTGTAAACAGCAGGATTTCACACTACTGCAATAGGCAGTGATTTTGAAATATGGCTCACCACTATTTGCCAGTGATTATCCCATACCTTCAGTGTGAGCAGCTGTCTAAATCCTGTCTTTTTCTTTTATAGAATGCTCGCTATTATAAGACCTAAAAAACCCAGGCTGTTTCACAAAGCCTTAAATCCATCTGTGAGGGATTTACTAGTGTATGCTCCATTATTATATTTTATCATTGAATTCTAGAGCTTTTTGCATACAGAACTTGTGTCCTTGTCACACTTTCCTATAGCATGGCCTTCAGTAACATTACTTTCATTAGTGTCTTTTTAAAGAGTAGGTTGACCTTACGTCATATTCCTTGAGGGATCCAAACCCCACTCAAATTAATGGGTGTCTTGCCAATTGGTTGAAGAAAGCTTTGAATCATATTCTGAAAGTGAAAGAGGTTTCCATGTCGGTACACTACTGCAGAATATATCAGAGATTAAATTCAGATCATAAAAGCTCTTCTGTGTTCACCCCATACCCCTACAAGCCCACTGTGGTTCTACATGAAGATCTTTCTGTGGTATTGCTTAAAGCACTTCCAAGATAGACAAGAAGAACACTCTATTCAGATTACAAATGTCCGTGCGGAGCTAGGGCAGACTGGCAATCACAGAAGGTCTGCCCCAGGCTGTTCTGCCACAGAGGCCAAACCTAAATTCAGGTAGCTTGAAGCAACTGGTTTTATTAATGTTCTACAAGGAAAGATGTTAAATCCTCCCTCAACTGTAAATCTATATACAGTTTCAACACCTTTGCAAACAGTAACTTCTGTATTGTTGCTAAACTGTGTTCTGCCTCCATGTGTGCAAGAGGGTGAGATCATGGATGTGCTAGATGGCAAGGGAAAGTTTACACCAGTTTGAAATAAAGTCTTCTCCATGTGCTTCCTGATGGTCTTAAGAAAGTCAATAGCATTTATGTGGCAAAAAAAAAAAAAAAAAACAAAACCAAAAACAAACCACCCAAGCAAAACCAAAACCAAACAACAACAAAAACAACTTGCACATTTTTGCGTCAGAAAGTCATGTTTTTCAAAGTGTTTCAGCTTTGGTTTGAGTCTCTACCAGAAGGGGGCAGTGGACTTTCACTGAGAGCATCTGGCAAATCCTGTCAGGGTCCCTGAGCTACAGCTTTTGAGGACAACCATGTAAGGAAGCCAGGACACCAAAACAGGTTACTCAGTTACTTACTATGGACAAAATGAGAATCAGCAGTCAAAGTTATAATTAAGGCCTTATGATCTGCATGTTTATATTTAGGGTTCCCCCAGCATGTTTCAAAGGAGAGCTTTAAGGGACATGCAAAATCCTATCTAGAGCTAATCATAGAATCATAGATTGTTTTGGGTTGGAAAGGACCTTAAGATCATCAAGTTCCAACCATCTTGCCATGGGCAGGGACGCCTCACCCTAGACCATGTTGCTCAAGGCTTTGTCCAACCTGGTCGTGAGCATTCACAGGGGTGTTCTTGTTCCAGTGTCTCAACACCCACACAGTAAAGGATGTCCTCCCTATATCTAACCTAAACTTCCCCTGTTTAAGCATGAACCCATTACACCTTGTCTTATCACTACAGTTGCCAATGAGAGTCCCTCTCCGGCATTCTTGTAGGCTCCCTTCAGGTACTGGAAGGCTGCTATGAGGTCTCCACGCAGCTCTTCTGTATATATCAGTCTCTTCTCCATTCTGAACAGCCCAGCTTTCTCAGCCTGTCTTCATATGGGAGGTTCTCAAGCCCCCTGATCATCCTTGTGGCCCTTCTCTGGACTTGTTCCAACAGCTCCATGTCCTTTTTATGTTGAGGACACCAGAACTGCACACAATACTCCAAGTGAGGTCTCACGAGAGCAGAGTAGAGGGGCAGGATCACCTCTTTTGACCTGCTGGTCATGCTCCTTTTGATGCAGTCCAGGATACGGTTGGCTTTCTGGGCTGCGAGCACACACTGCTGAGCCACGTTCCGTTCCTTTTCTCATCAACCAACACCCCTAAGTCCTTCTCTGCGAGGCTGCTCTGAATCTCTTCTCCACCCACCCTGTAGCTGTGCCTGGGATTGCTCCAACCCAGGTGCAGGACATTGCACTTTGCTTTGTTGAACTTCATGAGGTTGGCATTGGCCACCTCTCAAGCATGTCAAGGTCCCTCTGGATGATACCCCTTCCCTCTTGTGTATCAACCGAACCACACAGCTTGGTGTCAGCAATATTCACATAAAATGTAAACTGCTCACAGTAATAATTTTTTACAAAAGTAGAAGCAAATGTAACAGTTATATAAATCCACAAATGTAGAAATTAAGTATTTGAGACCCAGTTCATGCCTGATTTGGATCTGTGTCTCTTGCAGGATAACTGTGTCTTGGTTCCCAATGTTAACCAGAGAAATAGCGACCAAGATATCTTTGGAGATGCTTGTGACAACTGCCGCAATGTTCTGAATAATGATCAGAGAGACACAGATGGTGATGGGAAAGGAGATGCTTGTGATGATGACATGGATGGAGATGGTTGGTCATTCTTCACTCCCAGCTTCTCTGATGTTCTTGAAACTTGCCCAGAATGTGCCATGTGTTAGGAGATTTCCTGTCACCAGTTACATTGTCTTTCTTCATGAAACCTGTGTTTGCAGTCCTTTTCATTTACATTAATCTGTAACTTTTAGCCTTCATTGGAAGCCCCAAACACTGTAACAGATAAACCTAGCCATGGTTTATGTGTAAGTTAGGGTCATTAGTCATTCAGTAATTCCTTAAAGGTACAAACATGTCCCAGAGTACCCAGCTGCTGCCTATCCCAGATGCCCAAGAGCCACATAATTTTTATTGCTGTAGAAGGCTTAAAAGAAGTAAAAAAAAATCACAACCCTTCAAACGTAATAACAAAGGTGAAATGTTCCATCCTCTAAGCTGTGAAACAGGAACAGGATAGAATGAGTTGTATATAATTAATGAAGTGTGTGTGATGGAGTTGAAAGCTGTTCTTTAGCAAGATGTTTCTAACTTCTTTTAAGTGAACGGATGCACACGTAAGAAGGATCTGCTGTGCAGGCTTATAATGTCATTGCAAGATGAAGTAGTTGCTGAAAAGGAATAGTGTCTTTACTGTTCTTCATGTTTATGTTGTCCAGTAACAAATGAAGGAATTGTTTTTAATTAACATCCTGCTTTTCGCTAGGTATTAAGAACCTTTTGGATAATTGTCAGAGAATCCCCAACCAAGACCAGGAGGACACAGATAATGATGGTGTTGGTGATGCCTGTGACAGCTGCCCTACGATCAGCAACCCAAATCAGGTCAGCAGGCACAAGGAAAAAAATACCCTCATTTAGGGAGAGGTACTTTTGAGGTTGAAAAAGAAGCATGAGAATGAAGCAGCTCATGCAAGGTGTTTACCTTTTAACAGTAGGTATTTGGAGAGGTTTTATGGAGCTTCAGAGTCTCCTGACAATGGGAAAAGGGAGGTAACAGGTGTATTATCATAGTTTGGGATGTCATTAGCACCTTTGCCCTGACAGTATCTTCTGCTGGCATGCTCTGAAACATGGGTGTGGTCCAGTCCCACAGAGTCCAATGCCAGACCCGGCACAGTGGTGTCATTTAGTTACACTTGATATTTCTTCATTTAGGACAAAATCCCAGTGTCCTTATTTAGTAAAACTTTTCATTGCTGCTAGGTGAGAATGTTTTGAATTCTGATTAAGCCACTTGTGACTAACAAAAATTGCTGGAAACTTTATAGAAACATAGTAGATTTTCAAAGCTGCTGAAGACATCAACTGTGGTTAGAACTGAGGGGCACTTATTTTCAGTAGTAGAAGAATTTCTCTTGAACTACTCACCTTGCTTTAGCTGCTCCAATCAAGTTTAACCCTGTTTACTCATTGTCTGTTGGTTTTGGTTTTTTTCTTCCTTCAAATAAACTGTCTTTTTGGTTGAATGGATGATGCAAACAAGAAAATATGTTTTGTGAAACAAATGTTTTTCCATGCTTTTATTTTAATTGCATTTGATTTGGTTGTGTTTTGGTTTAATACTGCCATTTTAGTAGATGCTCTCAGCAGCTGATACTGGAACTTTCACTGTTTCCTTTTGCAGTCAGATGTTGACAACGACCTGGTTGGAGATTCCTGTGATACCAATCAGGACAGGTATGCTGTGTAATGGCTTGTAACAGCAGCAGGGAAGGGGAGAGGCCTGTCTTGAGCTGAATCAAGCTCAAACTTCCTGGAGAAATTTAATCCCTCAGACTAGCCTGGATTTAACTCCAGTATCTCCTCAAAGAGGTGTTATTTCAGAAAACATTGTTTGAACCATCACTCTTGTTGGATTGCTTCCCTGTAGCAGTACAGTTAAGAGCTTTTCACCTTTAGCCCTATGTTCACACAGGCTTCCTGCGAGTTCCTGTGGAAGTGACATTCAGTGCAGTTCTCTGGCTGTAAAACCCAGAGCACTGCTCAGAACTTTAGTGAGGTAAAAGGCTTTTTTCTTTTCTTTATTTTCATTCAGCTTTTCTTTCTTTTTCAATCCAGCAGGAATTTCACAGTTAAGGGCTGCATGTTTTCCCATAAGAACCTAGTGTTCCAGAAACAGAATTTTATCACCAAGTGTAAAAAAAAAAAAAATACAAACCAAAACGATAAGCCACTTTGCTTTAGCACAGCAAGAGTGGCAGGGGTCCTCTCTGGCTTTACACACCCTGAGCCTTCACAGGGGCATGTCCCGTGACAAACTGCTCATACCTGCCTGGAAGCAGCTTCTGCATAACCAGCGTTAGGGGTGGCAAGTCCTCCCCTGCTCTCCTTACTTAAATGAAGAAGAAAGGGAAGTGATAAATCCTGTGCTGGCACAGCTTGTTGTCAGCCACAGGTGGCTGCAAGGTCTCACCCCCGGGTGGTTGGTGGATGCTGCTACCTGGGATGATAAATGCAGGGAGCCCACTTCCTGACCTCCACAGAGAGCATTCCCAGTCTTGGGACAGTAGCTGCAAAGGGCCCTAGCTGAGAGCTGTTTTAGGTACATATGGCCTTAGTTTTTTCCTGTTTTAAAAAGGGACATGGTTTCTTTTCCTCAAACCTAGCTAATTTGTATGAAGCATTTCCTGGTAGAAACACTATAGTTCTGCCTGAGGTTAACCTTGCAGTAAATGTATGTGCATGGTCCTCATTGCATTTCATCTTAAGAATGTGTGAACATCAGTTGCTCTGACCTAAAATAAATGTACTTTTCTTAAGCAGTAAAAGATAGGTGGGAATATGCATAGCTGTAAGCTGCAGCACTGCCCTAATTTGGCTGCATGTCACCTGCTCTGCCTGGGTTCAGCATAAAGCTACTGAGAAAACATGCCTGCTTATCACCAGGAACTATTTTATTTATGGTGTGTGTACAAGACACACCTGGCTTCAGGCCATTTTTTTTTGCGCAGATGCGCTTAACTGTTGGCATGGGGAAACAATACAGCCAACCCATAACTTCCTAAACTCTTTCTGTAGTCTGTCCCCATTACTTGTGACTCTTTACTGTAACCAGCTGATGCTCGGGGGGTTCTTGAAAGCTACAAACTTCTCTGTTTCTCTCTGTGCGGCTCCCCTGCAGGACTGTAACGTAACAAAACTTGATATGTAGGAGGCGGAAAGTGGTGCTTGTTTTTTAAACAAGTCTGATTTCCCATGTTTGTGCAGAGTCTTCCATAAATTCTTATTCACATTCACACTTGCATGTTCATGAGCACCAAAACACTTGTGGACAACATATCTGACAAGGGACACCAGCTGTTGAGTACTTGGTGTCTCTTGGGTGCCTTTTGATTGATGACACTGCACTTGTTGGATGTGTCTTACACGTCCTTTAGGAGTGGATGTCATTTGAGATCTTGGGCTCTGGTACCTTTTCCCACTCCCTGTAAGGTTTCTTTTTCTTGTCTGAGTATTTTTATACCTCCATGCTTAGTCTTTTACATTCCTGCTGCCTTATCATATGGTCTGTGTTTGCTGCTTGTCTCCTTGCTGTTCAGCCACCTGAGTGACACGAGGTTGTGGTGACCACTGGTCTGTTTCCTGTTATGGCATGCCTCTAGTGCAATTCCCACTTGAGTACCCATGCTCTCCCCCATGCAGAGGCAAGAGCTGATGCTGGCATGCCGTTTCTTTTTGTTTCTTTGCTCGTAGTGATGGCGATGGGCACCAGGACAGCACAGACAATTGCCCCACCATCATCAACAGCTCTCAGCTGGACACGGATAAGGATGGGTTGGGTGATGAGTGTGATGAGGATGATGATAACGATGGCATTCCTGACCTCTTGCCCCCTGGCCCTGACAATTGCAGGCTGGTTCCCAATCCAGGGCAGGAAGATGATAATGGTAAGATGGGCCTTCAGGAGCCATTTCAGTGCTTAGGCCCTACATCCTTCCCCGGGCACTACATATGTGCACCAGGATCCAACACAGTCACTGCGTCTGCATACACTAGTGCCAGGAGGGAACCCAACACACAGGGGCCCTTTGGCCCTGGCAGAGGACCCCGGGTCCCCTCCCCAGGCACTGCAGCCATCAGGGCTGAGACTCCAGCTGCTTCTCAAACACCCTGATCCACCCAGAGGTGGCTACTTGCTAAACCATAAACCTTTCACTTCTCTGATGCCTTCAGGTGATGGAGTTGGGGATATCTGTGAGTCTGATTTTGACCAGGATACAGTGATCGATCGGATTGATGTGTGCCCTGAGAACGCAGAGATCACCTTGACAGACTTCAGGGCCTATCAGACAGTGGTGCTGGACCCAGAGGGGGATGCACAGATTGATCCCAACTGGGTGGTTCTTAACCAGGTAAAAATACATCTGGTCTTTCTTACCTAGCTGAGAAAGATCTTTTGAAAACCACAGTAAAACTGTCTCTGTAATTGCTGGACCTCTGGCAAACAAGTGCAAAGTGAAAGCTGTTGGTTGGTTGACTATTTCACAGGAGTTATAGCGAAGAAACATTTTTTTAGCATATGATAGCTTTGGTGTTTCTAATAGTCTAAAATAACTACAGGGTGGTCAACTTTTTCTGGGTAGATTTCACTGCTGCCAAGAAGGTGAACACAAGACTTTTGTGTCAAACTATTGAAATCTTTCTGTAGCAAACAGTTTCATGAATCCTTCCCAAAATTTTGGAAATCTGACCTGCTGTATAGCAGAGCATTTACTCTAGATGGAGTCCAGTAACTTATACTAACAAGTCTTAGCCTCCAGGAGGCTAATGTATTCTGAGTCACAGGGAATGTGCAGTTTATTCTCATTGGCAAAGTCACTGCCAAGCCAGCTGAGATGTATGCACCTTCCTTAACCCAGTCCCAGCAGTCAGTTTAATCCCAAATTCCATGATCAAACTGTACAAGCCAAGTGTAGGAAGAGCTCTCTTCCACCCCAGCCCTCTTTCTGACATCCTCCTGGCCCTGCACCCAGTTCTGGTTCAGTGATTTGCAGAATCAAATTTTGCAGTAGGAAAGGCAAATCATTCCTGACTCAGGGCACACAAGCAGCTGAAACATTAGTATTTGATTATAGCCCTCATTTTAATTCAGATTAATTATAAATAAATATATAAAAAGATCATAGAATAGTTGGGGTTGGAAAGAACCTTAAGATTATCTAGTTCCAACCCCCTTGCCATAGGCAGGGACACCTCACACTAAACCATGTCACCCAAGGCTCTGTTCAGCCTGGCCTTAAACACCGCCAGGGTTATAGATTATTATTAATATTATAATTATTTTTCATCGTATATATTATAATTATATAGCTATATATTTATATTTACATATTTTATATATTTATCGTGTTATTTGTCTATTACAAATATATAAATATTATTATTTGTATTATAAAGAATTATAAATAAATATATAAATTAATTAATTAACTACAAGTGTTATTGTGAGCAAAGGGAGGAGATGAGTGGAGGGGGTGCTAGAGGAAGACAGAAGGGGCTGCAGGCGTAGCCAGTTCAGCTCATCACAGACGCCAACCAGCCTAAATTTACCCTTACAGGGCATGGAAATTGTGCAGACTATGAACAGCGATCCTGGCCTTGCTGTTGGTATGTACCTCTTCTGAGATTCAAGTTTTACAGCAAAAAACTTAGAGCATGTGAATTCATTTTCTGCAGACTTGATTTAACCCATGTGTGTCCCTCAGGTTACACGGCTTTTAATGGCGTTGACTTTGAGGGCACTTTCCATGTGAACACCGTGACAGATGATGACTATGCTGGCTTTATTTTTGGTTATCAAGACAGCTCTAGCTTTTATGTGGTAATGTGGAAACAGACTGAACAGACATACTGGCAAGCGACTCCCTTCAGAGCTGTTGCAGAGCCTGGCATTCAGCTAAAGGTACTGGTCGTAGCTCCTAGCTGGTGACACGCCAGTCACCACAGCCTGGCTATGCCATCCTGCCATGGGCTGGCTGTGCCACCAGACCATCTGACTGCTGTGGGCTAAGCCATCATGCTGTGCATTGGCCAAGCCATCACTCCATGGTGGCTGTTCTGCCTTACTGCTGTTGTCTCTCTGCAACAGGTGCAAAACTGCCACTCAGCCCTTTCAATAGCAATATTTGTTAAGGAAATTAATCTGCAGTCTTGCCCCTGCTCATCAGCTGGAGAGTTTAGTCTCTGCTGTCATTGTGCTCTGATTGTAGCAGGTCAAACTGCCTCCTTGTCCTGGGTTGTCCATGCAAGTAGTGGCTCCAGTTATACAAAAGAAGTTAGGAGCATGTGAGCAGGAGGGAGGGTGCTTCTGCAGACCCGCTCCCTATTACAGAAGGACTTACAACTCCTGAAAATCACATTTCTCTGTGACTGGTATTGGCAAATTGCATTTCTGCAGGCTGTGAAATCCAAGACGGGCCCTGGTGAGCACCTTCGCAACTCCCTCTGGCACACGGGGGACACTACTGACCAGGTCAGGCTGCTGTGGAAGGACCCCCGAAATGTAGGTTGGAAGGACAAAGTCTCCTACCGCTGGTTCTTACAGCATAGACCTCAGATCGGTTACATCAGGTAAGAGAGGAAAGGATAGATATGGTGAGTACTGATACATGTCTGCCTAAACTGTTGTTTCTCATCACCTAATTCAGACAATAACCTGGGAACTTGTGAGATGCTTGAGCTTTACACTGATGAAGCCTTGTAACAGGCTAGACTTTCGAAATTAAGCCTGCAATACTTTTCCTAGGAAACATAATTCCAAGTTATGCCTGTTTGTAACCTGAGTTTTATACCATCTGGCTGTTGTAACTGAGTGCTACCCTAATAAGCCCTTTTCTGGGTTCAGTACCTTGTTTTCCAAGCTACTGATGGCCACTTATCCCAAAACCAATGCATTTCAAAATTTCTTGATTTTGATCCTTTAGAGTATTTTTGTTGGAATCATGATAGTTCATTTACAGATTTTGGGATAACAGAATTGGTAAAAGTTGTCCACTTAAAAGGCTGTGATCCTAACTATGATCAGTAATTATCGTGACATGATAGATTTGAGATTACATAGCATATATTCAGAAAGTTTGTCAGAGCTGTGTAATGCATGTTATTTATTTTGTTATTTGAAAAACAAAAAAAAAATCACCTCTCAGGAGGAAGCATTTCACTCTGCACATCCAGGTCAGCAGGAATTATACTTGTAGATTAAGGGCAGTGTTAAAACGCAAAAAAAAAAAAAAAACATAAACTGGCATCATCAGCTCAGTTTTGCATCATTGTAATGGGACAGAAATAGAGGTACGTCAGTTGTTCTTCAAAAAATCACCACCCTGCAGTTAAGATGCAGTAACTTGATATTATAATTATTCCAGGTTTCTAGTGCAGAGCATCATCTTCATTGGTAATGGGAATGATTATGTTTGACTTTCTGCTAAAGTGGATTATGAACATTTATTCTGTCAGTTGTGTCCCAGCCACAGGGCAGTTGTGAATAGATCTTGGGTGGCAACTTTTGTTTAGTCCAAGCTGTTTGTGAAGCTGCTTCACAAGCAAGCATCTGCCTGTGGTTGCAGTCTCTAGCCAGCCTGATTAATGCCCCCTGCAACTGGGAAAGCTAGTGAAGTCTCTCACAGTCCTTCAGAAACTAAAGGCAGCCAGGCCTAAAGTGAACCTCTGCCAGCTCTCTGTCCACATCTTGCTGCGGTCTGTTTAGGCCAGATGCCACAGACCATAATGCGTCTAGCAAAGGTTTTCTGAGGCTTCAAGGAAGCATAGGAAAAAGTCACTTAAGCCAAGACTCTCCCACAGAAATTTGAAAGACAACAAGTTCTATTCATTGTACAGATGCTTTTGAACTGCCTCAGCAAATCAGGAAATAAACTCAGGAACATAACAGGAATTGTCGAGGGTTTTTTTTTCCTTATTTTATAAAAAGACACAGGAACTTCTTTCCCTTCACCACTGTCTGTTTTCTTGCATGTCAGGGTCCTCATCCAGACAGGGTCTTTCAGGCTCATCATCCTCTAAGTCACGTACCCAGTACCCCAGAGGCTGAGGACTTGGTGCAGACAGCATTGCAGCATCCCAGCTAGCTCCAGCATGGTTCTGCTGAAGCCCTAAATGCAGGGCACACGCTGGGGAGCTGGCAGGGCACAGCTCTTCCCAGAGCTGCTTGGGAATTTGCTGATGGGTTTTCTAACAACGAAATATCAGATCATCAGAACTGTTCCTGGAATTAATCACAGTCACATTTTTAAAGAAACTCACAGTGAAGTTTAACATTCAAACTGGTTTGTTTGAAACTTTGCCTATTAAAAAAGAAAAAAAGGTTTAGCTTCAAACTGTGTGAGACAATATCCGTTTGGCCTTCTTCAACTGGCCTGATCTGGTTCTCCCTTTCTCCTGTAACTGTTGACTGTGGAATTTTTCAAGAGTTAAAGCTCTCAACCTGACTGACTATACAAAAATATATTCCAGGGCTTTTGGAGGATGTGTAAAAAAACCCCCAAACCCACCAAAACACCCTTCCTGTCCAGCTCTTGACAGCATGCAGCATCACTCCAGTCCCTGGCCTCCAAGAGGAGCTATCTTAGCTTCTTTTTCTCCTATGGGAAGGAGGGAGAATACCATTTCCAAGGCTGGAGCCACCATCGATAATGAGATTACTTTTATGAATGTTGCAGCCCTGGAAAAGCCATAATGGACATTCTGTTTGCTTTCATTAAGGGCAAGATTTTATGAAGGCTCTGACCTAGTGGCAGATTCTGGTGTAACTATAGACACCACGATGCGTGGAGGACGGCTTGGAGTTTTCTGCTTCTCTCAGGAAAACATTATTTGGTCCAACCTGAAATACCGCTGCAATGGTAATGTTGCTCTTACATCATTTCAGCTAACAACTAGCAAATGACCATGAAGTAGTGTGGTAGTGTGGCTGCTGGATTAAGCCATTTTGCATCCTTTCCATTGCTTTTCATTCACAAGTTATTCACAGCTGTGAAACGCCTCCCCTGACACCAGCAGCATGCTGCAGCCCAGCCAGATGGGAGCTGACACACTCACAACTGCTCCTCCCAGAGCAGTCACTCTGCTGCAGAGATTGTGCCAACTAAGTAGTATAGCTGTCATCAGAGAATTAGATACATTATTTAAAACCAACCAACCATGAGGTGTACACACACAATATACATTCTGAGGCCATCATACATGTAGGATGCCTTGAGCTGTAAATACAGCATGAAAGAAATCTGGAGAGCCACTGGGATCAGTCACCAGGCATTAGTGTCACACATGTACTTGTTGGTTGCTCCTGTCTGTGGGAGGAAAAGATCATGAGATGTGCTTTGTCCCATGGAGGAATCCTTCTCAGACTCTGTTGGAGCATGCTGGCTTACCCCTCTTGGGGTCAGAGCCTCCTAGCTTAGCCTTAATCTCCCACTATATGGAATAACTCAATCCTTGGTCACTCACACAGAAGCTGTTTGTGTCATGACATTTCTGCCCTGGCAACACTACCTTGCTGGTAGTGAGGTTGGAGGGGCTGCCCCACTCCTCTCAGCATCAACCCCTACCTGACCAAAGCAGCCTTCAGAAAACAAGTTACCAGCCAAGTTGGAATAGTTTCTCTGCTTGCTCTCTGTGGATCGAAGAAGCCAAGACCACGTCTGCAGCGGACACAGCCACTGCACAGCCAGACCCTGGCTCTGTGGTGTGTTCCAATGATGGACCCTGGTTCCTGGGCACTCAGTATGCTTGAACATCATGGTTAAACAGGGAAATTTTTAGACAGTGGTGCTTTCAATTATGAATTACTTGATAAGAGCCTGAAAACAGACTCTTATGTCTGTGGTTTCCCAGACATATGTGTTTTCCCAGCAATCATGTTTCAAAACTGCTGCTGAAGCCGTAGATACCGTCCTGACAGTGAGCAGGCAGTGACTTAGCTGCAGGCACTTCAGCAGGTCAATTAAACCCACTCAGAGAAGTCTCTGGAGTCCCCAAGCATCCTGCTTTCATTTCAGAAAAAGCTTAAAAGGAATTTTCAAGCCTCAAAAAAAGGTCAACAAAAAGCAAAGAACTTGCCCTTTTTTGCTGTATACTGTGTGTATTTACATAGTTACTTCCTTTTTGAGTTTAGTTACCTGTCCTGCGTCAGGGTGGAAATAATCAAAATAAAGTTGAGGTCACGCAGTTGAGCTTCATTGTTGAGGCTCCATCTTTGGCTGCAGCTTTAGCTCTATGGTTAGTTCTGTGGTGCTCCAGATACAATGGGAGCTGGCAAAGATGTCCTGCAAACTCAACACTTCCAGCAGAACTGTAGTCACTCTTATGACGTTGACCCACCTCCAGCTTACTTCACCAATGCTGAAGTGGTTTTCTTCTACCAGCTGCTATTGGTCCTTGGGTTAATGTGTCAGTCCCTTCTTGCTGCGTGGGAAACCATCACAGGGAAGTTGAATTAGGAGCCATGAGAAACAGAGACACTGACATAGAGACATGTCTGATGTACAGAGCAAGACAACCACATTTTCTGCCTTTCCAGTCAGCGCTTACTAATAAAAATATAGATGTGGAAGCCACAAAATTTTTGGATGGAAATGTAATTTGAAGGTTGGTAGTGCTCCATTATGAGCTGGCGCCATAGTGTGCACTGTCTAGTTAGCCTCCCTCTGCTTTTCGGTGGTATACAGCTAAAACTGAGAACAGTCCCTGTTCATTCTTAATGCATAAGCAAAAGAGAAGGCATGGTACCTAAAGAAGAATGTGTGGGTAATTCATTTATTTAAATGCTCCCTTGTTTTGTTGGAAGAGACTCAATTTTTGCATATTTTCCTATTTTCAGATACCATCCCAGAGGACTTTCAAGAATTTCAAGCTCAGCAATTTGGAGTTGGGGATATTTAAGAACAAGCAAACTAACACTGCTATTGCAAACAATAAACCAATATATTTTAAATCCTTACATGATTGTTGTTGTCGGAGTGCACACTGCAGCTTGTTCTCATTGATGTGACTATATCAGACTTCTTTTTTTGTATAAAAGTAAAAATAAAAAGGAGACAAACTAGCCTGGAGCTTCACTTGTTTTTGAATTTGCCCTGAAATCTAGGGAGCAGCATGTAATGGAGTGACACTTGGTTTCTCAGCAAAAGTTTGAATCTATTGCTATTTTGGATTTGGTGTTAAACAGGGTGGGGAAGAAAGTGCAATTTTGTCTATCTGGAATGTGTCAGAAAGAACAGGTTGCAGCCAGGCACGAAGTGGTTGGGAGCAGTCTGGCAAAGCCAAGGGCTTCTTAGTACCTTTCCAGTCCTGCTAGGATAGTTTTCTCTCGTGTAGAGCATTTCAACTCCTTCAGCAGACCTCCTCTAAGAACACTATTAGACCTCCCTGCCCTCCCACTCCCAGGAAACTGTGAGTAACATTGTCACATCCTGTAAAAGCAAAAAAGCTGACTGCAGGGCATTGTATTCACAGCTTATTACTTGCATGTGACTTAAAAAAGAAAAAGGACATAGGGAGATAAATGCAGAGTCATCTATACAGAGAAAATGATCCTAACTTTCAGATACACAAAGCCAGGCTTTGACCTGCTGTCTGTAGTCAGAGCACTCTCTCAGCAGGCACTACACTCATGAAAAGTCACCAAGTCAAAAACCCAAACCACTGCATGAAGCATTAGCAACCATTAGGAAAGGACTAAAAAACAAACAGTAAAAAAAAACCTTACCCCAATGTACCCTGTAATTTGAAGTATAGAAAGGTGTTGGATACCATGTGATTTCTCCTATGTTCTTCTTCTTACTGAAGCTAAGAAAGGGAAGGGGGACAAGCTGCAAGGACAGCTGAAGAGAAGGATATTGCAGCCTCTAGAGTAATTGCCTTAAAAGGGACAATGGGAAACGGTATTTCAGCAGACGGGGAGTACGGTGAGGGTTTAAAAAATCAGAAGTAGCCCTGAGGAGATGAACAGCCATGGCCCCTTCCCAGCACGAGAGCACAGGGAAAATGCGGTGAGTGCATCAAAAAAATTAAAAAATGTCCTGTTCTCTGTACAGTAAAAATGCCATTGAGGTTTATGGTGCTATCAAAGGCTTGGGCTCCAGGAAGAGTTTTCACTGTGGGCATGTCCACCATTGCCAAGGCTTCTGGGAGCAGCACAGCCCTGCGACCTGCCCCACGAGGGATCCCAGAGTCACAACACTGGAGCGCTCATCCGGCACGGCATTTAATTGTGAAAGGGCCTCCAGTGTCAGTCCACCTTTCTCCTTGGCTTCATCAAACCCAACCTCACTCACCAGGTTTTCAACTGAGGACTGGAAGGCTAGTTACTTTGGAGCAACACAGAGGGTATTGTCACATTATGCTGAGAAGATGAGAATAAACATTTTTTTCTAGCTGAACATAGGCTGTAACTGCAGTATTGTTTGTTTATGAAAGAACACAGACTACGAAGCAAATTTCTGTCTTCCTTCTCATGCACTCGCATTTCAGTGGATGAAGCCGCCCTTCGCCAGGCAGAAATGCTCTCCAGATGATTTGGGTGCAGTCTGAGCGAGAGCAGTTTCTCACTCTGTGCTGTGTGAGCCTGCAGCACACACATCTTGCACAAGTGGTCTGTTCCTCACAGTGGGTGCCACAGGCCTGGCCCACCATGCCCTGCCTGCAGCATGTGCTGGTCAGAGCATGGCAGCACACATCAGCTCAATCAGGAAACATCCAAACGCCTGCCAGCCTCTGAACCTCCACCTATTGTGTCCCCTCCCATGGCTGGAGGCTCTCCCCCTGGCACAGGAGCTGGGAGGGAGCACCCTTGCTGTTGGTCACACCAGTTTGCCACCTTTGAATTTGGCCATTCCCAGGCTCTCTTCCAGTCTGTGCCACTGCCACTGCCACTGGAGACTGGAAGGAAGGAGGCTCTTGTGCTGTCAAAGGCAATTGCATGAAGCT
This sequence comes from Psittacula echo, assembly GCF_963264785.1. Taxonomy (NCBI): domain Eukaryota; kingdom Metazoa; phylum Chordata; class Aves; order Psittaciformes; family Psittacidae; genus Psittacula; species Psittacula echo. Next base: position 25,583,788 of record NC_137742.1, on the reverse strand, counting down.
GTGAGCTTCTAACCTGCCCCAGGAGAAAACACATTGCCTTTCTCAACCGGCAGCCACAGAAACCAGTCGCAGCTCAGGCAGCCCGAGCTCTTCCTTTGTTTCAGATGGTGCTGTTGGGACATTACAGCAGGGTGCCAGAGCTCACTGCCTTTTGTGTTGACTGCTAGAACTGAGAAACAGCAAAGCGAATAGTGAAGTCCAACTGTTGCAGACAAACATTTGCCACCCAGGGTCATAGTCTGGGCTTGGGAAACCTCCTGCCCCTCACCTTCCCATCAGAGACAGTGCAATCCCTGTGTGTGTTTAAACAAGCTCCTCTTGCACCACCACCTCTTTCTGGATGATTCTGCAACACAGACGTAGCTCCATGTGTGGCCTCTGGCAAGTGAAGATGCTGCAGTCCTACATCTTTCAAACCCTATGTGTAGCTTCCCTTTGCCCCTACCACCTGCAGAGCAGAGCAGCACTCAGCTGGAGAGGCAGCTGCAGAGTCCTGGGGCTCCTGCACCAGGGTCTAACGTCTCATCACAGGTTAACTCTTTCCTGCACGCTACAAACACCACGACAAACACAATTCAAATGCTTCTGTTCTCCTGGTTTTAAACTCCAAGAGAGAACATCCTGCCATGGTGCTGCAGGGTGAGGTGAAGGTAGGGGTGGCCACATGAGTGGCAGGCTGCTGAGCAAAGACTGCTTGCTCTCACAGACCCTTGGCACTGCTCAGGACCCATTTGCACCATGGTCAAAACACAGAGCCTGCTGCTACGCATGCCAGAGCTGCACGGAGAACGGCAGCCTCCATTCCACCCTATGAAACTGGGTAGCAGCTTCTCATAGCCACAGGAAACCCATGTCTTGGTGTAGGCCTATGGCACAGGCACAACCAGCCCCAGCAGGCAGGCTGCAGCCAGCAGATGCTGATACAAGACTCTGCAACAGCCCAAATGCAGATGGCAGGAAGCAAGGACCGCAGGGCAGTGCAGGGAGATGCAGCACTTTCCCTGGTGTAGATCTAGGTGTCATATTCAGCTGCTGTCCACCCCACTACCTGGGCAAGTGAGAAGACAAATGAGAAATCCTTGTTTCAGACAACTGCGTGGGCTTCAGCGCTATCCGTGGCCTGAAAAATATTCTGTTTGTGCTGTCAGAGGTATGTGACACATCTCAGAGCTCGATTGTACAGATGAATCTGTGCAACCTGTCATCTCGTGAAGGTCACGCTCTGGAGGGATACAAAACCATATGGACAGGGAAGACATGTAATATTCTATAAGCCAACATTTTAATTGCTAAACAATGTCCCAATGTAGTGAACAAAAATGATCAATCAGTTTACCATTACTGCCTCAGCAACTCTTTACCTCATATATTTATATATGTCTCAAGTTTCTCCTAAAATAAATGGACTTTTCAATTTTTATATATCACACCAATTCAATTCAAATGTAAGAAAAACTTTATTGGTCCATTAAACATTAAATCTATAACAATACATTCACTCAGTATACAAAAGGAAGTGTTCATAAAAACCATTAACATGCTTTAAAAAAGGCAAAGCCGTTGGCTATTCTACAATTAAGATCTTAAAACTCTGACGTCTTTACCAACCCTTAAAAGTCAAAGTGTTACAGTTACTACAGATCACAAAAACTCGCAAAAAAGTTAAATAAACGAGCAAACCTCCACTTCCCTGGGCTACAGCTTAATAAAATAAAACCACACTTACACACCAGAAAGTTCCCTTGAGATATTAAGAACCTTGTAAAAGACTAATTAAAATCCCCTCATTGCTAAGAAAATGTGTTTACATTTTGACTACTTTGCATCCAGTTTTCGAACATGGTGTATACCAGACCGGGCACTGCTCCTCGTGGTAAACAAAAAGCAGACAGTGAACCCATATGTTCTCAGTAACTATTTTCTCACCTTGCATATGGCAGGTTGAACAATTTTCTCTGAAAGTCAATGTTTCTCGCTTTAAGTCTGTCCGTATGGATGCCCAATGACACCTAAGCACCTGGACATGTGTTGGTTAAAGGAGAAGTAAAGCCCTGGTATGAATTAAAAGATATTATTTCCCCATAGCTTTCCAAAATTCTTGTTGGCTTCACACCAAGGCTTCTTTGGCAAACGCGTGGCTGCAGTGGTGCGCCCCGCAGATCTGCTCAGCAAAAGCCCTGGAAGCTTTCAGCTGCTGGAGTGGTCTCAAAGCTGATTACTGCAGCTCTGAAGAAGTTTGTGCAAATGGCTGCCCAGCACAGCACTGAGAGCTATTGGAGACTGGCAAATGGGGCTTGTATCTGAAATAAATTCCAGCTTTAAAAAATAGCATTACTGAACAGGTGGGAATGAGTCAAAACCAGGTTTGATAAAAAAACAACCAACAAACCAAATCAAAGCTGGATTTAAGCCCCCCTTGACACCTACAGAGTTTCATCTGGCATTAGAAAGTGGCCACCATGCCAGTCTCCTGAAGTTTCTAATTCAAACCCTGCACAGTTGCCTGCACCCTTGGCAGTGTTCAAGGCCAGTTTGGACAGAGCCTTCAGTGGCATGGTTTAGTGTGGGGTGTCCCTGCCCATGGCAGGGGGGTTGGAACTAGATGATCTTAAGGTCCTTTCCAACCCTAACTATTCTATGATTCTATCCCCACCCTTGGGCACATGGGCATTCTGCCATCAGGATGTTGAAAACACAGAGAGATACCAGTTCCCAAGTTATGTATTCTGTTACAAGAACAAAAAGCCAAAGCTTTCTAAGCACTCGACCCCTGGAATTCCCTTGTATAGTCATGTGAAATGCTCAGTTCAAACTACTGTTTACAAAATTGAAAACACAAAGTAAGATGTCATGGCGCTCATTATGTGTTTTCCTCCCACAAGAACTTGTAGGCCATTTCAAAGAACAAAGAAGCAGTTTTCATAGAGAAAACTGACCCATATAATAAACTATGATCCTTGACTTTAACACTGCAGTTTGTCCTGCTATAAAAGGAAAGGATCAACAAGACGTAGCAAAGAATTCTTTGCTAGTTTCTAGTGCCAAAGACATCCTACTTGACAGGAAGCAGAATGGGAGCGAAGTAGGTTTACAATGAGTTTAAAAACAATCCAAGGAGAAAAAGGCAAATAAAACAAGGAGAGACAACCAGCAAGCAAAAGGCATTGCTTCCAAAGCCCAGAAGGAAAGATGAGAGCGAAACTGTAGCTTAAGTTTTAGCTTAAGTCTGCATGAAGACTTGAGCTCACCCATCTACCCACAGAGGTACAGTCTTGTGGTATCATACTTCAGCAACTTATTCAGGAGAAAAGCCTAACAGCTGATAGCAGAAAATCTTTATAGTATGTTTTAGAAGCACTCAGCGGATTATTCTGTTACCAATCTGTTCAGAGATGCCCATGATAGCGTGGGCTGCTAGTCAAAGTTCGAGCAGCACTGGCTTGAGCTCCAAAATCTTCCTGGTGAACTGGTCAAAACCAGAGAACTGTTAAAGAACAGCTTTTTTCACAAGTGCAATGGTTGCTTCATTAATAGGAACGTTCTAGCCCAGAAATGGCTGATGAAGCATTCGTATGTGCACAGTTTATAATCTCAGAGCACTTCTAGATCTGCAAAAAGGTGCTAAAACGTAAAATAAATAAATAAATAGACATGCAGCGTTTACGATTCTGTGCAGGGACAAGCCCTCCTTCTGACCATGCATAGGTTAGCAACACTGAATTACCCATTTCAGATGAAAGTGGTCCAACCCAGTCATGATTTACCGAATTAGCTGGGCAAGTACCAGCTTTTTGAATCCCATGGAAATGCTTGAAGTGCAGAGCTAAGACTATCACAAACGTGTAACAATACTGATGTGTGATCACAGTGCTGTTCCTTACTAAGCATCCAGCTGCAAGGGCTGCCTGCACGCTTTGAGGAAGTAGGTGGTAAATAGCAAACAAGCACACTCATCTGCTTTTCAAACATTCGTAATGAGGTTTGATGGTATCACTTATTAGTCCACCAATCTGGATTCAGATATTTGCTCTCTGAGTCCATCCCCCTGATTTTACCTCAAACAAGAACCAGTCATGATTGCAGCTCTCGGTTGCTTTCATGAGAAAAACTAAAACTGCTCCAGTCTCAGACAGTGCAGCAGTGAGGCTCCAAATATCCTTTCTTAGGACAGACAACTTGAAAAAGTAGGAAGCTGCTGATAAAATTGTTTCACCTTCCCAGCATAACTAAATTGTGTCAGCAGTCGGCTCCTCCAAGAGTCCATTACAAGATACCATTAGTATTAACTAGAGGAAACTTAGTACAGGACATTAGTCTTCCTGTGTTTGTAACAACAGTTTCCTCACTTCACACAGCCCAAAAATACTAGAAGCCAGAAATGCTGCTCTGCTTATGCCTGAGAATTCAATGAACAATTGTGGCACAACACAGGATAGACACCAGGCAGCTAACCGCCTCAAGCAGAGCAGATACCTGCACCTTCAGATATGGGGAGAGAAAGTTAACTGTTTACAGTTTAAACGTAAACGTAAGCAACAACTACTCATTTACTTACAAAAGCATCAGGCTATTTGTGAGTCTTCCCAGATCATCTTACACTGCACAGTAGTACCTGAGACAGTCTCCCCTAAGAGGTTTGTCAAGCACAGATTATTTTAGTCTTCCACATGCACCATGGGTCTGACTTTAGTCTTGTACACACCAGTGTAATGCAGAAGGCAGTATTACCCAGTCACAGGCTCAGTTCAGGTTTTCCAGTTCCAGTGCCATCTGAATTATTAGCTGTCATAGCAATAGGTATGAAGGCACTTCTTCAGAAGGTTTTAAAAGCCCAATTGTGTGAGTTGTTTGGAATCTATGAACTGGGCATTTGAACCCTCGACTCTTGCTGAAGATTTTGTTAAGTAGTTGCACATGGAAGTTCACAGTACAGATTTTGCAGTGAATGGTAAGGCTGTAACACTTGCCTGGCCAGCAGGAAGCAATGCCTGAGGATCTAGGGGTGTTGAACACTCAGGTGCCACCAGTTACTGATCTGTTAGAAAGGCCTGTAGGTACACAGCTGGATCTGGGGCCACAGCAGGGACAAACAGGTCCTCAAAGTTATTTTCAGGGTGATTTCCCACAACGTTTGCTCAGAAGTAGACAAAGCAGTGTGGTCAGGCAGTGGTCCATTCCCACCCTACCTATACCAGCAGATCTAGATGCTTAAGGTCAATAGTGGAAGGAAATGATGAGGGAGCAACTCAGTGAGGCAAGTGCTGTCTAAAAAGAATGGACTTATGCCTCACTGTGGACTTCACTCTTACAACCCTGTTTCCCCTGTGTAAAAACTATTTCCTTACATACAAACTATAAAAAAATTGAGCACAGTGAGGTGCAGGAAGTCCCGATGCAGGCAGATACTGCCTACATAAAATAAGTCTTTTTGTAAACAAATAAGAACATCCATTGGCCAAGATACATGTTAAGGTCATCCACATTTGTGACTGCTATCAGAACCAGAAAACAGTTACCATTCCCTGCCTTATAACCTGACATAGTGCAGGCCTTCTTCTGCAGAGCTCTTCGCCTAGATTGTTCTGTTAGAACACACATTGCTAATTTAAAAAAAAAAAAAAAAAAAAGCTTAGTTTCTCATAGTACAACACACATGGCAATAGGAGGTAACTCCTGCAAGCCTCTATACTTTAGGGAAAGCCTTCACTAATGGAGGAGCAAGAGCCTGCATTGTCTCAGCTGCAGCTCACAGCTCTAGCACTGGATCAAGATTGTTTGTCGGAATAAGTGCTGTGAGTTAGGTGGGATAATTGTTAGTCATCATGGCACAGCCCATAAGTCCTTATCTTAGAGATGAGATAAAGGCTTCTATATTGACAATGCGCTAACAAAGGCCCTCTTCTGCTGCAGAAAGATCTGTGTGGCTGGACACCAAATGCAGAGAGAGACACACTGATGGGCCCCCATGCTAGCAGAGCTTTTGGCGAGATTAGAAACTTCCAGCAGAAGCAAAAGGAAAGGAAAAAAACTCTGCTTTCCTCTCCAGAGTTATTTGTTGCTCTTCTAACTCCATGCCCAACCTAAGCTTCAACTGCTTTTTCCCCCCAGATACAAATAGGAAGAGCAGCAGGGGAGTCACCTCTGAACAGGCTCTTCCTTCCCTCAGATCTCATGACATGTATTTTGAGGCTTCTAATCACCGAGGGTAAGTGGTGTTAAGTACGCAGGACTGAAGATCTGTAGATTTTGTTTGAGGTAAGAGTACATGGGATCGGGAAGATTGCATCCCTAGCAAGCTCTAAGCAGGACAGAAACCTTGAGATAACCATAGCAACAAGGCAGCTAAAAATGGTAATGAAAACAAGAGCAGAACTAAGATCTGTTACTTTAGGATTACTCTCCAGGTGTGCATCAGCAATTATTGCAACAGATCAAATAAGGCATGCAAATATTTTGGTCACCTCCCTGGCCTCTATTTTGTGCTTTATTTTGTTTTGAGAAACTACTGGTACTTTTAAGGCTCCTTCATATATCAAAACAAGAAATGCTGTATCTGTTGATTTTGTCTATATCCTGCATATTTCACATCGTGTGTATATATATGTAGAGAGAGAGAAGACAAAACCTCTAAGACTAGCATAAGACATAAATTCACCTCATTGGAATGTAGTCAACCATACTAGATTCAATCTTATTCAGCATTTAGGGCATCAGAGTTGTTGTTCTACCACCGTATTGTCTGCTTAAAGCCAATAAAAGTGACATTGTACAGTTTAATATTGTCAAGTCAGTCATATATACTAAAGCAGCTGCTGTTACATTTGTGTCTTCTGGTTCTGTTTTTCTCACTGCTTACCCCACTGCTTAGAATAGAAAGTCTCCAAAAGAAGTCTAGTCTCCATTAATGGATTGGTTGGATAAGTTCTACCCCAACAGCAAAACTAACATCAACAAAGGAGTATAAAAATACAGCAGTTTGAAAGAATACTTTCCAATCAACATGCAGGCAGAAAGGGAACATGATGCATCACAGTCCTTTTCTGACCATCAATGCATTTAAAATATTATAAAATTAGTAACAGAAACAGAAGTGAAGATCCTGGGAGATCTTTAGACACAAGCTGAAACAGCAAGGTAAGAAAGTAAACGAGCGCTCCACTTTTAAATTTGACAGCAACTGGCAGTGCTCATGTAATTAGCATTTTGCCAACAGCAAACATCCTGAAAGAGAATGTACCATATCTTAAATCCCGTTGCACTACATCCAACATGTAATTTAGGAGAGCTGGCAAAGCAAAGTTGGACAAAATTCAGAGTTTAAGAATTTTTGTAAGAAATCCCCTTCTGTTAACACTGGACCAGATCTGAATTGCATAAAATATTCAGGTGCCTTTAAAAGTTATAACAGAATAAATACTCTATTATCATTGGTACATTCCTTTCTCAATCTAGGTAGACAATAACTTAATATATTTAATATTTAGATAAAGAATTTTTAGTAGATGCTTTGGCAATCAAATTCTTACATATTCTCTATTTCTAAAGAAGTATTTAGTTATGTTTCTGGAAAAAATTATCTGGATAATACTTTCAAGGATTATATGCTGTACAGAACAGCAATCCAAATCATCACTGCAAACTGTAAAGGACACAGTTAATAGAAGAGTATGGAAAGGAATGTATATTTGCTAGAAGATATCCAACATTCACAGGAAAGAAGAAGATATATCTGCACCATGATTTTTTTTTTTTCTTGCCAATGAAGCCAGAGAAAGATTGTCAGTTATTTGAAAAGCATTTTCTTACTTCAGTTTATGCAACAATGGTGTTTCCTACACTCCACACATCAGCGTCACAAAGATTTGGAAGAGATTTGTAATCTTTTAGGTAATGCTTGTTCATGAAAATTAAAAAAGGTAAAAAAAAGTCTTCAATCATGTCTTTAGTAGACTAAAAACTTACTAACTGGTACCTTATGATAAGTGGGAAAATAGGTGTAATTCCTCATTACAAAATTACTTGTATTTTATTTGTAACAGTGGGTGAAAAAAAAAGAAAAATAAAAATATAAAAACCCAGAAAGACTTTCCGAGTGTTTACACTGAGAACTCTCTGGTTGGGCAACAGAGTGGAGCAATGAGAGTACACAGGTACAGGCAGACACAAACCCAACATGAGGCCATCTTAATCCAGAAGATGGACCAGGTTCCGGTGAAGAACTTTTCAATCTGAGCACTTTCGTAACTGTGAAAGGAAAAAAAAAAAATAAAAGCAATAAACTCACTATCCATATCTCAGACTGCTGTATCTGTGTCTTCAAATGGCTCACAGACTTCAACTAGGTTAACCCAGACACAAAACAGGGGAGAGGAGCCCTTTGTAGAGCAATACCTTGCACAGGAGTCACCCAGGAAAGACTTGGAATGTCTCTTCCAGCTTCTTATTTAAGGAGAGAAGACACACTAATGGCAGAAGTTCCGTTCACATCTCCCGTCTCAGTGCAGAGGACCATTAATTAATTAATTAATTCTCAGATTTATAGAAATATACTTACTGGAACCAGTGAGTTACTGTCATCATCACGTAGAGCGAAGCCAAGAAGAAAACAAAGTGGAAGTAGGCATAACTGTACACTGTGCCTTCCTTCTCATCATAAATCACAGACTGACCTCCCCTTTTTTCAATGTGCTCTTCAGCATTGGCTGTTAAGAGACAGGAAAAAGGGAGATTTTTCAAATTTGATGAGAAACGAAAGCAACAGCTGGCTTCACCAAGAACACAGAAAAACACCCATGTTGTGGTTTAGGAAAGAATGAATACAGAGCAACACTCTCCTAGCTTTCAGGGCGTGGACCTAAGCCTTTAGTAAAAGAAACTGGACTGCCACTGAAAACCACCTCCCATCAGCTTTCTGGCCCACAAGCTAGTTTTTTAGCATTTGGGCCTTTAAAGTGCTCTACCTGCACAATACTCTTCTGGCAAGTTCAAGCTGATAACCCTCATTGTGTCAAGTCTGTAAACAGGGCACGTACTTCCCCATTCACTCCTGAACTGCAGTCTATGCAGAGTTGCTGAGCCAAAAATCTAGCAGGCAATCACATCCAGAAGCATGCAAAGAGCAAAGATTACTCTTTGTATATTGCAGTAACGAAATGTCCTTTAAGAAATTATTAACTAGCCTGCTGTTTTAAAATGGTATTGTTACATCTCCTGCTTCCTTCCCTAGCCTAACTTTGAGCACTTCAGCTGCTTCAGTTTAATATGCAACAGCACAAGCAGGTCTCCATCTGAGAGCTGTGTCCTTACTCTCTTGGCTTTGGTCTGAAAACCGTGAGTGAGGTAAATTGTGAGGTGAAAATGTAATTACCATCTCCATCAGGAATACAGCAGAAGCAGCAACGAGCTACCTGTGGAACAGACAAAGGAAGGGTAAGAGTTGTGCTACAGTAAAGAGGCAGGAGAGTCGGTAAAGGAAGGCCTGTTACGTCTAGGTTACAGAGCCTAATGTAGACAAGTCTAGTTTGTATTTCCAGCCAGGACAAAACTCTAATTAGGATTTGCAAGTAGTTCGTAACAGTTTCTAAGCTTTGGAAAAACCTATTCAGCAAGATTTTGAGCAAATTAACTATTCTTTAAGGACTACTCCATCCATTTTATATAACCCACGGTCAAACACAAGTGCAAATACTTATGACAAAATGGTGGAACAGCTATAGTACAGCAGTTGCACATTTCTAGTTCAGAGGGTACTTACCTCTTCAGACTTGCATTGAAGTGCTTTTTAAATAAAAAATTTCTCTACTGAAATGAAATGGTGACTTTCAAAACCTTGCCACATGGGTTGGAAATCACAACTATACAAGTGTAAGTAAGTCAGAAATGTACTTATCTTTGCAAGATTTTGCTGGAAAGGAGCCAGAATGAGTACAAGCAGAATAAGTAAAATCAGAAATCTGGCTTTACTCCTTTATATAAATTAAGGGGGTTTTTAATTGATAAAAAAAGGAAAGCTTAAACTTACACTTCTTGTGGTAATTACCACTTCTAAGTGGTAATATAAATGGGAAAAGGGTGCTGACCACCCAATAAATATAAGTGCATTTTCTGCATCAGACCACAGTGCAAGTCAGCACCTTCTATAGTGTATCACCCACATTATTTATCCTGATAAAATCCTACTCTGGGTTTTACTTTGGTTGTGCTCTGGTGAAGACAATGAACTCTGTTGGGAAAATTCCCTTCCCTAACTATTATATCAATTGGGATTTATAATATGAAAGTGTCTTAACCTCGTTTACTTATATTAGTTCACAGCATACACTGCAATGTAATGAGGTAGTGGAGTTTTACTGGAGGCATTGGTATTGTTCATGCTTCGGTAAAATAAACCTCAGGACTGCCCAGCCCTGGAAAGGACTTTGCTTCTTGGAAGGTTACAGCTGTCCACGAAACATGAAAGATACCCCTGGACAAACAAGAGCATCCTAGCCCCTCTAACATATCTTTGAAACTCTCCCAAGCATCCTAGATAAGTAACTATTGCAAGACTGACTCCAGGGATGTCTGGATCAATAGACAAGTGGCAAGAACACTGCAGAAACAAAGTTGTTTTGCCAAGTTTTACTGTGACTAGGTAAAACCCACCACACCCGGTGGTGTGGGTGTCAGTGATTAATCAAACAGTGCTGCTCCTGAATGCTTGAAGGGTACGGTATGAGAACCCTGTGTAAAACCAGTTGGGGTGCCCCAATTTGTGTGGGACACCGCATGTGCCTGAATAAATATTTACCCTTGTAATTCTATACTTTGTGATCTAGCCTCTCTCCCTGGTCGGCACAGGCCACTTGCAAGTTTTCGTAAAATGCTCAACTGATACCTACCTTGGAGAATTCTAACCACCCTAATAAACAGTAAGTAAGCTATTGCGCCTGGACAAGATAAAAGGAAGCCATGGGACACTATATCCTTGAAACAGCAACAAAAGTAGACCAAAATGTGGGAATCAGCAAGTTTTGAGAAACATAGTAACGGACAACAGGGCATGTGCAAGAATGGAGTTCATCTAATGGACACAGTGAGGAAGACTATCAAAGACCACCAGAGGATCCCGGACGACCACCTAAGAGACTGTGCGCACATATGTACAGAACACTTACATTACTATAATGAGTTATAAGAAAATTATGAATATGCTAATGGTTTATTGGAAAAGTAATGCATATGTATGTTTTATCCTAACAAAAACCTCATAGTTAAACTGTCATGCACGCACGTTAGGTTGAGCAATCCCCCGTGTGTCCAGTGCTGCAATAAAGGATGCCTGCTTTCTAAAACTCCAAATTGAGTCTTAGAGAGGTCTTTGACTGACTTTCACAGTAACACAATAATCAGATAGTAAGCCTTTAAGGTAAATTGCCAATGGGAGCATCAAATGGCAGTTTTTACCCTGCATATCCGTGATCAAATGTACTCACTGGGTTCATAAACTCATAAAAAGCCGAAAAGCTTATTCTTTTCTGAGACTGGCTGATTTTCAATAAAACCCTTACTCTGCATATCTTTCTGCTGCTGTGCCAAGCCTTACCTACAGCGCCAGCCTGAGCAACCCTTGGGCTGCACTCACATGCCAAAGCAATGTGACTTAATTGCAACCTCTTAATCAGTTGCAATTAAGTCCCTGCACACACAGAGTGAGGAAATTAATAATGCCGACACGCATACTGCTAGCCCCTTGTAATGCTTGTTTGTCTTGAGCACAGAGGCCGACAGACCTTCCTACACCAAAAGCAACTGCAGAGCCACATTCAGGCTCCTGGCCAGAAGACAAAAGCCCTTTGCAACAGAGAAGGCAATCAGAGTGCAATTAGTTGCTCTTCACCAGTCATTTCTTTATGTTTATGTTTGGCGGCTCCTGTTCCCCTCTTTAAAACCAAACGGTCTGGAAGTAATGCTGTCGGCGAGCACCAGGGCTGTGAGCTGTACCTTCCGGGGAGAGGAGCACATCCAGGGCCTGCTGTGTCAGCCACCCCAGCCCCATTGCAGCTCCTGCCGCAGGAAGGTTAAAAGCAGAAGTTAAAACTGCAGATGTCAGTAACAGCAACAGCAAGAGAGCTACAGATTCATCCTCCAAACACACACACACATTTGAAGAGCGACACTAGCAAGCCTAATTAAGGGGTAACTGTTACACAGCAAAACACCACTCATTTCCCAGTGTATCCTGGGTGTTTCCAGGATAAGGTGGCCAAAGAAATAGGCAGGTGTAATGAAGAAACCGGTCCTGCTGAAACAGGGGCAAGAAACATAATCCAAGATGAAATCATAGGCAAAAAGAGAGGAAGTACTTATGTGTGGAAATAAAAATAAGAGATATGATCTTGGGATGACTCAGTTGCTATGAGAACAAAGGCAATAAGTACTGAAAACGTTCAGGAACACCACCACTTCTTCTTCTGATAGCTTCCTAGCAGACTTTTCCTTTAAATGAGAGGACATGAGTTTGTGTGGGACACAGGAAGATTTACAGGAAGTGTGCAGGATGTTAAATAAACTACAAGAGCAGCAGATTATTTGAGTACATAAAGGCATCTCCATGGGACCAGCAAGACCTGCAGATTGGCCAATGTGGGCAAGTATTCTGGTATGGACTCCAGGTATAGTCTGGTCTGGTCTGGTTTAGCAACCAGAACCTGCATGCTATGAACAAGCTTTTGTTTTCACCTAATTACAGGTTACTTAGCCATGAAAACAACAGCAAGAAAAGCACATGAGGAAGCCTGCACAGAAATCCTGTGGAAGGAAGCAAGAACTCACTTCTCTTTCGGGTGTTCCATATATGCCCCTCAGTGCTTCTGAGCTTGCACGTGTTGTTGAGGTCAAACTAGGAGCAAAAGAAGATAATGTCAAAACCCTCGGCACAAGTATAAGCCTAAGTGTGATTTTGCAAAACCACAGCAAGCATAAATAGTTACTTCCATGCCTAAGCTAAGCATTTGCCTGGATATAACATCAAGCACTAAGCATGTGAAAAGCTTGTTCTGCTTGAGTATTCCCCAGCCACAGCCAGTCACTGGCCAACTCAGGCTGAATCCTGAGTTTAAAAGTAGGACACTCCGGAAAGGTGGTGAATTCATCACAATCATACAGCAGCAAAGAGCTAAACGCTCCAATTTGCAATTCAGAAGAGATCTCCCCGGCTGTGCACAACCAATGCTTTTATGTTAACTTTACAGCCATCACTTTGGCTCAGCATTTCTGTAAAGGCCTTGCTGGCTAAGGAACAGGTCACTGGCAGCAGTTTGATTTCAAAAGTAAATTACCAACAGCGTACCAGTGGTCAGAAATCACTTTCTTGCATGACTATAGTTGTCTGGAGGGAATCATATCATCAATTAGGTTGGAAAAGACCTTTAAGATCATTGAGTCCAATCCTTTCTAGTTTCTTCTGAGAATAAACATTTCTTGCCCAGTCTTCCCCCTTCAGAACGTGTAATGCAAATCTTCCTTTACCCACAGCGAGACATGTCTTAATGCTTTGCTGCACACACTACGCCTTAGTAAGCAATACTTCAAAACCTTCCCCTTGAAGGCCTTCTTATCTACGCAGCTACCTGGTGCAGTTCCCCTGCAGGCTATGTGAAAGTTGTCTGCAGTCCTGAAACACCATCCTGAGGAACTGAAAATACTATTCTAATGCAAACTAAACACAAGATATCCATATATTTCATGTCAGAATTAAACTGAACACATGCATATTTGACAGCATTAAGAGTAGCTGTGCTACCTTTTTCAGAAATTCTGGTTTTCACTTCAAAATTACAAAGGAGTTTCAGTATGTGAATTTTGAAGTGGACTGATTGAGAAGCAGAACCTGCTCAAAAATCTGCAGCAGACAGGCAGTGCTGTCTCCTGCTAACCTGCACAGCCAAAACAGGCAATACAGGTGACAGTACATCATCTTTCAAAAAAAGCAACTCCTCACCTCCCCATCCTGAAGCATGACTGAATTTATTGATGTGAACTGCAATGATACAAGGTAAGCATCACAAGTGTACGGGCACAAACAGATTTTTCTGGATAAGGAGATCACTGGCAAATCCTGATGGCAATACTGTACTCACCACTTGCACAAAGGAAGCCCTAAACCCTCCCACATAGTTTTGTTAGTTCGAAAGACCCTCAAGGAACAGTCTTAGCCTCTGCCAGGAGGCTACAGAAATTTCAGGTACCTTTTTCAGATGGTCATAACTGCATAGAATTTTTCTTGCAGAAAGAGTAAATTCAGAATCAAACCACCCTGAGACTGTTTTGACATCCTGGACAGCTGGAAACTTCTTCCCCTCCGCCTCTAGATGTAAAATGCTCTATTTGGTTTTAATGAAGTGTATTTATTTCAAAAGTTGTACTATCTTGTTGAACATTTTTGGCTAAAACATCTAATCATTCTGAAACTGGGGAGAATATGAACCTTCCAGCTCAGTTCTATTTCTCCCTGCTACTTTGTCTGCATGAGACATGCTATATACCTTCTCTAGTTAGACCATGACATTGCATTTACAGTGAGGTAAGTGCAAAACCCCAGACTTACCAAGAATACAAAATGCAGCCAAACAAAATGGTAGTACCCAGGCCAGTAACCAGGTTCTCATCTCTGTGCAGGTGTTGACTAAATTCAGGTACACAGATTGTGATGTTCCGATTGTTTTCATCCAGGACTTCACAAAAGAAAACAAACAAAAAAGTACAGTTAGCAAAGCTCATTTCACTGCATTTCAAAGTAGTCATCAGACTGAAGGTATTCAGCAACGTATCTTTATTAATTCAGACACTGGTATATTTCAGTTGTTTCTATCTATCTTCTAAAAAGATCATACAGAAAAAATTACATAAATCTGACCTGGCATATTCTGTGTTTCAGGCAAAACAAAAATGCAGCTAAGTAGTGTACTTAAATTTCTTGTTTGATGAGAGCAGACAAACAAGAAAAAAGACTGGTGAACTGTGAAACAGGAAGTTGGAATTTTACCAACATTTCATCCAGGACAACCTGTAAGACCAAGGTAGTAGAGTCTCAAGACCATAAATTTCTTTGGCAGCAGAGGTGCCTTGAGAACAACTGTGAAATTCATACTCAGTGAAAGAACATGGTGTGTAGTTGCCCTGTTCTCAGACGCATATACAGAGGCCCAAAGAAAAGGAGATGCATTGCTTACAGGCAAGATTTCATCTGAACATCTAAACAAACACTACTCCTAGGTCCCTGAAATGAAATTAACTCCTTGTTTTAAGATGCATCTGGCTTTTTGGTGTCTGGAGTCAAGGCTAGGCAGAGGCAAGACGAGCATCACCACAAAGCAGGAGATTACATCTGCACCTTACTTCAAATCAAGAGCTTTTGGAGCTGGTGCTGTTTCACGCAAACTGTGTTCATATCTCCTCTTTCCTCCAGCAGCCACACTGCACCCTCACTGGGATAGCACAACTATTTGTAAGAGCAGAGGGCAAAATGCAGTAAAGGCTGTACCCCCGTTAAAAATAAACCCAAAGCCAGTATCCTGACCTTCTGGGGGAGGACTTTGCATGGCCCCCCGGAGCTGCACAAACAGCTTTATCAGCACACAGCAGGGACAGCATGGAGGTGGGAGCAAAAGAAGGGACAACAAGCCTTGGAAGGCAAGATGGAACATTGGGGCCAGAGATATGCAGAATCCCCTACCTGCCCATCAGGGACACCTCTGCAGCAATGCAGATCCACTGTTTAGCAGGCCTTTTAGCTAACTCTGCCACCAAAAAATTAAGGCACATTGTGATAATCACAGGTTCAGTAGACATTACCTTTTGTTTGCCAATTCCTTCTTAAGACATTTGCAACTCTGCTTTTTGGCTGTTGTAAATAAGTACCTGTGGCTTTCATTTACTTCAGGCCTGGTTTACAAAGTGGCTGAATGGCAAGAAGGCCAATTTGAAAGTCCCTCCTTGAGGAATGAATCAACATTAGATAAATTCATGGCAAATCTGAGTAACAAGCCTTGGGACACCTTAGTAAGTGCCAGCACCACCCACATTGTCCAGCACATGCCACTGTAAAAGCTGCAAAGGCCAGCATGAGAGTCCTTATCACACAGACAGGGAAGAAAGGAACATCTCAGAGAGGATGACAACCATGAGGGTTCTCTGACTTGAGAAGGAGGAGCAACTGATTTAGGAGGTCGGAGAGAGTGTGCTTGATGTGTACTCTGACCAATACAGTAACCACACTTGCAGTACATACAAAAAGAACCATAGCATTCATTTAACTGCTGAAGGCTTTGTCTGTCACAAGCACAAAATAACACAAGGCCAATGATTTAATACCACACGTCACTTTCTTCCTCTTCTTTTTTTTTTAACATTGTGTCAAGTCTTGAGAGTAATTCAGATGCCTTCTAAATTAACTTTTATATTCATTCAAAAACACTGCTTAAGCTCCTTAAATAAATCTTCCACCTAAATACTGTCTGTCCATCTTAGCTCCAGAAGACATTTTTGTGTGTGCCAGTGCCTACACAAGTTTGAGATTCTTTCCCCCATCTCTCCCCTTTCTTCTTAAGAGGTGTCTATAAAAACTTCCTGCCAACAGACTTGTTTTCTTCTAGTTACTATTTCAACTACTCAAGTTGAACAATAATACAGAAGGGCTCAAATTAGCATTACTAATTCGAACCAGAAAAGTCTTCTTCAAGTGAAAATAATGCTCCCTGTCCAAACAGGTGAATGTGATGGTTAACTGGGAAAAGGAAAGTTTGACTTGTGTTTGTAATGTCTTGTTGTTTTTTTGTATCATAAAGAACTTAAAACTCCAGGGAGTTCCCTTCTCCTGGTTTGCATTGCCAATGGTTAGAAGACAAGTCAAGTGAAATACAGAGACTGTGCTGAAGAAAAACATCATCTGAAATGACTGCAACGTAACTCCAAGTCCTTTCTCAGAATGTCTCCTTTCAAAATGGAAGACGAGTGGTAGTCAAGTTTTTGTTCCGTAAGGAGTCCACAGCTAAAGCTATCTAGCATAACAATTCTAGAAGTGATTTTAGTATCAACTGTGATGGCCAGCACTTACAAAGTGCTGGGAACCTCGTAAAATTTTTGATGGAACTGATCACACAGCTTCCTCCAGCAGCCATTTGTTCCAACTCATTTCCCATGATGTGACCAAACACATTATATATTGTATGAGAACATGCACTTGCCACACAAGGAATAGGCTACAAGACTCTAGGAAATTTGATGGTAGGAAACAGGTACATGGAGAGTGACAATTGCATGGTTTCTCTGCTGCCAGATTTATTTCTAGTGTTTGCAATTTCTTCTGTATAGGCCAGAACAGGCCAAAGCCAGCACTCCAATATCCCTAAATTTTTTAATTCATGTTTGCTAAATTCTAGCTTTTAATACATGTCTAAAAGAATTTACATAGAGCATTACATAACTTACTAGTTTCTGGTGGCTTGCTGGACAGTGCAGAGAAAGTGAGGTACATGACGTAGCAGCTGATAACTCCTGACTGCAGCAAACCAGAATGGGGCTGGCCTTTACAAGAAAGAGGAAAACAAGTTATTTTTGCAGACAATTTAACTGAATTTAACTGAATTTAATTTAGCTGAAAAAGAAATTCATATCCTTTAAAGAACAGCACACCAGTATCCTTCAGAAGTGTATCTTTCATGTTTTATGAAAAGAATTGTATCTTTCATGGTTTAGAGCCGTTCATATGTTTTTAAGTCAGTTTAGATACACTTCCAGTGGCATGTAAAGAGAAAAGAGTGTCTTTTAGTTCTGATGGCTGTTTTAGAAAGGCATTAAAGATTCCCTCTAAGTAGTGAATCACCCCTCTATTCTCACCAAAAGCACCAGCTTTCCAAAAGCTATTGATATGCTGACATGACAGTTTTATTTGCCTGTAAATTTTGGAATATTGGAAAATATGTTGGAATAACTCAAATTACTATTTCCAAGTCCAATATATGCAAGATAATAACAGTGCACATATATGCTTCATATACTGAAGCATAAAATACTCTTGTCCACTCTTCCAGGCCCAAAATTTACAGATGGTAAACCGCAAGCAGTCAAAAGTAAACGGTGGATGAGTTTGTCAGCTATTACTCAACTACTATCACTGCCAAGTTGTGTAAGCTCCACAGCACTTTACCAGCACAGAGCTTTCTTCACACTATGACTGCTTGATGGCACACCCAAAATGTCTCACACCTTCCTAGTTTTAGCAGTTGAGCTGATGACCGGCAACTCAGCACTTCATGGTGTAGATAAAGGACAGGGGCAAGAGCAGCATCAGCTCTGAACTATCTTGAGACTTTCTGCCTGGACACAGCTCATGCCCCCAGGCACACACCTGTGGCAGCACCAGAGATCCAAGAGGAAAAACAGATCAGCGGACTCACGATTCTGGACACAGGGCAATATGGCCACCAGTGACACAAAGAGGCACAGGCCACCGTGAACACCAATCAGGACTTTGTTGTACATGCAGCCCTCTGAGTGCGTGTAGAAAAGAGCCATGAGGACCAGGGCTGTCACAGCAATGGAGTACAATGTGAGAGTGACCAGAGCAAGCAAACCATTCCACATCTGCTTGTGCTTTGCACCTGCAGTCCTGTGGAGAGACAGAGAGAGACAGTACCTTATCTTTGTCTTCCCTTCTCTAAAAGAATTAAATGTTAAATAGCTGAATTGTTCATATCCTCTAACACAAAAGACAGTGCTTACTTTCCTGAAATGTGTAGGTCACTACATCAACAAGGCCCTTGTAAGGTTCCTCCCATGAAACAGACATAAACATTCCTTAGTATTAGTGTTTATCTTCTGTATTATCATGGCCAGCTGTTTCTGTAATTATAGCCCAGCATGACTCCTAGACCTTCCAATCTCTGGGATCAGCCCATCAGCGCATCTCAGCTCAATACTTCAAGGATTTCCTCAGTAGGAACTCAGACTATCGCAGGTTTAGCTAGCAAGCAGTGCTCTTCAAGTAAGGACAGCAAAGGCATGTTGTTTGGCACAGCCTCTCTTCTGCTCCTTGCACTGCCTTGACAGTTTTACCACCCTTTCTTCAAAAAGCCTCCTCATCTCCATTTGAGTCTATCTCGTCAAGCTCCCTCAGCTAAAGCGCTGTTCACCTTGTATTCTTCTCTTCACCTTCCAGACTCCCCTTGCGAAGATCACCAGTTTTTTAGGAATAGTAACTACAAATGTTGTTTTGGCACAAAGGGATTTTTGGTGCACGGAAGGTGGTTGGTTGTTTTTTTTTTTTTTTCTTATTGTTTTTCTGTTTTGTGCAAACATGACTGATTTTTAGAAGAGCATCTAATGGAGGGAGTGCTAAAGTTAAATGCTGCTGCTAGAAAAGAAAAGCAGCTACAGGAATTAGCCGTAATAAAACCGTGTGATATAAGGAGTTCTCACTTCTTCCTCCTCGAAAACAGGTATCTAACAAGCCAAAGGTTTGCTAAAATTCTTTCTTAGCAGTCAGTATGATAACTGGAACAAGAGAGGACTGCAAAGGTTTGTAGAGGAAGAAACGAGAAACAGAAAGGATGGAGGTGGAGGCTGGAGCTCTTGCATGTATGTGGGAGGACATTTTAAATATTTTAAATTTATGAGAGGCTAAGAGCTAGGAAGGTAATAGCAAATATGCCTGAACCAGAAATGAAGTCAATACCAAAATGGGGTATAAGTGGGTTGATAATGGAATCTTTCATATATAGACGAAAAAAGTTGAAGAGAAAGTAGCAGTTCTCATGTCAAGAAACAATAAAAAATAATGGATGTTCATTAAAATGAAACAAAAAAAGCAGGATTTACCAGTTTACATCATTGTATACAGTTTCACTGTTACATTTTGCAAATCTAGTTTTATCCTCTTGCACCACTGTTTCTTAGGAGATATGTTTTCATATAAAATATAAAACAACTTCAAGGTTTTTGCATGCTAACATGCTACTGATTATTGGAAGCTAAGCAATTCCATTTAAGAATAGATCAGCAGAGTAGAAGTGAATAAAGAGGAAATATCTGGGGAAGGAAAAAGTGGATGAAGCAAAGCTTGAACAGCTCTAAACATTGAAATGAAAGGGTCTTCTTTCAAAAATTACTTGCATGCTATTTTTAAATTCCTTGTTACGAGCAATGTAATATTCAGGAGTCCACTAGAATTTTATGCAAAAAACTACTTGCCCAACACATACCAATTTTTATTCCATTTGTGTGTGAACTCAACGAGCAGGATGAGCTGAATGGCGATGAAAAGGAAACCTCCTGTTGCTCCTACGTAGCGCCAGGCTGCAAAGCAGAGGCAGAAAATAGGTCAAACTGCAGTCACCTTTCCCTTGAGATAAAATGGAATCACTGTTTATGCAGTGAAGCCGTGAATGCTGTTTGAGTATCTCAAGCCCACAGATGTAGCAGAAGATTTCAGTTGGAAAGCCAACTCAGCTAACTGAAGATTAGCTCCTTCATGAATTCAGCTTGCAGTGTGCTCCACTTTCAAAATAAGCCTGTTAGGACACTTATTGAGTTTCCATAACCTAGAGAATTTTTGTGGAGACTACGAGTTACTATATTCAGACAGAAAATACTGAAACCTTTATTTACGACTGGTAGCGTGAAGGTATTTCACAGGAATCTAAACCCTGAAATTGCAAGGTACTGGAACACAATACTATAGAGGGCAATTTCTTCCCATGCAGATTCCAGTACCACAGAAAAACAAAGGTGGAGGTTATCTATTTACAAATGCTGTCCCGAGCCACTCCCAAAGAGACAGGAACAGTTGGTATTCACTGACTCATTTTAAGAGGGATTGTTTGACTACTTAACCATTGACCCACATATACTGTATTTAGGTAGCTGTTTGGATACTTCAGACAACAGATTTCTTACGTACAACATCAGACGTCTCTGAGGAAATGTAGATACCTATTTAAATGTTTAGTTGCTTAAACAGCTTGTAGCAGCTGATTTCAGATGACACCTATAAAACTCAAATTCAGGGGCTGACTGTTTATCAGGATATGCAGACTACAGCTTCAGGGAGAGAAGTCAGGAGGTAATTTGGGGAAGAAAGCTTGTTATGCTGTATCTCCACTTTGGGCTAGACTGGTTTCCCTTTGAGAAACAGCATTCCTAACCAACACAAAAAGTTCTGCTTTCCCTTTTCCCCAGATGCTTCATTTCTTGAAGACTTTTCACAAGTCTTGCTTGCTTATGAGTACAAGTAATTACACAAGTACATCTTTCTAATCCAAACAGTGATTAGATACTAAGGACAAGTACATATAGGCATCCCGTGACTTCATGGGCGAGAGGAACAGGGATAAGGAGACCTTCACTTCTGGGGCATCTAACTGAGCCAGGACCAAACAACGCCTGTCTGGTGCCAAGGATGCCTTCCAAAACTAGAAATGCTTCAAGGCACAGCACCCTCAGCAGAGCACCCCAAAAAGTCTAATTTTACCTTCATGCATTTACACCACCAGCCTGACAGCTAACAACATCCAAAATTCTTTCTCAATATTGCAGGTTTCCAGCACCAAACACCAGCACCCGGAAAGACACTGTGCTCCCTCAAGAACCTGCACCTCTCCATAACACAGCATGAATCTGGCTGCTGCGCTACTGCAGAGCAACCTGCACAAGCCAAACTAACATGTGGCTCTATGCTCTTGGGAGAATCATTTCTTGTGCACCATTACAGCTCCCTGCGTCTTAAACAATCTGCAAGACAGCACCTAGCCATTTGGCCTGCTCCTGGTCAGAAAAAACCATGCTCTTTACTGCGTGTAAACTACATGCTCTTTTCTCATGAAAAGACCATCTATTTTCATGAGAAGACTGTTTACTCTGTATACAGTTTCCCCAAAACTTGCTTGAAGAAACATGGTAATATTTAAGTTGATAAGACCTTTAGACCTTACAGCCACCCATAAGGTAGTGCAGAATGAAGCAGCACTGCAAAACAAGGACATACCATTGAGGAAAGTGTCCTGATCAGGAATGAAGAAGGCTCCTGAGCACATTGCTGCCAGAAGTATAAGTTTAATCAGCCAGAATCTAGACAAGAGGAGAGGAGGGAAAAAAAAGT
This sequence comes from Psittacula echo, assembly GCF_963264785.1. Lineage (NCBI taxonomy): Eukaryota > Metazoa > Chordata > Aves > Psittaciformes > Psittacidae > Psittacula > Psittacula echo. The sequence goes on along the minus strand of NC_137742.1, from coordinate 25,561,653 downwards.
CATTTGGTTATAATAGGCATTAGAGGTCTTCAAGTCAAGTATCATGAGAAATCTTTATTTAAAGCATGAGACAGAAAAAAAGAAAACCCCCCTTTGATGACTGACTGCCACTTTAGTTAGTTCTCACTTGACCGCATTATTTCTGACAAAAGCAGTAAAATCAGCTTTTGGTTTGGGTTGGGGTTTTTCTGCTTAGTGGTACATCCAGCTGGAAAGCAGGCAGCACAAACTGGTAAAGTGGAAATGAAGCAGTCAAACAAATACTCACCCGTTATGAATGTATGCACGGCAGCTTTTGCTGCTGTTAATTTTGATGGTGAATAAGAAGAACAAAAAGAAGAAACAGGCCATTCCAAAACAGACTTTGTACACCGCAGAGTATCCCACCAGCTTCTCACACATCTCACCCGCCTGAATACTCTTGCACATCTGCTTGTAGAAGGGAATCTGAAAAGCACACACGTTACAAGCTGTTAGATAGGACACAGGGCTCCTTGTAACCAAGCATGTCTACATCTGTTCACCACTGACTTTTCGCTGGCTTCGTTTAACATATTCCTTTCTTGATAACCCCCTGCCTGGATTTAAATGTAAATGTAAAGCACAAAGGACCGGAGTCATCTAGAGCCTCCAGTCTCAACTCCCTCCACATGCTTTGGGGGTACAAGTCCATCTTTCTTTCCTTTACTGCCCATCTCCTCACCCTAGGGACCCTCTCTCACCTTCCCATGCTTAACAGAAGACTTTGGTTTTGCTTCAGTAATCAAGGAGGGGCTGCAAGGCAGGATGTTTTGGCTCATGCTGCCCTCCATGGATATGTAGACTGAAGCACACCCAAGGGGCACAGAGGCAGCAACTCCCTCCTCTCCATCACAGCCTCTGAAAGGGCATTGTGCCAGCTGCCCTGATTTTGCTTTAAATTAAGAGAGGCAGGAAAATTCCACTTTTCTGTTGACTCATTAAATATTTGCCTTTGAGGCCCTGCTCTTGCCACGAGGGGAAAGCAAACAGCTGCACCTTTTGGCTTCAGTCTCACAGGCAGACATGACACTGGGTGCTCAAAAAATCAGGTCTGTGTGGCCAGGACCCAGTCCTGTGAGATGCCTCCATGCAGACACCCCCCTCTCAGCAAGGGAGCCACTGAGCTGTGCAGAAACACAGGCATTTAATTAGAAAACCACTGTTGGTTTCAAAGAAAAAGCCTCTCTGTATGTTCACAGGTCTCAGATGAGGCTGGTGAGACCAGTCGAACAACACACCAAACCCCCTGGAGCTGACGGCTGCTACCTACACAGGTCACTGGAGGAGAGAGAAGACATGTCTGCCAGGACACAACATGTACAAATAAGTAACTTGGGCAAGGGAGTTGGGAACCAAACTTCAGAAAGCATTCAGCCAGGCCAGATTTTGCTTAGGAAAAATATGCAAAGACTGCGGGCAACACTGTCCTTGAACATTTCCAAGAAGTTAGCAAAGACAGCAGACACTGCTTCCCTCAGCAGGCAGGTCGGTACACAAAACCAGGACAGGAAAGAACAAAAAGGACCCAAGAGCAAGTGATCAGGCAGTGTTCCCAGCTGGGTAGAAAGTCATCCGAGATGCAGGAAACGAGGGGTAAACATGTAAACTGCAGGCTTTCAGCCACTAGGCTCTGTAAGCCTGCTTCTATCAGCAGGGTATGCAACTTCCCCTGACATGCCAGCAACCCAAACCGGTCAGGAGCTCAACAATCCTCTTGCAGCTTCCCAAAAACAGCAAGTATTTTAGCAGCTCATAGCATGTTAGATTGCTGTGCAAAGGGTAGCAAACATAACTACAGTACTGAGCTGATCCTAGATGGGCTAGAACCAGCCAAGGAGATGAAAAGCAGGTCTCAGCGCAGCTGCGTGGTGTTACAAGAATGGATTCAAGCTGGACTGCTCTGAGATGCTCTTTAAGGAGCAACTCAGATGTGAGCAGCCACTGTGTGAGAAGCTGGACAGTAAATGAGGAGCTGTGGCTAACTTGCATCCAAGAGTTCTTAGAGAGGTGCTGAGAAATTGCCTGGAGCAGCAGGCTTTTCCCAGGTCTTGAAAGGCTATAAACAATCAGATTAGGCAAACATGCCAGCATTCAAAACAAGCAAATGGATTGACTGGAATAATTAAGAGACCTATCAATGCCACAGTGAAGCCAGGACAAGCCAAGAGGCCACAGCAATGCCAAGGAAAGCAACTGGCCTATCAATTAATGCTTTCCAGTTCTTTGCTTATAAAAACATCAGTCAGCAGAGATTACAAAGATGTATAGTATCAAACTAACAATATTTCTGAGAAAATTGGGGATTTGCTTGATATAGATGACCAAGAAGACAGATTTCTGCAACATCTGTACTTGGAACCAAGCAGCATTTTGCTTGAGACTTACAGAACAAAACAAAGACACCCTGGCACCTGATTAATTGACTAAATTAAAACCAGATCTTTGCATAACTGTAAATGGGCATCTTCTTTAATTGCGTAGGTTTCTACAGATGGGGTTTTGACCCTATATGTTCTTTTCTCCATTTAGTAGTAATTTCTTTACAGATCTGGCTGAGAGAAAATGGATGGATTCACAAGAACAATAGCTCAGTTTGTGCCTACACAAGCAACAAAGACCTCAGCTGCCATGTAGTATGCACAATACTATGCAGGAGCAAGTGATGGCTACAAGAACGGTCCTGTGGGATTGAACACCCTTTTTGGGGACCCATGAACCTGAAGGAACAGAACAAGAATAAAACTCTAGGGGACCCCGGCAGATGATAAGCATGAGCACAATGCTGGGGACAAAAGCGCTGATACAATGAAAAGGGCATGTTTTCGAGAGAGGATGATCTACTGCTGGGAACAATTTATCAAGGCTTTGATAAGTGACTTTTTCACTGAAGGTTAAAAAAGATTAGGTTTTGGGATGGGTTTTTTGTTGTTTTTTTTTTTAAGTTCTCTGTCTCTGAAATACGTTCAGCTGCTGAACAGCCTGCCCAGCCCATGTGATTTACCAGGCTTTCCATTTGCTGGGCAGTTTTGCCAGCTGTTAAATCATGGATTAATTATTTGCCAAGTTTGATATAGTGAAATATTTACCTTAAACCTTTAAAAGCAACATAAGCTAAATTTTTTGGCATCTGAGTAGGGGACAAAGCATTCTTGCTGCAGAAACTCAGTATCTGCTCAGATAACGTAAATGCCACAATTGCTGCACAAGCAATGATGTTATCATAGCAATGTCAGCAATTTCCCGAGTGCAGTGAAACCCTTTGAGATGATAGCAACATCTACAGAAACAGGGGCAGGCAGCCCTGAACTTGCTTTCCCCTCACCACAAACCACTGATCCCCAAAATAAATGCAGTGCAAGAATCAATCTAACACAGCAGCACAATGTCCAGGCTGAGGCTTGGTCACTTCTGAGCTTGGATCTGACTGCACCCAAGCTTGAGAATGCAGGAGAACACGAAATAGCATTGGAGGGGGAATGGGAAGGAAGAAGTGTGTAGAAATGGGCCTGAAGAGCCAAAATGAGACTGCTTTTTTCTGGATGTCCTCATCCAACAGAGGGAGAATGTGGCAGATGAACTTTGTTATAGAAACAGAGGAAGCATGAAAGAAAATCTGTGTAGGTGGGGAGACAAGGGCAAAAACACATGTTATCTTCCATCTTGATGATCTTAAAAGTCTTTTCCAACCTGGTTGATTCTGATTCTATGACCTATGGCTAAATTCTCATCAGAAACATGCAATGGGCATCTGCACTTAAAACCCCCATTTTTGGTAGCAAACTTGGATTTTAGCATACTGTAATACAGTTAAGGTCCAAGATACAAACCTGGCTAGGGAAATAAGCCTGAAACCATGCTCTGCCAGAACACAAAGCCATCTAGAACTGAAATGCTTTTCAAAACTGAACTGGTTGCTACTGGATTTTGTTTTCTGGAAAATATCTTTCTTAATTTTCCTTTCATTATTTAAGTAGGACCTGGATATTTTCAGTGTAAAATGCTAGTTTTGCAACAGGTTTAACAGTAAAAAATTAATTAAAAAAACCTCAAAACACTACTTCAAAAGACCAAAACAATTCTCTTCCTTTTCTTCTCTCAATTACCCTTTTGAATTCCGTCAAATGCAAGGATTTGCTTCAACAGAGCATTTTTGAGTAAAGCTGTATCTGTTTTTCAAAAAAAATCCAACAGAATTACTGGAAAGTTATATATGGATATATGCATAGAAGCACTTCAAGTTGGATGCTGCCTTGCTTCATTTTGGAACAGAATCAAGTCTCTAAACCATTCTGTGTAACTGAATATTGGTCTTTTGTGTGTTTCTGTCCGCATTACTGAGGCTCTCATGTCTTGATTGATGCTCTACCTCATTTGGCTTCATACAAAACCTTGCTCCTCTGAAATCTATTCTACATACCACTATCCAAAATAGTTTCATGGTCAAAACCACCCACTCCTTTCCTACCCCTCCAGTGCCTCTTACTTCTTCCACAGAAATCAAACACACATGCCTTAGTCTCTTTGGACGTTTTTCAGAATTTAACCCTTTAGGGCTCTCTTGGTGTCCCATGGGTGCAGGAACAGCTCAGGAGAAAACTCCTCCCACAAAAGACAAGTGTCCAATTCTTAAGGCTCATCACAAAATATGATGTCCTTAAAATCCTGCTGGTTAGACTAGGAACTAAGGTTTTGAAAGGATAACCAGGTACCGTGTCCTCCCACTGACACACGGTTTCATCTACCTGCCAGCTTTGGTGAGGATGTGGAAGCTGAGACCCCTGTGACAGGGAGTCACTTTTCCAGCCATGTTGCATGGCACAGAGAGGTCCCCAGCTCCGGGCTGGCAGCTGCAGAGTCTGGAAAACTATCATAAATGTGTTTTAACAGACAGAATGCATGACCATGGGAGTAGATTAATACAACAAAACAAATATAAACCTTTTTTTACAAGTCTGTTTAAGGTGTCCTTAAGAGATGTACGTTCACTGCTGCTTCCTCTCAAAATAATGCCAAAGGACCAAGTGCTACAATAAATACTTTTAGAACTACTTTAGACTTGGGAATTTATAGCTAATCAACCAAAAAAACCCTCTCACTGACAAGGGGGAGATTCCTTTCACGTAACATCAGTGTCTTTGAACTCTAAACTGGTAAAGCAGACACATGGTTCCCTGCCAAGATTATGGCTCCATAAAGGACTGCACTAAAATCTTATTTTTTATTTTCATAACAATTTAAAAACATCTGATTAAAATTAATTAGAAGTCTGTCTCCTGTCAAGGAAGAGGGTTGAGGTCCTAGAAGCATCATGCACAGTGTTTGCTTACAGTCCAGCTTCAGGACTTAGGAGTGCTCCATGATCTAGTCAAAAGCAGAGGAATCAGTAAGTTCCCAGCACTTTCAAAACACTTTCAAAACACAGTTCATCACTGGGAAACTGAGGACTGGTTAGTCTGAATAAACATTTCCAAGGTGCACTCTATTACACCTGGGCTGAATTAGCTTCAGAAGTCTTTGAATTTTCAACAGCCCCGAACATAATTATTAAATTAGAGAGCAGATAGAGAAAGCCTACTTTCATATGGTGCATTTACCATTCAAAGTCATCAAATGCTCTAAATTAAGAGGGTGATTATCTTTCCACTTCACACTAACAGCTACTTTGTGCTATTTCTTCCCACACTGAGCTTTCAAGACTATGAACTGGAAAAGAAATTTGGCATTACTGAAAAGGATGTTGTTGAAGGCTTCCTGAATCACTTTTGTGTTGGATAAAGAGAGAATATTTTTTGTTAGGGGTACAAGCTGCATTAAAACCACACTACTGATGGAAAACGACTTTATGAAATTTGGATATGAGCACAGAATTTGCCTCCCACACAGTTGATTTCCCTGGGTTATTCACTTTTTTGCCAAGCTAAGCATCCAGTAAGTCAAAGTAATTCTTGGCAAGCAAATTCAGCACGCACATGTTGAGCAGTCACAGCTCACAGGCAAGCATCATGCCTGTATTGGGTACTCTTACAGGGCTGTCAGCAACTGCTGGTAATCAGGAGTAAGAAGGTAGTGGTAGAATAACTCAAGCAAAGTGCTAGTAAAGGAAAGAAAATCAGGACAAAATATACAAAGAGGGTACAATGGAAAGAAAGAAAGGTCACTGGCAGCACAGCACAGAAACCCTCAAACTAGCCCTATCATGAGCCTGCTGGTTCATCCGTGTTGCAGGCATAGGGTGCAAACACCAGCTTCTGGATCTAGAACGATGCAGAGCTAAGTGTTTCACAGACAACTGCAAGTCGAGTGCAGAAGGTAAGCTTGACCCGCAATTGGTTAAATGAGGAAACAGCCTTAACTGTGCACCCACTGGCACTCGGTCTTGGGAGAGTAACACAAAACAACTAGGTGACCTTCTTAGTGAGGGAACCATTCTGAACCCCCAGGGCATGCACAGCCTCGAAGCAGGCCCAATGGTGAGTTTGGTGGAGAAACTTCAAGAGTTAAGCAATCCAGCCATTGTTCCCTCTACTTAAAAAACCAGCTTCTCTTCTTGTAGTTTGTAGGGGATGAGAGGGAGGACTTGTGCTATTGAAAGCAGCTTGGGCAGCTGAAGAAACCAAATCGAAGACAAGGTACCTCAGGTCCAGTGTAAGAGTGCAAGCAGATTGCTGAGCATTGAGCTTAGGAAAGTTATATTAAGACTCTGAAAGAAACCTGAGTTTTAAAATCTAGTTTAAGCCACAGCTCTTTCATGCTTCAGAAGCTTTTTAATTAAAAAGACAATTAGAGATGAGCAATATCTGCTGTGGTTACAGCCCATGTGAACAGGATGACTCAACACACGCTGAAGAAAACCCCTTGTAAAGGATTTGCATCATTATGCATAGCAGTAGTCTGTCACACAGCACCAAGAACACAGAATTAAAATTATAAATGCAACATTTGAACAGCTGTTTTCTAATTTGCTACTTCTGCTACTAAATAAGTTGCCAGAGGCAAACTCAATGTTGGACTGAATTGATTTGTTCTACTATAACATGTCCCCTAACGGGCTTTAGTGACGCTACCTGTGCAGCAAACCCGGGATGGGTTCACTGCAGAGCAATGAAGAAGGAGGAAGACTGCTAGTCCTGTGTTCCTTGACTTTTCATGCTGTGAAACACACTCAGCAGATGAGGAATTGACAGGAAGGAGACCCATTTCCTCCCGGGGCAGCAGTGGGTTCGTCTGTCTTACTTACGTGTGTTTTCATTTCGTTAGCTACTGTTGTTGACATCATGACACAACAGATGATAGTCACCAGCATGAAGTAAAGCGCATACATGAAGCGAGTGCTGGTTGACTGTTTGATCTTGGGGCAGCATTTGCAGCACAAGGAACAAGCAGCAATACCACAGCAGCAGGCCAACTGGAAAGGAAGACAAAAAACACAAGTCATTCCATCACCCCCTTTAGGTTTCTGTTGCAAAAGTCAGTCAGGAAATCTGTGAGACTTCCTGTAAAACACAATTTCTTAAGTCCTCTCCTCTCAGCTGAGTAGCATTTAAGTGGAAGCAGATTGCCTCGTTTATCAGAAGTCACTAGGTTGAAGCACATCAGTTTCTAGTTTTCCCACACACTAAAGCTGAGTGAAGAGGATGAGGAGGAATTGATCCAGATTTTTTAATCCTGCTCTTTACTATCACTGTGCAACTCATGGTCCTGACATGTTTCACCCAGCAGAACAGGCATTGCAATGGTAAATCTCTGCTTCCTGCAATACACTCTCCCTCCTTTGTAGTGATAAAACAAATCTGCACAAGAGGGGCACAGACCCCCAGATTGTTTACTTCTAACATAAAGACAAAACAATTTGTTTTTTAAGACAAGCTGGAGGCTCTGTTTCAAAACAAGCTGTGCAGATCCATTTCAATTCACCAGAACCATACTGTCCTTTTTAGGTCCCATTTCTGGTGCACACACAAAAAACTGGTTTTTTCTTTTCTGTAATTTCTGATACAGAACTTTTTATGCTACCAAAGACTTTGAGCAAATCAAAGCGAACAGGAAAACTGCTGGAACTCTTGGGAAAACTTTCAGCAACACTCTGGGATAGTGGTCTGAAGGCTTTGTAAACAGACAACAGCTACAAAGAAAGCCAAACAAACCCAAACAAACAAACAACAAGCTACATTAAAAGTTCTAAATATTTTGGGCAGCAGAGAAAGACTCTGGAAGTACTGGGCTTGCTGCGAACAAAGATAGCTGAGCTTGAAGGACCCAAAATACAATGGCATCATCCTGTACTGAAGAAAGCCAGAGAAGAAAGACAAATTCACAGTTATTTAGACACCCTTTGCAAAGATGAAAATGGTGATCCCACATACAGGATGGCAAGGGAAAAAAATCATAGCTGCAAGGAAAATAATAGCAAATCACACTTCAGCTGCTACTGTCCCCAGTGTTTAATCATCATCAGAGACAGAATTCCTTGTATATTTTAGTTCTTTTTTACCCGCAACTGAGGGTCCACCAAGATAAAAACCAGGAAGCACAGCAAAAAGCATGTAATTGCCTTATTCAACAGGGAAAAGTTACTGGATAAATCCTGCAAGGGCTCTACCTTGCTGCTTATTATTTCCTAACTGTTAACAGTATCATTAACTTTCAAAGAAGCTGGATTCACCTTCCCTGCCTTCTACATTTAGAAAAGTCATATATAAAAATCTAAGCCTTATTTTTATACATAGGGCAGCACTGTTCTTGGCCAAGCCAGTCCTTGCAATAGGCAGCAGCTTCAAATGGCTCATGTGCTTACCCCAGCAGCCGTGATCACAGGAGGCATTTTTGGACATCAGGAGGCAGCCAGGAGCAGGGAACCTCTCTTCCAGGTCTCACTGCTGCCAACCCAGAGCGACCTGAGCCCACAGCACTCCCATTTTTGAGGGTCTCACTGTGGCTGGTGTGGAGCACAGGGGTGGTCTGTGGCCAGTGCCAGGGACTTGAAAAGACTGAGGTTGCGTTTTCCCAGTGTTTCCTCATCCCTCAGAGGGACCATGGATCAGAGGATCCCCTGCTGTCTAGCAAGCAGCTGTACAAGCTGGATGGGTTTTCTTAGTCTTTGACAAGGGATTCAAAATTCACAAGTGCCACATTTGAGTCACCCAGACAAACTTTGTCGGCTTGTATGTGCCTTTTTCCTCCCACGACATTTCCTCTTCCAGCACCAATGACTGTCCAACCCAGAAAAGGGGGTTTCATGTGCCTGTTTGCAGACACACATGTCTGATGTAAGACCACAGAGTCTCACAACCAACCCGGCTGATCAAACATCATTTTGAAAAAGTGTCTTGAAAAGACTCCCAGCTTATCATTTCCTTGCCATGTCTATCTGCCACAACACCCAAGATCAGGTTTCTTCCCTTCAGCTCTGCAGAAAGCAGGTGGCAGAAGCCCTTGCCTCGCTCAACAACAGATCTTGGGTTTGCAGGAGACATGAAACAGAGAGAGTCCAAGCCCGCTGCCACACCGCCCTTCCCTCCATTCACCACTGGATCTCACACCATCAGAGATGGGGGCCTCAAAGCACACAGTTGCTGAAACTGCTGCAAAGCAGAAATCCTCCCCAAAACACACAAAGGTCCAACTGTGGGGAATAAACAGAATGGGCTCGTGCTGGCACCAAAGCTGGAAATTGAAAGTACTACGTGCATAAGCACATAGTGCAAGTATACTTTCAAAATAGAAGGCAGTGCTGGCAGAGTGGCAATTTCATTTTTTATAGGTAGTGAAATTAAGTTAACTTTTACAGCATTAATACAATTCCAAGAAAAAAGAGCGCTATGGTAAGTTACTGACTCAGCAAACAAATGGAATAATAGCATTTCAAAACAAAAGCGTCCCAGAAAAGTATAATCCATCCATTCCAGAACTGTGGGAGAAAAAAATTAAAAAAAAATTAAAAAAATAAGATTAAAGGTTCTTTCAGTCTGTACCAGAGAGATCCAAAGATCCCACAGCAAACTTCTATTGCTGGACACACTTGCCATAACATTAAAAACTACAGTACAGAACTAAAAAGGTATGCAGCTTTGGCATTTGTAAGGGTAACATTTTCCTAAGCCAGGCACTGGAGAGCTCTGCCAGTGAAATCCCATTTGCATCCAGCAAAGTGTCTGCTATTCCAGTCCTGGGTCTCTGGAGCTGCTATTTAAAGGAACAAATACTTACATAGAATATATAGCTCAATTTAAGCATTGCTTCACATTACTTAGGGAGATTTTAATGATAGTTTCTAATACTGAACACACACCATATAAATTGGCAATATTTGTGAAAATACCAGTGTCTTCATCTTTTTTTCAGTACTCCTTTCAGCACTCTGAATAGCCATGGAAACCACAGAAAATTGGTTAGGTTATTCAGCCACAGTCCCAGATTGGGTGGTTTGGGGGTTTACTCCTTTTTTTTTTTCTTTTCTTTTTTAAACTCTGGTTATGACTAACCACATTCCATAGTGGGCCACCATGAAATAAGTGTTACCCAAAAATAAATCAGAACAGTCTCTGTCCCAGAGAACCACAACCCGCTGACCTGAGAGGTGTCAAAGTCTTCGGGTGGCAGGCTTCAAAGCCCACATACACATCAAGCTCTCTGTTAAGAAGTTGCAGTCAACATGCAGCTAAACTACACAGCCGCTTTTCCATGGGTATGGCCTATCTCACCTTGCCTCTGCCTTTCAGCTGTAGAGAGGGTCTGCCCAGGGGCTCAGGACCCACTGGTGCAGAAGTGCAAGCCAGTAACAAACCCTTCCCATGTGAAAAAAGACGGCTGTGAAAAATGCAAGTAATGTCATAAATCTGTTACAAGTTTAGCTATCATTAAACTAAAGATCCCACAAAGGATGCAGAAGGAACTCATCAGCGGTTTTCAAGACACAGACAACCCAAGGCCTGTGACAGCTGCCCTCAGCCAGCCTTTGGGGATCCTGGTCTGTATCTACAGAGCTTCTTCCAAGGCCAGGATCCCCAAGAACGCAGGGCAATGGCATCCGAAGGCCAGGCTGCTCTGGCAGGAGTCTGTCATGCTGCAGTGGGTTCTGGATTCATCTTTCTCATGCAAAGGCTCCCAGCAGCCAGGCAGCAAGTACAGCTGCCCCAGCTTCATATCCCCTCACCAGGTGAACACCACAGTCTGACAATCATTACAAGCACTACACAAGTATTTATGCTTCCTACAAATACTTTGGATCAGCTCGCACTAACCCACTGCGTACACCAGCCGCCTGCTGTGCTCGGTGCTACCCTTTCAGGTCTCAAGGAGGGTGCACTGCCAGCTTGCCTGAGATCCCAAAACTTGAAAATCTGGTTAGTGTACCTGAAAGCAGACTGCGCCTCGATGCGCACTGCTGGGGCCATGGCTGACCTGTCTGGTTCCACAGCAGCAGCTGGGGAAGGCTGTATGGGGAGTGCTCCTGATGAAAAAGAGTCAAAGCACAGCTTCACAGGCGTTTCTAATGGTGGCCACGCTGGCTGCACAGCCGCTGCTCCCCCCAGCCTTTCTCTTCTGCTGGCCACTCGCTCACTCCTGTCCTGGCGTCACACCTCGGTAGCCCTGACTGTTGTTTCTGCTGCTTGGGGTGACCGAACAGAGCAACCTACTGGCTAAAATAAACTAAAGAAGGTGTGTAAATGCTGTGTCAGCGCTCCTCAGCTGCTGGTTTAGTGCACAACAGTGGGAACCATTTTACCACTTCAAGTGAAGGCACAGTGAACTGGCGGGAGGAAAGAGCAGAGGCGGATGGCCTACACCAGTCCCACGTGCTTTGACCCTTCTCTGACCAGATGTTTCAATGGCATTTTCCTAGCACCCCATTCAATTTGAGTGCAGTAGCAACGAAGAGGAACAGTGATTTCTACATGCACACAGTGAGGAGCAGAAGCAAGCAGATTGTGTAACAGCCCTAACTGTGCAAACCACTTTTACAAGCATAGGCTGGCCTGAATGTATTTTCATGCTCTCATTCTATGCCAGCCTGGGCAGTTCCTATGGTTAACAAGAGTTAGGCAGGTTAACGAAACAAGGTAAAAGCAGGCCTACCAACCTGAGCACAAGCTGTTGGCTCCCTGCAATGAATACTCCACCAACATACACTTAACATCTACCACACACACAACAAGACTTGATTTTTGCAAGCTGTGATCCAATCTGATATATCAGTGGAATGAGGTGTGATGGTAATGTTAAGCACACACACAACTACTTACATACAAGACTGAGAAGTGAAGTGAACATGTCCTGACTACTACTTTTAGAGAGACAGTGACATTTTTAGAAGGTATTTTCCACAGATGTTTCCAAGAAAGTCTCAGAGGTCCCAGAAAATATTTTGTGTAGCCATTAAAACAAAGTGAAGAGTTTCAGGATCCCTGCCCAAAATAGCCTATGGTATTTTTAAATTATACAAACCATAGGGAAGTATCAAGGTTATCACAACAAAGCACTCTTCCTTTTGGGAGACTTCAACAGAAATGGTAACAATCAAAGGGAAGAAGAGCATTGGAGAAAAAAAAAGAGTGCATACTTTAACGAAAGGAAGACTCAACAGCGTTTCATCTCTTCCCTCACATCTGACTGCCCAGCCTGACCAGCTGGGTAGACCTCATGCCTTCTGGCCTGTCCACCGAGCACGGGAACGCGGCTTGCTGAAGCTTCTTTTCATGGGGGGCCTGCAGCAGCTTAGCTTTTCCTGCACTGCGTGATTACTTGACTACCAGCTCTATCCAGGCCCTAAAATGTGCAGATAATGCAGTCACTGAGCTGCTAACAGCAACATCTATCATCTATCTAAAACACCCAAACATCTACTCTCACAGCTACATGCAGCACCCAAGCAGGCTGGAAAAGCAAAGCAGCCAGCCCTGCATGAACAAACATCCTGAAGCAGCTGTACACCAGCCTTTTAGTTTCATGCAAGAGTCAACCACTTTGTTAGTGCACTGATTCATGAAACCAAGATGCTTGATGCCAGGTGTCCCAAGCATCAGGAGCTGGGCTCAGACTGTTATTGAAACCGCCCTCTGCTATGCATACACATTTAGCAAAGGTTTCTTCAACCAGACACATGGTCACACAGCAGTTTGTCCTCTGAAATAACTAAACTCACCAAAGAGGATTCACTCTGTCTTTTGACTTAACTGGCTTTTCACCGCTGCTTCTTTACTGCTCAGACTCACCACGTGGCTTAAGCCATCTTCTGACCAGCATACCAGTTAATCAAGTGACAACCTATTTTTGGGAGTGCACCTCACGCTGAAAACTGTGCAAAATTAAAACCAGTTTCAGAGGACAGTCACGCCAGCCACTGCCCAAACACTGCTTTCAATGAGGCTTTCCTGCCTTGCGTGTCCAAAGCAAAAAGGCTTGTGCTCTGCATCGCAGACCAGAACTGCCACACAGCACCGAGCAGCACTAAATCTAGGTGAGAATGCAGCATCCAGGACTGCCATGCCAAGAGCTAAACTGCACGTGAGCCACTGCCAGGCACTGGCAGAGCTGAAGTTAAGCTGAACTGGGGAGAATTCCCTTCTCTCTCCATTACTCAACACTCTCAAGCATTACTAAGTGGTGACTCAGCTCAGCACTAGACAATAATGTCACTGCAAAATGTCTAAATTGAAGACTGCACAACTGCTCCTCTCCTGGTGATTTTGGAAAAATCAAGACAATTGTTTAGTCTGCCATGAGCCTCGTAATGCATCACATCACCCAGCTCCCCAACAGTATGGCTATTCTTCACTAGCATAGACCATACGGATTTGACAGCAGTATGAGGTGGACTGTCTGTCCCTTTGGTTACTTACAGCTATCACCAAAACCACAAAAAAACCCCTCCAACCTTCTAATTTGTCTGCTACAGTTCGTAGGCACTGTTCTTGATGCGGCTTTCTCCACTAGCTTACAGGGCCTTTTAATTACCTGGTCTTTTCTCCCCGCTCATCAAAGAAGGAACCCAAGCCATTTACCTTCAGTTTCATTTGAAGGCTTTCAGACTTTCCGTCCCAGCACCTAAATTGTTTGGGTCTTTTTCCTGCACCCCCTCAGATTTCTCCTACAAGATCATGGCAGCATCACCAGCCCCACTGCAAAGCACCCAGCCCTGGCTCCTCTCCCCAGCGTGTGCAGCCACAGAGGGGGTGAGACTCCCTCACAAAGCCTGCTCTCCGTGCACACCTTGCATAGGCAGCCAGTGGCTGTACTTAAAAGGTAAGTTTTATTTGCACTGGGGCCATGCCATGGGAGTTACATGTAAGAGCATCTAGCAAGCCAAACACTTTGTTAATGGTTCAATGCACCCTCTGCTTTACCTGCCCTTCAATCATGCCTATGTGCTTTTGGGAGCAATTTTAAACATACTCTCAGGTCACTGCTGAAAAGGGACCGCTATTTTCATCAGTGACCTGATCCTGAATCTTCCTTGCATTGATCCCTTGACAATTTTCATTAAGAGCAACCTCTGCTCTGTGACAGGTTCAACTGTCCTTTCCTATCATTTCATATTTCACAGTTTTCTCATTCCAGCTCGTGCTGCAGCCGCCTCTCTGTCTTTCACAGCAGAGTAGCTGCTAACAGAACAACTGGAAGATGAAAAAGACAAGTCAGCAATGCAAAGTCTGACAACTTCAGGCCATCGCTTCATACAGTGAGCAGGTTTTCCCCAAGTTGGCTCTGATGTTTGAGACCAGGACTCTAGAGGTAGAGCAGCTGATGCAGATGAAATGTAGTGCATAGCCACAGACAGAGATTGAAGGGCAGGGCATGCTTAAGTCCATGTACCACTGCAGTGAAGAAGCAGTTCAAATGAAACATCTGTACGCGTGGACTTAAAAGCATATAACTGGAACAACTGCTTCATTTCTGAGTGAACTAAAAGCTCTGAGCTGTTCCACAAAGATGCTGTGTCTTTAAAAGGTGGTTCCATTACTGAGTTCAAGACGACTTTAAGGCAGGGGGAAAAAAAAAAGACATAACAAAGATATACAAACACAGGCTGAGAAAGTTGGGGCTGTTCAGCCTGGAGAAGAGAAGGCTGCGTGGAGACCTCATAGCAGCCTTCCAGTGTCTGAAGGGAGCCTACAAGGATGCTGGAGAGGGACTCTTCATGACGGCATGTAGTGATAGGACCAGAAGTAATAGGTTTAAACGTAAACAGGAGAGATTTAGATTGGATATTAGGAAGTTCTTCCCTGTGAGGGTGGTGAGGCACTGGCACAGGTTGCCCAGAGAAGCTGTGGCTGCCCTATCTCTGGCAGTGTTCAAGGCCAGGTTGGACAGGGCTTGGAGTAACCCGGTCTAGTGGAAAGTGTCTCTGCCCATGGCAGGGGGGTTGGAACTAGATGATCTTAAGGTCCTTTCCAACCCAAACCATTTTATGATTCTATGATTAACACTTCGTACAAAGTGACAGAAGGTGCTGGTACAAAACATTAACTATTTCTCACCACATCATATAAAAAAAAAACAAAAAAAACACCAAAAACCAAAAAACAAAAAACCTGCCTGCTCAAAGTACTGTTAAAGATATTTCAGTTTAGATCAGTGTCACCAGGAGCCAACTTCATACATTTCCAGATTGGCAGGCTCAAAATGGAGCCTGCTCATGTCTTCCATTGCTTACTTCTTGATGAGCATTTCAAAATACAGTGACTACTCAAGAAGTATCTTGAATAGTACTCCTGAACACTGTTTTGCCAGTGACTGTAACATAAGCCAAGGGAAAAAAAACATATAAGATAGGCCTCTTCACGCTAAGAATGCTGAGAACAGTTCCTGCTAAAACTTAGTGTGTGAGACGACAGGTTGACAAATGTTGAATCAGCCCTGTGCTAGACAGAAAGAAGTGCAAAACTTTTCATTTTCTACCTGAGAACATTGGTATGTTTAAATACTTGAGCACACGCCACCTCTAATTGCTGGAAGCTCCAACCACTAAACTGCACACGTCAGTTCCAGCGTAGTTATCACTAATTAAAGTGAAATGAGATTGCTGGGTGTGTCAGGACTCCCTTCAAAACAAACATGGGGCCACCTTTCCCCACATGCTATCATGGGTGAACGCTACTGTCATCCTCAGCTCTGGCTGCCCCAGTCCCTCACTGTCTCATGCTGTAGCACGTGCTGACATTGAAGCCTGTCTCTTGGGTGACCTGAATAATGCAATAGGCAAAATTCCGTTGGCAGAAGGGTTGATCACAGCCTAAAATTCTAGGAGGCCAGGAAATAAACACATAAAAACATACTGGAGCCCACATAGTTAAGAAAGAAATGGAAGTGCCATTAATTCAGGTATGAGAAGGATGAGAAGGACCTTGGAAGCAATCTAAGGTCCAAGCATCTTCACACGGTTAAGTTGAGAACACCACCTAGCCTCAGCAGGTAATTTGGGATGACAGTAGTCAGCAGCAGTTGCCAGCTCCATATGAGACCTTCAGCTTATCCTGTAGTCGTAGCTCAGACTTCCAGGCTCCCCTAAAACAAGAATGTCTTGCATCACCAACTGCTAGTGCATCCACTATAATGAAAGTCTCAGTGACAGCAAAAGCACCCTGGAATACCTACACTTGCAAAAATTAAAATAAAAGCAGCACTAGGACTTATATCCTTCTGCAGAAAAGTATCCCCTTGCCCTTAAAAGTGAAGGTCCTGTTCTTATACTGCCTTCACTCCACAGCTGTACAGCATGGATATTTAAGCTGTTTCTTTAAACTTAGAATGCAACCAATCTGTGGGATGTGAGAGAAAAAGACTAAAAAAAATATATTAAGCAGCAGTGGAAGATTAAGCAGGAATGATAAACCTATCTTCTGCTAGAATGAGACAGAGTCTCTTCTGCTTCTTATGTAGTGCCAGGGCAAGGATTCCAACATAGTGATGCAAGTGTCGAATGATACAACACTTCGAGGATCTCACTGTCTTTTGGTTGCTTTTTCTTCCCTATCTAAT
Source organism: Psittacula echo (assembly GCF_963264785.1). NCBI lineage: Eukaryota > Metazoa > Chordata > Aves > Psittaciformes > Psittacidae > Psittacula > Psittacula echo. The sequence continues at coordinate 25,544,655 of NC_137742.1, read as the reverse complement.
CACTTTTGACTCCAGCAGCAAATTTTTTTCAGCTACAGCAGGCAGATAGGGGCCTCAAAGATATTACATTATTAGTATTTCCTTGAAAATAGGCAAAAGGGTTAGGGTTTAGCAGAGAAAAATGATCTCTCAAACCTGAGCAAGGAAAAGGCTTCAACACGAGTTCAGTATTTAACAGGAAGGGAATAGATGTAAGATACCACGCTCAATGGACAAAGCTGTAGAAAAGTAGGCTTTGCTAATTCAGTTGTTCAGGCAGCCATTTATTTAAAACAAAAGCTCCATGTTTCTGCAAACTGGGGAAAAAAGTTCTTACCAAATCTGTTTTTCCTAACTGCATTTAAGTGGAATGCACTACAATACAGACCACAGACAGCTAGTTTCTTCTTCAGTCATGATTAATAGCGGTGGCAGTGGCTTGAAAAGGCAGGATGTGTTTTGGGGAGCACTATGTGGAGCAGAGCCAGGATTCATCCCACAGCACTGCAGCACATCACACCATGCACGTGCTCCCACCAATGCCCCAGCATCCCCAGAGGACACAAACCTGGACAAGGATGACAAAGCCACCGTTTTCACCCTGTGACAAAAAGAGAAGACCACGAGGACAGGACTGCAAGACCCTTCTCAGCCTGCAGATGCAAACAGACAGTACCAGAGAGGCATGCCACCCCACAGCACATGGCAGGGCTTCCCTTCCTTGCCCCAACAGCTATGAGCCCCAGAAGTTGAAAGATTGGTTGAGGCCAGTCTTACAAATAAAGCATTTATTTTCTATTAAAAAAAATATACAAAACCTAAACCCAAAACGAAACGCCCAAACCTTAGAATAAAGAGGTCTGGGTATAAATAAAAATCTTACACTCCTACTGCATTTACTATAGCATATGATTTCTAAGTGCCGAACGATATTAAGAAAAGCACTCAAGATTAAACAGACCATCAGAAATAGCTTTATAAGCTTTGATAACTACCAGTTCTTATTGAAAAACCCATCTTCCTGAAAAAATCCAGTTACAAAATACTGCCCCCCCCCCCAATTAATGTTAACTATCTAAATTACATTTATTTAACTCTGGAAAAAACATATTCATTGTAATAAAGATTTTCTGCAACAGCTGCTTTTCTTAACCATGATCTCAACTTTATTCCCTTGAGAATAACTACTGAAGAAAAGCCAAATGTAAAATCCTGTTTCCCGTCAATTTGAGCAGATGTTTTTATGTAATCAAAAGCATTGTGGAGGCCCAAGCCAAACTGTATTCTCACTGTGCTCTCAAAATAGGCCTACCAATGAAGCACTAGCAAAAGAAGAAACAGTTAGCAAGCTTATTACAGCTCCGAAACCTAAAAACTGGAGTTATCTTTGAAACAAGGTTGTACACTGCTTGATAAAAAACAACTTCAGAAATTACAATTTATAAATGGCCAAGTTCCCTGAAACCAAGTTCCCAGGGTCCCCTTGGCAAGGATACAAGTCACACAGCAATGTTAATTAAGACTATTCTAAATAATTTTTGAGTGCAAAATCAGCATAACCAAGGTACATTGAAGTTTGGCAGCTTGCTGCTGTATCCTTTAACAACAGGAATCTGGGCTGTGAAACCTGAATTCGTTTATTCAGACAGGCACACAGGCACCATCAACTAGATGTTTAGCGTGGTTTGACCCAGAAGTACAGATCACTCAGTGTCTACTTCACACCAGGGAAATTTTCTGGCACTACTCAAGGAGAATAAAATGGGTACTCAAGTGAAGTTAACTCACAGCAGAACTCTGATATCAGCTACGGACATCCACATGGGACAATTGGAGCTTCACAGCTCAGAAGGACAATACCGAAGCTTTCAGGCAGTTCTAGGAAAGCAGATCCACAGAAACTGATACAGGGGGCTTGATATAAGAAATGCCAGTGCCTGGAAAATATAGAGTTAAAGTACTTTTTGCTTAACTTAAGTTGTAGAAAGAAAACTATGGTATAAGTCTGTGGAATTTAGGGGCCCCACTAAACATGAGATAATTGTTTCACACTAGCCTTCTAAAGTATAACATTTCACACCATCCTTCTACTTATCAGTTAGTTCAAAGACAGAGCCTGCTAGCTTGAGATACTCCTTGCCTGTCCATCCTGCAATAAATTCTGCAGGAAGGTCACCCTGTTCTAAACCTTTGCTAGTTAACAGAAGAATTACAGATATGGTTGGTTCCAGCTAATTGTGTAACCACTGGGGCGTCCAACTGTGCCAAAGGTGAAAAGTTTAAGAAGAGGAAGACTCGTTTACTTCATCTTGAAGACCCCTGCTCACAAGAGGAAGACTCATTTACTTCATCCTGAGACCCTCGCCCATGACCACGGGGAGGCACTGCGCATGTGCAAAGGACTTTTTAGCTCATTATAATACGAAGCGGGGATAGATCATGAATATGTATAGGCGTGTAACTTTGGAGGATGAATGTAGCGGGAAACGACACTGAGGTGTGCATACTTTGAAGGAGCGATCCCGATGCACCTCAGTGCTGAATAAAAGCATACCTACTTTACAACTTTAACGAGTTGTGGAGTCTCTCCGCATATCAAAACAGAGGTGGATACAAGATATATACAGGGCAAAAGTACTTTTTGTAAAAACCCCTCGCCCCATGGGATATCAAGCCCAGTAAACCAGTATATTTTAGGGAAAAAGGAGGGACCCAACCTCAGTGTTGTTTTTCAGGACTTGTATAAAGTTCCGTCTTTCCTCAGGCACACCATCTCTGTTTCTGGAGACAGGATCAACTTCATCTTCAGGGGAACATCTAAGGAGCAGCCAAATTCCCTCTCAGTTTTCCAGCTTGATTAACACTACCCATAAAATACCTGAGGAAGCTGGGTTGGGAGGGAAAGAAGAACTGCTATCCCTTTTGTTTTTCTGGTTAATGTTAAGCAGACATCCCCTCATCAAGGTTGGAATAAATCTAGCCATGAAGGCAGACCATTTTTCTTTTAAAAAAAGTTACGCTGCATGCTATCAAAATGGGGTTTAGCCATTTATCATCTTAGCCTGCAAAAAGGTTATCCACACTAAGTTTGCTCGTATAACTCCAGCAATATGCCATACTTAGCACAGATAAGTCTTACATACAGAATAGTGCTTCAGCCAGCAGAATACATCTCCCCGGGGCATTACATAATTTTGGCACTGTGACTGCGTGCACTTCAGGGCTTTTGCTTTGGCTCCAGCATCACTGAGGAGTTCAGTTTATTTACGGACTCCACAGTGACACATCAGTGTCAATAAAGCGCATTACTTTCAGATATGACTACACAGTGGCTTTAAGAATGCCTCAAAGTTTGGTCACACTAAAGCCATGCCATTCACCACACGAGTCTCACAAAGGTCCCTTCCTCTTGGTATTGAGTTACTTCTCCAGGAGCTACACCAAGAAAAAGCCACGCAAATGCTAACAGCCACAAACCACAGCAGTAACAGCACCCACTAAAGCACTTTGCGAGCTGCTCCAGAAGCTGCTTCACACATTTCCAAAATGGACGTGAAGCAGCAGTCAGGGAGGTGCCCTGCTCTAAGAGGAACATCAGCAAACGTGGTTGGTTACCGCTGTCCCCTGCGACCACCCAGGGCTGCTTGGCAAAGCACGGGGAGCTCCTGGAGGGGGGGCATGTGGAGGCACGCTCAGTAATCCTCCCAGCCCAATGAAGACTGGAAGAACCACAGCGGGAAGACCAAAGCTAGCCTGGGATTCAACCTTCAGGAGAGATCTGAGGCTTTCTTCTAGTTGGTTGACACAAAAGCAAGAGAAAAATGAGACGCTGAGGGTGGGCAGTGATCAAAGAAGAAACACCACTAGGTTTAAACCCACAAAGTGTTTAAATATGTAAACCAACAGTAATACACTAACTGGCTAGTCCATTGCGTATGGGACATGGCAGTAAGCAGTACAGATGTAGTAATGGGTTTCTATCACAGAAGCGGAGATCTGGGAAAATGAAGCACCTGGTGGAGTGCCTGGTGGAGATGCAGTCTAACATCACACTAGAGAGGCAACTAGTAAGGACAGGAATCCTTCCCTGGAGTGAAACCAAGGAGAAGGTCTGGACATGGCCTTGCGACCACCCGTCTCCTGCAAGTCCACGGTCCTTCATTCATGAAAGGTGATGCAGCCAAGAAACAAGGTGCACCCCGGTAAGCCGTGGAGCACTGACTCCTCACCCCATAGATGCTGAAGGTCCTGCACTGCCCTCCATCACCACTTGCTCTCATTTCTCACTTCCTCCGCCAGCACCTGCACTTGCTGAATCTTTCCACAAGCCAGAATTGAAGGAGTTTGTGGAAGGCTCTGAGGAGCGCCAGGCAGCCAGCAGCTAAGAGAGATGTTAAGTCCATTCCACTTCTCACCTCCCCCGCACCAGGCATCAGTGGCAATTACCTGACCGCCTCTCGTCGCTCCTAATGATCCGTCACCCCTCTGGGAGCTGCTCCTCTCAGGGCAGGCGGCAGTGTCCCCGTCTCACCCGCATCCCAGTGCGAGGCGCAGGCGGAGGTGCACACAGGGGAGGCAGGCGGAGCTCAGCTTCCCCCCGAAACACGCGGGGAATCCACCAGGACCCTCCGCTGAAACACCGCGGTAACACTCGAACAGCCCTGCTCTACAGACAGGCACCCCCGAGGCACTCGGCTCCCTCAGTTTAACGCCCGACCTGCGCTTGGAGGACGCCTCCACGCCTCCACGCCTCACCGCGGAGATCGCCAGGCTCCGGCCAGGGGCAGCGGAAGGACGCAAACCCCCGGTCCTGACCTGTCCCGTGCTATCCCGGGCTCTCCGTGCCCCGCCACGGGCGCCACCACCCTGGCGCTATCCCGGCTCCCCAGACAGCCGCCGGACCGCCGGCCGGGCCCCACGCCGTGTGCCGGGGATGCCCCGCTCCGGCGCGCTGCGGTGCCGCTGGCGGGTCCCGCACCTCCCGCCGCGCACCTGCCGGCCTCCCGCGCGCCAGCCCCCTACCTGGCCGGCGCAGCAGTGCGCGGACATGCCGGCGGCGCGGCAAGGCCTGGCTGCCCCGCTGCCTCTCTTCAGGCGGGAGCGGGCCGGGTCGGGCCGGGCTGGGCTGGGCACGGCGCGGAGCGGAGCGCCACCGCCTCTGCCCCGCCGCCGACCGCGACGCCCTCGGCCCGGCCCCGCTGCCTCGCTTCCGCTGTCGTCAGCCCGCGCGGCGGGGGGGCCCGCGCCCGCATCGAGCGTGACGGGCGCCGTGCGGGTGTCGCTGTGTGCCCCCCCCGAGACGAGTCCCGCGGCCGCTGGCGGAGGGCTCGGTGCCCCCAGCGCGGCCGGGGTCCCGAACCGCGTCCTGCCCGGCAGCCCGTGCGCCGCCGGCGAGCCTGGCCCCTTCGCTTCCCGAGGCGGCAGAAGCGGCTGCTCCTTCTGCAGCTGACACGTTAAGAGTGAATCCGTGCGGTACCGTCCCCGCCAGGCTGTGCCAGTCGGCTGAGATCACTTGCCGTCTCGTACACCCGCTAAAGCACCTGCTTTTTGGCAATCGGAATTTCATGAATTCACTGAATAAGGGGTATAAACAGGTGGATCTTAGAACACCAGGCATCAAATTTAACACTACAGCGCACCAGCCTCGGGTTCAAACTGCTTTGCGGCACCCCACGGCCATTAACAGCCCGACACCTTTATGGAAAAGTCAGGGTTGCTCAAAGACTGGCTTGAGAGCTGTGCTTTCCCAGCAGAAGCAGAGACTTTCCCGGGTGTTTCCAAAATACTCTCTCCAGCATCAGTTGCCAGGACTCAGGTGTAGCACTAAACGGTGGTTGAGGATCTCTTTTCCTGTGTGGTGATAGGCATCTTTGCTGAAGGTCTCTATGGAAAGACTCACCCTGTCTGCTCTTTTGTCTCTGTGTATGTGCTCTTTAATATTTGAGATGATTCTTTGGAACTTTGTTTATAGTCTTAAACTGCCCTAACTTTAGGCATTTGGTGTGTCTAAAAGCTGTTAAACTGCTTGCAGGTACACACATGTAGATAATGTAGCTACACCTTCCAAAAAGGACATTGGTGTGGATTGCAGTATGTATTGTGTAAAACCCCCTCCTCGTTCCACGTTTTGCGTGTGCAAACAAATGGGAAGTTAATGCTTTAGGAAGCGGATCATCCGGTGAATCATTGTTACGACCGAAGAGAGCAGCGTTACCTTGAGGGTACAGTTTGTAAAAAGCAGACATGTGCTGTGCTTTTACTGGTGCTCTTATATCTGCACACACTCAGCTAGAGACAGGGTATTTACCACTGAAACAAGATTCATTCTGTCAAGCAGATTGTTATTTAGCTCAAAGGACAGCACACCACCCTGTGGGCGTCCCAGAGGACCCCATTGCAGTGCAGGCACTGATGGGGATGACACTCCTGCCCTGAAGAAGGAAGAACAGCCCCAGCCTCAGGTCAGGACTCAGGGTTGAAGTCTCAGCACACCATCTCCAATCTGCAGCTCCTCTCCTCAGAGGCAGGGGTGAAGAGACAGAATCAAGAACTGAACAACGGACAGGAAAGCAGTGTGGCCAGCAAACAGGCAATGGAAAACCACTGCTGGTTTTAACTTCAAAATGTAGCTTCCTAAAGCACATGGTTAGGCATGGGAACATGAGCATCACAGCATAGTAACAACTCAGTACACTGCAGTCATCTTCTATTTCTTGTCTAGGCTTCTTACACAATCACCAGATGCTGACTGGTCAGGCTTTGCTTAATTTCCACATCTGCAAAATCAACTCAAAACAAGAAGGAGAATTTGAGGTTTAATACAGAAATGAAACTGTCTTGCAAGGAGAGGCTGATGAAGGTGACGTATGGTGGAAGAGCCCTAGGTGGCTGTATCATGCATCAGCATGTCTGCAATAGGAAGGAGCATTCAATGGGTGGGGAACATTGTTAATTCCCTGCTCCATGCAGCCCTCTTAAGTGTCAGCCAGCACTGTTATCACCAACATGAGTAAAGCCAGCCTCTGCACTGAAGAGCAGAGCTCTGTAATGCGCTTCCAAGTTGGTCAGAGCCTCAGAGGCCTGGGATGTGCGCCCTGGCTTTTTGAGTGAAAAACTTGTCGCCAGAAAGGCTTGAGGTTTCCTGCTGAGCTACTGGCAGGCATGAAGCAGGCTAATTGCAAAGCAATGAGCAGCTGTTACTGCATGAAAAGAACTGTCACTGAAACTATCAATGCATTTAGAATAAGGTTTATCCATCCAATACGTACTCTGAAACCAGAGAAAGCTAATCTTATTCACTGGCCAGGAATCTTCAACTCATAGTTCCTGCCTCAAACTATTCATTTTGGCAGGGTGTCTCTTTGAAGAGATGCTAAATCCTATTTAGGGCTTTCAAGTGACAGGGAGTTCATAGCATCGGCAGAGAAAGGCAAAATGCTTTGGCCTTACTTTATATAAGGAATTTTATGAACATACTTTGACAAGGATTTAATGAGACAGGCAGAATAGGGGCAAGAAGTGGACCCACAGAAAGTAAATCAGCCGACAGACCAAGTTAAAAGTCTGGTCTCTGTTCAGGTGCCAGGGAGCGAGGAATGAAGAATAGAACTCAGAAGCTGTAACCACATAGCACTTGTCAGAAATCCCCCTGGGTAAGAAGCCAGTTTGCCCTAGGAGCAAGCTGCTTTGTCATTCAGCATATGCACAAGCAGAGCACAGTGGCAGAACCTGAAGCCTCAGAAGCACTTCCCTTCAATTCATTTACCTTTGGGCAGCCTACAAAACTCTGCCTGCAAGGTATCCTACCAGTTTCATACATACCAGTGATCATGGCACATCAGCTTTGCTCAGGTCACCAGGAAAATTACTATCCTTGGATCCCAACTGCAGTAACACGTGCAGACACTACACCTCTACGTGCACCCACTTTACTCATTTCCTACTCATTTCTGCATGGATGACTGTAATAGAAGAAGAGGTTCTTAAGGTCCTCCTCCACTGTGAGAAGAATGCAATGTTACTACCTGTATAGAGAACTTAAAAGTTGTTAGTGGTGAAGCAGAAAGCTTTTTTGGCATAGCACAGGGAAATTGTAATTTGCCAGGAATGCTAGAGGACTTTCTGCTTCTTCAGTACTTGCATACTATGTATGTACATAGTATGTACATACAGTATGTATATGTATGTATATGTATATGTACAGTATGTACATACAGTATGTATAAAATACAGCTCAGTGTATTTTAGGGTAAGAATATTAGGAATTATACCATTTTGTTCATGCCTTACAAAATTAAGCTGCAACTTGGAATGATGTTTTCAATGTTCTGTAGTTTCAAGATTTTTCAGTAATTAAAGGATTTTGGTGTGTGCCAACTAGCAAAAGGAAGAGCACAAAGAGAGTGCATCCAATGAGAAGGAGAAATCTGCCACTTTGCTGTTTTTCAGGTGTAATGAGATACAGAAAATATTCCAAGCATAAATGCATTCAGAAAGGAAACAAAACCAGATTGTTACACATTGTGGTGGCCACTTACATAAAATTAGTTCAGTTTTATAGTGTAAATTTAGACTTTATATGCTTGTTAAAATACAAAAGATGTGAAATGGCTTTTTAGGTAAAGGTCTATTTTGCTTGAGCCTAATAATTAGACATTAGTCAAAAACGAGGTTCTGGGAGGGAGGGGAAATGTCTGTGCAAGTGCATGCACACATTCTGAAAACTGCAGCTCAGATCCCAACTGGACCTCTTTTACAGCTAATGATTTGACTGCTGCAATGTTTGCTGGAATGCTTTCCTGTGAAAAAGGTATTCTGGTAAAGGGCAGCACCATGCAAAGGCATGATCAGACCATCCTTGCCTCGCAGTCTGGGTGGCTGCAGGCCATGATAAACGCATGACTTTCTCTTATTTTGTAAGTATACACCAGCACCCGGATTATGGACCACTTCTCCCCAGATCCTCCTAGGTAGCTAAAGGCTTTCAGAAGCTATGGCCTTTGGACATCTTCCAAAAGCCGGTGTATCCAGGAATCATGCCAGGACCAGCTGCCACAGCACAGTGTAGCCCAGCTGTAGACTGACAAAAAGCAACGGGGAATCCCTTATGGCATATATCAAACATAGCAGTATTCATTACTGCTATAGTTGGAGGATCACCTTCAAGTTTGTGAAGGTGTGGGAAGGCACTCAGAGCAACTGTAATAGCAAAGAGCAAAGAGAGCACTGAATGATCTGCCAGTGCATGGCAAGAACAACCTGCAACTACAGACCTCCTAGATGGGGCTGATAAGAGACTGTTGGTGCATGTGAGGACAGACAAGCATGTGTCATTGGCTTTTCTAGAATATCACATTAGTCATAATGCTAAATGCTGGTATCTTGTACTATATCTCTTTATTAGTGGTCTGTAATTCACAGACACACACACACACACAAAAAAAAAGAAAAAAGCTATGCAGTTGAGTAGTCAAATTTGGCTGATTTTTATCAAATTAAATGTTTACTTGACTTGAAAGAAAGCATTTCACAGCATTTGAATATTTTAGTATTAAAGAAATCCCCAAGGCTGGTATTTCTAGGTAAAACAGCTCAAAACCCCAAACACTTCACCTTTATTTTGAGAATGATAGTTTAACTGGTTGCTTAGTAGTTTTTTCACTCCAGTGTTGAAGTGGATTAAAATCTGCACTGTCTATTAAGGAAACACACCAACTAGACCTTTCTCAGTGGGCTAATTTTTGCTACCAAAGTACAGAAGAGTAGCATTACACGGCTTTGCTCTGAACTCTCCAAGTGATGCATTTGCATGCTCATTGCTGATCATTTTTAGCACCATACCATGTAATGCCAATTATAAGTGTAATTCTTTCTGACCTTGCAGCAACTGTGTGCAGTATCGCTTTTCACTCCTAAATCCGGATTTTATTCTAGAGTGTTTTGGGTTTCTTGATCCCAGCTAAGACCCTTACCTTGCAAACAACTGACACAGACGTTTGACCCTGGTGACACTAAGGAAACATGGTGCTAGCAGAAGAGACAGCAGCTTCTCTCAGCATGTTTACACATTTCTGACACTCAGGTAACCAGCCAGCAGCAAGGAGTCTGCTGCTGCCTTGAGACAGGAAGTCTTACTGGAGTTAATGAGTAAGTGACGGAAGGCAGGAAAACTGCATGTCCCAGAGTTACAAGATAAGGACAATTAAAGAAGTTCTACAAGAATGTGAAGGCTAGCAGGATTAAGCTGCATCCTGAGAGGGAGCCCGGTTCTCCATCCTTACAAGAAGCCTCAAGCTGGCCGCGATGATTCTCGGAGACGGTTGTTATCGCATACCTGTCTTATTCCTCTGTCAGATGCTGCCCCTAGTGGCATGGAAAACTGAAGCGGTTCAGCATTTCAACTCCCGCAGTTAAATCTGGTAGATTAAAACCGGTTTCTACCGTAATGCATAAAGATAAAAAACATGGTGGCATTGTCTTTCTGCACTGCTGACTTTCTCAGGATGCTGATGTTAGAAAATCAGAGTAGCTTCTGACACATGGGTAAGTTTCAAGTAATAAGAAACAGACAGTTTGAGATTTGTCAACCCAGTAGTAGGCTTCTTCAGAATTGCCGGATTGCCATATTTTATTTTTTGTCAGTGAACTTCTTCTGGAGAGAGAGATATTCATTCATAGATGGCAAATCTGTGCAGGGTAACATAAGTATGCTTTGAGGATACCTGCTTACTAGCCTGGCCCAAACTCGATGTTTCCCAAAACCAAAGCACATAGCTCACAACATGTATTAAAGTCAGCTTAATATAACTGTCAATGTCCCTAATGAAGTGGCACAAATCTCTTGTGGTTGGCAATACACCACATCTTACTAACACTTTATAATTATGAGTAGGGTGATATGCCCCCTCTACTCCTCTCTTCTCTGCTTATCCTTCTGTTCCTATCCCAGTAATGAATGCTGTTGGTATGAAGGTTTCTGGGCACAATTTGAGCTGATAGCAGTAGAGGAAATGGTCACAACAGTGATGCCCTCTGAGCTGACCACAGAAAGCCTCTTAGAAAAAAAACTTGTGCAGGACTTGTCTGCCTGTGGATTCTGTGGAAGACAGAAACACACACACAACCCCCTGACCTTTTGCTTGAAAGTTAAGAGCTTCTAAAAGTAAATAAATAGAAGATTTTCTGAATAAATTGCTTGCAAATAGAAAAAACAAAACAAAACAAAACCTTAAAATTGAACACACACTGGATGAGGCTAGTTCAGTGGCATCAAAACTAAGATTTTATTCCAGCTGTGCTTGGGGAAGCTTGAGAATGAGAAATTGGCATTACACAATGAACACAGTTTTGCCAAGTGGAGCTCTCAAGCTAGCAAGAACAGGGCTGCTTCTGCACCTTTCCTGGTAGTGGTGGTGGAACCAGGGGGAACACAGGAGGAGCAAATCTAATTCTCAGCAGGTCTTTGGGAAGATTAGTATTGACAGAAGGTTCTCTTAGGCAGTGTCGTATTTCGGAACCAAAAAGAGACTGCAGCCGAGCATATCTTTTCCCCAGCCTCTCACAGTACCAAGTTATCAGCAAGGTGTATGTCAAAACACAGCCTGCCAAGTATATTTAAAGCACTCAGTTTAGTTCTCTGAGAAGTTTCTCTATCTTAACCTGACAAGCTACCTCCTAACCTATTCCTGTTTTATCCTGTGATTTTATTACAGCCTTGTAGAGAGAATACCTTACCTCAGAGACACAGTTGACATAGTTGAGTATGAAATGCAAGGTGGAGCGGAGGAATTCAAAGAAAAGAAGGCCTAGCTACAGCCTCTTTTGTAACCATCTCTCCCTTCTCCCAGCGAAGCAAATGAGTATTGAAAGGGCATAGGTGAAACCTGCTCTGTAAAGGAATCATTGCATAGCAGCAGATGTAGCATTAACAGTCATGCACCAGAAGAAACAGCTCAGTAGGAGTTAAGCAAGCAGTGTATACACAGTACATCAGTAAACCAACTGCAAAGCAACAGCTGTATGCTACAACTCAATCTGGCTCTGAGCCTTCTGAAACTGCAGAGATGACGCAGTGTTGGCAGCAGTCAAGAAGCAGGGGACAAGATGAGGCTGTGACAGTTAGCTGGCCTTGTTCTCCATGCCACCACAAGTAATCCTAGTGTCTGTGAGAAAATGAAATGTTTTAGACAGAGTGCCTTCCCTTCTTGCACTGTTGCCACAATAAATGTAGCAAAACTCACTGTGTACTTCTCCTTCTGTATTTTTTATACACTGTGGCAACAAGGTAGAAGAAGAAAACAAATGTTTATTTGTATAAACACTCTCAGTACAATGCATAGAAGTTGCTCAAATTCCATTAAGTCTCCAGGTAAGAGACATGGAGTTTGCAAAGACGAGTACTAACATTACAGAAAGAAAGAGCAGTGACTCATGATAAAAAGTTGGTAAGGGCAGAACTACTGTCTTAACTGAAGAGAGAAGGTGTTCAGATTATGTTCCAGTCTGTGCAACAGTACAACTTAGACTTTTGCACAAGCACATGCAAGAAGGCTCAACACAAACCAGCCTTGACTGCTGGGATTCTGAACAGAAGCTGAGTAGATTGCAGCAGCTGTACATTCAGTAAATTGATGTGATAAAAGAGAGATTGTCAGTGCTGAAGCATAATTAGCATGATAAAGCTTACAAGGTAACCAAGTCACAAATTAAACAGTATTTAGATGATCCAAATACTCCTTCCAGAGTTCTGACCTGCCTTCACTTATAAATGATAGATTTTTTCCACATTATGAAAAATATATGGGCTGGCAGACAGTCATAGGTACATCAAAGATCCAGCTGAAAAGTGTGTTACTTGTAGTTTTCCTCCATAGGGTATGCATCTGTACGTGACAGCATGTAATTCAGCATAAAGGTTCTGCAGAAATTAGGCTGTGTAAATCTGTAGCCATCAAGCAGTTTTGACAGCACAAGTCAAAGCAACAAGACATCAAAACCAGAGAAAGGAATCATCTTGCTTTGTTTGAAACCACTTTTATTAAAAATGCAGGGTTAATTAAATCACTGTTTCATCAAGGAAATATTAAATTCACATTTTACATATTGAAATATTACAAAATAACCATCCAATGGCTACTATAGCTTGCTTTCAATGACTGGGACTTGGCCCATTTTCACTTATTTTCATCCACCATCCACAGCAATCAAAAAATCAGCTTTTTTGGTAATCCTGAAAAATATAAATCACATTGTTACCAAAGTAAAGGAGTACAGCCCCCTCCTCAAGATTCTGGTATTCATTTGATACCATTCCTGAGATGCACCTACTCTGAGCTCCTTAATACTGTTTGCCGCAGCAGTAGTACATGACAACTTTTCCCAATGAATCTATGATAGGATGCTAGAATCCAAGCTCACTTGAATCAGTATGTATACTTCAAATGAGTCCCAAATTCTGTAATTGTGTTAACTGCATTTGAGATACGTGTAAGTATTTCTCTTTGTTGGTTTAAAAAGCTAGCCAGTTAGTTGTACTTTAAAAACTAAAAAAGGCAAGCTATTCTAAGGCTTAACCCTGCCCCACCACACATACATTCAATGATTTTTCTTAGGTGCTGTCATTACCCAGCAATAAGCTGTTGGCAGGAAGTAATAACCCTCTTAGTGTCTGCCTCATCGTTTAATCACATCTTTGTTTAGTATCATCTGTAAGGATGATGAGGGCAGTACTTTTTTGATTCTATTCCACATCTTGTCCCGTCACTTCTTCATATGCTACTTCTTTGTAATGTAGGTAAAATAAAGCATAGCTGCCTTCTGGGATGGATATCAACCTTATTATGAAAGAACCCAATAGTTCTTACCTGCCCTATAGGTGGAGGTCTCCTCTAAAATACACTAACACTGGATCACACCCATGAACTTCAAACGAATGCCCAGACAACACAAATTCTTAACTTTAGATACAATGTTGGGTTTTTTTCCACAAACCAATATAGAATGGCTCTGAAATTAGACAGGTTCCTTATATCACATTAACTAAGGAAAAAGTTTAGTGCTGTATTTTTGTATCTGTTTTGTGAACCTACAAATCTGTAAAAATGCAGATTAATAGGACTACAAACTGGTGTCCTGGGGAAGCAGTGCTGCTTTTGATTACATGTTTGCCAGAGTGGAGAAGATGGACAATGATGTCATCGTAGTATCAGAGTCTCCACATACTTCACTGATAAGAAATAAGTGGTAGCAATACCTAAAAATACTGCATCTGTAATACTTTTTCCAGGCAGTCATCCATCTAATGATAGTTTCATCCTGACAATAAACACACTTTCTTGAGAAGTACAGCTGCCACACATTTCAGTTGAGTGAACACACCCCACAAGCTACAGAGGCTTGTTCTTGTGGAAAAGCAGCTCTTACACTAATGGCATATATCTCTTTCTCTCATGGCAGCCAGCCCCTGCTATCAACGTTTTATAAGAGGGTATCCATCAATAATCAGTTCACTGTGCTAAGTTCCAGAGTGCTACCTCAAGAGGGCTAAGGGAAAGAGAATGCACTGGGCAGGACGCAAGCACAGGCCAGCCTAAGAATTTTAGGGAATGCAACTTATTTCTTTGAAATGACCTTTGTACATTTCCACTCTTAATAAGAATAAAAATGTGCTGTACTTTGAATTGTATTTAAACAAAGACTGTAGGATATTCTTCCAAAGCAATATTCAGATTTTAGCTTTAGATGATAACACCATGTAAGGATGTCGTATGAAATCCAGGGTAGATTTGCTAGCTCTAACACTGGCTTTCTCCTTTAACATTTGTTGGCAGCAGATGATTTACCTTTGAGATCCTCTGATTCTTAGCTAAGGCAGTTACAGAATATAATGGAAAATTCACAAAACAAACCCCATTAGGTTTCCATTTCCATTATATCCCTTTTTATACTGATACTCAAATGTCTCAAAAAGTAATGCTGACTTCCTAAATGCCTTTGTTACAGCCAATCTCAAAACTCCTGGCATTTAACACACAAGTTTGATTTCCTCTTGCTAAAGATGAGACTTTTGGAAAGACATTAAAGCCATTAGTGTTCGAGCTTGATACAGCTCTAGAAACTGCCCACTATCAAATGCAAGACTTCAAATGGTGAAGTCACAGAATTCAAGGCAGCATTTCTTCCTCGTTCCTGTCCTTTAGGTAACAAGCATATTTTAGGGCTTGTACTCCAAAACACTGATCACAGACCTCCACATGGTCCTCGCAAAAGGACCTAAAAAGCTTAATTTAAATACTGATGCTATGGTAACTTGACGAATTCCAACATGTTGGTTGAACCATGGTACTAGGGTCAACCAGAGTCAACTGGTTAAATTTTTCTTTGAGATTAGAATCTTAAGATAGTGAAGTAATGCATTTTCTCTTTAATTTGACACAGACTGTGAAACAATAAGCGCCTGAAAAGTAAGTTAGACTCTAATAATGTAGCTGTCTCTCTGAATTTGAGAGGAAATACACTTTCATGGAAGCATCTCCACTCTAAAAATGTATCACTCTGGTATTAAAACAATCTCATACCAGCAATAGCAAGAAGCTAATGCTAACCTGACAGCTGCTATCTATCATAATCTAGCTGTTAAGATGACCAGCTCCCAGTTTAAGAACTAATATTTGTCATTCTGCTAAGAATTCTAGGCAATTCTAGGTAATTTCCCAGCAAATACAGGTCTTAAGTGCTCAGAGCTTTTCTTGCCGTGAATATATGAAGCACATCCTACTGTTAGGGGAAGACTGGAGGCTCCATATAGATGTTAGGGAATAGCCTTGCCTTTCAAAAGAGTCACTGAAATGTGCTTAATTTCCTTACCCAGAGCAGTCTTAACAGTTTACTTGCTTCTCCACTTCTAAGAAAGTGCAGAAATGTCTTCTGAATCCAATTTACATTCTGCCATTTGCTAGAATAACATGCTTTGTTTCTCTCTCACACTCTCTTTTTTTTTTTTTTTTTTTCCCTCTTTGTTTTAAGTGATGTAAAGTTATTTCCACCTCAGTAAGATGTCTCAGGAAAAAAAAAAAAAAAAAAAAAATCACTGGGGTGGCAAACCATAATAGCCTGTGTTTTAATGGGCAGTACCAAACCCCATGACAGAAATTAACAGGATTGGGTATTTCTCCTAACAAATAGATTCCTAAGCATCATAAGAGAGACTTGTTTTTCATACTAGCTCTGTTAGAACACAGAACTAAGTCATTCTCACCCTAAAGCATTTATCCTAAATCATAAATCATTAAAGGGCTTCAGCCGGTGTTGGTGCCCATGGGTGTACTGCATTCAGAATTTTTGTTCTGAAACACCACAGGTATCGCATTTTCCCTGAGCATGTAGCAAGGTTACCTTGATCTACTCCATCTGTTCTTTTTCTTTTTAAATTTGAAAGTGCATTCTGTTGCTCCTTCGCAACTTCTCCAGGACAGTTGGGTCTTGGCAACTGACCTCCGGGCGTTGGTCCTGGTCGGTTACTGAAATACTTTTGTTTCAATGCCTTAATGATAATGGAAGAAAAATAACAAAGTAGTTAAAGTGTCAACACACCATCTACAAAGAGGTTACAATGAAGTAAAGCACTTGCAATTGGGATTTCAAAACTACTTGGATACTTTTATAGTAGAAGGTCACCTTGGGGCAAAACAAGATTTCGTGATCTCAATGACTACCCACCACACTTTGATTTGTAAGTCAAAAATAATTACTTTTGACTAGTGCTCAGACATCTTAACAGAACTTGAGACAGCACTGCAGGTGGTTTTCTACAAACAGAAAGTTTCTAGCTCTGAAGAGCTTACATTCTGAATAGACAGATGAGACAAGAGAATAAAAAAGTAGTAATAAAGAAAGATTAGAATATATCCAAAGTCTTGATCTGACCCAGGACCTGGACACCAGTTGTTCTGCTAGCTTTTAAGATAGGTCTTTCCCCAAACTTGAACTGTGCTATTTCTCATTGTAAATTCTGAGAAAAATTAATTTGAATTAGATCATAAGATAAACACAAGTGAGCAGGGTTAATTTTATGTACTGGAATTACAAACCCTATTTTAGAATTTTGAAATTCCAGAGCTTCCATAAATGGTGGTTAAGGAAAAGAGGCTAAACTCTCTCTTAGTTCATCATTACTTTTGCTAATGTCCACTACATGGCATTCAATGCCAGCTATAAATTAAGCTAATACAGTAAGTGCAGGTTGTTTCCTGCCTTAAACTGTGGTGGTCAATAAAAATACTAGACTAGAAAAATAATGTATATTTAATATTCAAGTTACTATCCTACTATACGACCTGTAAAATTACTTCATATGTACGAACTAGTACAGAGATGTCCCAAAACTAACTAGTTGGAAATTTATAGTGAAAGTTCCTAAAGATGGTGACCAAAAAAACCTGAATGTGTTCTGAAAAAGTCTTCTCGTAAAAAGATACATGCACTAAATTCCTGGATTTGGATCTGCCTTGCTTAAAAAGCAATGAGGGAATCCTGCCCTTCAGGGGCCAACTCTTTCTCGCATGCTTCCCTAACAGTACAAAGTGATGGAATATGGTTTTGGAACTGCCAACTACTGTATCTTCCTCATAGCAGAATGTAATATTCTGAACTAGAACATTCTGCAAGGTTTTCATTCAAAATCCTTCATTTCTTCCCATCAAGGAGTAGTGAAATTAAGATCAGTTTCAGATTATAGTTCTGGTTTAAATCACCACAAAATTTCATGTTAAAAAAGAATCCAAAAAAAGTTTAAATGAAATTGACAAAGAGACTGGATGAAGTAAGGATGAAAACCTTTCAAACCCAGGGAACAAGACATGCTATGTTAACACTAAAGTTTCAAGCTTTAGGTGGCTGAATTTTGAATGTCAGATATTAAGAATGTCTGAATGCCATGATTCATACAAATTTTAGTTGTCTACCTTTGCTATATATTGGGACAGGGATGGTCAGTCAGCATTATTCAGGTCTGTCAGTTGTTTCTATGGAAATATGTTTCCAGTATTTCATAGACAAAGCTATATGACATTACATTTCAAAACTGGCTTACTAGCTTCAAAGTACATTTATATCCAATATTAATGGTAAATTAACAAACATTAGGATATAATGCAAATGTACTATACCTGAGTAGCTGTAAGCCTTGTGCAAGGATTAAATGTAAATAAGCCTTGCAGAAGATCAAGCAAATCATCACCAGCTGCACTGAAGATATGGTGAAGGGGCATTCCAGGAAAAGACTTAAATGTGACATAATCTGGAAGACTTGTCATCCCCTAGAAAGGTGTATAAAATAGAACCTATGTTGAAATTTCAAGCACAGAGAACTCCTGTCTTTCATCAGAAACAAACTATCTTTCAAAACACCTTGCTAATTCTTGGTCAATGAAATAAAATTAAGAACAGTAGCTCCTGTAGACTTCTGTTAAAAAAAAAAAAAAAAAAAGGTAACTGTTACAATTGTTTCACACATTCCCTTTCTAAGTGCTTTCCTTTCCCTGCTTTAGTGGTGACCAGTTCAAAAGGAAAGCTGCAGACAAATTATGTAAAACTTTTTTTTTTTTTTTTTTTGTGAACTGACATGGTAGAAAAGACAAGATTCACAAAAGAGCAGTCGCATTTTCTTCAAGTTAATAATACACTGTCCTCCTCCTCCAAGTTAGCTGATCATCAAAAGCATTTTGAAAAGCACAATCCAAACTTTTTATCTGGGGAGTGTGGAGAGAGAAAGAAAATAGGCCAAGCAGGTAGCAGCAGATGAATTGCATGCTTTTTTATCCTGTAGGTATGAAATAAATCCCACTGTATTCAAATTCTATCATAAAAAATTCTTGTAGCAGACAATTATCCAAACATAACATTTTAATATTTTAAATATTTTAAATCTCTAGTCACCACACTTCATTAAGCTTCCCCAAGCAAAATACAATATGAACACTGAATTGCAAAATGTGCTCAATTACAATCCTCGCAATAAAGCTTTCAGTTCTTGAGAGGCATGGGTTTGCAAATTAATTTGGGAATGCATCATCTCTGTCATGCTAGTATCTCCTGTTCTCTCCTTTTCCCACCTATATCTTAACTCTTCCTGTTCAACGCAAGCAGAACTGTCACTGCAAAAATCTTCATGCCTTTCATTTAGAATCCCAATGCAATAACAGAATTGTGTTGGGCTACAAATGCCTTACACAGTATTTCTCCATACGGCTATAGCTCCATCTGGTTATTGCTTACTACAGCATTCAAGCACCATTTATGCAAAGGAAAAGTGGCATAGAGAAGGAGCAGAGCTGGGATAGGATGACTTTTTGAAGTCCAGAGGGTGCTTCCACAACTCAATTACAAAAAAAAGATGGTCTGATCAGGGAGCTCTGGAGCTTCTGTGCCCATTGGCTGGTCCAAGCTGCCCATCTGAAGAAGCCATGCCCTGCTTCCTTTCAGTCTGCCTAATAACCATGATTAGGTTAGGTCATTGTGTGCCCTGACACTATGTTTGACCAGGTATTACTGAATTTATTGTCATCTCAGAGATAGCTGTACTACTAATTTGTGTTTGTTACAGTACCATTACTCTAAGATAAACTGTTTTCCCTAAAGCTGTTCGTCTGGTGTTTCTTACTATACCCCAAATCTCTAACTTATCTAGGCCAAACTAAGACTCTAAAAATTGTTCCTACTTCTGAAAGCAATTAAAGGCTTTCAGGTTAAAGCAGACTAATTAACCTAGCATCTCAAAAACATAAAGCAGCAACAATAATTTCACACCAATATCCATGGGAAACTGTGGATAAATACAGAAAGGTAACCAAGAAGTTCCATTACTGTTGCTTAATGCTAAAAGCACTGCTATACTGACCAAATATTTATCAAGAGAGATAATAAATCTCAGCTGCTTATCCTCCTCTGTGAAATCAGGCAGCTGCGTTCCAAAAATCTACTTGAGTATTCTCGTACACTCCTTAATTTTGAAACCTAAACCAGAGAGTTATCAAGTGAAACTAATGTCAGCCTGATAAACAAAAGAACTTACAGGCCACAGGTCTTCTGTTGGAGTGCCTAGTGTTTCAAATATCTTTGTTAGCTGGTCAAGATCAGAGTCTCCAGGTAAAAAGGGAACCTAGAAGAAGGCAACAACATTTGATCGAATTAACTTCTGAATTTCGGTTCTAGAGAAAAAATGTGAGCTACGCCTCATAATTGCAGGGCAAAACATCTTTGCGTATCAGCTGCCCACAAAGATACACAGTATTTGAGGGTTTCTAATGATGTCCAAATAGATTCTGAAGGTTTCTTGCAAGCCAGGTTTGATAGCACTGACTTGATAGCAGAAAGCTAACTGTAAATTAAACCACCAGCATGTTTATGTAAAATAACAAAATAAACAGGAAAGGTTTTACATTTCATTTGCCAGTTTAAAGTTGATTGGTCACAGCGATCTTTCCATAATCTGCTCCCTGAAGTAAGGTTTCATATATAACCAATACATTTAAAGTGAATTGTAGCTAGATTACACAAGCAGCAGTAAGGCTGATGGAATGAAGAAGAGGAGTGACCCGCTAGGACAGAAGCTGCCTAATCAGTGTCATACCTCATTTAAACTAAGCAGAAGACAGACAAGAAGTTACTTGCCCAGTTCAACTTGAAGCTTGCATATCAGGTACCCAATGCCAAGGAAAAAGCGACTTCATAGCCGAAGCAAAATTATGAGCAATTATAGGCAGCAATGAACAGAGACTTCCAATGACTGTGATGCTTATGGAACCTTAGTCTATTCTAAACCTTCACTTTTCTTACTGCTACCAAGTTTTTGGAAGCTTTTTTCTCCCTCCTTTTCTTTGTTTCCAAAATCGCCTAACTGCCTTTGCCTGCTGCTGCTAGCAGGAGAGAGGAAGCCCCCACACAAAGTTGTAATGCACTGAAGAGCAAATCCATAATGCTTACATTTTAAGACTTACCCTAAGAAGCAGTTCAGCTAAAATACAACCAACAGCCCACATATCAACACCAACACCATACATTCTAGCACCAAACAATAGTTCTGGGGCTCGGTACCACCTGAAAATAAAACACATTTTGGAGAAAACTCACAAAAGGGTTTTTGTATATTTTGCAGACCTGCTTTTTAAAGCATATCTTAAATAAGCATGCCATAAACATTAATAAATATTTTAATCGTGTCAAGCTTTTGCCTTGTACAAGGTAATGCGAATAGCTACAAAAAGAAGATTCTGAGTGTCAAGAGTAACAAAAAGTAACAGCTGTCTTGCTCTGAAAGCCAGGCTGACAGGCAGATACATTATTTCCACATGTTTCAAAAGAGTATCACACACACCAGAACAACCCCACGATGCATGCTCCAGCAGCTCTTACAGAGACTTTGCCAAACAATGCTTTCTTATGCTTCTTTGGGAGGCTCTTGCCACTACAGCCACATCACATGAGCTGGATGTCAAACTTTCAAGATGTTGATTTGGCATGGCACATTTCAAGAGACACTACAAGACAGCTACACAGTCACTATGTAATTAAAAAATAGTGTCTTACCTTGTTACTACCTGGTGTGTATAAACTCTGTTCGGGCTTCCAAAAGATTTTGCCAAGCCAAAATCAGCCAATTTTAAAACCCCATTTTCATCTAATAACAAATTATTTGGTTTAAGATCCTGTCAGTACAGAAAGCAAAGAATGACTTTTATCAGTGTTGATAAAAACCTGGCATATAATGAACCTCCTGGGAGGTGTGCTATCACAGTATTCTAATATACAGGCTTCTGATTCTATTGTAAGTCTACATTATAAAGAAAAAAACCCCTAAAAACCCACCCACCAACCCTGGAAATCAAGTGTTTTATCATACACAAAAAACATAGTGAAACACACTGTCCTGGGTTCAGCAGTAGCAGTGATATTTTTCCTTCTTAGTAGCTGGTGCAGTGCTGTGTTTCTGACTTTCAGCCTGGGAACAACACTGGTAACACCAATGTTTTTAGTTGTTGCTAAGTAATGTTTACTCTAAGGACTTCCTGGGTCTCACGCTCTGCCACGGAGGAGGGGAAGTCAGGAGGAAGCAGAGACAGGACACCTGACCCAAACTAGCTGAAGAGGTATTCCATACCACAGCACATCATACCCAGTATATAAAGTGGGGGCGGTTACCCAGAAGGGCTAGATCACGGCAAGCAGCTGTGTGGTTCTGAGTTACCAGCTGGGCTTAAACCAGGACACACACCCATTTGAATATTATCATATCTAAGCTGCAGAATTGTCAGAATTTTTTTGAAAAAACAAGACAAACCACAACAGAACAATGCCTCCTAATAGGTTTCAGCTTTGCTGAAGTAACAGCAGTTCTATCTTAACTGCGTAGTTGCCAAATGTATAATAGAAAGACCTTGCAAGTATTTCAATTAACTGTAGAAATCATGGAAGTGATCCAATTTAATACAGTAATAGTGTCCTGCGGGTTGACCTCTGGCCAGCAAAAATGCACCCACACAGCCATTTGATCATCCCATTCTGATTTCTTCCCTCGCCTCCTCCCCAGCAGGACAGGCGAGAGAACATGAGCAGCAAAAGTGAGAAAACTCTGGGAGCAATATTGTGGCAGTTTAACAGGTAAAGGAGAGGGGAAAAAAACCAACAAGGCAAGCAAGCAGCGCAACAGAAATTATTCACCACCTTCCACAGAAGACAGTACCCAGGCAGTCTATAAACAACAGTCACCATGGAAGACTCAGCACCCCCTTCTTCCTCTAGCTCAGTCTTTATTGCTGAGCACAGTGTTGCATGGCATGCAGTATCCCTCTGCCCAGCTTGAGTCAGCCATCCCAGCTCTGTTCCCTCCCCAGTTTTTGCCGAACCCCAGCCTCCTTGCTGAAAAGCAATGAAGCCCTGACAGCATCAAGCACTGTTCAGCTATAAACAGTGTGTTACCAGAACTGTTCCAAGCACAAATGAAAAAAAAAAAACACCGAACACCACACACTGCACATCTTACAGGCTGTTTTGATAGTTAAGTCCATCCCAGCCAGATCCAATTCAGTGCTCACCCAAGTCACATTTAACTTGAGGCACTTCTATATAAATATCTAAATAACCATATCAATCAGTCTTACACTTCTGGTACTGTTACCATCTCTCCAGCTAGCATGCAAACCTAGGGACTAACAGCATCCAAACTTCAAAACTATCTTACTTAGACTTCAGACTCAAATTCCATCAAATGTGACTTCTGTTACAACATCCAGGCTATCAATTTATTACATGCTTACCCTGTGTAGAATCCAGTGCTGATGTAAATATTCTAATCCTTGAAGGGTCATCAGCATATATGCCTTGATATGAGACTGTGTCAACACAATACTAGTATCCTTTATAATAACCTGTAAAGTGTTAGATTGACAGTAAGGCTTACCATGCAAGATTAACTTACTTCCATTCTTCCAGATCAAAAGTTATTTCATCCTTTAAGACCAAATTTAAATTGGCAATCACATACTTTCTACCATTCTCACCTTTTTTTTTTTCCAGGAAAATGTCTATTCTGGAGATCAGAAATTGAAATGGGGAGTCCAGACATCCCACATGAACTTTGCATAACAGGCAAATGAGAAAATGGGGGGGAAACACAAGTATATTATTTTATCTCAGTTCCAGTTTGATACCCAGGCTTTACAAGACAAAGATGTATACACAAAAATTATAAATGTGTTAGTGAAGTTGAAATGATGTTCCCACTTCCTTGTTTCTTTATGCAACCTATGTATCTGGTCTTTGCGAATGCAATGGTTTTCTATTTTCAAGAAGATAGGAAGAATGACCACTTTACTGTATTTTAACAAATTGCTTAAGTTTTCTACATTCCTCGCTTTTTTAACATGAAAATTCTATGTAAACATCCTGTTTGCAAGTATTTTCTATATTACACCCCAATGTGCTTCTTAATATCACAGTCCAGTTCAGTAAAGGCATTTCCTAAGTTTTAAGTTGTTTGAGACTTATAAAAATAGCTAAGACTACACAAATTTTCATGTATGCAGCACATGTCCAATCACAACAGGCTACAGTCCAAAATGGTGGCCTGGGTGATACTACAATACAGTTAAATGCTCCACATACCATTATGTAGTACAGAAGTATTTTATTCCTCTTTGTTCACTATTACCTTCTTCAGCTCTAAATGCTGCATAGCTACTAAGTCAACAGAATGAATCCTCTAAAAAGTCTACTCATTAACTTCTATTAGCAAAAACCTGATCTAACCTTTTCAGTCTTGCATTCGTCTGGCTTTCAGCTAGCCTGTCAATGTTTTCTTTTAACATTTTAAATGCAATCTCTAGTTCTTAACAGCATGTGTAATAATCCTGCTTAACAACTACAATAATTTCAGTCCAGAGTACGTATAATGTGTGCATATACAGATCTGACATGAACTGCTAACTAGGACAGTTTTCCAAAACAAAAAATCTTGCCCCATACTATCTCATATAAAGACTTCCACAAAACCAAACTGACTTAAGGCCTTGGAGAATGAAGATACTGACTTGAAAGTACTTAGCATCATTACATTTTTAAGAATGGATCAGGTGCATGTGACTTTAGCACCAGCTCATCACTTGGTACACTTTAGTATCACACTTCTTTGACCATGTTTGATGATATTATGCTTAGCACTTGCACTCTGAGAGCATGATCTATGGATTGAGGTATGAGAAAACTAACATAGTAAACAATCTGTTTCCTGAAGATCATGCTGACAAACATTTAAAAGTAAACACATTATCAGCTGAGAACTCACAAAAATTGTGAAATTGTTCAAACTACTTTTAAGACACAATATTAACCAACTGGCAATGTAAGCCACCTTTCTCATATGGGCAAATGTAATCTTGTTAAAACAGTATTAAAAAAGAAAAAAAAAAAACATTTGAAGATATGGAAATAAAAGTCATTAAAAATCTTACCTCTAGATCCGTTTCCATGAAATCAAATACCAAACTAATATTGGACTTGTGTCCAAATGCATCTTGAAGCTGTAAAACCAAATACATTATGATGAAGCTACTCTTGTACTTCCAGTTTTCTAAATTTCTGCACCATTGTAGTCTGCATGTGGATTTTCAGCTTGCTGAACTGGTTTACATTTTTCAACTTGCAATACAAAAATTCCTACTCAGTTTAGCTTCTTAATTCAGTCTCACATTATTAAAAAAAAAAAAAAAAAATTTTTCACTGTGTCAGCTACAACAGGTAATCTAACCTTGTCCTCTCCCCAAACGTTGCTGTTCTACAAAACTCCCATCCTTTCGAGAGACCAGACTCAGTTTTCCTATGGATTCAGCTCTGTGTATCTGCTTCCCATAAGCATGCAGTACTTAGAAATTTTAAAGTATCTTTAGCTCCAGCTATCTGTAGCTGGAAGTCAACTGAAATGCAACTGAAAAGGTACAGATTTTCCTCTTCCAACAGAGGTTTTAGATACCAGCACAAAAACCTAATAAGCCACATGAATCCCACTTTACCACTGCTTACGAAAGCCTGCTTTAGTCTGTCACCAGTTCCATATGAAGCAAACAATCAGCTAAATTCAGCACTGTACTCACCTGCAAGTCTATCAAGACAGATGCAACATCAGGTAATCTAAATTTCCACAATTCACCATTAATATTCACACAGCCTCAGGCTAAAAAGTAATAGGATTTCAAAGCAAACTACTTTGTCCTTGTTACTGAAACAGTTGGGTCTTGGTTTTGGTGTGTTTGTGGTTTTTTTGTTTGTTTTTTTTTTTTTTTTTGGTGTGTGTGGTTTTTTTTTTTGTTTTGTTTTGGTTTGGTTTGTTTTTTTTGTCATAACACTTGGTTTATTGCCCATTTTGGCCTAGAAAAAAATAGCTCAAATAAAATTAAGTATCACATCCATGACCCAACTAATTCTAAATTTCAGTCTGAGTCTGTATTAAAAGTATTTGAGGACTGATTCTAGAAGTAGCATTCATTTTACTTACACCAATAATATTTGGATGACTTAGCTCCTGTAACAATTTTATCTCCCTGAGGGCTGTTCTGTTGATTCCTACATCGAAGAAAAAAAAAAAAGGAATTAAAACCCCCGAAGATGACAGACAGAACAGAATTTAAAACTTTGGATTAGCTCCAAAGAAATTTCCCATTCTGTTAATCATGGACAATTTAGTACTGCAACATAACTTTCACACCACTCAACAATTTGTTAAACAACAAATATTGCCAAAGGTGAGATTTCTGCAGAATACAAGTGAATGTACACTTTCTTCAACAGCAAATAAATTCTACACCACAGTAACCTGATTTAGATTGTGAAGCAACATGTCCCCCCTTTGGCAAAGAGGGAAGTTCTAGCAAAAGCCTGGGTGTTGGGGGGGAGGGAACTGAAAATCAAAACTCTCTGGCAGCCTGCTCAGCTGTGATGACTCTCGGATCAGTGCTCAGTTTCCGTTAAAAATTCTCCCTTTAGAACAGAATTGGAGAATTCAGTACAAAGATTCTTCACTGGGAAGCTGGTAACCTGATGCAGGATACATAAAGAATGACAGCCTACACACATACAAGATTCTACTGCGCCACACAGGCTGTAAAAGAAGACCAGGATTAGTGGGTTTTCACTTGCTATATCTATGTCTAAAGGCATGTGGCTAGTTAGAGCACACGATCAAAGGAACACTACTCTATAGACCCAATATCTCAACAGAAAACAAACCCACATAGAGACAAAGAGTTATAAGATTGTTGTTTTTATCAACTTTTGTCTCACCAAAATCACAAAAATAGAGCAAAGGAAACACCTGAAAACAGAGATAAATACTCTTACCCATCTTGAAATATTTAAGAGACATGCATCAGTACAAAAAGGTATTCTAAACTCAGTGCTGTAAAGATTACTATTCTATGCTATATATTCCTGTTTGTGTTCGTCTTAAACTGAGAAAGCAAAGTGGTTATATACTCATATTTAGACATCTACCATGCATGCAGACAGCTCTGCTGCTTTTTCTGTCCCAGCAGTTTGGGAATCAAACCCCTACTAAGCCTTACATAACAGCTGAGCTCATTTTCCTCAGCCAAGTTGAGGTGTAACAAATTAAAAGGTACCAATTTACAACAACAAAGCGAATAAAGTAGCAAGAATTTGGTTTATTACTCACCATCTTTAGCTTCTGATCTATGTCCCAGTTTAATCTGAAAAGAAAGGTTTTAAATTATATAAGGTTCAGCCATCTGTCCCAAAGTTAGGGGGCACATTCTTCTGCACTGCTCTTCTAAGACACAATGAGTTTCAGTACCATGAAGCACTTTACCAGCTAGGGTTGGTTTTGGTTTGGTTTTTTTCCCTTTAAAAATAAATGTCTCTACAGTATTACTTTTTAAAAAAGCTTAAGAATAGACATGATGATGCTGAAAGCAGACATAATGCAAACTGGCTGTACAAAATGCCTTGTAGCCACAAAGCTTTATTATACTACTAACATGCTTCTTGTTGGGGAAAAATGAGAGTGAAGTAACTGACAGTTGTCTTACAATGATTGTAGTAAAATCAGCATACTCTGTAAACAGGAGCTGGCTTAAAGTCCTATCTCAGTCATCTACTATCCTGAAATTTTCAAGTCCAGAACCCTACCATTGATATTTCCAGATTATAAAAGTTAAGAAAACATTCTGATAGAAACAAGAATGCTTTACGTAACATGCTGCCATACAGGTAAAGTATTATAATGCTAAAAGGGATTAGTGTATCAAACAAAATTACCTACTATTGATACTGTTTGGCTTCCTCAGTAAAGCAGGCTCTTTAACTAACCAAAGCACTGTAATGTGCATTTTTTCATCCCTTACAAAGCACTAGAGCTAATCACCTGGTTTTAATACAAAAAATTCTTGCAATCTCTGAGAATCATAGAATAGTTAGGGTTGGAAAGGACCTTAAGATCATGAAGCTCCAACCCCCTTGACATCTTCAGATGGTATGGACAGAAATTGAAACAAGATGTTAATATTTTCCATTGAAACTGTTAAATCGTGTAAATGTCAAACTGCTTATTTCAACTGGTTGTTCGCATGTCTAATCTACTGTAAGCAAGGCCCACAAAATGTAACCACATTGCTAGAATAGGATGTAACCATACTGTAAAATGAACTCTTTGTCCATAGGAAACAACTGCAACAAACGCTGAAACTAGTCCAAGGAGCTTATGTAATCAGAACAGAAACCGTGCATGCTTAAGCTAAAAGGTAACTAAAGGATAAGTGATGAAGAAGGAAAGACCGCCCGAGGAAGTAAACGACCACCACGAAGGACTAAAGTTCCAGTAATAAGTCAATAGATGGCAGCAGAGACCGCGAAATAACGAACTTCATGCACACGTAACTAGTGCTTGGAAGGGGGGGGGGGGGACACGCTAACTAATTCTCGAAAAGTTTATGAATATGTATTAAATAAGAAAATATAAACTATGTAGTGACAGCTATTACTCGGGAGCAGTTATGGAGGAGAATCTCCAGTGCTACCGCAGCGCCACTAATATAGAACACCTGCTTAACAGTATCTTGTGCTGTTGAGTCACTTTGTTTCAAAACACTTTATGACAACATACATTTTCAACATTTATATTCAAGCAGCTATATTAAATGATCACTTTTGTCAAGAAAAAAAAAACAAACAAAAAACCAAAAACACAACAACCCAAAAACCTACCATAAACTTAATCAGGGGTAACATTTCTGCACTGAGACAGGAGGCGGCACGATTGTGGAGGTGTGGAGCAAACTCACACACTGGTAGGGACTAACAAAGCCTGAAGTTTGGAAATGTGTGTGGTTTGTTGTTTTGGGAATTTTTTTGTTGTTGGTTTGGTTAGTTATTGTTGGTTTTATTTTTAGAAATCCAATAAATAACCGAAATTTCAAGTTGCAAACCAGGTTACCTTTCAGAAACACAAGACACAGATGTTGAAGACAGGTTAACTACATCATTTGAACAAAACCTCTAGGAACAAGAATACATATTCTCCCGTTATCAATCAAATCAGTAAAAAAATTTAAAATGGATCATTAGGCAAACCAAAAGCAACTGGACGCTTGATCACCGTCATGGTTTAAGCCCAGCCGGTAACCTATAACCATGCAGCTGCTCGCTCACTCCCTCCTTTTCTTTCTCCTCCCACTCGTGGAGGGATGGGGAGAAGAATAGAATGAATGTAAATCCAATGGGCTGAGATAAGAACAGTTCGGTAACTAAGGTATAACACAAAACCACTACTGCTACCACCAATAATAATAATGATAAGGGAAATAACAAGGGGAGAGAATATAAAACTGAAAGGAGAAAGAAAAAAAGAAAGCAATAAACACAAGTCATGCACAACACAACTGCTCACCAGCCGCTGCCGGATACCCATCCCAACCCCAGCAGCAATCTGGGCCTTCCAGGTGACTCCTCCCAGTTTATATACTGGGCATAACCTGCTGTCGTATGGAATACCACTTTGGCTAATTTGGGTCAGGTCTTCTGTCTCTGCTTCCTGCCGGTTTCTTGTGCCCCTCCTCACTGGCAGAGCATGAGCCTGAAAAGTACCTATCAGAATAAGCATTACCTGGCAACAACTAAAACATTGGTGCGTTACCAGCGTTGTTCTCAGACTGAAGTCGAAAATACATCAGCTACTAAGGATAAAAATAACTGTTATAACTGAGCCCAGCACAATCGCACAAGGGCAGAATACTCCGACACTCACCTTTTTAATAGCCACGATTCGGTCGGTGTTCTTGTCCTTCGCCTTATAGACGGTAGCAAACTGAGAGGAGAGAGACACCAGCGTCACAGCCGGGTACGCGAGCCGGCAGCCGTGCGGCCTCCGCTGCAGAGCTGCTGGCGTCTTCCCTCAGGAGGCGATCACGGAACTCTGCTGCGGCTAGCTGTTAGGAGACAACCTGCCTCTCCAGCCGCCTTGTCTTCCCTCCATCCCCACCTCCGTCCTACACCCGCGGCACCCTCAGCCTCACAGCGGGGCCGCCCCGTGAGGAAGGCGAGCCGCGGCTAGGCCTGCCTGCAGCTGACGAAGCCCGCTCGGCCGCGCCGCACCGCCCCGCACAGGCCGCCCACCTGCCCTTCTCCTAGGAAGTTCAACTTCTCGTAGCGCTTGGCGCGCGCACGCACATCCATGACGACGGCGGCTGCACCGTACGGGCCTTTAACTCTGGCCGTTTCCGGCCCGCCAGACCCGCCCGTCCCGGTGACGGCCTCCTTAAGCCCCGCCCCCGCGAGGCGCGCAGGCAGCGGCTGCGCACAGCGCTGCCGGAAGTGGCCTCCAGCTGCTGCCGGCCCCGCTTCCCCCACGGGAGCGGTGGAGGCCCGTATGGCACGCGAAGACAAACGAGTAACTAGCGGTGTGCTGCGCATCCGTTAACAGCGACCGAGCACAGACAGCGTCCTCTGGAGGGGCCAGCAGCCCCCGCTGTGCCGGAGCACCCCGGTTTCACTGTGCTCCCAACCCCGGGCCTGATGCTGGGTCACTGCCGAGACTCAGAACACTGCAGTGTTCCCTCCCTGCCCTCAGAATCGTTCCTGATGAGACGTCACAATCTTTTGATGTAGCAAAATAGAATGCCCTAGTTATACGGTCAAGTGTGAAAATGGCTAACTAGGAAACATTTTAATGGTGTGGACATCAAGTATACTCAATACTAGTTAGCCATCAACAGAAAAACCTCAAGCACAGATTAGTATCATGTATTGTGTCAATCTTCTCACCTGCCATATGAGAGTTTATTAAAGCTATTGGTATACAATCACTTTTAATCTTAAAGGAAATGTCTTTATTGTGAATACAACACTTCACTCTCCAACAATGGCTGGTGAACTATCTTCCATACTTATTCTGGACCTCCGCGCTGTAAAAGAAAAGCAAGAGTTAAATATATTTCACTAAAAGAATGGGAAATGGAGGTAAAATCTTTTACACTGTTACAGCCTAACACACAGTGTTCTAGTTTTAACTTCTGATGTACACATTGATTTTTAATCTATATAAGAACATGTGCAGAGTGTCAAATACCTGCATCTACTGCTAACAGCTCATTTTTTCTCAGGGGAGGATACAAAAAGATCAGCACATGCAACCTACAATTACAGCTGCTTCCACTTCTCTGAAGAAACCTGTCTTTGACTCGCTTTAGAAAGGTCTGGTGATCACAGCAGTAATAAATGTAACTTTTAAAATTCTTTTCCAAAGTAAAATCATTCCAAAGTAAGACCAAAGCCAAAGTCAGCCATTACAATCTTTATCAGAAATCAGAAAGGTATTCCATTCATATTTTCAAAAAAAAAATTATTTTATGATCTATCTCACTGTTAGAAAATTTATGCTAGAGGTCAAGGAGTGTACTACTATGGGAAGCAACTAATTTCTAATTATCATACTCTACCCACAAACACATGGGAAAATTGATTTAATCTACTAACATGGTTACACTGAGGGTGCCTTTATCATTTAACAAAGCTATGGCAACCTGCTTCTCACATCAAACTCACAACCATCTCACAATTTTTTCATATTTTGTGCATTCTCCCTTTTTAAGCATCAGTGTTTGCAGCAGGAAACTGTTACACAGAGGGTTTTCTTGCCTTTCATGTACGATACCTTATTTGCAAATATTGCAGAAAACATCCATATCAAGTTTAATGAAATGCTTCCACTACTAGAAATATAAGAGTTAACTTACTAACAAATAACTTATAAAACATAGTTTGAGAAGTATTCTGGACTTAAAGCCTTCACTGGCTTAAGCATGGACTCCGGTCCTCCCATTCAGCACATTCAAATTACACACAAAACAGCTGCCACAAAAAAGCTGCAGTGAGGGTGATTAATGCAGGCTGTGACTATCACCAGGTATTGGCATGTCTGGTTTATGTCTGTATTCCTCTACTCAGCAATACACAAGCTACTAATTGGTGAAAGTTGGGTACCTTCAGCACTAAGAATTTGCAGGTTGGGTATTGTGCATCAAAGCCATAAAAGCTCAGAGCACACACATAGAAAGAATTACGAGGTAGTAAAATACCTGAAACTTTGAGAAAGGTGTAGAAGGAACCTAAATGCTACATACGTACAGACAACACACACTAATAAATGAAACTTACTTGAATATAGCCAATCTCTTCATCTGTCATAAGTTTCCTTCTGTATTTCTGAGGTAAGGTTCTTACTAATTCATAAGTGTCTGGTGTACCTTGTACTCTACTAACAGACGGCGGCGCTCTGCCTCCTAGGTACTCCTGTGCTTTTGCAGCATGAACAGACGGCACGCTTGCTGGTGAGGATTCCTGTACTGAAACCCAGATTGCAAAATCATTTACAGAAATGTAACAATGCTGTAAAATTAATTAATGGGCAGCAAATAAAAATTACCAGTTATTAACAGTTACCTTCATTATAAAAAATACTTAAAAGATTTAGACATTCTACTTCTCATAGAATGTTTTTATTTTTGTTATATGTATCAAGAGCATAGTGAAAAAATTCTGACAGTAGGACAAAGCATATTCAAGTGGCAGAAATACTGATTCAGGAATAGAAGATAAATCAGCATATATCCTAACAGGCTTTTTCACTGGGAAGCTGTACTTAGAAAAAAAACCATAAAGTGTGTGGAGGCAATTAGGTAGAAAGATAACCAAGACAAATAACTAAGATCCACTGAGATGATGCCTTTTGTCTACTGCGACTGTAAAGTCAGATGACTGAAAAAAAGGTAGAGTTGTGAGCTTTATCTTTCTGTAAAAATGATGAAGCTCACAACTACAACATACCACAACATGCAATGCAGTGTTGTACCCATTTCTACCATTATAAAATGGCATCCTATCAAATTTTGTTACTGATGTGAAGAATGACCACCAAATACTAGGAATCAACAATCAGTGTTAATGAATGCAGAGACCAAGGAGTACATAAAGCACTGCACAGGTGAGGGCAAGGAGCTAGGCTTAGGGAATTCACATTAAAGAAGTTGTCTTGATTTTGAGGATAGGGGAAGAGATGATAAAAGGGCAGCACTGTCTAAGTTAGCACCAGAAACCTTAGGTCTCTCCCACCATGGTTGATTGTAACACAGAAATACGCAATTACCCCACCTGGCAGGATGGAGTCTCACAGCAGTATGCTTACTTCATAAACACCCAGAGCACTATACGTAAGGTTAAAACACCTGATAAAGTAGAAAGCTTCCATGGGAAGTCCCTTTCAGTACTCCTGAAAAATGAGCCAGACAAATGCAACATCTAAACAGCTGGGAGGGTGGGACTATATAACTATATGCAGCATCAAGACTAGGTGAGACAGAGAATGCAAGGAGTTAAAATACCACAGTGCTGCCTGCCTCAATCCCTCTTGTCTCTAACAAGGCCAGTGAGGACACAAAAAAGGAGACAGTTTTAGCCATAGTGGGCTTGAGTCAATGGCAGGATTGGGGCATCAAACACCTGCGGCTACGTGATTGAACCATTACTGGTTTAAAATAAAGCTAAAAAAATAGTCACTCCTGAGAGGCATATTCAGAAGTTCTCTGTCAGAGGACTGTATCTAAAAGTCCCAAGTTGATCAAGCTGGTTGAGGAACAATGGAAGGTCCCAAAAAGCATGGCGGATGAGAGCCCATCAGAAGGAGCATACTTTGAACAGGGGCAAAGTATTTCTGTTTCAAGAAATAACACACCTTATATAAGAAAAAATAACAAGAAACAGTTTCTCCAAATTTGTTCCACACACCACAAAAATGTCTAGAGATTTGCCAAGGATTTTCCTCTATTGTATGTTTCAGTCTGAAGTGCAGTTGGAGTACATGCATTAGCCAACTAAAAACATCAGAGGACAAGTCTCAAAAGTACCAGACTTAACACTGCTGTTGCTTTATCTCAGACACAGTCACTGCTACATCTTCCCCTTCTCTGTTTGAGGCCACCATGTTGCAGGAGTAACACAGTAACAATTTGGTTAGCCTTTCAAGCACCCAGGCCCTAAAAGTTCAATCTCTATCTGCAAAGCTTTGTTTGGCTAAGTAGAAGCAACAACCTGGTACACTGAAATGCAGTTACTGCTACAGCATTCAAGCAAAATGAGGTAGGCTGCAATTTACCAATGAGATGACAGAATCTGGTTAAGGTAGAAAAGTCTAACAAAAGATATAGCCACAAAAATCTTCTCATGCAGACATAAACAGGAGGTAAGCAACACATTTTCAAGCCTCTTGAGACAGCAGTTCATTGGCATGAGAGGTGGTGTATTTGTCTGAACTGTGCACAACATACAGAATTCTGACAAACTTATTGCAGAAAACAGTTCCTGGAGAGTTTTGATGTGCACTGTAAGTATTTTGGAATGTTAATGAATAAACTAAAGCTAAGTCACAAATGTGATAATGCTGTGGCAAGTATTGTGGTGTGGTACCATTTATACAGAAGGGAGAATATTGAAACAGAGCTCCTTCAGATGTCTCCTACTTTAGTTTCAAATGCTTTGCTGACTCAAAAGGAGTATTAAACCAAATTATCGCTCATGTAACTTTGATGTTTAAATGTAACAGTATCTGGAATCCTGTAAGTATCAACATAGATGTAGGTATAAAAAATAATGTCAAAGATTGCAATTAATTTTTTTTTCTCAGCATTAATTAGTAGCACAAGGAAATACTTTTTAAAATGTACAGCTATAATCACAGTTTTAAATACTGCAGACAGCACACACTCCAACTAGAAAAGATGAGGAAAATGCAACATAATTTCTGCAAATACAAACTGACTTGGCATAATAATTTCAGGCAAATATTAGTATTTGGAAAAATGGGATTCTTCCTGAATCTGCCTTGACCAAGAAATAAAGTCATGCATGTATTATGTGTATTCCCACATATAGTCTGAAGAGTCAAAGAGCTACCTTCAACTAAAACAACCATGTTTCAGAAACTGCTTAAAATCAGTTGACTTGCATTGCTGAAACAGAAAAATTGTGTGCCAATTCTCAAATAAAACAGTTAATTGGAAAAAAAAAATGTGGTGCAGATTGGATCTACAGTTGAAATACTTACTTTTAGGTCTGGGACCACTCAATCTGTCAGGGAACTTAATTAACGGAGTATGTGGCTTTACTACCTAGAACAAGGCAAGGTAGGGGAGAAACAACAAGAGTAAAATATATTTCTAGACACTCATTACCTTCACAGTAGTAAAATGGAACATACAATGTATTAAACAACCACTTCTACCCTGCTGCTTTCTGCACCACCACTGATACACTTACTACCTATTTAAATTCTGTATTTACAGTGTCAATTTTAAAGAGAAGTGTCAATTTTAAAGATATTCTTCCACCCTAATATTCAGAGCAGGAACAAGCATTCTCTTTTCTCACTGCAGTCTTTATGTGTGTGTGCGAAAACTGCTACCGCAGCTGCACAAATTCGAACTTTTAGCACATGGACTTACTAGCTGTGATCTGCCTGTATGTTTGTTCAGCTGGCTGGACGAAACGGACTACCTCCATTAAAAAAAAAAAAACCCTACAAATTATAAAGCTTGTAGCCGAAGCCACACTGCTTATTCTTAAAATATGTCTTCTCAAGAACACTCCACGTCTCACCTTCACCTTGAAGAAGGATGGCTTAGAAAGGAGCTGCCGGCTAGTCCCCTCCCCTCCCACACACCGCACCAGACGGTGCTGGCTGCTCCACAGCACCCTTCGGTAACACAACCCAGCACCAACAACCAGCGGACCCTGCCGTGCGTCTCTCCCCCCGCCCCAAGGACACCAGCCTCCCTGAGACTCCTCAGGCGCCGGCAGCCCCAGGCCTCAGGGCAACACACGAAACGAGGCCCGCCTCAGAGCGGAGACGGGCTCCTGGCCCCAACCACTCCTTCCGCGGGCCCCGTTAGTGAGCGCTGTTACCTGAACGACCCTGGCAGCGGCCGCCATCTTACTGCCCATGACGACCCCGCCGCCACCGCGCCCCGTCGCCAGCGTCTGAGGAGCAGCGCCGGGCCCCGCCCACAGCCATCGAGGCTCCGCCCACAGCGGGCCTGCGCCCGGCCGTAGGCCTGCGCTGAAGCATGAAGCAAAAGTTATTTCACACCATTGCCAAAAGCAGCGTGTTATCCTTATTGGATGAGAACACGTTCCGCCCCTTCTCCGAAAACGTAAAAAAAAACCGTACAAAGTTACAAGCGACCGTCTTTTAACATTACATGCTATGGTGTGCTCAGTTTGTCAAGCATAAAACAAAGATGCAGTTTATTTAGTGAAAAAGTCAATTTAAAATAGCACTTAGCACGGACTCATCTCTTTGCCTAGTGTTGGCATATTTTGCTATGTGGAATGATAGGCAGGGATTGCCTCCAACGCTGGAAGCTGGGCTGTAAATAAGCAGCACATTGCAGAGTTAAAAGTGGTTGCTATGAGTAGAAAAAGTTCATTGTAGAATTGAGCATACATAAAGATTTGCACGCATACATTAACGCTTTAATAACAGAAAAAAAAAAAAGGAAAATAAACCCCAAACATCTGACTTCATCTTCCAGTTTGGACTTTACACAGGGCTTGAGTTAAGCTGAATTTTACATAAGACCTTGAAATGTATCAATTCTTCTTCTTTTTAACTTGGGAGAGTATAGCTATAAATGGTCTCTTCAGATAGCTTCATCAGCCATGGTTCCTGTTCAAACATTCACTCTATACCAGGAACTAAATTTCACTTCAAAGAGCTGTGTGACTACATTCTCAGTCTCTTCAGTGAACAGACATCTCCGGAAAGGTTAAATTGTGTTTTCATAATGCGTATTAATTTATCAAATTTAACAGATTATGTACAGTATATGAAAAAATAGGAGACCACCTCTCCCAACTCAGACTTCTTTTTCAAGCTGTAGAACAACTGCCCTTAAAGATGGATCTTCTGCCCAGTTAACTCTGCTTCCAATTATGATGCACTGTGAAGAAAGGAAGATCGGATTAAAAAAAAAAAAAGCCATGAAAAATTATTATTCCCAATAAATTCTCCCAAAATCTGTCTGGTTTTTAATTTTTAATTTGGAAGCCCTTTAAATTCACAACAGTATTTGAAGTGGGTGGGATGGGGCAAAGAGCAAAAGTAATTTAGATCCTATTGCGAATGCATAGGTAAAAAAACAAGTGGTGCTTTGAACTCCCCAGAGGTCCTTGCACACTATCCCTATTTTAAACATAGGAATTTAGAGGATTTGTTTTTTAACACATAAAGTTTGCCTCAAAAATAAGATACCACAGTTGACATTGTTGCCCTGCCATTCTGGACTGAAAAAGAGAATTATTAAAGTTAACAAATTTGCTCTACTTATGGCTCGGAAGATCTCAGGAATACAAAACCAGGAGATCTAATCTAAACCCCACTAAAGTGTTTAATTTCTTGTTCTCAATTTGAGATGCAACCTTGTTATCAACGCAAGCTAGTAGTAGACGGCATGCAACACAAAACTATGCGATTCACTTTTCTTTGAAATTCTTCTGATCATCCAAATTCACAGCTTGATTACATCCTGTCTTTACCTGAAGCCCCCCAGTATGTCCTCTCTCTTCCCCATTTTAAATTTTTTAAATAAACTTTGTGCATGCTTAACTGGGATTTCATAACCTGTTTGCAGATAAACTCAAGAGCACCGCAGTTACAATTTACTGTGTAAATTCAGTGTGCCTCCCATCTTTGTACCTAGGTCACTAATCCGTGTGGCTAGGCAAAGGAAGCCAGGACAAGTCACATGGTGAGAGGCAGAGTTCCTGACTGCAGCACAGCACATGTGACCTTTAGTGAAGTGCCTCTCTGAGCACAGGATGCTCCAGGAGGCCCCTCCATCTTATACCAAACCATGAGCTTTTCTTCCTCACTTTGTGTGTCTTCACACTCCAGATGACCTGCCAGCCAGCTACATGGATTCAGGCTAGTCTGCAGCATCTGATACCAAGAGGGTAACCAAAAGACACCACAGAAAGCCACTGGAGATGGGCCATGGGTGCAGGCCAAGGCTTTCACAGGGCTGCAGTGGGCAACAGAGAAAGCACATGTGGTCAGAACACAGAGTGCGGAGCAGCAGCCTGGCTCAGTCGTATCATGGGATTAAGACCTACTTATTTTTCCTAACCATGAGATAGGGGAACTGATTTGGGGGGGGTGTAGGGGTGACTTTTGACTTTCAGTATAACGAAACACAGCCACTGCTTTAACAGACATTCTTTGAGAAAATGCATTGTTTTCATACCTTTAAGGGAATAAAAGAGTAAGACTGACAGACTGTCTTGAAACTCCGTAAATAATTATTCAAAAAAAAAAAAAAATCTGTGACAATTTCATGCTTGCAACCTTTAAAGCAATAAAGTTTTCCTTTCATACACCAGTTTTTCCGTTACTATTGTTAAAGTCATTAGGGAACAGAATGTTCCCCAAAGTTACGTTTACTGGACACTATATTATTGTAATATAATGCAAAACTGCACCCTGGCTTCTAAAAGCTGAAACACCTTACCTGCAATATATTCTGAATTACTGAAGTTATCTTTCTTTCTTTCTGGTAGGCAGTATGCATCTCCTCGAGCATCTTCACCTCCCCAGTTGTTTGTTTCTCCTTTAGTTTTTTCATCATGTCATGGATTTCCGTTAGTTTCTGTCTTCCAACTTTTTTTAGTACTTTTTCCATTATGAGGAAAATGAAGTGTTAAAGAGTAGTAAGGTGATCAGAAACTAAAGATCTGCTTTTTATCTCACAAGACATCTAAGGCACTCCCACTGCAATACCCTTAACTTCACACTCCATCCCTTCCCCCCAGTATATATCAAGATATTCCTTTCACACAAGAGGCAACATGTTCTGTGGGTACCTGGCATCAAAGTACATCGATTGTTTCCCTGGCTGCTAGCAAAACAGAAAGTACTTTGTACACTGTCTCTTATTTTCATCAGATGCGGACCGTAATTCGAGTATCTGTTTTACGTCTCATTTCCAGCTGCCACAATTTTCATAGTCAGAGATGTTTAAGATCCTTCCCCCTTTTTCAGATTTGACTGAAACCAAATTCCAAAGTTGTACAAGAGGTATGTGTATCACATCAGTGAATATTACTAGTGTTCTATAGGAAGCCAGGCTAAAAAATAGACTGAATAAAGCTATTTAGAGGCAGTTCATACATTGAAAGAATGGAGACACAGCATTCCTCCCCTTATTTCTGAAGATATTAGGCGTGTTCACTTTTTCTAAAAAGACAGATACTTCCTTACATTAATTTCATTACTGTCAACATACACACCACTTTGTATGCATGAAGCACAGTAACTGTTAAAACTGCTGGCAAACCTGGTCATATGACAGTAGGTACACTCAAGAGAACATATTCTGAAGACTGACTGCATCTAAATTTGACCCACTTTAACAAGCCTACTGAATACCAACATATGTTCAAAGGTTCTTTGCAAGTAAATCCCATCTCCTATTCTGCAAACACTTCATAAAGGTGCAATCTGCCAAAAAAAGGTACTTTAGATGTTGATTTAAATTACTAAATGATGTGTAATTTTCTGGCGAGCTTACACTAATAATAAAACACCACCACATTCTTTGAGAATCTTTTTGTGTCTCCCATTCTAATGGTCAGTCTCATGCTCAAGTAGACAACACAGCAGCTCATTTTTACAGTACTTCCTGCTCTTTTCAGAAGTTTTATAACCGTGTTGAGAGTTTGGCAGTTACTTCAGATGTAAATTAGTATTTCTACAAGAACCTTAAAACATGAACTGTACATTCAAACATAAACCAAAGTCAGTATAGCTAACATGCTTACAAAGTCTTTGCTTTTGAATGTCAGCCACTTTCTGTTCCTTTTCACGTGCTTGCTGAAAAAAAAAAAAAAGAAAAAAAAAAAGTATTTCTTAGACTCCTGGCTCCAAAATATTTTGAAAAATGCTAACTCCAATCATAAAAGCAGTTAAGGGCAGCTCTAGAAACAGACTGTCTTACATACTCACTTTAAGTAGTAATTTCAGTAATTTTAACACCAGTAG
This sequence comes from Psittacula echo, assembly GCF_963264785.1. Taxonomy (NCBI): domain Eukaryota; kingdom Metazoa; phylum Chordata; class Aves; order Psittaciformes; family Psittacidae; genus Psittacula; species Psittacula echo. The sequence continues at coordinate 25,504,535 of NC_137742.1, read as the reverse complement.
GCACTGCACCTTTTGGGCCACACATTTAGCTTCAAAACACTTGTGAAATCTTAATACTTTCAAACTGCATTTGTGCCCATCATGTTGACCTGAACAACTGCAATAGAAGCTATGACTGCCACTTACCTGCTGATATGCAGCTATTGCCTGGCTGAGCCTTACTATGTCTTGTACAGTTTCCAGCATCAGTCTAAGGAAGGAACACAGTTGCATACATTAAGAGTACTTATGAGTCAACAGCATAAATGTTTTAATCAAGGTTATTTGGATTAAACAAAAAAATCCCCAATCCCCTCCCTTCTCCCTCCCCAAACTGCATTTTTTTTTGTTTTGTTTTTAACAGTCATTATACTAAGTATTTTTGTAGGAGCCAAATAGCCTCCTTATTTTCCCTCAGTTTCAGTTAAGTCTGTCTAACATTTCAAATCACAGAACCTGAAAGGCATCACAGAAGCCTAACCACTTGAGAATGGCTAATTGAAGCTCCTGAATTCTGGCATGGGGCAAGGACATCATGACAATGCAATGTTTGCAGCTGTATTTCTAACAGAAGTTAAATTTCTTATATTACGCTTCAGATGTGTGCACCTGTTAATATTGGGCAGGAAATTAAAAGCTGATTCTAAACTTGTTCAAAACTTTCTGTCCTTTTTCAAGGACACACAACAAATTAATGAAAGCAGGAAAGCAGCGCCAACGCCCTGTTATAAGCCTGTAATATGTGCTCAGCTATTATAAATGCAGGTAACTCATGTATTAAAGGCAAAAAACTCTTAACCACAAACAATTCTCACTAGTGAATAAAAAATCATGATCTCTGTAATCAAAGATTGGTTAGTTCAAATGTAAATCCACCCTGGGTATAAGAGTTCTGATCATGCAGATTCCAGCCAGAAGGTGGACAGTATATCATTCAGTCAGAACTAGAAGAAAGAAGCTTGCTTTTTAAAAGAGGTACAATGCAGTAATGTAGAAATGTGTCAGAGAAAACTGTGTAAAGACCATTCCTTTCCAGCCATCCTTTTCCTAAGAACACCTTACTGTGAGTCATTATCATTTTGCTTCATTTTGTCTCTCAGGGCAGCCATAACCTGTATCCTGCATAGCATGGGGAAAAAACAAAGCTGATGAGAACTTACATGAAACTGGGAGAAACAGATTGAGACAAGTAACAGAAAATATATTTCTTAGGTTTCATTTACAGCTATTTTAATATTGGAATTATACACATAAAATTCTCAGTGCCTTTTAAATATCATGCTTCTTAAATAAGGGGGCTTAATCCTCAAGACAAAAAAGGTTAATCAATGATTATTTGTGAGTGGCAACTCCCTTCTCTCTTGCAAACACACCAAAAACCCATTAATCCCAGAATCTGTGGAAGGTAAGCTGGGCAAAGGTGGGAATTCAAATGAACAGCCATGCAACACAGGAGATATGTAACATTTATCCTATCAACTACCTTTTCATAAGCATTTGTAAAATGCAGCCAAGAAATATGTTTACCAATTCATACAGTTAGAGACTTCCAGTTTTGCAGAAACCTTTGAGTTTACACATTTCAACTTGATTCCTACTTCCTCTCTTCTCCCCCCAGTATCTCCAATTGCATTCCTACTGGTTCAATGTTATTAAAATCACTCATGTTTGTACCACACCCTATATCACTTTGAAATCCTATTTTAATCAGAATTATGTATACGTGCATATGTACGCGCAAACAGAAAACCTCCAAATGAACAGGAAGAAAATTCTACCTTTGCAAGGCTAATGTCTTGCTCCAGAAAGAGGCTTTTTCATTCTCAATGTCTTTTTTATAATCTTCTATGACACTGAAGAAAAAAAAAAAAACAAACACAACAAACAAGCCAAAACTAAACACACACGCAAAAAAAAAAAAAAAACCAAGAAAACAGAACCCTAAACACTGTGAAGATATAAAAAAAAAAAAATTTAAAAGCAGTGTCACAACTTTAACTTGCTCTCTAAATGTCTAAAGATTTTTTCCTGTAAACCACAAATTATTAAGGCTAGGAGTATTTTAGCATGCTCAATTTATATTAGTGAACTCTAGCCATCTGCAAAGAGCACTGCAAATTTAGAAGCCACATCAGATACAAAACTACATCAGTAGACTGAGCAAAATATTTCTTCCCCATACTTTCCCATTATTTCCTTTATTTTCACCAGACTTCTGGAAAGTAATGATGGTTAATCCAGAGATTTACTATACAGCAGTAGCTAGGGAGAACCTCCAAACTCAGTTCTTAGCCCTTCTCTTCATTTAAGATACATCAAAAGTTTGAAGTTATCCAATGACATACATCTGCACAGAGTCTTCCTTGCCAGTGTGATGAGAGTCAGCTGCTTTACCTGCAAAGAAAGAATGTCATTACCAAAAAAAAAAGGCACAACAGAGACTTTTAAATGCAATCTACAGAGCATAAAACAGCCTGATAACTATATTAACAAAGTATTTCTTAATTTTCCCTCCTCACCTTATCATCTCTTCCACTATTAGTGAGCTGTATGGCATAAATTACTAGGCTTTACTATATTTCCATTTAGCACTTTTTAAACATGCCAAAGCTGGCTGGCAGCACTGCTCTGTTTGTGCAGCCTGGCTTGTTCGGTGGAAGAAGATATAGTGGAACAAGAAAAAACGCCTTGAATCAGTATTGCTGCCAAGCATTTAGGCACACTTAAATAATCATCGCCTGTCTGAGTGTCAGAGGAGCCGAAAGTGGAAAACGAAGGGGAGAAAGAGCAGTGGCCAATAACCGGACGGCAGCTTTATAAAGCATTCAAACATGTCTCCAACAGCTGTCTAGAAAATGAAGTCAGATATTCGGCCAAGAAAAAACATTTCATTGTTATAACGAACACTTTTGATAACTTCAAAACATTTATGTCTATTACAACGTTACGTTCAGGGAAGGCAGAGGGGGTTGCTGGAGGGAGCCAGCGCAGGGATAAGCTCACCGGCGTCAGCTACAGCGCTGCACTCCAAGAACTGCTGCTTTATCTGGTCCTTCAGGCTGCAGCAGAAGGACAACGGTCAGGCCCCGCGCCGCGGCCCCGAGCAGCAGGCGCCAAAGGGGCCCCGCAGCAGCACCCGGCCCCCAGCACTGACCGAAGCAAATAGAGCACGTCCACCGCGTCTATGGCCTGCTCCCTCTCCTCCAGCTGCTGGTGCTGCTGCTGCTTCTCCGCCACCGCCACCTCCCCCGCCGCCATGGCTGCCCTGCATAAACGGCCCGCGCTCTGTTCAAGACGCGCGGGACAGGAGCACCCAGCAACCCGCGCGCGGCGGCGGGGGGGGCGGGCCGCGGGAGACAGCGTGCTGCCCCACCCCCACCCCCGCGGCTGCTTCGGTGAAACTGGAGCGCGGTAGCGGAGCCTCACACAAATGGGACGGGAGGCAGGCGAAGGCCAGGTAATAGCCTCGGGCCCGTTTTCTCCTTCAGGAAGCTACACACAGTTAACGTAAGTATACTACAGTAAATAAATACTGCGATAACAGAGCTACGCTGCCACTCCACTATTGCAGACGCCACATCAGACATGCGCCTCTGCAGCCGCGGCAGGGCTCACGCACCCCAACGCTGTTCACAGCCTCCTCCACAATGCTTCAGCTGTAAGCGCCAATTACCTGTACAACTACAAAACACACTGAAGAAAATAAAACGCTTTATTAAACATCCCAAAGTATAAACAAAATACATAATAAACAAGGGTTTATAAAAACAATGTTGGCACTGACTTTGCACAGGAGTTAAAGCTTTTTATTTACAGACCAGGCTAGATCCCAGATGACAGGTGAGTTCAGCTGTTCAATGGTGCTTATCTTGGTGGTTTTAGAGCTAGCATATTTTCTCTTGATTGCCTGCAGAGGTAAGTTTGATTCAGTTTACCCTGTTCATAAACTTAACTATTCCAGCTTTCCCAAGCCTTTGATGGTCAAGCCAAACCCATCCTGGCACACACATGCAGTTCATGGCTGGCTCACACCACTTTGGCAAGAGCTTCAGCTGAAGTCTGATAGCAGTAGCACAGCTAAGCCAACCTCAAAGCACCACATATTCCCCACACATACTCCTCACCTGCACCACACATACTTCCCACCTGCACCATGAGATGCTTACCTTCTTCTTGGTGGTAATCTTATTCACAAGAACTACATTCTTTGCTACGTGCTGCATAACTGGGAGGAGGTCATTCTCAGTGTAAGATGTGCAGTGTTGTAGAGTTTGTGTCTGAAAGGAAGTGAAATCATTAGACAATCTTACCAGAACAACCCAAGTACTCTGGCTTATTCATCTTCTCTTGGGCAGTTGTGGTCTCCTGCCTGCCACAGGACAGTTAACAATTACTGCCCCTTTTTAATAGGCCACTGAGAGAGAAGCAAATGCTGAAATACCACAAGGAAGCAGAAGGTGGGTACTTGGCTTTTTAAGCTGGTGCAGAGGCACAGCAGATCCCAAACTAGGTGGTCTGACAAGCATAACTTACCCACTTGCATCCCTTGAGAAGTTTCAGAGACAAACAGGAAGCAGCCGCTGCAGTCTTTGATGGAGGGAAATGAACCATATCATAGTCCACAATGGACAACTCCATCAGGTATTTGGCCATAACACGCTGTCTTGTGTTTACCTACAGAAAGAGAGTTGAATATTGGCTATCTCCGAGGCAAGAGCATCCTGTCAAGCCTTTGTTTAATCAAGCAGGAAGAAATACTTCCTTAGCAAGCATTTTGAGAGCTAGAGGCTTGAGGCTCAACTGGCTTAATGGCAGAGCAGTTCTGAGCTGTATTAGGCTGCTCAGTCTAAGACCACTCCTTTCAATAGCACTTACCTGCAGTACCAGGCAGATTTTTTAACTCTGATTTTGTGTGGGTTAGGCTCATGTGACTGAAAGCACACAAGACCTGTTTCTACATGGGAGACAGGCCTTAACCAGCTTAGCTGCTAAACTTTTGTAGTACTCAAGTTCTGAACCTTTCAAACAACCTGCCACAGTTGAGAATGGCATTTTCCAGATGATGCTTATATCAACATGTGTTCTCAGCTCTACCTTTGCAACCTCTAAAGCCATATTTAGGAATTGTGAAGCTAGGGGATGACTCAGACGAAAGTCCAGGGCTTGCAGGATCTGAAACTCCATCTGGATCATTTGGCTGGTTGTATAATTGTCATCGGTTACATAAATAAGGTCTGCAGCGCACAAGGGATACAGCTCTTCGTATTTGCTGGCAATGAACATAGCTGTGACACCAACCAGCTGCAGCTTCTTCTTAGAAACAGCATTGTCCTGTAGGAAGAAGCAGTAGAGATTTATATGAATCATAGGCCTGAGCTCAGAACACAGCTTTTCAGTGTAGCCTGTGTAAGATTTGTTCAATGGCAGGATGTTCATACTTGCATATACAGAGTAACTGTACATCATCTCTTGCAGTCATCTGCAGGGGTATTGGAAGGCTTTGAGATCAAATCGGGTAGAAGAGTAAGCAGTTTTGATACATCAAATCCCTTTTCATAGCTGAAGGGGTTATGTGGTGCATACAATTCAACAAAGGCCCTTTATTGGTCAGTCGTATTTTGTTAAGGGTTACATGTCTGTGATGGTATTACAGATCAGTGCTGTCTGTGCTGTGCTTTTGCTTAGGGAAGAAGGAATTTCCTGACACATGGCAGAGACACTCACCTGCAGGAAGCAATCTATGATGGCAACTGACATGTACAAGGTGTCCTGCAGGAGTTTGAACTTCACCTGTACTTGCACAAGCCAGTCTATTAGTACAGAACACATTTTCCCATTGATTTCTTGCCCAGTCAGGTATTGGGGTCTGATAGGTTGATTTTCCTGTGTGGAAGGAACAGGGTTAATAAATCTCGTCACTTAGCTACAGCATTGCAATGTCTAGCCTCTGCAGCATCTTATGGCTTATCAGAGCCCAGTATAGGCACAACCTACAGGTATAGGCTACAGGGCACAAGGTTTCCTTGTTTACTAGAGATGGGCTAGAAAGAGCATGGTATTAGTACTACTAGATGATTCATCTAACAACCAGTATCTGTTTATGTAATCAGCTCAGTTTAATCTTACGTTTTAAATTGGGGGATCCCTTACTAGTGCCTCAGGAAAATTCATGGGTGAAAGTGAATACCAGCTCCAAACCACACCTATGACAGGTTCAGTGTGTCAGGAGATGCCCCCTGAGCTCTGACCTACTCCTACCTACCTCAAGATCTCTCAGATACTGACAGATGTCCTTTGCATAGTTGTGGGAATACTCTAGGTCGTTATCTTCAGCAACTACATTTTCCACATGAAGCAAGTCATGAGAACAAGCCTGACACATCACATCATCTGATGGTGCACATGCAGGTATTTCCATAGGGATTTGGGAATGAGACTCCAGCTGCAATGAAATTCGGTATCAGCCCGGGCAGGACCTCCCTCCTCAGCCTAGTGCAGGCCAAGAGAAGGAAGGCTCCTGTGGGGTGAGCTGCACCCAGCAAGACACTGAGCTGCTCACGACCTCTATCCGAGGGCACGACTGAGGGCCCCTGCTCAGCACGGCGGCACTGCACGCCCAGGCGGAGCAGAGGGCGCACGGCCCCGGGCCGTACCTGTTGCGGCTGGGGTTCTGGCTTTGGCTCCGGGGCTGGCGGCGGCACCCCCTCCGTGGGAGCGGTTCTCACTTTCCTCCTGGCAACTTTGTTCGCCTTGGAGGTAGAGCGCACGGGTCTGCCGCCCGGCTCCCGCCCGCAGCCTCCATCCATCGCCGGATTTCTGGTAGCACCCTGTGCCTTTGGCTTGGTGACGAGGTTGCCGATGTCCATCAGCGCCGTGCGGGAACTCAGCCTCATAGCGTAGCTGGCCACTGCGGATCTCCTGAGGACCGGCAGCCTGCTGACTCTGCCTGGCTGCTGGGTGTGCTGCGGGAAGAGAGGGTCCTGGGCGGTCAGCGGCACCGGGCAGCGACCCTCCAGCGGGAACGGGGGAGCTGTCCGCTTGCCTCTACCCCGAAACCGGTGTGTCCGGAGAGGAGCCGCGGGAGGGCTGCAGGGGTACACGAGCACACGCCCGCGAAGCAGGAGGGCTACAGACGCGATCCCGGGGAGCAGTGAGACTGCTCCTGAGACCTGAAGGGGAGTCCGGGGGGATCGGGGGAGTGCCCAAGGAGAAGCGTGCGCCCCACACCTCCACCCTCCCCGCTCAGAGGGAACTAGGGCGCGCAGAAGAGCTCAGGAGGGCTGCCTCGCTGCGCCGCACCTGTCCGCGAGCCCGCAGAGCTCCGGGGCGCTGGGAGGGGAAGGCGGCAGCAAGACAGGGAGGATCGCCACCCTCGCATGAGAGCGAGCAGGCAGCCAGGCACCCAACCGCGTGCCGCCGGGCCCGTCCTGGCCTTACCCGAGAAACGATCTGCGACATGGTAGGGCAGTGAGGGGGGAGCGGAGCACGGGCACACCGCTGGCCGCAACGTAAACCGAAGTTTAGGGCTCCCCACAACCGCTGCCTATTTATAGAACCCGTCCGCCGTCGCTCATGGGCCGGCCTCTGCCTCCTATTGGCTGCCGGCGGTCCCGCCTCAGCGCGTTCTTGTGGTGACCGCCGCCGGCCACTGGCGTCCAGCGTGTTACGGCCTGGGCAAACGGGGGCGTCCTTGTGCCGAGGTTGGGCCCTCGACGTTCAGGGGTGCAGCGGTGAGGGCCTGCAGGCGACTCGGAACTGTGTGTCGGTGTCCTGCCGCGGGCCGGCTCCGGCACTGGCCGGGGGCGAGCCAGAGCGTGGCATTCATACCGGCGGGTTCTTGCCGTGCTGTGTATGTCCCGCCTCGTGTTTTAACCAGAAAAGCCAAAGTGCACTGCATAAACCGGTATTGAAAACTACATTTATTCTTCCCTCATTACATCTACATAGATCACTTACTGCCAGTTTGTTGTAAATCTTTGTTTCGTCTTTGAAAGTGTTCTGGTGCCACTGTCTGCACACAAACAAGTGACTACCTGGAACGCTCCCCCACCACAGCATTTATTAACATGTACATCAGTTGGCCCATACCTGTGATTTGAAAACCTGCCCTTACAGCACAGCTCCAATACATCTCATGGGGTGAAAGCCTAAACCCTTTTTTGGAGGTTTACTGCCAGATACAGGCTCTTTTAAACCAAATTTAAGATAGACAACGTTTGTTGCTGTTGTCCTTCCGTCAGGATAGCAGGAAAACCGCTGTGCATGTGTGGGACTCACACAGGAAGGCCTATCAAATGCAAGTGAAGATGCAGGTTTTTGCTTGCGTGTGAAGTATCCAGGCATGAGCTGATCTTCACTGCTGTGATCATCCAACGAGGTCCCAGCCACCTTCGTTTGTGGTCCTGTTGCTAGCAGCTGAAGTGCGCAATCAGCATTTTCTCAGAGAAGTTGTGTCAAGCATTAAGGCTTTTCAGTGATGTTACACTAACTTGATTTGAAAAAGGAAGAATATGAAAAAGGTAGGAAGAACCCACCTACCTGTCCCCACAGAGCTACTGCTGGGTTTGTCGAAATGCTGCCAGCTCCAGCCCAGCCATGGCAAACACCAGTGGCACATGTAATAGTAACTGAAGCTTTTTGCTCGAGAATGGTTTTCAAAGCAAAGGGATCACCCTGCTTACAGGCTGAGTGTAATTGCAGCACTGTTATTCAAGTGACCTGGGCCTTCTGGAGGAGGTGATGTGAGAAAACCACTGCCAAAGGCAAGAACTGGAAGAAAACAGGATTGACTTTTTGGCACTCTGCTGGTTCTGCAGCACAACCCTGAGAAATGAGGGACTGTGATCTGTGCAGTCAACGTTCATCACTCCATGCAAAAGCAATGCAACTTCCAGAAAAATTCTGAGCACAGTTTTTCAAGTCAGTCCTGTACTGTGTTTAACACAGCAGACAGTGTTTAACACAGCACCGGAGGAAGAGAATGGAATGTAACTTGTTTGTGTAAGAGTCACAGGAGAAACTACACTGTCTGTGTAAACAAGAGCAGCCGAATTGCTCAAGGACATTCTGAACTGTGCTGCTGGTGGGTCTGATCATGTAATTCCTACATCAGTCTACCCTTCAATTCCACTAACATGAAGTCTGGCCTTTATAATGATACTCAGGTGCTGATCAGTATATCAGTAATATAAATTAATACCAGAACAAGAAAGCAGTATGACAAAGTAAGGCTGCTGTGACACACGGGTGAAAGATGTACTCATTCTCACTAACCACTGAACTGACTTGCTGAATTCCATAGAAAATATTTAAGGGCTTCAGACAAGAAGGAGACACAGGAAGGCTGTAAACAGATGTAAGGGGAACTACCTCTGAAGACACGTTATTACCCTGTTGACAGGTTTTCACTAAAGACATAGTTTTGTTTTCTTCACAGTATGAAGACCCCAACACACATTATTTTTTCTTAAACACACTCTTTCTCTTTTGAGGCAAGAAGTCTGAATTTACAGTTTGTTTCTGCAACCTGTCAAGCCCCAGACTACTGTTACAGTTCACCATTCCAAACCTGGACTGCTTCCTTTGGTAATACTTGAAGGTACACCTGGCTACAAGACACCTGCCGCTCTGCTATGGTATTATAAAAAAATCAAGTCAACAACACAGTAATGTATGTTGAAGAGGTGAAGTTCAGGTGAGTGCTAGGATGGTCACTGATTAATTACTTTAAGCTTTGAACTGTTGCATTTGCAGTTTTTCAGAGAAAAAGTACAAAAAAATTGTTTTACAGTGGTTTTTTTTTTTTTTTGATTCTGAATCTTCTCAGGAAACACAAAAGTGTCTGCAACTTTCTCTCCTCCCAATTTCTCACTGTTAACCTGTGGATTTCTCTCCTTAAAACACATAATTTGATATAAATTTTCAATTGTAACATCTATTTGCTCACTAAAATTAAAGTTTAGAAATCAGATCTGTTTGCCAAAATGTAACGTAAAAACTGTGTATTTATATTATCTAACAAAGACGGCAAAACACATGACTTTACTCCCCATAAAAAAACATGCTGTTTTTCACCCAGAGTCTTCAAGCTATGTCTGCATTCTAATATAAATTATTTCTGTTTTCCACTACTAATATGAAATGATATTTTTGATGTTCCATACTTAAGACAACGTATGGAATATATCCCTGCTCATCCACAAGTTGCAAGACTTCTCTTTAATAAACACTAAGTACAGTATTTAAGATCTGCATAATTTTCACATATACAGCAAATATTCAAGTCCATCTAGTTTCCTTTATAAAAGCATCTTGATGTAATTTTAATAAAGACAGTATCCTTAAAAATCTCAAATATATAGTACATTTGTTCCTGTACATGTATGTGCAAGATTTCCTGGCAGAAATACGAATATGGAATCCTATGCCTTCCCCATTTACACCTCCTTTGGCAAACACAACTTTGTATCACATGATGTAAGTACCATCTTTGAAGTATTTCATGGATTCTAGTTGCTGAGTCATTGCAAGGACATCCTGAAACCCCGTACTGAGTCCAGACATGTGCTGAAAATAAGCTTCCTTCTCCACTTGGACAGTTAGGTTGTTTACACCAGCATCTTTCAGAATTGCTGTAACCTGAACAGAACAGTACGGTTAACATTAGTATTACACTTTATATGCATCTCCCAGTAACTTGCAGCACTGTGGCTCTGAAGTACTGTAGATTAAAAAAATATCATCATAAAGAATTCAGTTTTCTGGGAAGAGAAGACTAGCTCCAGAGGGTATGGCTCTTCAACTTCTGCATATCGGGTAGTTCTCAGGGTCTTGCATAGGAAGTAAGTATCCTTTTAAGCAAAAGAGAAACCCAAGGCAGACAGATACTAGTAAGCTAGTTACAAACACATGACTAGCACCCAGCTATCCCTACTGCTCACTGCCTGTTTTGCAGCATGAAATTCACCTCACCTACTTTTCTCAGAGCAGATATAGTATCACTTTCAACAGTGAGGAAAAGAAAAAAAATCAAACCACCTTTTCAAATAGCTCTTCATGCAATTCCAAGCTAGCAGGCAAAGGGACTACAGCACTAGAGACCAGCTCTGAGACATTAATAGCTGCAAAAATAATCACAAGCAGCAGCTTCAAACTTCAGTTTACAACTGAAATTAAAACGTCAGTGTCTAAAAGCCTTGCACTCACCTGCTGTACAATTCTCTGTTCCATCACATCCGATATTACTTGCACATGTATTGTACCTGCCACAACACTTGCAGAGTGACACCAAAAATGAGGATCTCTGTATGATATGACTCCCTCTATTTTTTGAATCTGCAAAGAAATTACATTAGCAGCATTTAATTTAAGAACACATTTTAAACTTGTGTATGTACATGGATATTGGTGACAAATACTTCACAGGGAAACAAAGCTGTACAGCAAAGCAGCTTTCCAGCTAAGATATATTCAGAAATATGCAGCACTGAAAAGTCACCTTGCTACTACTGTCAAAGACTAGAAGCTAAAAGAAAAACTAAATGAAAACCCCAGAAAAGTGCAATATTAAACAGGATGAGAAAAAAAAAAAACAACCCCAAATAAACCTACAATTTAGTGTACAGATCCCAGCCGCATCAATGGACAGACTAAAGAGAAAACTGGCTGGGTATTTACCTATTTCTAGGGCATTTGTTACCTCACTATCCGGGATAAGCAGCTATTTAGTTATCATAGCTGGACCTAAGTCAAAGATACAATATTTTCCCACAACTTGTCACTTTTTAAAAATTGATTTTTGTACTTGGTCTGTCTGGGATGAACTTTTTTTCACAACAGCCAGTAAGATGCCATGCTTTGCGTTCTGGTAGCAGATCAGTGTTTGTCTATAGCTGAACAGTGCTTGGGTGCTATCAGAGCTTTCTTGCTTTTCAGCAAGGAGGCTGGCTGGGTGGGCAAGAACTGGGGAGGGGACAGAGCTTGGATGGCTGACACAAGGGGATACTGCAGAGGGATACTGCATGCCAGGCAACACTGCTCAGCAATAAAGACTGGGCTAGAGGAAGAAGGGGGTGTTAGGGCTTCCATGGCGGCTGTTGTTTATAGACTGCCTGGGTACTGTCTGCTGTGCAACCTGGTGCACTGCTTTACCCACACCCCCCCTTCACCTATTTCACACTGAGTTTAAATTGCTCCCCAATTTTTCTTGCTTTGACTCTTCTTGTTTTCTCCTGTTCCACTGGCAGTAGTGGTGGTAAAGAAAGAGCAAGCAAGCGACTGTGTGTATGGATGCCTGGCTACTGGCTGGGGTCAACCTACAGCAAGCATATTGTTTTCCTGTGATGTATTTTTTTAAATGCTTTTCCTATTATATTTTAATGAACTGCTCTTTGATTGTTTTCAGTAAGTATTTTACTTTTCCTCAGTCTCCCAGAATTGCTGTTTTCCCTCATCATAAAGTGAAAGCCCACTCTGCACCTCAGTTTTCTTTCACTACACAAGCCTCTCATAGACAATTTCCATTTATTCTTTCTTGCCCTGCAAGATCATGGAGCAGATGCTCCTGGAAGTGTTCTCATGCAGACAAGTACACATGTCCTCCTCTACTAATTAAGAGGCAATTGCAGGCTCAAGATACAATTCTGTAGCCTGAACTGTACGCATCAAATTTAAAAAGACTGCAGTTTTTTGGGAATTGCTATGTTACTTTCTCAGTACTAAGCACCTTTCCCGCACTGTTACCATACTTATCTGAAATCACAGTACTACACATAAAAGCAAAAAACTAGTTCAAGCTCTTTTAGTTGCAAAATAACTTTTATCAGTAGAGCTCCCAAACCTGTCATATCTCTGTAGAACAGACTTAAACCAACTTGAGATATGAAGTTGTCTAAGACAGCAAAGGCTGTCGTCCTGAACTGCTCAAGTTTACCGAGTATTAAAACCAGCTACAGCTTTTGCATCTGAAAACATTTAGAATTGTAGTTCTGACCTTTTCTAAAGCAGCATGCAGATCTTTCTCCTGATCTGGAGGTATCCTCAACAAAAGCACTTGACACGCATCTTTCAATAGAGGGATAACACTAAGAAAAATCAATGTAGCAATAAAAAGAGAGCAGAGTGGATCAGCTATGAGCCATCCAAATTGCTGAATAAATATCGTGGATACGATAACACCAATACTGCCAAGAGTATCTGCTAACACATGCAGAAACACACCTGAAAACAAAATAAACTGATTAAGTTGAACAGTTCTGTTTAAAAGGTACCTATATGCTCAATAAAGGAAACACAGTATGGCTTAATAAAGATAATAAACACCCCTCAGGCAACTATTAGAAGCAACTATCTTCCCAGCCTGGTGCAAAACCACCCCAAAGCATTTATCTTTTCTATATTTAATTAGAAATCAACAACAATATTTCTAATATTTAATTGGATATCCACGATATTCAGTTAGAAATCAATATTTCAATTAGAAAAAAAACCCCCAACACTCATTTTTACTCGCCAGTGCAATGATCTAAGCAGGCATTTGCAGATTCAACTGAATGTAAATAATCTTGAAATTGTTAGTGTGATTTACATACATAGCATAATCATTTAACTCTATATACAGAAGGACTCATTGATTCTCAGAAGAGGATAAAAATATCACTGTAAATACACTGGCCTGCTAATGTGGTCAGATATTAATGTATCATTTGGGTTTTGTATGCCAATTCTGCTCCAGTTTTGTAAGAAGATTGTCTATCTGTTACTGCTAGGAACTTTATACAGTACACTGCTTTAATGGTGGGTGACACTCAATGGGCATAGGAAAGTAATCTCTAACCATTTGTAAGGTCAGTGCTAGTTAAGCATCAGGATTTTAAAGAATAATGAAATAGCTAAGAGTATGGGCAGACTTCACAAAAAAGCCAGACAACAGAATAGCCAATTTGAATTTGGATGTAAAATAACCAATGGAATATGAGACTATTCACTAAAATGCTTATGCTCTGACAAGCTTACACAAAAAAAAGCATTCTTTTCTAGTTTTTTATAAGCCAGGCAGTTGGTAAATAACTACTTTCTAACTACCAGGGCAAAAATTCCAAGAAGCAGCTCTGCTGTAGTTTTATATATATATTACCCTTCTTGGTTAGCTTCTGATTTTAGAGTTGAAAAAGACAGTTTCATCTTTACCACTTTATCTTTCAAGTCACAGACAGAAACATATTATAGATTGCTGGTATGCATTTGTTCTTTCACTGCTTATCCCTTATCCAAGTGTTTTTACAACCAGAGGTCACATGCTACTTAGAAGAACGGTAATATCTTTATAGATAGAGACCTTGTACTTTATTTTTCAAACAGAACTTAGGAACAAGGACTTCAAGCTTATTCAATAATATTGACAATGACCGTTATTGATACTAGCAAACACTGCAGATTAATGCTTTCTATTGATCCCCAGGTATTACCCTCATCTCAGAAAGCCATGCAAAGAAACATTTCAAGTTATGCTCCTTCAGCTTGAACTCATTAATGAATCAACATTTTGAGAAATTCATGTATACCACACTAAATGGCTGTCAGATCATTTCTGGAGAGAGATTTTAGGAATGATGCATAGCAATGGGTCTCATTCTCAAAATAGTCAAAAGTCTGCTGGAAATCACATATACCATTTACGGTCCAACAATCTGTACTTGCCTCTCATGTTAGTGTTCATGCCTCCTCCAGAAGACCCGTGGGAATGTCCATGACTGTGCCCATGGTCACTGTGTGAATGGCCGTGCCCATGGCTGTGGCTGTGCCCATGGTGAGAATGGCTGTGATCGTGTGAGTGACAGCCTCCCCGAGAAGGCCCATGGGAGTGTGCGTGGCTAAAGGCACAGATACCAACAAGGTTTACGATCAGCCCTCCAACAGAGACTGGCTGTGAGAGGGAGAAAAGTTATTAACTTCACTGCCTCTTCCCAGGTATTCAAGTTTGCTTTCTAGAACATGGTAATCATGAGTCACTGTACACCTAATTAAGGAAAATTGTGAAAGCATTAACATAAGCAGAAGGATTATTCTAATATGGATTCCTCATCATATTCCCTCCAGTATACAAGCTGGTTTCAAAGGAGTTTTCTTCCCCTCTCAAGAAGATCCAGTTCTTCCTAACCCTCTCAAAAACCCCACTCAATAACCATCACCAGAAGGCAAAACCTAATATCCACAAATCAGGGCAAGATAGCAAATTTAGTTTTAAGAAGGGGTGATTGATTTTATTTACTTTCAAGAAGAGATAAAGTGGTTTAAATACAAGCTTTGCTTTGCTTTCACTGGCAAAAAAGAAAAAAAATTGTATATTATATCTAGGACACACACACCCATCTGAAATTGTACTTAGCTGACGAGTAAACCAATGATTGCTTTACTGGCTGAGTTGTACATTTTATCTCTCTATTTTTCTACTCATCCCTTGAAAAGCTAGCAAAAGAGTAACACCAGCTAGCAAAGGAGTTAAGCAAGTTCTGATTGGGAATCATTAGGCCTCTCCTCGGCTATGCACGCCTGTGCTTTTGTGGAGGGGGTAACCTCTCTCATTCCCAAGAAAAAAAATCAGTAGTTAAAATGGAGCAAGCATTAAATATTAAAAAGAAAGAAAAATCAAGCCTTGATTCCAGCATTGCACATTTCTTATTGTGTCTACATAAATACATAGTTACGAAAGACAGCAGGACAGCACAAATCCTTGTGTGTGTGGGTGGAGACAAAACAAGAGAAGCTGGAAATGTGATAAAGGAATGCTTGGATTTGCAGACTCAATTAAAAAAAAAATGAAGAAAATAAGCGATTACATTGGTAAGAAACACATGGAAGTTTGAGAATTTAAGTGGGGAGCCCCTGAAGAGGCTGTTGAAGGAGACACAGATGTAGTTAAATTAACTACACACAGCTTCATGATTGTTTATGCCACACTAACACACTCAGCATAACGTTATGAATCCTGTCTGATTTTTCAGCTTTCTCAGAGACTAACACAAAATCTTTTCCATAATAATTAGCATTGGTATATGTAACAGCAGAATCAAATTTAGTCTTGTACAGCTTATTTCTTTGGTATATTTCATTGTAGAAAGACTACCATCTAAAAGGATTAGCACTGTAACATCTTAGGAAAAAAATCAATTTAGCTGTCATAATTGAATTACATTCACCCCTCTGTAGTTTTGTATTTTAAAACTAGATGTAGTTTGGATTTTAAAATTAGAATATGCCAAAAAGCCAAGGCACACTTTAGATCTCGAGTATGTAATTTTAGTCTGCCTTTTTTTAATTTCTAAATTAAGATGAACACAAACAAACCACTAACTGCCAAAAAAACATTCACTGTGAATGATGAAACTTACAGTTAGCATATTTGTATCTATGTCTGGAGGATCTACCAGTCTGGCCACTGATTCCATGAAGACAAAGAAAGCAATTACCATCAGAAACAGTCCATTAATAAAACCAGAGAGAATTTCTACACGTCCATATCTGAAAACAAACACACGTACTTTTGAGAATGAAGAATGGTTACTCTTAACAAATTTAAAAATTATAATATGTAAAGTTAAATACATTTAATACAGCATTAAAATGGCTTTGATTTTTTTCCCTGAAAGACACAGGGTCAGGTGTCCTGTCTCTGCTCCCTCACAGCTTCTCATGCCCCTCCTCACTGGCGAAGCATGAGGCTGAAAAGTCCTTGATTGGACTAAGCGCTCCTGAGCAACAACTAAAACATTGGTGTGTTATCAGCATTGTTCTCAGGCTAAAGTTGAAAATACAGCACTGCAGTAGCTACTAGGAAGGAGAAAAATAACTGTTACAGCTGAACCCAGGACAGTATATAAAGTATATAAACCTGCCCATTCAAGACTTGAAACTGCTAAACTGCTATGCAATTTAACCATACAGATTTTGATTATGTCAGCAAAATTGAAATCCTCATATGAACGTTGACTTTCAACATGTATTTCTGTGTGGCACACATACATACATGGAGCAAGTCAACTTCTAAATAATATTAACAGTGATAAAGTTTTATTTGTAGAGACAAATGAAGATGATATTTCAGACACACTTTCACAGAGGTAAGGGATGAACAGCATGAACACAAATGGAAGAGAAGAAACACAGCAAAACACCGACAGACACATGCACCATTAAAACATTTGAAAGATTCTCTATAGCAGGGCGTTTTGAAAATGAGCAAGTAGTATAATTTTCAGATAGTCCTTAAAAACCTAATATACATACCCATAGGAAAATATGCGAGTTGCTTTCCATCTTGTCATCAGAGCTGCAAAAAGCCCCATCACTAATGCAGAACAATCAAAAAGCATGTGAAATCCATCAGAAATAAGACCAAGGCTATTGGTCCATACACCATAAAAAAGCTCCACAAAAGTGAAAGCCTGAAATGAAAAAAAAAAAAGGCAAAAAAACCCCCTTTATTTTTGCCTTGAATATTAACTTGTAGCTTGATGTCTTGGTAGCTAGCAGGAAACTCTTTTCATAGGACACTCCACAGTTTTGAAGGGTATTGTTCGAAGTATTTCTAGAACATTTTCTCCTCCTCCAACAAAATATAAGTGATACATTCCAAGTCTATGAAGAGACATTTCTGAACCTACCCTCTCAAAAGCCTTAGACTTAAGGAAACAACCCTCTGCAGGAGTAAATTAAGTTTTCATTTAGAATTTTAAACTAGCATTGTGCACACAAAATTTTAAGCATTTTGTCATTCAACAGTGTAACAACTCTGGTCTATACATCTGTTCTGTAACAATTTTCTTGACAATTAGTTGACTGCTTAATCTTATGAATTAGTTTTGAGAAGGGTACACAAGCAAACATTTTTAATACATAAATTTTCCCTATATGGTTTACTATTATTAACTGGTATGCCTATAAACTTTCCAATCTTTCATATTCCATAATAGAATTCCTTTAAGTTATCATGAGTACTTCCTCCTGTTTTCCTGGATAATTGCCAAGGGGAAAAGAGAGATCTTTGCAAATGAGGTCCTATCAATTTTGCTTACTGAATCATTTTTTCCTACTTGAGAGAGAACCTAGAAATGAAACCAGCCTCCTCCAAAATGACACTGATTAATCCCACACTTCTTACTTTATTGTCCCCATCCTTGAAGACCCTATCAGTTTCAGCTTATCTGCTGGTAACATTGAGATACTTCAATCTTAAATGTACCATTGTACAAGTATTTACTTACTGGTATAAGAGTTACACAGAGAACCAGACCCACAGTGTGACAACAAATCAAAATGACCTTCCACTTACTTTATCGTAAGAATTTGTTTTAACATTTCATCTGATAAAACAATGCTATCAAGGGTCACTTTAAAGACAATAATGGGAACCTTTTAAAGAGTAACTCTTCTTACTGTACTATGCATGTACTACTGTGATTCGGTTTGAAAATAAGAAAACAAAACCCCATGAACTTACCAGGTTTAGGCACAAGAAATAGAAGATCTGCCTAGAGTCATACTCCTCAAGGATTTGTTTCAGTGACTCCTTAATAAACCGAGGTAATGACTGCGAGCTCTGCTGTAATGCATCACCCATGAAGTTATAGAGAGGAGTGCCTTCAGGGGAATAGCCAATAAGGGTACCCTTTTGCCCTTTCCTGGAGGGGGAGGACAGGATATTGGCAGCTGCAAGGAAAGTATTGAAGTTTTTGTTGCTGTTTCTAAGCTTCACAGCTACTTTATAACGTGTTTTACCAGCAATCAAAGCTTACAGGAAATATGAAGGCAGCAAAGTGATTGTCAACTTCATCTTGAGGTTTATCATTAGATTTCATTGCTATGTAAGATTAGATCATTACTTCCTCAACAGAACAGGCCTATTACCTCTTCATCCAAAGGACTTTTGCACACATCCCTTTTCTGACTGGCTCCCCAGTCACACGAAAAACAGATTTATTAAAAGATAAATAAGAATACGTACATAAAATGAAGAAGACAGCACTCACTACCACCCCTCCAGAGAGAACATGCTCTGTGCTTTCATGGTGTGGTGGCTTGTTCATAGCTCGAAGCTGGTCTGTTATTGGATGTGTCCAAAAGTTGCCGAAAAGCAGTGCACTAATGAAAGTAAGAAAGGATCCATATCGAGCACATGTGGAAGCTTCCATCTTGACAGAGCATATGGATTCCACATAGAAATCCAGGATCACAACAAAAAAGATGACTGTTACGAAAGGCATGATGACAGAAGACCAAGACTCTACTTTACTCTGCAACAAAAAATACATTTCAAACAGGGTTGCTCGCCATTACATGTGGTTATATGTACATTAACTAGCATTAAATATAGTTCACTTTCATTACAAATGTTTTCAGCAATCCATCACAACATAAATACTTTTATACTTTCAATTTTATCATATAAACCCAGAATTCCAGATATAGAGAGACACATATAACTAATATGCACCACAGTACTTTATTTTAAATACTTTCATGTCCTCACAAGCAATGCTACATGCAACACCATGTTTGCAAGTATACTCTCCCCTAAGCATGCAGGCATAGCAAATATGTATTTAAATTACAACAATCTACTCCTCAGGAATAAGAAAGCCCTGTATTTATACAGTCATAAATACTTGTGCAATGATAGTATATGAATCCAGGATATAGTATCTGAGCTAGAAAGATGAAATAAAGTTATCACACAAAAAAGGAAATTAAGATATCACACAGATATACATCAAAATACAGAGGGAAAATTTCAAACAGAGCTTACTACAAAAATAAAGACGGCAACTTTGGTAATTTTAAAGCTATTTTAAAAGAAAGATGTAAACTGCACTTCACAAGAAGCATTATAAAAAATGATTGATTTTAGTACTTGCTATCTTACCTCTGTTGTCAGAGAGAGGACAATGACCCAAGGGGACAAAAGAAGGACGGAAACAAGATGAGACAAAGCTTGAAGACGCTTGGCTCCGCCTACATCTACAGACAGTTTTCTGGAAGCCATGTGAAAACCAGCCTTACAGCACAATGCCAGTACCAGAAGCAGTACTCCTCCCTGGAAACACAGAGGGATCCTGTCAGCATTTCTTAAGAGCCAAATACCTAACTCCAAAGTGACTGAAAAAAGATTAATATGCTCTCTTTTAATTTATCAATAGAATCCACAGGCAGGCTATTTACTGTAATTGTTACTCTAGTTAAAAACAGTAGCACAGCACATGGGGTTATACTTCAGCTGTACATAGGATATATACCATTATAGTATATAGGATATATACTATTCACAACAGCCTGGTATGACTTGAAGTTTAAAACTCTCAATAATGCTAACCCGTATACAACAGTGATTTGGTGTGAAGAGCACATGAGGAAAAAGAAAAATCACATGAAACGTGGCTTTCCATCTTCCATTATTAAAAAAGCGTTGGAAGCATACATAAACCCCAGAAGTGCCATGTCACCTTAGTCTCTAAGCTTCTCTTAACCTTTTTATCCACTTACCTTTAATTGCACCATACCACATTTCTTCACAATATTTCCTTTCAAAATTGTTCTATAAATGAATCACAAGATATACAGCATCTCATCTCCCTTAGGTCACAGTTACTTTACACACAGTTAACCAGTTTCTCGTAACATTTGATTTATTTTTACATAAATACTTTCTCAGCTGCTCCATATATATTTTTTTCCCCTGCTTTTGTCCTCAGTGCAGCCACTTTATCAACAAGACTAAGCTAGGGTTTGGCTTGTGGTACTGAAGCTGCTCAGAGTCAATCAGGATGTAAAAATTACAGTGCTAGTTCAGTTCCAACGTGGAGTGGGGATGATGAACATTTTGGTTTTGATTTAGGTTTGGATTAGCTCTGAGTTGGTGAAACTGTTACCTACAAAAATTAGATATTAGCCAATAAAATACAAGTTATTTACCTTGTGATCTGCAACACCCAGGAAAGCAATTATTGTATACAGAACATGGGTAAGAGCACTGTCATGATGCCCCTCAGCTAAACAAAAGAAAGTTAAGGCAGGATTTCATTTGATAATTTTTTTTTTCCTTTAATCCAAAGAACAGGTAAAGGCAGTAGAAGACCACAGAAAGCAGAAGTAAGCAAACTGAGCTTTAGGGTTTGTCAGATCCTTAAAATTTAGAAAATATTAAAATATTTCCACAGAAAATAACTAGTTAAAAATATGTGTTTGTGTGTGTGTACATTTTAAAACATAAGACCATAGTCGCTGCTGAATACTGCACAGCAGTATCATGGTACAGGATTTAAGTTAATTTTGGCAACCAGACTTCGAAAAATATACTCAACAGCATTAAAAATTAGATCAATTTTCATAAAAATCACTAAAACAGTGATGTATGTAAAGTTTCATCTTTCCAGTTTCTAAATATTTAAACTTTAAAAAAAAAAAAAAAGAGTAATTGACAAGTACAATGCATCAAATATTAAAATCATAGTAACTTTTGGGAAAACTAGAGGGCACTTTAACAATTAATTTACTTACTGAAAACTCAATTGATTAATCGATATTATCCCTGAATATACTATTTGCATGTTTAATTCCATGTTTTCATCCTTTCTTGACTAAGTTTACTGTCACTTTGTTTTTACTGCCCATTGTTAGATGTACCACTTTTTGCCAGTATGCTTTACCATGTTGAGATGACCTGTTGAAAACCTACTTCAGAAGTACTTCCAATTTACTCAGTGGCTTTGAAAGCATGTTAGCCAGCTTCCATTTTTCAGCTTAATGTCCATTATTGTTGGAGCTACTGCAGGCTACTTCACATCACTTTTCAGCCCAGCAGAAGAACTGAGATTACCACATTTGCAAAAGCACAGCCAATCTTTCAGATACTCTCTGTGATACCTGAGAACTCCTGGCAGACAGGAAAAGTCTGGAGACTGGAAAAAGGGAAACACTGCATTCATTTATAAGAAGGGTAGAAAGAAAGACCATGGGAACTACCAACCTGTCAGCCTCACCTCTGTGTCTGGGAAGACCACAAAACAGATCCTCCTAGAAGCTGTGCTAATGCACATGGAGGACAGGAAGGCGATTCAAGACAGCCAGCATGGCTTCATCAAGGGCAAGTCCTGCCTGACCAACTCAGTCGCCTTCTGTGACAGAGTGACTACAAAAGTGGAGAAGGGAAGAGCTAGAGATCTCATCTATGTGGACTTCTGTGAGGCCTTTGACCAGGTCCCCCCACAACATCCTTCTCCCTAAATCTGAGAGATGGATTTGATGGATTGACTTCAGTGGATAATGAACTGGCTGGATGGCTGCATCCAGAGAGTAGTGGCCAATATCTCAAAGGTCTGGATGGAGATCAGCGGAAAGTGGCGTCCCCCAGGGGTCTGTATTGGGACCAGTACTGTTTAATCTCTTCATCAATGACACAGACAGCAGGATTAAGTGCACTTTCAGCAAATCTGCAAATAACATTGAGCTGAATGGTGCAGTCCACATGCCTGAGGGACAGGATGCCATCCAGAAGGACCAAGACAGGCTTGAGAAGAGAACCCATGTGAACCTCAGGAGGTTTAACAAGGCTAAGTGCAAGGTCCTGCACCTTGGCCAGGGCAACCCCTGGTATCAGTATAGGCTGAGGGATGAAGGGATTGACAGCAGTCCTACGGAGAGGGACTTGAGGGTACTGAAGGATGAAAAGCTGAACATGAGCTGGCAGTGTGCAATTCCAGCCCAGAAAGCCAACAATGACATGGGCTGCATTAAAAGAAGTGTGACCAGCAGGTTGAGGGAGGTGATCCTGCCCCACTCCTCTGCTCTCATGAGACTCCAGTTGGAGTATTGTGTCCAGCTCTGGAGTCCTCAGTAGAGGAAGGACATGGATCTGCTGGAGTAAGTCCAGAGGAGGGACACAAAAATGATGAGAGGGATGGAGTACCTCTCCATGGGAAGGCTTGAGAGGGTTCAGTATTTTTAGCCTGGAGAAGAGAAGGCTCTGGAGAGGCTTTTCCATAATGAAAGAGGGCTTCTAGGAAAGATGGGGACAGACTTTTTAGCAGGGCCTTTTGCAGTAAAACAAGGAGTAATGGCTTTAAGCTAGAAAAGGGGAGATTCAGACTATATAGAAGGTGGTAAATGACCCATCCCTGGAAACATTCAAGGTCAGGTTGGACGGGACTTTGATCAACCTGATCTAGTTGAAGATGTTCTGTTGTACTGCAGGGGGGAGTTGTATTAGATGACCTTTAAAGCTCCCTTCCAATTCAAACCATTCTGTGATTCTATGTATCTTTCTGCATATACAAAAAAGACTGCCAGCCAGCCTGTCAACCATTTACTGCACACACTTAGGCTACAGTCATTATGTCTAGAATTTCTAATGAAAAAAGATAAAACTGGTTAAAGCTCTAGAGGGCAGGGGGCCCAAGAATGCAGGCTGATATTCAAGGATTACGTGCTGCAAGCTCAGGAGTGTTGCATCCCGACTAGAATGAAATGGGGCAAGAAGACGAGGGGCCTCCATGGATGGATAAGGAGCTGCTGAGAAAACTCTGAGGGAAAAAAGCTTACAGAAGGTGACATGGGGACAGGCGGCCTGGATGGAATACAGGACCTTGTCCAGGAAGCTAGAGATCAGGCTGGGAAAGCTAAGGCCTAGTTAAGAGTCGAGTCTGGCCCGGATGCCAGGGGTAACAGGAAAGGCTTCTGTACGTACGTCGCAAACAGAAGACAGATAGGAATAATGTGGGCTCTCTCTGGAAGGAAATAGGAGAACTGGCTACCCAGGATTTGGAGAAGGCTGAGGATCCCAATGACTTCTTTGCCTCAGTCTTCACTGGCAAGTGCTCTGACCATACTGTCAAGTCTTGGAAGGCAGATGCAAGGGCTGGGAGAATGAAGATCCCACTGCAGGAGAGGATCAGGTTCAAGATCATCTTAGGAACCTGAATGTGGACAAGTCCATGGGACCTGATGAAATCCATGAGTGGGTCCTGAAGGAGCTGGTGAATGAAGTTGCTCAGCCGCTGTCCATCATATTTGAAAAATCACGGCAGTCAGGTAAAGGCAGTCAAGTAGAAAAAGGGAAATATAACCCCCATTTTCAAGAAGGGAAAAATGGATGACCCAGGGAACTACAGACCAGTCAGTCTCACCTCTGTGCCTGGCAGGATCACGGAGCAGATCTTCCAGAAACCATGCTAAGGCACATGAAAAACAAGGAGGTGGTTGGTGACAGCCAGCATGGCTTCACTAAGGGGTAAATCCTGCCTGACCAATTTGGTGGCCTTCTATGATGGGGCTATGGAACTGGTGGAAAGGGGCAAAGCAGTTGATGTCATCTACCTGGACTTGTGCAAAGCCTTCGACACTGTCCCACATGACATCCTTGTCTCTGAATTGGAGAGACATCAATTTGATGGGTGGACCACTCAGTGGATAAAGAACTGGCTGGATGGCCGCATGCCAAGAGTTGTGGTCAGCGGCTCAGTGTCCAACTGGAGACCAGTAACGAGTGGTGTCTCTCAGGGATCGCAGTTGGGACCGGTCTTGTTCAACATCTTTGTCAGTGACATGGACAGTGGGATTGAGTGCGCCCTCAGCAAGTTTGCCAATGACACCAAGCTGTGTGATTCGGTTGATACGCTGGAGGGAAGGGATGCCATCCAGAGGGACCCTGACATGCTTGAGAGGTGGCCAGTGCCAACCTTATGAAGTTCAACAATGCCAAGTGCAAGGTCCTACACCTGTGTTGGGGCAATCCCAGGCACAGCTACAGGTTGGGCAGAGAAGTGATTCAAAGCAGCCCTGCGGAGAAGGACTTGGGGGTGCTGGTGGATGAAAACCTGAAAATGACCTGGCAGTGTGCAGCTGCAGACCAGAAAGCCAACAGTGACATGGGCTGCATCAAAAGGAGCGTGACCAGCAGGTCGAAGGAGGTGATCCTGCCCCTATTCTTTGCTCTCGTGAGACCCTGCTTGGAGTATTGTGTGCAGTTCTGGTGTCCTCAACAGAAGAAGGACATGGAGCTGTTGGAACAAGTCCAGAGGAGGGCCACGAGGATGATCAGGGGACTGGAGCACCTCCGTATGAAGACAGGCTGAGAAAGTTGGGGCTGTCAGCCTGGAAAAGAGAAGGCTGCATGGACACCTCATAGCAGCCTTCCAGTATCTGAAGGGGGCCTAAAAGGGTGCTGGAGAAGGAGACTTCATCAGGGACTGTAGCGACAGGACAAGAGGTAATGGGTTAAAACCTAAACAGGGAAAGTTCAGGTTAGATATAATGAAGAAGCTCTTTACTGTGAGGCTGGCGAAGGCATTGGAATGGGTTGCCCAGAGAAGTGGTAAATGCTGCATCCCTGCTGTGTTCGAGGCCAGGTTGGAGAGAGCCTTGGCTGACATGGTCTAGTGTGAGCAGTCCCTGCCCATGGCAGGGGGCTGGAACTAGATGATCTTAAGGTCCTTTCCATCCCAAACCATTCTATGATTCTGTGATTAACAGATCTGATGAAAAAAGTTTTCTAGCAATCCTAAATGGGTTGATATGTGCAAATGGGCAGGGAGATTTTACAATTTAAAATCTATAGCTGTGTTCAAAGTTATCAAATTAAGCAATGCCATTTATTTGGCTGTAAATACTAATATTTAGGTGTAAAAGTAAGATGTTATGCTAGAACATTATTAGTAGAGAAGATTCCTATCAAGAAAAATGTAAGCATATTTAACTCAGTGCATTCAACTTTACGTTCTCCCTGCTCCAGTAATAACAGGCACTTGCTTTTACACATAACAAGAAAGGATACGATGTTCTGCTATTTTAGCCATGAGGTCATCATTATCAAAAAGCAGTAAGCAGATTACAGCTATGATGAAAAATGCAGCACCTCTTGTCTGTTAAAAAAAAAAAAAAAATAAACCAAACACAAAAAGCAAACAAAGACCACTCAGAATACTTTTATAATGTGCTGTAACAGTTTAACATAAAAAAATCCAGGAAATCAGTTCCTTCCTTCCTCCCCTCTCCCGATCAAGATAAACGTATTTTAGTTCTGTGAGAAAACATGAGAAAAAAACCCTGCTACTTAAGCCTGATGATTTAATATTTTGTAGCATCAAGGAACTGTGAAGAAGATCTAGTGGACAAACTGTAGAATTTTGTCTTAGGGGAATAAAGGCTAGAGCACTGTACAAAGGCTATGAGTAAGCAGAGCTCTGAAGCAACTGCTTTTATGAGGAATGGTCAGAAGCAAGTATGAAATCTCAGCTTGCAGAGCTTTCACCACCCTGACTTAAAACACTGCAATTTCGGTAGTCATCATCTTGGCAAGACACTGAGGTCTACACCTAAAAAATAATATTACAATTAATTTTCTGAAGCCAAATATAGCTATTACATTCTTGTTTCAGAAAGTCAGCTGTCTTCTTCTCTTTGCCACAGTTCACTTCATAAATCTGAAATATTCAGAGGACAGGGTTATCACTCCCTTGTTTCTGCTGCCTCGCACATGCAGCTTAACTGCCAAGTGTGGTCCACTAAGGTACAGATTGACAAAAAACCTCTCTACACCTTTGGGTGACTGGCTGAAGATAAGATTTGTCTTCTAGATAAAGAAATTCATGCTGATTGCTATAGCATCTCAGATTGAGGGGGGGCAGGGGTGTCGGAGCAGATGACTGTGCTATTCACTCTAAGAGCACCCTAAAAGTCATTAAGGGACTCCAGCAGCAGTTATGAGACAGAGATTTCAAAACTCCCAGCCTAAGGCAGCACCAAAGCCAGCCTTCCTCTTACACAAGAAGTACTCTAGCCTCAGGTATATGATATTGTAAGGCGTCCTTCTCCAACTACCACTATTTTTGAGTGAAAGTGGCCAAGATTCCTAGGTGCTGGGATAAGGTTATTCTATTTAGGGCTGATTTGGCACAGTTAGAGAACACCTTGTGAAATTGTATGTAATGGGACTCAGACAAAGGATGTCAGAAGTACAGATTTCTAATTACATGAAGGACTGTGCCCAAGTATTCAGCACACACAGGCTCATGCAGACATTAAAGTGCTTAAGAGAACCTTCTGGCAGAAAACAAAGTATGCGAAAAGCTACTGACACTGAAAAGGCTAGGCAAGGATATGGAGACTGTACGGTGGGACTGCACTGCCTAAAGCGCAGGACCACTACACGCACATATGTCCTCTCATGAGTTTGAACCCCAAACCATGTTACAAAGATTGCTGAAGTGCAAAAATAATTCTCAATATTCTTTTCCCCATATAAACACAAAAACTTCTCAGGCATGTGCTACAGATCGCCAACAGCTTCACCCACTGTTTCTCTCTTAATGTTGTGCTTATTATTTCACTAATTAAACTACACAAAGCACAGTTTCTATGAAAATAGATCCCCAACACCATTCCAGGTAAAGAAGTACCTGAACTTACAGCATTCAGTATTTCTTAAATTTGATAAAGTACATTTTTAAATACCTTTGCTGGTCCTCCACCTGAGCTTGTGAACAAGACACTAAGAAGTGACAGCACAACCACATCACTGTGCTCAAACAGCAACAATGTCCTATAAAAAAGTGAAATAAACACTTATGTCCAGTCACAAGGAGTTTACATCACAAGCTTGATATTTACTATTTCAGCTAAAATTCAATGACAGAGCAGTCAAAGACTTAGCCTGTGATTTCAACACCAAGTTTAAACAATTCAAAAGGATAAATGCAAATCTATTTGCCTTCAGCAGCAATAGACCTGGCTGTGGACAGCTAGACATATCACAAATCAAGAACTTCCTAACTCAAGGAACAGACTAAAATTATTCATTTACAGACTGCTTTAAACTGTACTTTCTTCTAATAACACAAGATACTAACTTGATCAAGATGGAGTTGTTATTCCTATTACAACACCTCCTCTAAACCAAAGTTTCTGGTTCCCTGAGAAAAAAGAGGTCTGGTTCTGTTGTATTACATGCTGTTTATTGAGATGTTGATGATCTAGCAGTTTATGTAACCTAAGAACCTCTTAATTGCTGAAAATAAGAAATTCTAACTTTCACACCATCTTCTTCAGATTGCAAAGGCTGACTAACAAGCTATACTGACAACTTTCCAGAGCAGAACATGGAAGTAATAATCGCTGTCAAGTTAATCAAGTGTTTCTGTCATTCTCTGCATACAAATACAGCCTGCTAGGGCCCACGTTACTGGCTCTGTTTGGGAAGACTGCCAGCACCCAGAAACGCACTACAGTATTAAGAAATCCTGTTATTCTCTGGTATGCCTTTTCCTTTGTTGAGGCTAAAACCTCAACTTCCTACAATATACAATTTAAGACTTTACCTGCCTCTCGCTAATGAAAGATGCTTTCTAATACATTAACCTTCATTTTTGGAATTCTCATGTTATTCTTTAATAGTCACTCAACACTGCTAACAAACAGCACAAGTGATTTTACCAGGGGTATATGTATGCACTAATGCTACCCAATTCCACCACAGCATTGGCACATGACCAGACAAAGAAGTGCCCCGTAACAAATGCAGAAACTGATTCTAGTCAGCTGGTACGGGAATACAAGCTGCTACCACTAGCTGTCAAGCCATGGACTTCAAACAGCTAATTAAATAATTTGGGTTAAATTAACGAGACTATGGAAATTACAAAAACTACATTCAGTGTAACAGCCAGTTCTCTTGTTATATCATTCACATCCGTAGTTCAAGCACTATAAAGAATTCCACCAGCATCCTCTCAAGAATGAATAAAGAAAATTACAAGTTCTACAGAGAATTATACATAGTTTTTCCCAAGCACAACAGAGTTCACAGGAAAAAGCATAAAGATTTACTTAAAACTTCAAACACTAAAGCAAGAGGCTGGCATTATGGGCTGATGGACAGAAAATAATAAACAACGCAACAAGACATGGGGAGATCACAAAAAATAGCTTAAAAAGAGAAAACATTCTTCACTGGAAATATATAATTACCTCAGTGGTCCACAAAGAGTAAGGCCAAAAAACCACAAAAGTGAAATGATACATCCCACAATAGCATGCTTAAGAATTTTGATCCACTGCAAGAGAAAGGTATTTCATTATAAATTTCTCTACAGTTTCAAAATAAACACCCCATTATTAGCATTTTTTCAGCAGGGTAGCTGTGGAAATAGAGTGTAAAACAAATGCTGTGCAAATTCTGCAGAATTTAGAGTATGATTATCTTCTTTCCTACTTTGCCAGGCAACTAAAGTTTGTTTGGACATATTAAAAACCAGAATTACTTATTTCTTTTTTTACCACAGTAGTAGATTTTCTGGTATAGCCTCAAGTCTCTTTAACAAAAAGCCTGGAAAAAAGGCTGAAAAAAAATCAAGTTCATTTATCTGTCAAAGATGCTGGCTATTTTGTAATTTATTGTCTATATATCTGATAAACACTTACTGAACTAGATCAAACATCCAAGACAAAGAGACTAAGACCTTAAGTTGACAAATATTTATGCATATATTAAATTATTTCTTCATGAAGCATGTTGTAATTCAGCTATTCAATACACTATTAACTTTAAATGTAAGTTTTTGAATAAAAATAATTCCTTTTGGAAATACACAGAAGAAGACAAAGTGCCTATGGCAAACATCATCTTCAAATCCAGGAATAAAAAATGTCAGCAACAGTGAAACTATAAAGGGACAGATTTTTCTGAATACAAATCAAAGATGCAGTTTATACCTGTCTAATCATGAAAGCACCTGACATACGGCAGTCCTTCAGATTCCTTCTACTTAGCATGTACCCCGATAACACTGTGCACGGATCAGGTTTTGTGCATGCATAAACTGAAGAGGAGTATGAAGCAGACGAAGAAAAATTGTTTCTTATAAAACAGCAGGTTCCAACCTCCCCTGCTCTAGCTTCTCAGGATACTAGGAACTGAACACAGATCTGAAGAGCAGTTAGATTAGCCCCTCATCACAAAGCACCATGCAGAAAGCACTCTTTTGGCATAGGGAACATGACTGGAGCACTCTGACATTCTGGCAGTCCCAAAACTGTCCTACTAAACTGTCAGAATTAGCAAAGCAGAATAAGCTCTTTTTGAAAATCCAGTCCTCAAAACAGATGCTTGTATGAAGCCAAGGACCAATCTTTTTACAATACTCTCAAAAGGAGCTGACAAAATCTAAAATACTGACTTGCAAAATTTTATTGTGCACTACGCACAAAGTTATTTATACCCCTTCTGGAAATTGCAACCGTATCTCCCAAGTGGAGTAACCTTTGTTCAGCTTTCACTTTTGGCAAGAGCCAAGTTGTCAAGAATATCTATAAAGATGTGAATCACTATTACATAGACCAACTCACCTGGCGCTTGGTTACCACTTTTCCAGAGGAGAATGGTTTTTGAAACAAAACCATAAAGAATGCAGACCTGTTAAAAGGAGAAAATTTTCTCTATTAGTGTATTAGCACTCAGTTTTTTATTCAAAGCAGTTCCAAATAACCAGGTCTCTCACATTAGGCTCAGTTTACAAAACATCTTCCTCTATATTTTTCATGAGCGGGCCACACTGACTACACTCACTGCTTTTATTTTCCCTGCTGCATTATATGTGTCAGATACCAGTATAAATGTGATGACAAGTGAGCTTCAGTTCTGGTAAACTTTAAAGGTGAGTTCTTTAGAGAATGGCTAATGAAAAGTCTACCTATGCTTTACAGATTTGCTGATCTCAGAAGTTTTGAGGAGAAATAATACTATGTTTTCATTAGCAAGATACATACACCCACGTATATGGAACGTGAATACACAGTCTTGTTGAAAATGGTAAGAAACAGCACGTGTTCCTCAAACAGGATCACGAGCGAAGAGGAAAAAGACTATGATGCTTGTGAATATGCAGGCAAGGGGAGCACGTAAGCAAGAAGGCCAGAAACGTAAACAAATTTGAAATAAAAGATAAAACTGAAGTTCCAAACGTTTCAACCCTCGTAAGTTTATTAGAGAAATGCTCTTCCATATCTTATCAGTTAATCATGAAGCAGGATTGCATCTGCAAAGGTTGTTTCTGTATATTGGCTATCAGTTTCTATACTGTAGCTTTTTATCAGGGGAAAAAGAGCAGCTGAAGCTCAAAAAAACTACAGGAATACAAATTACAAGGAAGAAAGCTCGTCTTCTACAACCTTGAGAAAATTTGGACATGCCCAAGCCTCCTATAATCAGCACTATCATAATGTGATCAATTTTGTAGTAGCAAAACCACTTAAGTTTCTTGAGGGTACGGAGGAGTTAGATTTCTGGATAAACCAGGAGATGGGCAATCACCAAATCTATGAAAATTCACAAAACCAAGTACCAGATTCTGCACCTGGGGGGGGTAATCCTGGTTAATACTGTATTAATTGCAGGGCGAGAGGCTGGAGAGCAGCCTCATTGAAGAAGATCACAGAAACACAGAATTGTTGGGAATGGAAAGTACCTCTGGGATCATGCAGCCCAACCCCCTGTGAAGGCAGGGCCACCTAAAGCAGGTTACACAGGAACACATCCAGGTGGGTTTTGAATGTCTCCAGAGAGGGAGACTCCACAAACTCCCTGGGCAGCCTGTTCCAGTGCTCAGCCACCCTCAATGTAAAGATCTTCCTTGTGTCGAGGTGAAACTTCTTCTGGTTTACTTTATGGCCATTGCTCCTCATCCTGTCACTGGGCACCACTGAAAAGAGCCTGGCACCATCCTCCTGGCACCCACCTTTGAGATATCTATATGCATTAATGAGATCCTCCCTCAGTCTCAACTAAACAGGCCTAGCTCCTGCAGTTTCTTCTCATAACAGAGATGCTCCAGAGCTCTGATCATCCCTGTGGCCCTGCGATGGACAATCTCCGGGACACAGGACTCCAGATGTGGCCTCACCAGGGCCGAGTAGAGGGGGAGGGTCACCTCTCTAAACCTGCTGGCCACACTCCTCCCCATGCACCCCACGTTGCAACTCGCCCTCCTGGCTGCAAGGGCACACTGATGGCTCATAGTCAACTTGTCATCCACCATCACTCCCAGGTCCATCTCAGCTGAACTGCTCTACAGCAGGTCAGCACCCATCTGTCCTGGTCCTTGGGGTTCTTCCTCCCCAGGTGCAGTGCCCTACACTTGCCCTTGTTGAACCTCATTAGGTTTCTCTCTGCTCAATTCTCCAGCCCATCAAGGTCCTGCTGAATGGCAGCACAGCCTCCAGGCTTATCAGCCACTGCTCCCAGCTTCGTATCGTCAAAAAACCTAATCTGGAGGTCTGTGTTGATGTCAAGTTGAGTATGAGTCAACAGTGTGCCCTGGCAGCCAAAAGGACCAACCATGCCCTGGGGTGCATCAAGAACATCATGGCAAGCAGGTCAAGGGTAGTGACTGTCCCACTTTACACTGCACTGGTGTGGCCCCACACTGAGTACTGTGTATGGTTGTGGGTGCCTCGATATAAGAAGGCCATCATGCTATTACAGAGTGTCTGGAGGAGGACAACTAAGATGTTGAAAGACCCTGAGGGAAAGACTTACAAAGAAGTAAGTCACTTGGTTTGTTCAGTTTAGCTAAGACAAGGCTCAGGAGGTGCCCTTAACACAGGCTACAACTGCCTCAAGTGGGGCAGCAGAGGAGGAGGTGCTGGCCTTCTCTCTATGGTGACCAGTGACGGAACATGAGGAGATGGAAAAGAAACTGTTTCAGGGGAAGTTGAGGTTAGACATTAGGAAAAGGTTCTTCACTGAGTGGGTGGTTGGTCACTGGAACAGACTCCCAGGGAAGTGGTCACAGCACCAAGCCTGTCAGAGTTCAGGGAGCATCTGGACAATGCTATTAGTCATATGGATTAGTTTTAGGTAGTCCTGTGAGGAGCAGGTGGTTTTACTGATGCTCTTTATGGGCTGCTTTAAGCTTGAGAGATGATTATTAAATTATAGCAAGCAGACATACAAAAGAAAACCATTGCTATGAACAGAGTATTTCCTGGATCCACTGCTATGCCTTCTCCTCGATTACTCTGTAACAACATAATGCAGGGTATAAGCTTGATGGTGACAAATAACACCGTGGACAAGGCATGCTGTTAGGGCGATGGACAAGGCTTCCCCCCCCC
The DNA here is from genome assembly GCF_963264785.1 of Psittacula echo. Classification (NCBI taxonomy): domain Eukaryota; kingdom Metazoa; phylum Chordata; class Aves; order Psittaciformes; family Psittacidae; genus Psittacula; species Psittacula echo. The sequence continues at coordinate 25,471,403 of NC_137742.1, read as the reverse complement.
CACACTCACCCCAGCTGCACTATAAAGATAAACTGCACGAGATGCACCGCTTTCAGGAGATCGTAAGATTCAAACAGACCCACGGCTTTCAAACACTTGGTGAAGCACAGCAGCGCGATGTACCGGGTCAGCCTGCAAGAGGAGAGAGAGCAGTTAAGACCCACCGCCGCGCACTCGCCGCCGCTCCGGGCCCGAGCCCCGCCGCCAGCCCTGCCCGTCCCCGGGGCCGGGCAACAGCAGCCCGCCGGCTACGCGAGGCGACGCCCGCTGCTGCCCAGAGGAACGTTCGGCGACTGGCAGCCCCCTCGCCGCTCCCCCCCGCCGCCGTTACCGGGCGCTGGGTGCATCCACGGGCCCCAACACGCCGCCGCCGGCCAAGGCCTGCCCGCTGTACTTGTCCTCCATGGCGGGGCGGGCGGCGGGCGCGGCCCGGAGGTCCTGACCGGGAAGGGTGCGAGCGCTCAGGCTCCGCTAACCCTCCGCGGCCGCCGCTTCCGCACGGAACCGTGGTAGGCCAGCGGACAGCGTAAGCCACGGCCAAAGGGCAGGGAGCGGAGACGGGAAATCGTTTCCGGGGCACGGGAAGTTGGGGATAGCTTTTCCCTTCCCCCGTTGCCCTTTTCCCTCCGTTCCCCCCTTCTTCACGTTCCCCCCTTTCCTTCTGCCTCTTCCCCCCTTTTCCCCGTTCTCCTGTACCCTGAGAAGGGGGCTGTATGGTATCATCTGGTATCAGAAGTATAGTGCAGCCGTTCTAACTAATAAAACGATATTTACCAGTAACTCATTTTCACAGAACACTTTTCTGTCAGGGAATAGCAGGAATTGGCTGCAGTGAATTATGTCACCCCTTCCTTTCCATCTGAAGAAGTTGGTCTATATGTACATTTGTGCCATTTGTTTCATTAAAAGGGAAAGTGAATTGCAGAATTGCGTTTTCTTTTTATGCAAGCCTGTCTATTTTGTGTTCTGTAGAAAGCCTTACTGTCCTGACCACTATCAGGATCAAGCAGCAGGAGAGGATCTTCCTGCTCATGGCTCTGAGCTAGTAAGTGCTTCCACCAAAAATACATTCAGTCTTTCACTTTTTTTTTCAGGACCATTGCTGCATATCATTCACTGAATATCTCTTCTTTTCTTCTTCTCTCCCTTGAACTTTACCAGTCTGGTGTGGTCCTAGTTTCCTAGATGAATTTCTATTTACGCAGCTTGCTGTGATCATATTTATTGTTTAACACCTATCAACTGAAATGGAGTCCACCCCCAGCAGCCTGGTGATTCTGTCAGTGAGCCAGGAACCCTGGCACGTGTGCCTTGTGAGTTGCAGAAGCACTTTCATTGCTTTGAATAACCAATTATTGGTTCTCGCACCTGTGGCAGTGCTTATAGTCATCCTCCTTCCCTTGATGCCACCCTTGTCCACTTTTTGGACAAGGCATCAACATCATCATGCTTCTACCCACATCTGATCCTGCTTGCAAAGCCACTGTATGGCTGTTTCTTCATGCATGCACTAGGTTGCTCAGGGTTTGCTGACAACAGTCACAAAGCTGGGAAGTCCTCCACAATGGTGAGTTTTGGTGTTTATTTATTTACCAACACCCAGTTGGTGTCACCTCACCTCCAGTGCGCCAGTAGGGTCTCTGCACAGGGATTACTTCATTCACAGATGAAGTGGAGCAATGTGTTGGGTGACACACCGACTGTGTAACAGTTTGCACAGATGCTACAGAGGAGCACAGGGGACTAATATGTGCAGTTCAGACTTATGGGAAAATTGAGGCAGGATGTTGAAGATGTCCGTATGGTGAGCTAGCAGCTTTCTTCCTGGTTTCAGAACATCCCAACACATAGTTTTGGTCCTTACATCAGCACTGAGGCAGAACAAAGAAATCAGAAATCAACGTGAAGGAAGGTGGAGTAGAGGAGGAATGGCACAGGGAAAGGGGTACAGATAAGTGTCTCAGAGGGGAGAGACTGGAGAGGTGAGAAGGAGGAGGATATAAATACTGCTTTGTCCATTTCAAGTCCACTTCTGTGTTAAGTGAATCTGAGCAATTGCCAGCTGCATTCTTTTTGATTTCTTTGGAGTAATGAACCTGGGTAACTTTAACTTTAGGGATGGGAACCCAAAGGAGGATGGCTGCTGGCAAATAAAATTTCAGAATCTCACAGGTCAGAAATAAAAGTGGGATTTTTTTGTGTGGTTTTTGTGTGTGTGTGTGTGTGTTTTTAATTTTTATTTTATTTGCAAACTTGCAAATCGTTCCCATTGCAGGTGGAGTCCTCTTGCATGGCAAACATAAGCCATAAGACATGCTGGCTTTGTTCTTTCAGCCACCTTGTGAAAACCCCATGAACGTTTAATCCACAGGTCCAAAAGCCTTCATTTCACACCTTGAAGTTCCCTGAAGCCCACAGATCAACCAGAGGGTGACAATAACATTAGAAGTCAGAGCAATAACTAACTAACTAAATAAATAAATTTAGTTGCATGCCATATGAGGTGTGTCCGGGAGATGGAGATGTTGGCAAACAGCAGAAGCGAGAGCACTGGAGACTAGACGCAGGGATGAGTGGACGGCCGAAGAGCCGAGTAGGAAGACCGAGTGTAGTGGGAGTGGGCTAAGTGTAAGAGTCAACCCACTGTGTCAGAGCCGTGCGCAGAGGCAAAGAGGGGAAGGCTAGAGAGGAACAGAGGAGGGCTTTCTGGGGCCAAAATTGGGAGAAACACAACAAAATAGAGGTATGAGTTAAATTACAATGTTGCAAAGACCAGGGGATGCAGGCATGGATCCTGAACACTTGTTAAGCCACAGCGGCTATCCTGTCTCACCTATTCATACAGGAGCATACCTAGGATATGAGCTTATGCATGTGTAGATCTGCCTGTGGTCATACTGGAAATCCACCCCCGGCTTGTTAGCCTTGTGCAGTGAGTGGTGGTTTGGTTTGGCCAAGGGGTATCTTGGTGTCAGCGTGTGAGCTCTGTGTGAAAACATATGGTGTCTCCACTAGTTGTGAAAATACACATTACTGGACCCTGCCAGGGGTCAGTGTGAGAGTGATTAGAAGTGGATATTCATGTATTAAAGTGGAGGACCACTGCACACATAGATGGCTACTGCCCTTCTGTAAATCTGGGGGCAGATAACTGAAAAACAGAATTGGAGAAGAAAAAACACCTTGTGAAACTGGTTAGTATTGTTCAAAGGAATGGTGAAAACAAATGACTCTTAACGATAGCAAAGTTGGAGTCTGCAAGGACACCTGAAGGAGAGAGAAACTAAAGCCTCAGAAAGAAAAGACCCAGACCCATAGACTTTATGATTAAAGAAAAGCCATACATAAAGAGGATATGGGGTTCGTGGATAAGGTTTGAAAAGCCTTTTATTTAAAGCCTACAAAATACACAGAAATGGTGAGAAAATAAAGACATAAAATCAGGTATAAACATTTATTGTGGAATAATAAACCTGATTGTTGTTGCAATCTAGTGAGACTCGGGGAAACTTGGAAGAGAAAGGCTGAGAGAAATTTGGAAGGATAATTGTTTTCATTTTTACCACTAAATGAGATCTTGGGGGAGTTGAAGGAAAAAAAAAAGCAAAGAAAAAAAAAAAGACCTAAGCCACTTTCTAAGTGACGTGTTTCTTTTTGCTGTTTCAAGATTACACTTAACTATGGTAGATTTTCAAAAAAAGCAACCAAAAATCAATCCCCCAAAATACCCTTTCCCTCAAAGCAAAAGAATTTGTGCTTAAATTTTTGCTCAGTGGAGAGCTGCAGTAATTTCAAGATTGGACTTTTGGTCTGTCAAAAGAGATTAAGTATTTTCCTTCTGGGTGGAGGGAAATTATATGTGTGGGTGCCATCACACTGGACTGAGTGGTTATCTGGAGACCACTCTGGACTCGGGTCTGAGGGGAAGCGCACTTAGAACAGTGCTAGATGTCCTGGTGGGGGAGCTCTGGCAGAGCTGTGCTGCCGATGGGCATTTATTCCTCGTTGTTCTTTTATTAGGAGTTTTGTTTAGAAAATATCTTAATAGCTTTGTATTCATTGAGTAACGGCAACACAAATACTGTTCCAGGAAAAGCTCACTGGGATTAACTAAATAATTGGAGTGGCAGAACATGTCTTCTTTTTCTGATTTGGCGTGAGAGGACAATGACTTTGCTGGGACTTGGCTTCTGCATTTCTTCCTTCTGATTCTAGTGCTAGCTTTGCTCCTTCAGTTTTCAGCTAGCAGAGAACAACCGAGCAGAGAGCATCACGGGGAAGTGCGCGGACATCAGTGGTTCATGGATTTCAGTTCAGTCATGACTGACCCACAGTAATTTGCAGAAATTTTTCAGGATTGGTGTCTGAGGATGTGTGGAAAGGAGAGCAGCTGTCTCTGAAATAACAGCATGACTTAGATTGCTGTGAATCTCCATTTCTTCTTGTGCTGCTGTTGTATATTCATGCACATCACTATGTAAATGAGTGGAACTACAGTGAAAAAAAAGAAAGCTTCTGTTGTAGTGGTTTTTATAAGATAAATGACATAGCAAGAAAGCTTTATTTTGACTTAAAAGTGACATTTCGCTGTTACAAAGCTGCAGTATTCACTATGGAGCAGGCGTGAGAAGGGAGAAAAGAACTGATAGAAAATCAGAAAAGTGCTTGAAAATCAGGGTCACTTTAGAGGCTTTACTGATTTCCTGTAATGTGACATAAGCCATCTATTGTGTTTTGCTGGGAAATTTGTAGCTGAGGTCAATGTAGCAGAAAATAAAAGTTTGGAAAACATATACAGGGTTGCTATGCTGGAATGAGTGTTGTGTTTCTTATCGAACCAGTCACAGAGGATGGTGCCTGTTCAAATTTACATAAAACAAATGGTAGAGTGTCTGCTAGACTATATTCTAACATGTGTGTTGCTTCCTGTCAGCTTAATTTTGCATTATCAGAAAGCTTTTGTTTAGCTATAAGCAGCTTTTGTTACTCAGACTCGTTAACGCAGGCCTCTGGCAATTGTTTTCCCTTCTCTCCCCACTGCAGGCTGGTGGCAACGAGCAGTGGTGCTCGCTGCAGCCCCTTTGCCATCTTTCTATTGAGGTTTTAGCTCTGCCATGCTCGGCACAGATGGGGCTACTGGTGGGGATGTGGCCAGCTCTGGCACTTCTGGTCTAGGGGACAGTCAACCTCTTCTATCTAGCTCTGCACTCAGGTGCATGTCTCTGCTGAGAATTAGTCTGCGGTCTGACCTGGGTTTTCCCCAAGAAAAGCAAGAGACCCCAGAGATTGGTTGTCCATGCCATGTCCCCGCCTCTGTGTTTGGCCCTTTGCTGGTGGTGATGCATGCAGAGAGCAAACCATCTCCCAGGGTCATGCGTGTGATCTGCTAAAGACTTTAGTGGAGGAAGCACATAAAGCAAGGGCCAGCAAAGTTAGGTGGCTTCCCAGAGAGCCAGTTGAGCACTGAACCTCGTTCCTAGACCAGTGATTTAGCTACAAGGTCAATACTTCGTTCATTATGACTTACCTAATAATAAAGCTGAAATAAATACTAGAAATTGTCTCAGAGAATTTTTCGCAACTTTCCTGTCAGGATTAATTAGGTGCTATGAGCAGAGCACCTGAAACATTAGAAATGATTCACTGCTTTCCTTCCTGAGCATGTAAATTAACACATGTTCTGTTTTGCTTACAGTGAATTTTGCTTGAGGAAACTCAGAAAGCATGGCTAAGTGTGAGTAGACAGGTGCATGATGCTAACTTTCCATCTGAAAACAGCAACTTCAGTTAGCTCTTACTTTGTATTGTCTTCCCTCCCCTGTGACAGTCCTGACTAACAAGGAACACACGCCGCTCAGAAGCTGAACCGTGCAAACCTCTTTCAACAGCATTTTGCCTCAAATTTCCCCCTTCCCCAACATGGCTGAAGGCAGCAATTACGAAATCACAGTCACATGCACATTAGCAATAAAAACATTGTTCTCTTCAACCACCTGGATAATATGGAGATAAAAGCATTAATGCTTGGTTTACACCAACCCACCTACATTTTCTGGCACTTGTAAAAATTAAAGGGAGCTGGTAATGCAGCAGGAGAGATGATGGAGACATGGTGAATTCAAGGCAATAGATGGTATAAATGCTGTTAACTGCTTCACTGCCCTCCCGCCTCCCCCCAGATAATGGCGAGGGGCTTAAAAAAATAGCACCATGGCATGTGTTAAAAAAGTATGATGAAATACGCTTTAAAACCCCTACATCTGGGCTATGTTCTGGTAGACTGTGCCTCACTGTATATGGCTTTGTGCTGTTGTAAGCTATGTACAGCTCATAAGTAGGTGCTTGGACCTCCTGGCTGTGGAGGCCTGCAGATGTATGGCACGGATGGAGGGCAAGCCCAGCCTTGGGAACAAACCTGGCCCTATTAATAACTCATAGTACTCATAGGCATATTCAGAAAGCTCTCAGTGCTGTCAGAGATAAATGGAAGCTGTAGGAAAGTGATAGAAAGCAGAGTTCAGACTACTCTCTGTGGGTGATATTCCTCTTCATGTTTTATTTCCAGTTATTTTAAAATTAAGCCATAAATTGAAGGCAGAATTCACATTACACATTCATCTTCTCTTCTGCAGGCCCCTGAGGGACAGCTGGTCTACTTTATCAGGATGCAGAGCAGAGGGTTTCTGACCATTTTTGAGGTCTTGTGTCTGTGTATATGTATTGCTTGGACAGGCAGGTGTTTTCTTTTATGTTGTCCTGGGATACATCATGCTTTTTTTCACATATTGTTACTTGTTAACATCCATACTGGTATCCCTTAGGTCTTGTTTTGGTAAGATGTAATATAGGGCCTGGTCCCTGGAGAACCAGGACTTATCCTGGGGATACTTTTTGCACCTATTGGAATGTAGGGTTAAATACAAGTGTTATTTGGATTTAAAAAATATCATTATGAAAGCAGGTAAGGTGAGGAGAAGCAGGAAGACAAATGAAAAAAAGGCATTATGAACAAAGGAACATTTTTATTGCCAAAACCATAGCTATTAATGACACTTAGATTGTCTAGAATGGCTTTCTAACCACTGAATAATTCACTAAACCTGAATGAAACATCTGGTGCTATTGAGGCATTTAGGATGGTCTTAATCCATGTGGATTCTCTGTTGTCTGGTAGGTGGGTCAAACTCATACTGAAGACTCTTCCCTAGTGGGACACCAATGTAGATCTCTCTTCTCTGCCTGGCTGCATATTTTCACAAACCTCTGGGAACTGAATGTTTCTAGGGCCTCTACTGCTCCATCAGTAGCTAAGACTGGCCAACAAGTGAAAGTATCTTAGGAGGACATGAAAGCAAAGCCAGTGAAATTACCTGTAGGCAATGCCTAGGAAAGCAGGCTGTTAGAAAAGCACACATCCAGCAGCAGTGAACCTAGCTAGGAAATTAAGTGGTGAACACGCCTGGGCACTGGACTGAAGTTGTGAAATGGTTTGTTTGGCTTCTGGCACATATGGCCGGGCTGTCTGGTGGTGTGGGCTTGGTTCTTGCCCCAGGGAAACTCATCGTCATGACTACTCACAGATAGTATACCCTCTGAGAGCTTGTGGGCTGGAGGCAGGGTGCAATGATGGGTGGCTGGCTCGCCTCCCAAGGAGGGAGGTTTGTGGAGGTGCTGGGAGCCAAATGAGATAGCTTGTCCTGGTGTTGTGGAAGGAAAGGAACCTGAGGGATAAGTCCTTGTTGGAGAAGCAATGGAAATGGAAACCAAAGGAAAAAATGCAGTAGGGGGGATTGCAAAGAAAGGATCATTTGGATTAAGATGGAGGTGGTCTGATGAACTACTTGTTTCTTTTTCTTTCGTAATCTGGTCCTGCCTACAGCTCTGAGCTCATGTTTTTGTACTCCTCAGCTTGCTCCATCTGCTTCCACTTGCTCTTTGGCAAGGCTGAGTGCTTTTGTGGCTGGGCTACAGAGTACCAGGCTCTTTGGCATAGCTGGTGGCTGGGATCAAGGCTTGTGCTGCATTGCGTGGCTTGGCAGGCCCTGCTTCCTTTCACTACAAACCCTTTTGGCTTTTGCCACCCAGGCTTGTTCTTTCCTGACTGAATGTAGCCTCCCTCCACCAATCTAATGGTGCAGCATTACCCTCCCAGCAGCAAGCATTAGCCCTTCTAAGCAGTACTAGCTTCCCTCTCAGACGGAGCAAGAAGAGCCTGTGGTGTAGAGGCTGCAAACATGTTCCTTCTTACCTGACAAGTGAAAACCGTCTTCTAACACAGCTTCCTTGCTTTTTGGGGGGGGTCTAAGTCACTTCAACCGTATTTTACACAGATCTCTAAGGTTCTCTGTTTCAGGCAGTAAAAAATAGCAAGAAATGACATGGTCAGCAAGACAATTCCCCAGATAACTGTGGAAACATGTTTAATCTTATGTTGCTGTGAGCCCATTGTTTGTTTCTGGATGCCAGTAGTCAGAACATTCATCATAGCTGCTCTGAATTATCTCAGCATGTCATGGTGTCATGCAGGGCGAGAGTCTCCCTTTGAGGTGGCCTTTCTTTCAGTAGGTGGAGTTAGCAAAGGAGAAGGGATTTAGTCAAGGTCATTGGAACAGCCTGAGATTGCTGAGGTCACTCGTAGCGGATGCTCCTGCATGAATGGTTGTTTTGTTTGCACTGGGAGAGCAGCAGAAGATGGGTAGCCCTGTAGGATCATGGGTGATGAAGGGCAAGATCTGGCACTGGCATCCACAAGCGCACATCCACTGAAACCAGTGGAGTGGCCTATTGTGACAAGTCTAAGTGTATAGGCAGATGGGGTGTGGAAGAAGGAGATTACCAGAATTCAGGAGAAAGCGCTTGTTTAACTAGTTACTCCATACTGGAGATGATCAAGCTGCTTTCTGTCTCCTGATAAACAATTACTGGGATTATGAGCTGAGGGAGATGTCATGTCTGAGTCCTTATAGTGCAGCCTATTACCAAGGCTCATTTTTGTCCTGTCCGGAGCAGCTGGAAGCACTTGAAATGTGCCATGACATGGAGAACTTGAGACTTACAGCTGTGGGGCAGGCTGGAGGGACAGTGCTAGCTCTGCTGCACTCAAAGGTGGTTGAACACCAAGAAGCTCAGCCTGGGCCTGCTATGCTGAGAGGCTTAGCCAGAGCGAGTGCATGCTACATGCATGTAGTATTACTAGTCAGCTCAGCATCAGGCTAATGTGGCCACACAATCCCAAGATGGGCAAAGCAAGCTGGTTCCTTGCTTTGATCTGCCCCATAGACGTGTCTAATGTGTCTGGGATGGTGCTGGTGCAAAAGTGTCTTCAACCTGGCAGCTGCTGCGGTTCCCTCATGCAGGGTGGGATGTCAGAGGAGCGCTGCACCCTCACTGAGGCAGTATATTGACCCTATAACCTCTGGAGATGCAGCTCTGGAGAACCTTGAAGCTGCAGAGGGGATGGAGCAAGGAGAGATGGCAGGGCTTACATCTGAGCTGCCAGGAGAGAGAGATTTCAGCTCTGCTGGAAGCCACGTTGCGCAAGAGGATCTGAGAAGAAGCCTAGGGGTTTAATGGGGACAACTAATGCATCTTACAGCTTGATATCTTCTGCAGCAGCAACAGAGCAACACCTGTATGTGTTCCTGTTAGCAAGTTTGGTGTCAGTACCAATAATAGCCAAGACCCATCCTTTTTGCCCCTTTTCCCCACAAAAAAGGGCTGGTTTAGCCACATGGAGTGCACCTCTGCATGCTTGCATCTATCACATGGACCTATGGGCTGATTTCAGCTAGAGATGCAGAAGCATTCATTTCAAAAAATTTTCATGAAAAGGACAGCCTGGATAAAGAGCAGAGATGCCACAGAGGGCTCCTTTGAGGGGCTGGCACCAGTCTTGTTCACCCTTTATTGAACCCCGTGGAAAATCTACACGGGAAAGGGATATTTAGATGTTCCTCATAAAAGAAGGCTTCACCCAAAGTTTGTACTTGATTAGAAAGCCTAAACCTGAGAGGCAAAGTGTCAGGAAACTAGGCTCCAGCAGCTCAGTGGCTCCTGGTGCTACTTCTTGCCTCATTCTCTTTAATGGATGTGCACACCTGAGGGCAGGTTTGGCTGGGAGCACACAGGCATCTTGGCTGTCAAGGAGCTGAACTACATGGAGAAGCTCACCTCATTTACAGCATGCTGCTGTGCTGGGGGCGTGCTGGGGCATGCTGTGAGCTGAGCTTTGTGGGAGAGGAGGACTGGGAGTAAACCAGGGAATGAAGCAGGTTTTGATGCTGAAGTCATGGAAGAGGCAACTCCATCCTACACTCTTGTTTTCTTCTCCAGGAGCACTCCTATGAAGTGTAGTTCACTGAAGGGCACTGTCCCATTTGCCTAAATCTTTTGACACTGTTAGTTATTATCTGGTTTTATTGGTACTCTTTGGGGTTTTGTTGGTTCACAGAGACCAAGCCCTCAGAGCATATGACAAGTGATATGAGCTAGAAAGACAAGCAGCCTCATACTGCAAGGAGTCACATTTCTTTACTGTAAACATGTAGAAATTCTTGGCTAACAACACAAGATGGGAAAAGCAAACTTTGATGAAAACTAGATCAAAGAATGACTGAGCCAATACAGTTCATATGATAATAAGAAACAATACCCGAACTAACAAAAAGCCAGGAGCTTTCTTGGCTGTCTTGCAAGAAGTTGAAACATTTTAATTGTGAATGCCATTACAGCTTGTGTTTTTCTTGAGGTTTGCAAAATTACAGCTAGCCCTTTTGTTCTCCTTTCTGCATCTCTACACTTCTTACTTTTAGACATTACCACAGAAGAACCCATGTGTTATGAGAAACGTTGGTGTTACTATTTTTCTGGCCAGATTGAAATGAGGAATCTTCAGAATCTTTCCTGGAAGAAAAGTCATGTGATGTTGTCATTTTTCTAAATCAGGTAGTTTTGGACTCTGGAAAGCTGTGCCTCAGGCTACTGGTTGCTCTGCAAATGAAAACATACAACTCCGCATACTGGAATATTGAGTTACCTGTTTTGCTGAACCCTACATTGTACATGTAACTATTTAACAGGGACAAAATTCACAGAGCCAGCTTCCCATTTATGTTACAGTTTCATTGCCACCTTGGCAGTGCTGTTGAATACTGATGCTGACATATGTGCATATACACATCTGTACGGACAACTACACACAAACGTAGGCGTGTGCTTATCCTAAAATGCATACACGTTACGTCTGTATCTAGACACATTTTAAACAAGTGAATCCAGACAGCACATATGAAACTTCTGTTTTATGTGTGATGAGGCCCTCACTGGCATGGTTTAGTGGTGGATTTGGCAGTCCTGGGGTAAAGGCTGGACTTGATGATCTTAAACGTCTTTTTCAACCGAGTTGATTCTATGATTCTATGATTGTAGTGTTCTCCTCTTGACACCAGTGGAAGATTGGTCATGTGAGGAGTCAAGGCTCATCCCCTTTTGGCGTATCTGTACTGCTAATACAAACACCCCATCTAAATCCTGATCATACGGAGATCGATGTCAGTTCTGTCATTGATTCCAGAGCAATGAGGAGTTGGCCCAAAATTTCAATTGACACTACCTTCTTAATAGATTTTTCTATTAAATTTAAATTGCCAGAGAGTATAAGATAAACACTGGGAGTAAAAAAAATGTAATAAAATGGTTTAATTTATTTCTGGGTCTATCAAACATTTGTGCTGATCGTAGTTTTATGTCCTTAGTTTTCATTTTGAAATAAACAATAACACTGTGATGGGAGATCTCCTAATTTCCTGTTAATAGAGTTTAAATTGAAAAGCATTTTTCAATGGGAGAGCTGCCCATTTAAATTATGGATGGAAATTTTGTTCCATTTTTAAGCTCTTTTCTTCTGGCTGGAGATCCTTGAGTCATAAGGCTTTTATAGGTTCTTTAACAATACATAACAACAGCAGAATTGACACTTCCATCTATAAAGATGTTAAAAACGTATTATGGTTATAATAGAGAAGGGCAAAATCAACGAATTACGAGAGTCCTGTTCACCTGCACCCCCTCCCCAGCCCTGAAACCTGCGTCTTTCTTCTCCCGTGGTGGTGACTTGCCTGTGTCACCCCAAGACCAGACAAACAGAGGACTACTTGCAGTGAGAACCCCAGGAGAGTCGTGACCCTCAGTGAAAGAAGAATAGGAACATCCCCATGGCCCTGACCTCATATCAGACCTGCAGGAGCCACGGTCCCACCTAATTTAGAGCAGAGGGAAGGCAAAATTTGGGGACCAGGATATAACTCCTTTCCAGTGTCCTGATGCTCTCAGGTGGCCTGGGCTGTGCAGCTGTATCCCTGGGCAGGATAACTGCGTGAGCTCACCCAGCAGTGAGACCTGCAAATGTTCAGAATCTCTAATTTAGGTGTATATACTTTATCTTTCCCTTCTTGGAATTGTATGCATAAACGTATCTGTATCTGTATCTGTATCGATACACATAGATATATATGCCCCATGTTCTCAGTAAGAAGTAGGAATTTCTTGCTTCTGGTGAAGCTGTGGGAATACCTGGTGGACAAAGGGTGGGAAGGGCAGGTAGTGGGCAGAGGTGCAGGCCAGAAGGGGCATCTCAAGGTTATACCAAGCCACAGGCACAATGAAATCTGAGTGTGAGTTCCTGGTCCTGCTGAAGTAAATGGAAAATCTCACACTGCCTCTAGAGGCAATATTTCATCCAGTATGAGCAAGATATTAGAAAGGAACTGATTAGAAAGGAGAAACCCTGGTAACCAGTGACCATGGAAAGGAAAACAGGAAGAATACATGACATCTTAATGAGGCTTTAGTTTAGCAACACGCTTTATTCTCTTAGGGACTGATGCAGTGTAAGAGTGATTTCTTGACTCCAGATTTATCTGCCTTATTAGTTTTGTGTCACTGCCATAATTTTATCCACTTCTTTTTTCCTTTAAACGTGATACTGTAAGAGGCCTCTAAAGCTAAAACATACAGTGAGTAGTCTCTTCTACATTCATTTTACTTTGCAGGTCAGGGTCCTATGTTTAAATTTGGTGTCTCAAGGTGCACTTTGAGGCTTGTTGTAGCTTTATAAATGGCCACTATGTTGGAATAGGAAAAGGAGAATTCTGTCCTCGAGGCTCATTTCTGATGTCCCTCTGATTTGAGATTATTACCACAGCGTGTCTCATCAGTCGTGTTGGATATGCAGTAAATGACATCGACTGGAGCCATTAATCAACAAATCATCAACAAGATAAAAACTTATTGTCTTTTCTTGGGCTTTTGGATATAAAGGGCAGTGTCTGACTGTTCCCAAGCCACTGTAATCACAAGAAAAATGCTGCTGGCTTCCTTGTGAGTTAGTGTGGTTTTGTTTTTCCTGGTACCAGGTTTTTCTGGTGAGGACGTGAAGTCCTGTTGGCTGATACCAGGGGATGTTTTGCTGGCTGCTCACCTGTTGCCAAGGAAGTTCAGAGGCTGGAATTCCTTGATTTTAAGGATGTGAACAAGCTGTTTGGGAGAGCTTCCCTGGGCACTCAAACTGAAGGCAAGTGCACAGGCAGCTTTGCTTGGAATAGCGATTTTTTTAAGACCAAATGAGCATAAAAAAAAAAATCTGTATAACATGTGCTTCTGCTAAGCATTTGAAGGTTGTTGTATCTCTCATTCTGAAGAGGTGCAGGGAGACAAGGGAAGAATGTTTTATCATCTTGGAGTGAGAGAAGATTAATATTTACAATCCAATGGTTTTTTTGTGTTGCTTGTCCAGAACACTGGCTGCTTCTGTGATTCCCAATGTTTTTTGGTGTTGCTTTTCCAGAACACCGGCTGCTTCTGTGATTCCCTTCATTATGGCTCCAAACTCAGTTCAATTTTCTTGACATATGTATTCGTATTTTACCCTTAGCAGAGTTAGATCTTAAAATAAGTATGGGATTTTGCAATGTTTCTGCTGCTTACAGGAATACCTTAGTTAACCTCGCAGATATGTCTGATAGAAGAGGAAGAATACCAATAAAACTTGATTTGAACAGCCTTGAAATGTGGTACCCATGTGTAACATGACTCAGTGACATGCACTTACACCTGATCGATAGATTTTTGAAACATTCCAGAGTCAACTCTGAGCTGATGCAGCTTTGTGCAGCTCTTTCTTACATTTCCAGTTCACATCTGTAAATATCTGCTCATCCATGCCAAACTCTGAAGAGGGCCCCTCTGTCCCTCCTGATAGCTTTGGATTACATTCAGTACTGTACAATGTTGAAGTGAGCCTCAAACCCTGGCTTGCCTCTGCTCACAGCACAACTCTTGGAGAAGCCAGATTCTCTGGGTAACTGATAATCTCTACAGCAGAAGAAATGCAGGGAAAGTGTCCTTTGTTTTCAGCAGGAATATACCAAGAAACACGCCACATGCTGTTTCCTAAGTACTTGTATCTCACTTAGTTTGTGTAGTTAAATGATTTGCGGTGAATGATATGTATAATCCACTTTGCTATTGTGTGATGCATTGCAAATGTGTTAGCAATTTTTTTAGGGCAGGGACTGTTGAATGGTCATGTGTGTGCATACACTGTGTACGTAACAGGATGGGGCATGGTTTTGAAGGGTTACCCCAGTAGGTATACGTTCTCTATGCCTGGTAAAGCTCGGTCTTAAGTCTTAAATTTTGCCAAAGAAAGAGATGCGATTATACATTCATACTTCTGTGCAGGAGACTTCTGAAACAAAACCCACAGCACCACTAGAACAAACACCCAACTTAAGGGCACTAATAAACGTACTCTTTTGCATTACACACATTAAAACTATGACATATAGTACTCCTACCCACCCATATTTATTTTTGGTGATGATGATGAGAGGAACAATTAAGATTTCTTGTGGGAATCACAGAGATCAGCTGGTAATTCAGCTAAATTAGAGTTTTGCTAATGTGCTCAGAGCCTGGCGAAATTCTGCTAGAAGTGAATTGCGTATATCTGTGAGTGCATGCATTAAAACAATAAAGGCTTGAGACAATATTATTGTGTTGCCATATGGGATGGTGAACCTACTTATTCCACTGGGTGACATGGGAGCTCAAGGAGATCAGTTGTAGGCAGGAAAACTAATCTTGGTCTTGCAAACACTTCTGCATGTGCTCAATTTTAAAGCTGCTTCTAGCTCTACTGATAGAGCTATCTATTGTCAAGGGCTTAGAGATGAGTTGGTTTTTAAGAGCTAGCAGGCCTGTAGGCTAATAGGATCCCAGTATTGGACCATAGGAGAATAAGGAAGAAAATGTATCACAAGATGTGTCTATTAATTCAACAAATGTATTTAAGTTTTAATTATTTATAGCCTTTCAGAGTATATTAGTAAATGTTCTGTAATGTATTGATAATAGTAATGAAGTCTGAGTAATTCAAGATATAATTACATCATCTTGCTATTACATCATGCTTAGAAGTAGAAGAGAAAGCACCAGCATGACTTCAAACACCAAAATATGATTCAGCAAAAAAAAAAAAAGTAGTTTTGGTTGCACAATATTTCTAAAATTTTCAGGAATATTGAGTAGTATCTCTACTTATCTTAATAGATGGGATTATTTAGGTTAGTTGGATAACTTGTGTATTGGTTTACTCACAGTATGTGTGGTAAGAGAAGCAGACTGTCCTATAATTTATCTTTAAAAGGTATCCAGAAACCACAAAAAAACCTCCCAAACATGCTCCCCATCACTTTATTCATGGAAGAGGCACTGCTACCTTGCATATAATAGGCTGGCAGAGCAGGCATGAGACCTGACATATATATGGTGTTGTGGGATTGACCAGCGCAGATGTAAAAGCTACTGCTTATCCCTGCTGCTGGTGAGTCCAGAGGGCTTGTCCTTGCTGGCCTGGATGACGAATGCCATGAGGAAAATGTCTGCCCACAGCAAGCTAAGGCTGGATCCCTGAGAAGGCATCCCAGCTTTCAACCAAGATACTGGGCTGTGAAAAGGGCTGTCATGGCTGGCCGGCAGCTGTGTCTGAGATCCCTGCTCATCTTGTGTCATCCGCTTTGTGTTGCTCTCCTTTACCTCCTCTGTAGGGCTCTAATGGAGAGATCACCAACACGTACCCCTTATAAACAGATCAATAGACTGTAAAGGATGATCATTAGGAAGATAAGACCTCCCTAACTCATTGGCAGTTATTTCATGATATTTCTGATTAATGGTTCCATTTTAGTCATTTCAGTGCTCAGCAGTCTTCATTTGTTAGTGTTGATTATGGAAGTCTGTGCCTTGCCTGAATCTGAGTTATTTTGACCAACAAATGTGAATTAAAATCAATAGAAATGTCATTAGCATCCCAGTGCTGTGAAAGATAATACAACCATTTCTCATGCATTCAGTTTATTAAAATTTGCTAAAGTGTGAAATATGTATGACAAGTAATGATGTTTTAATTTTCACCAAGGTAACAATTGAAAGCTGATTGATTCCATTCAGTAATTATAAAATCAAAATGATGGAAGATTGTAATCAAGAAGGATTCTGTCTCATACTTTGTCACGCCTCCATGCAAGATAAAATTCTCATTTATAACATCTTTTTTATCTGAAAAGAAATCAAACTCCTATTTGCCCCGGTTTAAATCTCATGGCTAGTTGGATAATAAACTTTTTTTTTCTCTGATGAGAAGATAAAAGCAGCCTTCACCCACCGAGGGGTCATATCCTCCTGTGTGCTACAGTACCTTAAAAGCTCTCAGTTTCCAGGTATCCTTACACAGAACAAGACTGAAAGGATGACTGTGTTGCACTACTGGAGTGCTGGCAGTTATTGTGGTCTTTGTGAGACAGCTGAACACCCAGTCCTTCCTCCTTCCCCTCCAAAAAAAGGCAATGTCTGTTTCTTAACCAAACCATGGAAATGTCCTCAGAGCCTGACAGGGTCTGTGAACGATGCATGGAGCCAGGCTGGGTGTGCTGCTCACTTGCTGCTGAGGCACCCCTGAGACCCTGGATGAACCAGCCAAAAGGTTGATCCTCCAAAACTGCTTGTGAATGTTTTGCTTGAAGTTACCCAAAAGAGGGGCCACTCTGCTCTTGGTTGGCATTTCACTGTAATAGCGAGATCCTGTGATAGGACAGACCTGGCTTTGTTTCCGACTGTGCAGTTCATCTTCTGCATGGCCTTGGGCAAGTCCTTCCCTTCTCCCCACCTCCCCTTGCCCACTCAACCCTCTTCTGAATTGCGTAATGTCAGCAGACATGACTTACTGCAGTGCCGTGGCTGGTTGGGTCTACATAACTAAATAAACAAGCAAGGTAGAACGGTGTAATTTTTTAAAGGATTCAGCTTGGCAAGGTCTTGTATTAACTAGAAATGAAAAACATCATGGCGTGTTGAGGTTTATCCACTTCTGCTCTTTGCTTACCCTTGGAAGAAAGGGGAAGCTCACAGCTGGGGAACACAAACAATCGTAGGTGGCAAGTTCCAACCTACCAATGCAACTAGAGGATTAATTACAAATGATCTGAAACCTAAGCAGGGAGTCAAAAGAAACCCAGCTTATCTCTTCACTCGCTTTAGAGTGAAGTAAGAGTAGTCTGCGGACCAGACATCTGCTCAGAGATGTCCTGGATCAGAAAGCAGTTTCCTTTCTGGACTGGTTGTTTTTGATTTCCAAATTGGGGAAGCATTCAGCTATTTTTAAGTATAGAAGCATGTCTCTCTGAAACACTGACATTTTAGGGTAGGCTGAGTGCTCTGCAGTGAAACTCCAGATGCAGTGTAGTTGGTGGGTGGCCTCAGACAAATTTTAATGGGTTTTGGAACGGGGCCCAAGCATATCCCAAAGAACAGGAGAAGGAAGCTTTGGTTTAGCCAAATCTCTAAGCATGTGCTTAACCATTGAAATTTATGAGAATTAAGCATATACTTTAGTCTTCTACTGACTTGTACCTTAACAGCTGACTTAACAAATACTGACCTGCTGAGACACTGCATAAAGCAGGGGTATGCACAATGGGGACACACCATTTAAAATAGCAAATTTCTTTGGTTTTCTAGTGACATAGCTAACGCAGAATTTGGCCCTGTGCTCTGTAGAAGAAGAAGATTTTAAATCATTATTAACTGCAGCTTCTCACTCCAACGTTCTACATGATGCAGCTCAATGGCTGTCTGCTAGAAAAGAGAACTTCTCTGTTTCAGTCTTCTAACAGGAATTTTGGCATCCTGCTCATTAGAAGGGTTATTTTCTTTAACCATATTGCTGTAGGAATGCATCTTTTAAGTATCCTGCTGCATTATTTTGACATAACCATCATTGCTTTTCAGCTGACAGTTCCTGGAATTCTTTTTTTCTCCCAATAAGAAGTGATGTTGCTGTGTGTGGTTTTTCTGAAGAACCTTGATGGATGATCAGGAAAAAACCCTAATACATGCTTTGGCTTGATAATTCGAGGGTCAAACTGATTTTAAGAGTTGGTCTTCTTGCACTTGCTGATGAATCGGACCAAGCAGCTAGTGTATGAGATCTAGCCAGCAGCACACAGAACACATTAGGAAAACAAAGAGAATATGAGATTAAATTGAGGCAAGAACAACATTTTCTCACCATTCTGCATGAAGGCAGAAGATGCTCTGAATGGATACAAACTCAATTTTCTTATTGGACCAATGGCCTCTTCCCCCATCGATTATTCAAAGGTAAATTTGCTTTTCGCTTTCTCACACAGACCATTTTCCCCTCACTTGTTTATTAATAACATTATTTGTAAAATGCTAACTTCATTGTCTGCACTGTTATGATGTTATCTCTATGTGCTTCTGTGAGAATATAACAATGTCATGAAAAAAAAATTATGTAAAAATGAGGTGGGTACATAAAATGGAATTGACAAAATGTAATAAATCACTGCTGGGCTGAAGAACAGAGCTGCATGTGTAATGAAATATTTTAGCATTACATCATCGTTTATGTAACATCTGGCAGAGCCTTGTATTTCAGTGCTGCTTTGAATCAGGATCATTTTTTCTCTCTGGGAAAAGAGAAAAACAAGCCATTAGGATTTGCACACAGAAAAAATTAAAAAAAAAAAAAAAAAGAAATCCTTGAAACATCCATGTGAGATTACCCTGAGAAGTTCTGCCATCCCCATCTTGGTGCAGATAATATAATACCTGAGATGCCTGACATCCAAGGAGGATTTTTTCAGCTTTATAAGAGAAACACATCTTTAATGTGAAGGGATTTTTTGAGGTTGCACAGTTAATTTCCTCAAATAAGAGTTTTTCTAATTTGCATCATTATACTAAACCTGGGGCCAGACTTCTAGCAAGAACCCCAGGTGTGAATTACATGTACTTGAGTGTTTTCCAAAAGGACCTTTTTTTTTCCCAAAGGAGAATTTAATTATCTTACTGCCATTGTGCACTCCTGGTCCTGTCTCACACAGACATTAGTGTTCTTTCAGTATGGACTCCTCCACCACAGGCTGCCAGCACAGCCTTTCTTGTTCCTGGGGTTAATCACTGTGCCCAGGCTCACCTGGGGTGCCAGGCAGAACAACATGATGTGCTACTAGCGTGAATGTTAGTTGAAATTAGCTGTTTCAATAAATGAAGTCGGAAATAGAAGTGTCTGCTACAGAGTCTCTGGACCTGACCTGGCCAAATTCAGCAGAAGTTTTGCTACTAATTTTGAGGGGACTTGGCTTTTCCCTTGTGTCTTTTGCCCCAGAAGCCCCCTGGGAGGTCCTGGTGTGGTGGCCACAGCGCTGTGCATTGTGAAGCAGGGACGCAGGCTACTGTCCCTCCCAGCAGTGGTGACACTGTCCTTCTCCACGCTCTCAGTGAGTGGCAGCTGCCCGGGATGCAGGTATGGGGCATTGGCAAGGACCCCCTGTATCTAAAAATGGACTTTTTGCTTTCTTTTGTCAATACTTTACAGTTTGAGGAGGAAATAGGACAGATTGCTAGAGAGAAACCACTCTTTGATTAACTCCTTTTCAGTTAATCAAATATCATGCAGATAAGCCACTGTTACCATAAGCACTCCAGGGATTTTAATACAGTGCATTTATCCAGCAGCATAGGTCTGGCTATACGTAGATACATACATAGAATTAGTTGTTATAGCTATTAAACTCCCCCTTCAAGTTTTCCCAAGGTTGGTACAGAATGGTAGATCTTGATATACTCTTGAGTAAATTGCAGTATATGAGTCTGGTTTTTCATGGTAGAAATGGTGAGGTGATGTTTGGAGCAGTCTGGATACAGCAGTTAGTTTCAGTAGAAACAGAATTAGTTTCTGTAGAAACCCAGTGTGGTGCAGGCATCTGTAGTGCTTTTGTTCTTTCTGAGCAACTATTGGAGCTACTGAGAAATTTGTTTGCTTAATTTTTTAAACCAGCAGTGGCTTCTTTTGATGTTCGTTTGGAGGAGAAGTGCTGTACAGCATGAATGTTGCAAGCAGGACAGAATAAAATCGACAAAGGCAAAAGAAGTAGGCAATGGGCATATGACTGAAGTAGAAGATTTGGAGTCAGGATGTCTTATTCTTATTTCTGATTCTCCTGCAGGTAACCTGGGGAAAAGAAATCACTACCAAGGGTGAAAGCTGGCCAGGCACAGGGCCACAATGACTCTTAGTAGCAGCAAAGGCAGCAGTGGGATGTTTTAGGATGAAACCCCCTCTTTCCAGCACCTGAGGCTTTTGGATGAACGTATTTTCCCTTTCTTCCAGGAGTGTCAATGTACAGCTGACCTAGGGATTTCCAAGGAGAAGGAACAACATTTTCACAATGCAGAGGCATGTCCATTATATTTTTGACTGTGGGTATTGCAGAAGTAGAAGCAGACTGCTGCATCAGGGTGGTACTGGTCAGGAGCAGGATAAGCTTTGCAAACAAGTGCTGGCAGAGACTAAGCTCACCTTGGGGTGAAAATGGAGTTATGATGATGCCATCTCAACCAACTCCTTCTCCCATGACGAAAATGAATTGCCGTGGCTTGAGTGGTGGGCCTTTGCAGTAAGGCGGCAGTAGATGATGCCTCTCCACTGGGATTTCTGCAAGACACCAAGTGAGACCTTGTCCTGGGTTCAGCAGCAGCAGTCACTTTTTCTCCTTCTTAGTAGCTGGTGCAGTGCTGTGGTTTTGACTTTTGGCCTGGGAATAATACTGATAAAGCCGATGTTTTCAGTTGCTGGTCAGAATGTTTACCCTGACCAAGGACTTTGTGAGTCTTATGCTCTGCCAGGGAGGAGGAGAAGCCGGGAGGAAGCAGGGACAGGACACCTGACCCAAACTAGCCAAAGAGGTATTCCATAGCACAGCACGTCATGCCGGGGGATGTAACTGGGAGTTTCCCAGAAGGGCACGCTCTCTGCTCGGTCGGGCTCGTTTTCAGCGGGTGGTATGGTATTCTCTTCCCTTGTTATTTCTCTTATCATTATCATTATTGTTGGTAGCAGTAGTGATTTGTGTTACACCTTAGTTACTGGACTGTTCTTATCTCAACCCGTGGGAGTTACATTCTTTTGATTCTCCTCCCCATCCCTCTGGAGCGGGGGGTGGGGTAGTAGAAACTGCGTGGCTGTCTTGCTGACTGGCTTAAACCACGACAGACCTCCAGTGATCTTAGCTCTTCCTTTGCATTTACAGTTTGTATCTGTGCCCCTCATACTGTCATGGCCACAATTTAAACAGAGTAATAGAAGACTAAATTATCTAATGCTAATAAGGTTCTTTCAGTCCCCTGGGAAGGATCACAAAAATATAAGCTGACAATGCAAGAGCATCAGTGAGGACTCAAGGAGAAAAGAAGAGCTCTTATTTGATAAAATACTGGCTGAATGGTGGGTGAGATATTTTTTGGTCTCTGGTTTCTTCGCTTTCCACAGCCTGTCTGTGAGGAAATCTGGGTCCTCTCCTGGGCTGAGATGCTGTTATCATACAGCAGTTCAGGATCTCCTGGTTTTGACCAGTGAAGTCCAAGGAAAGACATACAGCTTGCTTCCTTTCCCATGTATAAACCCCTTCCTCCAGTGGTTCAGTAACCAGGAGCTCTGGCCCTTAGCTTCATGGATCACAGCTGTGCTATTAGGGTGCGCCTCCCTGTTGAAGACTGAGCTGTATTTCAGTAAAAGAGAATGAAAAGATCCTCTCTCTTGATGTTCTTTATTTTGCCCATGTCAAGGTTGTGAGTTGGTGAGGAGCTGTTGTTGTTTTCTGCTTTTTCAGAATAATTGCTCCTGCCTTCATCAAAACCCATTTGGCATCTTGGTGAAAGAGGTGATGCTGGTTGACTTCACTGATCTTACTTAAACGCTTGAACAATATGTATAGACTAGTCTACATGGTCACAGGCCACATATGATTATGTTAAGGCTCTCAGGCAGTCCACTACTGTGCCAAGCAGGAAAGAGCATTTTACTCCTTAAGAGAACAGTAATGTACTGAAGATTTATTCATGTGCTAGGTCAGGTGCTAATATGTACCATTGGGACAAGAAATGAGTATGCCCAGTCTGCCAGGAAGACTAGAGCATGTCTGGGGAAGTGAGAGGGGTCACCTGCCGAGGGAGAGGTCCCAAATGGTCCAAGGAGCAGTGGTGCATGGGAGGGCAGAGGTGCTGGAGCGGGCTTGCTCCTGCAGCTGGCTCCGGGACTAGTTCCTGTTTGCACAGTCACCAAGGTCCTGTGGCTTTGCAGCAAGGGCACTTGTGATTTCAGTCTGTACAGGAGGAGGTAAAGCATGGGATTTTCTATTTCTGTCAGCCTCTGTCTGTAATAAGCTTTGCAGCCATGCTGCCTGTTGGGATTTATGGATATGTTACTCACATTTGTTTGCCCGACGACTTGGCTCAAATTAAGGGCAAGTTGAGGTGAGGATCCAGGCACCTCCATGCTGGCAACTGTTAAAATGGTTCTCTTTCCCTGAAGCTTGTGCCCAGTGCTTGTGCCCAGTGCTTGATATCCCCCTCAGTGCACCAACACTTACACTGAGCATGAGCAGTCCTCACCATCACTGCCACCACTGTCCACCTGGACTAAGGGCTGTGAGTAACCAGCACGGCACACCAGCCTGCTGGCAGAAGGACAGTAACCAACCAGCCTCTGGACATCACTCAGCAATTAAAGTGTTGAATAGTCTGAATGAGTTAATTCACTACCTAGCAACTGTTTCCCTTCTGGCATAACAGATAAAGGAGCAGTAATGGTCACAGGGAAAGAATTTTGTATGGGGATTCATAACAGTGTTATTTCAGATTTGTTTCTTTTTACTTTTTGACAGCTGTTTAGTATTGCACAGATGTATGTATCAATAATTTTTCCCATCATTTCTACAGCATGAAGCTGCACTTATTTCCCAGATCTTCTATTTAATTCAGCCAAGCAATATTCAATTACGTATTTAAGCAGGAGGTTGGGGACAAGAAAGGCTGGGCTAGAATAAGAATCGACTGGTAAAATTACAGTCTTTGGAGAGGTGCTTCCAGCAGGCTCTGCTCCCTGCATCTGTTTCTCTTGATTCTGGGGAGCTGCAGGGACAGGGGAAAGCAGAAGGGAGGCAAATCCTTCGTCACCCACCAAGGCTCCCTTTTCCCACTAGGCTAATACTCTCTGGCAGGACTCTTCTGGCAGGAGAAGTGCTAAAGTGAATAGCTATCAGTGTCAGTTGGTAGGCTGAAGACTGCCATCAGGACACAACATTTCAGACCCATCCAAAATATTCAAAGAATTATGGCTCCTTGAGGTTGTTCCTGCCTAGTTTCTTCCCCATGATGATTATTTATGGTGACTGTTACTAAAAATATTGGCCTATTCGTGATTGCTCTTCCCTTGTGTTTGTTTGCTTTGAGCTGGTGATGTTTGGCTGACACATGACAAGTTGGTCCTGATTTATTCCTGATAAGGTCAGAATCAAAATCGTTATTTGAATACAGTAAGTTTGGGATATAGAGTTTGTTTTATTTTTGTTTTTGTTGTTGGGTTTTTTTCCCGCTATTGTTCTCTGCTATTTGATGGTTTGCTTCCAATGTTCCTTCCCACTGACTTCCAGTAGAGGCTTCTTGCTTTATAAACAAATAGATTGATTTCCAATATGGACTTTTACTTCCTCGAAAAAAGATCTCTTCAGGGGAAACTGGCAGTTCTCTCTGTATGTATTTTCTTATTTGCATTAACTTGGAGGGGTTTGGAACCCAGAGACAAGATTTAAGTCAACAAATCCCTCTCCCTCTTATCCAATTTAGTTGTTTTAACATAATACAACCATTTTCTAAATCAAACTGATGGAGCGCTTCCTAAAGGCATTACACCAACTGTATATCTGGAATTATATTTGCCTTCTTTTATTGCATTAGCACCAGGCTTGAACTTTTCAAATTTGCATTGTGCTTTGCAGAAGTTCTCAGGATATTTGAAGCAGTTTATAGCTGGAATCTGGTGTGTTTTAAACAGAGACTGGAGAGTGAATTATAGAGCAAAGCTTGTGTAGAGATGAGATTTTAATTTCATGGAACAAGTAGAAACTGGAAGGTGAAAGCAAGAGGAATACTGCATTTGTTGGGTGATTTTTGAGGCACCACAAAGTGGGTGCTGTGGTACAACAGTGATTCTGAGTCTCACCAGACTCTTTAAAAGGTTTTATTTCTTCCCTTTGAAAAAGGTGCTGCATAAAGGTCTGACATATGGCAAAGGTATATAAGCAGAGAGTGCCAAGGGGATTGCACTGAACACCTGGGATGTAATCCGACGATGCTTCTGCCCTGGCTTTGGCAAGTATGTCTTTTGGTATTTGAATCATATGTTGTTCTGCCATATGGGCTGCCATATTGGGCATCCTTCTTAAGATACGTTTGTAATACTAAAGAGGAGAATTTTCAGAGTCACAAATGAGACTCTTATGCTTATCTGTGCTTTTGAATATCTCCTCCCTTGCTCTTGAGTGGTTATTTCAGTGATATTTCTTTGCCACCCGGAGCAGTGGATAGTTAGGAATGAGCTGACTAAAGCAAGCTGTACCGAAAATAAGCCCAAGAATATACACTGGAGGTGTGAGAGGAAAAAGGAAGCTCAGATGGCAGCAGTTCAGGCAAAGAACTGAGGTCCCCAGGCTATGGGGTGGAGAGGTACGTTGATGCCCTCCGTATGAATAGGACCTCAGTGCCTCTGGCCCCAGGGGAGTTTGCTTGAAACCCTTCCAGTTTCTCAGTGTTAGGGGCACAATTGAATCACAGCCCAGATGACTCCTCACATGTTTGTGAGATCTGACTGGTGCTTAGATGACAAAAATCCCAGTGTGCTCACAACTGGATGCCTCAGGGCACTATTAAAGGGTTATGGAAGTACCTGATTGCAGCCTGCTGTCATTTAGTGCCTCTTTCCACCTTCCACAGAAGAAACCAACTAATTCTTTTGCTAAGTTGTGGCTCCTTCACACATGCTGGCAGACAAATAGGTGCAAGGGAGGATGTTGGTGTGCAGTGCTGGGTCCAAGAAATCACCTTTCAGAAGAAGAGTAAATTAGCAGTGGAACGCTGACGGGTACTTGCAATTGCAATTCCTGTATGATGAATCTGGCCCAGTTTAGCAGCATTCATTTCCACTCTCTACCCTCCTCCAAAGTGTCACAACCAGCTATTGGACAATAGCTTAACATCTAAAAAAATAGTATCAGGATTATGAATCATGAATTGGCATAAGATAGATGCCATCTGGAGAGTATTATTTGTTTTAAGTGCAAACCTTACATTTTAATAAACAAATAATAACAGTAAAATCCATTTTGAGGTCTGTACCGCAATTCTTTGACCAAGGTTAGTTAAAAAAACCCAGCAAAGCCCACTATTTGCAAATGGCATTTAAATGAATGCCTGGGCTCTCACTATAGACATGTAAAAAGATTCTCTTTGTATTTTTCCTGTGGGGCATATCCTGCCCGGTGTGGCAGGCATCTCCGGGGGATAGAAAATAGCCTCATGCCCACTTGAAGTATCAAAGAAACCTGTGTGATGACCCATGGCCAGGATTTTTGGTGGTCAGGGGATAATTTCTGATGGTTTGGTGACCTCTTCACAAATCCACGGAACGAGAAGGTGTGCTCAGTGAACCGTGATATAAGGAAGATACAAAGAAGAAGTTCTTTATTGTGAGGGTGGTGAGGCACTGGAATGGGGTAGAGAAGTGGTAAATGCTCCATTCCTGGCAGTGTTCAAGGCCAGATTGGACAGAGCCTTGGGTGACATGGTTTAGTGTGAGGTGTCCCTGCCTATGGCGGGGGGTTGGAACTAGATGATCTTAAGGTCCTTTCCAACCCTGACTATTCTGTGATTCTATGATTCTATGATCAGGAAAGGTATTTAGCCTGGGTCCCTTTGGCAACAGGTGTTCATGACATGAGTCATTTGGGGTCTACTGATACTTCTGCCCCTTTTACCCTGCCCTCCCTACAGCAGGGATTAGCTTCTCTCTCTGTAGTAAGGATAGGGCATTCTGTACTCCCCTTGCAAAAAGAAGTTAACCATTGCTAAATTTGTACCCAGTGCACTTTTTCCACAAAAAGAAAAAAAAAAAAAAGAGGAGTTTGTGGTATGGGAGAGGTGTGTGGTCCGACGGAAGCAGCTCCTGCTGACAGTGCACTAACCCCACCCTCACTGGTGGCTGCAGCACCCTCTCCGAGATGTTAAATAGAGTGTTTAAAGCATCTCAGTGCTTACCATTGACTGGCCACATGAGCAATTCTCCTTACAGCCCAATTTTTCCTTTACTATTGATTATATTAGGAAAGAGTTGAAAAATACAGAAGCAGCATTGCAGAGAATAGGTCAGTTTATTAAGGCTCTCTCTTCAAATTGGCTGTTTTAAAATCCAATAGATGAACATAAAAAGCTGATCTTTGTGAGAAAAAAACCCCACGCAGTTCAGCACCTCTGCTTTTTATTGCTGGGCTTTGCAGAAGAACCACAAATCTGAAGTATGCTTGACCTCTTGCCAAATGATTAGTAGCATGTTTTTACCTCAGATAATCACATTTTGTCACCATTTCAAACTGTACCAAGTTGTCATTATCTACCAGATGTATTTTCACTTGCCATATGTCATTAATGCAGTTTTTCTCTATGTGTTATCAAGCAGCTTTTAGATCAATACCCCAACACGTGGTGCTCAGGGTTTATGCAACTCATAAATATTGAAGGGGCTCATGATGTTGCGGTTTTGAGGGATCTCCCTCTTCAGTCTAGTCCTGTACAGACATGCTTCTCTCTCCTGTATGTGGCTAATGACCAAAACCAAGGGGACACCACCATGGTGCTCATGGCTACTGACAATGGTGGGAAAAGACTGCTGGGGACATTTCTTAGTATGAATATCTTGGTGGGGAAAGATAATAGAAACACCCAAAGCATAGTATCCCTCTCTTATGCTTTTCCTTTTCTGTGTTGTACATCATGGATAGCTAAATTGTCAAAACTGATGGGGAAATCCCAGGGAGGGTTACGATAAAGCTGTGTAAAAAAAGGAAGAATTGCCTTCCTGCCCTGGACTATGATCCTCCTTGTTCACAGACAGACACCACACTGATTGACTTCCAGCCACTCACCACTGCCAGCCTACACCTAATGGGTTGTCTGCTCTCCTCTGGGTTTATTTCAATCCTGTATGTTTAAAGATGAGAGTGTTGCCCTGGCAGAATTGGTACACCAGGACATTTGCTGTAGTAGGACCGAAATGCAGAGACTAGGGAGAGCCGTGCTCATACCCAGCACTTGGATGACAGCCCATGTGGCACAAATGGCAGGCCAGGTTTGCGCCTTGGTCGAGACTTTGCTATTCATTGAATATGCAATGGGCGGGAATATTCAGTGTGTAGGCAGGGGATGGGGAGTGCATCCTCTCCTTCTCAGCTCCCTAGCCCAACTCTCACAGGATCATCCTTTGGCTTCATTGTAATTTCACCTCTAGTATCAGTGGTTTTTAACTCAACCATTAAACCAGCCTAGGAAATCGGCACCAAACTGTCCTAACTTGATTTTCCTAAACTAGGATCTTGTTCACCACTGTTTTCCCAGCACAAAGATTTTCCCATGTCCCTGTTTCTTTAATGTAGTTATGAAAAGATGCTGTTCTGTATAACCTTATGGATTTACTTACAGGGTAGAGAAGAAGCACAACACAAGCCAAAATTTTGCTTCTCCTTAATCCAGAAATTAATTTACCAGCAGAGGGCTCTTTCATCGTTATGTTTTTATATTTGCTGGTTTTTTTTTTCCTTTACCAAGGTTATAATGAGGTTTAAAGATAAAGATAGAGAATGTACGAAGCTGTTCATGTCCACCGAGTTTAGGGCAGATGTGGGTTCTGGCTCTCTGGGTGTGACGGGGATATTGTTTCTCCATGTGGGGCAGCTTAGGGAGGCGTGGGGCAGTTTAGGGAGGCGTGGGGCAGTTTAGGGAGGCGTGGGGCAGTTTAGGGAGGCATGGGGCAGGTCTTGGCCATGGGACCTGTGCTCTGCTGGCACATTACACTTGAGGGATGAGGCGCTCGTGAGATTTTGCTGGGATAAAGGGCAGGGTTTTGGAAAGCGCATTTTAGGAGGAAATCTTTCAAACCTGACCTGGGCTCCAGCCAGCATCCTGAGAGAGGGGACTGCAAACCACAATCCCATGGATGGTCAAGGGAGGGTAATAGAGAGGGGTGGCTGCTGCCAATGGCTCATCCACCAGAGCCAAGTGACCCAGTGAGCAGCAAGGGGCATTCTGGGGGGTGCAGTAGGAGCAGGGATGTCCCCTGCTGCCCCTGGGAAGATGCCCTGGCCTCAGCATCCCTGGGGTGGCTGCCCTTCATAGTAGGCAGGGCACCGAGGCTGGCATGGCGTCTCCTCTCTCTTCCTTACCCCCAGCCCTTTGAATGAAACCCCAACATTCAGTGCTTGTGGCCCTTTGCTAAATACTAAAACACTCACAGTAGATGCTACTGATAACACACAGCAAATACTACATATTGTCACATATGAATCTGTTTGAAAATAAGCTGTATGAACTCTCTAGATTAACATCTGTTTTATGTCTTATGCAATGCAGTGATTTTTCCAGTCATAGAAGGTGGAATATTTATTATTTCAACTGAGTTCTTAAAAATACAGGGCAGGAATAAAATCAAGAAGAAAAGCGGGGTTTTCAGAGGGTTTGCATAGATAGCAATGTTTATTCTTTTTACCTTCATAGTGTAGGCAGAGGACTTCTGTCCTCTTAATCCTTTTGGTGCTTGCAGAGCTATATCTTGAGTGGAGCCAAACAGCAGAACCTTAATTTATCAATTAAGTTGATGTTTCAGGAAAAAAAAAATCTCAGTTTATTATTTTGATTTATGAAATGTGAAAAGTGGTGAGATTCACTGTATTTTTTGTGACTTTAGAACTCACCTTGTGATCTCAGAGTCTTATAACCTTGGCTATATAAGCACATGTAAAATCTGTGTCAGGATATTACTAGGCCTAAATGTGTTGAACTTTAGGAGGTGATGGTCAGTCCTGGACCAGTTGTTTGGTTCACAGAGGGAGTGGGAGCTCTGGGGGCTTTCCTGGTCTTCAGAACCGGTGTAGATGAGAGCACTGTAATCTCTGGGTTACGTTGTTCTCTGGACATGCCTGTGAGATAGTGTCTCTGCTTGCAGAGGTGGAAGATGATTCACAGAATGGGCTGAGCAGTTTATCTCCAGGAGCTGAACTCATGTCTCTAATGCCCCAAAACTTCAAGCCACTAGGCTGTTCTGAACATAATACCTGGTGCCAAAAGATGATTATTAGAAGCCTACAGGCTATATAATCACCACTGTTGATTGAAAGCCCTGGATTTTCATGGACAATATGATCAAAATCAAGTCCCTTTATGGTTGCTTGGCACGTCCTGTCATTTTGGATGCACACCACACCAGAAGTGTTGAGTTCCTGTGACGGAAAGATGCTTCCCTCCTGCAAGGGAAGGGAGCCCTGGGGAGACAGCTCTGGGCAAGCAAACACCCATCACCTTTGCTACAGTGCAGGGGTATCCGCTTCATCAGGAAGATTGCATCTTATTTGGGGTGAAATTTGCTGCCTTTGATGCCTTAAAAAAGTGCTGCACCGGAGCAGTGTCTCAGAGGAAAATTCCAGCGATTTTTCAAAATTCTAGCCTGTTATTGAAAGCAGTGGGATTACCTTTGGAAAAAAACCCAAATCTTGTATTTATATGAGACTCATCATCAGTCAAAGAAAGAAGAAAACCCAACAACCAAGAAAAGCAAATGGTGATAAAGAGCCCAGATAAAGTCACTCTTCTCAGTGTGCAGCAAGTCTTATGAACTGAAATAGAAAGTCCTTCCCATTTATTTCACCTGAAAAAGTAATTGACTTTGAACTCTTTGAGTAAGTTGTGATCTGTATTTAATTTCTTGTCCAAGGAAAAGAGTGTAATTTTGTTCTCCTTGTGGGTCCTATTAGCTTTAATGTCAGATGCACAGCTGAATACCTTGCATCAGGTTCCAAATTTACCCCCAATATCAGTGTGCTTAGGACTCAAACAAAAATCAGCCTTTCATCTCCCAGTTGCTAAAAGGATCATGCCATAATACCACATTTATTAATTCAAAATCTCTCTTGTCTGTAGATGAACAAATGGAGCTGAGTATTCAGAGGAAGGCAGAGAAAGTGTGAAGACTGTAATTTAACTTTCAGACATTAGTGCAGCCTATTAACCCGAAATATTCTTACACTTCTACCAAATGTATGCATTTTTTGCCCTTTGACTGCCTGAACAGATATATTCAACACCTCAGGCTGCCAAGGTCACAGATTCAAACTTCTGACTTTCTTGCAGGACCTCATTACCTTTTGAATAACATATGTACTTTGTTAGATTTATCATCAGTTCCAACATGGATAGGGCATCCGTATGCAGCTGACCCCTAAGGATGCCCCGAGGAATCACTGTGGAGTTCCCTCATGAGTCTGAGTTTGGGTGAGTTCCTGTTAGTGCTGTATTAGAACAATCATCTGAAGACAAAGGAGTGGTGCTTGGATTCTTGCATCATGTTTCGTCTGTTGCAGTATGAAGGATGTGATCTGATCCCACAGAGATTCCCGAAATAGAAACATTACATGTGCACTTGTTGTCTACTTTACCTGGATACGTACAACCTCTCTGTAAAAACTCCTGTCTTCTTGTCACATTGACTTGTTTAGCCAGAGATTACTTAGAGGAGAAAACAGTTTCGATAATTAAACTCCAATGGTTTATACTGGCAGTATAAATCACAAACACAAACAAGAAGATTGGAAAGCTCATCCAGAAAGACATCTTTATGGAGAAAAAATGACTCCGTAAAGTCACGGCTCCATAAGGCAGTTTGTGCTGGAAAGGCAGCAAACGTTAGACATGAGCCTCCTTGAAACACCCTTTAAAATTCTTGAAAAATGTAAACATTTTTGTGACCATTGTGTGTGAGGATTAGAGTCCATCTGCTTGCATTTATCAGCCTGTGTTCTGAAAATTAAGGCAACTCTGTGTTTTTGAGTGCTCTGGTAGGGAGAAGCCATGAACTTGAGGCATGGACAGGAGATGTGGCTGTGCCTGGGTCCCCCCAAGGAGCCTTCTTTACTTAGGACAGAGCATCACTCCCATTCTCATAGTTGAACAATTATAAAAGCCTAAAGGAAACTGGAACACTGGGTCATAAATCTGTTTTAAAATGATGCTATACTATTTTTAAGTGCCTCTCCTTTTTAAAAGAATGAAAAAGAAGTTACGTGATCCAATACATCTTCCCAAGAGAATATCACTGTCTTTTTGTGTGCAGAGAATCAGAAGAAAAAATTTTTTCCAGAGGTGGAGTCATTTTGCTGATACTTTCTTGTATTTTTCTGATAAAAACAGAAGACAGCTGAAAGTATTCCTGCACACCAGTGTATAACAGTGTATCCAGAGGAACCCAGCCCATGCTCTGATGAAGCTGCAGGAACAGCCTGGACGTAGATGTTGGTGTCTGACTTTGTTCAGCCCAGTATTCTGTGCTATTCTTCATTGTGTTTGTCTCCTCTTGTTTTTCATGACGACGGACATACTGATCTGCTCCACTTGGATCAATTCTGACAGCTTGATGTTGTTTCTAGGACATTCTTGTACCCGTGGAGTATCAGTTCTGTTCTTGCTTTTTACCTTTTTCTTCCTGGTTCATACACTCTTCTTTTAGCACTGGTTGTATATTCAATCCATCCGATTATGTCATCATGTTTATCCCAAAACTGTTTCTGTCTGTTTTCCTGGGCTTATCCCAGGAACTTTCAGGAGCATCTTTTCCATAGCTCAATTGAAAGTTTTGCAAACCACTTTGTACCAAGCCCTGCTACAGGTTTGCGGAATTTTTATTTTCCCTAATTACAGATTTTTGTTTGTCTTTTGGTACTATAAGCTGTCACAGACCATTTTATTTGAGATCATGACTCTTATTCCCAACCATAACAGCAATTTTGCTGTCAATATTACAATCCTGTGAAGGTCATAGCAGAAAGGGCAATCTGAGAAGTTGTAGAATA
Source organism: Psittacula echo (assembly GCF_963264785.1). NCBI lineage: Eukaryota > Metazoa > Chordata > Aves > Psittaciformes > Psittacidae > Psittacula > Psittacula echo. Next base: position 25,438,818 of record NC_137742.1, on the reverse strand, counting down.
GCTCCACTGTAAAGGTCAAGCCTATATGTACTGCACTGGATGGACTATGTACAGCACTCTAGAGGCTCAGAATAACACGTCTGAGTAAATGAGTAATGAAACTAAAGCCGGAGGTTATTTTTGGACACAAAGGTCCAATGTGGTGTACCTGAGGTTGCTTTTGACCAGCATTACCAATTTTATACGAGGATCGTTCAGGCTGCCTAGAATACCGTGTCCTTACAGCATCTCTTGTCTTTCAAAACAAGCCCTACCTTCCTCCAGAGCTAAGGTATGTGGACCCAGCTGTTATGGTAAGCAGATACAACTTACCAGAAAGACTTACCTCCATGACAAGCAAGTAATCATCTCCTCTGCAACAAAGGCACCTTTCCAAATTTGAGATTTCATCAGAGGTTATGATATAAAGTTGGTTCTGTTGCAAACAGCTCCTGTACACAGTTGCTTCTGTGTAACAGGCTACAGGCACCAAGAAGGATTTACTATTGATTGTTAGTGTACTGTTAAGATCTTGTCTGAAGATTTTGATGCTGTTGACTAAGTACTATTGCTTTGATGGCAAGCAGATGATGCTTAGAGGGCCGTGGTTTTAGTTCTTCACAGCAGACAGGCAGAAAGCTGCAGAAGTGTCTGACTGTACATTGCTAGACTGACATACTCTGTTCCTTGAAGTCTTACCTGTTTTCTGTCTTCTTCAATGTATTCATGAGACATTTCCTTTTCATGGCACGTATGTTACCACAGCATCTCAGCACTTCAGCATCTAAGCTGTGTTTATCCTTGCAACCTGCCACGAATAGGGAAGCATTTTTATCCTTGCATTTTTTGTAGAGTGAGAAATTGACAGGAAAGTACTAAGTGACTTGTTGAAGATCACAAAGCTATTACAGGCCAGGAAATCCTAAATCTGAAACTCATACAGTAATGATGCTACCACCCTTCCTCCAAGACTGTGAGAAGAGGCACTTTCTAGCATTAAGGGTCAGCCTTACCAACAGGCTGATAACACATCTGCCTTGTGGGCCTGGTGTGACTTGGCAGAGCCCTTGCGCAGTGCTTTCAGTTGGAAGCTTGTGAGTGCTTTTGTCTTTGGAAACTTAGCTCTCGGAGCCATTTGATGGAAAGAACCATGTATTTTCTCTGTGTTTGTGCTTCTGAGGAAACCTGGTTAGAGGCAACAAGCAGCAACAAGAGCTTTGATGTGTTTTTGCTAGACTATTTTTAGACATAGGTGTGAGACATAGGCATTTTCTGTGCATTGCATCATATTTGCTGGCTGCACTTTTATCTCCTGATGACCCTGAAGCAGCAAAGTTGCGCTTGCTCAACCCTCACTTGTTGGGAAGCAGCAGAAATGGTCACCAATTTGAATGGTCTCAACCATCTGATTTCCAGAGCTGGCTTCAGAAAACAAGTTCTAGAAAACAAGTTCAGAAAACAAGTTCTAGACAAGGCTTTCTGAGGCACTTGCTGGATGAGAGGATAGATTTTCTTGCATGGCCTGGCTGCAAAGTTGTAGCACATGTAAGTGGTTGACTTCACACTCTATGAAAGTCTCCTAATCCACCTGCCTTTTCTTTCTTCAGGTCTGGAAGTGTGGCTGGCCATGGGGGAAGTGTTTCGGAGTTGGGGTGACTGTAATGCTGAGATCTGTTCTAAACCTCATGTTATTCAACATTGTTATCAGTGATCCTTGTTCCAAAGGTAAAATAGCTTCTGTTTAACATTTTGGGCCACCACAAGGATTAGTGGAGGTTGCCATAAGGACTAGTAATTACTGCTGAGAACAACACACTCAGAAGAAATGCACCCATTTAAACCAAGTAAGTTTCAGTGTATTTAAACTAAGTCATACACCAAAGTCCCTTTTTACCACACGGGACACCTTGGGCACCAGCATTGACCTGGACAAAGTTAAGACAGCGATTGCTCTGTGAGGGGCTTCATCCTCTCGAAAGAGGGTTGTGGAGAAGCTGGTCCCGCCAAGCTCACCTCAATTTAGTGCATGCAGAATCTTGGAGCAAAGCATTGCTATCTGTGTTATCTATTAGAGAGGTAATTTACTTGTGGTGAGTAACACTTTGGTGGGGAGGGAGTAGTGGCTATTAAAAAAGGATTTAATGTAGCAGAGAAAGGCCTAGCTGGTTGGAGCTTTAGTGGATGGTATTTCTGGAATAAAACATGGAGGCAGGAGATGGAGTTTCTTTTTCCTGATGTTTTCATACCAAGACTGGATGTTCAGACAGACCAAAATGTCTCCATCAGACCAAAATCAGCTGCTCTTTGGCCAGGCGAGATGAATCCTGCCCAGCATCCTCTGTAGAGATGGTCCATGTTAAATTGGGTAATGTTTTACAAACCAAGTTGTCCCGGGGCCTCGTTGGAGATGATCTCTAAAGGACGATCTCACCAGGCGCCCAAACATCCCCTCTGCCAGATGTGGCAGCCACAGGGAGCTGTGCTGTCACCTTATGGGTGTCCTGCAGAGATCCACTGCCCTGGATCTGCAGGTGGCAGCTCAACGTACTGATCTGCGGGGGCTGCTGCACTGCTTCCACCTTTGAAGGGAGCCTTCTCTAGAAATAATCCAGTATCTTTATTAATTACATTTGTTATGTTTGTGATTTAGAGAAACCTGTTTTGAGGCTGGCATATATGGGGTCACTTTCTTGAATGGCTTTTATTTCTAAGAAACATATCCATAAGTATATACCAAATAAGAAATTGCTTTTACACCTGTCCTTATACACAAATGGGTAGAAAACAATAGAGTTTAGAAATAAACATCCCCATATGGACAATGAAAACAAAATATACCCTGCAGGCAACAATCCAGTCACAAAAGAAGCTGTTTTAAATATTCCACCAATTCTTCTCCAGCCGTTAGAGAAGGAGATTAAAAACCATGCAGCAGGGGCCAGACCATCAGTCGCTGATCAGTGAAACTGTTCAGAAACTTCTTCCTGAAGGGAAGAGTTGGAAACACGAGTGGAGCCTCCGGTTAGGAGTAAGCACAGGCTGATGACCCATGAGACCCATGGCTGTGCCACATGTGTGCGGGTGTGAGACAGATCAGTGTGCAGGTCCAACAGGCTCGCCACCCTTGGTGAGGAGGTGACACTGGCTGCTGAGGCTAGCACAAGGGAAATGTCACTGCATTTATCAGAAGCTAGAGATAAGACAGACACATAATCCAACACAATTTCAGTCTGGTGTTCACCTGAGTAATTTACTTTTTGCAATTATGCCCAAATGCTGTTCTGTCACATGGGGCCATGTCCAAGGCTGGCGATGCTCCAGTCCTCAAGGTGCTGTGTTTTCATGTTCTGACTGCTGACTGGAGTGCCAGCAAGTAAAAGCAGAGCTGTCCAGGAGAGTGGACAGGAGGTGCTAGGCTCACAGCTGTGATGGCTGTGGGAGGCACATGGGCTTCCTCAATGGTGGTTGCAAGCCAAGTGCCAGGAGGAGGCTGCTGAAGCATCTTTCTCCTTGAGGTAATTTTTCTTTGGTGAGGAGTTTAATATAGGTGTCCCTTTCCCAGAATTCTTAATGATGTCTAGCACAGGCAGTTGTTCTGGACCACAAGTTGGTATATAAGTTTGTGTTGGTGTGGCACCTTCACCCTCTTTTTTGCCTTTCTGTACAAATCCTGCCCTGTCCTCTTCCTGATGTGCATTTGGCTTTGTCAGTGACTGACTGCTGTCTGCCAAGTATTTCCCTCACTCCTACCAGCAGGTATTGCAGACGGGTACTGAAGAGGTCTCCAGGCATTTGAATTTACTGTAGATGATTTATTTGCTCCTGCACACACACTGGATTCATAAGATCACAGGCAAGAATTTTTTCCCTCCTAGAGAAAGCATCCAAGGAGTGACACACACAGAGATAGGGCAGATACTGGCCCATCCTTTCTATTGCCACGGCTAGCTTGGAGCATCTCTGTTTCCTTTTCTGAAGTGAAATGGTCTAGGTGTGGCAAGTGATATATGCACCACTCTTGGTGCACATGTGAGGGCTCATGCCCAGGCCTCCAGACAAAACATCAGAGCAGGCTGGCTGCCCCTGCCCAGGGCACCAAGAGGCTGGCAGGGAGCTTCAAACCACCTTTACAGATGTGGCCTGTGGGTACTGCACCGCATCCGTCAACAAAGCAGCACAGAGAGTACCCTGAAGGCTGCCTTTCGAGTAAGGCTTATCAATCATTTCAGGATTGATATTCCCATCTGCATAAAGTGAGAAGTGATATTTATTCTCTTTTTACTGGTGCCTTAAACTTTTAAATGGAACGGAAAAGAATTTGGTTTTATATGGCTCCTCTCGCTCTTCCCTATTCCAAAGCACTTTTATGGAGCAGTTAAGTTGGGATATAGTGCTGGTAATGCAGTGACTTTGGGAAAATGGGGCAATCTGAACTGCACCATATATCACTGCACCCACTTCTGCTGGATGTGATGCACAAGCCATTTGATCTTTTTAAATAGCTATTTTGTACTTGCCCTTGATTTTGACCGGTTAAATCCAAGCTATTAAATATGTGCCTTGGTACTTTTTTTTTAACACCTTTTTAAAAGGGAATTTAGCTCTTGTAAAAGTTGCCAGATTAAGGTAGGTTTATGGAATAGGCAGTCTTATCCCTTACTAAGGATGACAAGGCATTCAGAGCTTCAGAGGGATTGTAAGAAGCATCAAATCAGCAGCCAAACCTCTCCAGAGCTTCATCTCTCTGTAGGGCTTCTCTAGCAAGACTGGCCTGATTTGGTGTCCACTTTTTGTAAATAACACTGTTCCCAGGGATAAAGAAGTGGGCCTTTTCCTTGCAGGAGGTAACTTTTCAAAACAAATGACAACTCCCTTTCCTTGCAGGCAGCTTTATTTACCTGTAAAATACAGTGACTCCTGTGCGTTGGGGAGGCGTGCAGGTGGCTGCTGTGCCCTGCGGTTCCTCTGCAGGGATGTTGACACTGATAGCAGGGCAGCACAGGGCAGCTTCCCTGAACTAGCCAGCCTCTGGAGAAGCAAACATAATTTTATCCAGCTTTTTAACCCGCTCAGTGCTTCAGAGCAGCAGGTGGTGCCTTCTCATTAAATGTGAGCCGAGGCTGCAGCAGCTGCATAAAGCTTTGAGATATTAATCCAGAAATACCGGCATATGAGTTTATTAATAGCCATATACTCCTAAACACACTGCTCCATACCGGGTTGTAGCTCTTGTGATCATTCATTCCTTGTGCTCCCATTCTTGCCTTTAAAGTGAAGTGGTAAATAGTTATTTCTGTACCCCATACTCTTCCCATTAGTCTTCATTAATGATTATTTCTGTCACTTTCAAGCTGGTTCAGTAAAAATTATACATGTATAATTGACGAAACCCCTCTCTCGTTTCCTCTCAGGCAACATTGTTTGATGTCAAGTGAGAACATAATCCCACTGAAGTGTACGTAAGAGTTGAATCTGGCTCAAAGGCTGCACTGTACTAAAAGCCTTCCTGCCCTGTTGTGGGTTGTAACCAATATTTTTACTGTAAGAAATCATGAGCTCATTAAATGCAGTATCATACTTCTGAAAAACCATCAGGAGAACATGTAACAACTCCAGCTCAAAGAAAAAATAATTAGGTTTAAAAAGAACACCAAAACCCCCCAGAATATTTAGAGCTGCTATAAAAAGAGAAGCACACTGTATTCCAGTTGTAATCAGTAATGGTTAAATTCTTCTTTCAGACTCTCATGAATCAGAGTAGCCCCACTGTCTTTAATAGAGTTATGCTGAAATTACACTGGTGTAGACAGATCATTTTGGCCCTACAAACTCGGCATTTTTCATTGTAGATCTGACCCAAGCCCCATGGAAGCCCTTGGGAATATTTGTATTCAGATAATGGGATTTGGATTGGATGGTGTAAGTTTAACATGAATCATAATTAGCTCAATTTGATAGTTGTATGGCTCATAACATGTAAGACAGCCATGTGAGCACTGGTCTTGTTGCTTAGGAATGGAAGTGAAACGATCAAGTCTTTCACTTAGTCCACCTAATTGCAATCAGATTTGGTAATTTAAGTAATTACCAAACCAGAACAAGCTTGGGGTGCTGACCTCATATAATGGGTTCTGTCTCCTGATGCCAGGTTTCCAGAGAAGTGATTCTCCTCTTTTACTTCTTGTAAATCTTAGCCATTCATAACACTCATCTCATAATGTTGGTGTTGTTAATTGCTTTTAATATTTTTTATGCTATAGGAGTAGCATTACCTTGCCTACTGTGTTTGCTTAGTTCGTTATGTTCTATGCATGTAGTGGGCAAGAAGACACAGAGGCCATAAAGCCTATTTCTGACCTCATTTACATTGGAGGAATTTGATGAACTTTAATGAAATTATTCCCAATTTATAGCAGTGCAGCGTAAGTACAAGGCTGAGATCTACGGTAATTCTCTCCATCTGCTAGAGTGATACTGCCCATAGGAAGGATGAGAGTGAACTGCGGTTGACGTACATATGTATATTTACATAATGATTTTTTAAGACAGCTGGCCGTGTTCAAAAGGAAAAAAGTACTTTGTGTTCACCAGAGATTTTCTGGAGATGTTATGCTGGTGCTGACAACAGCAAAATTTATCCCAGTGTCTTGCATGCTTGGAAGCGAAATAACAACCAACACACACATCCCTTTTCTGAAATCCTCTTGCTGTAGAAATTCTCTGTCATCTTCTATATTGATGAAAGGAAACCAGCAACTACCAATTAGTATAAAGAGAAGAAGCTTTTCTTCCAGCCCATATCTAAGAGACAAGCAGATGAAGGAAAAGGATGCTTTTGTATCAATATCACATAAAGGGTAATGAAATTGGAAATAGATTCATGATTTGCTGTTCCTCCAGCAGCACACTTAAGTATATGGGAAAATTGTCTTTCAGTATATACAGTAGCTGCTTACATAGCATGACTAAAGAAAGACTCTGCAAATATGAAAGGTCCCAGATGAATGAGGCCTGAAATGGAAAACCTCTGTTGCTATAGCAGATAGGATTGTGTGGCTTTTGTGTGTCTTGCATGTAATCTGCCTTTGATCTTTGGCTAGCAGAAACATTGATTTAGTGGGCTGTAAAGCCCCCTTTCTCCACCTGCCATCTAAATGGTTAAAAATCATGTTACAACCATCCTTTTTTCTAGGTCAACCAGGGAAGCCGTCACCTGGGGAATGGCGAAAATGGTGGTGTAAATCCTGTTCAAGGTTCCATATCACTTACTATGCCAGAGAAAATTCAAGATGTGTCTCTCAGCTGCAGAACGGTTTCACTATGGCAAGGAGGAGGGTGCTCTAAATCAGTTGGGAATGGAAGAGTATTTGTGAGCAGAGGTGAGCAGGACCTCCTCTGAGGATCATTCAGAGAAGAGCACAGCCCATTAGGGGGGAACAGCCCCATCTGTGACATATCGGCTGTCCTTTTCCAACGGAGCTGCTATGCCTGAGGAGGCCAATCCCCTCTCCTTCGAGAGAATGACCCCAGACTACTGCCTTGCTTTCCCAAACTTCTCTTTTTGTTAGGGTGGGTGGCAAGCAGCTTCCTAAAGCCTTGGTGCTTGTGACTGTGAGTGGGAAACCAGCTGAAATGTCAAAATGCTGTGTGGTACTGGAGAGCCTTGTTTCTAAATCTGATTTGAGACAGTACTAGCCTGCTTGCGATGCGATCTCTCTGTGCCAGCGTGCATGATGGAGGAACAGGCTTGGGTGTGGGAAGCACACAGGCTCTTTGTGTAACCCAGCTTGTAACCAGGTGTGTGGTGCAATTTCTTTTCCATATTAATATTCCTTGGGCAGGCCCTGGAACTGTATCTGTTTCTTAGATCTCTCCAGTTAATGAAACGACCAAATACAATCATCTAGCAATAGAATTGCACTTCAGCAATACAAACAAAAAGATCCTAATTTACATTTGTGCCAATACCATTAATGTAAATTGGTTATTAGCTATTTATGCTAAAAAGCTGTAATAAAAAGCATAAGGGTAGTTTTATTAACTACATTTTGCCCTGCAAAATCCATGCTAGAAGGCACATTTTGCAATCAGTGATTTTCTTTTCTCAGAGAATATGGCATTTGCTCCACCTAACTAACATATTTATAAACAAATTACTACCCCCTTTTCTGCACTTTGCGTTTTATAACACATCACTGCTATGAAGTTAATAGGACAGCTGTGTGCAATGCCTTTGTAATTCAATTGCAATGTTTGATTGTTCTTTACCCTATCATCCTCATGTATATGTAGGAAGGGGTAATTAAAGAAAAAATGGCATTTACAAACAATTATAATGCAGGAATAACAAGAAGGGAAATGGGTTTCAATCATTGCTTTTTAATAGGGATGTGGGGAGGGATGGGGATAGCAGGAAAACAGAGCAACACCTGATTGTCCCTTCTGGTTTTAGTCTCCTCATACATCTGGGGGAAGGTTTTCTAAGGTTCATGTGCCAGATTTTCTCTTATGTGGTGCTGCAATACCCATGCTGATGGAAGGGAAAGCCTATGACCACCTTGATTTCTAGCACAGCCATTCCAGTGTCATCCTGCATCACCTGGGTCCCTTCCTGAGCCTTTTTACAGCACTTGCTTGAGCACTAGATCCCCTGCCTCACTAGTCAGGCACACAGGCAGTGATGGCCAGAGGATGGCTGCTGAAAAGCAGAGAAAGGAGGTGGGAAATGGCATGCTATTTGGAAAGAAGTCCAGAGGTACAGTGTACACGTGCAAAGAGGACCCCTACCCTAGTGCTGCTGTGTAAAGTGGCAGTGCAGATTAACACGTATGAGGCGTGCAGTCCCAGACATACCAACTGATGTTATCACTGAGGTAGGCTTGGATCAGGCTTTCTTTTGGCAGCAGAGCCAACTAAGCAATGCTGACCTCCGGCTCTCCTTGTCCTGCCTCCATTGGTCAGCAGCGGGTCTCAAAACCAGCCTTCAAAATGCAGTCCAGCAGAACAAACCAGCTTCACTTGGCTGGTCCCACAACACAGGTGTACCCACAACACAGGTGTATCCACACCAGCCAGCTGACCTGGTGCAGCTGAGGGGCTGTGTGAGGGCTGGGACCCCCAGTAGGAGGAGTAAGAGGGAGGAAGGAGAAAGGAGTGACACTGGGAAATACAGCCTACATGTTGTGCAGAATGACTTTTACTGTCCACTGCGAGCGATGGACAGGGGGAGGTCACAGACTGGCTCTGTGGGGACTTGAACATCCATGGGCATTGCAAAATTTGGCATCAATGTGAGGGGGCACGTGGTGAGGTCTGAGACTTGGGCTGTGTGAGAACTGCTCCTAGGTGGTGAGAGGCTGTGCGCTCGGGTCTCCATGCTCCCAGGCACAGCCCCTTCCCAATGGCAGGCAGTGTGCCTGGGTGAGCACGTTGGGCCTCCAAACCACACCTTCTGGTCTTGCTTTGCCACCTCACAGGTGATGGTTTCAGACAGGTCCTTGAGTTGATTGCTCACGGTAACCCCCTTTGACTGAAGCTCCTTTGGGGAAGCCAGGAATGAGAGACATGCAAGATGCATGCTCTTCCTTCTCCAGAAATTAAAATAGTTTTTAATTCAAACAAAACTGCAATATCCCTAATAGAAACCGTGAATTTGGAGGTCATTTATACTATTTTGTATTTCCTTAAAGAATATATTTCATTCTGAAGAATGATAATAACTTCAGTTTAATGAATTCACATATTCCGGTGGAATTTCAATCTTTCACATTGGTATTAAAGGTTAGCATTAAATTATATTCTTAAATTATAGTGTCATCTAACCCAGCAATGTTTGATCTCTAACAGGCTGATGTTAGTTATCTTAAGGCAAATAAGCTAGTTTGGGTAAGAGGGAGGTAAATCTATTTTCTGTGCAAAGAGATTTATAAAGTTGTGGCTAAATAATAGCTAGCAACTAGCTTCTGTGCACAGAAATATTTTTAACCCTATGAGCATTGGCATTTGCCATGTGAGGATGTATGGGAGAGTCTGAGCATATATATTCCATGACACAAAGTAGTCTGGTGCTCCAGTTATTCTTGTGAGGAAGAGCACTAGGCTATTTTTTGTTGTAACTCATTATCGGAGGCTCTTCGGTTGTTTGCATTTGGTGACCCTGATGTATGTTGTTCTTAGAGGATTGTTTTTGGTAGCCAGGAAGGGAGTGCCACGCTTTCCTCTGGCCACCTGGTTGGGAGTCATAACATTGGTGGCTCTAGCTGCAGGGTGAAGCGTGAAAAACAAGTTAATAATTGACTTATGCTCCTTGTTTTTCATTCTTGGGACTACAGACATAGAAACGATAGCATCTGTTTTTGAAAACCCTTTTTATAATCAATAGAATGTTTTTTACATCTCATGTTAAAAACAACAACAGAAATGGTAGGCCATGGGATGGGTGATTTGCTGTCTATTTTTATCAAGTGTCCTTTAAAGAAGGAGAGATCAGACACCACTAGGGAATATCGTGCAGCATTCAAGAAACTTTGTGAATCACCCACGATAGGCTGAGACTGCCATTCTTTGTATGACTTTCCAAGTTCACATAAAGGTTATATGGCTACCCAGATGAAAAGCAGTCTCATCTGTTTTTTTTTTCTACCACAGCCTTTTTCCATTACTAAAAATGAGGATTGTGATGAATCATGTCTTAAGCTGAACATCAAACACAAGTCTGTAGTCTTCAGTGAGCATTAAATATAGATGTTAATATAAATAGAGAAGAGGAGGTTATTATGTAGGAAGGAGGAGGATAATAGCAAGGCACAAGTCAGCTATTTAACATGTGCTTTCTGTCCCTTTGGTATCCTATGTTCTTTTATCTGGGAAGAAGAGGGCAATGGGTTAGCAAGATCCTGGCGTAGGCTATAGGCTCTCATCAAAAAATTAGGGATGAATCACTATAATCTATGAAGCAATTGTGATTCTGCTCTATCTTTGTAAATATCTGAACGCATATTTCACCCCACTTTGTACTTGTACGGCTTTCTCCAGCAGCCTTTTGTGTTACTGCTAGCACACATGGCAAGAAGGAACCCCTGAACTTAAACTTTTCTCTTTCACAAAAGGACCTGGTCGTAGAGAGCCTGCAGTTGAACCTGGCCTTCCCACCATCTCTGCTCAGGACCTCAAGGCTCTGATTTCCCTCCATGCCCTCTGCAAGCAACTACAAGCAGTGCTCTGCTCTTCCTCGTTTGACCCAGAGTGTGAACAGTTTTTGTTTTCTGATGAAGATTTGTTTAAGTGGATTTGTTTATAACATGCTGCCTCTATAGCCTTCAACACTACAGTGTTCTGCTTGCTGGGGGAACTCCTGGCTGTGTCTTGTCTGGAGCCTGTGTCTCCAAAGGCCTCAGTGCTCAGTTCATGTGATGGATTTCAAGCTTATCACTCCAGTTAAATCAACAAAATTCAGCAATTTCTCTCTCCAAACTGCCTTGGATGCCCCCTCCAGCTGCCTGGCTTGTTGCAAATCCTGGTGAAGGGAATGGACTGTAATGACCTTTTTAGAGTTTGGATCAGCTCCACCATTGCTCTCAGTGTCACTTGTGTTGTTTCACAGCAAGGGATGCAACACCCTCACATTGCACAGACCTCTCTTCTCCTTGCTCCCATGAAGCCTTTCCTTCAGAGAATTACTGGCAGGCAGGGCATCCACCACATCGAGGGAATACTATTACAGACTGAAAGGGGGATGGGCTGTTGGACCTCCGTGTGTAGCTTGAAGGCAGAACCTGAGAGGTGTGTTAGAGAAAATAAACTTGATGGTGCAGGCAACCATTTTGACCAGGCTGAGGTCAGACCTGTCACCAAGCTAGCTTCCTTTTGGTAGAGAGGTGCTTGTCATCCATCCACTCTTAGAGACTGATGGGTCTTCCTGTATTTCAATCTATATTAAATCACAATTATCCATTTGATTTGACATTTCAATCGTCCTGTTCTTCTACTGAGAAAATGCAAAATGCCCTTGTTCATTAAAACATCGAAGCTAGTCAACTTACTTTACAGATTACCCAAACTATGTTGTGCTGAAATAACAACACATTTGTACTTTTTGGATGTGGAGTTTGTCTGATATGGAGTTTGTCTGATATAGAGTTTTGAAGATCTGATCCATCTGGTTGTTCAAAATTAGAAAATTAACAGTGAGATATAATGGATCAGTCTTCAACGACTACAAGTACTTTGTAAGTCTAGGTTAAGACATGAAAATTTTCTAAACCCATTTAACACTTAGGAAAGAGAATCAAAAGTCATAATTCAAATACAGCCCCTCTAATTAATTCATCTAAAGATACAAAAGGGTCCTCTAGAAAGTCTATGAGGGTATTGCTAGCAGAAAAAGAGTCATATCTACTTTTCATATACATGTCTTCAGTGGATCCCTTCAGTGAGCAGAAGAGCCCTTTATGATTGGGCTTAATTGTTACTCATCAACACCACTGCACCAACTGTCCTCAAGTGGTAGTTTAGGTATCAGTGCTCTTCAAATATCAGGATATTGAATCAATCATGAAGCGGTTTTCATTAGCACCGGAAAAAAACTGTCTCAATTTAAAAGATTTTCTTTAAAAATTGCTGATCAAGGATCATTTCAACCTTTAAAAGAAACTGAAATGCATGTGATAAACTCAGCAAAGCTGCTGTGCCCTGTTCTGGTCCTTACCTTTCTGGGAACTTCTATTAGCACTGTCTCTGGTCTTTCCCTGGAAGTTCTTCTTGCTTTAAATGTCTCATTTTGTCTCATATTTATTAAATCTTGTGGTAGGACACAGCATTCCCTCCAGACTCTTTGCTTGCCTTTAGCTGCTTATAAAGTCTCAAGTATGTTATGCCACAAAATAATTTTTGTTTCGTACTTGCCAGAAACTTGCTACTTGATTTACTTTAATAATGACCACCAATACTTGTCATCAAAAGATGAAAGTTTCTTATAAAAAAGAGATGCTAGGGGGGTTTTGAAGTGTCTCTGTTAAACTGTAGGGAAGTAGAGTCCAGGCAAAACACTCTGCCAGATACCTTTGATACCTGCCACAGGTTTGAAGTTGCTTGCCCTGGGGATGTAAGCTAGCTGAAGCCTCCATGGGCACAGAAGAGCACAGAAGGTGAGACCAAGTGACTTCACAGAGGCTAGGGAAAATGAGTTTTTCAGCATAATGCTAGGAGGTAGAGGTACAGCACAATCCTTCCAAGTAAGCAGCCATTTGAGATATGCTGAATCTAATTATGGGAAACTTCTCTGAAATGAACTTTCTGTACATGATCTGACTTAAAGATGTGTGTAACTATTAATATGGTGTGACTCTAATATCTGTATAGTTTTACCACCTGTGAAACATGAAAACTTGCAAGTCTGGAAAAGACCCTCAAGAGCTCGCCAAGTTAGTCTTCTTCCAGTGTGTTAAGATGGGTTGTTTTTGTCACCATCCCTCTATGCAAGGCTTTGCAGGCAGTCTTTGCAGGTGAGTTGTTCCAGGGCTTTGCTATCCTTGCTCCTGGAGAGCTTCTCACGATGTCTGGCTTGCATCCAGCCAGCTTGCTGCAGTACGCCTACTCTGTCTGGTCTGCTCCTCCACAGACATGGGGACAGCCAGTTTGTTTCCTCTTTGCCGTAACCTTTTATGCATTTGAAGTTGAATTCCCTGCAGCCACTGTCTTGATCAGTGTTTTGGAGATAACATTCTCCAGGAGTTTGGTGCTCCAGAGTTTTCGGAAAGGCAATGGAAAGCAACAGCTGTCTAAACTCTCCCAGCCACTGCTAATAATCTTCCCACTCTCTGTCCTGAGCCATCTGACGGCACATGCTGTGAAATGTCCGAGATGGAAAGCCCCTTAGGCACAGAGCCCGTCTTTTCTTCGGAGGATGAGAGCGACCGACTGTGAATCTATCTGAGCTGCTGTAATGATGCTAAGTGCGGCTCTGCTTAGTACTGCTGCTCATCCAGCAGCCCATGCAAGCCTGCGATTTTCCTCGTACTCAGTACCTGAACTAGCGGCCTCTAATCGTGTCCAAAATGGGTATTTATGGTCCAATTATCACTGTTAGACTTAACTGATACTCTTGAGAGTCAGCTATCAGCTTTTTGAATTCCAGTTTGCCCAGAAATTGCAGCACAGACTTCTTTTCTTGTCTTTTCTTTCCTGTATATGGTGAGATGTAACAGTGTGATCCACACCCAGGAGAATTCAGCGCCAATACAAGGAGTGTGCTGAAAGCGCAGTCAGAACGCCCTGTGTACAAGCACCAAAACAAAGTCTGAATATCTTGAGCACACAAAATGACTTGATTACAGTGATTCCTCATTTGAAGTATCAATTTTTAAATGATTCTTTGTTCCACAGTTGAAATTATTTACACTAATAGTAAGAGCTCATTGCTTCAGCCCCACTGATAAGACCAAGAGATGAACCCAGGAATAACTCCACGGGTGGTGGGACCACCTGCTGATAGATTCCATAACAATTTTTGTGTTATATAGGGCAAAAATCTGTGCATTAAAGGTATGTCTGGTTGTATTACTACCTGATTCTTGAAGTCACTAAGAATGCAGAGTGACTTCATACTTAAGCTGTAGGTTTTCAGCTTGACTATCTATTGTCTTCCCAAGAAATGTGAAAAGTCAGTAAGTATCCTGGCGTTTGAAGGTGGGATCAAGGCACCACGAGATGACAAATTGATGTGATTTCAGCAGGCTGAGGACTTTACCTGGAAGGGTTTTCTAAGACTTATCTGAACCTGCTTTGGAATACCAGAGGCTGTGTGTTTCAATGTTCTCCACCAACACAGCAGGGGAATCAGTGTGCCATCCCTAACACAGGCATTGCACTTTCTCATATTTTTTCACTTGGGTTTATTTACTAGTAATTTTCTCTCATCATGTATCTTTTCCTTTTCTCTTAAATGTCTCCCAGGAGAGATTTCTGTAGGAGCAAAGAAGGAAAGCTTATGCACCTAGGTTCTTGTATGTGACCTTGGTTGATGTTAATGAGCCAATTAATTGTATACAAGGTACTGGCTCTAGGACTGTTTCACTTTGCTGTGTAAACAGTGTAACTTGTAACACTCAGTTGCTCTCTGCACCCTTAAATTAGGCCTAAAAATTATTAATCAGGATTCCATGAAAGCCTGAAGTATGTTTTCAAGCAACAAAGTCTCTCAATAGCAAAAGACAAGAACTATCTGTTAAATATAAATTCATCCCTTCCCTCTCTCTCCTCTCACCACTTCTGTTATTACATGAGATTTAAATCCATGTAATGAGATTTAAATCCACACAAAGTCAGGACCTACAGAATTATTATTTCAGTGACATTTGAAAACAGGGGGATTTAATGTACAGTTTTATTTATTTATACATGTAATGCTTAGCCTGTTGAGAGTTCCCTGTAAGATGCTCAGTTTGCTGTTGCTGAGGAAGCTATAACACAGTAGTGGTTGAGACCAGTGTACAGTTCAAAATCTTTGAGGCATGAGCATGCTACCTATCGTGGCTTGCAAGAGGGTTGTTGCCAACACCTTGATGAAAATACTTAACCAAGTGCTGTGATGGATATATGCATTCCATGTTGAAGTTCTGTTCCTGCTGTGCAGGGGAGTCATGGGGTGAGGGCACAACTCAGCCACTTCTGATCTGGGCTATACAGGGTTTCTTCCTGTCTCAGGAGCATCAAACAGGGAGTTCCATCCCCCTGATCTTCTTGCTCAGAGCAGGGCTGTTGGGGTGCATGGGGGCCTGTGTCACATCCCCTGGATAAAGCTTGTATTCTGTCTGTGAAGCCAGATGGAAGATACTAGGAAAAGTCAGTTTATTTCATGTTTTAGTGGTCCATGAATCTCCATGTAGACTTACAGTATAGCATATAGAAGGAATAGTAAGGAATCTGCTTGCTTTTTAGTAAAACTTTCCTGCTGCTGCCTCATCTCATTGGGAAATGTCTCTGAGGATGGGGTTTGGGGAAACAAGCAACTTGTTCCTTGCTTTGAGAAGTTGTGACAAGGCAAGAAAATAGAGAAAACATTATTCTTTCCAGTGTTTCTACCTATGTGCCTGCTATCAGTCAGTGAGAGCTGATGTTGATTCATTACCAGTGGAGGTCATGAAAAAAGGACGAGAATCATGAAAAGAGGCTAAGAACGGAAAAACACAAATGGTAAGAAAAATTCTTGGACGGCACCCTATTGCTGTCTTCTCTTATTTTCCAACCTGATACACACTCCCTGACATTGGAACTGTTGCTCTCTAGAATAGACATGGATCAGTTCAACCTCTTTGCTAGTGTTTCTCATCCTACAGGAGAGCACAAGATGTTGGGTGGGGCAGGGAAGCATAGGAGAAGGTATGCTGGCCGGGTGGCCTTGTTAGTGGAGAGTAAAGCAGTAGGAAGACAGAGGACCAAGGACAGTGTGGAGGAAGCTGGCATGAGCCTGAGACAAGCCCAGGTCTAAAGTGTGGCTACAGCTGGAGTGAACCACTTGACGGAGTCTTAGTCTGAATGCATGCATGGCTACCAATGACCACACAGATGTTGCTACTGCTGCCCCTTGTTGTTTTGGGATATTTTTTCAAATGTGCTCGCTTTTCTTTTCCTTTCTTATCCTTCTTTGGCGTATGCAAAAGATACTTCATGCCAGGTATCACTGATGGGATATATTCTGAACATGTAAAGAACCATCCTGTGCAGCAGGGATCAGATTATTCTTTATTGTGAATGCTGCTCTGCTCTTGATCTCTTAATATTTATCCTTCATGAGTGTCAATGAAGAATGGGCCTTGTGCCCAGCTAATTATTATCTGACTCTACGTTGCCAGTCTGGCACATAATATGCACATAATAAGTGAAGGTGTCACTTTCATCTTTTGAAGTCTACTTCATTTTTCTAGAGACGTAATAGCAAAACCATCCCCAAATGATGTAACTTCTAAAGCTTACACTTAAAAGTTCTACATTACTAAGGCTCTTGCAATATTTTTTTTCTGCATTCCAGCTCACTTTGTCAGTCTTAAAGTTTGAGTTTTAAGAAGCCCAAAGTTAAAGAACGTTGTAACGGTTTGATGTGATTTTTGATTAGTTTGAGATAGAGCCTCCAGTGCGGACTCCTCTATCTGACCTCAGACTCACTTACGAACCACATCAACTTGGAAAGATTGTAAAGCCCTTGTTAATTTGTCAGGGAGCTGGGATAAGATTTGTGTTTGTAATCATACTTGAGGAGCCATGGTAATATATCCTGCAAATGCTCAGGTGTGAGCTTAAATTCAGCTGTTGTTTTCAGTGAAGTGCTTGTGTATTTGAAGTTCAGCAGGAGCTGATGTGTTTTCCAGAACTAGATCCTAATTAGGTTCTGAAATTGGTACAGGTCAAATAATATCAGGAATAATATGTGAAAAGCAGCTGTGTACCATGTTCTAAATGAGAATGTACCTTTAAGTTTTCCTCTGTCTAGTGGGACCCTGTTATACAAAACAGTCACATTTGTCTGTTTACTAGCATTCTTCGTGACATCTTAATGAAAATTAAGAGATGTATATTTTGTATGCCATCATCACCCTGGCGTTTATTAACTGTCCAAGCTAAAAACTAACCTTATATAGAAATAATGAAAACATGAATCCAATGTGACTTGATCTCTATAGTTAATGGTCTCATTAGTAATGCCACTGTTTTAAATGATAGTAGAATTGCTCAATATGCACATTAATGTAACACAGTGATAGATTATTAATTATCCAAATGCTGAAATAAATTCATTCCTCATATAATTCCAGGGAAGTCGCATAATTCCAGAAATAAAATTGATCCATGTTATTCTAGGTATGATTTTTATGACTCAATTAATACTGATTCACTATCTAAACATCTGATAAAAGTCCAGACAGGCTTTCTAAACAATCAGAAGACCATGAAACGAGTACTGGGGGCTTTTTTAGGGTTGTAGAGCTGGAAGGCCTCAAGAGGCTGGAACACAGGAGCAATGATGCCCAGGTTATTTGTGGCAGATGTTTGTCTAATCTGCTCTGAAGAAATCTTGAATGATGTATATTCCACACAGCAACCTATTCCCCTGCTTGACATCTGTAGTATACATAAATCACAAGGCATTCAGGGATGCTGAAATCAGACATGCTATATGCCTGCCTCTTCTAACAATCAAAAAATATTAGGGACTCAAATAATCTTGATGATTTCGGTATTTGTGACCTTGATTTTTATTTGTTACATTTGCAGGTCTATATGCTAATCAGACACATTGAGGTAGATCAAAAATCACATTGTGCAGCATTACCCACTAGATAATGATGTTATGATGTTAATATAAAACAAGCCCATTCAGAGAGCTGGTCTATATCCTAACTTGTTGTTAGGTAAGTATGTGCTGAGTCTTGTGTGAATGCCTCTAACTTGACACCGATGATATCACTGAAGTACTCTCACCTAAAAACCCCCACCTTAATCCAGCTAAAAAGAAGGTTTAGAGATCTGATTTTATCAGAATTCCATAACTGAAACAAATTAATTTTCTCAGTAGCCGTTAGGGAACTAGTTTGTGGTGCTTTAATGATATCTCTGCATGAATCAATGTTTTACACAGAATTGCCTTGACTTTCACAAATATCTAGAGGATGGCTAACTGATTGCCAGCCTCCTTAAGCAGCATTGATTTCACTGCTGCAATATTCAGGTGATGAGGTAATTGCATCTTATCTGCTTATTGAAGAAGTCTAGTTAAAGCAGTCAATGGCCATGGACTTATTCAACTTCCTCATTTCTCTTTGGTTGCTGTTCTCATTTTTCTCTTTTGTGTTTTTGATCCATTGGGTCTGAGCTCTGCAAGGTGGGGTGGAGGTCATGGTATTGTTCAATATCCACGGATATCACAGATTACCACTACTTCTCCCCATTCTTGGCAAAGATAGCAGCCTGTAGAAAGGTGCTGATGAACTCAGACCTTCAGTGGTGCTCACCGTGTTGGGCATAGGAAGGTAACTGGAGTTTGGCTCAGGAGAGAGTTTGTGTAAGAAATAAGTGTTAGGTTGACCATGTGAGGGTGGTATAGTACCTGCATGAGGTATTCATGCCAATGGGCTTTGCAATATAAGGGGAGATCTGGGAGTCACCACAAGTGTGATAACACAGTTTGCTTATGCTGTGAAACTTCACTGCCTTCTGGTGCTCGCATGGACAAGAATGCTATTAAATGCCCAATTGCCTATACTGGTTCAGAGAGCTTACGGGCATCTGATGGCATCCACAACTCTTCATGCAGTCTGCAAGACCCTTGCCCCAATCTGAGCTGTGTGACATCTTCACAAGAACCTTCTATATTTTTAGATTACTCTGGCAATTGCCAATTGATCACCAGCTGCCAGAAACTTTAATCTGATTACAGGCAATAAAAATGGTTTCTATCTCTGGCGCCTGACTCAGATTTCAGAGCAAGTATGACATCACCCCTGCTTGCATCTGTGTTGGGAAGCTAATGAAATTACACAAAGGGTTTGAAGACCATTAAAGTCAATGTTGATCCTTATTATTATTAAGAGCACTTTCAAATTTACTGCACCACAGGGCAGGCTTGAAAGGATCATTTTTCAAAGGTGTGTGCATTGCATTGGATTGCAGTGAAGAGCCCTGCTGGCTGTAGAAGATGCCAGCAGAAAAGAGAATAAATTCTGAAATCAATTGGCTAAAAGTCCACATAGCTCCTTTTCTGCACAGATCCACACACCCATTATTTGGTGATAGACGGCAAAATAGTGACCCTGGGATAAGAAAGCGCCTGATGGGCTCCTGTGTGTAAGGAGTCAGTGATTTGCAGATGTTCTCTCCTGTAGCCTGCTGTGTCTGTGGGGTTGCTTGGGGTCTCCTCTTCACTGCGAGCACTGCTGAGCTCCAGGCAGGGACACAAATCCCTGTCACTAATCCCAGCATAAGTCTTGGAGTCCTCCGTTTACCTGATCCTGCAGAATGGTTGTTTTTTTTTTTCTTTCAAAAGTTGGTATTGACATTTTGAGGCTTTCAAAGAAACCTGGATTCTTGATGACCACTTACATGAAATGCCTCGCGTACTCTGCTTTTACTTCTGCAGGTGCCTCAGCTTCTCCGTTTTATATGAAGGTGAATCCAAATGCAATAGATAAATAGTGGTACTGCCAAAATGCAGAGCTATTTTGTGCCAAAGTCTTTGTTCTGTTAAATGGTTTAAAGCACATTGTGACAACTTACACAAGTCATTCTCTTGGATATTTTGTTATCTGACTATTCATTGCAACTCGTGACACTGTTTATTTAGTCCACCTCCAGGATAAAGGAGAATTTTACTCCAAGCGGTGTAGATTTTTTTGTTAGAGTTTCCAGCAGGTAAAATTGCTGACTGTATTTTAGAGACCCAAGAAAGTGGATGTGGAAGGA
Organism: Psittacula echo; assembly: GCF_963264785.1. NCBI lineage: Eukaryota > Metazoa > Chordata > Aves > Psittaciformes > Psittacidae > Psittacula > Psittacula echo. The sequence goes on along the minus strand of NC_137742.1, from coordinate 25,418,388 downwards.
AGAACTTTTTGCTCTAGTTTTGGGATGAGAGGCTGAGCCTCTGGGGATCCCTGGATTTTGCTTAGGAGAAAGCGTTCCTGATCGGGCTTAAGTTAAATATCAGGTTTTTACAGACAGCGACAAAAATGCAAATTACTTATGTCACATGTGAGCTTTAAAGTCCAGGTCAGGAAAATGGCATAAAAACTAAGCTGAGCAAGCACACAAAGGTTTCCTGAGCGTGAGAACCTGCAGGCTGACACAGGATGGGAAGCATGCAGATGTCTTCTCTGCAAAAGCGTTTGGTATGGGTCTCCACAGCAGTTTGACAGCATTTCAGGGTCCAGACTGTCTGCTGTGTTAAGCAGTGCTGGCAGTTGGACTACTGTCATCTTTGCTCCTCTAGTAAGTTTACCACACGGAAAAGGCTGTCCGCAGCACAGGAGCAGGCTGGAGACACCTCTGCCATAATTCTGAGTTGTTGCTTAATCTCCTCAGTGGACAGGAATCAGCCCTGGCCTTGGGATACATGCTCATAAACAGCTGGTACACAGCAGTAGGTCCAAGGTAAGCAGACAGGAGCACTGGGGCCTGGAGCAGAACATTGTATTTTGCAGATCCAACAGTTTGCAGGTGGAGCTGGAATGCTCATTCATGTATTTCCTACCTGACTTCTGGTGCATTTGTGAGAGGAGGAGAGACATATCCACAGGGACCCTAAAAAACAGTTGTTTCTGCCTTTCAATTTTGCACTGCCTCGTCCCAGCAGGCTGACAAAGCTTTTATAATGGTCTGTCTTGTCTAAGAGGTGGCTGTGGGAATGGTGTGCTGGTGGATAATGGTGTCTGATTTTCCAAAGTGAGGCCATTTACAGCAATGGAAAAGGTATAATCAGAATGAGTATGTCATTTGAATCCTTTCTAAGCATCCCTCTGTTGAATTTTATTTTTATTTGAAATTGAATTTTTATTTTATTTTTATTTAGATATATTTATATATATGAAGAGCCTATCACCATATTGATAAACGTTCCTTGGAACCACTCGGAGGTACAGCACCAGCCTCATCACAACAGAGCAGCCTCAATTAATACTGGCGAGATAAGGAACTGCATAAAGAGACAGCATAGGCAGAGATGGCCCTAAGTAAAAAGAATGAATTTCAATCAACAGGCTAGTCTGAGGAGCTGCCAAGAGGTCTGCATCTCACAAAAAGAAGTCTCCCTCCTGCGGACACCACAGTTTCACTGTTGCTAAATACAAAAAGAGGAAGGGATAGAGGCAAATTTTTAAGATAATTACGTGCTGTCCTTCACGAGTGTTTTTGTTCTCTGTAGCAGCATTTCCAGATGTTGATTTGAATGGAATGGCTCTTCCTTATGATAGATATTTTACCAGGTACTTGCCATGTCAGAGCCTGGAGGCTCTGTCACTGGCACGGCTAGGTATATCTCCTAAAACAATCAGCCTGGCCAACAGCAGTAAGGTACTCTTTCCTGGCTAGTGGCCGTACATTTTCCTTTTTTAATGTTGGAATTCCACTACCGGTACATTAAACACTATGACTGCAGTAATATTAGAACCAATGTCCTGAAAATCGGAAATTCCAGTGGAATTATGTACCATACAAGGTATTTTCCAGCCCTCTGCACCATTGCTGAAGTCTTGCATTTATTTTGCTCCTTCATTTTCATATATATTATACTGCCCACCAGTGTGCTGCAACATTTTGCAAACCAGTGAGAGCTAGTGGCACAGTGGTTGGAGGTAGAGATCAGACTACAAGCATTTGATCTGCACTTGGAGCTTGTGGCTTTGAAATACGGAAGTTCTTTTTGGAAGTTGCAAAAAATAATATTCCCATTTCAGGTAAATGTCTGCTGGGGTACTGCTCAGGCTGCTCAAGTACTAGGGTTTCAGTGGTGCTTGGAAATCTGATGGAAAACCAGTCACTCAAGTGAGAAATTAAAATTGGGTTATTCAGTAAACGCCAAACCTGCAAGGTCCTCAGGTTAGAAAAGGCACGTACCACTGCAATGAAATCAAGACTGTGGCTCCAAAGCCATAGCATATAACAGTTGTCTGGACACTACAGGTAAATTTCTGACAAGCCCGATTAAACCCCCTAGAAGCAAGAGCACTAAAAGTAGGTAATTACAAGAACAGTAGGTGCTAGCTGAAAGTCCAACTGAGCATAGACTGACAGCTAAGCCCTTTTAGGCTTTGAGGTGCAGGGAGCCCTTGGATGCCTCAGTGATGTGAGGGGGGGCTCTTGCCTATCCTTTCAGTTGAAAAGACTTTTCTGAGCAATACAAGAAGGTGAGGGGGACAAGCATGCCATTTTGGTGATTTCACAGCTCACCTTCCCTAATTAGGGAAGAATGAAAAATCTTAGCCCTTGTTGGGCAGCCTCCTCTATTGAACAGCCAAGACATTTTGCCTTGCCCTCACCAAGGCACTGAATTTGGCAAGGGCAAAAATCTTGATCAAAGATCAGCTACCAGCTCTATTAGGGTAAAGCAGCTCAAAGATCTTGGTTTATGGCTTTCTTCATCAGTCCGAGGTCTTGGGTCAAGTGAAGATAGACGATTCAGATGTCCCAACACAGCCTTAGGAAGAGCAGCTACTCTGACATCAGCCTTCATTGTGAATATAATGAAGATAGGATGATTAAAACTTATAGCATAGTGTTTATTTCAAAACACATCTTCTCAAACAGGGTTTTTTGGGGCACATGATCTGGTACAGACACAGCCTATAGTGGTTAGTGTTTACCCTAGCTACCGCTATCTGTAGCTGCCACTGTTGACTGTGGTACCCAGCAGAAAACACTTAGGAAATTGTTTTAAAATGACATCCATAGCAGGAGAGAACAGCCATCTAAAAGCAAGTTTGGAGTCACTAAGGGAGCTCACACATATTATCTACAGTAGGCCTAGTTATCATCCTATTATGGAGGATAATTATTATTATCCATTATTATTATCCAATATGGAGTCTACAGACTTCACTCCCAGCAAACTGTGAGATATTAAGGTGAGTTTTCATGGGAATAGCCATGAAGATATCTGTTTGTTTAAGACTTATGCAGAAAGTACCTGTGATTCAACCACTTTTGCTATTTGGCAGTTTGGTGTTAGCCAAGCCAGAGAGCAACCTCCTATTTTCTTCTCTTCCTTCACCTTTTCCTCACATGTGTATTCACCTTCCTGTTCACCTGTCTGTCACTGATCATAAACTCAATACCAGCCCCACTGCTGGCTGGCAAGATTGCATTGGTCCAGGTTTGTTCTGAAGGGTTTATTCAATAAATCTATATCAAGCCCTGTTTTTTTTTATCACCAGCTCACCCTTTTTCAAAATGCTAGAAATTTTCCTTCCTATGTCAATTGTTACATTTTAGTAGAGTGAAAAAGAAAAGACAAACCAAAGACAAACACAAAAACCTAACTAGCATAGGGTAGAAGAGTAGCATAGGGTAGTATGCCCATTCATATAAATGCATGGGCATACTGGAAAACACAATTCCTTCCATACTGATGCTGTCTGCATTTCAAGATTTCAGAGCTGGGTTCCTCCTTCATGTTGATCAGCCAGTGGGCTGTAGAACCACACTTCAATCACAGCCCAACAGAGTACAAGTTTTGTCACAGGTTACATTAAAAAGCTTAGACTAATTTACAGGCTAAACCATGATATATTTCACTAGCCTTCCACATTTCAACATTTCAACACATTTCAACATTTGCTTCAGAATAATTTACTGCCTATGCATTGAGTGTTCTATCTGTACAAAACCATATTGCAGGCTGTTAACTTATAAAAGATAGGAGAGTGAGAAACCATTCTAATTTCTCATCAGTGAAAGAAAAGATAAGAAAAATATTAACACATTGGATAATAGGTTTCTGAATAGAGTGGGAAGGGTTTGCAAGAGAAGACACATAGGCACCGATCCTGGTCTTTGTTAGCTCTGGAATAAATTCACTGGAATCAGTGTAATACATTATTCCCAACTTCAGGAATAATAAGTTTTTAAAGAAGCAATTTATACAGGCCAGATTCTGCTTTTATCTTCACGGCTATGGATCTGTTAAAATTTCGTTAGTGTTAGTGGTGTCTAGTTTGTATGAATGTTGCTGAATCAGATTCATGGAGCAGGAATCAACTACAATCTGGTTTTACATTTCTTAGTCACATTCAAGTGATAGCTGAGGATCTAAGAATAAGTAACATATGATCAGTACAGAAAGCTTTGTAAAAATACAAAAAATGCATTTTGGCATTGTTGTTACACTGCTTGCAATAATACCTAAGCTGGCTTGGCTAAATGAGATGCCCCTAGGTGTGTTTATAGGATCTATCATGACAGTGCTGTCTGCTGCATAAGCTCATGCTTGGCACCTCAGTCTCCAGGCTCCTGCGCTGCCATTCCAGTTACACTGATTATCTCCCAGTGATAAGCGCCAGCCCAGCACCATGGCAGCTTGGCCAATGTGGGCTGAGTTTAGGAAACCCAACAGTATCCAAATGTTAGTAGTGGAGGTGATAATTGTGGTGGTGGGTGAAGTGAATGAGAGCTGCCTGAGAAAACCTAAGGAGAGGGGCTGAATTTCTGCAAGGGACAATATTTTTCTTAATTGTACAAAGTTTCAAGTGCATTGGAACATAATGTACTGTTTCACTGCTGTAATCTTTCCGTGGGAGAGAGACTATTATCCCTACTTCACATTTTTTGGAGAAAGGATTTACCAAGGCTATAATTTTCAAAGATCGGAAAATGTTTTTCTGCCTTAAATGCGGAAGGGGTGCTCCAGTCTTGAACTTCTTACTTCAGAGAGATGGCAGAGATCAGAAAGAAAGTTGGCTGGAATTACCCAGAGTTGCTTCTTTAGTTTAATCAACCATTTTGTCTTTTTAATGAGAAGGCTGTTTATCCTTTGTATTTTTTTTTGTCAATTAAGTTATATGAAGGGACCCTGCAGGAAAGCTTGTAGGCATCTACCTACCTTTGGGGAAGTTTGGGAACTTTTGAAGTCCAAACTAGAATTTCTTCAAAACACAACAGCCAAGGCAGGCACCACTGGAGCAGAAACAAGCTCTCATGAAAACTGCCAGTTTCTATCTTCTGCAGCACCTTTTGCGCAGTCACATCTTCATAACACTTGTCAGGTGTCTGCCAGCAAATGCTGGCTCAATCTTTGAATGACAGACAAGTATACATCAATTGATAATGGAAGCCTATGTGGAAAAGCATCATTTGTCCCTCAGGAACTACTTCCCTTCTTTAAAAAAAGGGTAGGATAGGATAGGATAGGATAGGATAGGATAGGATAGGATAGGAAAGGATAGGATAGGATAGGATAGGATAGGATAGGATAGGATAGGATAGGATAGGAAAGGATATGAAAGGAAAGGAGAAGAAAGAGGAAAGGAAAGGAGGAAAGCAAAGGAAGGGAAAGGAAAGCAAAGGGAAAAGGAAGGAAACGAAAATCATCTCACCCTCTACCCCATCTACTGTACTTTCTGATCAATGCTTTTCAACCAATTTGAGATCTCAGGCACTTTTCAACTTTGAATTCAGAGAACCTGTGTCTGAAGTAGTAAAATCACCAGCAAGCTAAGCCTGTTATCTAGTGGAAGAGGATTAGTTTTCTTTTGATTATGGGAATGACCTTATAGAGAGCATTTGAAAGAGGCACGTTTTTCCTGCCATCAGCCATGTTTTCCACCATTAACCTGCTTAACTAGAAGATGAGATTTTATTTACTTGTTTTCTCAGAAGATATATGAAAAGGGTTTTAGGACTTGGTTCTCCTAGGTTTTATGTTAAGACCTTCCATGGAAATTTAGAGGATTGGACTGAAACATCTTTTTGGTTTAGACTAGACAAGCAGGAAGGTAGTAAGGGACACTTCACCAATACGGAAAGGAAAACAGTGGTTTCTTACTACAGTGCAATGTGCCCTCAGAACTTGTTTCTGACCCTTACCACTCCAGATTAAATATGCCAGGTCTTCAGCAGAGTCCCTTCGAGTTCCTACCTGTGTGAAAGAATTTCTGGGCCCTATCTTAGGCAATGTGAATTATATTTTTAGCTCAGGCTGTCCTAAATAAAGCTGAGGGAGTTCAGGAATTCTCATCTGCCTATGGTTTCCCAAACTTTGACATCCCATCTCTGTCTGCATTGCTCAACCAGGGCTCATACATGACCAGGAAAGCCTTCTGGGAGAGTGATTCATCCCATCTTGAAGCACAACCATAGGTTAGCTCAGATGAATTGCAGCCTGCAATTGCTTTGACTACACTGTATGTGTGCTCTGGGTGTTTGGTCCAAACGTTGATGTCACAGTACATCCAGCCCTCTGAGCGTGCTCACACCTCTGATGTTCCTGGGGACCTGGCTCCAGAGCCTACTCCCACGTCGTCCACAGGCCAGGACCTTGTTTTAGCCCACTGGGGCTGAGGAAGGGAGCTGACTATTTCCTCTGGTGGAGAGCAGGAAATGGGGATGCAGAGGTTAGCAAGATTACCAGCACATGTTGCCTGTAAGGGGCTGGAACAGCATCAGTGGCGTGGCTCATCCTGTGTTCAGGCACTGCCATCCTGCCAGTACAGCTGGTGGCTGAGCTGCAGTGGTGGGAGCCCTTTCCTTGCAGGTAGGCAGTGCTGCCAGCCCTCCTCGGGGTGGTTGTGGGGGCCTAACCTTAAACCTGTGGCTGGCAGGACTGCCTGGAAGGAGACACCGTGCTGCTGTGCCTCCGAGGGACTGCACTGCTGTTTCTGGGGTGATATGACAATGTAGAATCTGCAAAAAAAGTGTAAATACCAGATCTGCAGAAAGAAACCTCAGTCTGCTTCTGTCGCTCTGTCTATTTTGACTGCTTCCCTGGTGCCCCTCATTCTTCATGGTTTAGTGTGAGGTGTCCCTGCCCATGGCAGGGGGGTTGGAACTAGGTGATCTTAAGGTCCTTTCCAACCCTAACTATTCTATGATTCTATGATTCTCGCTGAGCTGTGATATAACCTATTACTGCGTCCCTGGCATCACATTGTGCAGAGCACTTTCATGCCTTGAGCATAAAGGTGCTATAAAAATGTAATTATATTATATATCTGATATTACTATCATACTCTCACAACTAATGGGGGACTTTGCAGTGCCCATTTAATTTCTCTAATGTTAACTTTCTAGACAAATTTAGCTATGGTACAAAGGTTTTACGTTGAGCAGGTTTTTTCCTTTGAATTTCCTTCCTGTTCTTCGTTTTCAGCTAAAGGTCTGATTCGGTAATGCACACTGTTCTCCCTACTAGGTTGAATTCAGCACAAATGTCAAGAAGCTGAAAGAGTGATAGGGCTGCCTGTCTTCCACCTTGACCCTTGTTGTGGGTCTGCATTTTTATTAAACTGGAATATTCTCACTCTAAGGCATTGGTGGCTGAAGACAAAGAGACAACCATTTTCCTCATTCATATATATATATATAACAGCAAAACTTATTTACAGTGCATTACTTGTAATATATTTAGCCAGTTGTTAAGGTCTGCCTTAAAGTTTTATTTTAAAGATTAGGAAGTGTTTAGTTACTCCATCTTGACCGTCTGAGGGCAGTGTCACCTAATACTTGCTAGAAGCGATATTTCTGGTCACTGAATTGTGCTTGCACTGTACCTACCCTCTAATAATGCCATCTGAAACTCAGAGACGTCAAAAGGAGCATTTTCATACATCTTAACTGCATCTTGGACTTTGATACGTTGCACTCAGTCCCTGGGTTAGAGTGTGTATTGGTGTAAATCTTCAATGACACTGAATCCAGTTTGGAGGCATTTCACCTGACAGATTCATAGACCTGAAAGTAGATGGGATCATGACTGACCTTTAGGTCAGATCTCTCACAGACATACAAAGCAGTTTCTTACAAAGTGCTTCCGGCATGAAGCATTTAATGCTTGGCTAAAGTAAGACTTTGAGAAGACTCTCCAGTCTTGTCTGAAAGATCTCAAGTGATAAAGAATCTACAGCAGTATTTGATAAATTGTTCCATAGGCAATCAAGCTTTCTGTTAAAAACATCCATTTTATCTTAGATTAAAAAAGTTTAAGTTCCAAAAGAGCTGGTTTATATTCAAGTATAGCTCAGGAACTGTGCATTCCCGTGAGCAAGAAATCAAGCAAAGGGGGCAGGAGACTGGCATGGATGAACAAGGAACTCCTGTCAAAACTCAAACACAAGCAGGAGATACACAGGAGTTCAAAACAAGGACAGGCTGCTTTGGATGAATACAGTGGAGCATGCAGAAATATGACAAGGAGAGCCAAAGGTCTATTTGAAATATCTGGCTAAGGATGTCAAGGACAAGAAGGGCTTTTCCAAATACATAAATAATGGAAGGAAAACCAGGGGAAATGTGGGCCTGCTACTGGATGAAGTAGGGATCCTGGCAACAGAGGATGCAGAAAATGTGGAGATACTGAATGCCTTCTTTGCTTCTGTCTTCAATGCCAAGGCTAGCCCCCAGGAATCCCTGACCCAGGAGACCAAGGAGAAGATCTGGAGAAATTAAGTCTTTCCCTTGCTTGAGAAGCTTGGGTTAGAGATCATTTAGACAAACCTAACATCTGCAAATCCATGGGCCCTGACAGATGCACTCACAGTTCTGAGGGAGCTGGCAGACATCATTGTTAGGCCACTCTTGATCATCTTTGGAAGGTCATGGCAACCAGAAGAAATGCCTGAGGACTGGAAGAAAGCATATATTACCCCAGTTTTCAAAAAGGGCAAGAAAAATAACCCCGGGAGCTACAGGCCAGTCAGCCTCACCTCCATCCCTGGAAAGGTGATGGAATGGCTCATCCTCGAAGCCAGCTCTAAGCATGTGGAAGACAAGAGGAAGATCAAGAGTAGTCAGCATGAATTCACCAAAGGAAAATCACGCTTAACGCGGCTGATTGCCTTCTGTGATGGGATGACTGGCAGGACTGATGAGGGGAGAGCAGGGGATGGTGTTTACCTTAACTTCAACAAGGCTTTCAACATTGTCTCCCATGACATCCTCTTAAGTGAGCTTGGGAAGCGTGGGCTGGATGAGTGGACGGTGGGTTGGATTGAGAGCTGGCTGAATGGCAGAGTATAGACGGTTGCGATCAGCGGCACAGAGTTTACCTGGAGACCTGTAAGTAGTGGTCTCCCCCAGGGGTCAATTTTGGGTCCAGTATTGTTTAACTTACCCATCAGTGACTTGGATGAAGGGACTGAGTGCCTCCTCAGCAAGTTTGCTGACAATACAAAAATGGGACCACTGGCTGACACCTCAGAGTACTGTACTGTCATTCAGAAGGACAGTCTGGAGAGATGGGCAGAGACAAACCTTTTGAAATTCAACAATGGGAAATGCAGGGTGCTGCATCTGGAGAGGTGTCCAAGTTCTAGATCAACGTCAAATAATCAGGAAAAAGAAAAATCACAATTTTGGCAGAGATATGTAAAAAACCTAAAAGGTGTATTTATCAACATAGTAATCCTAATGTGTTAAGAGTTGTTCAACCTGAACCTGTTGTCAGCTTAAAGCATTAAATGTAAGAGATTCTTCTTTCATATTTTCCAGATGATTTGTGCTGAGAAAGCTGGATGTTGGCAGCAGAAGTACAGTGGTAAATGCAATACATTGAAATACACACATTTAATTAAACACCAGTGTATGAAATGAATGTTAGTAGTTGTTTAGATGCTAGTAACTAGCTCTGGGCACTAAGGGTGATTCTAAACACACTGGAGAACAATTCTGGAAATAGAAGTTTGCTGGGAATTTATGTCTGGTGGGTGGGAAGTTGGCTCAACCATTTCTCTTTCCTTCACGTATTTTTAAAGATCTTATATCATGTGAAAACACTTGCAGCATTGAACTGAAATCAGAAAAGTCTGGTTTAGGGTGGTACAGGACAGTGGTGAGCGAGCTGTGTCATTCTCTCCGGACTAGTTACTGAATTACAGCTAGTCCCTGAACTCATGTTAAGACTCACTGGAGCTCCCCACTGTTGTGACTTCCTTTCTGGGGAGCCTTCCAGCAAGTGCTCGTTTTGGCAGGAGATTTTTCCATCTGCTGCCTTGCCTTGGCCAGGCTCAAATCCAGAAATCCTTGCCTGTGTGGGGAGGAGCAACCACTAGCAATTCCCCAGCCCAGGCTCCCTGCCTGCTTGACATCTCAGAAGCACTAAATCAGGAGGCAGGGAAGAGAAGAAGGGTATTGCTTCTTATACTCAGCTTTTCTTCTTTTGGCCCAAGTAATCTGTAAGCTCAGATAGTTGCATAGTTTTCCTCTCTGTTTTCCAGCTTTTACACTTTGAGTACTCCTCTTACAGCCTGCTGTGTGAATCCTCTCTCTGCCTGCTCTAACTCCAAGTCTTCCACAACCAAACCACTTCCCTCTGGTCTAATGTGTATCAGTGACCCCCTCTATTTTTCAATTTGGCTGGGGCAGTGAGGAGCTGCATGTTACGTGGATAGACGTAGTAGGGTATAGGACCTGGAGACCAAAAGTATGAAGCTTTTACTTTGATATGTTCAACTTGGACTTTATGGCTACATAGAGCTCTAACTTGCATAAGCTTCAGACACTTGGAGAAAGTCCTGCAAACCCCCAAGAGCTTTAGAAAATGTTCTTTGCATGGTTAGCTTGGCCCAACTCAAGCCCATTTGTACAGGCACAAGAGACTTGGGTTGCACAAGGCACATTGCAAGAATTGATAATAGTCTGCACAAATCCTCGTGCCTTGGCTGCAGCCTGTACATGGCTGTTTTGGTTGCTTCCACCTGCTTTAACAAGTACTCATATAAATGGCTGTCCGGGTCTCCATATCCAACCTAGTCTCGTCACTAAGTAGACCCCCCTCCATTTTGTTTCTTTTGGCTAGTTACTGATGATTTTCCTACCTTGTAGCTCCTTGGTTTTGCCACCACAGTACTGCTGCTCTTACCATTTGGCATATTCTCTGGACGATGAAAAGTCAGATGTGGTATTGGTTCAGAAACCGAAGAGTTTTTTAACATCACTACCTTGAGTAATGATCCACACCAGCCATAAATAGGAGAAGGATGAAGAATGCCTCAGGTGATGGTACCATGATGGCACATGATTTAAGGTGTTTTTTCTTTTTTTTTTTTTTTTTTTTTTTTTTTTTTTAAAGAAAAGAAGAAGAAAACTGATGATGAGACATATTCCTGAAGGACATACTAAAACACTTTACACAGAGTGTGTTACCTGTACACAGATTAGGACATATACCCTAACATGAGCCACTGTGCTCTTGACTTCATGCCATCTTGCTCACGAATTTTCCTGTTATCTGGAAGAGAAAGAGAAGAAGGGGGAAGAACGCATTAGACTGAGTCCATTGGCTGGTCCGCTGGAGAGAGCAGGCTCAGACAGACATGGTACTGGAGTGAGATATGAGTGCACTATTTCTTCTGCGATCTTCATAGAGAGTTTCAAACCCAAAATTGTAGACTGGAGTCATGAGCTGGCCAAATGGAAATATGTGTTCACTCCATGGTACATGGAAAACCAAGTTCATCGTGTTCCGTCTTTACTTTGAGCCATTCTTGGTGACTTCAGCCACATCCTGGAAAGACTAGATAGGAGGAAGTGCAGAAGGGAGCCAGTAGGCAAGTGGGTTAGGGGGTTTGGTTTATACTGTACTTAGGGAAGCTGTTCAGCTTCAAAGGAAAATACCTGATTGCCAAGGAAGAGCATACAAAATAATTACGCTTATTTTTTAAAACCTCATCACCACTTCTCAGTATTTGTTTTGCCACTGATTTTATGTGACAATAACCCTTCCCAGGCAATGCTATAATGGCTGCAACTTGATCTGTCACCTACTTATGTGACAGGTGGGGCTAACAAAAGAGTTAGGAAACAGAACTGCTTTCTTGGTTGGGGTCAAAAGGTAAAACACTATAAACTCTTTTTTTTGATATTACAGATCTTTGTTTTTATTGTTGTTTTTACATGCAGATGCCACCAAAAATAACTTAGGTTCATTTGTCATTTCCTTTTTTGGCTGACACACGGTGCTTTGCTCTTCCGTTCTCTGATGTTCCAGCAAATAGCTAGACAATTTTTAAAATAAAAGTTCTCTTGGAGTTCGCATATTTTTCCTTCTGTTCATTTTTGGGGTTGGGAAATGGAAAAAGACTTCAGAAGCAGCCTAAGTTTATTTTACAAGCAGAAATATGCTCACCATTCATTTCTTTCCCCTGTACCACAGTATCTTTTTCTCTATTTTATTGTCTCAGAGTTGATGCCAAATGTGGATTTTTTAGGGCATACTTTGGATTTTCAGGATTTCTTAAGCACCTTTTTTTATGCATCATAGAAGTCAGAATCCATTTACTGCCAGATGACTAATGTTCACCCATGTTGCTTAGCTGGATGGTTATAAGACTATACATATATTTGATCTATAATGTCCTAGAAAAATCTTTCTCCTCTGTCTCTTTATCTCATTCCTCCATGGTGTACCCTGCTTTCCTGGGGAGACAGAACTTATGCCGCCTCAGCCTCTCTCGGTCACTCTGGTGACTTTTGAACTAGTTTGTCAATTTAAATCAAATTTGCAGGAGGTCAAGACTGAGGTTCCTGCACATTTAATGAAAGTAGGAGGTCCATTAACAGATGGCTGCACTAACAGTATTGGCCACGCTCCCCTGTTCGCCTGCATGCCCCTTGCAGCTTCAGGCACAAGGAACGGATGCTGTGCTCAGAGCTGATGCTGTGCTCAGAGCTGAACCCCGTGGTGGTTCCGAGCTGGATGAAATTCCACAGCTATGGCCACATGCTTTGTCCTGTGCTGTCAGCACAAGTGCCATCTCCTGCTTCAGGCTGTAGCTACCACAGGGGAGAAGTGCTGTGCTGAAGGAGGGGAACTTTCGAAGAGAAAATGTGGAACTCCAGCAGCTGGCATTGTGCTAACTCTAAGCGGCTGGGCGACGTCACTGTCTGCAGTGTCCATCCCAGTTTTCCATCCACTGACAGATGTCGCAGTCTCCTTCACGGAGCAGTCATTTACTCCAGTAGGAACTGCAAGGATCATATGACATTACTAGGAGCTTTTTTAAAAAGAGAATGGCAAGAGCGTCTACCTAGAAAACTCCTCAGCACGTGTGTGTGTGTATATCTATATATATATACACACATGTGTGTATATGTATATATCAGAGAAGTATTACAGCCAGTTTGAAGCAGAATATGTCACTTTGCATGCCTTTGGTGTACCATCACTGATACACTAATACACCTTCACTTAAGGCTCACATGACTGGAATGCACATATGAAAGGTGACTCCGTTCTTCTCAGTTCTTGGGAGACAGTCTTGAATGGGCTCTGAACCCCCCAGGTCTCCTTGATGACTTTGCACATACATTTGTGTGAAGGGGCTATGCTTTCTGCCCTGTACTGTGTTAGGAAAAGCCATCCTGAGCTCAGCGTTTGTGAGCGGCGATGTGCTGCCCTGTGCAGTGTGACAGACCACTAACTTCTTGGGCTTCGACCTGGCCAGCCTAACCTGGATGTCTAAATTTGGCACCTAACTTGCACTTACATTTCAGACCCCTAGTGAAGCAGTTTTGCTGAAGTGCCTGTCCTCCTTGCCGAAGTGCGGGCAGACGGGGTACTCCAGGAGGCTTTCAGAAGCCCTATGTTCCTTGGTTCACAGAGCATGGGTACTTAATGTGTAAATTCTGCTTTTTTTGCAGACTAGTAGTTAACAGATACGGCTGCAAGCATGTGTCTGCAAGGTGGTCCTGCACTGCTGCAAACAGAGAAGTGCCTTATCGCACAGATACAAAACCACTACTGCTGAAGGTATTACAGTAGATTTGGGTGCAATGTGCTTTGTCATTAAAGGCAATTTTCCTGTCACCACTCCCAAACCTATGACTTTGCTGGAATATAAAGAAGGCTTCAGTGCTTTGACATGTCCTGAAGTTTATTTAATGAAAGGAAGGCAGCATACACTTATGTGGCTTCAGGTACGGCTGACATGATGCTGGCTGCTCAGGTTTCAGTTATTCCTAAACAGTAGGAATAATCTGTAACATTTCCAGCCAGCTGATTTTCTTATTTTAGACATCATCACACCAATATGAACAAGGAGGGCTGAAGAAGCAGATATAAATGGCAGTGAGATGTGCTTATTTCTGATATTCTTGCTGAGATTTTATGATGTGTTTTTTAGTCTTCATCATACACCTTGAGGTAGAAAACTGGCTAAAGCAGATCTTTTTATCAAATGTGAAATAAAATTTAGATTATTTCCTCAATCCTACTGCTATTTTTTTCAGAGGAAATTAAGATGGAAAAAAAAGATTTTTAGGGCCTATCATTTAGCAGATAGCCTTTCTTACTAAAATGGTCTTATCTGCTGTGGTTTCTGAACGCTTGGCATTCATTGCTAGAAATATTACCATTTTGTACAATATTTTAATTTATTTTTCATTCTGCATTCCTCCCACTACCAAAGTCCAAGCACATCCTATTTATTGTCCAGTTTTGAAGAAACCAAAGTGTGGATTCATGGATCCACAAATTCATGTATGAATTTAAACACCTACTTAATTTTTTGAGGAATGCCCCTTTATGAATCACAGCAGTTAAATTAAATCTGCAGGTTTTAATGTATTTGTAAATACTGCAGCTTGGTTATTTTACTTGGCTTACAAATCAATATCTTCACAAGGGGTGGTACCTCCATGTATTCTGCATTTTTCACTACACATTCAGTATATTAAAGGGTAGAGTAATTTAAGTGCCTCAACTTCTGAGTTTTACTCCAGGTTTGGGCAATTATCAGGTAATACGTATGGGCGGATTATAGGATATAATGCCTGTTTATTGCTTCTCTTTATAATGACTTATATATGACTGTGGCTCTCTGGCCAGCTTTTAACTGTAGATAGAAGCATTGTCAACATATGGAACACGTTTCATAGAGAAAAATAACTTCCATTTAGATCATGTGGATCAAGTGGATCAATCCACTTACTTATACTGAGAAGACACAAAAACCCAATCTCTGGGTGAATAACAAAATAAATAGAGGCCATTGCTCTGGGTTCTCTTTTGGTCCTCCATACTGTTACCATCTTCAATTGCACAGCAGCCAGTAACACTGGGGAAGCAATTCTAGCTGCCTGACAGTAACCTGAGGCTCCATTATGCAGAACAAAAAACGAAAAGCAAGGACAAGTTCAAAGGGAATGCAGGGTACAGAGAAAGCTACTTAGTAAATGTTTGTGAGTGGAACAGTCCTTCAATGTGCATGAGCACACTAGAAAGCAATATAACCTCTGGGACCCCTGTCTTTTCAGACTAAAGCCTGGAAATTTGCTTTTTGCTCAAGATGTCTTTACCGCAAGCATATCTTCAGACATGAGAAAAAAGTTGGAAGGGTACAGAGTAACAGATGACAAGTATGCAATAGTGATAAATAGAAGTTTAAAAAAAAAAGAAAAAAAAAAGGAGCAACACAAAAATTATACTTAGAACCCACACTGTTAATTGGAATCGAGTCACAGTGCTTTCTTTCTTGGAAAATGAATAGTAATCTGTCTTCAGCTTTGGCAGACAAGCAGCATGCATAATAGCAAATAATGTTTGAAAGTAGAACAAGCCGACATGGCACCAAGTGAGATAAATGCTTATCTCATAATCATTAACTCCTGGCCTAGCTACTGCTTTGCATTGCCAAAAAATCAAGGATTTGGAGAGGAGTTATATAGACTATAAATAATAGTTCCAAGGAGCAGCATCAGAAAATAGTTGCAACTGTATTTGCGTGTAATTATTAAAGTCCCATATAAACGAAGAAACAAAGAACGTCTTCTCTTGGTGGTCCCGAATCACAGATTTGGTGTGGCAACTTCTAATTTTTGCTGCAGAAGTAGGTAATGTCTATGTTAGTCATGAACCAAATGCCTGCTTTTACTGGACAATCTTATCCGTTACCTTCCTCAACAGAGAAGCCCTGCTGTTCCTAGAAGGAAAGTGGTTGCAACAGCTTCTACATGACAGATCAAAAGTGTTCTGGCCTCCTGCCTCAGCATGAAGCCAATCTACTGTGTTAAGCCATCTATTTTGCAAGATAACCATCTGTCTGGAGTAAGCTTGATGAGGTAATGGTTTTATTAATTTCTTATAATAAGTAAGATGAGCAGACGAGGCTGCCTGTGGCATTCAGATATGAGTATTTGACCTTTACAAATCATCTGCCTTCCTTTCTGGTGCAAAACCCGATCATCATCAGTGTATCAGAGTCATTACTGGATGAATTTTCCCAGGGCTTTGCAGTGAGCATGAGAAGGTCTGAACTTGTTTTTCACATCTGCAGAATAGGCACTTTTTAATCACCATGGCTAAAGCACGAAAAGGCTATTTCCTCCAGGCTCTTCTGTTTCCTCTACACTGAAGGGCATTGCATGTTATTCTAACTCTGCCAGATGAAATTAAAATTTCTGAAAAGCTATCTGCTCTTGGCTAGAAGAAGCTACTACTTTCCTTGGTAGCTTGTCCAAAAGTTGCCAGCCACACTGTTTAAAAACTGTGACCTGCTCCTTAGCTGCCTTTCCTTCTTAAATTTCCATCCACTGGTTTTGCTTGTGCCTTTCTCCTGGAGCTTCAAACGGCCTCTAGGACTCAGCATTTTGTCCGCCTAAAAGGAGGCATGGCAAAACACTTTGCTTTGCTCAGTAATGTGTGTGGTTTGTGTGACAGTGTGTTCACTTTACCCCCAGCACTTCACCACCCTGAGTTTTTCATATTCAAGTCTTAATTTGCCACGTCACTTTACTTTTCTGGTCTTCCACTGGAATTTGTGTTGGAAAGCACCAAACCCAAAAGCGGCTGCCCCAGGTGAGGAGTCGTCATTGATGAACGCTGAACTCAAGGGGGAAGGAGGTCCTTTTGGCCTTCAAAGAGCTCAGCAAGTTGCTCCTTATGGTCATCAGTAAATCATTGCTGCAAAGTTTTTGTCCGATTTTCAGTAGTTGTCAGGGTTGTGCCTGAGAAGCTGTGGCTGTGGGTGATGCTGATCTAGGTTATTCCCATTCACCTCTGCCACCCCAGCCTCAAGCAAAGCCAGATGCCATTACTTTTGACATGGTAAATGGGCTGGCCCCGCTGGCAGGTCCACAAGTCCCTCCTATGCCTCCACATGGAGACCTCTTTATCCCTGGGCACAGACCCTGCTTGGGCAGCAGCCACAGAGAAGACCCCGCGGATGAGCTATGGCTCGGGTCAACATGTTGTGGTGACACACTGAGAACAAGAGCCATGCCCACATCGTGGTCCATGCTACATGTGGCCCTCATTCACCTGAGGACAATGTGATGGCCTTTGCTGGTGACCAGGAGGACACACTCAGCTTCAAGGACTGGGAGGATTCAAACCAACTTCGGGCATGCTGCAGCAGTTACAGTAAGCAAAGGGACACTCCTATAGGGAGAGGTTTTTTCCAAATTTACCTAAATCTGTTCTGAAAACATGGCACATGCCTTACTCATTGTTAAGTTTAGATCTGCTGAAACATAATTCTTCCAGAAATGCTGCTTCCATCAGCACTGTGGGGAGGCATTTCAGATTGAGCGGGGAAAGAGCCAGGGGAAACATTTAGCGAAAAGGGCACATGGCAGAAATAGTTGTAGGAAAGCCATAGGCCAGCACTACAGAAGCAGCATGGCACAAAGACCTCTTACATTAGAGACCTTCTTGCAGAACAGCCAAAAACTTTGATGATGGGAGAGAGGATAGGCACAAGTGGGAAAAGGTGTTTGAAGGACCAGCTCAGAAAACTAGTACTTGTTAACCTGCTTTGAACAAGCTGACAGAGAAAAGGAACTTAAAGCTGTTGGGTCAAAATCCAGTATATCTGCCCTGACATGATGTGTTACAGGGTGAGGAGAAAGGATGGGGCTTGCTGCAGAGATGGTGTGAAAAGACCACCAGCTGCCATGCGAATGTTCCCTCATCTTGCTACTGCAGTGACCTTTTCTGCAGGATGTCACTTTTGCGGAGGCAAGGCTTGCTTCTCAGAGGGATGTGCACCCGCTTGAGGGGAAAGGTGGAGGTTGGTTTTGCTTTTTTGAGTGTTTCCCATGGATATCTCTGAGGTGAGAGAGGAGTCAGTGTCACAAGCAGTTTACCATCCCCAGCTGCCTCGTCCCCAGAAGGCCAAATTCCCAAATAACCACATCCTGTGTCTTCAATTCCTTCCTGGCTTCAAGAAGCAGACGCTTTTCTCTCTCCTTCTTTCCTGGCTGTGGCAGGCCTGCTTCTGCAGTCAAGTGCTGCTCCCAGCAGCTGCTTTTCACAGTTTCTGTGTGTGACCTTGCACATTGGAAACAGTGAGTTTCCTTAGAAATAAAGAAGGTTGCCATGCACATGCACCATGCTTTGCTACCAGGTGAAGATGCTGGGGTTTTCCATTAAAAGTTTTCATCCACGTAAGAGTGTAGTTTGCTTTTGCGTCGTACTTGTGTTATACCCACCTTGGTGCTAGCACTGAGGAGAGGCAGGCACACACAGAGACCACCAGTACCAAGGGTTACAATAATACAGGCTGCTTGAAAGTAAATACCCTCAAGTGAGTAGCTATTGATAGCGTGAACATCCTGTTTAGAGGTGGCTGAACCACACTTGGAGAGAAGGACCTGACATAATGTGGGTTCCTTGGCATGTGCCAGGATGTCTGGGGCTGGGGTCCAGCATGGAATGCTACTGCCAGGTCAACACCTATCCCACTGAGCCTTTCTCTGGTGACTTATGGAGGACAGCAGCTTGCGAACCCACCCTTACCATCTCCCTTGCCAGGCCTTGAATTTGTCCTTTGCACATGCTCGTGGCCTTCACTGACTGTTTCTTCCACACCTGAAGAAGTAGTCACCCTTGGGTGGAAGCTGGACTCCTACACCTATTGCCCCAAGGCAGCAGGGTGAGCTTGTACCTCGTGGATGGGGTGATGGAAAATACCAGTTCAGCTTCTCTAGCTGCCTAAATTTAACTGTGAACCTCCACTGCCCTTCAGAGTGCCGGCTCTCCGCAGCGGTGGCGAGGCCCGGGCAGCCCTGCTGCGCGTCCCCGGTGGAGGGGGCTGCCCCGGGAGCCACGCGGGGCCCATGCTGGGGACACGTGTGTGCGGCAGGGGCAGCACGTGCCCCCCGTGCCGGCAGCCCGGGTTCAATGTCCCTACAGGTGCCGGGTTCCCTGCGGCCACCCTGAGGTGCCCGTGGTAGCGATGCGGAGGGTCAGCTAACAGCAGAAGTGTCTCGGGCTGGCTCACACCTCCGGCTGAGAGATAGCTGATCACTCATCTCATGTTTCTGTGCTGGAACCACACACCAGCTCTGCCTCACCCGGCCTGCCCGATGAGAGGCGGCAGAGTGGAGCTGCTCTGTAATCACAGACATAAACACAGATGCGTCTGACCTCCTGAGGCCCTGACTTTAATCAAAATCACACACAGCTCTCTGCAGCAATAAGGATCCCTTTTAAAAACGTAATGAATAAAGGGCAGTGTTCCTGTAACAAGGGAGCAGTTCTTAGGAAGGGAAACCTCGTGAATTAGTGACAAGAATCCACGCATGCTTGCACAAAGCTGAAATAGTCTTTAAATAACACAAGTGAGTTCTTGGGGATGTGATTATAAATACCTCATCAAAACGGCAAGGGAAAACCCAAAGAAAGGGACTTGTCTTTCTCTCCTTCCCCCCCCCCCCCCCCCCCCGTAGACATTTCTAAAGAATTTCCTTTTAAAGTAAATTTCAGCCCTCCTTTAGTCTTATCCTGTTCTTCACACAAGAACTCCTAACTTATAAACACTGAACTTGCTCTATTGCAGAGTCTTTGAAAGACAGAACCCAATTACGTAGTTTCTGGAGGGAGATGGGTATTTTATCTGCAGATGATGAAACTGATCTAATTACAATACTGCATTTGCAGTAAGAGTTTTCCATTGGCAGGTTTTAGTGGTCCAGTGTAGATACTGTTCATGGTGAGGTTCTTGTCTTTAAAATTTCTGTGATACTGTGGAGCTGGAAGATACAGTGTGAAGGTGGTGTCACTAAAATTCACTCTAACCCTGCATATTTCAGGGGATTTCTACTGGCTGCTGTTTCTAAAAATTAGTATATCAATAGCCAGAATATGGGCAAGGCAAAACTTTATCTGTTCACCAGATCACTACTGACATTATTTGCATGACAAAAGTGTGTGTGGTTGCTAGAATACCCAAACAGGAGGAGATAAAGTCATTCTTCTTGATAAAAAGATGTCTCCTTTTCAAATTGTTTTTTAAATATGAAAGTAAAATGTTAAAATGAGTAACACTAAGTCAGCCTGCTCCAGCTGGGAATCTGCCCCATGTAGTCATACTCAGAGAGATGGGTATTAATCTATTATTCAACTGCACAAAGTTCAGCAGAATAACTGTTCTCACTAATTGCTGGTGCTTATAGGGAGATATTCTGGTAACAGATAATTAAGCAACTAAGTAGTTGAAAATGTCAGGAGAGAAAAATGATCTTTTCACCTCACTGAGTTAATTTTTGAAACTGTCAGCTGGGCTCACCCCGCTCCCATACAGGCACCCTACAGCTCTGCTGGGGAGATGGACGATGGCCACCATGCACACAGACAGAGGGAAAAGTGAGGGAAACTCTCTTTTCTTGATCCTGCTCCAACAGCTGCCACCCATGCACAAGGAGGAGCTAGTAGGCTCCAGCAACTGCTACATGTGGCTCTTGTTTGCATTGACTTTTAGAGCTGGGCCTTGATCATCGCTTTCTTCATGGCTGAGACGTGTTATTCCTTCCCACTAGCCATGTTCCTGTGCTACGGCACCCAGAAGGTTCTCCTCTGGCCTGTGGCTCAGGTATACTCCTGGAGCTGCTCCTTTTCAGGAGGTGCCCCCTTTTACTCCCTGTTTCCCCCTGTTTCAGCTCCGGGAAGGTTGTGCATATGAAATACTGGCTGCCCACTGAACCTGCATCTTCACTACCAGTGTCAGAGTCTAAATATAATTGCACTTTGGTAGCTATTTATGCGCATCACGAGGATGCTCTGAAACATTCTCTCTCTCAGATGTGAGCCTTTCCCTGTTTGCACCTGTTTGTGGTATGACCAAACATCCTCCTGCAATTCCCTGTAACCCAGATAGGTAAGAGTGGAGAGTGTTTTCAGTTTTGCTGCTGACCACAGACAGCTGTTTCTGATTGTGTGTTAATGAGTTTCTAATGAAGAGCAAGGCTCCCAATAAACAGGCTTTGCACCACTAAGTCCCAGGTGCTGTCCCTCCAAATATCACCTCTTTCTGCAGCCCTGGCTGCCCACCCCATGTCAATGGCAAGCTGATGCAACAAGGAGCACATGTATACTTTTAATGGTAACTGTTTGCAGCAACTTTCATCTCCAGGATGGCTGCAGAATTACCAGCACATACTTGTCCAGATGTTCACGTCGCCCTGAGCAGAGAACAATGCCACTCAGAGCCTTGTACTGGGGTTTGAGAGCTCAGTCTGGATGACTAGACTGCATTAGCTCTCAGTTGGAGTGAATTGTCCTCATAGTCTGAAATTAAAAGTCTTTAAGGTCCAAGGCTATGAGTGACTGATGTAGTCCATTACAGGTACACTTAAAAATTTTTCTATTGTGCTCACATATGGCCTGTTTAAATTCACCCTCACTGAGAGTCAAGAAACCTCATCAAAAAAGAGCCCTCTCCAGTAGTGCTTCAGCAGAGCAGACAAGAGCCTGCTTTTCAAGACAGGCTGAATGCAAGGTGGATGGAAAAGATGCAGTGGGCTTTTAGTCAGACCCATATTGATTCTCATGTAAACAAGACACAAGGCAGATGTTCTCCGCAAATGACCGCCAGTGACTTCATGTAACTCTCCTGCACAATCAGAATTAACTGCACAAAGGCTGAATTTCTTTTACAAATAGGATTCTTTGAAAATAAATTAATGGGTGAAGAGGAGAACCTACAAAAGAGCGGATAGGAATTAGACTAAACATAAAGCGGTAGCAACTACACTGAAATGGGGAGACACAACAGAAAACTTAAAGAATTTACCAGTTACATATATATTCAGTGGATAGGATCATTCAGCAGCCAGGGGCAATTCTGCACAATTACCTAAAATACTAGATGGGGGATGAATGTTCATGAGGGTTCCTCAGGATCAAGGACATACTGGGACGTAGATGAGGAGGTTTAGTGGCGGTCTTGGCAGTCCTGGGTAATGGTTGGACTTGATGATCTTAAAGGTCTTTTCCAGCCTAGCTGATTCTATGGTTCTATGGTGTGTTCATGAGGCTGCAAGGGAAGCCAAAAGCTGTGGGTACATGAAAATGGGATTTCTGTGCCCATAATCTGATAATCTATAGCACTGTGGGGTAAATGGCATGTTCAGGTGTTCACTGTGAGCGATTAGGCTTTTATCATGTCCCACTATTTTCAGCCGAGAATGGGTGTGCTGAAACAATGCCTCTTTGCCTGTCCTTGTGTAGTACAACTTAGTGAAAAACAGGCTTTGTAATTGTGGATATTCAAAACCAAAAATTACAGGAAAACCATCAAATAAAAAATAAAAAGTTTAAGAAATCTCATTGAATTATTGCCCAAATGCTGGCTGACCTGTTAAAGATATTTCAGTTTAATTTTGGCATTGCTTAATGCTCTCCAAACCCTTTTTCCTATTTTAAGGGGAAACAGGATCAGTTTTTAAGTAGAGAATAAGGAATAGAAAATTTTGTTCTTCAACATCGAATGAAAACAGTGCAGTATTTCTAAAACAAATTCCCAAATGTCAAAACTCGCAAAAAATGTGAGCTTTGATATATTTTTGCCATTTTTTTCCTTGAAAACTTATCAAGTTTGACCCAATTCTTTCAAAAATAGCTATTTAAGAGATTCGCTCTTTGAGAAAAAGACTCCTTCCCTGTCTAACCTAGAGTTAAAGCTATGAGCTGCAGCCCCATGAGTTAAGCTTTCTCACTGGGTCTGTAGCAGGCTGGTGTCTTCTCCTGACATAAATTCACCAGTGAGTCTCATAACTAAGGAAACTATAAAATAGGTTGAGCTACACAGCTGTAAAACCACAGCCATGCAGCAGGGAATTAGGCATAGGCTACTAACTTCACACTGCTGGGGAAAAAATAGAGTTTAAAGTTAATTAGAATCAAAATAATCCCTTTGTAAATTACGTCTGAGGATGGTGGGGTGAAAAGGACAGAAGCAAAATGAATATTTAAAGTGGGGAACTTAACTAGCTCTGGTAGGAGCTGGTATGACTCACCATTGGCCTTGCTGTCTTTTTTGCATCTAAAGAGGGTTACTTCTGCTGGGTCTGCCCCTGAAATGCAGGGAGGATCTGGAGCCCTCCATCTACTGGTCCCCTGACTTGAACCCTGAGTTTACATATTGCTTTGGGCTGGGTGCTGGAGAGGCTCCTGACTTTTTCCTGCTGCCCATGGTGCTGGCAATGGAAAAGCCCCAGGCTGGCCTCTCAGGAACTCTAGGTGTGCAGAGGCGCACAGGGAGGCACACGCTGTGAGGTACCACTGGCACAGGCATAAGCAGTCAAGGAGAGAAAGCCACTGGGTGTGGAACCTGACTTGCACCTTCTCCAGCATGTAGGGCATGTAGGGGCAGAGGGTACCTGTGGGGAGAGGACTGGGGGATTGGCGGATCTCCATCTGCAGAAAAAGATGCTGCTAGTTAGAGCATCCCTTTCTGTACGCCCCCAGCACACAGGTGCTCTTTTCCTGCGTGCAGCTGGATGGCATCACCCATCATCCAGCACCTTCTGCTAGAGGGGGGCTTCTTTGCACAGCTTGAAGGATGCACGAAACTCACATGAGTCTTCTCTAATGAGCTTGGTCTTAATCAATTGCTTGTCATCTTTGGACAAATTATGTTCTTATTTAAACCTGCATAAAACTGAAGTAGCTCCACTAGAGTCTGAGGTATAATGCAGATTTATGCTATGCTGATTAGAAGTAGAGTTTGATCCTGTTATTTTATAATGCAGTGACTGCAGTTTTACTAGTCCTTGTTGTGCAGAGCAAAAGTATTTGTATTTACTTGCTATGAATTTTAAGTGCATTTTGCTGTGATGCCTTACCTAAAGTGTCTTTGAGAAGTGTGGATCTCTCAGATCAATATATTCTCTTCTGCTGGTGAATTGTGGCCTAATGTCCTGAGCCATGCAGGATCCATAAAGCACTAGTCTGTAACAGCCTTTCACCTCAGTGAATCTAGCAGCTCTCACAATGTTATATACAGCATTAGTCCGTGACCTTTCAAAGGCCTCAGCAGCCAGTAAACCCACCCATCTGTGGGCTGCCTTATTGCCTCTTCAGCTGGTGGGTAACCCCCTCTCTCGTCGTGACATGCACATTTTCCTTGGGTGAGGCACCACAGCACATCCATCAGCTTTTCCTTGTGAAAGGAATCGTTACCCAAAAGGCTATGAGTATATTTATGGTGAAAACACTTGCAAACCCATTTTTTCCATCTCTCATGATCAGTTCTGTAACAAAACAAGGTGGATTTTACCTCCTGTGAGCAGCAGTTTTACATCTAATGAGTTGCTACCTGCAAAAGCTTGTCAGAATGGCAAAATGTAGCAGGATGGGAGTTCATCACACACATCCCTTTGTGAGCATTGAGTATTAAAAGCACTTGGCCCCCAGATCATAAAGCCTCTGCCTGTGGAAGTAGACTGCTAGGACTAGAAATGTCACCTTGCAAACAGGTTGATGGGGACAGCAGGAGTCAAGTACACGCGAGGACTTGTTCTTCTTAACTCTTTGTTCTGATTATGCTGCTAATCATTCCTTTGTGATGGAAGCAGTTGCTGTTACAATCTTTCTGGAAAACATTCTACAGCTGTAGCAGAGAGCCTTAAAGCACCAAAATGTGACAACTCATGAAAACACACAATCTAAGTAAAAAATGGAGCAGAGAAATTAAAACCCTCCAATGAGCAGCATTACTTTATAACAAGAGAGGGAATTGTAATTTAGTCATGGTTGAATGTTTCCCATTTCCTCTTAGCATTCACAGCCCCATTTTATAATTGCGCTTTTGTGGAGAGAGAGGTGTTGGGATTCTCTGAGGTTCTGGGAATATCCTTGCATTATCCTGAAAGCACCTGTCTGTTCCCTCCATGACACAACCTCTAATCCTGCCTTGGATGCAGTGAGACGAAATGGTCTTCTAATTTCATGGTTGAAGTCAGAAGAGATAATATCTGCTCAGTACCCTGCATAAAAATTGCTATCTAGCATAAGCCTCCTGGAATTCTGCTTTCGTGTCATCAAAAGGATCAGGACATGAGATCCATCTGATTGTGCATGATCTTTGTACGTGCTGAAAAATAGAATATCAGAGTTGCTTGATACTATATAAAATTTTAATAAAAGTTGAGTCACATAAAGCCTTTCACTGCCTTCCCCTTTTATTTTTAATATATGTTCTAGCTGTGTCTGTGGAATATAGCTTGTCAGTGTACGAAGGTACAATCTGATTCATGTTGACATCTTGTAAAGACTGGGGAGGTGTTATTCAGGCAGCTGCAAGGGCAATTCTCAGAGAGTGGGAAGAAAACCTGTATTATGTCCCCTCTAATGTGAGTTTTTAAAGGTTATCTCATTTGTGCAGCATGTTCAGAGACATCAAAACCAAGCTCCAGTAAGAAGCAGTCAGGAGAGGGTTAAGGAAGTCAGTGATGCCTGATGTTAACATCTTTCGTTTTTTTCAGCTTTGTAAAAGATAAACGTTTCAGATTTCAATCTGTGGTTCCCAGCAGTGCTTTGGGAACACTGCAGTAGGCCCGCAAAAATCGCTAATGCTGGGCCAAACCAAGATAATGCGTCTCAGCAGGAATGACATAATGCCCTAAAAGAAGACTATGATGTAATGCATATCTCACAAATCAGAGCCAATTTCCTTTAGAAAGCATTGAAGTCTAGCACTAATACTGCAATATGCAAAACTTCGGGCATTTAGATATTTTCTTCTTTTTTTTTTTTTTTTTTTTTTTTTTTTAAAGAATAATTTTGTAAGGCTTATAGCATTTGTGCAGTCTGTCTCAATTCGTAGAAAAGCTTCTCTCTCATTCCACACTTCCTTGCAATTCACCTGCTTACTGAAAGCCATTAAGCATTTCACCTTGGTTAAGGTGCCTGCAATATGTTAATAAGAATGCTGTAATTTATAGAGTTAACATGGCTGCTTTTGGAGGTGAGGCATAAAGCGTATATGGTACATTACAGTAAATCCCGCTTAATGAAGGTGTTATGCAGGGATTTATTAGGCTAACTAATGTCTAACGGAAAAGTTAAGCAGTATTTGTGCTAAGCTTAGCTTGAGCTTCAGCCAGTGCAACTCCTCAGTCCTTGGTGGAGTTGCTCCCCGGAATAAAGTGAGCCAGATTTGGGTCTATGCAGTTTATAAACCATGTCAGTTAGTTTTCCTGTCTTTTATTAATAACCATGCTGTCAGAGCAGCAGACGAGCGAGCCTGCTGCTCAGGGCTCCTGTGGTGCATGAGCCAGTGAGACTGGAGTGCTGGGAGCTGCTGCAGGGTTTATTTTCAAGTAGGGCATCTCTGAGAAAGCCTCCCAGGCTCCTGCACTCCCCTTTACCCCAGCCCCTGACAAAGTGGTGGAATGTCCTGAAAGGTCTCACTGTTCCCTTGGCCCCCTCATGATTTGCTGAAAGGAGATCACTGTGATTCCCAGGCACAGAGATGCCTATGGGGCTGTGACCCCGCTCTCTTTGTGCACCATTCCAGGGGCAAGAGCAGGAGTTGCTGCCATCAGCTCGCTCTACCCCTTGGAGCAGGACAAAGAGGGTGGTCTGGGTCTGCAGCCAGGGGAAAGCCATGGTGATTCCTGGCGTTGGAGGGGATGGCAGCAGCCTTTGCAGGGTGGGATGCGGCCAGGGCTACTGTGCAGCCACATCAACCTACAGCTGTAATGTGACACTGTATATCCCTTCACCGTGTCTTCATCTCACAAACGCCATGTCGTTAGAGTCAGACCTCACATGTTTGCAAAATACCTTCAGTTCTCCAGAACCAGCCCTGTTGAGAGCTGTGCATACGGTTCAGGGCTGGGACCATGGACCAAGGACTTTTCGGAGATCCTATTCTGTTCAGGGCAGGGATCCCTCGGCCAGAACCTGTTCTCTCAGGGAAGGAGAGCCGTATTCCAGCCTCACATCAGCCCACAGAGATGTTCCCAGGGATGTACACTGAGCAATAGAGTCACTTCAAGCATGTGTGCACTGGAAATCAGTCTTAAAAAGGTAACCAGTGAGGTAGTTCATGCACTGCAGCCCTATACTACGGCAGGCAGCTGCCAGCATGATTTTGACTGCCATGGTCTCTGTAACAGGGAGCTGATCTGTGCTGATTAAACCATCACAGTCAAGCAATTGAGGTATTAATAGGTAACCTTAGTTGGCTCTTGTAAATTTGAGGTTTACGTTTTTGCTTCTCTGTGTTAAGAGGCATTCGGAGTGTCAGATATTGAAGGCTTGGGTTTACTTGCCTACAGGATGCGACAACACTAACTGAGATTCAGCAGGCAAATAGACTTGTGATCTTGTTCTAAAAATTAATAAACCTCCATCAGTACCTCAAAGAGAGGGGGCAGCTAGCATCTGCTCCTATTACTTCAAGTCTGGACCTGCTTTTCATTCAGAATGACCTGACTGCAAATGGAGGCTGCTGTATTTTCTGTTACAGACTCCTTCTGAAGGAGACTGACCCAAGACGCATGGCATCATTCAATTGGGAATAATGCTGGACATGCTTTGCAAACACACAAGTGAAAGGTGAGTTGCTGCCTGAAATTGTTTTAAAAACTCATTATCGTTAATAAATACCAAGCTGTGTTACGTGCACCATTTCATTAAAAGAGGATAGCCAGAAGGAGAGCTTAATTATCTTGCTCTAGCAAAAAGCTCTAGGGGCAAAAGGGGAATGTATAATTATAATGTCAATATGGCCTATCAGCCTGCTGGTGGACTTGTGAGACAGGGACCCGGCTCTCTAATCGTGACCTGGCCTCTGAAATGTATGCCTGTTGGGACAAGTCATTTAACTTCCTTTCTAACATGGGAGCTAAGTAATTAGCTAAGTAATCTAAGTCCCTGGAGACTAATTTTTGTGTAAAGACTGGAGCATTTGTAATGTCTTTTGGCTTTCCCCCTTTATGTTTATGTATACTTAAATCCCTACTCACCCTGTTCCAGCTGACTTGAACTCAGGAACCAGGATTACGTTGGCAAAGGAGACATTGAACAACTGAATACTATGGCAGCCAGTACACAACCACATTCAGAAACTGCCCCACATCAGCTGTCCTGAAACTATGCAGAAAACAACATAGCTGCTCATGCAGCCACATAGGACTAATTTTGGCATGAGTTGAGGAAAGACAAGGGCAGGACCAGGTTCATGATATACCTACAACTACAAACCTCGTGCAATGGTTTGTACACCTCCTAATCAGTGCCGAGGGTGTTAGGAAGTAATAAAACTGTATTGTACAATACAAACCAGGGCAGGATGTCCAGGAGTCTGAAGTATCCAGTGATATGAGATGTTCACCCACATCCCCTATCTTTGCAGCTACAGCTACCACTTCAGTCAGAAGAGTGGCATCACATAGATCTGGCCAGCTGTCTACTGTCCAAGAGGTGTACTTCTGTGAAGCCGTGTACTGCTTGTACCTGATAACCTGCGGTCGGCAGCTAGTGTGTTGCTTTGTGTACCTAATTAATCTCAACAGCTACGTTACATAGTACAGAGTGAAACATCTCACCTGACGCAGAAGTAGCTTGGGTTTACGAATGTCGCCTGAGACTTTCAATGGCATTAGTTTGGTATGTGGGGGAAGCTTGCCTTCTATTACAGACTATTTGGTGCAGGGTAAATCCCTGTTGAGCTAGCAGATGATGGAACATAATATACCCCTTTGCAGTACAGTGCTAGTGAGGTGAACAGCATAGCCTTTGGGCAAGTTAGCCGAGGAAAAACAATGCAATTTTACTCCTGGCACCTCTGGTGCCAAAGCTTCCTTCAAGCTATGCAGGGTCTCTTTGTGCCAGAGCTTCAGGGATGTGTGCATGGCCTTGTTTTCATGGTATCATTGCTTAGGAGAGATTTAGGGGTCAGTCCTGCATCCTTCCTTTCTACCTGAACATTTGCTGTGCCTCTAGCACTTCTCATTTCTATACCTCAAAGGCTGCTCACTTGTTGAATCTTTCATCTCCTTTTTGAGTGCAAGCCACTAAATCCTGCGTTCAGTGTATAGTGCATTCTACTAAGGAAAAAGAAGTGGTCTGCTTATAAATGTTCCATAGGATGAAAATTACAAGAGCTACGGCTAGAGAAGCCTTTCCTTATAGCTGAGCAAGGAGTTGAGTTAAAAAGCATTTGAGAGAGAACTCAGCACCTCCTCCCTTCTTTTGCTATCCTACATTATGAGAACAATAGGTCTCTATGACTTTAAAGGCAATAATTTAGAAGGAATTAGAAAGGATATTGCTTTGCACACTGAATAGGCAGCCTGTGGTCTTCACTAATGCAGACATTCGATGTCAAGCATGTACGGATGAATTTTTAAAAAGTGTTGGCTAATTTAATCATCACTGGTTACCACATGTAGCGCTAAGATAATCCAGGGCTGGATTTCACCCTGCTGAGTTGCAACTGATTACCTCTGGGGTACATGTGTGCCTGTGTGGGAGAACTGTACAACTGGCTAAGTGTATCCTAGCTTTTTTTCTTCTTCTGAGTCTTTGTATCTGCAGAGACATGAGGCTGAACCAAATGGACTAGCAGTGGAATAAGAACATCCAAAGCTAAGAGTCAGATCCAAAAGGGTATTTGGGAATCAAGGTCTTGTTTGCACATCCAACCTGGCATTGAACTCAGTAGGAAGTTGTACGTAAATGTCTTTGTGGGTCTGATCCTATTACCTAAAGTAGCAGCTGTGAAATGCATGTACTCTACGTAACTGAGGCAGGAAGGAAAGTGATTGCTGTCATCTTTGCTCCCTGAGAACTCAGAACATCCTTTTTTAGAATTTTGCAGGCACCTTGTGAGTTGCTTCTAGGTGCTTCCAGTGCAATGATCCTGCAGTCTCTATGATCTTTTGCTAGTTGTGAGCAAGCATGCAGTTGATTTTGTTGTGCCACGTGGCTGCAACTGACTGTGTCCCCACTGCCTGTAGTACAGAGGTTCAGATTTGGGTGACTGCTCCCACACCTGTGCTTGGGTTTCCTCCCTCCAGACTTCCTGGCTCTCTCGATGGTCTTAATTGAGAGGATGTGGAAGGTGGAGAGGGGGTGACGGAGACCTTGGGGTCATGCTTGATCAGGAGATCCTTCTTCCTCTTGATCTGAAGAGAACCCATCTGTCAGTGCCTGAGCGTAACTCACATCAAAAGTACAGCAACCCATTTGCCTTCCCCTTGCAGAGAGCAAAGCCCCTCGGAGGCCATCACAGAGAGGTGTGGGAGCTCTGTGCCACTGCATGCATAGCCTCTGGAAATTTGGCATACTGCAATGTCTCTCTCTGCTGCTATCACTGTTCTGGTGCCTTCCAGTTTTCCACTGCTAAGGCAAGAGTGATTCACACTTGAACACTCTGTTCACCCAAGCAGCCCCTGGAAAGAGAGTGCCTGTGGGATGGTTGCCTATTCCCTATTGCAGGCCACCAAAATGGTGGCTTCTGGCTGCTGGAGATGTCCCTGAAATCAGCGTGTATACCTGGGCATAGCTGTGCACAGTCCTGGCCTCTCACTCCCCTGCTGTTTTGCAGAGGGATTCACCTGCTCCCAGCTCTGTAGAAAAAAAATAAATCACATCTGCAGCTATAGGCAGCGATGCTGAAGGCAGCAGAGCCAGTGCTGAGCAGAGCACAGTCCCCTGAGACCCCATGCCCTGGGCAGTCAGGATTCAGTGACAGAGCAGCTCAAGATGCCTTTGGGCACTCCTTCGATTTCACCAAGCAGAACCTGTTCCCAGCCCTGCATTAATGCTACATTTTCATTTCACATTTCCGATGGGTACTTGGGGGAGCTGAACATACCCAAGTCGCAGGATGCTGCAATGCAAGCAGCTGCAAATGAAGCAGAAGACATGTTAAACCTGGTGCACAAGAGGAGAAATGTATGTTTCTGAGTCCCTGGCAGAGACTGCAGCCCCTGGGGGCATTGGTAGCTCTCAGCAGCATGTCAATGATCAAACAAATGCTCTAGATAACTTCAGCTGAGGGAAAGCTGTGCTGCCCTGTGCTGCTGTGAGCCAGGGAGGTTTCTGAGTGTGAGGGATGGGTGGCTGCAGTAGCCAGCCCTTTAGTGTCACGAGGGCAGGGGTGCCCAGACCTCCCCATCCAAAACCGTCACCTGGTGACCAACCACCACCCATCCGTTCCCCATCGGGTGCTGTACTGTCACTCCTGTGAAAGTCCCATGAGATGCCAGGGCTGAAATGAGTAATTCATGACTTAGGGCAGAGCTGGTGGCACCTCCTCTTAAGAGGTCTGCACAGTATTTTCCCTTGTAAGAGTCTGTTTCTAGTTGCTTCTCTTTTTGTCAAGTGTATCTGTCTCAAGCTGCTCTTTTATTTAAATTTAATCCAAAATAATGTCACTGTTTCTGAAAGTGAGGGCACTGGAAAATATTCCTTTTGTAGTCCATACACAGCTGGGTATATATAAATGTATGCAATATCTGACTATATTTTTGTGTTTTGCATTCTGGAATGGGAGTGCAGACAGTCAGCAGGAGGAACTTTGCTGCAAGCACTGTTCACCCTGACTCACTGAGGGTCCGCTGGAGCTGTGTGCAGACTTGGTTTCACCACGGCTCCAGCTGCAGTGAGCCTCCCTGCTTGTGACTCCACAAGGGTGATGGTGAGCGTGGCACAGACCCCCAGTCCTGCCATACCTCTGACCTCTGATCTGGCTCATACTCCTCCTGCCCTGGTTATCCCTTTTCCTTGTTATAAGCAGTCAGTGCATAGCTACTGGCCATACATGCCTACCCCAGAGACAGTGACAGAGTGGGTTTCTATCAGCCAATCTGAAGATGGGGCAGGGACCGAAAGCAGTGGAAGAGCTTTTGAAAGTCAGCTGAAAACAGCAGGAAAAGGGGCAGCTGAGGCTTTACTGCAGGATATCTGCCCATGGGAAATCAGTGCTTGTGGGTTTTGTGCCTTGCTGTGGGACTTCTTGAAACACAGGAGGTGATTTTTCCCTATCTTTGGCTGAGCTGTGTGGGAGCAAGTGAGCACTACAGGGAATGTGAGAGTGTGACTCAGGAAGCAGTAGAAGGAGGGAAAAAAAGCTGGCTCCTCTACTTCTGACAATTATTTGCATAAAGATTCGTGCTTGGTTCAGTGTTAAGGATCCAAGGTTTTTGGTTCACAGGGACAGCTTTTCTTTGAAAAGGATAAATTCTCTGGATGCAAATGATGTCCCTATGTAAGATACATGTGCTGTCCCTGTAATCTCTGTACTAAGAAAATGCAAACATCACACTGTCAGGGTACATGCAACAGCAGTTGCCCAGAGCCTTATTTTTGAAAATGTTCTCATACACAAGCCATTCAGCTCTTTATGTTTCACCTGAAGCCTATAAGGTATCTCACGTATGTGCCACATCTGCGTGACTGAAAGGCAGCTACCTCTAGGACCTGGAACGGAGGGGTAAGCCAGTGCATTGCCCCCCACTGGGAATTAGGCTATCAGTGCAATAAGCCAAGAACCTTGTAGCCAAATGTTTGTCCAGCACCTAGCAAAAGGAGGTTTAATCCAAGACTGGACTCCTAGTCAGGCTGAAATTGAAGTAATAGAATTGTAATATTATAAAAATCAGTAATTTTAGCCAAGGGTATACGTAAGTCACCCCTCATATGAAAATGACATAAGATTCCACAAGCTTGCACACCAGATATTTCTTGTCTCTCTGTCTGTCTCTTACTACACAACTCTCCCTCGCTCCACCCACCCCCCTTTTCTCCCAAGCCTAAAGCATCATTAACCTTCTAGTGGCTCCAGGTTTACCTGCACCCAACGTAAGTTCACTCTGCAAGATCCCATACTTGCTGGGGTTTGTTTACACTGGGTATGGAAACACCTGATGTTTCAAGGAAAGGGTTTTGAGGGGAAGAAACTGGACATACATATATCTTGCTGTTTACTCAGGGTAAGAGTCTGGCCTCGTCTACAGTGAATGCTTTGTAAGCAGAAGTCATCATTACTCCCATGATCCAATTTATGCAGAAAATGGGATGCGAGGGGCAGTACACTCTGCTCAAGGGCAGCTATTTTACCTGCAGTACTGCTGGCCAGGGCTCACAGCTGCCTCCTCAGCACAGCTCTGGGTACCTCATAGCCACTTGCTGGCCTGCAGAACGAAACACACCAGTAAGGCTCAACCTGAGCCGGAAGCAAAGAAGTATGAGGAGACATTGCTCAGGGCAGATGTTTTTTTTTTTTGCCCTAGTCCCTGCAGTCCTAGGTTTTGCAAGATCTGTGTTGCTTCTCTGGGCTGTAGAAACCCCATTGGACCTGCCTTGTTCTGCAGGCAATCTGCAGTCTTTCATCTATTTCATAATTTTCTGCAATCTTGCATCTATTTTGCCATGTTTTCCAAGGTACCGACAATCTCCCCAGTGCTGTTGCAGCACCTAGCACAAGGAGGTCCTGACCTCACCTGGGCTTTTGCATTGCAAAAATATAGTTTGTCCTTTCTGCTTGTTTTTGTAAACTGCAATACTTACACTGACTGCAGCGGAAATATGCTAAGGAATGTGGCCATAAGGAACGGAATGGTCTCACTGGATTGCACCAAATTTCAGTGGGACTAATGCTTCATTTTGGTGAGGAGTGGGTGCTCAGTGGGCAGTGGTACAACTGTGCTTCCCAGCAGCTTCCCTAAAGGTATCCTTTGCTGATTGCATTTACCAACTTATCCGTAACACTAGCATTTAGGTTAAGGGTTGGGCCACTTCTTGCTGTGGAAATCCTTCTCTTCCAATACACTCCCAGCATGAAGACAAAGGTTGACCCCTGATGGAGGCAAACTGGGGACATTTAAGGGAGAAGCCCAGTGACGAATGTGGAGGTTCTGTTGCAGGCAGCAGGCTGTGCTGGTCTGGGGCAGTCACCAACTTTGCATGCTCCCCTGAATGCCAGGGGATTTTGGGCAGCTGAATACCTTGCTAGGCATGCTGATGAAGAGATCTATCTACACTCCAGGACAGCAACTGAAATGTGAAGTATCTCCTTTACCAAATGCTTGCCTGGGGCTATAGCTGGTCTACTGACAGAGAAGTATAATGTCATATTGCTACTCCCACACAGTTCAGTCAGGATGCTGCAGTGTGCTACTGCTTCTGTACAGAACAATGGCAGGTGCCACAACAGTGCCTTTACTTTCCCTGTTATTATGCTTAGGGGAAAGTTGCATGGAGAGCTGTGCTCCAGCATTTCCTCACTACTGAGTTTGTAATACCTTGGCTGGACTGCCTTTGGTCCTTTGGAGACAGTGCACTTTCTCCTCTAGATAGATGTTGGTCTGTGTTTCATTTAAATATTAATTTGGGCTGGCACAATGTAGTGTGTAATATTGCCACTCTCTGTGAGGATTAGAGTGATTAGGAGTCTCAGAATACACTTTAATCAGTCAGTTCAATACTGCTGAGATTTGCAGTCTACCCTCTCCCATGCAACAGCCAGAGCCTTTCGACATGCTAACAAAATTGAAATAAGTTCCTTCATCTTAGACAAGGATAATTAATCTTCAAACACTGTTTATCTTAGCCCAAAAATCCTCAGAATTCAGAACCAAATTAATTTAAAGTCTAAATCTGCTTTAACTAGTAATTGGTTAATCAACGGGCTCGATGTGTAATTATATTCTTTGTTCACACTCCTTACAGGCTTGAAAAGACCATCTAATTCCTATGTTGCTTTCATTCCTATAATTAGACCATGTGACATACAATGCTGTATGTATAGAGAACAAATTCTTTCCTGGAATAATTTCCTTGAGATTGTTTCTTACAGATGAATTTAGTCTTTTTTTTTTTTTTTTTTTTTTTTTAACTTAGGGAAGCTTTCATATGATTTATTGGTTATTTTGGATTTCTGTGACTCATTTAGAGATTGTGTGAAGAGTTTTAAGCTTTGAATCTTTGCTTTCTGCCTGTCACTGAAAAAATCTACACTGTGTATTTATTTCCCTTACTTGTACTTGACATAGCTTTAATAGTTAAGGGATCCTTGCTCCTTCTGAATATTGATAAGATGTGGCAAATTCAAGATATTGTCATTCTTACTATCTTTCAGAACAGAGCAGCCACAAAACCTATTAGCTGATGTTATTCTTGTGGACAGGAATTATTGTTGCTATTATGAATAGGAAGTCTGAGAATAAATTGGAGAAGGAAATTGTGGTTTTTTTAACACAGAGTTGTGGGGCTTCTTCACTTAGCGGATACTGTCATAACCCCATTGTGGTCAGTGGCCTGGTCAGTGGTTTTCATATTTCTGTTCACAGAATTTTTATTTCCATCAGCTCCATGAGTGCTTATGTACCAGTACATATTAATATCCTCTCTTCTTCAGTAATGTCTCCTTGCTGAAACCTATTAAAACCCAATGCCTGTTTAAGACTATGCATACCTAAATGTATTCCATCTCTCATTCTTGTTAATGACATATGGATTATAACTTCAAGAAGCAAGTTGAAAACCTTCTCCTGATGAATGAGATGAAGGAGAGATCAACTGCCAGCAACTTACTGATATATATTCTTAGAGGACAGGGGAATATTAGGTTTTTAAGTGTTTGGACCCAAACCTCTGTTGATCTGTGTGAATCCATCTTGCCATTTTGCAGTGTTCTTAGAAATGGAGCATTTTAGCTATGTGAAAATATTTAAAGCCTTAAAGTCTTCTCTTCTGATACCTAGCTAGAAACTTCAGCAGCATGGAGGAAAATGGAAAGGGGAGAGATGAGAGACTTCAGATGAGCAGCACTGGATGTGATATGCAGGCTGCAGGAGAGCCCTCTCCTTTGCCAATAGCCAGACAGCTCTAAGGCATGCATTCATCCTTGGTCCCAGCAGTGTGGGGTCAATGTGAGCTGCCTGGGGCTCTGTGGGAGAGGTGAAGGGCAAGTAAGTAGTTTCAAATCTGTTCAACATCAGGTTGAGAAATAAGCAGTGAGCTGCAGTCTCGGGGTTGTTCTTCTGGCGGTACCCCACTGGCAGAATGCACCTCTGGCTGGTCAGGGGACAGGGTCTCCTCCCTCTGGAAGAAGCACAAGGTCAGACTTACCAAAGGCATTGTCAGAAAGAGTCCTTCCCTCCAGGGAGCAATATCTTTTAAGATACCTACGCTTTAAAACGTTTCCTAGTGTTAGATTTCCAATAGCAATGTCTAAGCATGTCATGGATCGAGAAAGCAACTGCAGCAATCATTTAAATCCATGCAGCTGAAGAGGTTTCCCTTCCCTTTCCACCAAATCCTGTGAGTCCTTCTCTGACCATTTGGTATTACATACCCTGGTATTCTGGCTAAACAGACAGTTCTTCCTGCTTGCATTCACTGCTCCATACCTCCTTGCTCCTGAATATTAATTACAATAGTATATGTTACAGTCCAGGGTTCTCTCACTTACTCATCTTTGTTGAAAACCATAGTGATCAGAACATTTCTCACCTCCCCACATGGACAGATACTGTTTCTGCCCTTGTGCTGAGCCTGATCCAAGCCCCTGGAAAAGGCTTCCCTGGGCTTGCAATGAGCAATTTCTTTAATCTTTCTGCCAAGCATAGTCACAACTAGGAACTCAGAGATTTAGGCAGAGAAGCAAACACTTGCAATGACTCTGTCTTTCCTAGAGGTCCTGTCTACAGCCAAAGGGTAGAAGCAAGGAATATGCAGCAGCCCTGAGTTACCCTTCACCAGGCATGTGACTGATCCCGTGTCTGCTTCTTAGGCTCTCTCTGAAGTACCTTCATTCTGCAGTGGTGAGGTTATGGGATCGTAAAATGTGCTGGTAATGAGAAGCAGTTGAAATTCAGTTTTAAAGCTTAGCATGTAAAGATTGTAAGAACAAATCAGCTGATCAAACCTGAACTTCTGCTCATGTTTATCATAAAGGAAAATGAAATTTGGAGAAAGAAATACAAGGATTGCTTTGGAAATGCTAGGCTCAGCTGTGGCCCAGGGTTTGCGGCTATTCTCAGCTTTGGGAGTCCAAGCTCTGGGGTCAGCCCTAGGTGAGGATCTTGGGACATGCTTGGCCTCTGCCTAAGGCTGTGAAATGGAGCCGCAGATAGAGCGCCTGCACACAAAAACCATGTGTCAGCCTCCTGTCCTGTCCCACCATGTGTAACACTGTCTTTGGAATTATGAAGCTGAAAGTCTGTATTTCCTTTTGTATTATTGTCAGCTTTTAGCCTCAGTGAGTCACATTTTCAAGGTTTTTCTTCATATACATAGGGATAAAAAGCATTCTTGAAATGTTCTTAAAAAGAGAAAACAGAGAATAACCCAAATGACAACTGCAATTCTCCTGTAATTTCCTGCCTTTGATAGAAAGACTTTAAGAAGATAAACATACAAGACATGATAAGATTCAGGAAGCTGGGGATGACAGAGAAATGATTCTTTGCCTGGGTTTTGTGAGTATACAGCAGTTCTGTTCAAGCCATTAGGAAGGCAGAAAGAAGAAACATTCTGAAATTTCTATATTGTTTCTATAAGAAATCAGTTGAATCAAACTTGGTTTGAAATTTACACCACTTCAATATTTTAAGAAAATGTTATTGGCACCTTTCTTAGAAAGGTCATAGACTATTTTAGTTAGAGAAAACCTTTTATTCTGGCACCTAAACAAGTTGCTAAGACCTGCAGTAATGACTTTATGCAGCAGAAAATGGTGACAATTTTTTTGCTTCATGTTTTAAGGAGGAAAAAGTATCTCTCTCCCCATTTTCATATCCAAAGAAAGTAATCGCTTGACTCAAGAACCCATCCACCTTGAAAAATTGTGTCCAGAGTTGCTTTGTCCATGTCCTTCTGGGAGACCTGGGATTTTGTTACTCAATTTTCGCTGTACCTCTTCACAGTCAACCCTAGAGCAAATGAGGAAGGAAGTCTTTCTTTCACCTCAGGTGCAACACCTAGACACTGCAGAGCTGCAAGCTTTGTTTTGTTTTCCATTTTTGTAAAAGGAAGCTAAAAGAAGAACAGAGTTACCACAGCCTCATATTGCTTGCAGGACAAATATTCAAATATCTCTGGTCTGTATAGGAGGCTAAATGTCATTGAAAGGTACACTTTGGAGACTTAATTCTGCTCCTGTGCAATTAGCAGAGCAAGGAGAGTTGACACAGAACAGATGGATGTAAAAAGAAGCCCCTCAGTGAGGGACAGGGCAAAGGAAACTTGACAGTGTGTTACTGCTCTAGCTGACACCAGGACCTTTGCTCTACCTTGCCCTAAACCACTCAATATTTAGACTAATTCTGTAATGTATATAGAAGCTTGAGTTATTCAGAGTTTTTTCAAAGTCACAGTTCTTCCTTACCAATGTGGTGGCACTGATTCCCAGACACTGGCTGTCTTTCCAGGACTCCCAGTATTAGACAGGGAGATACACTGAGGACAACATTCCTTTTATCCTCAATGAAATCCCCTTTTTGCTCTACACTCCTGCCCACTGCATGGTAGCTTTTTGAAAGGTGTGTCATGTTGTGTGATCTCAGCATGACTCTGTAAGCTCCTTTAGAACTCTCGGACTTGGGATCACTACCCTTCACAGCTCTGGTTTTGGGAAGCCTCATACTCTGCAAGGCTTTGGTGTTATCTTTAGAACGACAGCCACCACAGGGAACACATTTCTGCTGTGCAACACCTCTGCAAACTGCAATGTAGAGTGGGCAAAAAACTGCAGGAGAATTTGGACATAAAATAGTGAATTTCATTTTGAAAAAAAATCACTCCAAATTTCTATTTTAACAGCCACAGTTAAAATATCTGCAAGACTATATTTCGTAGGGAATATATGCATGACTGAAATCTCAGAGCCTCCAGGCTTTCGTAGGCTTCTGCACAAACACTCTCCTAAGAAATGCAGTGGTGTTTCTGCTTAATTATACAAATATCCTCTGGAAAGTGTATTTCTTTCTCTTGCAAATTCAGCCTCATCATAGGTCTAAATTTGCAGATAGAGGCAAGTATATTACAATGGTGATGACTGATAGGTAAAGATTTCTTGGGTTCAGAGTGTTCCCTAATGTAGGCCATTTTTCACCATCTAGAGTTGCTCAATAATGATGTCATTTCCATTGCTTGAATGTTGAAGCAACATCCACTTATCACGGAGTTAAAATGACTGTTTATAGGGCAGCTATAAATTGTTAGCCATTTAGGACAGTGTTTGCTTTGCTTCTGGGGACAAAATGACAATTGGACTTTCCTAAAACTCATCAAACAGTATGAGAATGCCAAGAATACAGATCTGCACTGTGTCAAGCTGGGGGGTGGGTGAAGAGGGGGAGAAAAGGGAGACAAGAAAAAAGGACAGCTATTTTTGTGTGAAGATGTGATGACCATCAGATAAAAATTACAAAGTTGTACTTGTCATAAAATAAGTCACATTGCTGATCACAGGATAACTTTGATGTAATATTCCACAATCATTTAACTGAGATTTCATGGCAAGATTAATGGTGAAGTTTTTTAAACATGCATGAAGAAGAGCTTTCTTCTAATATCCAATCATCAGACAGTCCTTATCTGGGGCTTATATTGATTGATTATGATTGGGATTAAACTAGAACATGACCTCTAAGTAAAAAAGAAAATTATGCAGATTTGAAAGTGAACCATCAAGCTTTTGCATCTTTCCTAAAGATCTCAAAACCCATTTACGGCCTCCTATTGTTATATATACATACATGTTGTTATACATGCATACATGTCTTTGCAGAATCAGTCCTGTTAAAGTGAAAATTAGCAAGGAAAAACCTCATCCGACTTCTCTGTCTTCTGTATCACAGAATACTGAGAATTAGGTTTCATACATCATTTTTGACATACAGGACTCACTAGAATTAGTTGTTTATGAGATTCTATGTGATCATAAGCAATGCACATATTTTGAGTGAAAGCAGACCAATTTCTTTGAAAAAATTGCTTGTTTCTAGTGTATGACATTGGATGAATTGTTATACATACTTTGGGATGGATGGTGACTGTAAATCTCACTTTGGACACTTCATGAAATATTTGCAGCATATTTTAAACTGGCTCAGGGGTGCCAATTATTCACCAATTCAAGTGCTCACCACCTACCTTGTGTTTTGATGGGGCACTTTGACTATGATGAGTCCAGCCATGGTGCCTGCCAGGCTACAGCCAGCTGAAGACACCCTTGTGCCCAAGAGCCTCTCTTCTGCAGCTAAACACTGAAGAAATGCAACAGGACTTTTCAATTTCACCCTCCGTTAATTCCCCTCAACATCAAGGAAGTTCACAGCACTGTTAAGTGTTTGACCTGATCAGCCACTGAAACTGGATTTGGAGTAGCTAGGCATATGGAAGGTGTTAGGGAGATATTAAGCTCACCCATGACAGCTCTAAAGACCACGTTGTCCTGAGCAAATTGATCAAATCAAATAGAAGATGCTATTCACCTGGGTTGGAGCAATCCCAGGCACAGTTACAGGTTGGGCAGAGAAGAGATTCAGAGCAGCCCTGCAGAGAAGGACTTGGCAGTGGTGGTCGATGAGAAAATGAACACGAGCTGGCTTCAGTGTGCGCTTGCAGCCCAGAAAGCCAACTGTATCCTGGGCTGCATCAAAAGGAGCATGACCAGCAGGTCGAAGGAGGTGATCCTGCCCCTCTGCTCTGCTCTTGTGAGACCTCACTTGGAGTATTGTGTGCAGTTCTGGTGTCCTCAACATAAAAAAGGACATGGAACTGTTGGAACAAGTCCAGAGGAGGCCACGAGGATGATCAGGGGACTGGAGCACCTCCCGTATGAAGACAGGCTGAGAAAGTTGGGTCTGTTGAGCCTGGAGAAGAGAAGGCTGCGTGGAGACCTCATAGCAGCCTTCCAGTATCTGAAGGGGCCTACAAGGATGCTGGAGCAGGACTCTTCATTAGGGACTGTAGTGACAGGACAAGGGGTAATGAGTTAAAACTTAAACAGGGGAAGTTTAGATTGGATCTAAGGAAGAAATTCTTTACTGAGAGGGTGGTGAGGCACTGGAATGGGTTGCCCAGGGAGGTTGTGAATGCTCCATCCCTGGCAGTGTTCAAGGCCAGGTTGGACAGAGACTTGGGTGACATGGTTTAGTGTGAGGTGTCCCTGTCCATGGCAGGGGGGTTGGAACTACATGATCTTAAGGTCCTTTTCAATGCTAACTATTCTATGATTCACCTTCATATTGTATTGCTTTGTACAGCATAGCCACATAGCTCTGGCTGAGGTTGATGCTGTGTTAGCAGGCCACAGCATGCCTGCAAGCTGGTTCGACCAGCATGCATGGGTCCCACCTTTTGCATGCCCTTACCAGCACTGCATTTTCACTTGTGCACTGGCGTCTCCATGTGTTGTCTAAGAGACTTTTTGTAGCCTTCTTGAGACCCATCACCTAATAGGGAGTTTATGGAGCTTGCTTAGACCTGGTGTTAATGGCTACACTGTTACATTGATCCCTTAATTGGAAATCATAGCCAGATGAGAAAGATGAAACAGGAGACAAATAAAGCTACCTTGTCAGAAGCTGGGATATTACCCCGAGAAGGAAAAACAAGGGTGGTCTCCCTCACTACGGAGTGAGGCTTCAGGTGCCTGCAAACCCTGGTTGAGGTGAGGTGGGGTACAGATAGCAGATGCACTTCTGAAGGGTGTCCATGTCTCATCTGCCACATCTATGTCTGAAAAACATGCCTGTTGTGGGAAAAAAAAAGTCTTAAATCAATGCATGGGCAATCCCCTGTCACTAAAAACAGGGAGGAAAACCAAAGTGCACTGCGACAGCATCCGAAACATGAAACTAATTTGCATTTAATTGTAGAGGAAAACCACCATGGCAATGTCCCATCAAGTGGCCAGTGATTTATTTCAGGAAGGTACCCTTGCGCTCATAGAGAGCTGAGAAATGCTTCATGGTAACTGTGCTTCTTCCCTA
The DNA here is from genome assembly GCF_963264785.1 of Psittacula echo. Lineage (NCBI taxonomy): Eukaryota > Metazoa > Chordata > Aves > Psittaciformes > Psittacidae > Psittacula > Psittacula echo. Next base: position 25,376,112 of record NC_137742.1, on the reverse strand, counting down.
GCTTGTCCAAGTGCCTGTGCTGCAGCTGACCAGTGCTGAACTCTGCAGCATGTGGAGAACCCTTTGCAAAAAGATGTTCAGCTTAAAGAAATAGACCTTGTTTTCAGGAGAAATCCCACTCCCTGCTCCTCACCTTTTTCCAGTGGCCAGTTATGGAAAGGGAAGAGGAAATGGAGAAGCAGCAGAAATATTTCCCCACTGCTTCCCCAGGAAAAAAAGCAGGACTAATGAAAGCAGATTTCCCCATGCTTTTAAACCTCTCATTTCTCTTCTAAGGCACAGTGGGTTTAGGGGCACCTCTTTTCTTTTCCTCCCATGATAAATGCTGAAATTCTTAAAAGGCTGCATTCAAAAAAAGATGTGTCAGTCCAACAAATCTTTTGTGGAAAGGTTTTCAAAATAGACAAAACTATATCCATTGTCTCTTCTTTTTCCTGGACCTTTTTCAGGCTTCTTATCTGTGTCTTGATCTTATTTGGGCTAAGTATAAAGAAGGGGCTAATAAGACTTTAGGACTTGTAGCTGAAAGAGAAGAATGTAGGTGGGAGATACTGTCAAGAGCTTGATTTTCAAAAGGAAATGTAAAGGGAATGGAGGTGGAGCCTTGACACTTCTTCAAGATCCTGGAAGTGGAGGCTGTGCTGCAGACTAGATTACTTCCATGTGGGACACAGGTAAAGGTGGCACAATCCAAATCCAACTTAGAAATTTTGACTTGGGTAAGGATGTTCATCTAATTCCCTCTCAGTGGTTTTATATACCATATTTTAGTTTTTGGACCTGTGTGAAAATATCTAACTTGAAAAATTAAGTAATGTTCAATCATTTAAAATAAAACAGAAACCTGTTTTTATAAGTTAAATATCTAGAGAGCAAAATCACATTATGTCTGCAATCTGGGAAAAAATGGAAACAATAGTAAACGTCGCTTTACAGCAATATCTGCAGTTTACTTTGGAATACTGTAAACTGTGTTGTTGTAACAAGAGTGTCATGAGTTTTAATGGCAGAGGGAAGCATGATAGAACAGATTTTTATCAAAGTCTATTATAGCAGAGAGTCTTATAACAAGAGCAGAACATATTTATGTCATACTCAAAATGTCATTTCAGTCACAGACAAGACTGATGAGGAAAAATGATTAGACACAGAGATTCAGTTTATCTTTCTTTTCCAGAATGGGGACTTTTGATGATCTCCCTTTAGGCTGCCATGATTAAACCCCAAATTTCCAGCCTCTGTTTGCGCTACATGCCTTTCATTTTTTACCCAGCTGTTGGAAATCAATAAAGCTTCACTAGTAAAACAAAACCCTTTGGTCCTATTTTCTTGTAGATGAGGCTGAAAAATACCCCCATTGCAAAGCACCACCACATTTCCTTGATTAATTATGGTTTGAATATGGAAACAAATCCTCTTACCCTCAGCCCTATAGATAAGAGTTTTTGTGTGAGCAACTCCACCAGCCCTGCTCCTCCAGTTCTACATCCTTGTCCTGCATCACTGCAAGCATCTAACACCACTGCCAAAGCCTAGAGGCAGTATATTCCTATGGAATTTAAGGAACTTCAGAGCAGCCTTCAGAGGCTTGATCTGCTATCAGAACTTGTTACAGTCACCAAAGAAGTTCGAAGTTCCCAGACACCGATATATTACCATCTTACTTGGTAAAACTTTGGGAAAGTTTTGAGGGTTGATGAACAAAATAAAATGCTGTAAGTGTTCCCAAAGAGAGTTGTGGACCATACAGGTGAGATTCAGCCACTGCTGTTTTCAGTGAGTTTATAATTGTTACTGGCAAATTATTCTCAGACTTTTATAAAAGTTGAAACCCCCCTCCCCAGCTGTAGTTCAAGTTATGCTCTTTAGTGGAAAAAAGGAAAAGAAATTAAAATATTCCTTTCTTTGTATTTGCTTAATTCAGAGTATATGGAATTTAATGAATTTGTGCAATTTTAAGATCAGAACTAAGTTGGTTTGGGTAGTAACACCCCTCCCACTCCTTCCCTCCTGACTCCAAACCAAATAACTAGATATTTAATCCAAAATGAAGCTATTGCAGCTAGTTGGATTTACTGTGTATAACTTTGTATGTACTTTTTTTTCCTTCTCGAAGAGGCTATGTATACACAGCCCTTTGAATGTCACTGGATGCCCCATTCCTAGTGAGAGAAAACTTTTGTTTTTACTGAACAGCTGATTTGTCAATATGTCCTGGACTGTGCTGCAGTTGTTGGACTCATGGTTTCTTCATAGGCACCAAAATTACACAGATTCTCTCCTGCCTATTGCTCCTAGGTAGGTGAAACTTGCTCATCCTTTATTCTTCCACACCTCCTTTCCCCTATTTCTTAGTGACTGACAGTTTTATGGGAGAAAAATAAAGCTGCAATGGTTTGATGTCATGCTTTTGACATCGCTAATGAACTCACAGCATGGCAAACACTTATATCTAGCTCTGGTCCAACTTCTCCCATTTATGTTGCATCACATGTGCAGGTTCACTAACCACAGGGTATTAGCCAGAGAAAATGCTGTCCCATCATTTAAAGTACAAATATATTAGTGGAATTTCAGAGCAATAGAAAAGGAGCTTCTATTCATCACGCATCAACATCTTCCTGCTGTTCAGAGACTAAACATGCACAAAACCAGTAGGAGGTTGTTATGTTCCAGTTAGCAACTACTGTACAGAAAAAGAAAATCCTGATGTGAATTGTTCAGGCTGTCAAACTCAGACACATTGCACAACCCTGACAGCCCTTCTCTGGGTTAAATTCAAACGTCTATGCCCATGCAGTTCAAAAGGTGCAGTGGTAACAGCAGCCCAGGAATGAAAAACGTAGACGCAAGTGTTACTGTCAACACAGACAAATGGCACAGAGGTAATGCATTGTAATATTTCTGCTATATGTCATCCATGCAGTGGATTAAACACCTGCTATTGCTTTATGGATTTTGCAAATCTGACCAGGAACCTTTACATTTGGTTATATTTTTCTGACATTGTTTTTGAGTTATACAGAACTAAAAGCATGACATATCTTTCTTCCCTTGATTTAATTTTGCAAATTTGATCTCCCTTTCATAATACCACCTATTAATGCACAGATTTCTTGCAGGTTTTAAGTCCCTTCAGAGGGTAAATCACTCTGATAAGGAGGCTGTTTCTCAGCATGTCACTGACTCATTACACAGTGAATGTCACAGAGAAGTGCAAATGCATCAGCTGGCCAGTATTCATGCACAAACCTTTGAGTAACCTGGGTCCAAGTTTTTTAAAGCTCTATGCCTACATGAATGGTCCTATGTCTGCATTGGTGGGCACACAATCACTTCAGAGTGATAGGTCTGGCTACATATCTCAGTAGCTCTGACTCATTCCTCTGCTTGCATCAGCTCTGTCAGCCCAGAAATGACTGGGGGCAGGTAGGCTGGGTGGGAGCCATAGATATTTTGGACAACTGAATACTCATGCTCAAGTCAAAAAAGGAGGAGTGGTGGCAAGCAGCTCTCTGCATTCCATTACTGACTCTGGGCTCACTCCTTCACTGATTTCTCAGACCCCAGACCTCTGGAGAGACTGCAAAACCCACCTTCTCTCCTGCACATGCAGGAGCAGGCAGGTGAATGGAAAAGGTTATGTTTCTTTCCATAGAGGGTTACAGACACGCTGTGCTTGTTATAGGTATATGCAGTTCAGTGTATCTGGATCATAATATTGGGGTTTTTTCCTCTCAGTTGCACATGTTTTTAAGAAATACAGATGAAGAAATCGGATCTTTTTCCCACACATGCGTCAGTGAAGAGCAGCATTCTTTCTGCATCATCTAGAGGAGCAACTTCTTTTGCAGAGTTTTGTTTTCTGCTGTATAGCAGGGTCGGAAGGAGATAGAAAAGGTGCTCAAGTGATTTTTTCCAAGACTAGACTGTTGTCTAACAATGACAACATAAGACACCTTCCTGAAACTACAGAGAACATCCACCCTGTCTGGCTGTGTTCGGTGAAGTCAGCAATAAAAGAAGCAGAGAACCTGAACTGGCAAGTGCAAGCAAACATATGTATCTATTTGATCTAAACAGGCTTGAGAGAAAGGAGCATCCTCACTGCTTACTTTTGGTTGAGTAAAGGCTGATGGGAGAAGATTTCATGGTAGCCAAAAAGGTTCTCTAATGCTACAGACAAAGGCCACATGGGTTAAAATGTGCCGTAGGAGAATAAAAAAAACTGTGTAGCAGAGAAGGAAGGGGTAAGAGAGGTGTACATTGCCTTGAAGGAGACACTGTTAAGACCAAATTTAATGCAGCTCAAAGAGAACAGCAGGTCAGATTATACATTCCTGAAGGTCTCTATGTACAGCAGAATGCATGGATTTCCTGTTGATGCTAGTACGAAATGCACGTATTTTTCTGTGCAGCATATAATACACTCTCCAAACTAGGAAACATTAATTTTCACAAATGCAGTAGAGGTATGAACTTATGGTCTTCCCATGGGTATGCTGTAAAATTTGTGAGCTCAGACAACTGGCATTGCCAGGGAAGGTCATGAAAGTGCAATCGCTCTGTATTGTATCAGGGGATTTAAGACTCATATACATTCTGAACTGTGATAATAATAATAATAATACAGAATGCTCTTTTAAGACAACAGTGCTAGCAATTTTATTTTGCTTTTTTGCTGTGAGAAGGCTTTAATAGACCACAGCTATGTAAATGTGTACTTGAAAAGCTTTCATGTAAGCTGTGTTTGCATTCCCAGACAAGCATTATGACAGCACTCTTTTGCATAATAATTTTTGCTTCTAAACTTTTCACAAACTTTGCATCCAACAGCAGTTTTAATACTGTTGCTTGCTATTGTGTATTTCTAAATAAAACATTTGGTTGCACAGTTGCTTGGTTGCCAATTGTAATCTTTTGATGTTTAGGTGGCTGCTAACACTGAAGGTACCAGGATAAAATGTCTTCAAGAGTACTGGAAATGTTACTGAGGATGGCTCCAAAACCTTGCCAGCCCACAAGAACTGTAGGTGAATGACCCAGTACTGAAAATAAGACACACATACAGCAAAGTATCTGTCTGAGATTTAGAGTGGAACGTTTTGAAACCCAGGTAACTCAATCCAGCTCACATCCTGCTTTCACTTGCAAACAGCATCAGATCTATCTGGGAATGTTAGTGTTTATTTTCCTTCTAAGCTTACATTTATTTGGGGTGGATGGAAATATTCTGACTAATGTATGAAATAGTATAGTCCAGATAGATACACTGCAAAATGTCTTAAAACAGTGCTTAATCCTCTTGATCGCCTTGCTGGCACCTATTTTAAATAAGAGAAAACATCTGAAAGTCCAGTAAGCATAATGAAACCAGCCTCTCTTTGTGAACTTCATTGTTCATATTACAGAAAATAGTCAGTTAGAAGTGCAGCCTCACCAAAGGTAGCTTAAAATCTCTTTCTTCCAACTTCCACAGGAAGATGGAAGAAATCTCATTAGAATTTTTGAGAAGTTTCTCAGCGCTGTGTTTTTAACAGTAAAGTTCTAGATACTGGTCAGTAGGGTTTGCTGGGTTTATGGCTTTAAAAAAGCCTCCACAAGGATGATTGCCTCACTGTAATGCATTCAACGCCAATGGGATGTTGACTCAAATGACTCAAATGATTTTGAAGACCTCACTCCAACAACATGGCTAGAAATACTTTTTTCTTTCAGTAGGTGATCACTGGTATCAGTGAGTTTGTAAAGCCATCCATGCCAGGCAGTTAGATTACAAAGACACTATTAAATTTGCCTGCGATCTGTATCACAGAATCACAGAATCCCAAGGGTTGGAAGGGACCTCAAAAGATCATCAAATCCAACCCCCCTGCAAGAGCAGGGTACACAGGAACTTGTATGTATCAATTAAACCTTCTGTTGAGACAAGGAAGTCAAGGCTGGCACTTGTCTTCCTTCATTTGCCTTCTTGCAATGAATGCCTCACATTTGTCTTGTGATCTGGCATTCCTTGTTCACCCCAAACTCTCCTGAACCTCCCTGCTATCTTTGAAAAGAAGCTGAATTTCCCACTTTGTATCAGACGTATAGACCTAGGCACTGCTTTCCGATAGCCATAGCAACTGAGCAAAGCTGGCCACATCTTGCTAACCTGAGGAATTTTTCTTCAGTAGATTCATGCTAGAGAATGATTTATTTCATAGTGAGCATAACGTTTGGGTAACATCCTGTATTTCAGCAGCTACTTTCAAGAAAGAAGGAGCTTGGACAAATATTACAGCAAACCATAGCTTTGGTGTTTATATCAGTGCAAGATGTATGAAAGACTGCAGAGATGGCTACTGGCCTCAGGGCAGCAAAATGTATGACAGGGCTGTGAGCCCCAGGGCTCTGACTCTGACTGGCTTTTCCCTTTTTCTCTTTCTCAATTTCTATTTAAAAATTTCATGGGATTTCTTTAAGAAGTACTTAAATTAATTGGCACAAGTGTCCTTGCCCAATCAAACACTCAAGTGAAATGGTATATTTTTACACATCCAGCACACTTAAATGCTATTTTGGGGACCTGGGCAGCATGCAGGCTGAGTAGTCCGAACACGCAATTTTCTACATTTAGTTTACCGGTTGCCAGCCAGCCCAGGTTTATGGGGACTGACATTTCTTCATAGTGCCTTGTGACAGCTTACGTGATCACAGCAGATGATCTTAAGTGGGTATCAGTATCAAAACAGTCAATCAATATCAACATTAAGTGGTAGCATTACTGCAAATCTCCAAGAGAGAGACTAAGACGCAGGGAATACATTGGACTACTTAGCCCTTATCTCTTAAATATGCAGCAAGGCTTAAGGATGGGCTTTGACAACAACATGAATTTGGTAGCTGGTATCAGTTGGAGCCTTCTGGATAGACTAATGGTGCTGCTGGGTGCTTGGTGGCCTTCCCCATGGCAGGGCAGGACTGAAGCTGGGAGCAGAACAGCATTTCTGGCTCTGCTGCCACACTGGCTTTGAGCAAGAGCAACTACTTTAAAAGAGGCAGTAACATTTATAAGGAAGAAAAGAAAGCCAACCCCAAAACCCAAACATGTACCTGGAAAGCCAAAGTGCAGATGGCAGTGACATTTGAGGGAAGACACATATGAACTATGTCTTTGGAAACCCAATAAGTAATTTATAGATATAGACAGGCTGTCAAAGCCACTAAAAGTTGAAACTACTTCAGTAAATACTTGTGTGATTAGAGATACAGAGACTATTATGCAAGGCACTGGCTAGAGGGAAAAGACTTTTTTTTGAGACAGGAACTGCAAATGGCAGATGATCCTGGATCAACTTATTAAATAACAGTCAGGAAAAAAAGTGGTCAGACAAAGGAAAACCCAAAAGCTCATGACTATGAGAATGAATATGGTAAGACTTCAGGCAAAGACAGTGGAGGACAATTACTTCAGAGTTAATTGATAGTGTTTCAACTGTACAATACATCCTAGCTAACACTATATTGCTTATTCTAGTTACTGAGAAGTTTAGGATTCCCTAATAGAATACGGACGGTTTTGAAGACTGATAATGTTAAAGTGAAAAGCTGTAAGTCAGAAGGGCTGCTAGGTGCTTTTAGTCAAAGAGATGTTCTCATTTTCTGGCGTGTGTGCCATTTGCAGCTCTTTGGCTTTGCTTCCCACGGGGATTAGAGAAACTAATGTCTGAGTAATGGGATATAGGATTTTTAAAAGGTTTATTGAAGTAATTAAACAACTGAGCTATGCTGTCAGCAGCATGACTTTACCCTGTTGTACGCATTGGGAAAAAAATTCTTCTAAAAAAAAATAAATGCTTTAACAGGAGAGAGCTATGTACATCACAAGATGATCAGCAAATCTACTGCATTCATTTAAGCATCTTCTTGAACATACATAGTTTTAACCACACAATAGAATTGTCCAAGGTATTACTATAATGTCACAGATTTTTACAGACTATGCTCATCAGTGCTTGAATTTAGAGGTGAAATGATGTGGAGGAGGAGAAGGGAAATTCCAGCATGTGTTACAAAGTGTACAGGCAAGCTATTTCTAGGAACAGCCTCATACATCTTTGACACATAGCAAAAACCCTAAAGAAGTTACTCGAGTTTTATGCTTTGGTGATGTTGTGGCTAAAGTTTTTGCTATCTCCTGTGATTTGCTCAGAGGACATTTCTCTTCCAGACAGTTTGAGGAGGAAAATGTTCTTGGATTTCATGGGAAAGTGCAATATTAATTCTGACTTATTAAACTGTTCCAGAGAACATTTCATAGCATCACAGAGATGTGAAATGTCAAACATCTACATGCTGTATTCCATCCTTCTGCTAATGCCTAACTATTCCCTGTGCTATGCAGAGTGTGTTCTAACCCATGGTTATTTGACCCAAGGGACAGGGCTTGCCATAGTATCAATTGAATGCCTTTTTCCAGTGTTCAGTCTCTATTTTCTTCTAGTTTTATATTCTTGAATGCAAAGTTGCCTCTCCCTGGTGAAGCTGCTTGCTCACCTCAACTCACTGCCACACCACTAGCACATGCTTCGTGTAAAAACCTTTCTCACCCTTAAGCAGCACTATGCTTGAGGTGGTGAAACCACCAAATTCACCTCGAAAAGCAAACGAAAATTAGGTCTGTTGATTCAGTGATAGTGTGGGTAAAAGTGTGTGTACCTTCCATGGGGAAGCATGGCAGTGCTTGTGTGCCATAGCAGGGCAGAGCAAGCTGGAGCCAAGGATGGACAGCCACCAACCTCCTCCTATGGACAGAAACGCTGATTACCACTTCCTGTTGACTTCTAAAAGTCCAAGAAAGCCATAAAAATGTCAACATGCTCAATATCAAAGTGATTGCTTTGTCCAGGAGAAATAATTCTTTTAAATGTTAATTTAAGCAGAAAAATAAAAAATATACTTTGAGTCAAGCCAGATGTCATTTCTTGTCTTGACCAATGAACCAAAAATCTTGTTCATCCAGTACTCCTACTTAAACCCATACATAAAAAGTTGGCTGTTGCCCAGTGTAACATCCTAATCATTTCCCTGTGATCAGTATTTCTTCCTTTATTCACAGAATCACAGAATCCCAAGAGTTGGAAGGGACCTCAAAAGATCATCTAGTCCTGCAAGAGCAGGGTAACCTAGAATACATCACACAGGAACTTGTCCAGCCAGGTCTTGAATATCTCCAACGTAGGAGACTCCACAACCCCCCTGGGCAACCTGTTCCAGTGCTCTGTCACTCTCACAGTAAAGAAGTTTTTCCTGATGTTCACATGGAACCTCTTATGCTCCAGTTTACACCCATTACCCCTTGTCCTATCACTGGACATCACTGAGAAAAGCCTAGCTCCATCATCCTGACACTCACCCTTTACGTATTTGTAAACATTGATGAGGTCACCCCTCAGTCTCCTCTTCTCCGAGCTAAAGAGACCCAGCTCCCTCAGCCACTCCTCATAAGGGAGCTGTTCCACTCCCTTCATCATCTTTGTGGCTCTGCGCTGGACTCTTTCAAGCAATTCCCTGTCCTTCTTGAACTGATGGGCCCAGAACTGGACGCAATATTCCAGATGCGGCCTCACCAGGGCAGAGTAGAGGGGGAGGAGAACCTCTCTTGACCTACTAACCACACCCTTTCTAATGCACCCTAGGATGCCATTGGCCTTCTTGGCCACAAGGGCACAGTGCTGGCTCATGGTCATCCTCCCATCCACCAGGACCCCCAGGTCCCTTTCCCCTTCACTACTTTCCAGCAGGTCAACCCCCAACCTGTACTGGTACATGGGGTTGTTCCTCCCCAGATGCAAGACTCTACACTTTCCCTTGTTATATTTCATCAAGTTTCTCCCTGCCCAACTCTCCAGCCTGTCCAGGTCTCGCTGAATGGCAACACAGCCTTCTGGTGTGTCAGCCACTCCTCCCAGTTTAGTGTCATCAGCAAACTTGCTGATAGTACACTCAATTCCCTCATCCAGGTCATTGATGAAAATATTAAACAGCACTGGTCCCAGCACTGACCCCTGAGGGACTCCACTAGTCACAGACCTCCAGCTAGATTTTGCCCCATTGACCACAACTCTCTGCCTTCTTCCTTTCAACCAGTTCTTGATCCACCTCACTACCTGATCGTCAAGCTCACATTTCCTTAGCTTATCTATGAGGATGCTGTGGGAGACAGTATCAAATGCCTTACTGAAATCAAGAAAAACCACATCTACCGCTCTACCATCATCCATCCACCTAGTTACCTCCTCATAGAAGGCTATAAGGTTGGTCAAACATGACTTCCCCTTGGTAAAACCATGTTAGCTACTCTTAATGACCCCTTCATCCTTGATATGTCTAGAGATGGTGTCAAGAATAAGTTGTTCCATCACCTTTCCAGGGATGGAGGTAAGGCTGACCGGTCTATAATTACCCGGGTCCTCCTTTTGCCCTTCTTATAGACTGGCGTGCACAGCCTAGCAGACATCACCTAAACAACCAGCAGACCTGTTCACACATTGCACAGTCCCTACAGCGAAGCACAGCCACTTCTGCTCTGCTTCTCACAAGCAGCTCCACACATGCGCTTTCACATTTCCCTACGCATCGCTCTTCACTTGCAGGCCAGTGGACCCCTGAGCTCTGGCTCTTTGCATCAGAAAGGCCATGGAACAGCTCTAGAGGTTGGTAACACAAGTCTTGAGCACGCTCCTAGCCCTGTCACCCGCTCCCCATGCTCCAGAGCAAGCACCTCTCACACCATCGATCAACAATGTGCTGTCTTGAATGGAAGGTGGTTCTGACCCACCAAGAAGTTACTTGTTGGAGGAGAAAGAAGCCCTAAACAATAGTTTTAAACAAAAGAAAAGACTTTCTGTGTGCTGTGATGCTCATTTTAAAATGTGCTGTGAAACCAACATTTTACACGTCCTGCAAAGCAAACAGCCTCAGCAAAGACACAATCCCCACTGTGATGGGAACAGCTCCACCTTGACAATGCACAACCCCAAACAGTTTAACAGAAGAAATTCACCAGTTGTTGAACTGAAGCTGTGAAATGAAACTTACCGTAAAAACCTAAACGTACACAAGTCCATGGGACCTGATGAAATCCATCCGTGGGTCCTGAAGGAGATGGTTAATGAAGTTGCTAAGGCACTGGCCATCATATTTGAAAAATCATGGCAGTCAGGTGAAGTTCCCGACGACTGGAAAAAGGGAAATATAACCCCCATTTTCAAGAAGGGGAAAATGGATGACCCAGGGAATTACAAACCAGTCAGTCTCACCTCTGTTGCTGGCAAAATCTTGGAGCAGATTCTCCTGGAAGGCATGCTAAGGCACATGAAAAACAAGGAGGTGATTGGTGACAGCCAGCATGGCTTCACTAAGGGGAAATCCTGCCTGACCAATTTGGTGGCCTTCTATGATGGGGCTACGAAACTGATGGCCAGGGGCAGAGCAGGTGACGTCATCTACCTGGACTTGTGCAAAGCATTCGACAGTGTCCCACATGACATCCTTGTCTCTAAATTGGAGAGACATCAATTTGATGGGTGGACCACTCGGTGGATAAAGAACTGGCTGGATGGCTGCATGCAAAGAGTTGTGGTCAATGGCTCAATGACAGGCTGGAGACCGGTAACGAGTGGTGTCCCTCAGAGATCGGTGTTGGGACCGGTCTTGTTCAACATCTTTGTTGGTGACATGGACAGTGGGATTGAGTGCACCCTCAGCAAGTTTGCCGATGACACCAAACTGTGTGGTTCGGTTTATACGCCAGAGGGAAGGGATGCCATCCAGAGGGACCTCAACACACTTGTGAGGTGGGCTGATGCCAACCTTATGAAGTTTAACCATGCCAAGTGCAAGGTCCTACACCTGGGTCGGAGCAATCCCAGACACAGTTACAGGTTGGGCAGAGAAGAGATTCAGAGCAGCCCTGCAGAGAAGGACTTGGGGGTGTTGGTCAATGGGAAAATGAACATGAGCCGGCTTCAGTGTGTGCTCGCAGCCCAGAAAGCCAACTGTATCGTGGGCTGCATCAAGAGGAGTGTGACCAGCAGATCGAAGGAGGTGATCCTGCCCCTCTGCTCTGCTCTTGTGAGACCTCCCTTGGAGCATTGTGTGCAGTTCTGGTGTCCTCAACATAAAAAGGACATGGAACTGTTGGAACAAGTGCAGAGGAGAGCCACGAGGATGATCAGGGGACTGGAGCACCTCCCTTATGAAGACAGGCTGAGAAAGTTGGGTCTGTTCAGCCTGGAGAAGAGAAGGCTGCGTGGAGACCTCATTGTAGCTTTCCGGTATTTGAAGGGGGCCTATGAGGATGCTGGGGAGAGACTCTTCATTAGGGACTGTAGTGATAGAACAAGGGGTAACGGGTTCAAACTTAAACAGGGGAAGTTTAGATTGGATATAAGGAAGAAATTCTTTACTGTGAGGGTGGTGAGGCACTGGAATGGGTTGTCCAGGGAGGTTGTGAATGCTCCATCCTTGGCGGTGTTCAAGGCCAGGTTGGATGAGGCCTTGGGTGGCATGGTTTAGTGTGGGGTGTCCCTGCCCATGGCAGGGGGGTTGGAACTAGATGATCTTAAGGTCCTTTCCAACCCTAACTATTCTATGATTCTATGTTCCTGTGACTTGTAGTTCTCATCCAGGTAAACCTGAGCTCGGTTGTAGCCTTTCATCGCATCACTCGATAACAGTTCTTTCACATGTGGCTGAAGAGATATGAGACAGAAACAGATCTGACCCAGGATTTCTACTATTGTAGTGAATATCAGACAAACAAGCTTTCAGAAATTTCAATTTTGAAAATAACTTAAATTTGAAAAAAATTTTCAGTTCAAGTGTTGCAGTCTGAGAACATATAATTAATGCGTCAATGAGATGGAAGAATTTCTCTGACAGACTTATTTGATGTTGATTGAATAATGCACATGTTAGGGCACATAAAATTTATTTTACTAATTAGTGAAAATGGTGACTAAATTGATGCAATTTAAAGCATATCAACATATCATCAACATATATTTTCACTTGTGTCAGAAATAAAAGTCTTTGGAAGCTGAGATATGTTGAGCTGAGCTTTGTGTTAGTTCTTTACTTTCTCTAAAGATCTGATTTTCTCATGGACTGACAGTCACAAGGGACAGACATTTTTATCCTGGATTCTTACTTCCTGGTATGAAATGCTTGGGACTTATACAAGCGTTGGCTCAAAGTTCAAAAGTAGCAGATTCCTGACTTGGTTCTGTACCATTAAAATATTAAAATGGTCTCTGCACTCCCAGCTTGCAGCTAGGCAGCACTGGGAATATGGGATGTTGTAAGCGGGGATGGAGAGAGAAAGATTTTGGCAATGGAGCTGCATCCCTGGAAGACAAAGTGGGTGGAGGGGTACCTGCTGTCCTTGTCCTTGTGCTGCTTCGAAGCCATAATTTGATTCTCTGGATGCTGATTGACAACGGAATGATTCTAGCAAAAACTGGTGAATTCTGTGGCAATTATCATTTGCTGTGGAGACTGGTATGAGATCATCAGAAATGCTGAGTGTTGTGGCTGGAGATCTGGGCTGCAGAGGACAAAAAAATATCTGATTTTATTGGAAAACCTAATAGAGGAGTAATATATGGGAGGGGAATAGAGGAAGGAGATGAAGAGTCCAAAGATGTTGTCATTTCAATCACATCTTTGGTTTATTTATTTCTTTAATAGCAATGAGACTCCTTGTCTCTTCCCTGGGACACAGCATGACCTCCCTGGACATTTGGCCTGTGAAAGGATGAGGAGAGGACACTGATTTTCACATGCAATGCTGCATTATCCCACATCAACAGGGACAAAAGACAGTCCATCTCCTTTTCCTTCTGACTCATCCTGGGAGGATAAGAAAGAGCACTGCCTGGGACTCCAGGAAGCCACACAGCAACTGCAACCCTGACACTGGGGCTCCCCTATTTTTAAGACCTTTGTTTCTAGCCAGAGCAGGGGTATGAGTATATTGCAGGGAGGCCATCAACCCCACAGGGTGGGTGTGGGATGCCCAGGAGACCCCTTCGTACGGACCTAATGTGGCCACCAGATACAGGTTATCTGGGCTGTTAGTGACAGTGTGACAAACTGTACTGGCTGCTCCAGGCAGATGAAGTGCACATAAAAGAGTGAATTTTTAGCAGTATTTCCTTTGCTTTCCAAGTGAAATCCCTCTGCCTTCTTTCCTCTCTTTCTCTTGCTTGTCATATGCTGTGAACAGCTGATGCACCATATTTTGCTGTCTTTCAAGTGGTAAAATTGATGTATTGCTTTTGAGTTATAAAATAAAGGATGCGATCCAAAAAAAATATGGCTATGATATACAGTGAAGAAAGGCAATGCCTGTGTAGTAGCAATGGGCTTACAGGCAAGACAGCAGTCATGTAAAAATAATACATTTAATAATAATCACATTTCATGAAAAATTTATGCTATTGTAGAAGGGAAAGGAGAGAAACACGGGAGCCTTGTCCTTGTTTCAGGAAGGTCCTGTGAGTACAAGTGGCGTTAGCTGACAAGTGATGGCTGGTCCTGCTGCTGGCAAGGCCGTGCCTTGGAGAAGCCATGGGGACGGATGTCAGCGTGGGTAGACAGGGCTAGAGCCAGTCTGCTCCAGCCACAGTGAGGTAGAAAAGACAGCAGAGGCACCAAATTAAGCTAGAGTGGTGCCACACAGCTGGTGTCTCACAAGCTGAGTGGCAGCAGCATCCAGTGGGCAACATACTGCTGACCTTACTTCTTGCCGTCTTGGGTACTTTGAATCCTGTTTGGGGCTGGTTGCATGCAGCGGGAGTCAGGACTTGAATTTCCAGGATATAACACCATGCTCACACCAGCAGACAAGATGGGGCCAGAAGCACCCTGCAGTGGTATCAGGGGTGAGCAGAGTGGTGACCATGGGCACTCCTCTGGAGCCACCTCCAGTAACTCAAAGTGAGAAGATGGAGGGTTGTGAATGCTAGCACTCTGCCAGTGCTGAAGGAGCTTTGGGTGTAATTGCTCTCTTTATAGATCAGAGTAGCGTTGGCTTGAACAGCTTGTCCTTTTGGTCTGTTTTAGGAGAATCAGCATACCTAACTGCTTCCTCCCACATCACAGCCGTCATCGCTCTCGCTGCATTAAAAAAGGCTCCCCATTTAGCTGCTTTTCTCTGAGGGAGGATCTGCAGGCTTGTCTTGGGTGAGGATTTAGCTGAAACACCAGAATAGCAGGCTCTAGCAACTAAATGGCATTGAAAATCTGCTGCAAGAGCTTAGTGTCACCAGTGTGTGGGAAAAGCTGTGGCTCTGGAATAAGGGATGAAATAATCACAGCTGATGTAAGAGGAGCTTTACCTCCCCCATCTTCTCATGTTACAGTCACAAGCAGGGGACCAAACTCAGTCTGCTCTTCTCTGGTTAACTAAATGGTGTGTCCTGCTAAGTGCAAGAAGAGTCCCAGTACAGCAGAAGCAGAAAAAAGAATTAACTGAATACAAGAATTAACCAAAAAAGAAAGTTGGGCGTTCAATACAGAACAGTGCAGGGAAGCCTGGGCCAGCTTGGTTCACCAGCTGTTGCTCCAGTGAGCTCAGTACTGCAGTAAAGAAGAAACCAGAGATACTAAAGACCTGTCATGTACTGAGGTCTCCAGGTCAGAAGTGGCAGATCCCCACTTTCTTGGTCAGTGATACATAAAGTCCCTCAGGTGAGGCATGTGCAACTCTGAAGTACCCGCCTTCCCATCACTCACACAACCCTTCTTATCTTTCATGGCGAGTGCCTTTTCTACACAAAAAGCCACCTGCGGGTTTTTTTTGATTTTTCTCCACTTCTGGGTCTAGTGAGCTCTGACACACCCAAGAAATTAAAGGGAGATAGGCAAAGGCTGAGATGAAATCAGGTGACTGTCATGACGCTTCTGACACCTGGTTTGGGTGCATCTCCAGCAGAGGATGCGACTCCTGTCTGACAGTCACCAAGCTGGACCCTGACAGGACCAGTCTTCTGCTTGCTGAGGACTCAGGAGTGAGATTCGGCAATGTCTGGCATTTATGAGGGTCTCTATCAACGTAGAAATCTCCTATGTCCCTTTTGCCCTCCAAATAAGAATTGCAGAAAATGATCTGTTTCCTGTCCTGTAGGAGACACAGGCAGGTGAGCTGGTGCTCCTATGAGGATGGCACCAGAAATTCAATTTGAACAGTGCTTCTGCTGCTACCTTCTTCCTGCAGTTGCCACATCTTTATGAACAAGTGGCATTTTCATGTGATTTTTTCCAGTTCCAGAAAGATTATCCACATCTTCTCCGAACATGTGTGTGCCTGGGGTCTGAGTAAACCAAGCTGCTTCATCTCATGACCACCTGCAGCAATTCCTGTATAGTTACTGTGACTTTTGGGGGGTTGTCCACCAACCACACTGTTAACCTAATGAAGGCTGACATAGCTGTGCTGCCACCATAAACCGCTAAGCTGAGTTAAGTATCCTCAGTGGCACATCTCCTATTAATAATGTGGAATATTATTTTATGGAATAGGTTAACAGTCTTCCACCTTCCTTTTCCTAAAGTTATAGCTGACAAGTAGGTGAAAGATCACAAAACATCTCTCTTGACCTTTCCATCTGACCCTGCTGCTTGTCAGCAGCTGGTAGGGTAGAGTTGGGAAAGCGAGGAGGCTCGGGGCCCCGGCCGGCGGCGTGCACGTGGCTAGGGAAGCAGTGTCTCACATGCCTTCCTTCACTCTGCGGTATGCCACAAGCCAGACCATGTCAATGCTAGCTTGCAGCATGCCATGGCCATAAAGCAGGTGCGGGAGATGCCTTTCAGTCCGGCGGTGAGCATACCACATGCTGTACCCTTCGCTGTCCACTTGCGGTAGTAGTTCCCCCTCTGCTGCAGCCTTCTTTGCATGGAGCCCCAGGGACTTGTGAGTGGCATAAAAGCATATGTATCTATAAGCAGACTTGTTAATGAGGCACAGCTCCATATCAGCTCTTTGCTGGGTTACATTTTCCAATCTGTACTCAACCTGATGCTCATTTAAATTCTGATTTTTGAAAAGGAATTAAAACCTTATATCAATATATTTAAAATGGACTGCAATAAATTGTGACATTTGCTTTCTTTGTGATTCTGCTTGTGAGACCATACTAAGATTCAATTGGTATGAATAAAGTTTGGAGATGTAAATACCCTTGAAAAACCCCAAAGCAATTGCTACAGAGGTCAATCAACAAAATTATGCAAATAGGGAAAAACAAAACCAGCAAACAGAAATTGGGACTTGGAACTATGCCAAATCTGGAAGCAGTATCATGGGGGTCTCCCTGTGGGTGAGTGAGAGGAAAAAGGGCGAAATTAAAAGATCAAGAAAAGATTCAGTGAAACAAAAAATCATGTCTTTTTTTAATTTTCAGTACTGCTTTTTCTTCCATTCCTTGAAACAGTCATTCAGTAAACTTTGCTCTGCAGAAAATTCAGAGATCTTCGTTGTTAAAACATGACTTTTAACAGATGCCCTTTTTTCTGATATGTAGCTCTGCACTATCTATTTAAAAAGGGACTTCCCTAAGAAGCATCTTGTCAGACATACATAGAGTCAAGGGGACAATTCACAATGAATAATTAATTTAGCACATTTTGTCTCATTTTCTAATCCCAAATTCCAGGAGGCAATTGTGATTCCTTTGAATATATTGCAGTTTACTCCCCAAAGGTTTGAAGGATATTATTTTTAGACTGAATTCATGACTGAATATGATACTTGCTATTTGATCTCTATTGGCCAGCTATTATTAGAGTCCAGCAACTACTCACAGTTGAACTAGACACAACTTATTTAAAAAATGCAGTTGAACTTCTGTTTGTAAATTATTCCTGATGAAGTCAGGTTTTGTGTTTTTTTTATATTCCACCTTCTATGAGCCATACATGCAAATAGATACAACAAGGCAAGGGCTCCAAAGGAAGGTAGGTATGAGTATTTGAAGTTCATTTCTTCTCATTTCAGCAGTGTGATACTGTGTTAGCTTCCTGATCAGCTGCTGAGCATCACATATAGTGAGCTTACATTCAATAAATATCAGCTAATATTCATAAACATTCAATTAATACTTCAGACAATAAACAGAAGGCCACTTTTGGTGCAAACACTCCTGCCAACATTTACTGACTGCTCTTCATTGATGTAATATGAACATCCCCATGAATATGATTCATTTATATACAAATTTTCAACAATGCTTGTTAGAGGAAAGATGGATACAAAACCAGTGAATCATAAAGTTTTGCACACAATGCCACTGCAGTATGATATATAGCTGCAGTTGGTCATACAGCTAATAAGATATTGCTCCTGTTCCCTGACTAGTCAGTAGTATCATTATCTTATTGGAGAAGCTGCAAAGGACGGCTTCTACCTGCGAACACTAGGGTTTTCACCAGTTCTGGACCAGGGCCTTCTTGTGCCCAGAAAAAGACTCATGGAGTCTTTAATTCCTGCTCATAAACTGAGGATTGGGCACTGAGCGGGGAGAAGATCCATGTCTGCTCTGCCCATTGCCTTCTGTTGAGTCTGTGGTCTCATGTGAGGCTGGTGAAAGCATTTTTTTCTTCCTCATTCTCAGGCTTTCTGTTGCTCATCTTAGCTCAGAACGTTTCAGAGATAAATATTTTTTCTGAAAAAGTTTTATTATGTTTCTGAGACTAAGCATATTTGGGAAAAAGTCTCTGGTGCTATCAGAGCAATGGTAAAGCTGGCAGGAATAAATGTTTCAGCTGGATAGCGCCCAAAGTGTCAAAGACAGTTTTCTGTTGAAAAGAGTAAGTGGATGCTGTAAAAAACGCATAAAAGTATAAAGGGTCTAGGTCCATGTACTTTATACTAGATTGCAGCTCGCTTTGGGATGTGACTCAAAATGCTGTTTGTGATCTGTAATAGTGTTGGGATTTAACCCAAGCTGGCAACTAAGCGCCACAAGCTACTCCTTTCTCCCACCTGACTGGGCAGGATGGGGGAAAATTGGGAAGGTACAAGTGAGAAAACATGTGGGTCAAGATAAAGACAGATTAATAGGTAAAGTAAAAACTGTGCATGCAAGCAAAGCAGAACAAGGAATTCATTTGCCACTTTCCATCAGCAGGCAGGTGTTCAGCCATTCCCAGAAAGCACAGCTCCATCGCGCATACCGGTTACTTGGGAAGACAAAATGCTGTCACTCCAAATGTCCCCTTTCCCATCTTCCCCATGTTTTATATGCTGAGCATGATGCCGTATGGTGTGGAATATCCCTTGGGTCAATTGTGTCCTAGCTGTGTCCCCTCCCAGCATCTTGTGCACCTCCAGACTGCTAGCTGGTGAGGTGGCATGAGAAGCAGACAGGCCTTGGCTGTGCGTAAGCACTACTCAGCAATAACTAAAGCATCTGTGAATTATTAACACTTGCCAGCACAAATCCAAAACATAACCCCATACCAGCTAGTATGGAAGAAAAATGACTCTTTCCCAGCCAAACCCAGCACAAATAGATCCAGTGCTTTTGGCCTCACGTGGCACTGCAGCTGCAGCTGCTTTTGCTCTGCCCATGAGGAGAGAAACCACTGCTGTGGGCTGTCCTTACCTGACATGTCACAGATAAACACTTCAGAGAGGCTCTGTGTGCACCTTGCCCATACATGCATGCTTGGGCCAGTCATTGGAATGGCTGACATCAATGCCCTGATACTGAAGAGAAATGGTTGGCTTATCTTGAGATGCAAAAGCAGAGGAAAATGCTTGCTAATGCCTGGATTAGCAGGTAACTTCACCAAGTATCAGCATTTACAGAAGTTCTGATTTCAGAAGTATGTTATCTGCCAAATCCCCATGGAAACCAGTTACTGCCATTACTTGCAGTGGAGCAGTACCAGGGGTATGTCCACACTGTGTCTCCATCAGCAGCTGAGACGTGGGATGAGTGGTGGCAGCTGGGTTATTCACCCACAGCTTCACCACCTCAGCCTTGCAGGCAGGTGAATAAATAGGAATGTGTGCAATTAAACATATATTGGTGTTTTGCTATGTCTTCTGTTTACAAAGAAAACCAGCAAGGTGCTATCAGTCAAACCTCTAGCCAATGCTTCATTTATTAGTGCAATTGTTAGCAAAAAAAGTGGATTTCATATGAAATCAAAACAGCATTTCATGCTGAGTTCAGACTTTCATTTGTCTTTGTTTCCCCCGGGGTGTCCATGCTTTATATAGGCAACAGCTGCAATACCTTTATTAAGATATTTGGCTTGGGCTCTATTAATGCCATTATCACTGTTGCAGACATGGCAGAGTTTGCTATCTCTTTTATAAGTTCAGTAACGTTTTTACATCTGTTGTACTTCTTTTTCCCTGGTAATTATAGTGGGTGAAAATGAGAGAGCTTTGCCTCACTGTCCTCTGAAAAAGTCACAAATTTTATTGTAGCTCAGTTTTACTAACTGTATGACACCAGAACATTTCTAATTAATACTGTTATTTCTGAAAGAGAAATGTTCTTAGTAGAACGAAAGACCCCAGCCTGTTCAAAAATTACTCCAGGAAGTCAAGCAGAATGATAAGCTAAATGAAGTTTTTGTAGAAGCAGGTACTTTGTCACAATGACAGAGCTTTTTAATTGCTTCTGTTGAAATAGTACTTCTGTTGAAGATTTAGGTCTGTTTAAGTAGCAGAAGTATAGCAATTCCTGAGGCCAAAGTGCACTTAGCAACAACAAGATGTCTACTCTAGCCTAGTACATATGGACAGAGCAGCAGTGAACATCGGGTTGAGCAGCAGACTCTTCAGGATGGAAACTGCAGAGAAAACTTTTTAATGAAAGAACAGAATAATATCATAGAATCATAAAACAGGGTTGGAAAGGACCTTAAGATCATCTAGTTCCAACCTCCTTCACCACAATGAAGTTATTCTAACAGTCCAAGCCAGGCTGAAATTCTCCTGCTGAGATCACCAAGGGCCAGCTGACAGAAGCACAGGGATGTATGTTTGTGGTGCTGGCTGATCTCCTACTGCAATTGAACCCAAGGATTGTACCAAAAGGCTTGAACTAAGTGGAAGCTTTGTCAAAATATGGACTAGTACTTCTGGCTGTTTTCTTTCAATTTTTGCTCCAGTCCCAGTGTTCCCTGTGTCCTGCTACCCTGGCTCCATGGCACAGAGCAAGGAGCCAAGGTTCTGGACTGAGAGATCGGGCCAGGTAGCCAGCTCTCGAGGTGCTGGCTGTCCCTTTGGTTTGTGAGTACACTGTTTGTCCCAAACTGCCCCAAGCCACTGCAATACCAAAATTATTCATTGGAAGTCTTTGCCTTGGGGAAACTGCAAGCTCTATTTCTTTAATGATTTTAATGGTCAGAATTGTGCCAGGTCAAGCCATTTAACTGTGTATTTAATTAGTCATCTGTATGCATGCAACTTAAAGGCGTTCAGCTGTGCTATTTTATAGGGATTAACTAAGTGGGCAGTAAATCATCTATGCCAGCAATAAAAGTATTTATAGCAGTACTTTTTTTTTCCTTTTAACTATTATTGCTGCATTGTTTGTACTGGTGAGGCCTGTATAAGAATAGTTCTGCTCTAAGAGGTGGAAGAAACACAGTTTGGGGTTTTGACTGACACTGACTGGAAACAACGGTGAGCAACACTGAAGGAGCTGAAATGTGAACTTCAGAGCCAGACAACTCAAAAAGTTATTGCCAGCTGCAGGCTTGCTGTGTTAAGGAAAATAAACACCCAAGCAACTTGGCCCTGTGGAAGCTCATGATTTAAAGAGGAAAGAAGAAATATGACCTGAACTGGTAGGTAGTAGTTCTCTGGCTTGAATAAGTCTTAGGAGTATTTGGCTGCTAACGGTTCACAAGTTAGCACTGGCAAAATACTGCCTGAAATCAGTGCAGTTAGCCTCCCAGTCTTGCTTGTTCTGCGAATGAACAAACCATTTTATATGTAAGTGCCAATGAAATGTTGCAGGGAATTATGAGACCAGGATTCTGCATAGATAAAACATGCGTTTTGAAGTGGGGAAGCTTTTCTGCACCTACATCACATGGACAGCCCCTCCACAGATGTAACGTGCTTGTTGTGAGTTTTGCACAAATGTGTTCCATGATGCCTTTCACAATAAATCTTTTCGGGAGAGCACTGGCAGTTTATAATGAGCACTGACCTGTGAAACAGAGTAAAATAGATGTAAAAAACCTCGGCTTGCTCTCTTGGAGGTCATGTGGTACCTTTTGAAGTGGGATGGGGAGTTGTCCGAGCACGACAAAACTGATGTGAGTGTGTAAGTAAGCCTCTGCGCTACGTGGCATGTTTAGCCCAATAAATAACATCAGCAGACATCCATTACCATAGTGTTATTCCAATGTGACCCAGAAGCTCTTGACATGTGTGGCTTGCTGTTGGAGAGAACAGACAACGGAGCTGGGTACTGTTGAAACGTTGCTGCTTATCACAATCCTCTCACCCTCAGCTCCAGTGGAAGCAAACAGTAGGAAACAGCTTTTTTGGGGTTGTTTAGTTTGGATGGGGTTGTTTAGCCTGGGGAAGAGAAGGCTCAGGGGGACCTTATTGCTCTCTACAACTACCTGAAAGGAGATTGTAGTGAGGTGGGGGTCAGTCTCTTCTTCCAAGTAGAGAGTGATAGGAAAAGAGGTAATGGCCTCAAGCTGTGCCAGGGGAGGTTTAGTCTGGATATTAGGAAAAATTTCTTCACTTCATTGGAAGTGTTCAAAAAACATGTAGATGAGGCCCCCAGTGACATGGTTTAGTGGTGGTCTTGGCAGTCCTGGGGTAATGGCTGCGCTTGGTGATCTTGAAGGTCTTTTCCAACCTACCTGATTCTATGATTCTATGATTACAATTTTCAAGGAACTATTGACCTCTAAATTTCTCCCCTTGTCTTTCAGTCAAGCCAAGTGCTTGCTTGCTGCCTTCTCTCTTGTTTTAATTCTATTCCTGCTACAGGAACCCAGACAAACATATGCTACTGTCTGCAGTCATAGTATGTAGCCTAAGGCTATGTTGGTTAGCTTCTGCTCAGACATTACTTCCCATGTGCTTTCCATGGGTGCCGTGTGTCCAGGAGGTGCCCACCAGGAGTGAGGGTTGTGGGCAGGGTACAAATCTGCATAGAGGTGCTGCAGAGCTCTTCTGGCTTCCTTAGCTGCTGAGAGCTTAAAATGACTGCCTCTCCGGCAGGAGGGACATGGCCCTGGACTTGTGCTGTTGTGGGAAAAGGCTATAGCCAGATGTTGTGCAAGTCTGATGAGAAATTAAACCCAACCGCTGTTTCTTCCGTTCAGTCATAAACTCTCTGAAAATAGTCATCAGGTAGGATGAAACACTTGATAAAATTCAAGTGATGTTTGGCAAATACTTCTATCCAAACAGCTAATCCTGAGTAGGGAGAGACGACTGTTGAAAACATGATTTTTTTTTTTTTCCCTTCAATAAAAAAAAGTAACACAGGCCTTCAGGAGTAGCTTTTCCCATTTTGAAGCAAGAACATATTTGGTTGAACAAAGCATTTTCTTTGTCCTAAAATAAATGAAACAATTCATTGCAGGTAGAGCGTGAATAGCTGCTAGTCAGCCCCAGACTATTGTCCCATAGGGGTAAGAATCTGTCTGTGAGTAATGCCTTTTACCCTGCTCTCCTGCTTTTCAGCTTCTTTGCTGGTTCTGTTTGTGCAGATTTGTCCCTGCTTCCCAGCTGAGCCATTCTTCACTGTGTTTGCTCTTCCTCCCAGTTAAATTAACCATCTGAACAAATCTGCTGCTCCTCCAAATAGAGGGGAGCCCTCTCTTTCCCTTACCATCCTGCAGTCACTTAGAGCATCCCACGGCTAAGGGGATCTCCCTGGAGGAGGTGTGGGTGCTGGGCGCACATAGCTACGGGCCAGGAGGAATACACTGGCCTTTACCTCTCTGTTTTGAGCCAGCTGGGATAGGAAAATGCTTTTTGACAGATCCATCGACATGCTGCTCCACTGCCGGCTCCCAGATGTAGATTCAGATACCTGCTTTACTCCTCATTCCCTGCTCAAGCAGCCAATCCTTTGGAAATGTAGGACTTTCCTCTGTCAGTGCTCAGCGAGCTCTTTTGCCTTTCTGCACAACTGCACAGGATCAAACCAGAAAGGATAGAGTTTTCAATTTCCCCCAAAGCACTTGGAAGCCCTTTCCAGCTTTCACTGTACTTGCTTGCTGCCAGCCCCTGCAGGAGCTCTGTTTGCTCTTCCTGTGACTGCAATTACCAGCTCTCCCCTTGGCATCTCTCCCACCCTGGTACATTCCTTTTTGTTATGCTAATAGACTTATAACCAGCTCCAGCTTCTGAGACTGTAATACACCCCTTTTGATTCTCTAATCTCCTTCTCTCTGTGCATTAGGACAGAGAGTGGTTTGCCAAGGGCCCAGCAGAACGTGTTTAGCTGACTGATTCTAGTTGTTCCTATTTGATCCTGGCATGCTTCTAAGATTTGTCACTTCCATACAAATCACACTTCTAGTCCTGGGGTTTAGCCAAGTTTGGATGGATTTGGATTCTACTACATCTTTGTTAGGGGAGATGATAATGCTCTGTGATGAAAGATCTCTGGATGGAAAGCCTTTGTGCTAAGTACAAGCATGAGAAGAACATCCTTTTGGTCCAACATTCTCTCTTTTTTTAGTGTAAGGATGAGTGCCCATGTCAAGAAGGCAATGTGGGTGCACTGAGGTTCTGAACTTGTACTTGATACCTTGGGGGTGAAGATGTGATGTACGGTTGCCACAGATGCATGTACAAACATGGACTTCACTTGGATCCTGCATTCCACAATGTGGTCCTCATGGAGCTGATCACTCAAATCACATTCCCAGGGTGCTGTGCTTCCCAAAAGGAACCCTTTGAAGTGTTCATGCCTCATGGGACTGTCTTTCCTCAGAATAAAACATAAGTATTTTCATAAGTCTTAAACAAGACTGTATGATTGAAAATGTTTCAGCCTGATTTTATGGCCCTATTCCTCTTCCATTGCAAAGACGTCTGGCCTCTTGAGTGGCGATCTTTAGCATCTGTATCATTCTACAGTTTCACCACTGCTTTTTTTTTTTTCTCTCCATAGATGCAGGAGGAGCACTTGGATTTATGGCATTATGTCTAAAGGTCATATAACAGCCCCTTCACTGTATGAAGTTTGGACCGCAATATCACGTGAGAGATGTAATGCCGTTCCACATCTAAGCAAAGCACATATCCTACCATAAACACCTATAAATGGCAGGGGAGGAGGAATTCAAGACAGGGAATTGTGATGTGAAACACAACAAAGGCAGTTACAATGACAAACACAGAGGGGTTGGGCAGGTGTTCAGGTACAAGTGTTTTTGAATTCTTCTTCTAAAGTAAAGCCCTCACTCTTCCTTACAAACTCCACCTTCCATGACAATTGCTAATGGGGCTGCAGCCTAAACCTCACTGAGAAATCATTTGTAGTTTGAGAAGTTGGAAGGGAAAGATGCCCATGGGGTTTCTGATGGCATGGACATCAACAAAATTCATATGCAATTACTTTTTGCATGTCAGAAGTTGAGGATCAGGTCTGTGGTGGCTGTTGTAAAGAGCTGCATGCCCGGGCATCACATATGAACACATGGGAGAGACGTGCAATGGTTCTGAGTAGCATGAGCAGGGATGAAATGGCATGGCTGGCATGCGATTTCTTCTGGAAGACAGAATGCTGCTGCTTCTAACCAGATTGCCAGGCTCTCCCTGGGGTTTAGTTTGTTTAACCTCTCTCTGACAGTAAGTGAGAGTTGGAAGAGCTTCCAGTTCTGGGATAACACAGGCTTTGCCTTGGTACAAAATGGGACCTCTTTCAATGCGCCAAGTTGGAACAGATAACTGGCCAAAGGTGGAGAACCTTCCACAAAGCACGACTTTTCAGCCGCTTCCAGCCAGCTCTCAGGATGTGAGCACCGGTGTCAAGCTAATCCATTTCTCAGGCGGACATGATATTTTTGCACATAGGAAATCTGTCTAAAGGGAAAATGTGTGCAGTGCTGCCCTCTGAAATTTGCAGCAAGCAGCCTTTTCACTGCCTTCACCACTTCTGGGTAGCTCCCCAGTAAAAATTCATGTGGATTACCTTTCATGTGCTTGATGGCTTAACAAGAAATTATTATTGCAAAGGAATTAGACGCATTTCATGTTTGGAAATTTGCATTGTTGTTGTTGTTACGTTGGTCCTAACCTTCCTCTGAGAAAGCAGCTGCTCCTTGCTCCTGCCCTTACCGTTGCGGAGGCCTGCTCACTCCCAACTGGTGCAGCATTTCATGCAGCCAGGGAAGCAGAACATCTGCCTGAAAGACTATCAGCAGGACAAGTCTTTCTCACTGTGCATCCTGCCCTGATTATTTTTACTTTAACAGCAGAACAATTTTGGTTTTTTAAAAAAGGAAATCTGCACAAAAAGGGGCCAGCAAAAATGGCCATAAAGTAGTCCTCATATGTGATCAGAAACCAGGGACTGTTTGTGCCTTGGGCCTCAGCAATACACTAATATGAATTAGTGTAGCAAAGCAGGGAGTAAGTTAGGTATTGAGAGAGACTCCTTTGTGCAGTGGGGAACCTTTTGCCAGAGTAGTTCTGCTACACCGCACATCAGATTTCCAGACCTGCTGTGCCCGGCAGGCACTGACAGCTGCTCCATTTTCCAGCACTGCTTCCCACCCTCCCGGGGATGGATCTGGGGCAGTGCACAAGGCACCAAGCCCCTGCCTCTCCCTGCCCTGCCCCTCTGCACCCCTATGGCCCTCTATAGCCTTGTTTTGCTTTGGTGATGATGAAAATCTCTGTGGTAAACATTCACCCTGTTTGTGCATGTAATCAATCACTTCGCTTGGAATGAGGTGCCTGGGTGCACGTGGTAGGTACAGTCACCTTGCTAATTGGCATACAGAGTGCAGTTGTTTTTCAGTTGTTGGTTACATCATGCCTTGTGGTTGCTGTAGACAATGCAAAGTCAGGCTATGCTGCAGTCGGGATGTAGGTTTGTAGCAGTCCTGTCCTTTCAAAAATAAAAGCATTAGCAATCCCCAAATTTTAAAAGGTGATAGTTCCAGTGTGGAGGGGAATCCAAGCTGGAATATTCAGAAAACTAACAGCAACAAGGAAACACAGACCATGCTTTTATCTGGTCTCCTGAGGAGCCTGACCTCCACTTGGCCTGATGTAAAGCAGCCCTGATAGGTGCACACTGTCTGGGTAGTCCTGGCTGAGCTACTTCCAGCACAAGTGAGAGTGATTAAAGCAGTAAGAAGCTCCCTCTGTAATCTTTTTTTAAGTAACACTCTGTATGTGTGTGTGTGTGTGTGTATGTCACCAGCCACCCTATCCTGCAAGGTGTAGAGTGGGAATAAATGGAATAGAGGTTCACTATTTCCTCTATCACAAAAAACACACAGTCATAATCACATACAATTCTGCACATAGCCACTTTTCTTTTACAATAAAGCATCTTTTCAAGAAAGACAAAAATAGAGAATATGGTACAAGTTACAATGACCTCATAAGCCATTATAGCTAAGGAATACACTTAATTCCCTTCTGTGATGAATCTGGAGTTGATCTTCCATTTATGTCCTCTTTTTAAGTACGGTTACAGCTTCAGGACCATGAAATGATTGCCGTATGGATGGTAATCTTGTTGTTGTTACTGCACTTAATTTGATAAGTAGCCAAACTTCACTTTCTATTTCTCCCTTCCTAGAACCCTGCCTTGCACCTTGGTTACTGATACAGGGCAGCTAACCACTACATCTTGCCTGGTGGCAGCTGGCACCTGCATTTCATACCAGCTCTGGCCACAAACTACATGTCTCCGTGTTCTGGGGAAAAGCATTTCATGGGAAAGAAGGAGGTTTAGGATGCGGCAGCTTTCCATGCTTGAAAGTGCCTGTATGTTGCCAGGGTGAGAAACAACTCTGCTTTCCCAGTGCAGGAGGAAACACTTCCTATGCTTCTCCAGCATCCAGCTGCAGTGAAAAGGCAAGGGAATGCTGTGACCGAATAGCAGTGAACCCATTGAGAGCATAGGTGCATCGACTTGCCCTGCATTCCTCCCAGCCACTGCACTCGCAGGGGGTGTCTGGAAACCACCCAAGTGTCTTGCGTTTGTGCAACCAGCCAGGCTAGACTTAGTGATGCTCTGTCCATAAACAAAGGTGGCACAGTACCAGGAAGACAGGTGGGAGAGCTGCATGCTCTTCCTCCTCAGACTTCTTGCAGCAGCTATACCAAAGGAATGTACCCTTCCAAGGCATGGGGGCTGGCCAGCTCAGTGTGAGGATAACCCCACATTTCCTCTCTGGTGGAGGTCATTACAGGCAAAGATGCTACGTGAACACACAAACCCAGTCACTGAACACAGTTGTACTGCCCCACATACCATCCACGTGCAGATGAAGCACCGGTTAGACCATACACAGAGTGGGGACCTACAAAGGAATAAAGCTAGAGAGGCCGTTAGGGACTGGAGGGAGTAATGAGATGGCATAGCCAGCCTGTGCAGCTGTGGCAGCGGCAGATTGGGGCTGAAGAGCTCAGTTTTCTTTTTAGCATCCCAAAGGAAAACTTCAATGAAGATTTAATGGATAGTAAGTGATATTTGGGTACATTTATGGAGTGTTCCTTCCAAGATTAAGTGCAGCAGGAGAGAAAGCATGGGAAGGCGTGTTTGAACCCTTGCAAGGCAGTCGACTAAGGCAAGCACCACCGACACTGGAGAGGTCAGTGCACCTGTATGGAATAGGTAGTGATGAGTGATGACGAAGGATAAAAAACTACCTCCTCTAAACACTCTCCCAGGCCGATGCAATGGAAGTTATTTTAACTCTTATAGTTGGTACAAACTTCCTGCTACCAGTGCCAGATCTTGCGGACTATCACAGGGTTCCTTATTGCCATTCAAAGTGACGTTAAAGACAGCCTGTGATAATGTCACAGATCAAAAAAGACAGGTTTGTTTAAACAGTATTTTCACAGGCAATATACTGTTTCAATGGGTAACAACATCTAACAAACAGGAACCAGCATGAAGGTGCCCGACAAAGCTTGGCTTTCATCCTCTGCATTTGAAATAAATGATTACATGGGCAATATTGTAAATCAAAAGGGAACACCCAGGAACACTGGAACTTTTGCTGGAGCAAAGTTTTGGCATTTCTACAGTCAAATCATTCACTGACTGTGCTGAGGCTGAGATTTTTTGCAAGTCTCTAATGAATAAACGGGACAAATGCAGTCTTCAGTCTTCACTCAGACTGACATGAGTCATTTAAAGATTCCGGTGGCTCCTCTGAAACACGCTTAGCTGGAGCTCAGACAAATAAAGTGCTGATGTAGCCAATTAATGAAATACAGCCTTAATTTTACTTGTGGGTTGAAATCAGTGCAATCATTAACCTGTTTGAAGTGCTTTGCTGAGTTAGGAGCTAAGACTTTGTAAGAAGATGAATGCAGATTGAATTCCAATGACATTTTGCATAAACTTGATAAAGCTTGGAAAAGTAACTTTTCTAGTCAACGTAAGTGTCCTCAGTCTTGTGGAATGAAAGTAACACTTTGGAATAAGTCACTCCCAAGTATTGGGAAGGCCTGCTTTAATGTTCTTTCTTTCATTAATGAACACAGCCACTTATGGGGTGAAAACTAGGAAAGCACTGAACAAAGCAAAGCAACAGCACCCATTTATTCAGGGAAGAAAATAAAGATGACAAACTGCAGGGAACTCTTAAGCATCTTCTAAATATCATAGCCAAGGTATGGATTTTGTTCTGGACACCTTGATTAATACCTCCCACTTTTGTATGGTGCCACGGGACCTTTTAAAGACCACTTGCTTTTACGGAGCCTCTAACAGCCTCTAACCATCTGCTGGAGCTGGATTTCATTATTGACTTGGAAGAATATTATACACTAAATCACCAAAACTATTTTCTGGAACAACTCACTTTTATTTTGGTGATCTTCTATCCAAGTAATAGCACATGCCAACATTTTATGACAATGGCCTGATTCCTTTTCTCTATTCAGTTTTGTTCCTGATATGCTTGTAGTTTTGCCATCAAAGGGGATTAATTTTCACTCTCAGTTCACTGGCAGAGACATCCCATTACACAACTCACAAACCTCTGTTTGTGCATGTCTGTGGGAGAGCACATGTGAGGGTGTGCACAGCCTCAGAAATTGACCCACTTGCCTGTTTTTTGACTTTAAAGAAAAATAAGCCATCTTTTATTTACTCTTGATTTTTTACTCAAGCTGTTGTGCAAGCCAAGAGAAGAGCTGACCTTGGTCTAAAACCCCCTGTGCTCATTTTCAACCTCCTTCTATGAACACCAACCTGGATTTTGTGCTGCTAATGCACTGCCTCACATTACAACCTGTGTGCAGCAAGGAGACCACAGAAAGAGGAGGCAGAAGCATGGAGGTGCTGCCAGAACCAGAAATCTCCAGCAGAATACTCAGCACCAGTGAACCGAATCGTAGCAGTTAGTGATGTAACTGCCACCTTCTAACAGGATATTCTATTATACTGCATAAGACAGCTACAGTTCCTCTACTACAACTCTCCATTTCACTTAATAATTAAAATATTAAAGTCAGAAGAAGCCAGCAAAAAAAATTGCTTCATATACAATGCATCTGAAATAGGCCGTATGAGGCTTCAGATTTTAATTCTGTATCTTTTATTCTCTATTCTGATTGGGTAGCAGAAATCTGATTTCTCCTTTTCCTGATTTTGGATACTTATGTACGTTTTTTCTAGTGGATTAACCCCATTCTCCATCTGGAGGCCTGAGTTTGTACCATATTTTCTTTGCTTTTACAGTCAGCTGGAATATCTCCAGCTCTGAATGAGGCTGTATGCCCTTGGCTTTGACATTTGGTTTCTAGTCTCCACTAATAATCAGGGTTAATTCCTTTGCTTGTCCTGATGATTTGTGGGCTTTGAATTGCCCTAATTTATACAATGCTTCTGTCTCTGCAGTGGCCCCCCTGTCCTATGGCTGGCATTCCAGCAGCATCTCACTCTGTGTTGGGAATGTGAGAAGCACATCCTAAAATAGGTACCTCTCTGCTTTGCTTTTCTTTTCCATGGGGAGGATGAGAGTGTGCAGTGTGTAGGCTCACTAGTTACCTGGTTTTATGTCTCCTCTTCCTCCAGAGCTCAGCCTTTTTCAACTTCCTCCTCAAACTGGGCAGCGACTTTTCTGGTGGAAAACAGAGATAAACTAGCATCATCTTATACTGTGTATATGGCTTTCTTTTCATAGAATAATAGAATCACAAAATCCTGAAATAGTTTGGGTTGAGACCTTTAAAAATAATCTAGTCCAACACCCCTGCAATTAGCAGGGACATTTTCATCTACTTTAGGATGTTCAGAGCCCTGCCCAACTTGACCTCGATGGGGTCATCTACCACTTCCCAGAGCAACCAGTTCTAGTGCTTCACCACCCTCATGGTAAAAAACATCTTCCTTATATTTTGTCTAACTCTTCCCTCTTTTCAATCAAAGCCATTACCCCTTGTCCTATCATAACAGGCCCTGCTTAAAGTTCTGTCCCCATATTTCTTATAAGCCCCCTGTAAATACTGAAAAACTGCAATAGTGTCTCCCCAGATCCTTCTGTTCTCCAAATCCTTCTCTTTTCAAGACTGAGGAACCCCAACTCATTCAGCCTGTATTTGTAGGAGAGGTGCTCCATCCCTCTGATCTTTTTTGTGTCCCTCCTCTGGACTCGTTCCAAGTCTGTGTCTTTCCTACGCTGAGGGCTCCAAAGCTTTCACAGTTGCCTTGCTCAATCTAGGCAGTGATAAAAAAAGCAAAATTTTCATGATCAGGAAGCAACTCAAAGTTCAATTAAGCCCTGAACCTCCTTCTTCCCCACAGATCTCCCTGTAAAGAGAAACACTCATCCCAGCACAAGTACCTTGGAATAGAGCAAACATTGCCACATTAGGCATTAAGATGGAATTGAAAGGTTAAATTATATGAGTGTTAGAGAGCCAGAGACATTAGGGTAAATAATAGCTACGAATTATTTCAGCCTCTCAGGACCAAGAGGCAGTGTGTGTCACCCCTGCCAAGACGACCATTTAAGAAGCTTAGTAAAGGGAGAAGAGAGCTGTATCATGATGAACTGAGGAAGACAATATGGAAAGTCATCTTTCAGGGCTCTTTTACAGGAGATCAGATGACTGATAAAGCTGATGTATCACTGAGCTGCTTGAAAAATGCAGTGGGCGGTGGATCCTCCAGATCTCCTCTAGAGACTTCCACTGGGACAAGGCATTACTCATTCAGCAGCCCTAAAATAAGTGAAATAGATCATATGCTGAACGTAAGAAATATAAATTCTCA
This sequence comes from Psittacula echo, assembly GCF_963264785.1. Taxonomy (NCBI): domain Eukaryota; kingdom Metazoa; phylum Chordata; class Aves; order Psittaciformes; family Psittacidae; genus Psittacula; species Psittacula echo. The sequence goes on along the minus strand of NC_137742.1, from coordinate 25,343,638 downwards.
TATTCACTGGTCCTGCTTTGTCTCTGTAACAGGACCCCAAGATGGCTGTATATTATTTTTAAATCGTCTTACTCTGACAGCATGCTGTCAGGCTATGTTCTTGTAAATGGGATCAGATGCGTGGCTTGCCTCTGAAGGGAGGGCAGTGTGGCATACCTGCAGCACGATGGTGGGCAGTCCTGTATGCCAGGATAACTTATCTGTGGAGAAACTACCAAAATCTCACTTGCATTATGCTTTGTTAAGCCAAATGCGCATTACCTGACCAACACTTTCTACAAAGCAGAAAGCTGTTGGGGTTTGCTAGAAGAGACAATGAAAAATATCATTGTTCTCAGTAAGGTTGTGATTAGATCCCCAACAGAGAATACTTGGAAGCAAAGTACTGGCCATGGGATAAAGGGTAAAGATCTTTGGCCATTAATGTCCGGGTAAGCAATGGGGAAAGAAAAGATCCCAGAGTTTGTGATCAAATATTTCAGCTGACGGATAACGCAGGAAGGTATGGTTATTTGGAGCTTACGAGATTTAAAGTATTCATGCTGGAAAACAGGCAACTCTTTCAGTATATCTTATATCTGTGAGAAATCATATACTTCACTGAAGATGCTAGATACCGTATCTAAGGATTAAATGAGGGAAGAGTTCAATCCCCCTTCTCCCCCCAGTATTTGATAATTGATCTGCTAGGTGCTACTCATAGAATAAAAAAGGGTGTCAGATGAAGGAAAAGGCCAAGGGGCAGTAAGATTTTTGAGCATTTTTGGGCAGCAAGAGGCTTTGAGAGGTGAGCAGGGAGATGCTCCATGGCAATGAGGGAAGCAAGACATTTGACAGTGCCTTGCAGAAAAATCAGTGTTAGAGAAAACCTTGACTAAAACATCAATTTCTCCTCCTCATAGAAGCAATCTGCAGCACCTAGAATTGAGGTCAAGCATTTGGTATAATCGCTTAGCAATACCCTACTGAGCTGGGAGAATTAAAAATAGTGACCTGGGAAAGCTGGCTGGGAGCACTGCATTGCTTTAAGCAGTAACATTGATATGCTATGATTTTATTTTTTTTTTTTTCTGTCTCTTTTAATCCTTTATTTCCAGCTCCCAAGTTGTGGTGGTCTGGAATAGCCTATCAATAGGAATATAAAGAGAAAGTCCCTACTGCTTCTTGGATTTATGAAAGACTGCCATTGCCATAGTGCCATTGCCTCTGGTGGAGGAGGACCATATTCTGCAGGACAGAAGGGCTTTTCCAAGCCTTTGCTCCAACATAAAACTCTCTAGAAATACAGCATTTGGAAAACTGGGCAGTGGCTAAAAATTTCTAGTTTAAATAATAAACAGTATATCAGATTATCTTCCTGATGTCCACAGCCTAGGGTAGAGCAGTGACTGAGCACTGAGCACACTTTACTTGGAGGAAGAGAACTGACCAAGCAAAGAATTATTAATACATTTGGAATAATTTTCCCATTTAATAGCATGGTTTACATGTGTTTTCTATGAACATTAATTGGAAGAAAAGACACATGAATGCCTTGCCATAGATGAATTCAGGAAATCCCATCATGGTTTAAATATGCAAGGATATTTTGGAAAACACACAAAAAACCACAACTGTCAAACGAAAGGTACATGTGGAAGGCCCCAAGGGCAAAAATCTCATTTTATTCCCCTGACCATTCACAGTGGGTTTATGGGACTGTTTATTTGGCTATTAAAAAAATAATGGCGCACCTCCCTCATGCAATGCACAGTACTTACGCAACTGCCTGGGAGCCAAAGACGCTTTCCCAAGAACAACGGCTGTCAGGAGACCTGGGGCAGTTTTTAAAACGTTATATGTCCCCTTGGTCAGACACTCCTATCCTTCAGCTACGCAGGCTGGAAAGAGCAGAATTTATCCCCAGGGATCCAGTTTGCTCCTTCTATCTCTAATGTGAATATTTTAATTCTATAATCAATAGATCAAAATGGAGTGGTCCCTGTGAATCTGTAGACAAATTATCGCCACTTAGCTGTTTGAAGTACAAGTTATCTGAAGTCCGGTTTTTAGTGATGGAAGAACTGGCTTTTCTAAAGTGGAAGAGAACTTTCTCCTGAAGTTCAGACTGTTTTTGAGTGGGACTGTGAAAAAGCTCTCTTAGTTTTCCTCTCTAATTTCTGGTTGGTGGTACTCCAAACTTTCATACTGTTCTAGATACTGCACTATCTATTTCTACCACTTACTGAATTAAACTCCCAAACTTCTTGACAAAAGCTGCAGAACTGTTAGATTTACTGTTTTATTTTGTCATCAGGTATTTGATTTTTTCTGTCTAGGGTTTCAAGTTCCTGGCCTGTGTGAGGAAGAAAATGCAGCTAGAGCCAGAAAGCAGTAGCAATCCTGCCAAAAAGCTCTTGTTCCTGAGATTCCCTCCTTATTTTCTGGTCCTCGGATACATGCTGAAGGTCTGAAGGCTGGTTTTACCTGACCATCGAAGGCCAGCTGATACAGGAATACTGCTTAAGCAGAGCTGTAATATTTATCCTTGTTTTGCACTAGTGCTTAGTACTGTAGATTATAAATAGCATCTTGCACTGTGATCATCAGCCTAACATACAGCTGAAAAGTCTCCGGGAGCTTAAGCTAAGATCTCTAAAAACCTCTGCTACAGACAGCCAAAACTATAGACTGTGCATGGGCACAGGAGCTCACCGAGCCTCTACAGCTCTTTTGGGATGGGCTCCTCCTGCCAAGGATGGAGGATGGGCAGTCCAGAATGGGCAGCAGCCCCCCTTCTGGCAGGGCATTGCCTCTGTCCTGCTGCACTCTCTCTGAAAAGCTTGCAAATCAAACTACAGTGGTCTTCCTAGCTGCGGAAGTTAGCTGTAGCTTGGGATGCAAATGTGGGACAGGGAGACCTAGTGATATACTTATCTTGCTGGGATGGATGTGTGCGCGGCTTCAGACTTTGTCTTTGTTGCTTCCTTTTTCCTCCCTTGTTCACAGATGGCAGGAGACTCCCAGGAAGGGTAGGTGTCCCTCAGCTGTGGTAGTCCTGGCCATTTTCCAGACCCATGTGGGAAGATGTGAAGAGAAAAGGACCCTTTTCTCAGGGTAAAGACTCAGTGGGGTCTGTATCCAAATAGTTGCAAGCCTCTGTGCTATCCCCACCAGAAGATGTCTGCTCTGTTCCCAGGTGACATGGTCTCATATTACCTTTGCTTTCTGCTTCTGTTGCCTGTGCTTTACACATGTACAGAAAACGTCTGGGAAGTCAGGAGGATATTTCTGCTCTAACCACTTGGCATTGCTATTCCCAGCACCTGGAGCCCCAGTCCCATCATTGGCCTCCATGAAGTATGTAAAAATGCATTTTCCAGACACATAGGTCACTATCTCATCACCCACTGACACTCCATTGAAAAGCTTTGGATAATTTAGATAAAGACATCTTTTACGAGAGTTATTCAGCAGAAAGCAAGCCACGTATGAGGATGCATTTTGGCCATGCTCTCCCGCCTTGCCTCAGTCCAGGCTCTCTATCTTGCTGGCAGCAATCTTCAGACAGTCAGCCTTATTGCAGGCAGCAGGCCCTGCTGGGAGGCGCACTGGCTACATCCCATCAGATATTGCTCTACCTGGAATGGAAAACCCAGGAAGGCTCAGGCAGTGGCTCTCACCTGATCTGATACCCCTTAAATGACTGTGTGCCCCTTCTTCAGCAAGCACAAGCTTGGGGCTTGCCCCTAGGTGTAGCCTGGGTCAGGCTTGTTTCCGAAAGAGGGTTTGAGTTGGACCAGTCTGTTTTGCGCAGAAGGGTGTTTGTGGACTGTTACATGAGCATGAGAGAACAACCTGTTTTATTTATTCATTCTATTTATGCATTTATTAATTCTATTTATTACTAAAGACATAACCATAGCTGTAGGGACTAGAAAAGCCCCATGAAGGCATTTCAAAACAGGCTGCATGTGTCTGGGAAGGGTCAATTTGTGCAGGCAAGAAGGGAACCTTTGAAAATTACAAATCTTGGTTTACATTGAAAGAGAAAGAGGTGGGCAGATCTCGCTGCCGTTGCTGTGGGAGCAAGGCATGCAGCATGGGTGGATTATCTGGAGGAGACCGTGTGGAATTTTCCTAAGATTTAGGCAGCATAACGCGCTGGGACAGCAAATGACTGGAGGCAAATGATTCATTGTGCTAAGTACCATAAAGCCAAGAAAACAGATGTCCTGGCTGGACTGAGGACAAAACAATACCTTGTATTTAGTAGATTTATCAATAGAACAACTAATATTTTGTTCAGATTGTTGCAAGGTGAGGGTTCTTTTTTTTTTTGTCCTAAAACATTACAGCTAGATAAAGCATGAAACCCTCCAGTAACAGTTACCAACATCCTTTCCAGACAGAAACATTACCCACATGAAAAATAACACTTTAAATCTGAATATACTGAGATTATTACAGTACCATACAGCTGATTCTTACTCCTACATTGCCATTGATATCAGTGGGACTGAATGGGTAAGAGTAAATTGAATATATGGACCAGTGATTTTGTATTGATGTAGAAAGCAAAAGGCTATATTTAAGGTTAATACTGGCTGGAACAAGAGCCTCTTTTCTGGTGTTATATGTATAAAAAATGACATAGGCTTAGGGCAAATGTGCAACATTCGTGCTAAAGTTTTGTTTCCAAAGCCTGATAGGGCTGCCTAAACATGTGGATGCAGTCTGATCCAGCAAGTTTACAGTCGTGCTAAAGGTTCTGAGATGGCACCTGTCCTGTGCTAAACAACACCTCATTGCCACAGAAGGATTTTAAGGAGAGGTAGCTGAAGGTTTCCTCCAAGCTGCACAGAGCAAACAAACCTATGTGGACATGGCCTAGCTCTCCGGCAGGTCACCAGTAAGGGATTTGCTTGGCTCCCAACACAGGAAGGGGTGGTGAGACTCTTCATAGGGACATTCAGACGTGCTTTCTTCTGGGAAGTGTTTAGGACAGATCGAAGCATTGGTCACAAACCGAATACCATTTACCCGCTCAAAACTGGAGAAAATATGCATAAATAGATGTTTTCCCAAAGGACTCTCTGTATTGACATCCCACAAAATACCTGGAAAGCTGCATTTCTGGGACAGCATCACGTGATTGAATCCTTCATTTCAGAACCTGCTCTACTATTATAGTGCCCTTCTCTCCAGTCAATGTACAGATCTCTTCAGGATGGGCCACCAGAGCCTTTCTGCAGACCTTTGAGGCAACCAAGCACTCCCAGTAGTGGGAGACTAAAGGGTTTGGTCCTACATGTGAAGCTTTTGAGGAAGTTTCATAAACAAAAAGCCTAAAAGCCATTGTGAAATTGCCCATGGGCTCCATTTAGACTATGCCCATTGCTGGTGTGCTTACCTCTTGCTGCTTGAAACAGAAAGGGTACTTTCCCTAAGGAAAGAAATGCCATCCCCCTCCCCCCTTATTTTTAAGTAACAAGCAGCCACAAAGCTCCCATATTGTGAGCATTATTGCTGCCACGTGTTCTAATGAGAGTGCAAGGAGGAAACATAAGCCTGTGAAGCTTGCTTTTTGTCTTGAGCAGATAGTTACCTTAATTGCACAGCATGTCCTGACTCCAGCCCTCTCTGCTTTGCTCATGCTGATCCATTACTGCATAACTGGCAGGTCTGCCTGAATGCGGGAATGATAGCTGTGCTCTCTCTCTGATCAGAAATTGGAGTTAAATCAGTGTGGAGATAGAAATCTTAAAATAATAAAAATAAAAGGAAGAAATGCAGACGATCAAGGGTTTGGGGGGTGAGTGGGGGAGGTAATAATGGCTAAAGAAGACTATGCATTAATCACTCTCCATAATACTCCTGAAAGTATCTTACCAAGGCATTCATCTTTACAAGTTGAACAATTGCTGCAAGTTGCATTTAACTTTTCACCTCTGATGGAGCAGCCCATTCCTGGAGTTAAAGATCTTCCTGTTTATTCTTTCCATGGAACTTCGTTCTGTTTCATCTATGCAGTACGTTTTGTGGTTAGATTTGCTGGAAAAATAAAAAGAAAAAGAAGAAGAAATAAAGAAGAGTGGAAAAAAAGTCACTGTTCGTATCATAAGTTATTTGTTCCACTTGAAAGGGAATCTTTGCCCCTTTCATGACATGATGTGCTTTATGTATCCCACTCCATCGACAGAGCATTCAGGCTTCAATAAAGGAGCTTGCAGCCCTATTTCATCCTCACCAATCAAGGACAACTTGTTTAAATGCCTTCCCTATGCCGGGGAAGCTTGTCGCTTGTGACTGCCTAAAGACATGTCAAATTGGGTTAACTGCTGTCTCGTTATTATTGGCAACTGCACTGTCTGATAATCAGACTGGTTCAGATAAGCCAGTCTGCTAAAGAGGCAAAACACTGGGAAATCCCTCTTTGGGACAGATTATAGCAAAGCAGGGCATTGTTTCAAATGAAAGTCTCCAGATGGGATATTGGCAACTGTAGAGTATGTGACTAGCAATACCCAAGATGGTCTGACAATCAGCATCATACAACATTGTTTTCTGCCTGTCTCAAGGATTCTCAAATGTGACTGAGAATCCCCCTCCTGCAAGGTTAGTGGTTGCCATCAGTATTCGGGAGATTAAGATCTACCAATGGCAAGCCATTTTAATTCCCTTGCAGACAGATCAAAGCAGAGAGACCATACAACTGTCCAAGTGCTAGTGGCTCAAAATAGCACAGAGATTTTGGGTTAGGATTAACATCACTCTGGCTGCTTATTACAGCTAATGCATCTGGGAAGCTGATCCTTACTTCTCCTTTTTACCTCATCCCTCACCTGGGGCTCAATACTCAGGAGTGCTTTCCTGCCATTTGAGGTGCTCAGGTGAGGGACCAGGTTTCCAGAAGAGCTTATTCAGGGTTGTATAGTGCTTGCCACATGCCTCTGAAAATCCTTCTCGAAAATGTGTGGAGAGTGGTGACTTGAGGGGATTTGGAGTGAAGAATATGTGAAGACCTGGATCTACTTCTTCCAGTCCTGTTTAAAAAAACCATATTGTGTCAATGGCAGATGCTGCTTTCAAAAATATAACACTTCAAAGACAGCAACTTAAAAGGCATTATGAGCCACAAACCATGTAATTTCTTTGTGCTTAGGGGAAAAACCCTTTTCCCAGTAGGATCCATCTCATTATTGTGGAAACTATATCTGTTACTCAGAGTGCTTCTCCTTATGTCCCCTGCAGTGAGTAGGGAAAAGATGGAGAGCAGCAGCAGCCCCTTCTTGTGGCCTTGCTTTTGCCCACAGATGCCTCCTCAGATGCTGTAGGATTAGGCAGGTGGAAGCAGTTCAGGCCCCTGTCCTGTTAAGTAGACCTCCCCCAAACCGTCTTCTGTTGCCTTTGGGGCCTACCTGGCTACAGCCTGCCCACAGTCTTGAGAAAAAACAAACCCAAATACTTAGTAGTTTGACCACTGTGCACAATGACTTGGCTGCTTCTAAAGTAAAGGACAGGCCAGATGGACTGCGGTGGTACACCTAAACCCCACATATGCAGAGTTCTTATCTGACTTTCTGATGCCCTCCGTTCTGTATGTGATGAAAATGAGATGCTTAGGTAAGCTGTGAAGGTGACGAACAACTTCTCTGTGCCCTGGTCAACATGGCTTCCTGACCATCAATCATGACCATCAACCATACAAGTGGTCAACACAGCTGGCATACTTCTACATTAGTTTCAGTCCTCACATGGCTCATGTCTGAGGCAGTGGCTAGTCCTGGTATCCAGAAAGTCCTGTCCATGCTGGTGTCCCTGCATCTGATTTCCTCTGTGCAATTACTCTGCTACAGTTAGATACCTGTGGTCACAAGCGTCAAAACTACCTGCCTCCTCAGGGCATCAAATTCTGATTGCTAACATACCTCTGGGCCAGCTGCGAACAGGAAAACTAGTCAGTAGCCAAGGACTTCTTCCCATGCAAGACATTAGTGTAAAAGATTAATCTCTCACGTGCTCTGTTAAAGCAGGAGGATCCCAGCCCTTTGTCCTTCTTGCAGATCAAGCCCTATATGAAAGCGGAATATTTTGGCATATGAACCCATGTGAACAGGAATGCTCTTGCGGCTCTCAGGGGCCGATGCTTTGGCAGGGAATAAATTCAGATTTGTGCCCCCAGGGAACAGGTGATTTTTCTCCTCTGTCTTTTTTTAGAATGAAGCACAGAAAAATTTTGAAGATGTATTTGGAGATAAACTGCAGAGTAAATAAGAGCTAGAAAGAGGGAGGCTGGCAGAAGGCACTGCTTGGCTAAGAAGTTGAAACAGTCGGAAGAGGGATAGCTGATGGTGTGGTTGGGTGTGCATCTGGGTGTGCTTGCTTATGTTACATATGTGTAATTTATCTCCTCCTCACTCATGCCTGAATAAGTCAGAGATTTTGCTTGTGCAAGTGGGATGACACTGGGCCTGCTATCTCATTGCCATCTAGCTGGTCTGATCTTCACTGTGGTAATGAAGACCTAAGTTGGGTTGATCAGGGTTTCTTCCTGAGTATGTATGGTCACTATGGTGTGCCACAGCATGATGAAAGTCAGCGGGTGCCTGAAATGACAGAAGATAATTACTTTCTCAGCTAGAAAATATTAGCTTAATCCTAAGGTTGATGAGATGGTGTATTGGAGCTGTGTTCAGACTGTGTAGTGTAACACACAAACAACATAGACCTTTTGCACTCACCTGGGTCATTCTTTGCCTGGGACTGGACCCTTGCAGCACTTAGCAGCACCCCAGGAAGAAATGTCACCTAGCAACATGCAAACAGCACCTTGCAAGCATGAAAAACCGTTTTGCCACATTAAATGGACGAACTTCAGTATGCTTGATAGACCCTTTCTGATCTAGTCACTAGGGGGTATATTGCTTCTTTGTATGAAAACCTCGTTCACATATTATTGATAGGAATTACAAGCGATTGCATCAAGAGAATCATATACCCCTAAGGAAGTTATAAATGGCCCTGAAGTCTTTCAATGCATCACCACTGTAACTTCCAGAAGGCAAATAGCCCCTCAAAGCCTGGAAAAAAATGTGTATATGGGTACACTATAAGTCCTAAGAACAGGACTGGGTAAGGAGCTCAGGAGTGAGTTTGGTGTTCTTTTACTTTGGTGTGATGCCTGTGCCAGTTTGCCCCACTGCAATGGCTGAAGCTCAGGTGTGTGACAAGAGGTTTGGGATGGAATTTTTCAATTTCACAGTCCATCTGGAAGAGCGCATTAGAACTTTGAAATATGGAAGCCTCAGCCTTTCAAAGGCATGAAATCGATTGATATTTCTCCAGAATTGTGGAAATGCCTTGCCACTTATTTATCACAGAATCATAGAATCATAGAATAGTTAGGGTTGGAAAGCAACTGAAGTTTCAACCCCCTGCCATGGGCAGGGACACCCACAATAAACCAAGGCTTTGTCCAACCCGGCCTTGAACACCGCCAAGGATGGAGCATTGACAGCTTCCCTGGACAACCCATTCCAGTGCCTCACCACCCTCTCAGTAAAGAATTTCTTTCTTAGATCCAATCTAAACTTCCCCTGTTTAACTTCTAGCCCACTACCCCTTCTCCTGTCACTACAGTCCCTAATGAAGAGTCTCTCCCCAGCATCCTCATAGGCCCCCTTCAGATACAGGAAGGCTGCTATGAGGTCTCCATGCAGCCTTCTCTTCTCCAGGCTGAACAGACCCAACTTTCTCAGCCTGTCTTCATACGGGAGGTGCTCCAGTCCCCTGATCATCCTTGTGGCCCTCCTCTGCACTTGTTCCAACAGTTCCATGTCCTTTTTATGTTGAGGACACCAGAACTGCACACAATACTCCAAGTGAGGTCTCACAAGAGCAGAATAGAGGGGCAGGATCACCTCCTTCGACCTGCTGGTCACACTCCTCTTGATGCAGCCCAGGATACGGTTGGCTTTCTGGGCTGCGAGTGCACACTGAAGCCGGCTCATGTTCATTTTCCCATTGACTAACACCCTCAGGTCCTTCTCCACAGGGCTGCTCTGAATCACTTCTCTGCCCAACCTGTAACTGTGTCTGGGATTGCTCCGACCCAGGTGTAGGACCTTGCACTTGGCATGGTTAAACTTCATAAGGTTGGCATCAGCCCACCTCACAAGCGTGTCAAGGTCCCTCTGGATGGCATCCCTTCCCTCCGGCGTATCAACCGAATCACACAGCTTGGTGTCATCAGCAAACTTGCTGAGGGCGCACTCAATCCCACTGTCCATGTCACCGACAAAGATGTTGAACAAGACTGGTCCCAACACTGATCCCTGAGGGATACCACTCGTTACTGGTCTCCAGCTGGACATTGAGCCATTGACTACAACTGTTTGTGTGCAGCCATCCAGATAGTTTTTTTATCCACTGAGTCAGTGGATAAGTCCACCCATCAAATTGATGTCTCTCCAATTTAGAGACAAGGATGTCATGCAGGACAGTGTCGAACGCTTTGCACAAATCCAGGTAGATGACATCAACTGCTCTGCCCCTGTCCACCAATTCTGTAGCCCCATCATAGAAGGCACCAAATTGGTCAGTCAGGATTTCCCCTTAGTGAAGCCATGCTGGCTGTCACCAACCATCTTGTTGTTTTTCATGTGCCTTAGCATGCCTTCCAGGAGAATCTGCTCCAAGAGTTTGCCAGACACAGAGGTGAGACTGACTGGTCTGTAATTCCCTGGGTAAAATATATTATTTTGTAATTTATGTAATTCATATGATTTTATTTATAAAAATAGTAACATTTCTAGAATAAGGTCATCTAGAGGATCTGAAATCATTTTGCCTTCCTCTTTGGTCAACGTCCATCTCTCTATTCAAGTCAGTACTTTTCCTGTAAAAGTAGTGATTCCCTAGCTGGGAGACATACTAATATTCTGAATCCCCTAACCAGGCTTAACTATAGTTAATACTAGAGACATTTTTCCTCTCCTTTCTCTCTCTGTGTTGTAGCAAGATCGGCAGCTCAGACTCAGGACATACAGAAAAAGAACACAGGAAACCTGCTGGTTCTTTTCACTGAACATGACACTAAAAAAGGCAATTTAAAGCCAGAAACAAGATGCATAAGCAAGCGCATGGTTAGCTGTTTCACTTCAGGATCTCTAGGCTGGTGTACGCCTACTTCCCCAATACCCCCACACAGTGTAAAGCAACGTTCTGTAAGCCGCACCAAGGTCTCAAACTCAGTATAGGGGTTTGGACAGATTATAGTCCTGTTAGCTCTGGTGCAGCACCACATAGGCATGTCTGTGCTACTGATCTTACCTAACTATGCGCAGACAGCTCAGTCATCTCTGCTTTCTCCACCACAGCTCACAGTTCTGAGGTGAAAGCTGGCAGGCCATCACCCTGACGCTTGTTTTGTGCTATTACTCCATGTCAGTCAGTGGTGCGACCTCTCCTATTTTGGTATGACACCCATTTCCCCTTTAGATCAGGACACGTTTTCAGCTTTTGGTGTTCTTTTTTTTTCCCCAAAGCCTCCTTGGATGTGCAACTGGGAGGCTGCCAAATTCGTTAAGGAAACATTTCTTTGTTGATCCTACTGTGTATGCAAAAGGTGCAAAACTAAAGGTTCAAAATCTGTAAGACAAAACATTGAATTTATGATAATTTTCAAGTCAGCTTCATGATTCTGACTCACAAGGTCTAAATATTTGGGGCTGATGATGTATGCAAGCCTCTTTCTCTGCCCTTCACCCCTTGCCTTTCACTCCCTCTCCAGCCCCAGCTTAAGACCTGCCTCAGGAATTTACCGGTTGGGCTCTCTGTTGTTACTGCAGTCATGGTTAGCTGATTTTGGGGATGGGGTAGCTGCATAGTGGTCTGGGTACGAATTTCCACAGCTACTTTTAAGCTGCATGAATTACCAATAAACTAATTGCTGATGATTTCTGAGTAGCTGATTTGTCTGCATGTTCATAAGTAGGAATGCAAACTGGCTCCATTTTTTCAATTTCATTTTGCATGCTCTTATCCTCTGATGTGGACTAGGGGCCCTGCTATAACTCAATTTAATTTGAAACAGCCAGCCCATTAGGACTGGAAAGCTGACTACTGAGTCAATTATGTTCAGAACATTTTAAAATGCTACTCTGTCCTGGTACTAACCCTCATGATGGCTTCATGCCACCCACTGGCAAGATGCAGCAGGCAACGAGAGTAAACATAATGCATTTTTTTAACATGAGATGGGCTCCCTGGGGGTATTTAGTGCAGATTCTGACCTTAACAGAATCTGGTCTAACTTCATAGGTTTTCATGGCATCATTCTGAAATTACTTGTCTTCAGTGCAATGAAAAATGTTTTTTTTTGAGATGTACTTCAGGCTCTAGAAGTGACATTCTTGTTCTCAAAGGTGCAACTTGCCCAGCACAGTAGGTCTGTGCAACTGCACTGGGCTATGAGGAACAGCTTGAGAGGCAGTAAGCCAGTAGTATTTCTGTGCACAAGGCGAATTAAACAAAAGAAGAATTGTGGAAGTAATGAAGAAAATATTTTTTAAATTAGCAGAACCCCATGTTATGTGAACGTTTTCTAATTTACCTCAATCAGGCCTTGATGTTGCTAAGAAGAATCTTTAGTACACATTTCTAGTTGAAATTTTTGCATCACTTGAAAAACAAAGTCAATGAAATCACTGTGAAAAAAAACAAACAAAGAACAAAACCCTGAAACAAACCTATGAAATTGATGGCAAGGCAGTACTTCTTCACTCAGCACATGAGCAGAACTCATTGCACTGGATGTCTTACGGCCCAGATGTCTAAAAGGTAAAAAACCCCAAAACACCTAATAAAGTGGAAGAAGGTTCCATCAAGAGCTATTGAAGCTGATGGCCTTGGTGTGACATTTGGCTCAGGAAATCATCAAAGCACTGATGGCTGGACTGTGGTAAAAAACTCAACAAGGATCATGTTTTCCATTAGCAGCTGCCAATAGTCACTGACAGAAAGGATACTGGGGAGGATGACACTCTAATGTTGTAAGTGTGGACGCTTTATATTCTCCTGAGAAAAAGATGGAGATTCAGATGGAAAGCTGGTCTTCCTTTATGCATTGTGGTGCTCTTTATCAGTATCAGAGCACCTAACTAATTTATCTTTACCTTATTACACCTGGTTTTGAATATTTACAGTTAATTTTGTGAACCAAGATATCAATGATTTTTACTATTACACAAAAATTCAGTTAGCTGTCTAACTTCAAAATCCAGGAGGACATTCATGGTTATGTTTCTTACAGAGTTTGGAATATTTTTATCTTGCAAAAGGATATGTTTTAAATTATCTTTTTATTTGTTTGATTTTGGTTTTTGTTAAGAAAACAACTATTCTAACTTTGAAAACTTTCTGGCCAGAAAGCCACCTAATGCCCAAGTAGCCTTACTCCATAAATATGCTGCATCATAACATCTTTGTAGAGAGCTCTTGCAGATCAGTGTGGATCTAAACGTTAGCCCAGACTCTGTGTAGCGTAAAGATTAATATTTAGCAGCAGAAAAAAGATTATTGCTTCTCTCTCCCTCTAGTGCCCTATTTAGGCAAATTTTCTGTGGACGCAAAATGGCATACTCCTATTTGGCTTCTATGGGAGTTAGTTCCCTGTAAAGACTCATGTGGTGAAGTCTTAGAATTAAATGGCCTGTTACTGGCAGAAGTAATCTTCCTAAGTGATTTTTAGTCTGATACAATTCCTTCCAAGGGATGGGAAGGATCTCTTTGGTTTAGGCCCAGTTAAAATTCCCTTTATCGTGAATCTATAGGAGAGATTTCCAAAGCTAAATGGTAAATTATACTGTAGTCTCATTGGCAGATGAATAAAAGAGAGTTATGTTGGCATTCTTTTCTGTTTTTCAATAACCTTTGCTGAACTTAATTACCTGTAAATTATGCAACCCCAGGGCAGGTTGGACAATAGAGAGGAAACCAAGTTAATATACATACACTTCTCTGTTAGCAATCACAATAGTGATCAAGCAGCCTGATTAATTTTGACTTGGCATCAGACAGCAGCTGGCATTTAAATTCTCCAGCTTGTTTTCATCACGTCTCTGTGACTCAGACCTACTGCATAGCTTTTCCATTCAGCCGTTGACAATAAGAACTGAATAATCCTTCTTCAGAGGTCAGGAGGGCAAAGAATAGGCAATGCATGCTATGTTCGGCACTGCATGGAGAGAATGGGGAAGGGCCCTCTCTTAATGCTTCTGGGCAGTGGCACCGCTGTCACTGCAGACAGGAGTGGGGCACAGCATGGGACAGAGGCTGTTAATACACTGGCTCCTTGTTGCTGCCAAAGTACCAGCCAGGTCTCCCCACATGAGTTCCCCCAAACTCTAAAAGGGCAATATGACCATCATCAACCCTGTAACAAATTCCCTCCATTTTCCCTTTATCCATTCCCTCTGACTCAGAGATGTGAAATTTGCCACAGTATTTTCTGCTTACCATAAAACATGAAAAAGTGCATTGATCTGATGTCCGTGTCTGGAATAATCAGTTCTAAACAGCGGAGCATTAAACATTTACAGACACCATGTGGACTGGAAACTCATGCCTTTTCTTGATGGAAAGCTGGAAGCCTCCCTGCCTTCTCCCTTGATTAATGTAAGGCATTTATTTCATGTTCTGCCTAAATTTTCACTACCTTAGTTTATAGGAAAGCTGGTTTATATCACCTCTAGAGCTCTTACATTTTCCCAAATCTCTCCTCCTCCCTTATGCTTCTACTAAGAATCCCTTGGTGCTGAAACAGTTTAGCTTTGGGTGAATACAAAGATATGGGGAGAATACTCATGCTGATATATAACTTTTTCTGAAGGTGTGGTGTAAGTACAGTCCATGTCATTCTGTGATAGTTTGACTGTAGCTCTGGCTGTCATTTGGCTAGAGCAGTGAATAACCTGGCCAGTGCATGCCGATGAGCAATTGCTTCCCTCAATGCAGTCTCTTCTGGTGTGGTCTGCCAGCCGCAGTTCTGTGCTTCTTTAAAATGTGCCTTTTTCTGATCCTTCGGCCTTTCATTGCTGCCATGGAAAGGCACAGGACACCCAAGGACTCTGGGGGAAAACCAAGAAACTAAATCGCTGCATCAGAGCACACAGCAACGGGGTGCTCTGCTCTTCCTCAGCAGATCATTACAGCGGTTTGCAGCTAGGAAAAGACCGCCCACTTCCCCACTGCATGCAGTGCCCTTGGAGGTGGTTGGGTTGAATTCTGCAGGTGCTCATCTGTGGTGCCTCCAATGTGGGGTTCTGTGCTCAGAGTAGGGAGTGTGGGGTTTAACTCCACAAAGCACCCAGGCTTTATATCATCAAGGGGAACAAAGTCTTGCATTTCTTTCAGTGCCCCTCAAAATTATCAGTCAGATGCAGAGCCAGGCTGCAGGACCAGGGACCTGGTGTGGTAGCATGTGCAGATGCTGCGATGGCTGGAGTCGACTCCAGCATGGTCAGCTGCTGCTGGCCCACCTGGTGCTGCCTCTCTTTGTGTTCCGCTTCAGCCACATACACCAGCAGCAATTTGGCACTGTCCCTGCTCTCAGTGGTAGCCAGGGACTGAGTGTGGTCCCCTCGCACCTGCAGTGCCCCAGGCAGGTGGCTGCCTTGGCTGGCAGAAGTGGTATTCTCAAATATCTGGTTTCATTCCAGGGTGGTTCTCTTTCCATTACGTGAGGGCACTGTGCCCTTGACTAACATCTATTTTATAATGTACTTAAACAAACCGGCCCTGGAAAGTTCACCATGGCTGGCTGACACCTGGCTCTCCTCCAACAGACATGGTGAGATGAAAGCGGTGTTGATGGGCTTCTTCCTTTACATTCTCAAAGATCTTGTCCCTTTGACAGATGAGCTCCTTGTACCAGATGGTGGAGAAAAGGACTGTGGTACAGCATGAGGAAAGATGGAGCGGATAGACAGAGATGGAAACAGGGATCTCGGAGAAGAATACATGTGCAATATAGAAATAGAGATCATACTGTTTATGGAAAAGAGCTATGGAAACCCAGCATGAATGTAGAGAACCAGATTCTTAGCCTGCCATCACTCCATGCCAACCTGGGAGTAGATGACAGCTGGAGCACCAGAGTTGCAGGGGGCCTGCTGGGACCCCAGGGCTGACGTATGTACAGACCGTGTAAAGAGTCTTCACTCTCTAGTGTCACTGACCATGGTTTGCCCCAACCAAAGATCAAATGTCCTGAATCATTGCAGAGCTCTGCCTTGACACTCACAACTTGATCCTTGGTGTTTACTGTACATAGCACTGCACGTGCCTACTGAGTTGATGCCAAGTCAAATTCAGAAGGCTGCCTCACCTTTTGCAGGACAGAGGGTATGGTGGTAGTGCTGTTTAGCCAATGATGGGGGAGTTAGTCCAGCATCTCTAATGAGTGACTAGATTGCTTCAGGATAAATAAGACAACGGGCTGGTCCTATTTTTCAGTGTGTTTCTATCCTGGTGGTTATTCTTGTCTTCAGTTCAACCTTCTCTATGGGCACAACAGCCCTAAATGGTCATGAACATGACTAAAAGATGCCAAAATTATGCAGTTTGTTTTGAAATTACCTCAGCAAAAATTGCTGGTGTTTGTTTTGTTTTTAAGTTTCATGCATTCTGAGAGAATGTTTGGAACATTTTTTCTCCTCTCTTATCCCTCCATTTTTCAGAAACATGGAAATACACAGGTATCTTTATTTCTCAGTACAGAATACAGTGCCTTTCTCAATATAACAAAATACTGCAAAAACCTGTGTTCAGATGTAGGAACACCAACTTTGCTTGCTGTGTTTTGAGGGGTACCACCAAGCGTCCTTAAGACTAGACACCTTGTCCCTCAAGAGCACAAGCTGAAACCGTGACCTTATATGTAGCCTGAAGCTTATGTCCAAAGCATGCAAATAGTTACACGAAGGTGTGCAGAAGCCTACAGCTGGGTACCCTCCTTGCCCAGTCAGGAAATTGACAGGCAGTTCTGGAAGCCCTCAGGTGTTTTGTTTTGACTTCAAAGGTGGGTATAGGTCTACCCATTTCACCTAAATAGAGCAGTCTTAAAGCCATACAGGTTAGCTAGTTTGAAAAACTCATTAGAGAGGTGATGGGGTGGGGGGGAAGGTACTATGGCTGAACCAAGAGTAATATTTCATACTTTTTGCAACCAAGTGAAAGGTGAGTCAACATGCTTTAGGTGAATTTTGCAGGGAGTGTGCCTGGCCTTCATGGTGGTCCAGCCCAGTGTGGAGGGTCGGCTCTTCCAACACATACTCTTCCTGCTTGACTTGAGGCACAGCAACCTTAGCAGGCATGGAGCAGAGGTGGTGGTGGTGTGGGGTGACACAGTTCGAGTCCTTTCTTGGAAGTGGGTCTGACGAGAGCTATAAACTATATGCTGTGATAAGTTGATTCAAAATAAACCCATACCGTGTGTGTAAAGTTACAGGGAGGTGTTGAAAAGCAAATGCCAACATCTGTGCCCTAAAGAAAGTGTTCCTTGTTGGTAGAGACCTTGCAAACTATCCTCTTGTGTGCAGTCACTGAGCTAGGATCTGTAGTGAACGCAAGATGATATATGTGTGTATAACGAAAGAAGTCATCTCTCAGCGCCTCTAAGGTCCCAGCTGGCAGGCTGTGCTGCCAGGATGGAGGCTGAGGGCTGCCTAGTGCTATACAGAGCAGGACTGCACCGGTCACTTCGAAAAGAGGTGCTTTGCTTCTGCATCACCTAAATATGCTGCTTTCTGCAGGGAAGCAGAAGGGACCCTTGCTGCTGGTCACTGCTGCTGCAAGCCTAGTCTCTGAGCCTGCTTTGTCACCTTGTCCTTCCCCAAACCCTGTGCTTGCAGTCTCCATCTTATGAGCATCTGAATTCTAAGGGCAGAAGCAGCTAGGGTGAAAGTGGCATGAAGGCTCACTGTCAGAAGTCTAACAGCACTGTGCCTTACTCACCTAACACCATGTTTTTGTCCCCCTTGCCTAAAGTCCTTCTCACAAGCAGCTTCAGCATGTTCATTTTTCTTTTGTCCTTGCCAGCCACAAATAATTAAAAATTATGAAGACTTTTGTGTAAACCGCTTACAGTTCTAGGAAGAAAAGAAAGTAGAGCCAATCTTGGGAGTGAAGGACTCTAGCAAAGTACTTAAAGAAGAGATTTAATATGAAGCATACATGCAGTCCTGCTGAAATAAAATAAAACTTATTGAAGGCTTTTCTGAAGCACAGTCAGCTCATCTGCCCAGGTGCACCATGCAAAGGCAATGGGAATTACTCACATTCTTACACTCAAGCAGTGTGCTTTGCCCCTGATGGATGAGGGTCTATGTGCTCTGTTTACAGGCAAGTGGTTTCAGAAACAGCTTGCACAAGTGTTCTGTGCTGTTTCACTTATGCACATTGTATGGATAACTGCATATGCAGATGATTAGGCCTTGTGCATAGGCAACAGATATATTTCATCCAGGTATTGGCTTCAAATGAGCCTTCAGGTGGAATCATATCTGATTTCCCAGACCCTGTCTTCCTTATGTAGTGAGCCTACTTCCAGACTTGTGAAGCAACAGTTAATGCCACAGCATGATACATAACACATAGTAGCAGCAGGTTGGTAAGTACTTAAAAGAGCTAAAAAAGGTTATAATGAAAGAAGGTGAGATATCCATGAATAACAACAAATGTGATCTAGGACTATTTTCTTTTTTCCATTTAATTTATAAAAACAAATCTAAACTATTAGTGATTTCTTCCATTCTGCTCCCAGAAGATGTTCACTATTTCCTGTTAAATCCCTTAGGCCCCGGAAGGTCCTCACAAGATGTCACTCTGCCCAATCTACCATCCTCAGTTGCCTGAATGACAGCTTAATCCTTGTGGTACAGATCCTGGCTTATTGTGCTGTTGACAATATGTAAGCCCTGAAGCACTGTTAAATGCTGTAAGCAGGCATCAGGTAGATGAGAGAAAACTGGTATGAATACAATTTAAACTCTGATGTACCATATGTCCTGGAAGAAAATAATGTGGGTGTTTGGAAGATTTATAGGCTTGAAAGGTTTGGGACCGCATGTAGCTGACAGCTTTGGTTGAGCTCAGTGCCTGGTTAGGCTTCACCAGGCTGAAGAAATGTTCACTTTTGTGGGTGGAAACCTCTCCCCTCAGGATACGGTCAGGAAAGAGAGTTGGTAGGTTACTCTTGTGGTTGGGCAGTGGAAACAGGTATACCTGCCTATGGGTATGTCTGCCCTGGCTTTCCATTGGCAAGTGTAGGTGGCACCATTTGGGGTGCTCTGCTTGTCCCAGGCAATTGCAAAAGGAGTGGAGCTGGGGCTGAGCACACCCTCCTGTTCTGGGGAATTCTGAGGCCTTGGTTTCATCAGTCACAAGAGGAAAAAGCTTGTTATCTCCTCAAATGACATAAAGCAATTGGGTTAATTTGAAAAATGTTCAAGCCTCTGTCTTATCTCATCTTGCAATTCCTTCTGTCCATATTTTATTGGATGCTTTGTGCAGACACACTGGAATTAAAAGAGAAAAATAATTGATTAGTGTAATAACATGGAGCTTATTTTAAACCGTCTTTGAGGTACTCGTGATTTTGCCCAGATAAAGCCGTAAAGGAGCCACTTCAGATCTGATGGGCCAGACTTTCATCAAAGCACATTTCACGGTGCAAATCATTTTTATGCATTTGCTCCTCTCTGTGACACAAGTTGGAGATCTGGTCTATTCTACCCAGGGGCCAACTGAGGAAGAAAGAAAAAAGAAAAGGTGTAAACATGGCAGGTCCCCTGCCACAATGTAGGGCATGGCAAGATGGATGCCAAGGAAGCTAACCTCTCTGGACATGAGCCGTCCTCCATATGGCTTGGAAACATCAAGGTCCACTGGAGTATGGCCCCTTGTGCACTCAATGTAACTGGGATAACCCCTGTGGAGCTAAACTTGCGTATTACTTTAATTTTTCAGATTTCCAGCTCTGAGGTTACACTACCTTTCCATTACACTACCTTTTCCATTTAAAGACAGAAATGCAGCTAATGATCTTTCCCTTTCCTCAGAACAGCAGACCAAGTTATCAATTTTATATGGAAATATGTATTATCCACCGCTAATAAGGGATTGGGTCAAAGAAAGCAAATGTGAAAGTTAATGAGACCCTGTGTTCAGCAAGTGCAAAGCCACTTATTTCACACAGCTGAGGATGAAGGTAGAAATCAAGTTGCTTTTCATGTCTAGATCTTAAGAATACAAGACAACAAAGATTGTTATGGTGAGTAATCAGAGCCCTCTGGTACTGAGTTTAGTTGCCATACTTTCTGGATTTTTCAGCCTGGCAATTATCTGTAGGGTCAACATAGTTTTGTCTTGCTGTCTTGCAAATTGCATGTTTTGTCTTGCAAGCTCTTTTACCTTTTTATGAGAAAAAAGAGACAAATATTAACAAAGATAGATGGTCTATTAAAGAGATTATTAAAAATTGGTCAGGAGTTTTGTGGGAGCAACACAGTAGCTGCAAATTACAAAAGAAAAGCCCATGCAAATCTGAAGCAGCTTATTATGTCTTCTGCATTTACATGAAAGTGGATGGATTGTGCCACTAATACACAATGAAATAAATGAACTACCAACCAGCATGAAAAACCCTATTTTTTAGTTCTTTTAAGTGTTATATATTATTTCCTTTAATCTCAAGTACATATTAACTTCCATAATGAATATAAGCTTGGATAAAATAATCAGCATTTCTACAAGTTGTCACAATATTGAATATTCAACTTTTAGGCACCCAAAGTCAGATTTTTATAGGTAATTCTATCCTGTATTTTGGACATAATTCTGAGCTCACTAGCTTGGATGAAAGATAACATAGTCGCGGGCATTAGCAAACTTGGGGAGGAATGGATAGGAAAGAGGGGAAGGTTAGGATCTCGCCATATATTGGCATAGCCTTAGCTGTGCTGCTGTCTGGTCTGGTACGCACAACAGCAGTTTGCTATGTTACTGACCAATAGGAAAGAGACCACAAGGTTCCTTTTGGAAGGGCTGAGCTGGGGTCTTGGTCACCCCTGTGCCATGTCCAGCAATGTGGGACACCTGAAGAATTGCTGAGAAACAGGCTGGGCTTAAACATGCTCCCTAGTGCACTTTCCTAAGGAGAGTACAGGCATTTAGACTGACACACAAATTTGATCGCATAGAGTCACTCAGCACATAGGCCTCAGGTATTTTTCTCATTTATACTTTTGACTGTTGATCACATCCAGAATTTTCTTTGTTTTACCATGTGGCTTCATCATTAGCACTTCCATCTTGCTGAGAGCTGTGCGGAATGTGGAAGGAATGGCAAGACTAACTACAGTGATGATACTTCAGTTCTACTTCAACTACCAGAAGATGGTTCTGTTGCTGGCTGGATGCCACTGATGTAAGTAATGATAGTGGAGAAAGGCAGATGAGCTGTTTACATAATAAAAATATTAAGCTCATTCATCCATGAGTGGCTGAGAATTAACAATGTCACAGATGCAGAAATAGGACTATACTGCTTTGAGGGATGGCTGAGTGCTCAAGACTGCGGACTCCATCACCCTTGTGCAGAGCTGGAGCAAATACCACTGAGGTGGCAAAACCAGTTTTGGGTAGACTGGGCTGGAGGCAGGCAGAGTCAAACAAGGGCCCCCAGCTTTGTTGATCGAAATACTGGCAAAAGAAAACTCATTCAAATGTGGTCCAGGTTTTCAAACTCACTGAAATGATTGTGTACTTTCAAGGAGTGAGGACAGCTGGCCTCCATTTCCTAGGTGTTGTAGTAGGGATTAGGGACTAATTTTTGTCATGATCTGAGTAGAAGGAGCCTAATTGCCCTCAATGTCTGTTTCAGAATAATTGTAATAATCTCAAACATTTCACCAGATATTGAAAATGCAGGGCAGACATTGATTTCAGATACCTGTGTAGGAGTGTTTCATGTCTTCACACCCTTCAAGAATGAACCAACAAATCCCCAATCTAAGAAAGAAAAAAAATCAAAATGAAAGAATGGAAGAAGACCTAAATTATTTAAGAATTCCTATTTCTGACAAAACTGGATCATCCTCTCAGCTTTCTTCAAAAAAAAAAAAAAAAAGAAAAAAAGAAAAAGAAAAAGGAGATGTTTTAGTGTGTTAGTGGGCAAAAGGAAGCTAGGTCAACATGAGACTGCTGGTCTGTTTTACAATGCACTGTGAAGTATTCCTGTCTCCCTGTGATAGCAGGGCAGTACTGGAATGAAGACTTTCTGTGCTGAGAGTGAGACTATGCCCCTAAAAATTTCTCTTTTGCAGGAAGAAAGTTATTCTTCCCATTGCTCTACCTGTCATCTAGATAGTGAAACAAGATATTTTAAGTAGCCGTTTTGTACCAATGACCTGCTGCCCCCAACTTCCTGCAGCCCTGGGAAAACCCTAGTCATCTTTGCAAAATCTTCATGGGCAATTATTTATTCCACAGCTTTGTTGCACTACATGGGCTGGCATCAATCCAGAAACAAAACTTCTACACCAGAAGAGATTTCAGCACCTCAGTCCTACCTTTTTTTCTTGCTCAACATCAGAACTCAAAAAGTTGGCATTTACTACAAAATTAAGTTCTTAATGTATTTAAATTTGGAAATGCTAAGAATGCCTTTAAATGAAATACTCTATTTGTAAAAAGTCTCTGTGCCTTATTTTGGCTAGACTTAGACATCTTGGTCTGACGACTTTATCGTTTAACTTTCAGGTAAAGACATAACACAGCATAAATCAGACAGGCCTATCGTATAAGAAGCCACTGGTTATGCAGTTTTCCATTGAAAGCTATAACCAGTGACCAAGTATTTCTCTACTGGCTTTTTTATATTATCACATCAGTGTTTTTTGAAGGAAAAAAAAGTATCACCTGGAAAATTTCCAGCCAGTGTTACTGGAAACAATGTTCGTGCTGCTGTGTCCATCTCCTTTGAGGTCAGCAGGTTGGTTATTTATTGGCAGGGATGTATGACAATGAATATGTCCTTATGTAAGTCAGCTATTTCAGCTATTTCAAAATCAGCAAAGTTTATTTAGCACAGCCATGAAATCCAAAGCTAACAGAAGGTAAGCAGAATGTAACCCTGCACAGGCTATGATGACTATGATAAACATTGCTAGCCTGGCTTGCCTACAAAACTGGAATCAAAGGATTTGCTAGGCCAGAGGAGCCTTAAATAGCCCAGAGACCTGATGCAGTGGGGCACAGCTTCCCGGGGAGCCCTTCGCAGGCTGTCTCTGTGGCCCTGTGTGTTCAGGAATCGCCAAGCCTCATCTGGCGTGAGCAGGCAGCAAACCTCTGCCCACTCTTGGAGCAGCTTTTCAGTGCTCCCTCTCTGCTGCTATGGGAGATAGGGCCTATAGGCTCTCTCTGGCTTTATGCCGAAGTATTATCACCATTCATTAGCTTCATGTCTTAAATGCACAGTGGGAGACAGGCAAACTGTGCCCCATCAGTGAGCTGCCTGCTTCAGCTGCCCTTCAGCCAGGGAATGCTGGCATGAACCAAGAGCCCATTACAGTTAACTGTTTGGTTTAAACCGAATCTTAATTTAGACCTGTAAAATATTATGCTAAAATGCTGTTTTAATCGATGTAGATTGATGTGTATAAATAACAAGGAAATAGTATGTTTGCATCAGCTTCAATACAAGTGTAAGAATAAGAAGACCCCTCCCAGCAAGAAATGCTCACTTTGAGGGAGACGTCATACCTGCTGCTGAATCCCACTCACCCTACGCTCTCTGTTAATCCTCTCCATACAGTGGCATTGTAGATGCTGTAGAGTGACACCAAGCTCCACTGGTGCAGTGCCAGCACTGGCACCAGCTTGAGCGAGCAAGCAGTGGGTGGGCATCTCAGGACGCCAGCTTATGGTCATGCTGAAAAGTACCTCAGAGGGTTGGCCTGAAGGAAAGGCAGGGGAGACTGCAGTTATGAACACCTATGGGTCTATGCCCCATCAACTCAACCCACAACACAAATCTCACACAGATGAGGTGTGAGGATCCAAAGCACATTTTTACTCAATGTCAGAGACATGGAGCACAGCAGTAATTCTTCTCTCACATCCTGTACCATGGATCTGACCAGTCCTGAGCTGCTAGTAAGCATGCAAGGACAAGTTACTCTTTCACAGATTATTTTTTTGAACAAATGTGAGTAGGTAAAACAAGTCTGCACCAATTCAGAGCTCCACAGCCCTGTGAAGGTTATTGATCTGAAAGTAAAGCGCCAGCAAAGTAGGTTTAGCACCTCAGATCTGGGGCCAGTGACAGCCGGTCATTCCTAGACAGATACTACCATGAAAACCTTTACAGATCTCGTTTATTTGGTTACATATTTCCTGTCTGGCCACTAGGCAGGAAGGCCAGCTTCTGGTTTGGGGGTTTTGAATATATATATGAAATCCCTTTATCTAGGAGGAATCAGCTTTTTGCTTGCTAATGTACTAGTTTCTCTGGCTGAAAGAAACGGAAATTTTCTTTTGAACACTGAAGAGATCTGAACTGTTCTGTGCACTGAGTGCTGTGACTGAAAGATGGTAAGAGCAAGAATGATTTTGTATGATAAGGCTCCAGCCTTGTGCTGGCAGCTTTATACCCATGCCTAATGTCCCACTTATTGACCAGGACAGTCTAGTCTTTCCCTTTGTTTTTGCCAGGCTGCTTCATGCCTGTAGAATGGAAACTGTGTTTCTAAATCAGATTGTAGCGGTGTGGAAACCAGGTAAGTTTCTAAAATATATGTGGAGGGCTGTGTACTTGCTTATTTGGATTCATTATCCCACTTTAATAACTTCCTCAATTCCTCCTCCTCTACCTTTTTCTCCTATCCCAGCACAGGCTTCAGGGGCAAAAATAAACAAAATTCGTATTAACCAAGGCTGAATGTAGAATCATAGAATCGTAGAATCATGGAATCATAGAATCAGAATCATAGAAGAGTTAGAGTTGGAAAGAACCTTAAGAACATCAAGTTCCAAACCCCTGCCATGGGCAGGGACACCCACAATAAACCGTATCACCCAAGGCTTTGTCCAACCTGGCCTTGAACACCGCCAGGGATGAAGCATTGACAGCTTCCCTGGACAACCCATTCCAGTGCCTCACCACCCTCACAGTAAAGAATTTCTTCCTTATATCCAATCTAAACTTCCCCTGTTCAAGTTTTAACCCATTACCCCTTGTCCTATCACTACAGTCCCTAATGAAGAGTCTCTCCCCAGCATCCTCCTAGGCCCCCTTCAGATACTGGAAGGCTGCTATGAGGTCTCCATGCAGCCTTCTCTTCTCCAGGCCGAGCAGACCCAACTTTCTCAGCCTGTCTTCATACGGGAGGTGCTCCAGTCCCCTGCCCTCCTCTGGACTTGTTCCAACAGTTCCATGTCCTTTTTATGTTGAGGACACCAGAACTGCACACAATACTCCAAGTGAGGTCTCACGAGAGCAGAGTAGAGGGGCAGGATCACCTCCTTCAACCTGCAGGTCACACTGCTTTTGCTGCAGCCCAGGATACGGTTGGCTCTCTGGGCTGCGAGTGCACACTGAAGCCGGCTCATGTTCATTTTCCCATTGACCAACACCCCCAAGTCCTTCTCCACAGGGCTGCTCTGAATCTCTTCTCTGCCTAACCTGCAGCTGTGTCTGGGATTGCTCCGACCCAGGTGTAGGACCTTGCACTTGGCATGGTTAAACTTCATAAGGTTGGCATCAGCCCACCTCACAAGTGTGTCGAGGTCCCTCTGGATGGCATCCCTTCCCTCCGGCGTATCAACCGAATCACACAGCTTGGTGTCATCGGCAAACTTGCTGAGGGTGCACTCAATCCCACTGTCCATGTCACCGACAAAGATGTTGAACAAGACTGGTCCCAACACCGATCCCTGAAGGACTCCAGTCATTACTGGTCTCCAGCTGGATGTTGAGCCATTGACCACAACTCCTGGCATGCAGCCATCCAGCCAGTTCTTTATCCACCAAGTGATCCATCTACCAGATTGATGTCTCTCCAATTTAGAGACAAGGATGTCATGTGGGACACTGTCGAATGCTTTGCACAAGTCCAGGTAGATGACGTCACCTGCTCTGCCCCTGGCCATCAGTTTCGTAGCCCCATCACAGAAGGCCACCAAATTGGTCAGGCAGGATTTCCCCTTAGTGAAGCCATGCTGGCTGTCACCAACCACCTCCTTGTTTTTCATGTGCCTTAGCATGCCTTCCAGGAGAATCTGCTCCAAGATTTTGCCAGCAACAGAGGTGAGACTGACTGGTCTGTAATTCCCTGGGTCATCCATTTTCCCCTTCTTGAAAATGGGGATTATATTTCCCTTTTTCCAGTCGTTGGGAACTTCACCTGACTGCCATGGTTTTTCAAGTTTGATGGACAGTGCCTTAGCAACTTCATTCGCCAGCACTTTCAGGACCTGCGGATGGATTTCATCAGGTCCCATGGACTTGTGCATGTTCAGGTTCTTAATATGGTCTCGAACCAGATCCTCTGCTACAGTGGGCCTAGGGTCTTCATTCTCACAGTCCCTGCCTCTGCCTTTCAAGACCTCGGTGGTGTGGTCAGAGGATTTGCCAGTGAAGACTGAGGCAAAGAAGTCATTAAGAACCTCAGCCTTCTCCAGATCCTGGGTAGCCAGTTCTCCTGATAGCTTCTGGAGAGGGCCCACGTTGTCCTTAGTCTGTCTTTTATTCGCTACGTACCTATAGAATCCCTTCCTGTTATCCTTAACATCCCTAGCCAAGTTCAATTCTAACTGGGCCTTAGCCTTCCTCACCTGGTCCCTAGCTTCCCGGCCAACATCCCTGTATTCTTCCCAGGCCACCTGTCCCTGTTTCCACCTTCTATAAGCCTCTTTTTTCCTTTTAATTTTCCTCAGCAGCTCCTTATCCATCCAAGGAGGTCTCCTGGCCTTCCTGCTGCACTTCCTTCTAGTTGGGATACAACACTCCTGAGCTTGTAGCTGGTGATCCTTGAATAACAACCAAGAGTCTTGGGCCCCCCTGCCCTCTAGGGCTGTGTCCCATGGAACCTTACTAAGCAGGTTCCTGAAGAGGCCAGTCTCTGCTCTCTTGAAGTCCAGAGCAGTGAGCTTGCTGCATGCTCCTCTCATTGTCCTAGGGCCTTGATTAATCAAGGCTTTTCATTGCAAGACTAGAAATAAATTGCAAGAAGGATAATGTTAAGAACAGAACTCCATATGGAAACTGGGTACTTTTCTCATGCCTGGGCTCTGCTATGCAAGAGCACCAAAACATGAAGCCCAGGGACAGGGATACAGCAGTCCCTGAGTGGTCACAGACCATGTTTTGATGTCACAGGGTCCTATATATTCTGTATCTTTAAGTATCCACTTTCCCCTCTTCTCCTGAACTCCTGCTTTACCACAAAATTTCACTTCATTTCCTGTACTCCTCTCACTTACTGGGACTAGGGATTTTACGGAAAAATGCAAATATCACAGACAGATGCCTTAGGAGGTGGGCTACTTTAAGGACTCCTGGCTCATCTCTATCAGCTTGCTGTTTAATTACTGCTGCCCAATATGGGCCATTTAATGCCTGTGCCTGCATACTAAATAGTACCAAGAATATAAAATGATATAAATATGCATGTGTACTGAGAAGGTGTGTTACTAGCCTCCTTGAGGGACCACACGCGGTGTATTGACGATACTGATGATAGACTTGTGAGAAAACTATTTCAATCATCTTTTACCTCCAGGCAATTATTAGTATTAAGAGCATTGGCATCACAGCTGGACAAAAAAGTCCAAAGTAAACATTCTTCCACTGAAAAATTATATTCTGATACATTTAGATGAAATATTGGATGCAATTAGGTGAGATGTGTCTATTTCAGTGAGCTTGTATTTAGAAAAATTAAAATTAATTGCTTGGATTAATTTTTTAACTTATCAGAACAGA
The DNA here is from genome assembly GCF_963264785.1 of Psittacula echo. Taxonomy (NCBI): domain Eukaryota; kingdom Metazoa; phylum Chordata; class Aves; order Psittaciformes; family Psittacidae; genus Psittacula; species Psittacula echo. Next base: position 25,315,611 of record NC_137742.1, on the reverse strand, counting down.
ATATTTTCATATTTCATTTTATATTAATTAGCTCTGAATTAATAAGTTAAAAAATATAGAAGTTTATGTTACTCCTATTTTCCTTGAATTCAGGACTTGTCAAAGAAAGGCAACAGTCTTGTTTGACATGATTATGGGTCTGGTTGACCTATAGGTACATCTGTACTGATACAACAGCTGACATCTTCAAGACATCCTGCATGGCAATTTGATTTAAACACTTGAATGATGCAATTTATGGGGATCATGCTAGGTGGATTAAAAATCATCTATTGATGTGTCTCAAAATGCAATCAAGTCACCACTGAGGAAGGATCAAAGAGTATGCATAGGGCTGATAGTGGTAAAGTTTCTCACACATCTGTTCATTGTCACTGAGTGTTTTATAATCCATATACAGATATAATCTTGTCATGGAGTCGTCATCAAATTACAAAGATCAACAAATGGTCCAGGTATTATGAGGAACACATTGGGATGTTTAGCAAAGAACATTAGCCTTGAAGGATGAATTAATCTTCAGGAGTTCTTTCATGTTTGCAGGAGGTTTTTTATTAAATAGTTGTGTGGATCTGCATCTAAAGCAACAATATGTCTGTGGACACATCTAAATTATGTGAGTGGCCAAGGGACCTGACAAGGAAGTTTTAACTTCAGTGTGATCAAACCACCTCCTATAAGAATGGCTGTCAGCTCCTCCAACAGGTACAGCTGAAAAATCATCTCTAGATTATATCAGTCACAGTATGGTCTGTAAATCTGATTTAATTTCGTACACTTTTTTTTTTTTTAATCTAAGAAAGAAGGAAAATGAAGAGAAATTATCTTACTGTTTCATTGTATGTTTTTTGCTAAATGTAGCATCAATTACAGTGCACGTTGCCTCTGACTTTTGCGTGATTACATCTGCGTATTGTCAAGTGGCATGGAATGAAGTTCCAGTCCCTTGCTTTGAACCAGGTCCTTTGCTCCAGACCCTTTGAACCAGGTCCCCCGCTGGTTCAGTCCTGTGGTAAGGGTAATTGCAGTGACCTACTTCTAACTTAGATAAAGTCATCACTCTGATTCTCACTGGCATTTCAGTTTCATGAACTCATAGTCACTTGTTGCTTTTACATCTCAAATTGCTTCCCTGAATATTTATGTATGGAAAATATGTCATCCAGAAAACGTGCTCCTTACTCTCCAAAGCACTGTTCTATACTTTCCAAAAGAATCATGATTAAGGAGTAGTTAACAGACAATCTGTCACTTTTTTCTTTCTCCAGAGATTCCTCATTAAAACCCAGTTAAATAGGGGAAGAACAAATCCCTAGTGTAATTGGGCCACACACAAGATTCATATATAGGAGCTCTTGATAACAAACACACAGAGGTACGTAAAAGCATTCCAGCTGCAGTCTCAAGCTTTTTCCTGTCTTTTGTTTGTACAAGACCACCCTCTGAATGGGGGTATCTAACTATACTTTCTACTTTCTTTATTAAGAGACATGGATATCTATCTGTGAGTCTTCATTACCAAGCCACTATCTTCTAGGTAATGCTTTGAAAATCTGCCTTCATTGAGATGGCAATAGTACTATCACTAATGGTACCTTGGTCTTCTCCAATCTAGCCCTTGCTGACACAGAGATTGACTAGTTTAATAGCCACAGATATTTTCTTGGGAGATTTGTGGCCCAAAACATTGTGTCTTACAGTGATCTGGAACTGAAAACATTTGCTTGAGATGATACAGTCATCAGCTGGAAGAGAGCTATTTCATTTCCGTTCTAGGTTAGGCATGGAAAATGAAAGTAAGGTTTGAGCGGAATGATATCTAGTGTGTGCATGCCATTGATAATGACAGAGAGCAAGACAGGTTCTTAATTCGTAGTGAACCACTCAATTCATGTGGCTGGAGCCAACAAAGTACTGTCTACAGAAACAGCACCATCTTCTTGATTTTCCCATGAAAACAAGGATGTACAACAAGGCAGTTGGAAGGAACTAATGAGATTTACACTGGTAGGCCTTGAAACATTCACCCCACAGGTGTGAACTCCTTATCTTGGAGATCACAGCTCTTCCCTGGCTTACCAAAATCTGTCTACTTACAAAATAAAATGGCAGATTTTCCTAACTGCTTTTTATTTCGACACAAGGTATTAACTAGCAGCAGAAAGTTGTACAGGTGTTAGTCATGTATATCATACCTACATGTATGTATCACATATGTATTTACAGAGGCATCATGGAAATCACATATTATTTTGAGCTCCATTTCCAGTTGAAATTCAAGACAGAAGTTATGTACATTTCTTCAAAAAGAGCATAACCAGTTTTGGGTAGTCTTGAAACATCTTGAAGAACCATATGGGACACTCAGAAGAATAGGGTATAAGATGGAGAGCTAAGTATGAGACTGGCACTAGATTTAGTGCATAGACCTAAGGTCAGGAGTATCTCAGGAAAAGGTCAAGTACAGGAGTTTCAAAAATAGCAGTTTATGGCTTACCCTTCAAGTCTTTCTCTGAGGTCTTCTCACAGTAGATAATGAGATAATTCCCATATAGATCTTGCTACAAACAACTTTAAAGAGGTAAGAATACACTGACATGCACAGAACAAGCCTTCACTTTATGACAGAAATGCTTCTGGTGTTAAGTCACATCAACATGCATCCTTTGCTGTCTTAGTCAATCTTACTTGAGTTTCTCTTCATAAGGAACATGTATTATCAGTGTCAGAGTTGCTTGGAGGTTCTTTTTTAAGCTTATATGAGTTTAATGTGTATTTCTCATATTTGAAGTAAAAGAGCTGAATCCAGCAGGAAGCTGGTAAGTATGTTTAAGAAATTGGTTTTATATCAAAGGTACATTGCAACAGATGGATGTAAGTTAAGGAACTTGGCATCTTTTTTCCTGATCTAAATTTATTACATATAGTATCTGTCTACTATACATATTCTTGTGTCCAAAGCTGTAGATCAAACCCAGATGCTATAAAGGGCTCCACTTCATGAAGATGCAGAGGAAGAGACACTATTATTTATTCAAGGTTCTTTCAAGATCCTACAACTTTCAGTATCCTATTCCTCATCTCTTGCCCATTGTGGCTTTGCTTCACAGCACAGGAAAACTATTTGAGCTCACACAGAGAGAGGGGGACCTCCCACTGGATAACCAAGAATGCAAGGCATCCTACTGAACAAATAGCTGTTTCCTGAGATGACTCATTGGTGTCTTGCCCACGTCATCACAGGGCAGGTCCTGCTGCTGCTAGGGTCCACCTGGATAGTTGTCTCTTTGCTGACTTGCTGGAGAACTGTGCTGTGCCTGGGGCAACAAATGATGCAGAAGCATTGCAGGAGGTCTGCTTCCTATTATCAAGGCAGGGGACCCGAAGAACCGGTCCTGTTTCCCCGAGGCCATGCTCCCATGGAAGCACCATCCACACAGTAGGAGCACTGTATTCTGTAGCACAGCTGCTCTGTAGCTGGGACCTTGGTGACATCGAAGGCTGGTGTAAATACACAGGTCTTGCATCTTATACCTACTGCATAGTGGGGAACAAAAACCACAGGGTGCTGCTAATGCCTACCAGAAAAGAAGCAGCTGCATTGAGTCTATTTTCTATGACTACTAGTTAAGGCAGGATCAGCTCCAAATGCACTGTTTTGTGATTGTTTATGCAGGTATCTCACGGAGGACACCCATCACAGCCATCAGACAATCGTAAACTAAGGCTGTGATAATCATGTCTTTAGCTGGTTGGGCTTCACTGAAATTTTTTAACTGAAGAGATGGAAGTACCACAGGAAACATGGACAGCTAGAGACCAAAGATCAGAGACCACTGACTCTGGGACATGGAATTTTCTTCCAGGACTGAGAAAAAGCAGCGCTTTCAGCAGCCTGTGTAGAAGATCTGTGAAGGAAGACAGGGTATCACCAGAAAAAAAAGGCTTATCTGGTTATACTGGAGAAGATGTGCGTCGCGATTTAAGCCTAGCCCGTAACCCAGAACCATGCAGCCTCTTGTTCACTCCCTCCACTCCTTCCTTCCTCCTGCTCCTGGAGGGATGGGGAGGAGAATCGAAAGAATGAAACTCCCACGGGTTGATATAAGAACAGTCCAGTAACTAAGGTATAACACAAATCACTACTGCTACCACCAATAATAATAATGATAAGGGAAATAACAAGGTGGGAGAATATAAAAATGAAAGGGGAAAAGGAAAAGAAAACAATAAACACAAGTGATGCACAATACAGTTCTCACCAGCCTCCGACCAATACCCAGGACAACCTGAGCAGCGTTCTGGGCCTTCCTGGTGACTCTCCCAGTTTATACACTGGGCATGATGTGCTCTGATATGGAATACCCCTTTGGTTAGTTTGGGTCAGGCTCTGCTTCCTCACTGCTTCTTGTGCCCCTCCTCACTGACAGAGCATGAGAAACTGAAAAGCTATTGATCAGGGTAAGCACTCCTGAGCAACAACTGAAGGCATTGGTGTGTTACCAGCGTTGTTCTCAGACTAAAGCCAAAACACAGCACTGCACCAGCTACTGAGAAGGAGAAAAATATCTGTTACAGCAGAAGCCAGGACAATGTAACATCTTGCAAATAGTGAACTTGCTCTAGATCAGGAAGTGATATCAGTACTGAAAGTGTTTTTCTGGGACCAGATGATTTGGGCTGAGCTAGTACAGGTAAAAGTGATTTTTCACAGGCAACATTTATTCAAATGAGCCATATCTGTGTCCTGCACTTGTGGTCCCTGGCTAACTGGGAACCTCGAGAGCTAAAGTTTAGCTGCATCCAAATGCCTGAGCACCTGGGAGGTCTCCAGTGAGTCTACTGACTGGACCTCTAGAAGGGGCAAGAACAAATCCAGAAAAGGCTCATGAGGAAGTGTCCAATGTGTAGCAATGCACATCCTGCATCTGAAGGGTTCATGGAGAAAATCCTGGAGAATCAACCACTGGCTGCCAAGCACTCTGAGGGAGAGTCTGGACATGCAGTAATTTGAGTTTAGGACAAGAAAGGCTGAGGTATTTGCAAGAGCAGCATCAGTGGGTGCATCAAAGCATCAAAGCTCTATCCTGCAAGGTAATTTAAAGAAAAATTTGCTGCTTGCCCATAGAGCTAGTATGTGTTATGTGTCTAAGGTAAACATAAGAACAACAGCTGGCTAGGAGAAGGAGGGAACTGTATCTTCATCCAGAGCTCTCATGCAGCCCATTGCACTGAGTGCTGTCATTTCCCTCCTGTTGTACAGATGCTGCGCAAGAGGAAACCAATAGAACATTATCTCAGCCATTTAGACACTTTGAGGTTGTGCTCTGCCCACTCAGGATTCAGCACAGATCTCAGTCCTTGAGAGGAGCAAGTTCATGTGCGTCAGCTGAGCCACAATAACGAGCTATGTTTTCCCTCAGTGTAAAAGGTGGTGATTTAAGCATCTGTGAAAGGCATCTGACCCTGTGCATTTGAGGCTTGAAGTATGCATGATCACACTGTGTTTCAGCTGGTGCTGAAGAACTTCACCAGAACAGGAGGAGGTCTTTCCCACCTAGTGGGTAACCCCATGACTACAGCAGCCATCAAAAAGATCATATATGAAAGACTTAGTTATGAAACTGTCAATCTGTCACTGCTGCATCTCCATGTGGAGAGAGCTACATAGTACAGCAGGAAAAGCAGAGAAGTTGGCTTTGGAGAACACTGAGACCTTTCCTATGTGGAGGATGCCACAGAAACAGCATTCTCAACTGCAGTTGGGAAGTAGTCAACTGCTGGGGACACTTTTCTCCTAGTGCAACAGGGACCTTGGTACAACTCTGGAGCAATGTGCATTTAACCAAGGCAAGTCCTTTCCTCATCTCTGCCTGCCACAGAGAGGACAGCCTGCATCCCCAGACACGTACCAGCAGGCTGCTGAGGTCTGGAATGCCAACCTCCACTGCCTCCTCTCTCAGCATCCTCTATCCTTTGGAATTAAAGGGAAAGATAGAAGGTCTTGATGATCCTGGCTCTTGGGAAATTGGTTTTGCCTGTTGCATGCTGGACACCTACCCCAGGCAGTTCAACTAAAAAGGAGCTTTAGTGTCCACTCATAAAAGTGGTTTTGCATTTACAAACTTCCAGCTTATCATAACTGTCTTAGCTTGATAAAAATACTTGTAACTGGTGACTGTACCAGAGGACATTGAAAACCTGTAAACTACAGAGAACACATCTTGTTCTCTCAGACGTGCTGCTACATATAAGAGGACAGACAAGAACCTTAATTAGTTCTATTCTTTTCTTTCGTTTTTTCTAGAGTATCACTCCCGGAACACTATTATTAACTTTATCTCTTCCACACATTACTGAAACAAAGGCTCTGCAATGTGTATGATATATAACCTCCAAATCACACAGAAAGGAAACCTACATGTTCACATTTGGGCAAGGAGTACAGCCCACCCAGTGCAGACATTGTTTAGATCCTCTAGGTTTATACAGGAAAACAGACCCTTCCTCTCAAAGAAACCTGTGCTGCTCATTTAGAATTAGAAATGAGTAAGTGAGGTTGTCCAGGGATGCCACAGGCAGACCTATTTTCCTTCTGATTGTCCATTAGACATTAGATAAGTTTGTTCTGTCCTAACATTACATTCCTCTCTGAATTGTCCCTAAGTAAAGGGGACAATCATGTTGGCTTAAGAACAGAACTGTCAGGAGTGTCAAGATATTTAGGGAGGACCATTGTCATTGGAATGTTGTTGCTATTTGTCTTCTCCTGTGTGTGCTGTGTTGTCTGGCCCCTAACACTGTTGAGGTACTTCAGTCACATTGGAGGTGTCAAACCTTGTGCAAGGGCAAACAGGATGTGGCTCCTCCTTCCAAAATGTCAAAGTCTAGTAGAGTGGAAAACGACTAGGAAATAGAAATAACTTTTCCACCAACTGTGATTGTGTGTGTGAAGTTGCACAAGAAAAAGCCATTCTGACCTGCAAAGGTCCCTTAACTGCAAAATCACCACCCCTTGTAGAGGCTATTAGCAGGTTATTGCTATTTTTTATTATAAGTGAGTTACTGAGTAATGGCTACTATAACTTTCTTCATCAGGGCATTTACTCAACTCTTTGTAGTTTCATTTCTTGTTTCATTAATTTTTTGGATTGACGCTTGGGTTGGGCACTTAATTTTTTTTATTTTATTTTTTAGTTGGCTGTACTGTTCTTTTTGTCAACTTAGCAGTTATTTGTTAACCATTTTTCATTAAGATCCTTAAATTCATCATACCGCGTGTCTTCCTGCTAAGGCTTATGCTACTTAGTGTTCTTATAGAGCAAATGCAATTCCTTCAGTAAGTTGTTACTTCAGTTCTTCAACTAATGTGACACTGGTCCTTCCAACAAATGATCTTCATGAATATAATTTCACTGTAATTTCTTGCCATGTGAGACACTGAAGAGCAAAATTAACTCTTAATAGTTTTTGATTTCCAATTCTACACATAGTATAAAGTCTGGTGATAGCAAAGTACATTTATAAAGAGATTCCACACCTATTAAAACTTCATGTGACTTGTCATGTAGATCAAGCCTTAAAGTCTGCAGTGGCAGATGAAACAAATTTCTAACAGTAGAGCTGAGGTTTTTCAGTGTCTTCTTTACTCATTGGGTTGCTACAGTAGAATTAGTTTCTACAGACACTCAAACTGCACTTAATGTTCCTTACTTTTCTTCTGAGTTCAGTTCTAACCCTACCATTGAATTTTGCTTGGGGTGAAGAAAATTTGAACATTTCTTTAACTTTTTTCTCTTTGCAACCTATACTGTTCTAAATATCTGATATAGCTTAACTTTGGGTTTTCAGCTGAGGAGTTGCAGGTGTGCAGTAAAACACCAGCAATAGGTTAAGCTGAGACTTAAACATAGTTATATATGAGGTCTGTGGTTTGAAGACGTGTTGTGAGCCCACTGCTAATTGTGGGCAGCCAGGCAGGCTGATCAGTGGGTTATTCTGTTGTAATGGTCTCATGTCTAGTAGCTTTAGTGTTGAGAGAACGGTGAACAAAATTCCCCATTCATAATAACCTTTTAAAACTGATAATTGGTATATATATTATTCTAGAGGTAAAAGTTCAGCTTTCTTTCCTAGATGCAATGCATTAGTATCTTTCACATTAAGTGCAATAAGAAACAAAATATAGATATGGAAAGTGAATAGGAGAGCAAATATGTTTAAACCCCTCCACCCCCCCTTAGAGTAACAAGGCATGCAGTTGGGGGTCAGTCAGTGACTGTCAGAGAGTGTCAAGAAACAGTGGGCACTAAAATTTACAGTTCAGCTCTCTAACCTGAAAAAGCATTTCAAATGAGGTGTTTTAGCCTCTTTTTATCATGCCATATAGGGCCTTCCTGGATATACCATTTTTCAGGTGGAAGCGAGAAGATGGACAGGACCACTTACTGTATTTCTGTGTATTGTCCTGTTATTGACTGATGATTTCTGCCTTTGTGATGGGAGTATGTGTGAGGCAGAGCAGGTAAGCATTTTATATTTGTACTGCACAACATTGTTACAAGGAATAAAACACTGAAAGGGACAGTTCTGTGACCATTTGTCACTCTTGAGGGAGCATTTTCCATACCAATGTTTAGTATTGCATTTATTTCCACATCAGTTCAGGTATATTTTGCTTGTCCAATGTGCCTGTTTGCAACATGGAAAAGTATTCTGTAAAAATATAGTTTGACTGATGGCTGCATCTTCCTCCCACTTCACATTTGCTAGGACAGCTGCCTGTTTCACACCAGATTTTATTAAGTCCTGCCTGCAGAGCCATCATAGCTACTGCAGATGCTGTTCTGCTGCAAGACATACTCTGTCTCCCCAGAACGCCAGCTGAATTTTCTTTCTTAATCACATGCTGCTGACAAAGGTTCATGAAATCCCAAGAGTGCTGCTTGATATTAAGGTAAAGATCGAGATTCTGGCGTGCCAAAGGAATGACTGTGTTTTGGAAGACACAGAGAGTATATGTAAGGGATGCTACTTTCTAGGCAGGCTTCTTTCTTACATGAAGAAATGTCACAGTGCTACTATGTGATATAACAAGTGGGAAATAAATGGCAGGGAAGAAATGGTGATATGACAGTGTGACAGCTTCTGCAGCAGGCTCCTGCTTTCTTGAATCTATGTTGCACCATTACAATCAGCAGTGTGCACACTTCAGGTAAGCAAGGCTTCTTTGCTGTGATTGTACTGGGTCTGGTGGGAGTGGAGTTTGCATTCTTCATAGCAGCCCATATTGCATTTGTAGCTAAAACTGTGTTGATAAGACACCGATATGTTGAATACGGTTGAACACAGCACCAAGGCTTTGTCTCTACTCCCTCTCTCATTCGGAGAGTAGGCTGGGAGTGTACAAGAAGCTGAGAGGGCTCATAGCCAGAACAGCTGACCCTGACTGATGAAAGGGATATCCCTGACCATTTGACATCACACTGAGCAATACATACTCAGGGAGAGGAGGAAAGAGGGATGTTTGAAGTCATGGGTTTTGTCTCCCACAGCAACCCTTATCCCTGCTGAGGTCCTGTTTTCCAGGAAGCAGCAGGACATCCATCTGCCAGCAGGAAGCAGTGAATGAATTCCTCTTCCTGCTTTGCTTGTGCATGTGGCTTTTGTTTTCCCTAATAAAAAAATCATTATCTCAATCCACGAGTCTCTTCGCATTCTCTTTTCTCCCCATCCTGTGGGAGAGGGGAGTGAGTGAGCGTATGGTTGGGAGTTTGGCCAGGGTCAACCCACTGCAGTGGTGGTATGTTTTTTACCTTGTATGTGGTTATTGACACATCAAGATCTCAGAAGTTACATTGCTTAATGCAATGATGTATAACACAGCAGACAGCAAGTGCAGAAGTACATGGAAAATTACTTTCAGCTCTTTTGCCCAGGGAATAATCGGTAAGTTTATTTAGCTTTGCAAAAGTGTTCACACTTACACATCAAGAATAGCTTAGATGTGATGGTCCACTTCTAAATCCAGTGATTTCAGACAAAAGAATCTAAACTTCAAATATACAGCAAGAACAGATTGTTCAAGTTGCAAATATTGTATTTCAATTGAAAGATTTCTTCTCCCCGTGGTAGTTATAATGCACTGGGGCTTCAGCCGACGGGGGGAGGCAAAAAGACTTTACAGATTTTTCCTGCCCATACACACCTTACAGACTAAGTAGTATGGTGACTTTCTTTTTAATCATTAATTACAGTAGACCCGTCAGGTACACATGTGCCAAACTTCCCCACAAAGATTTACTGCCTGTCACCCACACCCACCCAGCTCACGTGAGCCATCATTTTGTCACTGGTCAGCAAACTCACAGGCCCCATGTGAGGACTGGACATCTCACAAAACACTGCTAATTGCATAAAGCCATAGGATCTACAGAAAACCCAAGTCCTAAGAAAATCAGCTTTTCACATGATCTCCCTGCTTACAAGTACTTCAGCTGTAACTGACATTTCTTACGTTTCCAGAGAGGTGAGTGATGTAGTGTGACCATCTGGTTCCCCAGTATTCATGACACTAATTCTCAAAATGCACGAGTGCCTGTGGAAAGTGAGTACGAAAGTCAAAGGTGACTGAATATACATGAGTTTTCAAACATGAACAGGTTTTCAGACATTGCTCTTTTCCTCTGTGTGGGTTTGCAGTGCTGAGAAAGAGAGAGCTCAGTGAATGTGCTGACCTCTGGGAACTGCAGGAACAGCTTACACAAGAGTGATGGAAATTCATCTTCTCAAAATCTACTTTCTTTGTTCAGGAATACAAATATCTTCAAATTTCCTTTGAAATGTGAATCCTAAATTAAATATTTTTGTTACAATGTTTATTTTTTCTAAAGTGTGTGTCTTTTGAATTGTTTGCATATGTGCTTTTTTATATAACATTATGTACAACTACTGACTTGTGAGGAAATACAGAAGTAAAGCAACAAAAAGGGTTTTAAAAATCTTGAGTTAACAAGATAATTGCATTCCAAACAAATTCTGTATTGAAAATATTATTTGGAAGATTATCAATCTTTGTTCAAAGTGTTTTCACTCTGCTGAATTTTGCTGCACTTTAAGCATTTAATGGAAAAAAACCCCCCAACATTTTCTAATGGAAAATTATTTTAGACAAAAACCCCTGATCAGTTATTACCTGATGAGTTTACTAGATGACACGAAGACAGTCTTTTTTAATTTTTGGGATCATCCTGTGATCAGGAGGTGATTTAAGTTGGTTTCTGCTCTCGTAATATTTACTTGAACATTTGCTTTTCTCATCACTCACAGAACCATTAGCATTTGCTATGGGACTTCCATATCATAATTATTATTTTTATTAAAACAACTACTTACATTTTATAAGCAGTTAACAAGTACACACACACACACTTGCAGATGGAGTTTTTTGACTTTGAGCTAGAGTGACTTGCATTTCAATTCTTTCTGAGTCAGGCTGAGCTGCCTTCCATGTGTCAAATTCCTGACAAGGCAGTGGTTTTCAGATGACAATGCAAATTTTTTACAAAACGTGCATTTTAAGCATGGTGCAGGAATGAAAGAAAACTTTTTTAAAATTGCTTTTTTTGGATTATGTTTCATGTATATTACCAATGGCTGAACAGCTGTTGCAGTTCAAACAACGTTACAAGTATTTTCATATACCAGTTCTATTTTCAACTTCTGCATTCTCACTTTAACTATTGCCTATGACTACTGATTTTCTTTTTAAAAGTTTTCACATGAAAAAAATAGAAGTTTATCTGGATGCTTAACTGGATTTTGTTGCCAGTTGTTTGGAACTTAACACTATAGAGGATGATTCTGGTGGCAAAGACGATTGCAGGAAAAGGCTACCAACTTCAGTGAGCCAAGGAAATATCTACCAAGTCCTGTACTTTACAGCTGTAGTGGCATTATTGTGATTGCCAACCAGTCACCATTCAGCCAATAAAGTTACAGTAATGCAGTTATGAAGCAGCTTGCTCTAAAACAATTTAGTCCTTCTCATGTTTCCTAAAAAAATTACTTGTTCTTAAAAATCTGCAAGATCTGCATGTTGCAACTTTCATGGCCGAGCATTTTGGGTTCATTTTGTGGTTTTGAGTGCTGGGGTTTTCATTTTGGTTTTTTGTTTGTTTGTTTTAGTGTGAGGTTTTGTTTGTTTGTTTGTTTTTTCGTTTGTTTGCTTGTTTTTGTCGTGGTTTAAGCCCAGGCTGTAAATCAGAACCAAGCAGTCTACTTCCCCCCCCCACCTTTCTTCCCCCCACTCCTGGAGGGACGGGGAGGAGAATCGAAAGAATGCAACTCCCACAGGTTGAGATAAGAACAGTTTAATAACTAAGGTATAACACAAATCACCACTGCTACCACTAATAGTAATAATGATAAAGGAAATAACAAGGAAGAGAATACAACAGCTCACCAACCGGTACCTCGCCCCCACCCCGCAGTGATCCAGCCCTTCCAGGGAACTCTCCGCTCTACCTCCTGGGCATGACGTGCTGTGGTATGGAATACCTCTTTGGCTAGTTTGGGTCAGGTGTCCTGTCCCTGCTTCCTCCCAGCTTCTCCTCCTCCCTGGCAGAGCATGAGACTCACAAAGTCCTTGGTCAGGGTAAACATTCTGACCAGCAACTGAAAACATCGGCTTTATCAGTATTATTCCCAGGCCGAAAGTCAAAACCACAGCACTGCACCAGCTACTAAGAAGGAGAAAAAGTGACTGCTACTGCTGAACCCAGGACAGTTTTGTTACTTTATTTTTAATCCAAGTTGCACATTTTTAAAATTAAAGGTTATAAAATGATGCTATCTTACCTGCCTGAACAGTGACTGGGCAGTTGTCTGTATCACCTTCTCACCTCCTTGTTTGAACAAAGTACTGTCCATGTTCAGCTCAGACTTACCTCCTCATCCCTGAAGAATGCATGTCCCTGGCAATAGCAGAATTTCTAGTGGCAAATGAAAGATTCCGACAAATACGTTACCTTCTGGTGAGAGATGCAAAGCACTACATGATGTTTGATTGATAAGGTATTCCACCCTACAACAATAACTGTATAGATGCTGACAAAGTTATTTTCTGCATCTCTTAATGACCATGAAATAATGCTTTTAAAATATCAAGACTTAGCCATGACCTTAACCAGCGTAAAGCCCGAGCCAGTTTAATGAGTTACTCCTAATCTAACTCGAGTAATGAATGCCAGAATGGAAGGCCTTACCCAAAGTTTGTACATGACTCTATTCCTATCAAAGGACAGTGGAGCAGGTTTGTTTTTTTCTGCTGAACTGTAAAGATTTTCCACATTTTAACATTAAGTACTGCAGCACAGATATCAGTAAATGTAAAGATGTTCTAAATAAGCAGTTTCTAGAAATTTATGTTCATTAGCTGATCTCAGTTGTAGGTTTCCTGCTTTTTCTTGACCATATACATACCCAGACAAATTTCCCATAAGGTGGCAAACTGTTCAAGCATTGCCATTCACCTACATGGGCTTGGAACAGGATGCCATGTTAGCTTACGGATAGCCGGATGCATCCTTTTCTTTCTTATGAGGATGAAAATCTGATGAGTCCTTAGGAAAAAGCTTTGGGAAAAGTTACATTGAGACTGTAAATGTGATAATGGCAAATTAACAAGAAAGTTGAGTGCATTTCACAGGAGGGAAGGGCACCATACCTTCCAACTGTAAGTAAGAATTCTTCAGAGGTGATCACACTCCATAGTTAGAAGCATATTCCTGCAGGATTTTCTTACCCATGTCATTCTACCTGTACAGAACTTCCGTGGGACCCTGACTTTCATATGGACACTAACCAGTGTTTTCCTTACTACGAAAGTTCTGGCTACCTTCCCATCCTCAGTGCCAAGCAACTTCAACAGCGTGAAGTGCAAAGTTTAAAAAGAACAAGAAGTAGCAAGCCAGATGATAGAAATCTGGAAAACCAACACTGTTCCTAAAGTTATAATTTTAAAAGTTGATAAAGAAATCAGAAACAATCCTCTCCACCCCACAAGAAGACACTCACTTCTCTGGGCAGAGCAGGGTCAGCCAGTCACACTGTAACTCGTGTGTGTTTCGGAAAGCACCTTGTAAATGTAATTCCTGCATTGATCTGAAGGAGCAAACTTGAACTCTTATTCTCAGAAGTCCCTAGCATCAGCTGCAAGAAGGTGTCCCCCAGATTCAAATGAAACAGGGGTTTTGCAAGTAAAAATTCTGAAGATGTGAGATAAATATGAGACTTTAGGAAAGAATTCAGTAACAAATAGTCCACTCATAGGAATGTAAAGCTATAAACAGACCAGTAGTTTTCTGATACCACAGTTACTTAATTACAAAACACACAAGTGCAATAAAGAGCACAATATGAATGTTAGCCCACATGACATAAAATGTTTAAGATGATGTTATATTTGTAAACAGGACACTAGGTAGATTACCACAAAGCAAATTCAATTAGAGACAGAGTGACCTTTTACTGCTTATGCTCAAAAGCAGCATAAGGAACATTTAATGAACATATTTATATTTAATGAACATATTTAAATGTTCATTTATAATGAACATTTAAGGAATGTATAATGAACATTTAGCTATCTCTACTTTGTTGCTGCTTTCTAGCATTATCTAAATGAACATGTCTTTTCTATATTGCAAATGAATTTGGATGTCTGTAGCCTTTCAACAGAGAGATTCCCCTTTCTAAGCTCAGTGTTCGGACTATTGTCAATGAGGTCATACGTATGTTCTTAGTAACATAATGGTAGCTTCAGCTTAACCATCAAGATATTGATTTCACCCTTGGGGAAACTACCAAGCTGGGCATCACTAAAATAACATTTGGCACTTAACAGTGATTGCAGTAATGCAATGTCTCCTCTGGTGCACCAGAGAACAGCATTCCCCCTTACTGTCCTTCCCATAGTGAAAGCTGTGTGTTAAGTGGTGCCTGCTGCAGGTGACAATCCATACATTAGTTCACCTTAGTACATTTGAAATCAAAATTACAACCTAGGCTAAGGTGTGGTTTCTTCTAGAAACAAAGGAGAAGTCCTTTAAAAAACTGTACTGGCTTCACCTAAGAAAAATAACTATCATTTATGCATAAAAACTAATGAGTACCGCGTGATCAAGATCTGTTTTATCTCTCTTTTATGTGATAAAGTGCTATAACCCCTTCACATCATGCTGGTAAATTGGCTCAGTAATGACTCAGAACATGCTACCTGTGCTTCCCACCCAGCAGCTGAGTTTTACTACAAGTCCTGTAATTGGAGATACAATTTTCCAGCTAGGCTTTCTTTTGTAACAAAGGTTTTGCTCTTGTGAATATCTTGCACTTGCTTTGTCTTAAAATGTAGTGGTTGGCATATACAGTATGTGCTTCGGAATAATATCCTTCAGTATAGCAAATGCAGCGAAACATACAGTGTCAGGAAGTGGCTTGTTGAGAGCAGGGGCCTGTTTTCATTAACATGGGAGAAAGGCGCTTTGCTGTGCAGCATTGGATAGGCTTCAGGTACAGCTGCCTGACTCAATGCTGTGAGCGGAACAATGAGCAGAAATTAGTCAAGGGACTTAATTATAGGAAAGCAAGGTGTGGGGGATGGGAGGCAACCCTGGGGAGGGCCTGTGATTGGTGGCATGTTCAGTCAGGCTGTGCCGGCCACCTGCTCTTTGGGAATGCAGTCAGAAAGCCTGGACGGTTGGTTAGTTGAGGAATACCCCTGCCAAGCACCCAGGCTGCACCTGGAGGGGCGGAGGGGGTTAATGAGTCCCTCTGGTCCCAACAGAGCGGGTGACAAGAATGCTGGGGAAAAGCATGAACTCACTGTGGGTACTCAGCAGAGACCTAAAGGAAAGCTCTCCCTCCTCCTGGAGATCTCCAGCTGAGCACAGGGCCAGGAGGCGGAAGGGGAATGGTTTTGCTACTCTCCAGGACAAGGAGACCATATATGTACATCATCTTGGGGTCATTGTTAAAAGCAACATCTCCCTCTCACTCCTCATACAAGTGTGTTCAAGGCAGGAATAGCTAAACTTTTCTCCAACTAAGGCATTTCTAGCTTGTGAGGGACTGGAGACTAGGTTTCCAAGGGGGATGAAGGGTACTAAAGAAGGCACTTCACCATGGGTTCCTATGGACCTTAGTTGCTCCAGCCCTGACATGATGATTGCTCAGACAGCATATAAGCTAGTTTGCTCCTGAGCTGTTTTGTGTTGTGGATCGATGAACTCCTCCCAGAAACCCAGAACTGGTGGATGAGGACTTCGCTCCAGGATTTGCTCCATGCAGCCCACGAGGATGTGGGCTGTGAAAGGCTTCACCACCTCAGCTCAACAGCCTTTCAACATTATCTGTGTAAGTCTTGGGCTCCCCAATGTCCCATGCATGCACGACAAATTGCTGCTTTCCTGAGACAAAAACACTATGCTTGTGGGTTGGTAAGGCTCTGTCTTTAAATATATGTCTTATTTTGTATTGGTACTAAGAACAACTAGCATGTTGCAGTTGGCACAGAGGGCAAAGCTGGGGCTGAAGTGGTCAAAGTTATCCCAGATGCCCTCTAGAGTCCATCACTGGCTGGAGGATGGACATGGATCTTACCAGCAGCTCCTCTCTCATCATAGGTAACCCTGACTGTGCAATGTAAACCATGTGGATAAACAGTCCCAGTACAGTGGCATTGCAATCATCTATCACCTGTGTGACCACAATGAATTTTTTCAGCCATTAAATCAATGGCTTTATTGAGTCTGACATTTTTTTTACAGAAAAGTGCCTTTGAAGTGTTGGTGATGTGGCTCAAAGGGGGTTCTCAGTTCCCAGCCAGGCACCTTATAGGTGACCTTCCATCTCTGTACATTTTGCATCCTGGGTTGAAGATCTCACATGGTTAGTCCCAGCAGCGACAGACACTGGTGTCCGTAACCCCAAACCTTCTCTGTAAAAGGGAAAGACTGCTGAGGGCTGCAATCAAAACTGAGGTTATTTAGCACATGGGGCTGTGTTGGGGAAAGCTAAAAGCAAGTGTAGTCTGCATATCTAGGAGCCAGAGTTGCACCCTCTTAGGTAGTACCCCTCATGCAAGTGTGCCCTATCTCAGCTGAGCTCCCCCAGGCTGAGGCTCTCTCAGTGAAGGGCTCCTTTTATCAAGTTCGAAGAAGCTGTGGGTGCAAGCAGGGTGGGAGCAGCTTTGCCAGGGAGTCATGATGGACGTGTGCTGCCTTTTTATGGTGTGCTTTGTTGTGTTCCCTGCAGAGCGCAGCACAGGCAGTGAGGACACAAGGGCACACTGGCAAATGAATATGAAGGGCACTGGGAAGGTGACAAAGTTTGTTCTGGGTTTTGCTGCAGTTGGCCTGCTCCAGGGAGGCTGATCATGAAGAGCGTGAGCATGAGTCACCCTGCACCAGCTAATTGGAGGCTCCAGGCTCCCTTCATGGGTAATAAAGACTGCATAGATGTAGCCTAAATGTCTCTGTAAGCATCAGCACTCAACTGTCAGTCAACACTGCTACTCACAACTTGTCATTTGACAAAGTAAATTCTTCTGAATCTGATTTTCCAATAAAAGCTTCTAAATCTGTACCTGTTTTTTTCTTGCTGGGGGGTAGACATCCAAATGGTATTCTGTCCAGGGAGAAATCCGTGACTAAGTCTTCCTGGAATTCACAAAATATATCTTCCTACTTATTCCACTTTGCACGCACATACGCTGAGCCTGCTGACACAAGGGGTGTGGATTCGTGGAAAGGGGGAAATGAGACTGTAGCAATATCACCTGATTTCATCTGTTACTGAGTACCTCCTCAGAAAGGCCCAAGGACAGGGTGTGCTCACAGCTGGAGTGCCCAGGGATCCTGTCTGGAGCATCCATCACAGTCAGGAGCCTGTACCTGGCAGGGTCAGCTGCTGCCCAGACAAGAATCCGTGTCTCTGGGTATTCTGAAAGAAAGGCTCTGCCATCGAGATGGCTGGTCCCCTGGCAAGTAGGAGTCACAGCTTTTCTCCACACTAGTTATTTGAAAGAGAGTTTAGACTACAAGGCTCAGGACAGTGTTCATGAGTCAATAAGTCATGAATTTTCCCTGAAAATCTTAAATCAAAAAAACCCCTCCCTGCCAACTCTACTATAGATCAACATTTAGATCAATACAGTAAAATAATTGCTTCAAATTCACGTTTCTCTATTTAACATGGTTCTGACCAGTTCCCATTTTGTAATAAAAATGCTCACCAAGACTGCTGCAGATAGCGTCTGCTTGATTTATATTGATCTGAACTTCCCTATAAATTTGTGGGGAAAGCCCATGCTTGTAGCATCATTACAGGCAGGTAGAAGGGGAGGAAAGGCAGAGGGTAGCTAAAAAAAAAAGACTTCAGATTTACTGTGCTAAAAATACTGGAAGTGGCATTCTGATCTTGCAGGTTTGATGGAACTAAAGGGAAGTTTCAGTAGCGTTTAGTGGTTTGAGTGAAAAGGAATGAAGACTGTGGATTTTTTAACAAAAGCTTCCCTATTTCATGTGTTAATTAATAATTGATGCTACCTAGTTAATAAAACCTAAAATAAAAATAAATTATTAAAAATAAAATACCTGTTAATAAAACCAAACAGAAAACACAGAGCTTTGAAAAGGGCTTCTTGAAATTCTTTCACTCTCTGTTCATACTGAGGTTTTTTTGCCCTACGTAATCTCACCATTTCTTCAGCTCTTCACTCATCCTGATCTCCCTAGTCTGCAGGGTTTTTTTAGCCTTTACTCCTGATGGAAAAAAGGGAATTCCTAGGGGAAGGGACAGTCTTTTGCTATTCATTAGGACAGAGCCTCGCTCAGTCACAGGGATCCTGATCTAGAAGCATGACCTGTAGCTGCTCTCCCAGTGGCAATGACTCAAAGAGTCACCCTTATCTCTGGGCTGGGGATCACATCGTGCTGAGTCTCTACATGGTGCTGTGCACCACTGTCCTGTCTGCAGTGTTGCAAGTACTGCAAGCAGATAGTACTAAAGGGCAATCAGCATCTCCTCATTGAAGTCTGTAACTCCATATGTGCAGAAGTCATCTCTTAAAAGAACACTAAATATTGTCTTTCATCTTACTTCATAGCCGCAGGTCTGAGCAGCTGCATCTCAGCCATCACAGGGAGGGCTCACACGGGGGGCTTCATAAAAGTACTGCTGCAATCTAAAGAGAAAAAGATGTTGCTATTCTCACTCCCACTCCTTCATAGTGTGAAAATTCAGGCCTGTTGACATCCAAAGGCAAACATAAATTACATACATTTGTTAATTATTCCTTTGTTCACTTTTACTTTTGCTGGAAATATTCTTATACTGCTACGTTATTACTCTCAGTAATGTTTGATGCCAAATCTGATACGGATCTCTGGTGTGACTTGTATAATTCATACTTTATCTTTCTTCAGACAATGACATTAATATTTTTCCTCTTCATTGCAATGGAACATATTTTCAAACACTTATATAATGTTTCACTTTTGTCTTGGAAATCTTTTTAAAGTGAAGCTAAAGCTTTTGCTGGGACATCAACTTTCAATCTAAACCTATGTCTAAGACCTTTAGGCATCCTTTTCATGCTGAACATCATTCAATTTCTCCTTTCTGGATAAACTCCACCCAGAACCTGTCTGGTGAAAAATGGTGAGTAAATAAAATCTAAGTGTCTGAGATGGGTCTTATATGCAGCCCTTCAATGGTAAAGTAAAGGTAGTTCTTCAGTCATGCTGACTTCATTCCTTTGGGGTTTTTCCATTCCCTTAGACGCGTGGTACACTCTGTCTTTCCTTTTTCTGATGCAATGCAGCCTACATTATTGAAACACTCCATTGCTGATTTACTAATTAGCCTTTATTACCAGAATTGGTCTGACCTTATCTACCTTCAGTACTATTCTTCCTGGCTCTGTTCCTCCAGAGCATTCTCATCTATTCCCATGTACAACGTGCATTCAGGAGCTTGTTTGGGTTATGAGTCAGAAGATAAGCCCGTCTCCCAGTCTCCAGCTGTAGCTGGAAGGCTCTTGAGGCTGCAATCTCCAATATTCTTTACAGTAATTGTTATTTTCTTTACAAAGTAGATTGAGGGATCAATATCTAAAAGCAGTAGAGATATTATTATAATTTGCCTGGCATTTTTAATCCAGACTATAGACTACAGAGAAAATTTTACAGGCATAGAAGTGCATACCCTGAACATCACAATGTTTTCTCTGCTATTAAGCACAGTGGGAGTGCCAAGAGTCCCCAGCATGAGGTGAAGAGTCTCTGGAGGGTGGGTAAGGTTTGTTCCACCATGTACTTCTTACTCTGAGAAGCATGACAGAGGCTGGTGGGAAGCTGTTGTCCCACCTTCTCCTTCCTGAGCAGCTGTGCCAACACTGTCATGACATAAATGATCAAAATAACATTAACTTTAAACCAAACACTAATCAATCCAGAAAACCTCTCTGTTGGAGTAGGCAGCTGTAAGCTGCAGTTTCTCAAAAACACGTTTATCTGCTCACCAGCTTAGGTGATGTGTAGGAAGCCTGCCCAAGGGGGCTGATTCACTAGCAATCATCAAGATTACACCAGATTACAGTCAAGTGTAGTTGAAAGGCTAGGACTGCTGTCAGAAACTGATGAGTTCAGCCACACAATAAAATGGGTGCTACCACAGAGTGACATGCAGAGCACATGGGAGGCTGCTGGTACTTGTGGTTTCATATAGGCAAATAGGCTGGAGTGTTTCTCTAAGATGCTCTTTTGAGTCCGTAGGACTTATCTGATTTCTTCAGACCCCTGAGCCTGCTGCCTTCAGTGGAGCAGCAGCACCTTACAAGAGTTCAGGGCCTAAGCAAGAGGAATTATATGTTGTTAGATCACTATTCATATCCTGCACTTTAGGAATGTCACACTACACATGCATAGCAGCATGGCAGCCTTAACGTTTTGCTACCCAGATGAAATGTAGGAGGAATTCCCTGCATTATATGAATCTGACTACATCGCTCTAATCACAACATGATTTATCATAGAGATTTGGAAATGAATTTCTGTAAAACACATTTTTGCCTTGATAATGGAGCCATTTTCCACAAAGTGGGAAGCACTTCTTAAGGCTCTCTGCCTTTTACTCCCCTTCATAATAGACAGATTCATTTTAGACTATTTTTTTTAGTATGTTTATCGTATTTTTTAAGCACAATGCATAGCACTTAACACTGTACAAACCTATCGTGTAATGTTGTCTCCCGCAACATTGGTTACATTCGTTATATAATTGTTATATTATAGACTTCAGAGATAGCTGGTACACGGACTATTCTATAGGCAAAAAGGCCAAACTGTTTCCTTATGAGGCATTGTTAAATTATCGACAGCATAGAATTGCCCAGTTATGAGCAGGCTGGGGCGTGTTGTAGTGTTTGGAATAACACCTTCAATTTTCCCTGTAGGTTTTGTCCTGAGAGAAGATGGTGCAGTCATTATTCATTCTCTTTATAAAGCTATAGCAATTTTGCACTCAGCCCCTCAGCTGAGGGAGCAGAAGGGGACTGTGGTCTTTATTCAGATGTAGCCATTTTTCAGGAAAATACAGCTGACAATGACAGAAGACTTCCCAATACAGTACACAGATCATGGATGAAAAAAACCTCCCAAAAATCCAAAGTGCTCCAAACAGTCCAACCAACCCTCCTCAAACAAAGAAAGTGGTTCTTGTGGTAGCTACCAATTTCCTGTTCCCAAGCAGATGCTTTTGAAAAGAGATGAATTTACCAATTATTTTGGCAAAACTATGTTTTCGTGATTGTGCTAGTAAAACTGGAAGACTGCAAGAGGCTGGCTAAAAAAGAAAGCAAATGTAAGAACTGGCTGTAATGTTAGCATGGTGGGAAAGGCCATCACCTGCATCAGTAGCATTCAGCATTGGCAGACTAGGAGGCTCCATCCAAATTCCTAGAAATGATCAAAAACCATACTCAGTTCCCCAAAGACATAAACCAGCAATCTATCTTTCAGTGGCAGTGCTCACAGAGAAGGGAGACTGATCAAACTGCAGTGCATGCAGAAGGACTGACTTGAGCAAGAAGCAGCTTGGAAAAGGTGAAGCAGTTTTGACTAGATTCATAATCAGCATGAAAAGCAACACTATTCAAAGTAAAACAATCCAAGCAGCCATTTAAATCCACCAGGACTGATTGTCTTGGGCAGGGCTAATGGGCAATTTTCCACTTGAAGAAAATGTGGTGGTCTAAACAGGGAAAGCATGCACAAAAAGAGAGGAGACAAGCTGCAGAGAAAACACTAGGAATGCCATGATGGAAAAACTGTACCAACACGGGAAAAAAAGGAGCAAAATAACAGAAACAAGTAGGCATCCAAGGAGTGAGTACTTGTACATATGCAACACAAAACAGCAAAGGAAACCACCAAACACAAGTGAACAGAAGATGCCTGTAAAGCTCAGCGGAGTATCAGATGCAAGAGAAGGGCTGAAGCCTGGGATAAACCAGAAGTCAAAAGCCAAACAGACAGTGGGACATGGCTTCCTATTTTATGTCATGAAGGTACCCTGAGCCTTTTGCAAGGAAAGAAAGTGAAATTGCAACTAGCCAAAGCAAATTAAAATCATATTATGGCATGCTTACAAAACCAGAAACAAAGAGTAGCTTGAAAGCACGGTGTAGGGAAAGAAGAAGGCTGGCATTTCAGGTAGAGGACAAAGACAACAAAGAAGCCTCTGCTTTTATGAAAATGTGACCCTAACAACCCTGAAGCCAAAAGAAATGTTTCCCTCATAGACAAATGGCAAACTGAAGGTGTAGCAGGAGGAATTAAATGTTCTGTTCCATCAAGGCAGATAGAAGGCTTGTAAATTGCTATTATGTTGGGGTTTTTTTTGATGTACCAGGATGTCTTCCAGACTTGTTACATGTGATAATAGATAAAAAAGTTTGGCTATTATAGGAACTGATTCCCAGAAAATCAGTTCCATTACAAGAGCAGAACAACTAACAATGGGAGCCACAAAGAAAATGGAAAAGGAGATTGTATTGTTACAGAAGCCTATTGTTGCAAGAGTTGGATGAGTAGCATGCTTCTTGCTTAGAAATCAGACACACTATTTGCCAGAGACCCTTATGCTTCAAACAAAGCATTAAAAGGACTCAACATCAAAGGCATGCAAAAGGAGAAATATAAACTGACTTGACATCAGTGAAACATCATTGGCAGGCAGTGCCAATGATAGATATTAGTAAATGTCATCAGAGCTACTTCACCATATTTGGGATGTCATCAGGTTGATACAAATGGCAAAGAATGACATTTGGGTAAAAACTAAGGGCAAGACTTTCAGTGCTACCAAAAAGTTGCAAAACCAAGATTCTTAGGAAGTCGCATCATAGCAGATGAGGTTTTGGTGGCACAGATACAATGATAGTTTAGGGAAGGCTGCTGCAAATCATGGCAGAAATCCTTACTGTCTTCTGGGATCACCCAGGAGTGCAGGACTGCAATTGGAAGTGGTGTCACATGCAGAAATCCACTGATCACACAAGGTCCATGACCTTGCTTTGGAGAGACAGAAGTAACAAAACACCATGCTGGAGGGATTCAGTCATTTTACAGGCTAGTAGCACTGCTAAACATACTACACATTTTTTTTTTCCCTGGAACCATTAGGTTTAAGTAAACTTTCATGATCACTATTATACAAATGTGCTATATAGTTACTTCAACATGGCGTAGCTATCCCAAATGTCACAGACTGCCTACCCATCCCGAAATATTGCGATATCTACAGAAAGATGTGACAGAGGCTTCAGAAGTGGCATTAGGTGGCTTCTGTGTTCAAGGCCACACTGAAACAGGGTCTTGCAGGACTGTGTACATGTGAAAAGTACACGGGAAATACATCCAGTGTGTCCAGCTGTGGGAAACCTTCAAATAGAAGTGACCACAAATGACTAGATAAATTTTTTAAAGCCATTATTGTCAGCTTCTGGAAGCTTTCATTACTTGCCACTGATACTGCAGAGCTGGCATTTAAATATATACTTTAGGAGGCTGAGATGTACCTAGCTGGCTTCTTTTCCAAAGGGAATCGTAACATGAAGCATGGCAGTTCACCAAAAATATGACATCATCTTCTTGAAAGAAATACAGGCAACTGAATGACACAGAAAACATCTATCAATGTAGTTATGAGATAATTTCAAGACAGAGGTTAGAAAGAGTCTGAGAACAAGCTATATAAAACAACAAACTGCAAGTGTTCATATCAATTGCTCTGTCGGGAGGGTGAACAATTGGGGCAAGGCATGATCTGCCTCTGAAGACTAGTGAGATGGAGTGGACGGACCATGACGACATCATATGCAGAATCAGGCATATCACAGCAAAAGTTTTCTTCAGGACACATTCGTGCCAATCTGGAATAAAAAGCAGAGATGCCATAGCCAGTGGACCGTAAGAGCCTGTGGTCACTGCAGATATTTGTGGGAAAATTCAAAAGCAATTAAAGTAAACCACTTTCCTAACAGACCTGTCAGCATTGCAGGGATGGAATTTTTCATTGCCATCATCTCGTGTGCTTCCAATAAAAACTGCTGCTTGCACTCCTAGGGACTAGAGATACGGACAATGTAAGCACAGCAACTGTTCTGGACAACGCAAGTAAGATGCGGCAGGTCTGTAAGCTCATGGTGTGGTTTCATAAGTGAAATTGAGGTTACATAAAGCTTCATTCAGGTTACCTGTGTCTAAGAGGTCAATATCAGATCACCACTACTGGAAGAGGGCTAGAAATTTTTTCTCATGTCCAGCACAAAGTTATGTGATTACCACAATTTGCCATTTCTGCAGCAAAATTTACTGACGGCATTTGATGTTCCTTGCGAAAACCATAGGAGAAAAACACAAAAGTAAAAAAGGGAATTGGTAGTCCAAAGATGGGGCTCCCATTCTTGACTCTGGTGGATTCAGCATTCAAGTTCTTTACTCAGCAGTGAAGAAGGATTTTTATCTGAGTCTTCCATATTCCAGGAGAACATCTTTGACCAGAAACATATTCTGTTCTGAGATCACTTGGCTTTTCTCATGAGTTTCTTTCCCTTAATCCTTCATGTTTCTGCTATTTTGGGGGGAAAATGAGGGGAGGAAATTACTATTTTTATTAAAGATATGATGCAGAAAATCAATGTGATCAGTGTCCATAGGGGAATGGCAGGCCATATGATACTCCTCCAAGCACTCTCTCATCCTTCACTACTTCAGCTCAGGGGATACCCTGACTTAGATGTGCCTCTGCCTATTAGTTTTTTTCTTGTCCAGTGTCTTTCTGAGTCCCTGTTAACCTTCAGTAGTGATTTCTTTGTCTCACTCTTGTTTTATGCTTGCACACTGAGCACAGCCAGCTGTCTTAAGCTTTTGCTTGATTTCTGTATATGGAGAGTTATAAAACAGCCTTTTAAGTAAAGAAAATCCTCGAAGTGGCACAAAGCTCATGGTCTGTAGCTACATTAATTTATAGAAAAGTCCTTGTTAAAGACAAAAAAAATAAAACACTGTAGAGTTTTCATTTTATCAGATCTTTATACCAGTAGCATCACTGCAAATTTAGATCCTATCCCCACTAAAGATAGCTTTAAAAATTTATATACTGAATGGAAACTTACATTCAGCAAGATGTATGATTAAATGACACTAATGTCTTCCTCATTAATTTCTTCAGTGCTCCTGAACATGAGCCTCACACTGCATTTTTCTAAGAAGTCCTGAACTCTAGCTTATGTTTGCACTGGCCACCACTCATCATCTGTAGGCATGTGAAGCTCCTTTCTAAATCTGCCTACATACCTCCTTTAGTGATAGCCAGAATGGGTCTGGGCTGAGCACAGAGTCTGGCTGGGCACATTCTTCCCCACGCCACTCATTCTGCTCCACTTGTGCCTCTTCTCCCAGGGAAGTCTGTGGGTAAGTTTTGAACCAGAAGGGAGTTAGGGCTGACATTAAGAGTTCAAAAGCCAGAATCATCTGCCATTGCAGAGAAGTATTATTGATCTCTGTTCATGGCACAGAGATGCTAATAACTACTCAGGGGCAGGATTTTTTGTTTTCTCAACCTGTGGGAGTTTTTAAGCTTCCACAATTTTTCTGTCTCTTTTATCAAGGCATGAAGTTGAAATACTGAAAGCCAAGTCAAATCCACTTCCTTTCCTTCCTTCTGGGTCTTGTTGTTCAAACTGTCTTTCATTTTCAAATGTATTCTTCTGTATTCTAATTTTCCTTTGGGAAGAAGTCATATGTCATACTTAATCTGCTCCCTTTTTCCCACTGCCCTCCAGAAGCAAATGCGCACACCTCTGGCTGTGCCCTCTCACCACATCCCTATGAACAGTGGGGCTGAGCTAGTGTAGAAGTCCCCAGTACTCTCCCTCTTACTGCTACTATAGTACCTATCCAACACGACATCTACAGACTTTAGCCAAGGCTCACAACACTTGTTCTTGAGCAAGCAAGCATATTAACAGATAAGCGTATTAACAGATAGGTGTATTAACTCCACAGGGCCATACCTAATTTCTTTGCTCCTATTATGTCTCTTTTAACGGCAGGACACAGCAGGCCAGGCCATTTAGTCCAGTTCAGACCCCTAGGTTGCACCTTTGTTTGCCACAGCAATGGCAGCAGTATTAGTCGTTTAGTATTATTACTGCAGGAGCTGGCGGTCTTTTTTGTACCATTGGAACCACCATGCCAAGGACAGAACAGCCACAAAGCGAACAGGAGATTGCTGCCTTCAGGGAGACTGCAGCATAGCAGAAAGAGAAGGGCCGGGGCAGATGGAAGAGCACAGGAAGCAGTAGGGTGGCACTTTGCTAAAACGATGGCTTATTCACACTCACAGCAGCACACAGGCAGTCTAATATTCTCAGGTTGCCCATGGACAACTGCAACAACAACCATGCATCCTTCACCTGCGAACAACCACAAAGCCAGCCTTGTGGTTCTTCCAGCTATCACCTGAGTACACAAAAATCAACCAGCAGAACCAGAAGTCTGCTTTAATCCAGACTTATGGATGCAGAAATGTGAGCAAATGAGCAGGGCTTGTACCCAGGGATGTGCTAAGCTCTCTGCAGCCCCAGCCACCTTGTCACCATGAATGCTTGAAAAATATCCCAGAGAAAATAACCATGGTTCTACTAAAAGGTCTTCTGGCCTCCTGAGTGCGCCAGGGATGACCAATGCCCTAGCAAATTTTGTCAGTGACACTAGAAATAGCAATTCAGAAAGGAACCTGATTCATTGACATTTATTCTATGAAATCTCACACTGATGCAATTTTGGGTAAATGCACATAGGTGGAGTCAATCCACTTCTACTTCAGGTAAATAGCATTTATTTATTTCCCATGACCACAAATCAGCAGAATGAACCTGCTGCAGCCCTGCATGATATGTCCAGTTAGCTGATCAAGAAGCAAGAGGTAATTTCTGCAAATTGATACGGGTAAGTTTTTAAGCCAGCTCCATTTCTGCAAGAATCCCAGAAGGCTGAAACTGCAACATGAGATAGGCAGAAGGAATGACAACAAAATAAAACAGGCAGTAACTGGAGACTCAGTAAAAACCTGATAGACACTGAACGGCTTTGTGCAGTGTTTGTAATGCCTTGGC
The DNA here is from genome assembly GCF_963264785.1 of Psittacula echo. Taxonomy (NCBI): domain Eukaryota; kingdom Metazoa; phylum Chordata; class Aves; order Psittaciformes; family Psittacidae; genus Psittacula; species Psittacula echo. Next base: position 25,287,869 of record NC_137742.1, on the reverse strand, counting down.
TTAGTGCTATGACTTAGCAGACAGCATGGGAAAGCTCTGAGCCTTGCATCTCTGGCTCTGATCCAGATCAGCCCCTGATGTGAAGAAATCCCTGGCAGAAGCTGTAAAGAGCAGTGAGGACAAGGACACGGCAGTGGGGTCCCCTCTCCAGACCTGGTGCCATGGTGGCTCCCAGCAGGAACACACAATATGTGGAGCGTCAATATAACACAGTGTTGAGCTGCTGAGTGAGGGGAAGACGACACTGTGCTCCTTCAGCATTGCTCTAGCTTCTTCCTGATCCTCCTGATAGATGAGGAAGTGCCATAATTCAACATTAGGGTGCTGCACCTCCCCGATGCACTATTAACACTTCAAACACAGAAGTGAGCTCCAGTGTTTGCATGCAAGGCTGCTGGGCTAACAGCAGCAGTGCACGCTCTCATCTCTCAAATCAGTCTTCAGCAGAGTTTTAATTTATTTGCTCGGAACTATTTATCTACCTTTTTAAACCTTACACAAACAAGGCTTCAGCAATTTGAAAGGTTTTAAACCATTTCCACATCCCCATTTCATTCCAATGTTGAAAGAACGATACCTCATATGCATTATTGAACACCAAAGATGGGAACAGAATTGAAAACCAGACAAGCTAAAGCTGAACAAAATATACTTGGCAGTCTATATGTTACGTTTTTGCTCAGCTCAGAAAGACCCAGAAGAAATTGCCCCATGATACCCTACTTGTGTTATGTACCATTTAGAAATCAGAACCTAAGGAACAGCTTTAGCAATGTTTTGTCAGCAGATAAGCTGGCTAAATGTTAACCATTTTTTGCAATCCGTAATCAGAGGTTTCCATTCATACAGCTGCTCTGTACTCTGAACCTTGAGTTAATGTGTCGCTGTTTTACAGGAAAGTTTTGCTCACATTGCTTTTGTATTCTGCAGACTTCACAATGTGAGCTCCTGCTGCCAGCTCAGGAGGCAACCTGATGCTGCCTCTGCTTAGGTCATGTTAGTTAACAAGTTCACATCAGGTCCAGTTTTTAGCTTGTTGAGCACAACTTGTGGTTTCCAGATGAAGAGGACCATCCTGAAAGCAGAGGTTTACAGTCTGAGAGAAAGTGCTGTGATTTGGAAAGTCACATTAGATAGACAAAAATAGCTCCAAATCCTGTACAGGAGTGAAACAAGCCTGAAGCAGACTCCTTGCCTGGGAAAGCAGACCCTGACAGTACAGCATCTACAAGTCCTCAAGAGTCTTCCTCCATGAAAAAAGTAGAAAATGGGACATTTTGATGTTTATGGATTGTGTATCAATGTGGTCTATTTTTTAAATGTGAAAAAGAGAGTCACATTAGCTCATCATTTATTGGTCCTACTTATTAAAAAATGAACAGAGATAAGGGACATAATAGCAGCAGAAGTGTTAGATTTGCACTGCAAATCTTGAGTTGGTAATTTAGGATTGTTTTGTGATTTTTCAGCAGTGCGGAGCTGAAGTTAAACTGATGCAGTTGAACTGGTTGCAGGACAGATGCAGAGTCCTGGGGTAAAAATGTTCTTGCAGAACAGCTTGGTGGCTCCGTGGTCTGTCATAGTGGGGTGAGGAAGACCGGAGTATCTGAAGAGGAAAAAGCATATAATAATTCTGTCTGTCCTGGACTGCCTGGATTTTGAGAATGTTTTGTGAGCAGTGCTAGGCCAGCATCCCCACATGGCAGAGCCATGCTCTCTCTTCCGCTCCCGGATTCTGCAGCTCTAGGACTTGCTGAGCTACAGCAAGAACTTGGAACAAGTCTTGCTCTTGGTATCCTGGGTAAAGAGACTTTGTTTCGGTGTGCTACTGCAGACTTACCCTGTCTCTTCTCTGTCCTATGAACATAGTTTTATCCCAGCTCCTGTTCAGATATTTTATTTTTCCAGACAAGAAATACAGCTGGGTCACAATTCAGTAAACCACCCCTACCCTACACAATAATTTGTCACATACTTAACTATATCTTTAGCATGGACCTGAAGGGGATGTGAGCCCATACTCAACTTACTGTCCATGCTAAATTATTTTCCTGAGCAAGGACAGCATGAAGGATCAATCTGTAGCTGAACTGGGGCCTTGCCAGATTTTATTTCTGAGATCTCAGATGGTTTTTTTTTTGCTGTTGTTTAGCTTGAAATAACCCAAACTGCATGGCAAGAATTTTACAACACAAAAAAAGATACGTTTTATACTCTGTTATAACTCAATGACAATTAAAATGCTAAAGCTCACTCATTTATTTCTGGTCAGAAAACAGAGATGAACATTTTCAGCTCAAAAAGTGAATGTTTTTCAGACTTACAAAAGGTAAGAACTCAGGCTGACAACTGAGACTCCATTGTGGTCTTTTTGCAGATTTCATCAAAAGTTCCTGGGTGAATTAGTTCTTCTTACATGCAGGCTGAGAAGTAAACTTTTTGTAGAGGTACTTAAGGGTACTGCAAAGCAGTCCTATGAACATAACATCATCAGTACAGGGATTATATTTAATTTTCCCATTGTACAGCTCCAAACACACTCTGACATTAAACAAATAAGGGATGGTAGCAGAGAACAGGGTCAAATATAACCCCACGCTAAAAACAAAACGATGGTGATTACATTAGCTTTGGATTTGAGCACAAATAAAGATACCATTTTCTGACTGTGTTACAGCTGTGGCCAGGATGAGCTCTCCACCAGCTCTCAGCAACCACAGTTCTTGCCTGAGGAGCTAAACGTTAGACTCATGCAATGAACAGCGGTAACATAGAAGCCTCCTGTCTCTCTCCACATCCTTTGAGTGTGCACCACACTGCTAAAGCTCAGTGTTTGCTGCAATATTGGTAACTGGCTATTTATAAGTGTGGACCCCTGCTCCTATTTTGGGTATGAATCCTGACAGAACAGGCTCAGCCCTGTGGGGTGCAGGAGGCAGCAGAGCCTTGGATCAGAGCCTGCCGCCGCCCTACCACCCTGCTCAGCTCCTTTCCAGCCCTAAACATGACACCTCTGCTAAGGCTTTTCACAGAAGTACTGAAGTCCTCCAGTGTCCTTCCTGCCATGGCCATCCTAAACTAGCTGTATCCCAAGTGCCCTTCCCTTCCCAGCCTCCAGGAAGCCTTTTACAGCCTATGTTGTCTCACCTACATGGATGTACTTCTCTCTGGGATCTTTCTGTACTCATGTAAGAGTGGGAAAATAATTTCCTCCTAAGAAATTATATAAACTTTACTTGTAAGTCCCTTGTGACTCACCACCCTCATCAGCAAATTTCTGTTACCATTTTTTATGTTAGATACAATCTAAATCATATATACATGTGTTCTAGGCTTCTGCTATGCAAAGGATTTCCAACATATTGAAGCAAAACCTGATAACTGCTTAGGACTAAGCAGTATTATCTGATTTTTTTTAGTGTCTCAAGAACAGTAATCATACATTACTCTGCAGTAAAGCCATTATATAATGACCCATCTGTGGAAGAAAATTTCCCATGAACCTAGTGGTAAATAGATGACCCACTTTAGCTGCCTATCATTTCCACATGAGGAAGAGAAGCATGGCTATAATGCACAAAACTGCATCTCCAGGCAGGCTGATGAGAAGTAGAAGCACATGGATGGAGACTGGCTTGCTTGAATAATATTTAGCATGGGTAGGCTGCAATGTTATTGTCTGCATCTGTTTAGATTTTCCTCTGTGGTTACTGAGGGGTAGCAGAAGCATATAGTGTCATGTGCAATTACAGAATCCATCCCTCTCCTTGTGGGAGGAGGCAGCACGGCTTTCATTAAACATTTTTTTATCCCAAGCTAAGAACTGTACACAAGCGATCAATAAACTAGAAAGTAAAACATATCTTTTATTCAGATTAATAAAAACTCAAACTGAAGTATAAGCACAAAGGGTCAGACTGTGATGTCCTTATGGCCAGAGAACAGCACTAAATGTGGTTTGGTGGAAGCGCATAGTGGACACAAGGGAGCTAAGAGGTTAGCCAGTGTCAGTAAAGCACCACAGTCAGACAAAATCACAAGAAAAAATAAAAAGAGAGAGACAGTTCCATACTGCCAGGGTTGCATGGAACCGGGTAGGTTTTCCTCTGCTGAGAAATGTTGCCTAATATTCGGTGCCTTGGTACACTGAACCCCCTCTCTCAACAGATTTTCACAAAGATACCGCATTTCAGATGAACCTATCTGAAGCTATATATGTTCCTCTATATTTTTGTTACGTGCATGCATGTTATATACAGCTAAAAGGCATATACTACAGAGTATATAATAGATGTTATCAAATTTACAGTGGCCAGAACAGCCTGTAGAAAAACAGCAGTGATCCAAGCCAGTAAAAGGTAACAAATCTCTTCCTGTGCTTTCAGCACATGGAGAAAGGCTGCAACATCTCAAAACTGAAGTGGCCCTGCAATTCTTGTTTCCTTTGCAACTGCCTGAGTTTCTAAGAGCAGGTTGACTTACTTCTTACTTGTGCCTCTTGCAAGGCAACTGTTGGAGCTGCGCTATGAGGTATTCTTCGAGTTGGATGTACATCCAGATGATGACAAGGTTTTGGTGTGTTTGTTTCAGGGGGTATTTTTGTTTTGCAATTTCCCTCTTTCGGCTTGCAGGTAAGATTTATAGCTTGCTTTGTTTTTATGCAAAAGCAATTATGCATTTCCTTTCTGCATGAAAACTTTCATGTCTCTTTTGTGGCTGCTTTCCTTTTCAGGATGCTGCTTTAGTTTCAAGACGTTCTAGCAATAATAGTTCAAATTTTCAATTGCTGTTCAGCAGTTAGAAGACAGGGGGCACTAGGGCTAGATGCAAGCTGCAGTGCTGATGGGGAAAAGCAGCTGGATAAACAACCGCGACAGTCACCTACTTGCTCCTATGTCAGCAAGATACACACACAACCATGCAGAGAGGATGGACTGGTGAATCTCTCCCTTGATGTGTATCTTCCCATGGAGAAGGCCTTAGAGTGATTATTTGCACGGCTTGATAAACCTTCATCTGTTTGAGGAGCTATTCTCTTCTAACCAAGAGAAGATGTTAAAGCAGGCCCTTAATACACAAACAGTAAACGATGTTAATCTCCTTTGTGCTTATTTTACACCAAACTGACTGCCTGTATTTTGTATGTCAATGACAGACATCCTCCTTTCCTACCCAGCCCACTATGCACCACCGGCAACTGCCGGTACTGCCCCTCAGGGTAACTGATTCATTGAGGAGTCTTTTGAAACTGAGTCCCACAAGCTTTCTCCTTTGCCACAAAGCATACACTCTGATTTATCTTCATGACCATGCACAACTGCAAATATAATTGTCTGTGACAAAAATAACTTCCTAGCACCCAGCCCCAGCTTTCAACTCTGTAGCCATTTCTGAAGTGCAAGCCACACATATTTACAGTTCTGCTGCTGAAAAGCCGGGTTTTGAAGTCAGCATGTCCTTCTGGGTTACAGCATACACAACCCAAAAAAGGCTTTCCTAAAGCTTAACCCTTTCCTAAGACAAAGTCCCCAAGTGAAAAAAGCCAGCAGGAGACCTAAAAAAATAATAGGTCTGGGACACACAGCTGGAGTTCAGTTTGTCTCTCATAATAGCTCCAGGAGCATGCTCCATGTTTGTAAGCATGTGGAAAAGAATTTATGGACACCAGAGTTTTGGGGTGATAGACTTGAAGGCTTGGCAGACATGGTTGGTTAGCGGTAAGGTACTCAGAGGTTGTACAGAGTGAATCTTCACATTCAATGCAGTGCAGCTCCCTGTCCTGCTGCTTACAGTGCACTTTGCAATTGCATCTGCAGTGTCTCTTGCATGAACAGGAATTCTCTTATTTCCACAGATGAGGAAATTGCATCACAGAAGGGCCGAATGATTTTCCTTCAGTCACGCAAAGTCAGAAACAAACTGCAAAGACATCTGATTCATCTTCCTGGCTTGAATCATGAGATGGCAGTTCCTTGGGATGAAGAAAACAGGCCACTTTTTCAATAGCAGGTCATAATTGCTCCACCACAGGGAAGATTGTGAGGCCATAATTATTTGAAACCATTGACATAATTTTGAGAGGTTAATAAAAAGTGAAACATCATTATGAAATGGTTGTTCCAGTCTCTGTTCTTGGTTCTGCCATTAGCACTTCAATCCTCCGCACCTTTCTGAAACCATGGCATTTTTCATCCTTTTCTTAATCTAAGAACTTCATCCACAGGTTCTGTAGATAGATTTGCAATTTTAGACAGATGGTTTTGTGAGGGGTCTTAGAGAATAAATGCAGCGGTCAGATCTTACTGCCCATATATCTGCTTCCAGAACCCAGCATAATTTATCACAATAGAGTGTTAACTCCTGATAAGGGCCAAGATTTGACTAACCAAGTTCTTTGATAAACTCTGAGGAAGAATGCACAGAATACGGTATCATCTTTCTTTCCTTAAGTGCTCAATTTGAATTAGATTTCAAAGAATGTGGGGGGAATAAAGAAAAAAATCCTAAACCCATGACCTAATAAGGAAATAAAAAGAAATGAGTAGAGCAAGGAAGGTTTTTAATAATGTGGAAATCCAGTTCTTCAAGTAGAAAGAAGTTTAATCCATTGTAAAATATTTAAACTAGGAAACATTTTGTAAGAAACATTTCAGATAATTCATTCCATTAAAAAAAAAAGGAATTACCAGAGATGTGTGATGGAAAGCTGGAATGATTCAATACCAGGATAGTGAGGCATTCCTAGTGGGCTCCTGGTTATTTTCTTGGCCCATGCTTTCTAGAATTTCCTGGGTCCATTTTTTTCTATTTCTGTTGCTAGCTGCACAGTAAGCACAACGAGTGAGCATGCTGGGTCAAGGAGGCTATGGAGGTGACAGAAGCAGTTAAGCCTCCAGGGAGGTATCAGCATGTGGAATGGCACCAGGGAACCAGAGCAGTTCCCAGAGGAAAGCAACTCAAGCCAGACAGAGATGAAACAAGGAATGTTTTCAGGGACACTGATGTTTTCCTTGATTGAGCTGACCAGAACTCTGCTAAGTTCTTTGCATCTGAGTGGTGTTGGATACCTAATTTTCACAGCAAAGAAAGATAGCTTTGGGCCTTTATACCGACCCCCTGCCTTGTACTTTTTATTGTGGGATTCTTTTTCCTTCTCATTTTTGTTTTTCTTCCCCTTCTCTATTATTTCTGAGGGAGAGAGAGCAGTGCCATTTCTGTTCCAGAAACTCCAGTCTTTTAAACTCATAGCAGTTCCCCTGGACTCCTAAGAGAACAAAATCAGGACAGTTACCCTGTACTCAGTAGGAGTAGATCAAGGAGACAGATCTAGGGAGCTGCAAGAAGCTCTTTCTGTCTCTGTGCATGTAACTATGCCCCTGACTGCTCTCCAGATGCTGTGGAAATCTCTTTGCAAACTTAGCTATTCAGACCAGAAATAGGCAAGGAATGGAAGAATTACAACAGGATCACTGTTTTGCCTCCTTCCACCACAAAGAGAGGGTCTTCATTTCTAGGGTGTGTAAGCTGTCCAGAGGATAGACTTACATTCAGAAGAGGTCACAGGAAGAGTAATGAAGGCTAGTTTAACTATGAGAGGTTGTAGTCTGAGGCTCCACTGAGGCATGTGAAGTAACAGCAGTGGCCCTACCATTTCTGGGACACGTTTTCCTCTTCGTGTTTTGGTTTCATTTCTCATTGTGTGTGTTAAGGAGGAAAAATCTGGACATCGCTCAGTTGCAAGTAACGTGCTTTATTCACACATGCACCCATGAGTCCTGGTGATTTCTACAGTGTAACAAAAAGAAAATTGGTCAAGGTCTCAAGCTAGTAAAAGGAGTGCAATGTTATAACTTTGTACCATTGGAACAATTGGTGGAAAGTTGTTCCAGGAAAGTATAACTTTCCTGAAGGAAGGGTTTTCTTTTACAACATTCTGTAAATTCTTCTAGTGTAGGGACTACAATGGAAAAGATTTTAAGGAGGCATAAAAGAAATAACTCACCTGTCATATGTAATGCCATTTGTCTTGTAATCACTGAATTCAGGAGCCTTCTTTGCTTGCTTAAAGTTTCTTCTGTGTTCAGTTATTTTAGGAGATGAAGTCATCTACATTAGGCATACACAAAATGATTGAGTCATCTACATTTCCCAGAACCTTTTCGTTCGCCACCCTGTGGCACATTTGCTGCCTGGTGAGACAGTAAAGAACAGTTGACACAAGTGGAATAGAAATCTCTTGCATGCTGCCATAGGATTTTTTCTGGTTTCCTGCTTCCAGATGTGGGGTGTTAAACACATTTTGGGGTTGCCGTTGGAAGCTAAGTGCTCAGCACTCTCAGCTCCTCAGCTGAACCTAATGTCCATCTAATGCTCAGTCTTTAGCTCAGGCAAAACAGCCTGGAGTATCCAGACACCCTGCTGAACTGTAATCTCTTGCAATGCTGCAGAAGCAAACTCCTTTGATATAGAGTTATGTCATGAGGATTTTTGTTTTCTACAGTGTTGTCACTCAGGTATCTTTTATTACTTCCATTTGGTCTTTGCTCAGAGTTCACCCCCTTCATGTTATTGTAGTGCTAACCAGAATTAATGTCTTTTGAAAGTGTCCTTTTCAAAACCTTAAACAGTTTCTGAACTGAAATGAGTATCACATCTCATGAGCAAGCACAGATGTTTTTAAATAGACTAGAGGTATATGCTAACCTGTAAGTGTTACCAAACATGTTGCGATACCATGAGTTTGTCTCAGGGGCTTGCCTGACGGTCAAAAGGTTTAAGAGAAAATATTTATCTGATTGCATCATAATCACATTATTCAGAAGTGCTTTGGAACCAAGCCTAATATATAGGATTAGTCAGGTTCAAAAAGTGCTCCCAGGAGAGTCCAAGCTTTGGTTTAGGAGAACCAGTGTGCCACCTTCTTCATGGTGGTGTTGACAAGCTCTGTCAGTAATGGTGCTCATAGGTATTTTTCATTAGCTATGGTTGGAATAGGTTTGACTTACATGTGGTTACTCTGATTTCTTACAGCTCTTCTCTGCTGCCTGACTCTGTTAATGTGCTGAGATCTGGAAGAGGAAACTCATTCTCTCGTCTGCTTTCAGTGTGGCTGCTCACACATGGAAAGGGCTTCTGCAGTGCCAGAGATGCCTGACACATGCGTCTGCCAGTCCCCCAACACTGTGCAAAGTTGATTTCTGGAGAGACATTGGAGCATTGAGGGCTGACAAGTGGATGTAGAGGTTGGGACAGTCTGGAGTGTGGGAAGAAATTTAGCTGGTACAAAGGGAGAACTGAGACATCTCCCTGCCTTTGACACATCTATGATGGAGGATTTGGGGAACATTTGGAGGATATCTAGATATGCTAATCTTTTTCATGCCTTCTGTTTTATTTTCATTTTCAATATTTAAACCTGATTTTTCCTGCAGGAATGGTTTTGGGACAGCTTGCACTCCAGTGACAGCAGTCTTCTTTGGTATTTAACTATAATTCTTTACCAGCTTTTAGATCCTCCAAGGAGTGGGCAACATTCCCTCAAGGTACGCTTCAGCTGTGAAGCAAAGAAAGGGTATGTGGTAGGTGGAAGATGGAAGAAGAGGTTAACACACAGAAAAGAAGTGTTACTCCGTGGAGTTTTAAGTACAAAGGGAATAGTGCTATACCGTAAAATGAATTTACATCCCTTCATTCATTCTCACTGTAGTATAAAATGCCCTAAATGTCTCTGCGCTTCATTTCTTATTGGAAAGTACATAAAGAAGAACATCAAATGATTAAAAGTGCCCTGGTGCACTAAATAAATAACAACAACAACAAAAATCGGGAAAAAAAAAGACGGCCAAATCTAACACACTAGAATCGTTTTGTGATAAACCAAATTAATTCTTTAGTGTGATGCATTGATGTGTGAGGTTCTTAGCTTATCTGCTGCTAGGAGATTTTATGCTGCCTGCTCCAGCATTATAAATACCAACCAGAAGATGGCTGGTTACTCACATATTTAAGTAGTTACAGAACAGCAAGCTTTTGGGTTTGCTGGATACTTAGGGTGCTTCAGTCTCTTAGGAGACTTAGACTGAAAAGAGTTATACATAGACCCTGAGAGTTCAACGAAAAAATAATGGGACATATACACATCACAAATGAGATTTGGATCTCGCTTAGGCTTGAAAGTATCCAAACAGAAAAGCATATAAGCCTTTTGCATACTTACTAAAGCCTCCAATACGTAATTCATCCTTTCTACTTTGCCCAAATGGAGTTCTTTCTCACATCATCAGACAGATCAACTGAGTCTTTCTTCAGGAGACTTGCTTTTGGGCTGGTGTTCCGGGTTTGGCTGTTAACAGTTATTTTTCTCCTTCTTAGTAAGTAGTGCAGTGCTGTGTTTTTGACTTTATCCTGTGTCCTCTCGCCCTGCAACAGCACTTTGTTTCCTGCAATGCAGGTGACTTAAAGGTCACCTCTGTGACCCAGTATAACCAGTGCTGAATACCTTCCTCAATAACCACTATCTGCCGATAATGTGATGTGCCTGTTACTTTGTGAAAAATAGAAGATTTGTTCATTCAATATCATACGTTTTAGACAGAAGACCTTGTTTGAGATTAAGTAATTAAAATGTAATAACTCCATCATGAATTTCCATTTTGATATAGTGGTGTCTACATGATAGCAAGGACTTGTGGCCCCTACATGACAGCGAAGAAGAAAACACAGACAACATCTTTGATAGCAAAGAGGATGACTGATCACAGAATTCAGTGGAAAGGTGGAGCAATAGGAGTGTTATCAGGCAGAGCAATTAGACAGAAGACCTTGTTTGAGATTAAGTAATTAAAACGTAATAACTCCGTCATGAATTTCCATTTTGATATAGTGGTGTCTACATGATAGCAAGGACTTGTGGCCCCTACATGACAGCGAAGAAGAAAACACAGACAACATCTTTGATAGCAAAGAGGATGACTGATCACAGAATTCAGTGGAAAGGTGGAGCAATAGGAGTGTTATCAGGCAGAGCAATTCAAAGGTAAAATATCCAGAACTGTGAGTTGGAGATTACAGAATTGCCCTGGTATTACAATGCTCCACTACTGTTAATAGGAGGAACAGTTTGATCAGGAGCCTCTAAGAAAAACTAAATTCACAGGCAAAACTTCTCTCTGAAGGACTACCGGTGGCTTTGGCAAATGGGCTGGGGCTGAGCATGCACTAGGAAGAGCAAAAGATGACTCTTCCGTACCAGGTTTAGCTGAGCCAGTGCTCTGTCTGAGCAGTGCTGGAGGGAGGAACACAATCATACAGGTAAAAGAGCTAACGAAGCAATGCTCTGTAGACTGCTGTAGGCCTGGGGTTTAGAAGAGCAACTTAAAATTAATACTTAGGCAAGAAAGTCAGTTTCTAGAAGGAAACCACAGGTTCAGGAAGAGCATAGAAAGTATTGGAGAAAGAGGTGGCTAAGGCATGTCTGCCTCTGCACCGGCACAGCAAGCAGTGAGCAGGCTGAGAGAAGCTCTGGATAAAGACCGTTTTACACCAGCCTCTGTGTGTGAAACCAGCCAGATCATTTTGCCTTTCCTGGGCTTTTTTCTCCTTCTCACTATGGAAAAGTGTCTTGCTCCAGGCCTGCATGGTTCTAGAACAGGAGGGCCTCTGTTTTTCTGGGGCTTCAGGCACCATGGCACCTAATGTGACCTGGCTGTAACAGAAATAACAGAAAAGAGGCCAGGTCCAAGTACAGGCTTGGCAAATGAAGGTAATTACATAGAGAGAAAGTACAAAATGTCCGTTAACAATTACTAGGAAGGAGAAGTGCTCACCAGCTCTGAAATCTCTGCCTCTCCTTCCCTGTGTCCCTCCCTTTTGCTCTTGTCATTCCTCTTGTATTGTGCTTTAACTTTTACAGATATCAGCCAACATCCAGCAGCTAAAATTTACATGTGTCATTCCCAACTGTAGCTTGCACATGGCTACAAACTGCCTCCCTAGCCCTGTTTCCATGGAAATGGAAGTTAGCAGCATGACAATAAAATCAGAGAAAATCGTCAAAAGAGAGCAGTCTAATACCTTTATCTTTCTTCTGCTTAGTAGTAGCAACAAGGCAAATGATTTTTTTCTAGAGCCATTTCCCGTGGTGGTTCTCAAAGTACTTTCCAAACGTAACTGTAGTTAGCATCAAAACATGCCCAAGGTAAATAGTACTCCCATTTCATAATGGGCAATCAGACTTTTTAGTCTTGAAGCTCCCTTACCAGGTACTTATAGAGCCCTTGTCTCAGACATTTTAGGCATTGCATAGCAGGGTCACATAGCGTGTGACATGACAGCACCGTGCTAATGTGTTCAGAAATAGACCGCAGGGCTGCCCATCACATCACTTTTCTCCAAGAAGAATCTTCTTCCTAGGTGTAGAAGGAAGTAAAATAGCCTTTCCTGGCTTCCTGGGATTACAGATTCAAATTGAATACCACCGAAAGGTAACAAAAGGTGTCTGGCTTTCATTCTCACTTCCATTCTCAGAAAAAAATCAAATTGGAGAACAGCGAAGCCTTTCAAGCATCTTTAAAACAATTGCCTAGATTGTGTTCCTGACCTTCTTACTTCCATTTCCATGGAAACAGAGGAGGGAAAAAAATGCAGTGAATGGGACAGAGGACAGTTATGCAAGTGTATGTAATAGTTCTTACTAATAGACTCCAGTTTCAGGCTGGGTGCATTTTAAGCAGGGAAATTTAAAATCTGGCAAATATGGTAGATCTATCCCCAGTACAAATCTTCACCAGCTAGTGAAGTCTCTTCTTTCTTAGCATCATATTATGATAAACTTTATTGCACTGATTGATAGGTTTCTTCAGTTTTGTTATTTGTTGCACCAAACTTTGCTGTGAAGTCCTATGGGACAAGGTACTATTAGAATAGGTACAAATGAACATCACAGTCTTCAAAGAAGTCTCAGATACATTGCAAGTAAGTTTGTGTATGTGTCTATCCATCTGCCTTTGCATTACCTTTGCACTTCTGTTTTCACTGGGCCAAGCATGTAGCACTGATGTCAGCTGCCGTACAGTTCTCTTTCTTTGTTTTCTGGGGTGATAACAAGCATTGTAATGAACGATACTGTTAATTCTGGATAGTACTACAGCTTAAAGGGAACACAATAGCATTTTTTCCTGTAGGTATTCATTTTACATGCCCTCAATGAAAATTTGTATGCACAACACGTATATGGGAGGCAGCAGGTTTGGGTTGTAGGTTTCTGGAGCAGAAGGCTCCAAACTTCCTTCCTTTGGCAGAGAGGTAAGACAAAGAGGTGGCAGTGGGTTCACACACTATACACTCTTGTTTATTTTGTGTCACTGACAGCAGTGATGACAGAAAATTCCAGAGCAATCTATAATATACAGCTGGGATACTTGAAATGGATTAAACTGATATTTGGGAAAAAGGAAGGAAAAGGTTTCCAGAGCTTTGTGGTGTCATCCTGTCACGGAGGTGGTCCTTCATGCATGGGCATGAAGGGATACTTCTGCATGGATTAACTGTCGCAGAGGTCTGTCTGGGCTAGGAAGTTTCCCTACCAGCATCATTTTCTGGGTTACATCAGTCAGGAAGCTCCCACTGACACCCTTCTAAATGAGATGTATCCTTCAGGAAAGTGTCTGGTCTTATAGAGAAGGAAGAGGGGGATGCTGACTGTCAGGACATTCCTCAGTTAAGCAGAACTTGCACTCAGGAAAAGGTCTTTGGGCAAGAAGCCTGTGTGGCCTTAAACACTATTTTTTTTAGATAATTCTTCATTACAGCTGCCTCAGGGCTACTGCAGTCTCTCCTGTGCCCTCACTATGGAACATTCAGTCAGAAAAGAGGGGAAAAAGAATACTCTGAGGCCAGTAGCAGCCAGCTACAGAAGGCTCTTGCTAAAATACCTGAAGGAGCTCAGGAAAGGAGACTGAGGAATTTCAGTGTGCAAAACAGAGTTGGTGGGGAGAAGAGAGGGGGAGACTCTCACGGAAAGAAAAGCCATTTAAAGGAGTCCTGCTGGCTGGAGAAGGAAGGGGGGAGCAGGTCGTATAGTATAATCAGTCTTGCAAAATACTCATTGGGAAAATGCAAATAAAGAATAAATGAGGGGGAATTGTGGTCTGCTTATGGATATTCTGGAAGCAGACGAATAGGCTGACTTAATTGGATAAGTTATTAACTTTTAGTTTTTCTTTCCATCTGGATGATTAGCAGGTCCGTTTATTCTTGTTGCCCATAATATCTCCCCTGCTTCTCAGCCTCCCCTCTCCTTGCTCTGTGCCTGTCTTCCTCTTAAACACTTGTTACATAGACCAGCAGTTTTTTCCAGGTCATTTGTCCCCCAGCTGCCTTAGGAGGAAGGTGCAGGGGTTCAGGCACTGCAGGGATGAAGGCTGACATCCACCCTTACAGCTTCCTTCTCCCTTAATGCATGAATGCAATGCTTACCTGCAGCTCTAGACAGTGATGCCTCTGCTCTGTTTTAGAGGAATGTGGACTACTTTGCCTTGCACAGCTCAGAACCAGTCCTACAGGGAAGGGATATCCTGCAGTGGGTCCTGCACCCCAGAGCAAGTCTCCTCTTGGCTGACTAGGTCACCTTGCATGTGTGCCTTACATATGGTTTTGGGCCCCAGGGACAGGTTCCTTTCTTAGATTCTCAAAACTTAGCTCTATCTTTCTTCCATAACCTGAAATCAATACACTAAAATGGCAAAAAAGGCATACAGTAGAGAAAGGTATGGTAAGTCTGAAGATATTTTTGTTTGAGTCTCTTTTGGAAGCTGTGTGCCTTGTTTACTGGAAATCCTTTGTGTCTTTTGAGGAGGGAGTCATCCACTTCCCTTACAAACAGCCCCGCTCATCCATGGATTTCAGGAGCTTTTTGTAGAGCTGTTTCTCTGTCACTGAGAGCAAATCAGTTCTAACTCCTCCACACTGCAGTGTGTCCAGATTGCTACGATATAGTGTGAGGTGGTACTGCTGAGAGGTGACACCAGGGGTGTCCCAGGTATACCCCATGTAAAGATCACAGCCATCAGACACTAGAAAGAATAGGAGTCTAGGGCCATCCTTCTCTTTAAATATATATTTATATTTATAAATATATATAAATATATAATTGCAGCCTTCTTGCTTTGCTTTTCCTGCTCATGAGCCTGGGAATGTAACCTTGGGAATGCAACCGTGGGAATGCATTTCAATTTTGCAGATACTAACTTTTGCTTCCAAACATTCTTCAGGAATCTTATCAGCAATGCTGAACGGTTTTTTAATTGAGCTAAATTGCCAAGGCAGTTATTTAGTTGGGTTGTGACTCAAAAGATCTGGTGTCTGTTCACTGCTCTGCTACCAAGTTGATCTACAGCCATAAGCAGATCCCTCCATCTGGCTGTAATGCAGAGGGGTGAACTAAGAGCAGATTGGGGAGATTCACTTAACTAGTGTTTTACTTGTTGCAGAAAGTATGATGGCCCCACAACATGTTAAGAAGGAAGTCAGCAAGTGAAAAACACTGACAAGGTCTGCACAGCTTCAGCATAGTACCGGACAGCAAAGAAAAGGAAGAAACAAGCTTCTAGAAAGTTCCAACTAGTCCTGCAGCTATTTGGAGGCTCTGGAAATGTTTTAGAATTCATCAGGTCAGAGCATTTGTCAGGGTAATTTTTGAGTTTATACAAGAAAAAGCAACTGTTTATGCATGTATTTATATCTGTAGTTGTACAGTTCCGTAGCTGTAATTATGAATGTAGGTTACAGTTGCATAGATGGTTTAAAGTCATATAGTTTTTATATATAACTCTGCACATACATGACTAGAAAATCATGCACACTTCCATGTATATATTTTTTATTTCTCCACTCTACAGAAGATTTTATGGGCAGGACTCCCACATGTGGCCAAAGATGCAGGACTGAACTCCTACAGACAAACTGCTTCATATCTACATGTACTCCTCAGCACTATGCTGCCAGGGACAGCAGCCTGACTCTAGCAATATTACAGTAAATTGAAAGAATCAACACTGTGTATATAAGGTTTGTCCCAAATAAAAGTCTTCATTGCCTTTGAGGGAGCAGTTAATTTGAACTGCTTTCAGGGCATGAAGGACAACCTCTTAATAGAGTCTTACAGATAATTCAACAGATACTAGGCTAACCAAGAAAGTTTGGAAACATTTTGACTTGGAAGAATTATATCATTTCAAATACCCTTTCAGAAGTTTACATATTCAACAAACTGTGTTTTTTTTCTCAGAATTCATCAGTTTTGTATAACATCTTTTGAGTGCCCAGGGCTTGAAAGAACTTATGGCCATTCTTGACAGGTTCCCGTTTCTTCTAACATCTGAACTGCAACACCGATGCAAAAGGCTCCTTTAAGTCCCACCCAGACACAAGTTCCCTTCTTTTCCTCTCTCAACTCTCTCTCTGTGACCCCCATTATCAAACACAATTTAATCTTCCAGGGCTTCTTGCTCAGCAGCTACATTTTCAGGAATAGGAGGCATCTTTGTAGCCTCCTGACATGACCATTTATTAAACCCTGTGCGCTGGCACAGCTTGTATTCTTGGTGGTTGCTTACGTGCTGTGCAGGCACTGGGTTTTGGTCACATCCATATCTTGTTGTGGCAGCCTTTGTGCTCCTTGCCTTGCCTGTTTCTTTTCTCCCTACCCCTCCACTAGCCTGACTCAACTCCGGTGAACACTGTCTGATGAGATGAAATGTAGCAGTAAGTTACAAATATTTACACAAAAGCACAATCTACTGTGGAACAGTACGGTCGCTAGAAAACAAAAGCACTTTACTTATTTTTCCTTTATCGTATTTCTTTAGTTCCTTCTACTTTTAAAATTACTTTTATAAGCTTATAGGGACCAAGATGGCATTTTCCTCCTGGTTTTGCGTCTTATTTATCACAGTGGACTGTGTTCAATAACAACATAAAACGTTATAGCAAGATAGCAATGGTTTTTGACATAGAAGAACACAAGGAAGTAAAACTGTGCCAGCTTGAAATAAGCATCATGGTTTTTGAAGCTTACTTGTAGTCACTTCTTCAAGTCATTAATTGATCAGAGCAAAGAGAATTAAGTGAATTATCAGATTTTGTGCACCTCTCAGTGCTTCAGTAGATGTCAGCTGCAAAAAATAAACTCTTTCCTGCAGGTGTTCAGTTACATAAATAGCCTATTACCCATCATTACACAGACTGGGCTAAGGCAAAGCGTCCATGTGACACTTCGTTTTTGAGAGTAAGTCTCCCATTCTTCTTGGATGTACTGCTAGTCTTGGATCTGAAAAATTCTTTTTTATTCAGTCACAAGGGGAAAAGCAATCAAAGATAGTTCTGCATCTTTTCCATGCAATGCTGTAAATTGCTTTGCTATAAACCCGTATTTCTCCTTTGTACTAGAAACTGGCTGTTCTGATACTGCTTGTGAGCATGCACAAAGTTAGAAAAAATCTCAGAGATATCCAGAATCAGTTATGGCTTCTTCCATTATATTCTGATGGAGTTAAGTGCAGTCCCATCTCCCTCTTCTTTAGCTAGGAGTCCTATGGAGAAAAAATCACCAAGAAAAACAATTTTTAAATTTTCTGTCCTCTTATATGGATTCAGGTCCACAATGACTCATGAAATCAAGAATATCAGATCAGATAGTACTGATAGAGAATAAGGAAGGGGAGATAAGGTTGCATTTAGTGAAACACTTTGAAAGATCCCGATTTCAATCAGTGGTTGGAATAGCATGCAATGGACTAAGCATGCTGTGGAAGGTTATTTTTTGCATTGCAACCTTAGCCTAAATACACCTTCCCTGCTGCTTTAATCTGTATGGGTTGGCCACAGATTCTTTGAACAAGATGAAACACTGTTCTCTCCTGAATTTCACGTTTATTAAAAGATTTCATCTTCTCCTGTGCAATGTTTGCATCACAACACAAATCATAAGCTTGCTTTGACCCTGACACCATTTTATAGGCTTAATAATAATAAATCTATGTCCTGAGATAGTTTCTGCAGATTACAGCAATCAATCAAAATTCAGGGAGCCTTAAACCATTAATGTCATCGGCAATGATCCAGCACCCTGGGAATCCATCTAAATCAGCCATTATTACTGAAAATGCTCCTTAAGAGCCTTAAGATAAAGGTAGTATTTGGGAGCATAAATTGCAGTTCTATTTTTATCAGGCATTGAGGGATGATTTTCATAACAATTTTTTTTTGTATCTGTTTTGAACAAGACAAAGCCAGAGCAATTCTTTCTTTTGCCTCATGCAGCTGTTTTGGTTATTTTAACAGAAAAAGAGAAGCCAATGCATAGCAGATTGCTTTACTAGAGTGAAACTGAAGTATTTGTTATGTAAAGGCATCTCTGGATTTTTTGAAGGAAAAGGGAAGAGCTGCCATCACAAGCCCTTACTGCACTTTATGTTGAAATATTTCCAGTTCAAGGCAATGCTCCTAAGAGAAGCTGTGCCCACTTTATTGGACTACAGATATCTACAGGTTTCGTAATTTCACACTCTGGAGCTTTGTGATGTGGAGAAACAATACAAGAGTTCAGGACAAAGGAATTCCTTCACTGAGGGATATACCTACACCTCTGTCTTCGGACATTTTCTGTAGCTGTCCATTAGCAAAGTACCTGAAAGCCTGTCAGGTAAAATCAATGGTAATAGTCAAATGTTGGAGAACTCAGATACTTTCTTCTTTTCTGTGTAAAACTTGACTTACTTTATGGTTTGCATGCTGATTTTTTAATCAGTTTTCTTTTACCTGTTTTAATTGCATTTGTATATGATTTTTAAAGTTTATTTTTTGCTTAGCTTAGAGTTGAAGGATTCTAGTGAAACAGAAGGGCCACATGCTCTGGGGTGGGTTCTTCTGAAAGAATCTCAACTATGTCCTGCTGATCATTGCTAATGTGTTATGACAGCTTGTTCCCACCTAGCTGTGAGCACACAACGCATCCCAAAAACATCAACGCAAGCTCTGTGATCAGCACATCCAGAGAACAGCCATCATATTGTAAAGATCAGAGCTCCATCACTAGTGGGAATTGATTCAAGATGCCAGTGAAGATGAGGTCAGGCCTCATTGGTTTGCTAGAAACTAGCTGATCCTCCAACAGGCTAAACCTAAGGGACAGTGCTGAGGTACTTCAACAGTCTCCATCATCAGCAATCAGTATCTCAGCCGAATAAACATAAAACATGTTAGAAAACTCAAGTCAGAGGAAAAAATATGTAAATCATGTTGCTACAGATAGCAATGTAAATCAGATAAGCAGACTGTCCTTATAACAAGACATCTCTGAAAAAGGGTAGTTGTTTTTTTCCTGATAGCCTAATTTTCCAGCAGGTGCAGGTACTGTTCTGTTGTTCATGCTTTGATTTTTC
This sequence comes from Psittacula echo, assembly GCF_963264785.1. Classification (NCBI taxonomy): domain Eukaryota; kingdom Metazoa; phylum Chordata; class Aves; order Psittaciformes; family Psittacidae; genus Psittacula; species Psittacula echo. Next base: position 25,268,430 of record NC_137742.1, on the reverse strand, counting down.
CTCAGAATAGAGCAAACATGAACTGCATGGATGATTTTGAATCTTACTACCTAAAAAAGAAAAGAACACAGACAAAACCCTGTCTCAGAAAGCATGTTGTGTGAGACTTGCTGAAAAACAGCTTAAATTTTGATCTAATTCAAAGGAAATATATCTGCAGACAGGCTTTCAGCCTTCCATTTCACACTGAAAAGTGGAATATGTAAGAGAATAATTTTCTGGTTCCCTACTTGTGAAAAGCACTCTAGTCTCACTTGGTGGCTCCCTGGTTTTGCAACTACTATAACTCCCTCGTAAGAGATTAGATGCTCTTCCGCACTTCAAATCTGACATTGGCATTGTTGTCTGATAATGGTTCAAGCCAAGCTTCAGGTGTCTAGGGAAAAAGATTTCCACTGCTGACTCATTCCCAGTAAGAAATCTCTAAACGTTGCTCCCCACCAACACACAGGTCTATAAAATTCTGTTCCTACCAGAAGCACACAAAGTTACTTTACTTGAAGCTGGATTATAGCCTGTGGAGTCTATGCAGTAGAGACAGGTGTAAGTGGAAAACAAGCAGGTATTCTTTCTCATCTGTTCTGTGAGTTAATGAAAGAATAATCTATGAATATCATAAACTAAGGAGTATGCAGCTGAATCACCTTCTCTTGTTCTTCCCCTAACCTTGTATTTCCTAAAATGGTACGCTTGACCTTTTACATCTTTTAAATTTGATAGCAGTATCTTTCAAAAACTGACAGGCAATTGTGACCTTGACAATGCAAACTAATTTTATTTACCATTAGATGCCAGTCCTTCCCATTTAACTGATTTGCATTTGGGACTGCAGCTCTCCCTGAGCTAGGTGGCTGTTAATGGGGCCTGCTGCTGCGGTTGGTGATGCAATGAGCTATAAATGCAACCTTTTATTTTAGCTTTTACTATGCAAGCGAAACCAGTTACTGTAAAAGCTGTTTGGGAAAACGGGTGATGAAGCCCATCAATTGAATAATGTAGCCCATTCTGTCTCTGAACTTTTGCTACAGGAACTGCAGTAAAGACTGAGAGTGACGATCAAAAGAGCTCCAAGGCCAAGACTTTGGAGGTGGATTACTACTACTTTAATGGAATTGAAGAACAAGCAACAAAGTTTTTATTAGGTTGTTTCTGAAGCAAAGCACTTGGCTAAAGTGGACCTGGGCAGAAACAGAGTTCAGGGGTGTTCCAGGTAATGCCCTAATCTTCAAGTGAGGATAAAACCAGCTTCTTTCTGAGTTGCATTCTATATTCAGCAGAACAAGCAAAGGTTAATGAAATACCCGTATTCTCCAAACAGGTTTGGAAAGATTGAAATCCCTGGAAGCTCTTGGGAAGAACATTTGGATTCTGAACAGCTAACTCCTTGACTCAGTATCCCTGCTCTCAAAGGAGTGTTATCTTATCTAACAGAAGTGCTAATTTGCACTGAGTTTATTTCTATGCAATCTAAACAGGAAGAGAGAATTTCAGAATTGCAATGTCTGGTGTGTGTTGACTCCCTGTACTTAGGAACATTCAGTCTTTTGGTTAACTTTTGACCTTCCAGAACCTTCTGACTGTCTGGTTCTGGAAATCTGGGGGTTTTGATCTGTGAACTCTCATCTAAACTGCTAATTGAAACATTGATATCAGCACAGAAAGGGAAAAAAGACCAGCAGGATCACCTGCATGCATGGTGTGCTGTATGGCATAGACCATCTTTATGGCAATTAAGTACACCCCGGAGATTTCTAACTAACCATCTCCTGGTTCCTTTGGGGAGCAGTCCGGATTCTGTCAAATTGCACTCTGGTGAAATTACATAAAGGAGATCCATTGTATTATGTACAGTGCATATACTACAGTACATAAATAAGACCATACATCTGATTTTTACAGTTACTTACATGTATGCAATAGAGAGTTCATTGCATCTAGTTAACCATATGGATAAAATGTCTCTAAGAGCTGAACCTTAATTATTGAACATATTTAATCCTGTTCAACATCCTCTTGGATTTATACCATAAAGAGGAAATTAGTGAAAAGCTCTTTAAACTGTGACATTCCTGGAGATTAATGAAGACAAATCAGTATGGAAAGACCTGTCTTAGAAGTATATATGTCTTGTTAAATAAATCAAAAATGATTTTTCTGAGTTTGGATTGGTTTAATCTTAGCTGATTTCAGTTTCCTAATTTCCAAGTTCCACACCATAGAAGATTCAAAATCATTCTGCTTGTTCAAGCTGCTCAGGGGAGGTGAGGGAGAGTGTGTGTCCCGGTTCTGCTGGTCCTAGCACCATCGAAAAGCTATGCCACAAGACACACCTTGCCTCCAAGAGCACAGCACAGCCCTATGCCTAGTGAAGGTTAAGAAGCTCGTCAGGAACATCAAGTACCCCCTGTAGGAGCTATTAAAGATGTGAGGTGTTGAGGCACTTGAAATGAAGAATATAGTCATAAATGTCAGTGGGGTACCCAACTGGTACCCAACTGGCTTACCTAACATTTTTAGTGCCTACAAGGACTAGGCCCTCCGGATTTGCTACAGTTGCAAGATAAAGTAATCCAGCCTAGAACTTTTTGGCTGTGTTGAAGGGGAAAATTGGAAAGTTGGCAAAACGACAAGCAGAGTCATACAAAAATGTACATAGAAAAAAATGTTCTGAGTGCTTTTCCACTCCTAATCTGAAAACCTAAGTCTTTTTCTCAGTGAACCTGTTCTCCGAGTACCTGGCTCAGTGCTTCTGAGTAGTTCCTCAGAGAATCAGGTCCTGAGAGAAAAAGCAGTAGGTGAAGGCGGACTAGTGACTTGAGATAGCAGTTCTTATATTATTGGTTTTATTTTTTGTTAATGCTTACTTCTTATTGCTTATGAGGCTATTTCTAAAACTAAGGATTGAGGGAAGGATCATTATTTTGATTATCAATCTGCTGAACACCTGACGGGGGCTTTTAACAATCTCCAAACTCTCCATGAGGAAGCGTTGGTTCTCTCTTGATTTTCAGGAGATTAGGCAGGCTATCTGGTGTCTGGTGTTTACAGATCCAAGGGCACGGGCAGTTACATATAGTAATTAACAGTAGGAGTACAGTTCTTTTCCAGAAAGAATAGAAAAGATATTGCACTGTAAGTCGTTAGAGGTATCTCTCATGCTTTCATTTCAGCATAGGTGTGTGCTGCCATTCCCATGAGGTCGAGGTGGAGTCTGAATGGGACTGTGGAACAGTGTTGTCTGCACAGGACTACAGAAGTGTTGCCTGCACAGTTGTAGAGTCACGGTACATAGTCAGAAAATAAGCATTTTGACTTGATGCTGTGACGAGGACTGGTATACCCAAGGCCTAATGAGGCCTACAGAACAGAATGTCCATAACAGAGAAGCAACTTTCATTATCTATTCTTTTATCCAGATTATTCTAGATATAATAGGAAAGAACCTCAATGAGCTACACCTTTGAAGTGGATAATAGAATTTCTTAGTCACGGACTTTGAAATGTGAATTTTTTCCTTGTTTGAGATGAAATGTCAAGTGGAAGTGCTGTCTGTATCATGGATGATGAATTCTGAGTGTAGTGAGTGAGCAGAGAGCTGACAAGTATACAGTGGAGGACTTCTGAAAACTGTGTTTTTGAGTCACTAATTGTACAGCAAACCTGCCCTTTGTCTGACATGCATGCCAATAGCAAAGATGTAACGGAGAAGTATGTCTCATTCCGTGTTTCCTCTTTAAGGCTTGCTAACTGTTGTGTAATTTCTAGTGGTGATGAATGTCTTTCTTTGAATTTCAAGAATTCAAAAGGATCAGCAGATGCTCAGCAATTCCCCTCTGTGAGGACTGAGCCAAAAGGCTCATTGCAGACCAGGTCCTGGGGCAGTGCAGGCAGAGAAGTACATATCTGCTGGTGGGCAGAGGTTGAAACCTGTGTAATCTCCCTGTCAACAACAGCCCAGACAGTCTCAGATGCAGTCCTGGGATAATGCAGCGGTTTGGTGTTGTGCAACAGAGCTGGCCTCGGCTGGACAAGGAGTGTCTGACTGAAGTGCCATCCACCCATGGTGGTCCTATGCATAGCAGCTACAAACCCATAATTTTCCACGCTTTCCTGCACTGCAGCACTACAAGTGTGTTGTGTTTCACTGGCACAACTAGAACTAGAAACCCCACTTGGGCAAGCAAAGAGCAAGTAGCTTTTACACTACACCTATACCACAGCATTCACAACCATTCAGGATCTTGCCCACAAATTTTGCTGGGCAGAAAAAAAGCAACCTGTATCATAAACTTACCCTTTCATTCTGAGCTCTGTTCTTGGTTCCTCAGAGATTCTGTCTCAGTAGTCTAAAAAGCATCATTTTTCACTCTTGTTAGCTCAAGCAATGCAGCTCGTGCAGCTCAGAAACTATGTTAGGCTGCAGGCTAATATGCTCTAAAACTTGTTATCTGCCCGTATTTGTCCTGGGGGGAAGTCTAAGCTACAATGTTTTGAGTAATACACCTTCAAACTTTGCTTTGCTCTTAACATAATATAAATAAAACCTGGAAAATATATGGGTATAACTGGATTCCAAAGAGAGACGTACATTACTGATACGTATGCAGATAGATATACATATAGCTTCACTATCTAACTTCTCTAGTAGGTTTCCAGTAGCATTCACAACAGTTTACCTCTGAAGTAAACAGCAACTATAATACATCACTAAAGCTAAGAAAAGTATTTCCTAGTCCTCACTGGAATAACACTCCATGTGTACAGGGCTGTTCCTAAACCACGTCCCACCAAGCACCCCCTCCCATGAGAGAGACTCTTTGCCCTTTGGGATTTGTTACCTCTGCCCTGCTCCTTACGCTCGTGCTCACATGACTTCTTCCTCCACACAGCCTCCTGCAGTAGCAAATCTTCCTGAATGCTTTCTTTGAAAATCTAACAAAAACAAACAAACAAGAAAAAATCCAAAGCGCTCTCCCAGTCTTTCCTATTACTCATAGCTGTAAAATATCTAAGCAGTTTATTTTAAGCCACTCCTTCATTTAATTCCATGTCTCTAATCAAATTATCCTGCTGTTAGCTGTGCTTTCAGTAATCCTCAAAAAATTGTTTCTCAGCTAAGCTGATTTGTAACAAAGACTCCTCCACTAGTTCAATTCTAGGGCTACAGCTTTTAAAGTCTTGAACGTTTCCTCTTGAGGTTGTTTTGCCTGGATGTTGATGAGAAAATTTGATGCCACACTTCTGAACAGTTCCACAAGCAAAGCCTGTTTCAGGTGATTTTAAAGCCTATTTGCAACAGTCCTTGGCTTTCTTCTATGTTCTGAAAAGTTATCAACTGAGCTGAGGCAGCTCACCAGCTGGGATGAAGGTGGTTTTTTTTCCACATCAGTGGCAAAGTTTGCTTCTTTCATGAAAGTAAATGAAATATAAATAATATTATTGTTGTTTGGTAGAAGAAAACCCAAGGGGGAAGAACACCCGTCTTCTGCTCACTAGAATGGCTAATTGCTAATGAGCTTCTGTCTCTGAGTCAGTTTAAGAATAAAAAAGAATCTTTTTCTTGATGCAGTAGAGTACTCTCACCATGATGTTAATAGGTACTTGCAGCAAGACTTTTCCAAGCGAGATCTCTTGTTGGTGCTATTAAAGCAGATGAATAGTGTCTATTAGGGTATATAAATAATTAAATGGATGACAGAGTAGGATTTTGAACCTTGTTCTCCTATATCCCCTGGTGAGAGATCTAGCCACTGGGCCGTCATACCCCTTCTAATCACTTCTCCTTGCTCTGGGCCTGTGATTGTTTACTGATTCCTATAGAGAAGAATAACTCCCACAAAAGAGATTGGTATTGATAGAATATGGCAGTGATGTTGGTGTTCTGAACTTAGTGTGTGGTTATAATATCACAACGTTCTTCAAGAAGTGCAGTGTCCTTGATCATTTCTCCCAGATATTGAACATGGAACCTTGCTGATTACAGAGACTGTGGAAATTGCTTCTGTTAAATTTCAGAGGTTTTTTCTTTTTGTGTTTATGTCTAATTTTTCACTTTTAATTTTTATGGATTGAGTGTTCATCACGCCTTTCTTCCCCACCTCAAAGAAGCCTGTGGCAAAAAGCTAAGAGGTAAGGCTTTTCTGAAACAGAGAAGAAGAAATGTGACCAATTGCAATGACAAACTTGCACTGGGTAATTTCATGCACACTCAAAAGCTTGCCTAATAAACTGTTTTAGTCATTGTAGAAGTCAGAAGGCCACAAGAAAAGACAGAACAAAAGGAAAAAGAAAGAATCTGAGGAGGGAAGAACCCACCCATATTCTCAGGGAAGGGACGAATAAATTTTTGGTACATGAATATTTCAGGTGAATTGCTTCAACTTCTCTGCAGAGCCAGCTAGATTGAAGAAGCAAGCTGATGAGAGTCATCGTCAGTGGGGTTCCCATGAACAGACTAGTCTGATAGACAAAAAACTTTTGCTAAGCCTCATGCCAATTAACTGCTATACTTACACAAAGCCAGAAGTGAAGTAAAATGGCTGAAAGGCTACCAGGTGAAACTGAATCAAAGAATAGGACAAACTTTATCAGATCCATGTTGCATACTGTTTTCTATGACTGAGCTTCACCTGTCAAATTTAGAAATGCATCAGATGGAAATGCCGTGACTGACCTGTTATAATTCAGGGATGAATGGGCTGAATGTGGCATGACCCTAGGGCTTTTGCTTTCCCCCCTTCCACTCCAAGACAAAACTTTCCTTTATGGCTAAGCACTGGGTAATAATGAAAAAAATCATTATCTACTTATCCTCTGGGGGAGGGTGTTTCAGAATGGAAAGGAGGAGGAAACCCTATTTGGATGTTTGGAAACTAAAAGGACTAGATGATCAGGAAAATGTTTCTAACAAAGTGAATATTACTTTCATGCAATATGAGTTCTGAATATATGGGCAGGCAATTATCCAATCTATTATAGGCCGCTGCGTATTGGGTGGCTGCAACATGTTGGGATACAGAAGTACCTTAATTCATCTTCCCCTTTCTGTTAATGGGAAGAACAGCAGCTGGGAGGAACATTTGCTGTGGGCAGAGTGTAGACTGCATTAAGGATCAAACATTTAAGCAGAACATTTCAACAGGGATGCAGAACCCATTTAGAGTTCAGCTGTGAACATGTTCAATCTTGTTTAAAACTGAGCCTCTTAGAATGCCTCTGCAAAAGCTGGGAAATACTAGAAATTAAGTTTGCAATTACCATTGAAGCAAGGGGTCAGAAGAACACAGTAAGAATATCCAGATATTTGTTTACGCTGACAAATACTTGGTGTAATTTTAGTATGTGTAGCTATGGTACCGTATACCCCAAAGTTTGAAAGTCTCACATTCTGCAGTGGAGATGGAATTCTGACAGATTTTTCCAAAACTTTCATTAGATAAGTCATGAGCTCCTGGAGACATTTATATAAAAAAAAAAAAAAAAAAAAAAAAAAAAAGAAGTCACAAGTTTTTATCAAAATTATGAAACAAAAAAGCCAAAGCATAACAACACCTCACTGAATGTAGCGATTGAAATACCTATGTGGAATTGAACATCGCAGCTGAAGTTATAATGAGCCTAACCCCTAAATCCTTAACAAGTTTGGAATCCAGGTCTGAATTCTCTCAGTACCTTTTGTTTTCAGATACTTGATTAGTTGCCCTATAATAGCTTTCTTGGTTTATCATTTCTTCAGTTCTACCTGCAGCCTAAGGATTTTATTGTCCTGTGGTTGTAGCAGCAGTTTTTTGTTCAGAAGTCCAGGTGGATTTGACTGCTATGGATTTGTGTAATCACTCTTTGGTATTCACAGCTACCCAGGTCAAAGAGTACATATTATTTGTACCCATGTGTTTTAAATCAACCACCTATTAACTCTGTCTGATGCCTTTGGACTTTGTGTTCTGAGAAGCAGTAACTAGATTTTCTCTGTTTGCCTTCTCTGTGTCTTTAAGAAGTGGTTGTATCTATCACATCCTCATCAGCCTCTTTTCCAAACTAAAGCACTTGAGTGCTTTATGTCCCCTCACAGTGAAGCTACTCTACAGCTTCAACCATCTTTGTCATCCTACCTGGTACTTTTGTTAGCTTTTTCATTTGCTTTTCCAGGTGAAGGAGAGCACAACCATATGTAGTTTAAGATTTCTACTGTCTGTGGAACAGCTGAGCTGCTTACCAATTTATGAAGCTTGGGTTGGGTTCTATAAAAAGGCTTTCTCACAGATTCAAGTTTGATAAAGCAACAGACCAAGGTGTGAATTTCCTTTGTCAACCGGAAAAAAAAAAAGTAGGTATGCGACATCTGACTGATTGTGCTTATGGTGCAAACTGGTGCTGCAACAGTGACAATTTCTTACTGACTTGTCTTATATGTCTGTCTACACACTTACAAAAACCCGCAAGCAGCTTCATGCATTGCACTTTTAGAAGAGGAAATGTACACCTCCCTTTGCCCTTACCACTAACGAAAAAAACACTTCCTCCCCACCACTCCCAGCTATCTCCACAATGAAACAGAGACAAAAAAATCGGACTTTCCTGATTCAGGCGATCGCCACAAGAATATCTATCACCAGCCCCTGTGAATTCTCTCTCATATCAACTGTTCATCCCATACTGAAAGTGACCACATCAGTCAAGTATCTGATCAGACTGCCAGTTTGCCCTCTTTCCCTCCTTCCCCTGAGCTTATTTTTCAGGCAGGGAGAACATGCAGAAGATTTACAAAAGAAACCCTTAACATGGGAGCAATATTTAAACAACATTTACATCTCATATTCAATGGAAAAAATACTCAGGAAACTCAGGTATCTGTAAGAATAGTCAAGCTTTCTAGCTGGGAAATACAAATTCTGTTTCCCTTTGAAAATAGCATTCAGGCACACCAGGTGCATGCAGTCAGGCACACAAGGGGAACAGGTTTCTGTAACACTAGTCCAAAAGCACTCTGTGGGAACTTGTGGCAGCAAAATTAAATGTGATTGATAATTTACACTTTCTCACTTACAAACGCAGTATCATCAGTGCTAGATAAATCATTGAGAAAGTTGTCAAACAGGTTGTTTGGTGGATATGATCACCATTTTGCTGATGGGAACAGCATTGAAACAGGGGTTCCTCCAATACCCTCAAAAAGGGACTGAGTGAAGTTTTAATGTGACTTCTCTTCTACTGAACTTTCTTTCATGAATACCTGTGGTGCAATTCTATCACCCACTCAGGATTTTTGCACTTCAATACTGTTCCCATGCAGATGACAGAGAAAATGTTTTGCTTTACCAGACCATGCATATCTTCAAGGTTAAGGCCTGTGAGCAGTGATTTCTATTCAGTCACAGTTAAAAATGTTGGTAAAGAAAGCAAAAACAATTCTAAAATATATTTGCTTAGCAAGTGGGCAGGGCTAATTGCTTAAATTTAACAGTAAAAATAGTAACCTGAATGGCAGCCAAACCTATCTATAGAGAATGAAGATAATTCCAGGGAGATTCTTGTGCTGGGATTCAGTGGAGTCAGTAAACCTAAAGAGATTTTTGGCACACACAGTCTCATCAAGTGTATTTGTCTGTTTCTAGTTCACATGGTCTTTTGCTGGGATTGGAGTAACCTGGAGGGAAGGGGTTTGAAATGTTTTTGGGTTTTTTTTCTGAATTGGAGCTTCCAATCAGCTAAGTTGGTTAACTGTGGTACATTTTTAGAGCCATAAAAGCTTCTAATATATTCACTGGCCTTTTTGTTACTGCTGCTTTCAAATGTTCATGTTTCTGATCCAAAAAACTAGGCAGTATTGAGCATTTTAGTAAAAAGGAGGCAAACCAAAACTGAGGATCTGAAATACTTTTGATTTGTGACTGTATAAAGTACAGTTATGAAAACACCAGTCCAGTCTGGTTTCTGTGTCATACTCAGAACTGGCTGGGTTTGGTTTCCTGTTCTGTTTTTAAGTTATATCTGTTCAAAGCAGAAGGTTTGTGATTTCTACAATTGCATGAGATGGTTTTTCGTGGCAGACAAACCTCTCAGACTCTGGTCTTTTAGAATCCAAGGCCAGACTGACATTGCAGACCAATTAGGCCTTGAAATGTAAGTATTGATCTAAAAGTAGTTCTGATCAGGTTTTGTTCTGATCAGGAGTTCTGATCAGGAGTTTCTGTCAGGTTTTGAGCTGTAAAACTCAGTAAAAAACCCAGGAAATCAAAATGCTTAGAGAAAAACACCACCATCTTTATAGCTGTGCTGCCTGCCCCAGCCTAAGCCCACTTAGTTTTCAAGAAGCTTGAAGCTTCATGCTGTACGCATGGAGTAACCATTGAAGCAGGGATGCAAATGCAGCCTTCCCTTCTCTCTGGAGAATGCCAAAATGACTGGGCATTATGATCAGTTTCTTTATCCCAATGAATATTTTTATTTATATGGAGTATAACCACCAGTGAATTGAAGCTAGCTCTTTAGTCTGCCCGGAAGTGTATTCACCTAAGATGCCTTGTTTCTGACTTCAGCCACTGCTCACTGGAGACTCTCTCAGACTCACGTATGCTAAATGACTACTAGCATGGTCACTGTTGGCTAGCAGGCTATAGTACCTGGAAAACTGAGTCTTGCTTTTAATTTTGAACATTGAAAAAGTTCTGCTGAACCTATAACCCTTCTTAGGGTTTCACATCAAACAAACAAGGATTTATTTAATGGTAATTGTCCTTGCAGAACTATTCTTGATCCACTCTAGTATGCACATGCTGAGCTTTACATTCCTAGTCTTTTCAAGCTCCATGACTAGATTAATTCCTAGGAAAGGACGGTGAATGATGACATCTTGTTGCTGAGTGGGCCATTTATCTGACACAGGAATGTAGCCTTTGATTATCAAATGTACCAGCACTAGCAAATACGTCAATAACTTTAAATTGATAAAGATGTTGGGCTGGAAAAATTTGCCCTTAATGATCTGCATAGAAAAATTAAAAAGAAAAGTAAACCCAGGCTTTTAGAAGACTATATGAATAGAAAAGCTAGTCAGTAACAATCTTGTCATATTTCTCTGCCTTGACACTTACTCTTGCATTCAAATAGCTCTCCCAGGAAACTGGTTCACTGAAAATAGGTAGCTCAGGAAAATATTGAAAAAAAAGCTTTTTTTTGAGGTCTCATGGTCCCTCAATCTCAGAGGGAGCCAACTGCTGAAGCTCCAGAGTCAGGTTTGTTTCAGAAGCTAGAGGTGAAAGTGAAGAGGTATTTCAGACGTGAAGTATCTGCTGGGGCTGACACCCACAGGTATTCATTATTTGTTTCATGGGACCATATAGTCAGCTATTTCAGCTTCAAGACTGTTCAGAGCAGGGCTGACATGAAACAAAAAGAACAAGGAACCAGCTGCCTAACTTGTGATGATGCCTTTTGTGAGTGAAAAAGCTTTGAAGATGACAGCTCAAAGAAGAAAACATACACATTGAATTGGGCATGGACATGCATCAGTCAAAGCGTACATATGTATTACCAGACATGAGAGCACTTTCTGCAAGTTTGTGAGATCAGGCATGTTCTCTCATTTCGTATCAGGACATAAACCAGCCACAACCTTCCCTTGCAGTCCCACTGCCACAGGAAACAACCCCTGGCTGTGTGGGTGAGGGCAGCTTTGGCCTGATCTAACTGGTTCCTCTGTCAGTGATTGGAATATTAAACCTTTAGGACAGCCATAAAGATCACTGTTTTTGCTTTTTGACTGGAGGTGAATCCAGCAAATGTGATCTAGAAATCATGATATGCACAATAAGGATGGGATGCAGTGATGGAGCTGAGACTTACTTTCCAAGCTCCAGCGTGTTTTATCTGGAAAACTCCTACAGCAGTCTGTTTCACTTGTGCAGTGTGGTTACTTCTTTATGGATTTCTCAAGGTGCTTTTCAACAATTTCATACCATTTTCAAGAGATCAATGAATTTATTCCTGAATTCAGAATCAATGGGGGAGTGTGGCATTTTGAAATGAAGACTATTTATTGGCACTGCCTGACTAAGAAGCTGTATACATTCTCAGTTAGTCAGCTTGTCTTCAGATCTGAGGCCATGTTGCTGGTTTTATTCACCTAAGAAATGTCAGGGTGAGCCTGTGTGTGCCTGAAGGTGTTATAGTCATAGTATCTGCAGCATAGACATGTTGAGGGAGCACGTGAATTCACATTGCTATAGGTGTTCTGAAAATAAGAGAGGGAAATCTGCTCATTTAATTGCCACAGCTAACCACCTTCCCTAGTAAAGGAGCTTTACCTTAATAGAGGATGTGCTTTTTTTTCTTACATCAAAAGAAACGTTCTTGAGAACAGAATTCTTATCAAGACCCTTCCCCTCTGTTCCCATCCTCTGGAAATGGCTGTTTAGCCAGCCTTGGCCAGGAGCTGTCACATACAGCTGGCCAGAAGAGTGCACAAGTATCCAAGTGACTAAAGGAAGGCCACTTGGGTCCAGCCTCTGTCCCCACCCTGCGGGCAGCCCATGTGTCCCAGACAGATAAGAAGCATTTTCTCCACTGCAGAGCCATGGATGAGAGCTTATTCGTCTCTGCGTGCCAAGATTACAGTGGGAAATGAAGAGACTATGACATGATTTCAGTTTTAATAACAGTTATTGGTAATGAAGACAAAGGTATTTTGAAACATTGACATAATTTAATGGTGTTTGTACACCAGTTTGCTTTTCTCTTGTTTTTTATCAGTTTGTCCTCTCATCCCCTCTGAAATGCTCACAGTCCAGAGGAGGAGTGGTTGTGCACATTTGTTCACCTGCTAGGTCAGTCTATCTTCACCTAGGAGCTTTGTTCTTTTGTCTGGATACCTACAGTGCCTGCCATAAAGAGGTGTAATGCTGTGAACCCACTCTGAGGATCTTATTCACATATCCTGAGGGCTCCTGCTGCCTAAGGGTTGTTCAACAGTCCAAGGCTGTCTTGTTTACATTGCCTGTTATCAGCTGAGCAACAGCTGTTTGCATAACAGCTTCTCATCTTTCATCTCAAGTCTCATGAAGCTCCTGCCCAAAATGTTGTTCCTGCCTTTGACCTGTCACTGTGTCTGTTCAAGCTACTGAGGCTATGCAAGACCAGATCTTCCATTTCCATGGACAGGAAAACTCTCCATGCAGTCTGCAGACCCCTCTCAACATTCTTCACAGACAGTTTTGGTTTACCTGGGGCAGGTATGCGTATACTCCTGTACTCCACAAAATCACAGGGCCTTCTTGAATTTTCCATGTAGTAGTTGCATGGGGAATTCGACAGGGCTTTCCTGCCCTGAGGTAGAGCTCATTATGACTGGAAGGTGATTTGACTGAAGTCCTTCCTATCTTAGTTTCACTGACACAATATCCTACCCTGTGTTCTTGGCTACGAATCAACTGGAAGGAAAGAAAGTCAAGTTCCCTGTTTCCCCTGGATAAGAAAGGAAATACAAATGTGGTGAATAACAAACTGATCTCACTTGGAAAAAACAGCAGCATCTTCTTCTACCATGTCTTTTCATCTGACTACATGGCTGGCAAGAGACCAAGTCATTCCCCAAAAGACATGTCTACAGCTTTCATACAGACAAGCCGTTGGAAGGCACTGATAAGCTGGGTCTTAGTCAGTGCCAGGTTTTGCCCTGGAGCAGGCAGAGAAGCTGGCAGTGTCCTGGTATTACCGCTTATCTGCATTTCTCTGTGTGGAGTCCAGCTTTACAGCTCCAAGGAGAATACATCCTTGGAGCATCCTTTTGAACCTGTCTGCCACATTCACAATTATTGTGAAAGACCCAAATTCTATAAACCAACTGCACTTCCAGCCCCAAATTAATTGCCCTTTATCAATATGCCTATGAGCAGCTGGAAAGTTTAAAACTGAACTGCCTATCAGCAGGGAAATGAAAGATTTCGTCTAACCTTAACCATCCTAAAGTTGCACGTCTAGCATAAGCCATTTGCCTGGGCTCCCCCTCCAGTCAATGGAGTGACTCCAGAGCATGATTCACCGCATCCTAAGAATAGTGCCTGAGGTAGGTGGGGTGAATCACACTGGGGAATTGCCTGGCTCTCTCCGTGAAGAGAGCTTTACCAGATGGCTTTGACAACAAGCTTTTCTTTTAGGTGCTTAAAATTATATGAGATAAATCCCACCTCAAAATGTTCAACCTCAGTGTCTTCCTCAATCACGGAAGAGCTGCAAATTAACTGAGCATATGAGCAGCCGCTGGATTTAAGTGTCAGACTTTACCCAATAGAATAATAATCCTGCATGGATTTCACAGGGAAGGTGGAAGGTGCCTGGAGCCCCAGCAGTTTGTGCTCCTGCCCACAGGGTGCGCTGAGAGGTGCAAGCCTATTCCCTTCACTTTCGCTCCTTGGTATGGCATGGCTGGCTCCAGCTCTGGCTCTGACAGCTGCTGGACTTGCATTCCTCTCGTATTTCTACTTCATGCTCTTTCAGGTCTCTATTCCCATTCACCCTCACAGCACACAAGCTGCTAAGAGCTGCTATACCCACCTTTTAGACAGGTGAAACTTATGCCTCGCTCCCCTGAGTGCAATAACAGGCCTGAGGCCACGCAAAGTCCTGCACCTGTAAGAAGCACTGCGGCAGGTCCTGGATGGGCAGGTGTGACGGACCACCCTGTCACACAAACCAGCCGTGCAGCTCCCTGTAGCAAGGTCCACCCCATAGACAAATCTGCTGGAGTACTTTGGGTAACTGCAACATGGAAAAATTAAATGGAGAGGATTAATGCACCAGCCTTTGCAGGATGCTTGGTTTGCACCAGGCACAAGAGTTGTGGAAAAATCAAGTAAACCATGTAGGAAATAACCATTTATTGAGGAGGAAATGCTCTCAGGTATGAATTCATTATCTTTCTTCTCAGGTTAGTTTCTAAGGAATTAGGAGAACGAGACACACAACAGTGAGACCAGCAGCTGAGTTAACCATATTTATGTCCGGTTTTGTCGATATTGTTTGTTCAAAGACCTGAGGATGGCAGGTTTTAGATCCTCTTGTGTGCTACCTGCTAAATTTTTTCTCCTGTCAATATTTGCACATGTTTAAACCCGTGCCCTAAACTCCTCTTTTTTTGGTATGTAAAGGTAATTCTTTGTAGAGGGAAGCACACCTCACAAGAGATGTCCTTGCAGTGGGTGTTCTAGCAGGGAACATGGCCTGGTGTAGCCATGGGTAAAAGCCTGCCTTTTCAAAGAAGTCTCTGGACATTTCTGGTTATCTGATCGCTGTTCAGAGTTTAAAGTGCTGGTCCCTGCAAAGATTATCCAAAGTTTGAATAGTGGCAGATCGATGCATCTGTTTGCCCAGAAAGTCCCTCCAGTTTCTATTTTTGGTACCTTACGAATTTGAGGACAGAGGTCCTTCTAAGGGATTAAAAAAGAGACACCAGAACCACGTCCTCTGCAGCATTCCCACAGTTTACGCTTCCTATTGTTCTAGAGGCGATGGGTAGGCCTAGTGCCTTTTGTACGGCCCATGTCTGACAGGGAGCGCGTCCAGCGCCGCTCCCCTGTGTGCCGTCCTGCAAGAAAAGCACAACTGATTATTTTTAGCCTTCTTTCCAACAGGGTGCTGGAAGGACCTCACCGTTTGCCACTTTCTCAGTTCCCACCTCTGAACAAGGGCCCCTGTATTGTATCAGACCCATGGGGTAAATGTTAGGTGTATCATAGAATAGCTAGGGTTGGAAAGGACCTTAAGATCATGTAGTTCCAACCCCCCTGCCATGGGCAGGGACACCCCACACTAAACCATGCCACCCCAGGCTCTGTTCAGCCTAGCCTTGAACACCGCCAAGGATGGAGCATTCACAACCTCCCTGGGCAACCCATTCCAGTGCCTCACCACCCTCACAGTAAAGAATTTCTTCCTTATATCCAATCTAAACTTCCCCTGTTTAAGTTTGAACCCGTTACCCCTTGTCCTGTCACTACAGTCCCTAATGAATAGTCCCTCCCCAGCATCCTTGTAGGCCCCCTCCAGACACTGGAAGGCTGCTATGAGGTCTCCAAGCAGCCTTCTCATCTCCAGGCTGAACAGCCCCAACTTTCTCAGCCTGTCTTCATACGGGAGGTGCTCCAGTTCCCTGATCATCCTCGTGGCCCTCCTCTGGACTTGTTCCAACAGTTCCATGTCCTTTTTATGTTGAGGACACCAGAACTGTACACAATGCTCCAAGTGAGGTCTCACGAGAGCAGAGTAGAGGGGCAGGATCACCTCCTTCGACCTGCTGGTCACGCTCCTCTTGATGCAGCCCAGGATACGGTTGGCTTTCTGGGCTACGAGTGCACACTGAAGCCGGCCCATTTTCATTTTCTCATCGACCAATAGCCCCAAGTCCTTCTCTGCAGGGCTGCTCTGAATCTCTTCTCTGCCCAACCTGTAGCCGTGCCTGGGATTGCTCCGACCCAGGTGCAGGACCTTGCACTTGGCATGGTTAAACTTCATAAGGTTGGCATCAGCCCACCTCACAAGCGTGTCGAGGTCCCTCTGGATGGCATCCCTTCCCTCCGGCATATCAACCGAATCACACAGTTTGGTGTCATCGGCAAACTTGCTGAGTCCCACTGTCCATGTCACTGACAAAGATGTTGAACAAGACCGGTCCCAACACCGATCCCTGAGGGACACCACTTGTTACCGGTCTCCAGCTGGACATTGAGACATTGACCACAACCCTTTGCATGCAGCCATCCAGCCAGTTCTTTATCCACTGAGTGGTCCACCCATCAAATTGATGTCTCTCCAATTTAGAGACAAGGATGTTGTGTGGGACAGTGTCGAATGCTTTGCACAAGTCCAGGTAGATGACGTCAGCTGCTCTGCCCCTGTCCATCAGTTTTGTAGCCCCATCATAGAAGGCCACCAAATTGGTCAGGCAGGATTTACCCTTAGTGAAGCCATGCTGACTGTCACCAACCACCTCCTTGTTTTTCATGTGCCTTAGCATGCCTTCCAGGAGAATCTGCTCCAAGAGTTTGCCAGGCACAGAGGTGAGACTGACTGGTCTGTAATCCCCCGGGTCATCCATTTTCCCCTTCTTGAAAATTGGGGTTATATTTCCCTTTTTCCAGTCGTCGGGAACTTCACCTGACTGCCATGATTTTTCAAATATGATGGCCAGTGGCTTAGCAACTTCACTCGCCAGCTCCTTCAGGACCCGCGGATGGATTTCGTCAGGTCTCATGGACTTGTGTACATTCAGGTTCTTAAGATGGTCTCAAACCAGATCCTCTCCTACAGTGGGCCTAGGGTCTTCATTCTCACAGTCCCTGTGTCTGCCTTCCAAGACTTGGGTGGTGCGGTCAGAGCCTTTGCCAGTGAAGACTGAGGCAAAGAAGTAATTCAGAACCTCAGCCTTCTCCAGATCCTGGGTAGCCAGTTCTCCCGATATCTTCCGAAGGCGGCCTACGCTGTCCCTAGTCTGTCTTTTACTCGCTACGTACCTATAGAATCCCTTCCCGCTATCCTTAACATCCTTAGCCAAGTTCAATTCTAACTGGGCCTTAGCCTTCCTCACCTGGTCCCTAGCTTCCCAGACAGCATCCCTGTATTCTTCCCAGGCCGCCTGTCCTTGCTTCCACCTTCTATAAGCCTCTTTTTTCCTTTGATTTTTCCTGAGCAGCTCCTTACCCATCCAAGGCGGTCTCCTGGCCCTCTTGCTGCACTTCCTTCTAGTTGGGACGCAACACTCTTGAGCTTGGAGCAGGTGATCCTTGAATAACAACCAAGAGTCTTGGGGCCCCCTGCCCTCTAGGGCTATATCCCATGGAACCTTACTAAGCAGGTTCCTGAAGAGGCCAAAGTCTGCTCTCTTGAAGTCCAGGGCAGTGAGCTTGCTGCACGCTCTTCTCACTGTCCCAAGGATCTCGAATTCCACCATCTCATGGTCACTGCAACCCAGGCTGCCCTGGAGCATCACATTTCCAACCAGCCCTTCCCTGTTGGTGAGCACGAGGTCAAGCACGGCACCTCTCCTTGTCGGCTCCTCTATTACTTGCAGAAGGAAGTTGTCTTCCACACAATCAAGGAACCTCCTGGATTGCTTGTGCCGGGCCGTACCTTCACTCCAACAGATGTCAGGGTGGTTGAAGTCCCCCATGAGAACAAGGGCCTGTGAGCGTGAGGCTGTTCTTATCTGCCTATAGAGCACTTCATCCACAGATTCCTCTTGATCAGGCGAGCTGTAACAGATCCCCACAGTAATGTCCCCCGTTGCTGTTCTCCCTTTAACCTTGACCCACACACTCCCTGTCGACTGCTCACCCGTCCCCAGAGTTCCATACTCTAAATGGAGTATCCTAAATGTTATCATCCCAAAAGAGACCCTGTGTGAACCTGGGTGCTGGGGCTGGGAAGGGATGCTGGGGCTGGGGGCTGGGGGAAGCAGATGCTACCTTTCCCTACAGTGAAGCCTGGAGAAGGCAACAGTGGGAAGTTTTCACATCTCCTCTTCCCTTTCTGGCCTCACAGCTCAGACAAAGGGATTTGTGTGAAGTAACTCACACACGGCTTCACACGAGTTGAGCGGCTTGAGTAGGAAAAAACCCACAATGAACATTCCCAAGCCTTTAAACCTATCACACCCACTTGCAACTGCACAAAGAGAGATTTAAGCAGTTTTTAATATTCTCTATGAGAAATGACCATCGAGCCTTAGCAAGAGATCAGCGAGGAGAGGTGGGGATGTTTGTCCGCAGATAGCAAAAAAAAGAATGACATTTTTGCAAACTATTTTTCCAATCTGCCAAGAGTGATTTCTCTACAATGTATGACACAGGCAAGATACCTGCGGACCGCAGGGCTCTGCTGATTATGATCAGCCAGTCTTAATTTCTCTCAATAGCTGATGATGGACAATGCGTGATTTATGACCTAGCTAACCTATGTTTAGATGTTGAGCTCTACGGCTGCTGAATTATTTGTGTTGCTCAACACTGGTTCAGGGAGCAGGGACAAGATAAACTTGGCGTCTGTTTAAAAGAATCAGCTTGCTGAGAAAAACTGCAACAGACACGTTCATCGGAGATCTAGCCCTACTTCCTATTAAGCGGGCTAAAAATACGATGATAGCTTTCAATCTAAGTTTCTTGTGAGAACCTGTAAGGGCCAGTGGCAATGTTGTAGCCTGTGTCGCCTGAGTACCTCAGTCAGGGGGTATTGTGTGACTACCGCAAGCAAAGTGTGGGCAGATTTTGGAATGGAAACCTTGGGCAGAATGGGAATATGAAGGTCTTTCTGCTTCCAGGATGGCTGGCTGACTTCCCAAAAGGACCTCTCCTGGGGCAAGGTATGAATGGGCTTGAAGAAGTCAGATAACATATACCAATAACAATGGGAAGAAAAAAATTGCTGAGAATCAGTCTTGGCCAGTCCCATCCTCCCTCCTTTTCTTCATTCTCATGTTGATTTTCACAGTTAGATGCAGCCATGAAGCCAGTAAATGACTTCTAGCTACAAAGGCTGGTAGGCTGGCCTCATGGATATCAGTGGCAAAACTCACACTGATTTCAGAAGAACCAGAACTTCATCTGTAGTGTAAAAAGCAGATCACAGATCATTGTACTGCTTTTGCAAGAGTACCAGATGAGCTCTGTCATTTTACCACTGCTTGAGACAAAACTATTTTGGAGCTACTTAACTACTCCATTCAGTTCACAGGATGGCTGTGAGTCAGCTGAGATCATTTGCTCCCTAATTTGCTCTAATGATATGAGCATTTGGGCCTCATTTTCAAAGTAGGCCATATATAGACAGGAAAAGTAGGCCAAGGATGCTGGTGAACAGTTCAGTCCTTACTGAAGACTCAACAACTGAAATGCAGTTTCAAAACAACCTTTATTCAGCTTGAAGACTTAGTACAATTTTTAAAGCAACTTAGAAACAAGACATAGCTCCATCAACTCTATAGCTTGAACGAAATTTCAAGGAGGCATGCTGTCACACTGTTGCCTTGAAAAGGCAATTTCCAACCCACTTTACCCTCCACCTCCTCAAAGACCATTTAAAAACAAAGTAATCTTAATGTTTTAAAGACATTTAACAGAACAGAGCTTTATTTTTAAAAACAAGAATAATAAAAAAAAAAAAGTAGCAGCATCTTGGGCAGCTAATGCTATCTCATTAGGACAAGTACAATGCAATGTTACCAACCCCCACAGCCCACTGCAGCCTTCAACTGCAGTAAATCCAACATGATTCTGTATCAAATGTTGCATTTTGGAACCTTGTCCCATGGGAGGCATTGTGGTTTGAGCTGCCCATTTCTAAAGTGACCCTGAAGAGAAACAGTATCAGGATTCACTTTCCCAACTTAATACCATGCATAGCAAAAGCACTGTGTGAAAATCGGCAGAAGTTTTGCCCATTAGAAGCATCAGAATGTTTTCCCAAGCATTATTATTTCATTGCCAATTACAAGACAAAGCCATTTCTTCACTACAGAACAGTTGACACCAAATAGAAAATTTAAGATTTGGTTTTACAGATTGCTTGACAAGATTTCTCAGATAACTGAACCATACAGACAAGCTTCTTCTTTTTCTTTTTTTTTTTTTTTTTTCTTTTTTTAAGAAAATATCCAACAACACAGAAACTCAGTTTTCTAAATGCATTTGGAAACATGCTGCACTCACAAAGGTCTAGTGTGCATGTGCGTGTGTCTTTAAACAAAGTCGATTTTATCACTTACTGAATTCAGCAAAATGATCACGTTTGGTGAAAATGCACCTATATTGGTATCTATTCATACATAAAACACAGCAAGTGTGCACACATATGCACAGATACATATCCCCAAACCTGCCAATTCAAATTTAAACTTAGGGAAATCAGAAACTCCTAATTTTGCTTATGGGTTTTGGTTCTCTGTGTTATGTCTCATACGTTTCAAAGGCCTTGTGAAAGTGATGCTGCAGTGCAGCGTAACTCAGGGATTTAAAATAAAACAAAAGTACTCCAAACCAAAAATACATAACAAATAAATCCCACCCTTGAATTATATTGGATGGGAAAAAATATGTGTCATTAGAAATACAGAAAACCAATGTGTTTCTTCAGTTATACCCACATGGGATTTTTCTGTATATATTAGTCTGAGATCAAATCAAAACTGGAGTGAACAATATGGTACATTAAGGACAAACAAGTCTGCAGTGAACAGGGCCTTTGACAGGACTTAGCACTGTGTATTAAGCAGTGAGGGAAATGCAGATGCCATGCAATATGTAAGTACCAAAGAAAACCCACTCAAACCAATCTGAGGGCGTAAGTGATCCTTGCAAATTGCACAGACCCTGTGTAGGCAGGATATCCCCATAAGAGTCTTAAGCACTCATCCCCACAACATAGTGCTTATTTCTCATAGTTGCTTGTGCAAGAAAAGCAAGTGCCAAATTTGTACACACACTATTTTTTTCTCTGCTACAACCACAGATGAAGAGCACAACAGGAACAAGTTATATTCCATACTGGGCTGGGCATGCTAAGGATAAGGCCCACTGACATAGCAGAGGATTTCTTACTATGAGGAAAATTAGATCCAAATGCCTTAACTACAATAAAATTTTTTGACAAATGCTACGTGAAACATCAATTCAGATTACATATATTTTGCTTATAGAGAAAAAAATACAATTTTACTCTTAAAATATTTAACATTCAAAAATTAACATATGTCAAAAGAGTATCTTGGATTGCTACAAGTGTTAAACTGTTGTATATTGAACTAATTTATAACTTCAAGCCCAGTAGTATAACTGGCCTGATAGAGTAATTGATGGTGCTTTTCATAGCAAAAGCCAGTTATTAGTAAATCAAATTTACATAATTCTACAGGCCTGAAAAGTGTGGAATGAGTAAATGAAGGGACGAAGACTAAAATTCTATTGAGAAAAAATATTCAGAATAATTTTGAAGTTGTGACTATCCTGAAACACTAATGTTGGTTGAATCTTATTTTCTTACCAGAATTTGTATCAGGAATCACATCTATAGGAAAGCAAAGACAACCTCCACCCCCCAAAAAAAAGAAAAAAAAAAAGCACAAA
Organism: Psittacula echo; assembly: GCF_963264785.1. Classification (NCBI taxonomy): domain Eukaryota; kingdom Metazoa; phylum Chordata; class Aves; order Psittaciformes; family Psittacidae; genus Psittacula; species Psittacula echo. The sequence goes on along the minus strand of NC_137742.1, from coordinate 25,246,324 downwards.
ATCAAAATAAAATCAAAAGCTTTACAGCTTCAGAAATGAAGGAATAATGTAAAGAATAAAAAATAATACGAAAACTACCAGAGACTGGCAAATTTCCTCATATTACTTCCAATAGCTTAATAAGTACCTGATCCTTTGAACTAAACACATGTATCTCTAAACCAGAGCTATTATGAGACAACACCATGGGTCTTACTCTTTTAATTGTGTGTACAACTCTCTTTAATAGTAATGGGTCTTGCCTTTGCATCTTGGGGAATAAATTTGTATGTTCACCTAGTTAGACCATTTCCAAGATTTCTCTGAACTGCATTACTTTATCAGTTTGCAATGTGCGAATTTTCTCAGTGGTCAGGACAGTAAGCAACCATTGCAAACCACCCACAGTGAATTATCCCAGAATTCTTAGTAAGTCTGTGTTAGTGGAATTCATGTATTCATCTCCTTTAACTCAAACATGATTCTGTGAGTCTCTGGTGTCAGAAATTATAAAAATGTTCACTTTGATATGGTATCAGCCTACAAATTTATGGAAATAAATCCAAAATGTTAAATGTGATAACCTAATGATTTAAAAAACATTTTCCAGTCTTACTTAGCTCCATGTTGTATCCAAACATTATCAGTAAAGGTGGGAGTCTCTTTTTCACAATACCAATACAAAAAACCAAACCTAGGCAACAGGTTAGAGAAAGTTCCTTCATATGAAATGAAAATACCATTACATGCTGACAAAAATTCTGCCACAGTAGGTCAAGAAGTCTTTTATTTACTGTGAAAAATGGAATCATTCTAAGACCCAAATTATCTTCTCCAATAGCTAAATATCCCCTGTTTTTCTGCAATTGCTATCAGAGAAGGATACACAATTTTTCATCTTCCAAATACAAAGACAATCATGACAGAAGTTCAAAATGCTTTAAGAAGCAAACAGCGTGGTACCGTATTCTAAAGATTTCTCTGAAACAATATTGTTGGACTCAGTGATGTTTCATAATGTTCATATATTTTTTTATTGAATAAAGCAGCTTTGAAGCTTATCAGGCACTGCCCAACAAAATATTTAGTAAAAAAAAAAAAAAAAAAATACTAACTCTTAAAACTTTGAGCTAGTAGCTCAGTATTCTATATAAAGAAAATTGTAGAATATTTCATAGTTTTAATTCTGAAGCCAATTGTTGCTGGCTTTCTGTACATTAAAAAAAAAAAAAAAAAAAAAAAAACCAAACACAAAAAACCCCAAATCAAACAAACAAAAAAAAACTAACAAAAAACTAACCAACCAAACAAAAACCAAAATGAGTAACAAAAAATAATCATCAGGAAAAAGGAAAGAGAAGGAAAAAGAAGACAGGGAAGCAAGAAAGAAAATCAAGCTTAACCTGTAGATATGCTTGAGAAAAGACTACAGCCTAAAGAAAATTCAGTATTGCATAGCATGATCTAAGAATTTAGCTTTCAGCAAACAGAAAAGGGAAAAGAGATGCAGTTTGGTATTGATAGTTTCCATCCATGATAGTTAGTCATCCAATACTATGTACATAATTATATATTGTATGCCATTGAAAGTCCCGTTTTCTTCAGTTTTATGTTCTTAAAACTGGATTTCAAACGTCTAAACAAAACACTTCCTGGTACTTTGCTATTACAATTACTCGGAACAACATACTGTAACTGAAGTCCTTTTAAAGTGTCCCCTACAAATGAAAGTGCCATTCTGCTACATATCATTCACCAGAAACCAAAAAATCCACAATGCTGTGTGTCTGGATCCACTGAGTGCAGCAACATCAAATCCAAGCCAGGCTGTGACCATGAAAATTCCACTAATCAAATGACAAAGACCTCTTATACCTTGTGTCTGGAGAATCCAATGTTCTAGCTGGTAAAGCTTCAGAAGTGGTCGTAAACAAGCACCAAGCTTAAAGGCCTCTATGTCCCTGCAGGGAGATCAGGTTTGGATTTCTCTCTCTTGTGTTTTCCTTTTCTTAATTAAAAAAAAGCACTTCAGATTAGAAACATACATTCACAGCTTAGTACTGTGATTTCTCCCACTGCAGTTGTGAAAGAAAGCTCTAGTCTCATCTGAAGATAGACAGCTTTGATACTGCAGCTCAAATTCTTGAGTAAGGCTGAAAGGAGCCTTTTCTCTCCAGAGGCCTCAATGTTGTCACATCTTTTCTACAGAAAAAACCCAAACAACCCAGAGTATTAACATCTTCATCGCCTCTGCTGTGCATATACTGGGTAGGCTAGTGTGACATTGAGAGAGTCATTGTGCTGCACAAGTGATGTGTGTTGATAATGTAGCACCAGTTCTTTGAGTGAGCTGTACAAGTTATACGGCTCGGCAAATCCGTATCCAGTAGGTGTTTTGTTTATCACACAGTGCTTTACTTCTCCATCCACCCTAAAGAGGAAAAAAAAAACCAAAACAAATGGTTTTCGGTTTGTCAGTAAAGTTAAACTAGAAAGTAAGGTACTGGCAATAAATTTTAAGATGCTAGTCACTACATAGAATTCCTGTATTCGTGGTAGGATAATGGTAAAAGCCTAGGTTTAACCCAAATTCCCAGATGTTGTGTTAGCTTAGAGAGGGAGGAGACAGGCAGGACTTAGAGCTACACAGAAAGGAATGCATCCATGCTTTGGTTTCCCTTCTTTTGCATGAGGCTTATCTGTGGGAGTTGCACAGGTTTGAGCTGTGAAAGAAATGGAGCAGCAATAAGGATGGCCTCAGGACTTGCTAGTGTGCAGCTAAGTCCAAAGGTCTAGTGGGATCCAAGCATATGCAAATTGTCTATGTGTCCCTGTAGGTGCCTCAAATGCTGGCTACATCATTCACAAATTAGGGTACGTACACAACAGAGCAGGCATAGCAGCCTTGTTTGCTGCTCTCTCGAACAAGGAATGTTCCATCTCGTTTTCCCCGCAGCAGATTTTCAGCTTGGCTTCTATTGATATTTCCCACATTCCATGTTCTCTCATCATGATGGGGCAAGTCCTCATCATCTTCTACCATAGAGTATTGGCTGTTGAAATAGGACAAAATGTGTCTGTGAAACACGCAGCAGAGCAAAATCCATGAATTAAGTAGTCCCCATTTCATATTACTTTAAAAAATTAAAAAAAATGTCAGTGGTTACTAGAATGCATTCCTGGTAAGAGTAGGGATGTAAACCATGTAAACCACTGCTCAAACCACAGCATAAAAATAAAATATAAATTCTGGCTCTTGCTTCTTTTAAAAACACTCATGTAAATCTGAGGAAGTATATAAAAGGATGCTGTGTTACATTTCAGAATATGCTGCAAGTTTGTCAGTACTTCTGCTCTGGCTAACTGTTTTGGTAAATAGCAAGCCCAACAAAATCAATCTCCTCTGAGTCAGCTTTATATCCAAAGATCAGAACATTCGGTCAGCAGTGAAAAATCAGGCAATGTACCAAGCTGCTGCTTGGGAAAGCTATGAGCAGTTGCACAGGTAGACAGATTAATTATTTATACAGGAGATGGCTTTGTGGAAAGGGTGGAAGAGTGGAGTGGTCTCTCTCAACTTATTACTAGATTATGGTAAGAGCATATAATATAGGGCCTTCTCTACCAAAACAGCCACCAACTATAAAGCTGATGCAGAGTTATAAAGAACCCTCTGAGCTAAAGCCCACCATGAAATAAGATGTCTCTGGTTCAGCTGTGTGGACAACCACCTTGATAATTCTGCAGTCCCAGAGCTCCCCACTCCCCTTGCAGCCTGCACTGGTGTGCCCTGCTTCTCCTGCTCAGCTTGCAATCATTCTGTGCTTGGCTAATAATATTATTATAGGGTTTTAATCAGTTTTCTTTGGTCTAAGAAAACATGACTTCTCACTCATCTTCAGTTCCGTCTTTCTGAAGATTCTCAAACTAGTCTACACAAACTCTCACACAAGAATGAATTTTTGTTTCAGATGACAAGAAGGTCCCTAGAGAGACCTATACTCTCTCTAGGTCTCTTATCCCATTGTATACTCTTTTGTCGTGCATGACATTCAAATGCATTCAGCAGTGGCTCTATTTGCAAGCAGAGCATAGAGAAAGAGGTTCTTGTTTTACCTGCTGCTCAAAGTAAAATATTGATATTTCACTGCATTACAACTTTAGGAAAAAAGTCGTATTTTGAAAGTTTCATTTTCCAGCAGAAACCTGAGGACTTACCAGACCCACTGGCAAGGACAGTCACAGAGTGAGAGAAAAGAAAGGTTTCCTTTAAACAGTTACACTTACTGTTTTAATGCTACACTAAAATCATGGCCTAGCATTGTTCTTTGTCTACTGTTTAAAGGGATGGGAGTAGCACTGGAAACAGGTGCCTAAATATACTCCATCATATTATCTTTGAGCCGTGGTAAGACTGAGTAAACAATATGGCTTTAAAACATGTATGTCATTTTTATCCCCTGCTTCTACCAGTACAGCCAAAGCAGAGAGGCACAATTTCCAGGATAACAGTAGGAGACTCAATGAACCAGGACAAAATAAAACAGATGTGGACAAGGCCAGAATGTAATCCATTAAAGAGTCATTGTCAGTCTGCTGCTTTTGCTATGTGTTCAGCCAGGCACCGTGAAAGGCATGCACAAGAACTATATAGGCAGAAAATGTTGATATGAATACTACTCAGACAACTTTGGCTTTCTAATTTTTCTCCTTGTTCATTCTTCACTGTTATTATACTTCTGATATTATTTTGTGGACTGCTTTTGTTTAAATTTGGTCTACATTCACACCACCCAGATGCTTTTTGCTTTTTTCTCAGGAATAAAGTGAAACATACTCATTAGCTAAGCTCCTGTCAGAACCTACAGTAAACTGAATTGCTTGAAATATCAGAATACTATCCTGCCATTTCCCAGAAAAATTAATTAGATCACAAAACCAGAGAAGGACCACTCTTCAGCTTATACAGTTTTATCACGTCCAATAGCAACGTGATACACTAATGTGGGTACCTCTATACTAGATAGTACCACGGTACCAATGCCTGAAGACTGAAAAAAGCCTTCAAGCTGACCCATGCCTCAGAGACCTTCTGAACTATTTATCCATCCATATGGCATCTCTATAAGATACTAACACCTTATGACCTTTATTTTTCTGGTAAGAATAAAGGTACAGGATACACTGCACTGCTTTGCTATAGTAACTTGATTATGTGCTTCCCTGAATAATGAAGAGTATGGTGCGAGACAGAATCCTTTCTAATACTTGCATTATATAGGCCTGCCATGTTTTAACAGTATGCACTGTTACAGGAGACCTAGGCTTAAGATTTCCTCTTTGTGGTTCAGGAATTAAATACGCTTAATCTCACTTTAACATAAGACGATTTGGAATACCAGAAGTACTTAAATCTTTTAATACTCACTCTTCTGTATTTTCATTTCCAAGCCATTCATTCAACTTCTTTTGACGAACACCTTTTTGAGTCAGCCACCTGGACAGTAATAGCAAATAAAATTATTTTTTTGTCACAGAAGTTGGATACCAATTAAAAAACCACTCAAAAAACCTCTGTTAATTCATAATGATACTCACATCAAGTACTGATCTCTTGTCTTCCTCAGCTGTATGAGGTCTGGCTTAATGCTGTTCATACGCTTGTCTATCTCTCTATACTCAGCTGCTTGCTTCTTCAAATCCTCTTCTAATCTACGTCTGCTGTCCACGATTTCACTGATTCGAGACTTCAGTTTTTCATAGTTGTGCATGATTCTGAATGGAATAACATGATAGGTTACACTCTGGTATCTTATTCATAACTTTATAATCTGCTATTCAATGGTGCAGACACTTAAGAAAACAGATTATTTCTCTAGATGTAGCTACACATTTTGCATTTGAAGCTTCTTTTGCTTCAAATGGGGTAGATGTGAAACGAACAACTGATGAACAACTTCAAACTTGCCATCTTGCAGATCTATACTTGGCACATTTCTTTGTTCAAAATCATACAAGTTGAAATGCAAATACAAATACTGACCTTTGTATTTCTTTTTCATTTCCTTCCCGTTTAAATTTTTCAATGTATTCCTTACTGTATCTTTCTTGTGTCTGGCACTGCTCTTCAAATATTTTTATTGTTTCATTAAATGCTTCAATAGCTGTTCTTTTCATTTGAATTTCCTGAAAATAAAATATTTTTTATTACAGTTGTTATCAGACAGAGGGGATGATTTATTGGTTGCATCACAGAAACACTTCAGTATATTGTAAAAGAAGACTTCAATATCCCTTTACCAGAATGCATTTGCAAAGCCCTGTAACACAGAAAGAACAGACCTGTGCAAAAGGCTACCATGATGGGGTTTTCGAAGAAAGAAAAACTGCTAGACCAAGAGCTACCTACAGTATTTTTTCCCATATAATTATATTTAATTTGTGATGATTAGAGACTTATGGCAAGGCACTTTGCTGCCCTTTGCACCAACTAATGTCTTTAGAGGCACATCTGGGTTTCTGAAATAAACGAGTAAGGTACTTGCCTGGACAGGTCTCAAGATGCCATCTAGTCCATCCTCCTGCCCCTACATAGCTAGTCAATAGTCAAGTCTTTTAAATAATTTTAAAATGTTGAAATTCAAGTTGCCTGCACTTCTTCACATTTCTTCAATTATTTTTTAGGCATATTTCCTGCATATTTTAAGAATCAGTTTTGATTCTGGGTCTATAAAACCGCATTAATTCGCTAGAACTTCAAGACTTGGCTAATAATTGATTTAAATTGAAAGAAGGACAGAGGCAGCTTTTCTTTCCTTCATTGTATCTACACGTCATCTCTACTGTGTACCGATGAAACCATACCCTTCAAAAACCAGTAATAAAATGCAATGCTTCCCTGCAAATGTGCATTGAAAACTCAGAACTTGATGAGGTCAGTAGTCAGAAGTGCTCGTGTACCAGGACAGTGCTGTGCCTGTTTCGGATGCACGTGCTGGAGTTGGGCACAGCATGGGCTATGTTACAGGTGGTGAATTTTCAGACACCAATAAGCAATTCTACTTTTGAGCAAGCACATTAGGTATGTTTCCTCTTTTAGGCAATGGTAGTGGTGGAAGAAGGGAGGAGGATGAGGATGGAGGAAGATAGCAGCATGAATATACAACAACATTCTAAATCTACGGAAGTCTTCCACTCTCCCTTTGGTTTCAAATCCAGCTCACCTGTGATGTTCTTGTGTAGTCTTCATAGAGTCTGTCATACTCTCGGCTTTTTTCTTGGAATTGGGTATTATATTCATGTAATTTCTTTCCCACTGCTTCAATGCTATCCTCTTTTACAACTTGATCCTGGAATGGCAAGCAGATGGAAAGATATTCCATAAAGAAACAATTATACTGCATACATTTTCAGGATAGAACTGCTAAAAAATGCCTAGATAGTTACATGGAAATGTGACTTCTCTTTCATAAGCATGGAGTTATAACATACTACATGCATAATATGCAAATGAGAAATAAATGACAAAAAGCAACTTTGCATTGCAAGTGTTCAGCTTTATACTGAAAATTAGATATTTCATCATAATGCATAGAATATTTATTAACATAAGTTTATTTCTTGATAATGTATCTGCAGTATTTAAAGTTTTAATTATTTCTATGTAAACTGTGGAGTTGGTTTTAAACAAAAATATCAGGTTTTATACCCACTTCATTTTTTTCAAGTTCTAACAGAGCTGAAGTTCTTCACGGTAAATGACTCCCCAGTCTGCAGTAATTTCTATCTATTTAAGTGAACACAGAGAAAATAGATGAAATTACCTGCTGGTACTTAGATACTGGATACAACAATTTTACATCCAGTTTAGGATTGTACTGGGCTAGAGATTCATTCCGGTAGTGGTTTATTAGCTCAACCACAGAGTTGAAAGTTAATGGGTCAGAAAAGCCGTATTTTCCATCTCGATGAAAGATTTTGATTAACTTGTTATTTCCTCCTTTCCTGCAAATGAAGTTTGTTGAAAAGTTAGGCATAATTCAAGTACTACTTCTCAAAGAACACTGTATTTTAAATGCAGTATTGCATTTACTGTCAAGTATTACAGACCTACTGTAATTAATCTTACCTTAGCGTAAGTGTGTAGTCCCCATGCATTTTTGTTGAAGCATCTCGTACCAAAAAAGTACCATCAGCAGTGTCTCGGAGCTTCTCGTTTACTTCTTCTCTAAAATGAAAGCAAAAGTAACCAATCATTTCAGCTACTTCTCACTCATTTATCCTCTCACTGAGCTTTAAAATATTCTGGTTTTGAATTTGTGGGTTTTAGAAATCTTCTTGATCTCCATATTAGTAAATACAGTTACTTCATAGCTTATTTAACATGGCAGGAGAACAACTGCGATATAAAAATGGTATATTCTATGTCCTCTCACTGCCGGACAAAATTATATTCACGCAAAGGTCTTTCTGCTTGTTCATGCAAGCCTGCACAATTGGAGCAGCCAGTGCTGGTCTAGCATACCTACATATAGTACAGTTAAAAATGTTGCTAATATATGGCACTTGTTAGTCTGGCTTGTTAACTGCTGTTCCTACAGTTGAGGTTCTGAACGAAAGACGAGAAGAAAATACTTACTTTGTGCTGTCCTGTCATGCTAGCATTACATATACTGTATGTTAAAGTAATAGAACAATCATTTCACATACTACATTCTATGTGACTGCCAGTAACTTTTTAGTCATGTCTGGATTAAAATCAATCGTAATTCATTTGTTTTAGAAAATACCCTAAAATTGGCTCTTAGAACTGTAATTTTTCAATACTGAAGCATAATACATATACACAAAATAGCATAGCAAGAACACATGAAATAGATGTCTTGAGCTTATTTACCTTGAGATATCTCCCCAGTACCATTCAGCATCTTGTAATGCCATGTTGTTATTCATGCTGTTGTTAGTTACACTATTAGGTTTTGGTGGCTTAGGAGGCAATGCTGCAAAGGAAAGGGAAAAAAAAGAAGTTGATTATAACTCACTGAAAACCTGACTATATATTACTTGAAATTACACATTATTACATGAATGAGAGAAAAAAAAAAAAAAAAGGAAAAAAAGTCACAAAATAGTGTTTTCTGCTACTAACAATCTTTAAAAGACATTAGAGGAATTAAGATATTTTACTGAAAACAATACAAGTCCACAATAAAGATGTACTGTTTCAAAAGCAGTACGTTACTTTTGCAATAATATATTTTAAGCAAAATATAACACCATACCTTCTCCCCCTGTGAAGAAAGCATTTGAGGAAAAAAAATAAAATCTGAAGTTTGCTTCTACCTTCTTTCACTATGGTCAGGCGAATATAAATAATAAAGCATGTAAAACTGCTTCTTTTTTTCCTCTTACGTAATGACCTTAGAGGAATGTTGCTGATTCCTCACCTAGAACCTGAATAATAAAAGATGCAAACCCACAGCAATAATGCATATTTAAAGAAGAACTGGGGTTTTGTCATCCTCAGCATTCTGCATGATGATTTGCCAAAACCAACACTTCAAGAAACCCATCTGTGACCCAAATATCCCTTGTGTTAATCTTAGTATTCTACAGACTAAATTGTGTTCCAAATGCTAGGACTGATTAAAAACCACATCCCCCTCTTCTCAATGTCAAAGCTGCATACGTATACCAGTGAGTGCCAGAGAAGATACTGCAGCACTCCTGACTTAGTAGCAAGGGGAACTACATTGGAATCAGGATTAAAAATCAACCCAGCTCTTTTAGTTTTCCAGTAAGTACATCATTCCTTGCAGATATTCTTGTCCTGTACACTATGACCAGCTACCAAAGATGATGCTTTTAAAGTTACAATGTACATCAATATAGCATAGTATTTTATAAAAAAAATATCTAAAATCAGGTCTTTAATTAATATTGCTAGATTTTAAAGTTTTTGTTTTTTTTTCCTCAAACAAAACAATGATTTGCAATCACTGTTTCAGGAAATAACACTGTTACCACAGCATCTCCTTTTAATTACAGTGTGATTAATAGAACAGAGATAGCAAAAATAACAACAGAAATACAAAATTTTTAGGATACAACAGCAGAACTAGAACTACATCTGGCAGAATAAAATCAAAAGAGAAACAGGTAAATTCAGTAAAAATTACGTAAGCAGACAGGTATTTCTACAGGTTAAGATTCTAAGTACATGCACTAAACCAAAATTTAATTCTAATTTATGAAAAAAGAAAAAAAAAAGAAAAAACTATTTGTATTAATAACAAAGTAAAGAGATTCTACATATCCACTAAAAATTTTTCAGCAGCTACTGTAAAGACCAAAATGAATTAAGTCTTCCATAATAAGGCAGTTTTACCTGGTGGATCCATTTCTATGTAAAACATCAAGTCTGTGCCACAATTTATATCTGTCTTAGGATATTCTATATCCAGTTCTTCCATATTCCAGACAGTATTGTACATCTGTATAAGTTTCACTGTGTGAGCTCAGATTCAAGAAAAGAGTCGGGCTCCCTTTGTAATGGTGTCTTGGAATTCATTTTAAAACCTATAAGGGGCTGCACTGTAACCTATTACATCATAATCTTCAGCCAATCATGTCAAAATAATGTCACCAGACCACTCCTGTTTCCTCATTTTGTTCTACATAAATCTTAAGACAATTTCAGTTTCAGAAAGAATGCACATTTAGCAGAACTGCAATATAAACCTGGTATTAAAAAGAAGAGGAGCAACTGGGCTCTCTTCGCCCCTGTTCCCGTCTCATTTTCCTAACTTTACAGCATGGTACAGTCCAATCCTGGCAGGATGACAAAAGGCTGATATGCTGCAGCACGTAGCTCTTACACACAGGCGCACACAACACATGCACACTCACACACAGCTCCCTTTAGAAGTAGGTCGGTCACATCTCAGCTGCACTCTCCTGCTTGGATGCATGAAGTTTATCATTCAAAAAGCTTTAAAAGGCTTCTGGACTTCTTGTACATATTAAAGATGCAGAAGGGAAAAGAGCATGGCTCTGTGTGTATGTGTATTACACATTCAGTTTACATATACATACAGAGGCATATGTATCACCACATAATGAAACATGGATTATGTTTTTAAATCGTGCATGGATTATGTTTTTAAATCTATTATTTTAATGGACATTCAAGTCTGACATACTTGATATTATTATATAAAATGTGCTAAGTGCAGAGATCTCTTCCCCCTCGTATCATTTGTAATAAAATACAATTCCAATTGATCTAGACTAACCCCTTTTTTAATCTAAACCCCACACATTGTAATCTTAAATTCAGCAGACTTAAATAAATCATGGAAGAAAGTCAAAACTATGCCAGATCTTGAGAAGTGATTTTGCTGAGCACAAAAAGCCGGTCTGTCAGGATACAAGATTTAGTCTGCCTTTTCACACTGTTTCTTTACCCTGTTCTCATTGAGGTATTTCTCAAGTTAATTATTTTTAAAGGCAAGAGTCCCTTGTCCATGTCTCACTCCTCACTTGACTTTATGTCACCAGTGTCCTCCTACCATTTAGAAATATTCCTTCTTAACCCCCCTCCATCACAGACTATAACTCTCTCAGACCTCTTGGAAGAAACATGTACAGAATAGACTATTAATTCCACAGCAGCATGCTATGTAAAACAATGTGAATGCTTCATACTCACTATAATCTATGGGGGCAGAAAACCAGATACCAAAAATAACCACAACAAAGAGTAGCTGTAGCAACTATCTGTGCCTACATCATAAGAAAGCCTGGTGCAGCTGAAATATGCTCTATCTCACAAATACTCATTAAAAAAAGTTAACACAATTCATATCCTTCCCAAATATTTCACACATATCTACACTCCTCTGTGCCGCTCAGCAGCTTACCCCTTTTAGACAAGCATCAAGATACAAGAACATGTCTGGAGTACCAACAGCTACAAAAAAATGCATGATAGTTTGCTTTATACATTAACAACCTTAAATTCATCTGAAGTAGACTCCCCTCCCTGTTTAGGTAGACATGCTCTAAAGATTCCTTCCATTTCCAAAATGAAATAGGATACTTAAAATCACCCCAGACACAAGCCCAAACACTGAACTTGGAGGGTTAGCCCACCTGCTACCCAAACAGTTGAGTTACCAAGGTAATTATTTAAATCAAGTTATAAAGATTTCCTACAAAGACTACACTGCTGCATTTAGATCTCATGTGGGATCAGTAGAAAATTTTATTCCTTTGAATAAAGGCTTTCAGGAACAGTTACTCCTCCAGGGTTTCACTGGTGGCCAAATTTTGGACTGCCCACACTTGTATAATCAGATTAGTGCTCAGCTCAGACTAGCCTAGCTTCAGGCAAAAAAAGACAGGAGGCAGATAGGCAATTCCCCATTCTCTAGATAACCTAGAAAGGTACTGAGATACCTCACTTTCATTGACATATCTTAAGACCATGAAAGCTCTACCTGGTAATCAGTTATAGGACAGTACTTCCACGAGGTGATGAAGAAAACACACAAAGAAATTCAAAATCACTTACTTTGTAAATTATGCATCACAAACGCTCGCCCTTGTAATACAGCCTGAAAATATAATCCAATAACCTGAAAAATGATTTGGTTTCCTCTTACAAAAATCTTGCTTAAAAAATACCCCCAAAACCTCCTTTTACTAGGAAGCTTCGCTGAAGCAGTGAAGTGAAAAAAAATTCTGGAAAAAGGCTGCTCTGCCAATGTTCCATAAAAATCTCTAAAAGATCTGTAACATGCAGTGAGAAAATCCAAGCCTTCTCTCTCAACTGCTCAGAGCTCTGTGCTGTGCAGGAGGTATCCACTTACTCTGGTTCATCATTAAAAAGTGAACCTGACTTTAGTACTGTGGAAAGGAAAAAAAAAAAAAAAAGAAACCACCACCCTCAGTAGCTCGCACGTCTCTCGCTGATAAAGATCTCAGTTTCATGATTAACTTGGGCAGGTTCAAATATTTGCTGAGCTAGGGATTTCAGGTGGGGGAGGGGGGGCCAGATTCAAAGTAAAAGTTGTCATCAGCTAACAAGTGGCCAATGCATAGCTAACTTTCTCATTTTAGCTAAGTAAATGAGAAGACCATTGTAAGAGGCCTTAAAATAGTCTCTGTCACTGGCTGTTGAGTGCAGTCTTAAAGTTGATAAAATCGCCGTGAACAGCCAAATGCAGGAAGTGGCTTACTAACATTGTTGGAAAAAAAAGCAAAATTAAAATCTTTCTTGAAAAGAGCTGCATCTCTCAGAACAGCCCCATGCAAGCAGAATAGCCTGCTTGCAAGCACAGCATCACTTCTTACACACTCATGCTGGATCACAAATACAGGTGCTGCTTGAAGATCCCTGGTGTGATGCTGTGAGGCATTTTATCCATTCCCTATAAACTGAACATAGTAGAAAAAACACCTGCCCGTATCCTTGGTGTTTTGCAGTACATCAGAGTTGTCCATTTTTGGGCAGGCAGGCATGAAAAGGGACTGCATAGAGAGGGAGCAGCTTGGTAAATTTTTTTTCCTTGCCTTAGTGTTGGGTAGAGATCAGTCTGGCTGAAGAACAGAGCAGCAACTGAAGAGCCCACTTCCCCTTGCTTACAGAGGTTAACATCCCTGCCAGCTATACTTTTAAAAGGAAATAAATTCAAAGTGAAAAGAGAAGCACACCACAAGATTTAGTTCAGAGAAAGAAGAGAAGAGCATTAATATTTTCCTCCCTCCTGTTGGAAACTGTGAGAACTTCTAGTAGTTGCATCCCTTGAGATTTGCTTATGCTCCTTAAGGCAGTCAAATGCTATTGTAAAGTGTTCACCTACTGAATACTTCACCTACCAAAATCCTCCTATGCTACAAAATACCACTTATACCTAATAATGAAACTCCAAATATCTGCAGTACATTTTTGATGTTTTACAGTTGATTGTTTAGCTTCACCCATAACCCCCTACTTTTCTCATTTTAGCCATTGCCTGCTTGAACAATTGTCAGTTCTGTATACCATTTAATGCAGCACAATCATAAATGTATAGCCTACTTCAAATGGAGATAGTAACCTGTGTTTCTGCACTTATCCAACTTCTGAGACTAACCGCTATGCCTCCTGTTTACTGTTAAAATCACAGAAGGGGTTGACAACACTTCTTGGTTTATAGTGAGACAATACACAACAAGCATATTTTCAAAGAAGAGAAGACAACCCAAACTTGGTTCACTGAATTGTTTATAATTTTAAAAAGCACAGGTACCAACACAGAGATAAAAGATAAGGCTTTTTCCCAAGTAAATTTTATTTTATTTTATTCTTTTTGTATTCCACTGCCTTGTGCAAAAATTAGTTCCTAATCATTCTACAGAAAGGAATCAAGTGTCTTGTCAAAAAAACATACCAGCATGCACACAGTTGCATTGTCACACAATTGCTCTATCTTAATACTTATTAAATGTAAATTTAAATTTCAAAACCTTGAGTTGTGTCAACTGAATCTATTGATTTGTATTTGCAGAAATTCATCAGCCTACTATTTTTTCTGGAGTCATACTTTGCGTTCTTCTATCTCTAAAGCTTTTTTCCCCCCATCCCCCCCAAAAATGATGTATGAAGGTTTGACAGGCTTCCTGTGTGTTACATATACTTACATACAAAAACACACACATATATCAATCTGTACAAAATTCTAATAATGTCGTACATGTTGTTTCATTTTTACCAAATACATTCAACCGGGTATTGAGAAACATAAAGCATAGACTACTATCAAAACCAAGAATACAGCAGCATTCCTAAGTGTGGTGATTAATAAAGCATTTTCCTGTCGTCTGAAGCAGGTACAAAGCCTGAGTTTATTAGCTTAGAAGGGGAGCCCTCTGCCGGCTGATGGGCGGACGTGCAACATCCTTCCTCTGCAGCACAAGCTCTCCCCGAGACAGACTGCCTCCTGCAAGCCCCAAACCACGCTCAGCACTGCTCAGTCCAGCACAGCCCATGATGTGATGCAGGAAAGTCCTGACAAGGGACAGCGTTCCTACAATATTTTTTGTGTCCCTAAGACAAAACCAACAGGACTATGGGCTGACCCTGATCACCACAGCAGTCCAGTGGAGCTCTGTGTTGGATTCCAAGAGGAAGGAACAAGGCCGGCCTTCACACTCCCTGGTGCTGGCTGTCATGTTAGTATGCTTGCTAATATTTTGTGCAGTTAAAAGCAAAGTGTCTACTGCCCAGACTCTCAACTCATCCCCAGTATTTGAGCAGTTACATGTAATGCAGTCTCATTACCTTACTTTTAGCTATGACCCTGTTAGAGTTAACCCTACATCTTCATGCTTAAAACTGCAATATTTCACAGCTTGAAATATTATTTACAGTAGTATTTACAAGCCTGGGAAACAGGAATAAACTAGGATAGACAGTCTAGATGGAGCAGCTCAGCTTGAGTTAGTTCATAGGCCATTAGAGGCTTCAACTCATAGATATAGCACAGCAGCTCCTTCTGGGAGCTGTGGTAGTTCTCCCTCTGCTCCTCACCAGCCTTTCTGCCTGCAGAGCCATGTTCCTCCGCTTTCCCACCATGTCCCCTTTCCTCTTTGCCTTTCTGTGATATGAAACACACTAATCTCACACACTCAAAGCCACTCCACACATTTTAACACTCCCTGACTCTAAAAGGACCCCCATCTCCCTGAGTTCCCCCTGAAAAATCACTTCCAAGCTCTCCCATCACCCCATCTTCCTATCTATGACCTGCCTTCCCAGACGCCAGCTCCAAATTGACTGCATTGCATAGAGCACCCATCAGGCTCTATGGACAACTTGGACTGGCATCCAAGGCAGGCCTCCTCCAGACAGAAAAGCCAGGAGCCTTTATGATCCACAAAAATAAACTGAAAAAAAGATCCAGTCTTCTGTAGCTGCAAATATAGCCTATTTTTCAATATTTACCCCTTAAAGCACACAGGCCTTCACACCTCTGTAAGATGTATGAGATTCTGTGAGACATGAGCAGCACTGTTAGCTATTATCTGTTACAATTAAAATATTTTCTTTGAATGGTATCATTTTGAACAGCATATTTAGCGACATGAAGGTTTTTTTTTGAGTGTTAAATCAGCATTTTCTTTAAAAATAAAGCATGTGTGGCTGGCTGTTCATTAAATTGGGGTGTTAAAACGGGATGCTACATCACCTAGCTTGCCCACCAACCATCTTTCAGCTATCCTAATGATAAACTTGAAGAATGAGACAAGAATCAGAAAATAGATCTGGTTATCAATTATTCAAAACACCAACCATTTCTCCAATCCTACTTCTCCTGCAACATTATTTTGTCTTCACCTAGTACACACACAGGCACAGCAGGTACTTCAACTTTGGTACTTAAACTTTTGCTGAAGGCTAAGAACTATTTTAATTCACAAAAATAAATGCATCATTTGCTGTTGAACACTGACAGCTAGAAAAAAAATCAGCCTGGAGTTGTCCTGTAATGAAAAAAAATCAAGTAATGGCTCAGGAGTAACTCCAGTTTTTGCATTATCTGTGCAAAGCATCACTCTAGCTGTAAGATGTCCAATTAAAGATACTCAATTTAAGACACTAATCTTAAAATATATATAAGGTCCAACTGCATTCTTTCTATTGCTTTGAAGCAAGAAAGATAATTAGTGGGTGATGTGATAAGAAAAAACCCCACAGTTGTGCAAAGATTTCCTTTTATTAAGTTCAGTTATCTCCAACACGACACTAAATATATCTATGTACTGTGTAATATACCAATAAAACTTCATGCACAGCTCATTTTAGAGTGTTTTCATCCAGGCTTGAGAATAACAGAAGCAGAAGCTATCACTCCAGCCTGTGAAAAATAGAAGAAACCAGGCAAGATTGCCTTCCCTGTTACCACTTAGTTGTCATTCCATTATTTTCAACAAGATTCTTTCTACTTAAAACCTCTTAACTTCTGCACTTCTAAAATTCTATTACAGACTGTAATTCTCAGAACACTTATATGACAAGAAAGTTATCTCTTCTAGGAATCTTCCTTTTATTACAGTGTCTCTAAACAATTTTTATGGAAACTCAAGCCACTACAAACAATAATCTTGAGGATGATAATTTTGAAAGATACATCTTAGAGTCTTCTATGAGGACTATAAAAACAAGAGCACTTCAAATGATCGGTCACTGAGTAATTTTGGTGTGAAAACCAGACTTGTGTTCTAATCCTGTGACCTTACATAACATTCTATTAGGACCCAACTTTTGAAAATCATTCAAGTGTTTTACAGAACTAAGAGCAGTGGATAGCTAACCACAGAACTACAAAGCTTGAAAATTTGTATCTGAGGGTTTTTTTTCAGCTTAGTAGATGTGCAAATGTTCTACTAAGAGTCAAACCCCTTAAATCTGATGGATAGAGCCACATTCTTCAAGTGTCCTAATGATACTCTCAAGAATCCTCTTTAGTAGTTCTAACATCAACATCTTTCACTTTTATACTTCCCTCACATGAAGCAACTCAGGAAGATATGCAACCAAGTGATCTCTTAAGTGCAACTTAAGAAACTCATCACTTTGAAACTCAAGAAACTCTCACTGCTGACTCTACCTTAGTAACCTCCCAAGCATTGCCTCTAGCCATATAACTGTATGCACTCTAAGGCAGTTGTAAACATGTAATTTAAAAAATGCTACCTGCAAGCTCCTTAGAAGAGTAGAGGATTCAATAATGTATTTTGCCTTTTCAGTCTTGAAGCAGGTGACAAAGACAAGAATTCTTTCACAATTAGCAGTTACTTGCTGATTCTTAGTAAAACAGGACAATTAGTCATACAAGTTTGGCCTTTCCTGGTTGTTATGAAGCATGAAGAAGAAAAATACACAGTGGTTCTGGAAATGCCTACTTAGTTGACAAAAACTGAATAAACCAAATAGATATAAGTAGCTGAAAACAGATGGATACAAAATATTAGGGAAAGGTTCCTAAATATTACAGCTGGCGATGTTGAAAATGCCTTCCATTTCACAGCAGTAGGAAAAAAATCTTAGCCATTTTAAATTCGTCTTCAGTAGCTGAGGAAGGGGATTATAAAATGCATCTACCTATAAATAGGAGAAATCAGGCATTTTACTACTGCTGTGCTCTCGCTCTTCAAATCTTAAGCATCTCTACAAATCCTACTGCCATGAACTTTACCTTGTACTTTGAATAGAGGCGGGAAAGCTACAGCCTGCCCAATTTTCTGTTCCCCATCACCCTATCCCTTTTTTGGATATTCTCTGTTAATAAGCTGTAAAAGGATTTACTTTAAACTAACCTATGAAGTCTTGAGTTAACAATTTCCTTTGTAAAGAGTCAGCAACTCTGCCTTCCTCCTATCAAATATCTGATTGAAACCTGGGGATTTTTATTAAAAAAGAAAAATGATGAGCATTTACTGTCCTTAGGCTGAATTTCATATTTAAGAAAACAATGGTCTATAACTTTTTAAATTAAAAATAGTTTTTACCTGGTACAGGCTGTCTCTCATTCCATTCACTTGTGATTAAAACCTCTAGGATTTTTATGTGATATTCAGTATTATCAGAGCTGAAAAAGATGGTTTAAGCAGTAAGAACTACAGAAAAATGACAATGTTTGTTAAAATTATAAGAAAAAAGGAAATTGGAAAAATTTACAGAAGTGCCCTCCACATTAGAAGGTCAGGAAATTAATTCATTGAACTTACCCTTATGTAAAACTAACCCATATGTACAGTACAAAATAGAATAGAGATGACCCACGTACCTTGCTATCTGAAATTTGAAAAGCAGAGGGCTGAAAATCTCAGCCAGAGACCTTGCATTTAAAAGATTTTTGCTGGAGGCTTGACAAACTCTGAGGAAATGTTTGAGCAAATACTGGAGTGTGAGCCAATACTGGGGAGGTAAATTTGGAGATCTGATGAGTTTCTTCAGCAACTGAGCATACTCTTCTGAGCTCTGCACTTCTGCAAGCAAACAGATAAAAGGCTCTTAATATCAGCACAGGAACATCCAACAAGTAAAATGAAACTACATATGACTGCTTTAGAAGCATCAGTTTTAGAGGAAAAAAAAAATAAAATTCTGTCCTTCATTAGTGCAGTAAGACTTCTTTCTTCTTTCGAAAAAAGTGAAATGGCTGAGGCAAGAGTAAAGAACAAGCATTTAAAAGTCAAATGGAAACAGATATGCATTTTGGTAAAAACCACAATGTGTTCACAGTGTACTGGTAGAAGTCTGCCTTGTGTTAAGTGTCACACATGATTGGGTAATTCTGAGATGCACTAGATAAGTCTCACAGGTGCTGTTGTGACTTTGAAGGTTACCAGTAACAATATCCTGTCCTGAGATACATAACAGACTATCTATTCAACATGCTGAAAGCCTGTAACCTGTACTTGCTTGAAATGACCACTGTAGATGATGAATCTTACATGTATGTATTTCTCACATTATAAGCTGCAACTTCCAATGTACTGCAGAATGCCACGACCTCTAATACATTTACTTTGTCAGCACTGATAAAAAGTTAAAAATTAGCTTTCTGCATACAAAGTCCTTGATTTTTCACCCCAGTTTTTCTATAGTCATTTTACTTACCAAAATGAAGAGAACTGTGTTATCCCATATATTTTCCATTATGTTTACCTAAATAGGTAACTAAATAATGCATGTCTACATCTGAATTGAAACAGCTTTTATTAAAAGTGGTGAAGGTACATATGTTTTCTGAAATGCTGCTAGGTTGTGCAGATCTTTCTTGTTCTGTGGCTGACAGCTAGACCACTGGCTATTCAGAATCCTAATAACAGCTTTTTTGCCTGACATTTGAAATGATGTGATAATCATACCTTGAGCTACAGAAATCATGTCACTGTAAACAGCTGCTGGAATGATGGGATTTGGCAGATCCAGGAGATATCTCTTGAGAGCATCTGATAAAGTGTGCACATCAAATGCCTCTAAATCCAGTGAAGAAGCATCTACAGGGAAAGAGCAACATACTTTTTAGATGTTAGGAACTGGAAAAAATACACAAAATGATATTATACCAATCCAAACCTGCTAACTTCTACCTGGTTTATGGGGAACAAACTACAACAAAGAGTGCAAGACACCAAGAAACATTTCTG
This sequence comes from Psittacula echo, assembly GCF_963264785.1. Lineage (NCBI taxonomy): Eukaryota > Metazoa > Chordata > Aves > Psittaciformes > Psittacidae > Psittacula > Psittacula echo. The sequence continues at coordinate 25,226,143 of NC_137742.1, read as the reverse complement.
AGATGAAGAGCACACGGTGCTCAACAGCATGGCCAAGCCTTTGACATCTGATGAACCAAATGGTTTCCACAGCTATGTGTGGCCTTCTGTCACATACAGCACAGGGCTGAACTCAGAATAACAGTAGTGACTTTGCTGCATGTTGGCAATGCTATAGAACATCAGAACATTTTTAAGGGCTCTCTGTTTTACCTGTAAATACTTTGTGTATGAAGTAAGTATTAATCAAGGGTTTGGGCAAATGCAGCTTCTCTACTGACAGCTACCTCTATTACAATTGGAAGTCTGATTAACAACTTGGGGCTCCAAGTCTGTATATATTTATGTGAGCAAGTCAAAACAAATATACACGTGAAGAACTTGGTGCTTGGTGTTTTACGCAGCTGTTAGCATTTATCTTGTAAAACCTGATACCCTTCCAGGATGGTTATGACTTGGGCTAAGACTTGGGACTGTCACATAAAGAGCTACTTGTTAGTGCTGGAGCAAGGAATATCAGCAGCACAAATAAAAATAGGAAAATACATAAATGCTTACTTAGTGCAAGCAAGATTAGGGTTCATCTTAAACTCTTGTGCAGTGAACTCCTACTAAATGTTTGCAGAAAGATACATTTGGTACAAGAATTTAGAGGTATTAATGCTGACCAACTTTTTTAGGCTAGCCAAGTCCCTTGTAAAGTAACTGCTGAATCTATTTGGCCAGTTTGATCCAAATTTGACAGAGAGGTACAGGAATCAGGTATGTGGTGTGTCTACTCACACTGTAAAAAACGGGCAGCCAAGAGGGGGTAGTGAGAAACTCAGTGCTACTCCACTTCATTTCTGGTTTCCTCAAAGGAAAGCTTGCAGTAGGAGCTCAATTTTATCAGACACCAAGGAATTTGCATGAGAAAAAAAAAATAATTATAGCCCACATGATAAAAAACTTGCAGTGCGGGCATGAATTATACAAAAGCAATTATGTGTCAAAATCATAGAATCATAGAATAGTTTGGGTTGGAAAGGACCTTAAGATCATCTAGTTCCAACCCCCCTGCCATGGGCAGGGACACTTCACCCTGTACTATGTCATCCAAGGCTCTGTCCAAGCTGGCCTTGAACACTGCCAGGGATGGAGCATTTACCAATTCTTTGGGCAACCCATTCCATTGCCTCACCACCCTCACAGTAAAGAACTTCTTCCTTATATCTGACCTGAACTTCCCCTGTTTAAGTTTAAACCCATTACCCCTTGTCCTATAGTCCCTAATGAGGAGTCCTCTCCAGCACCCTTGTAAGCCCCCTTCAGATACTGGAAGGCTGCTGTGAGGTCTCCATGCAGCCTTCTCATCTCCAGGCTGAACAGCCCCAACTTTCTCAGCCTATCTTCATACAGGAGGTGCTCCAGCCCCTGATCATCCTGGTGGCCCTCCTCTGGATTTGCTCCAACAGCTCCATGTCCTAATGTTGAGGACACCAGAACTGCACACAATACTTCAAGTGTGGTCTCACAAGAGCAGAGTAGAGGGGCAGGATCACCTCTCTTGACCTACTGGTCACATTCCTTTTGATGTAGCCCAGGATACGGTTGGATTTCTGAGCTGCAAGTGCACACTGAAGCTGGCTCATGTTAAGTTTCTCACGTTAAGACCAACACCCCCAAGTCCTTCTCTGCAGGGCTGCTCTCAATCACTTCTCTGCTCAATCCGTAGCTTTGCCTGGGATTGCCACTGCCTAGATAGTACTGCATTGAAGCTAACGGGCAGTTATCCAGTTAATATGGAGAACATTTTATCCACAAGCAGAACAGCACGCTAATGCAGTTCACAACTTTGAGACCAAAGCCAACTTTGCACTCTGAATTAGTGCTCTGCTAATTCAAAGACAATAGGCAGAGGAGATGAGATCTGTCTTTATCCATATATCTGGACACCCACACACTGCACCAGCTCTGTCCTGGAAGATTCCTATGATATCTTAAAATGAACCCGCAAAGATATACTGTTATTAAAGAGTGAAGTCCTGTTTCATTTTGTCAAACGTAATTACATTCTAAATAAAAACACATGTAAACATGTTCTTGATCTCAGGAGATAGATGAACCTTCCATAAAGGTACACCTCAGTTTAGAGATTTAAGAAGGGATTCAGATAAATTAAGAGATACATCCATACCGGTGCCATAGAAAATCTGGATTTAATTGGATTGAAAAATTGCAATACTAAAAATACAGCTTAGGTTGCTAGCATCTCATACACATCTCCTCTCCCTGCTTGCACTCATATACTTACTTCACTCCCACCACCATCATGAGAGGATGTTCTTTTGATTTGAAGGAACAGACAACTCCTATTATCAGCCATCGTTCATTTTATTAATAATTGCAATTACTAAAAATAAAGAGAGCTAATTCACAGTTTGAATTTGCCTTCTTTGTGTCCCTTTAGCAACACGGCATGTAACCGGTTTCATTTTGTATTTTTTTGCTTTCTTCTGCAAGTGGAAGCTCACACCTGACACTGTGATCCAGCTTGCAAAGGTGTAGTCAAGCACTTCTACATCATCTCCTGATCTGTCATACTGCGACAACGTTGCCAAGCCAGTATATTCTGGCCTGAAGTAGAAATAAAGAGTCCGAAAAAGAGAAGGAAATATATTTCAGGAAACTTGAACGGGTGGAGGGTGTTAAGTGATGTAGCTGCATTTTACTGCCCAAAACCTGAGAATCCAGCCTACTGCAGCAACATTAAATTCTCTTTGCCTTCCAGCATCATCTCTGTAGCAGGCATGGAATGTGCAGCTATTGCCTCCCCACCTGCAGGACCAAAAAAATGCACACAGAGAACTGTATGCAAACAAATGGACATTTGTTTTCAAAATAATAACCTGCAGCCTTACAGGAATAGTGTATCTTTATCTTGCTTCTGATAAAACATCTTGCTTTTCTCTGTACAGCTAGATTGTCAGTCCTTGAACAACAAGCGACCAAGAAATGATTAAAATAATTATTCTTAGAAAAAACCGTGCAGTGAAATCATGAAAAAAAGAAACCCTGTAAAAGTGAAAAATATTTCATGCTAAGTGCAAAAGTTACAAATATTTTTTACTTGTCTTTTTAAAATTATATTATTCAGAGCCGGCACATGTATGTAAGCAGAGTAGGGGAGCAAAGAAGAGAGAAACAGTCTGACCACAAATTCTAACTAGTGTTTCAAGGAAAAGAACTATACTTACCACATTCAAGAATTTGTCTTACTTCTGCTGAGCTGCTTGAACCTTGTGTTCCATACAAAGTTGAGCACTCCAGACCTTCAAAACAAAATTGATGGGATATATCAATATTACAGTGACTGTTGCCATGATACAACATATTTCTGTTTTCTTCAAATAAGTGCCTACAGCATAAATAGCAACATTCTCCCACTAGCATCCATCCACCACACATGGAATGTGATTGCTTTTTAAAGCTGTAAGACACCTCTTAGTACATGCAAATTGCTGTCTGCAGGAAGAGCTGGCCAAGGAAAATCAGAGTTGCCAGCAGTCCCACATATTCTGTACAACTCTACACAGGCTGACTGCAGAAGGCCAAGACTAAGGGAAGAAAACAGCGTGCAGGGGAAACATGGGAGCCAGATCTTCCTTGACACTCTGCATGCCCACTGGAAACACCAGGTCTTTCAGTTGGGTAAGAAGTGAATAATCTGAGTCAGGCCACCCCACAGGAATGGGACAAGGACATGACAAAAGTTCTGACACAACCTAATAGGTTCAAAGATTCAAATGAGGCTTCTACATTACAAGCATGACTTCTGGCACCCTATGCAGTCAACAGACACACACAGCCCCTTCTACAGGACAGGAAACACTTAAGTCATTTTTGATTATCCACAGAACCACAACCTCACTGTGTACATAAGGTGAGTGTCACACCACTGGTATGAGAGAAATATGTCTGATAATCCACTGAATAGAATACACCAATACAGTGTTTTCATGTGAAAGATACTGTTACAACTTCCCTACTTCAGTGAAAATAAGGAAGATAGTCCAAGTAGCCTCCACTGAGCAGAAACCTTAAACTAGATTATTCCATGTCTGTTAAGCTGCATTAGCAGCTCTAGAAAGGGGAAATGCCAGCTCTGGATCTGGTTCTGCAGTCTCGGCTCATGTAAGTAAAAAAAATAATCTTGGTAAATTGTTCTTCAGGATACCTTTCTTTTCAATGGTCTCCACTATCTTGATGAGAATTGGTGGAGCAACATCAGGAGGTGCGAACTGTTCTGTAAGATCTGGAAGTGAAAAAGCTGTAAAAGAAAAAGAACAGATATAAGCCAAGTTACAGCTGAATGCAACTTCTGTTTAGGAAAGTCATGACACATAATGCAACCAGGTAATTTTTAAGAACAGAATAAACATCCCACTGGCCTAAACAAGACCATTCCACAAATAATTAGAAAGCTGAATAAATATGATGACAATTGCATTTTTGAAGTATATTCTTTTAAGGATCTCAGTCAGTCCTAGAATCACTCTCCATATTGCCTAGGAAAAGAAAACATAATGAAAGTTTGCAATCTATAGATGGGCAGAAACACAGCGCAAGGAAGGGAAGTCTTTTGGTCTGAAACATTTACATCCAGTGTCACCAGATGAGGGAGATAAACGCATCACCATCTGGGAATTGCTGATCCCTGGGTAAAACAGACTTAAAAAGACCTGTATTTCACCCTTACAAAAGTTCAGTAACTTCTGTTTCCTTTCAATTTCCAAGCATGCTACTATTAATAGTGTTGTGCTTCACGTGAAGCAAGAACTTTCTCTTTTACAACGACTGGTTAAGAATAAATAGCAGCATAATCAGAAAGGGACATTTTGCAGATTCAAACAAATCTGCATACTGATTTTATACAAAGTCAGCTTTCATGCAAGCCACTCACTTCACAGAGAGAACACACTGCATAAAGGAATGTTCTGGCTTTGTGATGTGAGGGATGGTCTATCTCTCAATGCACTATTTTTGCCAAAAGAGTAATTCAAAAGTTTTAGAGCAGTCCTGTTTAACTCTAGGAAAGAAAGACCGTTTACATAAAGATATTATTAAACTACTGCCAGAAACATATGGCATAGACTGATGGATTATGATTGATAAACAAAGCTTAATCACTGAAGTAAAAGTTGCCAGTTGCCTAAGTGATGGTGATCTCTGCCAAATTAAACTCAAAATGGACAAGTAGACAGCAACCCTTAAACACACATGCACAAGTATGCTTGCATGCATACGTATACATAAATGCACATACTTTATTTCTAAAAGACTGAAACTGGAAAAAAAATATAAGGATAATTAAGAATTAAAAAACCCAACAAACCAAAACTAAAAACTACAACAGCTAAATATGAGTGGAGAGTTTTTAACGAAAAACTTTGAGACAGCCAAAAATTAAATGTATCAAAACTGAGAAAGAGAAAGCAGATATTTTTGGCTGAGAATTCACCCTATTTTGGAAGCAAAAAACATATAACTTTTTAAAGATGCAAAAAATTAAAAATTGGTAAGAGAGTAAGGAACTACAGAAGAAGTTTGGACATGAAGAAAACTGAGGAGAGAAATAAAAGACAATAAATAATAATTATTTACAAACTAGCAATGGAAGTGATGCATAGTGTGAGACTGAGACATGTCCCTTGCAAAAAGAAGAATGATGCTACAATAATAACAGAAAAGTTTTGGTTGGAAGAAACATTAAAAATCATCTGGTTCCAAGCCCACTGCAACAGGCAGGGACACCTTCCACTAGGCGAGGTTGCTCAAAGCCCCATCCAAACTGGCCTTGAACAACGCCAGGGATGGGGCAGCCACAGCTCCTCTGCGCACCCTGTGCCAGTGCCTCACCACCCTCACAGGGAAGAATTGCCTCCTAATATCTGATCTAAATCTACCTTCTTTCACTTTAACGACATTACCCCTTGTTCTATCACTACTTACACTTACAATGATGAAATACTTTCTAGTTCATTCAAACTGAAAAACATGTGTTAGTCATAACAGTTTAACTTTGGAGGCCCAAAAAATGAGCATTCAGGATTCCCTGGAGAGTTGCCTAAGCAGATCTCTGACCTGACGATATTATTTTTTAATGACTTGTGAAAAATCAGAGAAATTCCTGGGGATCAAAAAAGTTCTAATGCTGGATCCGCACTCAGAAAGAATAAGTAAGATGACTACAGGCTAGTTACATTACCAGTTCTGGACAAAATGAAGGAAAACATGATACTAGACTGACATGATAAAACAATAAAAGACAGCACTGTAACTAAGGATTGTCTGCTTAGCTTTTTAGAGGATAGATTCTGTTAAAAACCACAGTACGTACTTCCTTGGTGGCGCCCTAAGTAGCTGAAAAATGCAAATGAGTAGACATAATAAACTCTAAAGTTTTGTCAGATAGTTGACTTAGTATAACACTGCAATTAAAGGCTAGAATTATGAGATACTAAGAGACTCACAAAATGCTAAGGGCATAAAATACATCCCTTATATGGAAGCAGAAGAAGAACAGGTTTTAAGAACACAGTTTACATATTTGTACGTATGAAAGTAACTTTCTGCTCCCTTAGGTAGCTAGTTACATTAAGTATCATTCTCCCTCCTGCATAACAGCAATGAAATTGCGTCACCTCTGAATAAAGACGCTCACCTCATAGTTCCAGCTGGAGGCAGCATGCAGCAACAGTCTAAACTGAAGCTGAGGAAAGAAAGGAGAGACAAGAAGAAATAGAGACAGAGGACAGAAGTAAAATGCAACAGGCATTTGAAACATTTTGGGTGACAGCTAGGCAGTTCAGGGATGGTCCTTTAAGGCTTCTGAAAGCAAAGAGAATCATGCTTTCTCACTTTTTCACACTGTGCCCTGAAATGATGGCAAGAGATACCTATAAACAAGGTGTATTTAGAAAAATAATTCTATTTCACACTGGGTTTCGATTTTCTACATAAGGGATGGAGTCCAAGCAAAGCAAAAAGGAGAACCCAATGTCAGGAAAAGACTTCAGTTCATGGGAAGAAGCCCTTGCAGGGTGAAAAAAGACTCTACAGAAACCAGTTGGTCTTCGTGAGACATAAGGAATGAGGTGGATGTAGACCTTACCTAGATTACATAAACAAAGACTGCCTCCTACAGCAACTATCCAGCTACTCCGTTCTTTTCATCTACACTTTAAGCAGGATCTTAGCTTATAAACTAGGCTTGTATCATAATCTGTTACAGAATCTCTTCATTGTACAGAGTTCTTGGATCAATAATCACCTTAGTGAAAGGCTTTTGGAAGCTATGCATTTACCTTTAATTTATGCAAAACCTGTAATGACTACAGAACATACGTATGCAAAGCCAACGGCACATTGGTTAAAAGGAAGATTTCCATCACTCCTCTGATACCCTAAAATATGCAATTTGAAAAATAATAAAATTTTAGGACTGGTGTCTCTTCCCCCATATGTCAAGTTCCTTTTCTCCAAAATTATGAATTTCTAGCTACCAAACAGACTGCTGAAATTTTAGATATGAAGAGAGCCTTTAAAATAGTAACAATTTATGCCACAAATACATAAACTGTAAATTATTCATGTATTTGACTAAAACCACATGATATTCGCCTCTCTTTTAATACTATGCATACACTGGTGAGTATAAGCTCTACAGCAAAAAGACACAAACATATACACACAGATGCTGGCAGGTATAAAGCCTGTAGTTATCTTCAACACAGCAGTAACAGAAGAATGCATCTAATTCACACAGTTATAGCACTCAGCAACACCGAAAAAAACACTTCCTCCATGAGCATCTAGGCGATGACATTAACAAATTAAAATCACTTAACCTCCCACCTGGTTCTAGGATTTCCTACTTACTGCACCATTTCCAATATAATTAACTCACAGCATCATATTGATTTGTACTTTAAACTTCCCAAATTTTGCGCAAAATAGAAAATTATCTTCATTTAAAGGCCCCATGAACACATATCTGTCAGGAAAAAAAAAGACTTAGCAGTACTTACACAGCTGAAGCCAGTTTATAACATCTACACAGAAGACAGCCCAATTTTGGAACAGTGTCCTTCAATTTCAAAATGAGGAAATGGCAGAGGCTAAACCGAACAAAACTACACCTAATTTTGGAAAAAACCACCCACTTTGACACTCAGAGGCAGAATACAAGTTATCCTTGAAGAACTCCTGATTCTAGATAAGGTGTTCCAGAAGAAAACTCAGCATGCATATTAAGATCTACAGAGGGAAAGGAAAACTTTTCAGATACACCAGTTTTAATAAAAGAGAAGTGAAAAAAGCTCACATGCAATCTGCATTTATTACCTGATTTCAAAAACATCTTTTGCTTTGAAGCATGCTGCAGTATAGCACGGAGGTTGGGTGAACCAAATCCACTCCTAATAATCTGAGCAACTTTGTAGATCCCTTTGCTAAAATCCAGCATCAGTTTTTCATGTAAAGCAATCATTTTTCCCCCGAATTGCTGTAATTTTTCTCAAATTCCACAGTCTCCAAAATACTGCAGTTCTGAAAAGCTTTAACACAGTTTTCGTGTCTTCTTTCTAGTCACAAGTCTGCTAATGGGTCTTCAGATAGTAAGGAAGCTTCTGATGACACATGATAAAAGCTGAATTTTCCACTAGCTTCATTTTTACCTTGACACAGTGAGAACCAGTGAGATGAACCACAAGCAGGAGTTTGCTTCAATAGTGAACTCTTCCCTCTCCCTGACACAGACAGGCCTGAACAGTGCTAAGGCAGTGGCAGCGTGTGAGAGACAGGAGCATACATTATGTTCAAGGGTTGCCAACAGAGCCACAAAGTGCAAGATGAAACCAGCACACAGCTGCACCTTCTGGAAGGGTTCTCAGTAAGAAGTGATACTTTAGAGTTAGTACCTGGCAATGACAAATGGAAACTTAAAACTGGCATTTGGTTTCTGAGGCTTCTGAGCCAAATGTTTCATTACTGCAAGAAGCAGAATGAATATGAATATGAACAAAAATATGGAAAAAAAAAAAAAAAAACGAAAAAAACCCCAAACCCCACCAAACAAACAAAAAATTGCCCAAACCAACCTCCCCCCCATAAAGACCCAAAACAAAACAAACCCCACCCCAACTTAAAATGTAACAATACACACCACAGAAAGCAGTTTGATTTCTAAATATTTTACAGGAAATATATAGTATCATAACTTGAATTTAGCTTTGAGTCAAGACTACTCCATGCACCTTCTTCTTTTTTCCAGAAATTACATTGTGTTTGTACATATATATTGCATTCAGTGACAACACAGCTCTGCATAAAGCCTAATATTTGAGAGCTCAGCTCTTAAGATGATCACAACTGGTTTATGTGCATGCAGATTTACTCTATACATGCAACTGGATTCTCTAGCATAGCGAATTATGTATTCATAGATTTACACATATCCCTTGTTTGAAAGTCATACAGCATGTCCAAATGTGAATGGTTTAACCAGCACTGAAATTAATAAACATAAGCACATGAATTAACACAGAAGAAACACAGTGGTAAGGGTCATTGTCAAGCAAGTTGTGATAATGCCTCCAACAGGATTAGCCAGCAAACTATATTGAAACAATGGCTGACTGAGCACCTAAAATACTTTTGCCAGTGGCATCATCCTCAGTGCACAATGCATCATAAACCATGGACAATGGAGAGGTGTCCACAAAGTTCCATGTGTCCCATGCTTGCTATTCAAAACTCTGGGAAATGTGGGAGCTTGCCTTCTTTATTGAAATGCTGTTATTTCAGCAGTTGTGTACTCTACTAGGTATGAGAAATGAATTCAAAAAATGTTGCTCTATTCTCACTCATCTTACTTAAAATAGAATCTGAATTTTAGTAAGGATCCCTAATGGCTGAATTTAATCATTTGTCATTACATACAATGTCAGCTTCAAGTGAAGGTGCATTGGAAATGAGGGCAGTCTGGCCTTCCTGCCTGTAAAGCAGCATGAATTGAGGCTGTCCCTCATGCTCCTGTGTGCTGACTGCTATCGATCCCCAGACCAGAGACAGCAGTGCATCAGGAGACTGCAGTGTGAACACACCAAAAGACAGACCTGTGGAAACACGAGTTCATATCCTGTCACACTGGGAAGCACCAGAAGGTACCTCCCCATGGGTGACAGCAGGGCCCAGTGCTTCTCACAGCCCTGCAGTGGCAGCTGGTTCAGATGCCCTCTCAGCACTTGCTTCCATCAGCTGGGAAGAAAGGCCACAGAAGTCTCACAACACATCTGAGCGAAACGACTCTTACTGACACAAAATCCTAGGTTTTAGTGAAAGGTCATTCCGTGGCCTCGTGTATGTTTCTTTATAGCCTTACAAAGCAGCAAGTTTGCACAGAAACTTTCGGTAGAGCAGTATGAAAGTGTAAAAAAACCCCCAAACCCTATGGAGAAGGTTTCTATTGAGGTCTGTCCTTCGGGTTTAATGCCAGACCAAGACAGAAGATAAGTCTGGTATTGCAAATAAATACCAGAGAGTAATTCACTCTTAGATTTGAAAGCCATTGCCTTTGCATTTGTAATTTTGGAGAGCCTAATAGCATTTATCAGAAGAACAGTGTTCAGAACTGCCCAACTGCTATTAGCAAAAGGTTTTCACTGGGCAAGGATGAAAGACAAGAAGGTGAGAACAATGACAAAGAAACTGATGTCATAGTATGTCTCAAATCGAGGACTGAAATAGTAAATTAATCTGCAACGCTGAAAGAGAAAAATATCCCTCCTCAGACCCTTCTACCCTTAGAAGATTTAGTTTGGCAACAGTTAAATTCTAGAGGAGAGAAGCATCAGTGAAAACAGCAGGAGAATAGCTGTTCAGGCTCAACCACCTTCTCCAGTACTGGTTACATTAGAAAGATTTTAAAAGACTACACTATTCATGGAAAAATATGAAAGAGATTTAAGGTTCAGTGAATCTGACACATCATTACAAGTGGCCTAATAAATCTGTCTACTATTACTTGCCTTTTATTTTTATGAGATGTCGTCAATCAGGCAGACTGTGGACTCAGAATACCACAGAAGCCTTGGCAGCCAGAGGAGACTAGATCCAGGAGAAATGAGGAGAGGTGAAGACTATACCAGCACTAGAAAAAGAAGTGTTCTGGCCCACCAACACTATCAGCTTTCAGGCTCACAAGAAGCCCACTTTTATAGAGGCAGAAAAATGTCTGAGAGTCAAGATTTATTGAGATATGAATGACCCCAGAGCTATGAAAAGGAGTAAGGAAACAATGCCTGCTGGTGACCTTAACGTGACTGGAGTATAACTGGGAAGCTGGATGGAAATGCTGCCAATTCTAAAATCCTTCAATTCTATGTGGCCAGCAGAGCCTACTTCTTCCACTGGTCAGTAGGTGCTGGGTATGAACCAGAGGACAAAGTGACAACTGCATTCAGATGTTCTCTGTTAATAGCACACTGCTGATTTTAGCCACAGAAGGAAATACAGATCTGTACTGAAAAAAAATGGTTTACCACATCAGCTGTCGCTCTTTTTCCTTCATCTTCAATGGAGAAACATCTGGATAAAGCAAACCACTATTCCTAGGGCATCTCAATGACAGCATCTGACCTTCAGGGATAAACAGTACTGTGTAAATACGCTTCATATAGCTTTCTAAAGCATCTATACTTCTGCTGTGATCCTACACCAGTAATAGAGAATGATAAGAATTTTTCCAAGGGGCTTATTCCAAAGGATGACCTGCAGGAGTTCTCACCAGCATGACCTTCTGAACACCAGTCAGTCCCAGTGTATTATCCAAAACACAAAGCATCTCCAGAATCCTCTGAGTGAGGTAGGTACTGACAACATTGCATATAAGCTTGAAATAGGGCATTTCAATCTGACTTTTGTAGAAGAATGTACACAACTTGTTCTAACATATGTGGCACTTAAGAGAATGAGGACAGGCACGATATTTTCCAGGAGGACAAATGTGTACGTATGTTCCAATTGTGCCATTTATAGTCCAACCCACTGAATCTAGAAGGGTTAGAATATAAATTGAATGTTACTTCATTTTATCCTGGCTACACGTATGTTAAAAAAGACATAGTTATCTGTCTAAATCAATCCTGTAACTGAGACAAGTCAAATACTTTGCCTAGATTCTTTCCAGGGTTATCAGCACATATATGCAGGCAATGATCTGATTGATAAAATATCATGTGCATGATGATTATGCAGGAAGTTTAGGGGGCCTGGAGAACTAATTCCTCTCTTCAACCCTGTTTATAAAGTTGCATCACCTGCACTCTCAGGGCTAAGCAGAATAAGGGGCAACAGCTATGGAACAGAAGGGAAAGAAGCCCAGGCAAAGAAGATAATCTAGATGGCAGAACTAGACAGAATAAAGCTTTTACTTGGTATAGAAAGTCAGACTTTCTAATGTACCAATTCTCTGAAAAGAAATCTGTGTCTTTTTACTGTTCACTGACACAAAAATGAATATTTGTCACAGAGCTGCTGCCTTAAACAACAAACAATTCCTCTAAGGCAAAACAAAATGAAAGCATGGACAGAAAAAGAAAGAAAGAAAAAAAAGATGGTGTCTGGCTTTAAGGAAGCTTAGCTGCACACAGAAGCAGAAAAAGAAAATCACCAAGCAACATAGTGCAGAGTACTATATTCCTTTCTAATAGTTTAATAATTTTAATACTGGCTCCTAATCATGTTTCACACTTCTTAATTTAATGTTTCATGAAGTCCTATTTCTATTATCTGTTGAAAGGGAAGTGATACTGTCTGTACAGAGAAGGAACTCTGTACATAATATTCTATCAGATTAGACTGCAGTAACTTTATAAATTATGAGCTGTCAGGCACTTTTCTCATCTGCTACAGAATATACTTCTTAGAAATAGGAGCTATAATTAAGACAACAGATGTTCTTTGCTGGCTTCAACTGAAGCACAGATAATTTCTAAAACGCAGCCTGTAGTTAAGACTGTTGTAAAGACAGTCTTCTGCTTCCCTCTATGGGTGAGCTTTTGCAATATTCCTTTTCAAACCAGATCTTTGAATTTAGGTTTTGAAATGGCTGCAACTATTTACAATTAGTGTTAACATAATTAGAGAAATGAGCAGTCCTGTTCTGTAGAAAAATTGCAAGGCTTATGAAAATTAACCATGTTCAATATTCTGGCATGGAGTACACTGCATTATAATGCCATACATAATGAACTGTTTTGCAAAAGAACCTCTCCCCAGAACACACAGGAAAGATGGGAAAACCACCTGGTTATTCAACTGTTCTTTCAAAGAGCTGAGGGGGAAGCAGAAACAGTAAAATAAGAAATAAGCAAGAATGTGGTAAAAGATGCCTTTCTGTTTCTAAGCAGAAGAGGGCACTCAGTAAGTTGAGGAGCACAGAGGGGGCCCAGGACAGACAGCCCTGGAGCTGAACCCCAAGCATGCTGGCACTGTGGCTTTGACACTACCAGTGTCTGGCAGAGGTGCATCTCACCTCCTTTCTGCTGTGCAGAGCACCAGGCATGCCTAGAAGCTTCACATGCTTTTCTCAGGGATGGCAGATTGATGCATAATTTCCTCTTACCCCTCATTCTCAGGGATCACCCCAAGCCCTGTGTGGCATTCAGAAGCACAGCGGGTAGCAATGCTCTTACAGTCCCTAAGAGCATCACTTTAAATGGAAGAGCAGGTTAATGTCTCTAAATAGAATGAGCCAGCATGGTCTCAGAGTGTGATTGAGGACAGAGAAAGAAAATATTTTAATGAGCCAACACCTATTTTTTTTTGTGTGTGTATTGCTGATGTCTGCAGGTTCCTGCCAGCAGTTCGCAGTCACAGAGATATTAACAGATGAGAGGTAAAACTTGTAGGCTTCAACTTACTGCATCCCCACAAGCAAGGAAATGACAAGAGAGGTCACAGCAAGGGAGGGATGGGACAGGGTCAACCAAGAAGCTGGACCCAGTGAAGTGCTGAATGTTGCATGTTACATTCCCTTCTCCTCCTTCTGGATTGCTGCTCCAGTGCTAGAAAAGAGCCAAGCTCTGCAAGAACTTGAGTAATTCTGCCCAATTCTCCCCAGAGATACTAATTGGAAATGAAAAACTTACTATTCCAGCTTCTGGCAGTGGTTTAACATGAAACCACACATTATATCAAGAAAGTAAACATGAGACTGAATATTCAAGTGTAGTGTGGATAGCACAGGTGTGAGGACAAATTGCATGTTCCACTGGCAGCTACATCTTGTGACCTACTTACCAGGTTCTCAGTGCAACCTTCAGGGTTATTGTTATCATTAAACATCCAGATTGCAGCAGTACCTGGAAGTCCTTATCAGGATCGGAACAAACCTGCGACAGTTCTCAACAAACAAAACCTCCCTTACAGGTCTTATGATTAACTAAGCAATCTCTTAGAACTGATGCCAGCTGTCTTCCCACAAACTCTGCCTCATATTTCCCAAGGATATTAAAGCCATGATATTAACTTCTGCACTCTAGACATTATTATTTTTTTTTTGTTAAAAGAAACAGTGGAACTCTAATAAAAGCATAATTTATTTTAAAGAAACTATATTCAAGTTAATACATTTACCTTGTATTTTACTACAGGCACTCTACAACGAATCAGCAGCAAAGCTTCCTCTGTCTGATGCTGGCTATACTACAGAGACACATAAAAAGAACTACATTAAAAGAGCATCAACACCACAAGGTCAAGCACTCAAAACTTAAGGCAACAAAGAACTAAGGCTGCACGTGCAATTTCAGTTCCTGCTTTCATCTCTTTCCACATAACGACATAGCACTTTTCCCATTAAATTATCGTGCCCGTTTCAGCACACAAAGCCTAGCGCTCTCGATGGAGAGAACCCAGGTGAAGCGCTGAGGTACTTACTACCTGGAATGTTATCCAAATTGTAAAAGGGCACAAGGTCATCCAATAGGCTCATATTCTCCTGTTTACTTTCCTTTTCAGACCTAATTTTTTTATCACCTCTTTTCAACTCAGCTTCCTATGCAAAAGTAATTCGCAACATATACTTCAGTTCTTCCTACAAAATGGGGAAGGAAATATGTACTCGTTTGTTCCTGGAAATCTTCATCAGAGAGAAACAGCTGCCTGTCTTTCATGGGAAGGAATGATGAGGTCCACCTCAACAGGCACTTGAAAATTTTGGTTCTGGCCAGCCAGTGGAGAGTCATGATGAGATGATTTCAGTGACCTCTACCAGGTAAAACTTCACAGATAGAGAGAGTTCCTTATGTGGAACTGTTTTTATCTAAAAAGCAGTGACATTTGTTTTCTTCTGAATAGTTTGGCACTAACCTCCTGAGATTACTAACCTCAACTCCCTTTCCATATAACCATGATGATGGTGAGTAATGGTGCTCCAGCATCATCTCCTGTTCGTAACTGAGACAGGTCTGCTGGATGGAGATGTTCACTGTAAGATACTGGGCATGCCAAACTCTCTCCACAATGACCTGTCCCACCTTGTAAAGCATCCCTGTTTCCTTTTTTTTTACTGTGAAGATGTTTGTAATGCAAGGCCAGTTAACTTGGCTTGAGAAGCATATTTTAAAGCATTTTCTTTTTATTCAGTCATTGTAATACATAAAAATTCAGGACAGTATGTTGTTTTGCTCTGAAATAATACTTTGTTTTGATATCTTTTTACTGTGGAGAAACTAATGGGATTAAAAATGGCAATAATCCCCCTCAAACTATCCATAGACAAGCAATCTAGAGGAAAAAAAAAAACCTCTTCACTACTGCAAAAAAAAGATAAAGTGTATTACAGTGCTTGAGAAGTCATGTTGTTTAGATCTGGAAGATTTACATATAAGTACTGGCAGGGGCTGCTGACAGATAAAAGCCAAAACCAGCTCCTTCATCTTTTGGGAATTATGGGAAACATTCGTAAGTACACAGAAAGTTATAAATAATGAGTTTATAGCAGTCACTCAGAAAAGAAAAATGCAAACAATGGTAATAGCAATCCAGCATCAGAAGGCTTTTTTATTCTTGAAACTAACGTATTTCAAATCAAGTCTTTGTCCTCCTCTTAAAAAAAAAAAAAGGGGGGGGAGAGAGAAACAACCCCATAGCTTAGGGCTCTAGCTGTAGCAACAGAAATACAGCAATGCTGAAAGGCAGTTTTGCAAGAAAGTAAAACTGGGTTAATCCTTATGGCCATTAAACCATGGCTGATCTGACATACACAGAAAGAACATTATTAGGAAATCCCTGAACTGGATTAACAAAGAGTTAATCCCACCATCATCTTTAATTTCAAATAAGGAAAAAAACCCCCTCTAAGTCTGTATGTAGTGAGATTTTTTTTAACTGTATCATATACCTAGCAAGATTTCTCTGTGCAGTAATGTCAGCGTTGATTTCTCATCCCAGTGTATCTCAACTATAAAGCTGTACAAAAAGCACATCACAGAATATGAAGTACGTGTGCTTAATGCCTGAACTTAAAGACCTCTCTTCCATAAACCACTGTTTGTTCACACTCCATTGCTGAAGTAACTTTAATTTAGACCTTAGCAGTTAAAATGGTGAATGAATTTCATGGACCTTTACAAAGCAGACAGGGTCTCAGCTGGCTGGCTAACTGCGACCAGACAAAGACCTTCATTTCTGTACTGTATAGCCCTTTGTGTTGTGGAAATTCATACAGTGCAAAATCTGTTTATAGGAAGTGTAAAAAAAAATAAAAGAAAATAGCAACAAAGATGGTCATAATAAAAAGCTAGCATAGAAAACTGGCTATGATTTTACATCACCATCAGCAAGCCAAAGATTAACTGATGTCAGAGTAAGGAGGTAGGTAATAGGATTTTAGCCTTCATTGGAAGTATGCATTTGTAAAAAGACTAAAAGCAAGAGGCAAAACCTCTCTTTAAGAAAACCCACACATAATTCTAAGCACTTCAACTTGAAGAAATCCTTTTGCAACCTCATGCAACCTCACAGTGTTAAAAGAGTTTTTTGGGGTCTAAAACTAAAAATAATGTGTCCTTCTTGAAACATGCAGTGTGTGTTTCCCCGTGATTTTTAACTCAGGTGGATAAGAGAAAGCTGCTATTACAGAGAAGAAGGCAGCGAGGCAGAAGGTCTTTTTATATCCTCTACAGAGACTCAAAAAGAGAGCAAAGAAGCATTCTGACTTGCTGCTTCCCTTTCTTGCCTCTGCCAGGCAGCTGCCCTACGCTGGCCTACTCCAGCACAGCGGGAAGCGCTGTTGATGTTCTCTGACTTCCCTGTAGAAAACTCATGAGGACCAGGATCAATGCTCAAGTTCACTGCCTCTGAGCTTAGGGGAGTACTGAATGTATAAATGAGCATGCCAAGAACTACTAATCTGTTGAAGCCAAGAAATACTAATCTGTTGAATATTTAAGTGCTGCAAATGCACAGAGCTTCTACAGGTCACACACATAAAGAACCTGAAGGAGTTTTTCCACCATCCTGCTTCTGCCAAGAAAATTACCTAGTCTTCTAAATAACTCATCCATATCTGAAAATATAATGGCACTATCTATCTATACATCTATTTCTATTTCCACATATGTACAAACAGAGCTTAAAGCTACAGACACTCCTTTGTTTCAGAATGTTGGTTACAGGATGCAATAAAGAAGTAAAAATACATCCCTGACTTGCACAAGATGTGACCAAACATGTGAAAAGGTCTTCCAGCTATGACTCACTAAGAAACGGGTGGAGGTTTGCGAGGCTGAAAAGCTGCTGGCTAGAAAGAATAAGCCTTCTTCCATGCTGGCCAGCAAGGACTGGGAATTGGCTGCTATTCTGTCAAAAGGCCAGGTATATCCTAGTTGTTTTCCTGCTATCCTACTGGGGAGGGGGAGGAGAGAGGGAAATAAAAAAAGAGAAGTTTTACATGTCATTTTTTTTATTGTGCTCCAGAGAAATCCCTTGGTCATCTTGCCAAAACAAAGAATCAGAGTTAACTTTTATTTGACCCTACCAGAAGGGAACACCTCTTTCTTGTTTCATTTTACCTTTGTAAAGGAATATATTTATTTATTTATTTATTTAAATGTGGGCCATGCCAAGAAGTGAAAGGATGTCTCACTTGATTCCCTGATGGAGAATTCTTCCAAAAAAACAATTCCCTGTTGAGAGCAGAAGGAAGAGGAATGCATTAATTTTAAACTGACCTGATTTTTGGCTTATGACTCTCCAGTTTTGACTGTAGTTCACATGAACTGCCTGCTACATCAGAATAAGCATCTTTTAGCCTATCTGTCCTTCTAATTTTACCCTTCCAAACTTGTACATGAAGCTGGAAGAACTTGTATTTTAATTAGCTCAGCCGTGGCATCTTCAGAGAATTTTATTGAGGCTTTTACAAGATAAAGCTCCTCAAAAATGGTAGATGCAGCAGACAGCTGGTTGACACTGGTGTAACTCACCCAAGCTCTCCTATGCTACCACCAGGCATCTAATTCTTGCAGGACTCAGAACTGCTAAACAGGAGCTGGCCACGTCACAAAGGGTTATAATATTTCATGTAAATGTGCATCTAATAGCCTCTTTTAGAGAGATCAGTATGAGCAATCATCTAAATCTCAGTCTTGTTTTAACAGAAATGCTTTTTGTTTATTATTATTACTTTTAAATAGCATTTTTCTTGATGTCTCAGGGGAGCTTGCCCTTCTGCTTCTCTTTTTTTGTGTGTGTGTGTGTTTCACCACACCAATCAGCTTCCCACATTTGAAAGCTTGCTCTCAAACTGAGAAGTCTTAGGAGACAGAGCAAGGCAGCTGGTTATTCCAATGCCAGGGACCAAATGACTGTTCTAATCTGTTCTGCCTGAGGTTGTGAAGGGACCCAGCTTGAGTAAGAAGGTGCAAGGCCACAGGCACAGGCTTCTCTGAACACACATACTCAACTTGTTTGGCTGTTGCTTCCAAAGCCTTTTAGGGTAGTTTAGTTCTAAACTGACACACATGAAGGTTGGGTTGGTTTTTGTTTTGCTTTGGGGTTTTTCTTGCTTAGGTCCTGCCCCAAATAGCTACATATCACCAAATTACATGCAGAAATTTAACATATACTGGGAGTCAATACTGTAGTCTTGCATCAAGCTAATTGAGTCTAAGGACAAAGTTTTAGAGCCAATTACAGTGCCCACTTATGCCACAGTCTGACAGTGCTTCATAAAGTTTCAAAGCAAGCTGCTTTGGTTGGTTTCATTTGAGTCAGGAAAATAAGCATGGATTAAAGATTTTTGACAGGCTGCAAACAGGTGACCAAATCTTACTTAATGTGACAGAAAACTCTGTTTTCCAGAACATTAAATTCATACTGAAATGAGAGAACTTCATGCTTTTACTTCTGCATGGCTATCAACTTGAAACCAACAGAACAAATTGGAACCACATTTAAGTCTACTTTTTTCTACTGGCTTTATAGCTTCCCCATGCTTTCTGCACACCACACATTCTCTCTCTCTCAGTATTTGGTCTCTTTCTCCTTCAGGCATATTGTAATCCTGCCAGCCAAAGAGCTTTGCTTTTAATAAGTAGATCTGCCAACTTAAACACCAGTCTCCTAAGGCAATCAAATAATGAAACACACATGTATGTACTTGCACGTAATCTGTCAAGTGCCTCTCTAGCCCACTACAAATGATTTTTGCCATTTGGGGTTTTCATAGGAGCATGCATTCATACACTTGGGGTTTTCAAAGATCAAATGCCATGGCTCTTCAGAGTCCTGTGTCTTGTTTGTACTTACAAACCCAATGACCCTGCAATTTCTGTATCAGAATCTACAAGACACGGAATATGAAAAACCTAAAAAACCCAGAGGTTGTGCAGACAACTTCATCTAAAGTAAGCATATCCTTCAATTTCTCCAATCTGACCTAGAGGTCTGGTGCAAGATTCCTCCACAGCGCAACACTCTTCCCATGTTTTTAGTTTGCCTGGAAAGTGAATGAATAACCATGCCAGGTGTCAAGAGTGTTTTTCATACCTCCCCCATTAACCATCCATCAGCCACTCTGAAGCTATCTTGATTTGCACTTTCTGAACTCGTATTTCCCAAAAGAGAAATGTAATGTGGGATGTTAGCAACAGAGTAATGCAGAAAAAACTTTTATCACAGTAGGATGAAGTTGCACTGCCACACCTTTTGATTAAATAAGGCTGCACTTTACAGTATGGCAGAGTAAAGATGGTGGCAAAAGTAGCAGAGTGAAGATGGTAGCAAAATCTTTCCAGTAAGCAAGTTATTGACTGGCATCAGAAAACGAAAATCAAGTTTCAAGGGCTGTAATTTATTACTTCATGCCTTCATTTGCACAAATTCTTGCACCGTAACAATCATAATACAGTGAAAAAAAGTAAAACTACTAGTGATGCACCTTAAAAACCTAACCCGAAAGGTACACAGAATGTGCATGTCCCTGCAATGCATATTTCTATTGCAAGACATGCTTCACATGTACAAGAAAGTACTGAGAACTTGAAAATATGAATTCTCAGAATCTAGAAACAAGTGAGAACACTAAATTATGTCACAACATCTGTTGAATCTGTGCACTCACATTTTAGCAATGCTTTTGCTTTGGGTTTTTTATGTTTGGATTCTAGCTGGTGAAGCTGGATGGTGCAGGGAGAGGTATGCTAGGAAGATCTGTTTTGCAAGGAATTGTCTTGGACACGAGGTACTCCGTAACTGAAGCCAGCTGTAGAGTGAGCAGATGGTACTCCTTGTGATGAGTAATGTCTTGCACTGTCAAACCTAATGCAATTCTCATTCCTGGTTTTAGTTATCTCAATGAACATTTTAAATGTTAGACTTAAGAGTTCTTTAAGTTAAGTTCCATCCCCAGATTCAGCTTTTTTAAGCATTTTTCCACATGATGTCCCTATTACAAAGAGATTAACCTTAAACTCTCTTGAACCAGTGGTTATTATTTTAACTGTCTTTTTGGTCTACCTCATTCCTCACAGGAATCATGATCCAAACTTTGCTCACAACAGTGTCCTGAAGATGACTTGGTATTTGTGAACAGGAAGTTTGATGAAGCTGTTATCAGCTGCATTACTCAAAAAAGCAGAAGAGGCAATGAAGAAACTTGTTTCCAGACAGGAATCTGAAGGCTGTAAAGAAAAGTACTAAGACCACAAACTAGACAACCAGAATGAAACAATTCTCATTCAGTGAAGACCGCAATGAAGAAAGAAAAAGCTGGAAAAGCGGTCAGGTGACTGAGTAATTAAAAACTGTATCAGGTGGCATACACTACAAGAAGGTACACTTGCACATACAGACACAAGTTTTAGATGCATAGTTGTGCAATCTTAACCATGTTCTCCTACTACAGAGTGCAATTTACTGTATATATATGCACATACATCAAGATAATAAAACTCTGCATTTATCATAAATGTAGAAATTAGTTACAATAACAGAATATAGAATTACTGTCACCATATAATTTCCTCAATTATAAGAAACCCTCATTACCATCACACTAGTTACCAAAGCAGGCAGTCCTAATAAAAAAAACCACAGCCTTGCTAAAGGATCTAGGAGCATTAGGCAAATTTTTCAAATGCATTTTTTTCAAACTTAAGAGGACTGAATACAATGGAAGAAAATAACTTGGTGAAAATAATCTCTATAGTGCTATCATCAAATACAACTAAATGTGTGTGTGTGTCCCAAATGAAGATCTACTTATCACTAAATTTGCAATTCTTACTATATAATGGACATACAAATGACTAAAAACTTATCTACATGACTACTAAAGGGAGAACTTTAGACTAATTAGGAACATGTGCTAAATCTATCCAGAAATTATGAGCTCTGTACAGGAATTACTGAGTGAAATTCTACCCTGCCTTAGACCAGGACCCTAGTGTTTCCCTTCTGAGTGTTCAAAATCTGTGAAAGGACAGTCAGGCACTATTCTTTACATCAGTGTTTATTGTGCAGTTTTTCATGCACGTTCACATTATATGCAACTGATATACTGGAATCTCTTTAGAACAGAGCTAGCATTTGTGCTCCAAACCCCAGTGGCAATGGGAATTTTGCCTGAGAGAAATGGGAGTAATAATTCTGGATTTACCCCAGTGCTGCTAAACCTTGACTATAGGTCTGATCTTCTTCCTTCTTAAGTTAAAATGCATCTTGCCACCAAATTACAGGAAAGTAGAATAGGAGCCTTCTGCTTCTTCTATGAACAAGTCTTTCAAGTAAACAAAAAAAACCCAACAAAACAATCATGTATAATATTTTCAAGAACATCAGTACTTTGAAATAATCTTATTTTTAGTTTGCATACAAAGGGATTTTGAATAAAGCGTTTTAATAATCTGTTTAGAAGAGAGCAGCTCACATTAACAAGCATGGACATGCTCCATCTAAACTACCAGACGATTTACCAGTTTTAGATTGACTGGCTGTTTAAACAGACAATGAAAAGCAAAAAAAACCAAAAAACAAACCATTCTCATCTTGTTGGTGTGTTCTTACTGTGTCATAATAAAACCCTAGATATTTGTCTTAGAGGAAACATCTGGAGAAAAAGCATAACAGTTGGTAACCATCTTCCCCTTTTTTGCTAAACTGTACATGCAACTCAAGGTCCTACATCTTAAATCACTGGGGAAGCCCACTATCCTTTTCAGTGCAAGTTTTAATACTAAAGATATAAGAACTTTATCACTACAAGAACAGTCCAAAGCAGTGACTAGCATTACACAGAACAGATGAGTGCCAAACGTTTCTGTAGCAGACAGAGTTCTCCCAAAAGGCAGGAAACTGGCTAAAGAAGCAAAACTCTGTAATAAACACAGTTAAACCACTGATTTCTAACCCCCCTCCCCAAAAGTGTGCTGATAATACCAGGACTGTCAAAGTCTCTCATTTCACGTAAGGGGCTGCAGCTTACTCAGACTACCAGAAAGGTGATGGGAGTTGTCAGCACTAAGTTTGACCCAAGAGGAAGTAAGAAAAAAACATGAAAGTGGTGGGGAATGCACACTAATCTTTCAACCAATGGTAATAAATTATAAATAAAGCACAGCAAAGAGAATTCAAACATTCATCCCTCTGTGCCCATACGGACCCCTCACTGAGTGAACAGAGGTCCTTTATTTCCAGATATCTGAGATGAAGTTTTTGCTACTCGCTGTTTTGAATATACTTTCCTAACACTTTCTTCATTGACCAGGCCAATTGCAATGACCACTATAAAACCCCTTTATTCTCAGAACTGGCTTGCTCTGGAGCTAAAGGTCTCCCTAAATCTTTCTCTCCATATGAAAATTGCTTATGTAGGCTAACAACTAGGCTATTCTGGCTTCAGAACAATGGGAGTAGATTTGGACTGGCAAGAATAGACTCGAAATTATACTCCAACATCTGTACAGATTCGACTCCAAAGTACCCAAAATAACTTGCTTCAAAATGTCAAGGGATGATATTTTCTGACATTTCCCTCAAGGGAATGGCTAATTTGAAAACAGTGTAGTATCAAATGAAGAGTGAAAGACTTTATTACAGTAAGAGGCACAAAGCGTGGTCAGCCGAGAGCATCCTGTTTCAGAGAAGCTCTTAAAGGGTGTTGATCCCTCAACAGAAGACCCCCCCACTGGTGGAGACGGGAAGACCAGGAGAACAGATTGCACCCCACTGCACATGGTGTCCTGGAGCCTCACAACCCACTGCAGACCACAGCAGGGCAGATGCCCCTCAAGCGTGAATCAGTCACCTAGAAGGAAAGAGGAATGTGATGGAAGGTTTTGCCATGGCCTCTGTCACCCCTCACCTATGCCAAGCAGCTGTGTCCCAGCGAGGAGAAAATACAAGGCTGAGTTCATAAACACAACAGACATTTTTGCATCTCCATCCAAGCGCAGCACATGAAAAATTGCAAATTAGCACCAGACGACTGGAATGTGTGGTCGCAGGGTTGAACACCACATGCAAGTAAGAAAAGGATTGCAAATCCTTGTCTTTAACTGCTTATTTCTGGAATGTTCCTGGATAGAAAGATAACAAAACCAGACACAGCTGTGCAGCCTTATCTACCACTGTGCATAATTAGTGGTTCCGTTCACTAGTTTCCTAATTTAAGCACTTTGGTCTACCTCCAGCCAAAAACAGCTTAGGAAGAGAACTTGGAAATGAAAAGGTAACTTTGAATTAAGACTTCCCTTTTGAGACAGTCTGCTGGAGAAGCCACAGCACACCTTGAAATATGGATCTGCCATGTCTGATATCATTTAAAAGTTTCTTCACCAAGAATAATCCTCCATGATTATCTGCTACCTCCTAATCTTATCCAAGTGGGATGAGGAGACCTAAGAACCAACTGGTGTCAGCACTTAAGTTTTCTCTCCCAAAACCAACAAATAAATTACATTGATATATCTGTAAGTACAACATAAAAACCTGGTGCAGCCGTGCTTTGTGGGAGGTACAATCCCTCCTTGGACTACAGATCTCAAGTAGTCTCCCTTTCTTATCAGCTGGTGAGCAGGAGCCAATGGCACAGAAGTGCTTGGACATGCCTCATCCAACATATCTGATCCCAAGAGGAAGAAAAAGGAGGGAAGAGACTCTTTCAATTACATCAACCTGTTGTGTTTAAGTGGAATAGTCTGGCATTTGGCCAGTATCTTTACATTTTTAAGTGTCTGTGTTTTTTAGAAGGAAGCATCAAAACTCAGAATACAGAACTTCATGCAGAAACTCAATTTTAAAACAAAACAAAAAAAGGCAAAGAAGCCATAGGGAAAAATCAGCCTCATCTGTGCCTGGCTTATTTACTAGAAAATACAATAGCTGCTGAAGAGCTTCTGGAAGCTGAGTGAACCAGAAGTAAACGCAATTCCTGCAGCAGGTCTGCCTTCTGCAGGAGCATCTCCCCATCCAGGACACCGCAGAGTGATCTTCCAGCACAAATGGCAACTGGCATGTTCAGACCTGCCAAGGGCAGATCTCACTCCTTGCCCTCTACATCCACAATCTCTAGTGAAGAAACTATCTCAGGCATCAACCTCTGGGAAATGCTCTAAGACAGCATATGATGCCAAGTATATACAAACAGATCTAGCGGATTATACAAGCAAACTATCTGACAGCTAACTGAACTGTTAAAGACCTTTTTCATCATTCATGTCATAGTTTACATAGCAGTTCTGAAGTACAAGATAGTCTTAAAGGATATTTTTAAAGTGTAGGAAACCATACACAATTACATCTTTCCCTAGCTCAAGGCAGTAGTGTGGTTTTGAAACTCTGTCCTGAGGATTTTGGGGTATTTTAGCTGAAAAACCATCAGCTTAAACATTATTTTTAAACGCAGTCTTACATGAAAACTCTTACAAAGTGGATCAGTATGTGAAAATAAAGAATAGAATTCTGGTGCTATTCTTATGGACTGCTATATACAGCATTCCTAAAAGACTGAAAAAAAAGCAGTAAAGTTAGAATAAAAAGTTAAACCTGCTAACACTTTACCAAAAGACTTCAGGCAATGTCCAAGGATGGAGGCTTTTCTATAGTAAAGTGCAAAAAACCCAAAAAAGTAATAGTTAAGAAAAAAAAAAAAATCCTCTATTAATGAAACCACAAAATGGGATGGTCTTTTAGACATACATTTTGCTGAAAGCATAAAAGCAAGTTAGCATGTTTTAACCACAAATATTACTCTATTTTTTTTAAAGTAAAAATTCCCTTTAAATTCTCTAAAGTACCTAGACTCTCACCAAAGTTTTCTCAGGACTCGAAATCTTTCTCCAGCTAAAATAAATATTTCTTTAAAATCCTGTAACTCCCCTTTTCATTCTTAGCTATGAAAATAAAGCAGCTCTTTGTATTCTAGCCTTCAGATTGATTTCATGGATATTCATCACAGAAAGCAGCTTTGGAGCAAGACGCAGATGTGAAAGAGTGCACAGCCAGCTGCAGTTACAAGACCTGTGCTCCTTCACACAAGAAAATCTGGATGGGTATATGGCATCACACAACTATTTAAGCGGGCATGGTTATTTGCTTGAGGTGCAGAATGATACATTCTTGGCAAATACTTAGCACCATGTGTTGCTGAAACTCAGAAAATAATGTTATCATATGCAAACCTAAGTAAGAACTATTTGCTAACCTGTGTTTTTTTTCAGATGTTTCTGGATCATAGCTAGAGGAACAGATCCAAGATGATTCCAAAGGAGAGGAGCAGGCTACTTCACCTTTGCCTTGTTTTAAGTCTGCCTCAGGAACATTCATGTCAGCAAGCAGTATTAACAGACTAAGACAGTATTACAGAAGGCTAAAGAAAGGCAAGTCACTCAACATAATGTCACTGTTGTAACTATATAAAGGCATATTACAATCAGTGTGATACAAGCCAGAAAAATATTTCTTACAGCATCAAAATAGAAGTGTCTTATTCTTTCAGCTTCTTAAAACAAAATGTGTAACAAAAGGTAGTAACTTTTTAGACTAATTGATACAGCTAGAATAAAAAATATGCATTTCAGCCATACAAGCCTTTTCAGATCTGAGGTCATCTTTGAGGATAAAAAGAGGGGTCTGTGTGCCCCAAGTAATACATTTTTCACAGAAATATCAACTGGTCCATTAAAATATTTTTCTTAAAAGTTCTCTCTTTTATTCTTCTCCTGTGACGATTAAAACACAACGTGTAAGACGCTGGCCTTGAAGTTCCTTCCTCCCTCATGCTTCTTTCCTCCTCCTACCAGCAGGTGGGGCCACACATCAACCATGAACTTGCCCAGGTCCGCTGTTAAAGTGCAATTCGTACCAACACTTGCAAGCATATATCCCTGCGCTCTCTGTGGTGCATACAAAGACTTTTTCAGTTACTATCATCCTGATTTTATCACTGTGAAAAAAAATGCTCTGCATCTTGAAAAATCTTTGTTTTCAACAGTTATAAAGCAAGTGGCAAGAACTTTAGTTTACATCTGGCAGCTAGAAATTTGACTGGTACAGCAACATGGCCATAAGCAGCTGGCGAGGCTCTCTGGCAGGAACCTACCCCATTTCTTGCTTAAAGTCAAAAGCAACCCACTTGTCATAACTGCCCTGCAGTCATGAACTTCACAATTGCAGCAGGACAAAGGCTTATATTCAACCTGGGGTTTTTACAATTAATCCAAGGGTTCTGGCTTGAATGGCAAGTACATTTACCAAGTGATATAGTGACTCATCACTTCACCCCATAATTTCCTTTTTCCATTTGCCTAATCAGGAGAGATGATGACTGTTTTCTTCTCAATGGAGGCTCCAGGCTCACTGCATTCCACTCAGTCTTATGTCCCCTAATTTACAAGTGTAAATAATTTTCAGAAATGCAATCACTGTACTGGCTTCATAGCAAAATTAAAGAAACAAATTCTACTGCATATTCAGTTCAAACATGCACAAACAGTTTTACGCTGTCAGCTTGGATCTTTGTCAAACATTGCATAACCTGGTCCATGAAAGGAAGAGTTTCCAAATGTTGTAGTGCCATTATCTTTGTCTCATCTGCTGATCTGAATCTGTTCTAGGAGAAAAGTGTAAGGAAAGGTCTTTTGGGGTTTTTTGCTTGCTTGTTTGTTTTTTAGAGAATCTATGTTACAGTTTGATCACAAGAAGGAAGAGCTTTGGATTATTTTCAGGCTCTAAACCAGCGAAATGGCACAAAGTTCTATATACACAACCCTTTCAAGTTATACAGGAAGTTGCAGGAAGCTCCAAAACATCAAAACACACAAATTATTCATATAAAGATCTGGTCTGCCCTTCTGCAGTCTGTCCTTCATTTCCAAGTGAGAATTTAGCCTTCCAAGTTAAATCTGAAAGTGTTTCTGTTGATCGAGCAAAGCTTTATGCTCCAAAGTCTGCTTAAGATCAGCTTTCACAAACCATGTAGAGAAACAATACAGTAGGAACCAACTCTGAATGTATGCAGCTGTATCAGATCAGCTGAATCAAAGTTCACAAAACTCAGCTGGACTCAGTACAGCTTATGCACTTTTCATTTTCAAAGAACTGGTTGAGACACGGATAAATGAGAGGAACGAGCTCCATGTAGCTCCAATTAAAAAATAGCATTTCAAGGAAAAAAAAACCAAATACGTGTCAAATCTTTACTGATTCACATAAACTTCAGATGTTTAGTGAAGGGCATAAGGATTACCCAATTCTGGGTCTCCACTGTTGTAAGTGCCTTGACCCTTCTAGCAGCAGTCAGTCACCCTTGCCTGGTGGGAGAAGAAAACTGGGGAAAAGACAGGTTGGGCCAGTGAGAGCTTCACACCAGCAAGAAGAATTAAATCTGCTTTGCCATAGCTCTGACCTGTGCCAGGCCTGAAACTGCTTCCTGGGGCACTAGAATTCCTGGGGCACTTGTATCCCTTTTCCTTTTGAATCTTCTCGGATGTAATACAATTTTAAAAAAAAACCAAAAAACACACCACAAAAAACAAACAAACAAAAAACCCCACAAAACCACACACACAAAAAAACCCCCAAAACACAATCTAAGACTAAATCTAGTTCTTTATTGACATGGATAAGGGAAAGGCAGGCAAAATGCAAGAGTCTTAAAATTTCAGTCAAGGAACTCCAGTTCTGATCTTGACTGACAGTTCTGGAAATTTGAATGGGTCATGTCAAAAACCTGGGGAAAGATCTCTCCTAAGCGTTGTAACAAATAAATAAATGTTTTAATAGAATTTGAAACCACCGGCAGTTTTATTCTGTCTCAGATCTGCTTTCAACATGTAAAGAGCTGCCTGTTTATAAGACTGTGACTGCATAAGACAATGGCCTGATGAGCAATCCTGCCCATGTTACTAGCCTCATTGACTGCAACATCTGGTCAGATGCCTACGATTAATTGTGTATGAGTACTGCAGCATTATGAATACTGGAAACACTGTACCTAAATATTGCAAATTTGATCTAATACAAAACAATCTGGACATTGATGAGCAAGTGCTCAAGCTTTTCAAAGCCAGGCAAAAAAACCCATTCAGAATAAATCGGTAAGTATTAAAAAGTATTGCAATAATTCCTAAGTATTTTCTTATAAATAAATCTATGTATTGATTAAAAGAACTCATAAAATCTCAAGTTTGATATTCTTATTCAACATACACACAATAGGGGTACATTCAGAACTGACTCTTCACAGAATGAAGAAGTATATGGATTACAAATAACTGAGGTACATTTAAGAAGTCTGCTTCCAGTTAGCCATTAATTTGTCATTTTGATCCACAGCAGTTTCAAATCATGAAGTACTGAAAATGTAAACTTGACTGTATTTGGTCATGCAAGTTTCATACTAGGCATTAATTTATTTGAAATACACTCTAGGAGTGTAGAGAGAAGTGTCATCCTGGGAAGAATCTTCTGGGCCACTGCCCATTATGTTGGCTGCTGGACAATATTAACTGTCTTATTCCCTGCACCAAATCTTATATACAAATATAGTGAAGCCATCTTGAAAGTGAAACGTACATTGCTACATTATTCTTTGTCCAAAATGTATTTCCAGCTGCACCTCTGTTTTCACCATAGGTATCATTCTGTATCATTCTGCTCACTTAAAATATCACCTTTGTTTTGTTTTTTATAATACCTTTTTGGTGCAACATTTCTCAAATTTGCTTCTAAGTTTTATAACACTCTCTGCCTTTTTACTGTAAAGTAAAAAGACATATAAAGAGACCACTTATTTGTTTTAAGTAAACATACATTAATTTAAAAGTAATTAAACCTAACTCTTGAGCTATTTGGAGTTCCCATCTCAGTATTTCCTCCAATCCAGTTGAGGGGGCTCTAATCCTAGGGTATTACTGAAAGTGCCTAGCCTTTTACATGAACCTTAAAATCTCTAATTCAAAAAGAGTAATGTGAACTTAGATTATTTTTTTTATTTTTTTTTTTTTAGTCAGAAAAAAAACCAAGGCTGGATTGCAAGCTGATTCTTAAACATTTCAGAGTATGGTATGATCATGTGTGTAGACTTCGAGATTAAGATTGCCAGTCAAATTAACACATTTTCTTGTTTCAAATCCCCACAGTCCCAAGCTATTAAAAATAAACATGTTGCATGTAAACAGTACTCTGCCTAGAGGCAATTAATTTCAGTTTAGGAGAGATCTAGTCACTAAGGCTTGGGGGCACTGTCTCATCCCAGAGAAGTAGAAAAGTCTACATTTAAGCAAGGCTCCCTAGATCTGTAGCAGAATTTCCCAGAGTAACTCCCAGCAGCTGAAACTCCCATAAATGTCGGTTACAAACACAGTTCTGAGGCATGCTTGAAAACTGCAAGATTAACACCAGGATTTCCCAGCACAGTGCTGTGGCCAGGTCAGAGCGTGGAGCTGTGAACAGGAGTATCAAGCAAGCGTAAGTACAGAGCCCAAGCAAGTTACAAAACACTACTTTTACATTTGAAGCAGTAAATGCATCAAAGCCTGGGATGCTGGTTACTTCACCACAGCATGCACATGTAAACAACGGCATTTTCTTTCCACCATCTGCCTCTCAAAGCAGCATTAAGATGTCTATCCAAATAGCCACGTTTATTCTGCAGTTACATACAATGGAGGCAACCATCTCTGGTTTAAGAAAAAAAGTCAATGTTACTTATCAGAGCATAATAATATACAAGGAATGATCAAAGAAGTAATACTATTTTCTTTAAAAAGCCTCCACCTTCATTCTAACACCAGTGTACACCTAGGCATTATACACTTACAAGCAATTCTTGCATGCTTAAGGACACTGCTTCATAAGACAGTTCAGATTTAACTTTTTATCAAGCCCTCATCAACCTAGAAATGCTTCTACCAGGGAAGACTCTTCTATTAACAGAAGAGTTCTATCAAATTCTGAGTTCTGCCCAACATACTGTTAAAAATTAGGGTTAGAAAGAAAGATATGTTTAAACAAAGGAAATATCTTCATTTTTTCTACTGCATGCCCTACTGCCCAAAAATGTTGAATCTGATTTTCTCTTTATCAATCTGATTTCCTCTTTATCATGATTCCATTTTTCAATTTTAAATACCCGGTCTTACCTTCAATGCCACAGGTTAACCTCCATGACAAAGTACGTATTTTTTGTTATTAGCAAGAAGTTTATAATAGTAACATTCATACTGTCAGATTCACCAAGAAGTTTCTCAATAGTGAGTTTGATGAACCACAGAAGGAAATGCTTCCACCAGCTTCTTAGAAACCTAAAATAAGTGCTGCCCTGCTTATTCTCCATTTAAGCCTTTACAGTTGTGAATTATAAGCATACTTTCCAACCTGTGAGATGTACCTCACAGTAACTTATTGGTCTCTGTGGTGCCTGAGACAAAGCACATTAAATTACAATGTGTGTGAGCTAATTACTATGAAGTAGGAACAATTCTTAATTGACTGAAATGAGCCATGCATTAAAAAAGCTGACCAGCAGGTGTCAAACGCAAAAATGTAAAGTCACACAAGTGCATGAAATAAAAATGTCTGAAAAACATGGGGACACAAACACACCTTCTGAGAACAGTACTGACCTTGTTGCTCACTTTCTGCTTCAACTTTTGCAGGACTTGGTGCTACAGGAAGGGGTCGAGGAGGACGAGGCTTCGGAGTTGGGGGGGATATTTTTTTCCTTCCAATGTACTCTACGTAAGTTCCTGGGAAATCCCCCCTCTCCCCTGTGGTTTCATTAAAGCCATTCAACCAACCAATTTCCTCAGGCTTTGCTTCTTCCCCTTCACTGAATCCAAGTGCTAGTAAGGTACCTTTATTCACAGTTAATATATCTCCTAAGTGCAAGTCAATGTCTTCTTCTCGCTCTTTTTTGTAGTCATATAAAGCTCTGTATTGGTATCCTTCGGCACTCATCTTGGCAAATTATCTAACATTAAAAACTTAAAGTATCAAAATGCAATTGTCCAGTTATATTTTTATGTACAGAGAGATTCAAGATTTATTAACTGGGATAGTAAAAATGTCAATAGCAATGTCTAAGTAATAAAATCCACCAGAAAATCAAAGAGCACCAGAATCTGTCATTTCACTGCTGATGTTTTTACTGACGTATTTATTCTAAGTCAATGATTGTTGCAGAAGTATGCGATCCACTTCTTCTATGTTTAGCAATATTCTTCCAGTTAGTTCCTTTTCTGGGCTTGCTGGCACTTCTGAGTCTCTGTACTCAAGACCAGCTGATTCTTCTAGCTGGTCACACCTTCTTCAGATAGACTTGCCAGAGATTGTCTGCGTACCGTAAGTATTCTGCCACCGAACTCTCCACGTATGCTTTGCCTGGAAAGAGAAGAGAAAACTGGTGAAATGGTTTCAAATTCTCTTGAACTCAATATTCAACTCATAACAAGGTTTTTGCAACCCTGGAAGAGGTTCTGTCCCAAAGAAGAGCCCTAAATAACAAAAAATAAAGCAGCTTTAAAAAAAAATCTGCAAGCTAGCGCTTGTGCCTTTAGAAAGGATATACGCCCAATTACTTGAATCAATTTGCACTCCTGCAATATGGCTTATGGCTACTGAAGCCTCAGAGTGAGGGCTAAACCCTGAAGGTATCCCTGTAGTGCAGTATCTAAACTGGCAGGAAGATCTTATGTTATCTCCCTGAAGACACATGGCCACTTTTCCCCACAAAAGGTCTCCTAGGAGAGAGAAGGAGCTCACTGTAATTAGTGCATACCCTCACCACTAGGTTATTCAATTTCCTGCTGTTTATGCAGAAGGTGAGGATGGGTAACAATCCCCCAGCCCAAAGCCTATATTCTGAAAACCTATTGGAGGGAGGGGTATTTTCATGATCTACAGGAGAATCCAAAAGTCCAAAATGCTTGCATGAGTACCATACTTCTTTTTTCTTAAAAAGTGTCTTCCCCATTCCCCCATCTTCCTGATGTTTTTAAATGTGTTTATGGTATAACACTAGACAAACAATCAGCAACTGAAATGGGCACACCCAGACCACCTAAGCAGCACTAGCAGGAGGGAAGTATCAGGGTGTATGCTTAAATTACACTAAAGGCAAGAGAATACAGGCCTGAACACTTGACTCAAGGTTGCCCGATCATAAAGTAAAAAGAAAAAATATGACTAAAAAAATTTATTTACAAAACAGTAGCTTAAAGACATATAGAACAGTGAAAGTCTTCCTAAACATTATTTAAACTGTCACTCATTTTCACCTACTTAAACAGACAAGCCCAATCATAATCTGAAATGCTACAACGGGAACCCAAAAGTGCTAACTATTCAGAGATGCACTGAAACTCCTAATACAGGTGAATAGAAGACCCAAGTGGGCTATGCAATACCAGCAGGTAAACTAGTGACTGTGTACCATCTACTTAAGTGTACAGAAAACTGGAGGTTTTTTGAGAGACACTCCCTTTTACATTGTAAAGGGACACCAGTAGGCAGGGCTGGAACAGGTAACCGCTGACAGCTCTTTTCCACACCATTCTCTCTAACGTCTCAGACATCAAGTCCCTGGAACATGACTAATTGACAAGCTAAAAAGTGTTTATAAGAATGCATATGGACTTCCTTTGCCAGTGAATGACCCTTATGCCAAATTTGTATGTGGCTCCTCTTCAGTCTGTAAGTACCTGTGGCCTATTGCACAACATCTCTTGTAACAGAATGTAGAAGAAAATCTTAGCAGTTCTTGAAGAACTTGCTTATCATCCCTGCAACCATTTTTTGCTGTAGAAAGAATTACCTGGGCTTGAATTAGACATCTCATTTCAAAAAGCCTACACACAAGTATTTATTTTAATAACTTGAACATCTATCCACGTGGATTAGGCATCCAGCTCCCACCAAAATTTTAATGAGAAATTTCTGCAGCCACTTCCGAAAAACCAAACTATACTGCTTAGTTCACACAATGAAACATCACAGACTTTGCATTTAATGCAAAGAGTTGTGCTTATATTTCATCGGCCACTTCTACCAGTGGAAAGTGTACAGACAAGAACAAGAGGGGGAAAAAAAAGGAGGAAAAAAAAATCTAAAGCGCAAGTATCAAATTGCACAGAAGCTTTTTCAAAAGCATGGGTTCCTCACATTTCATATAGCAAGGAACAAATACACTTACACACCTTAGAGCTAGGTTTTGGAGCTGATCTAAATGTTTCCAATCAAAACCAACTACGCACAGCAAAACCTGCTAGAAAATTACCACTTTGACTACATTAAATATTCGGAAATATTTATTTTCTTTTTAAGGAAAGTTCGACAAGTGCTCTGCTACAATTACTTATTTCACTCCTACTGCCCACGGGCATTTTGGCAGTCGGCGAAGCTAGTCTTCTAAACACTGCATAATTTAACTGACTTGACCTACTCCTCTGATCTTTTATTATCAAATGTATCATAGCAACTTTATGGATAGATGTTTAAAATAAGTACGTACTTGTGTCTCTTATGCTTGGGCTGACAATATAGAACTGGAAAACTTATAGTAACACAAAACCTGTTTATGACAATTTTAAGTGTATTTTAAAAACTCAAAACCTGAATCAGATAGGACAGAAGGTCCAACTTCCTTGCATGTTAGAACAAATCAATGCAGTTGCAGCAGAAAAGTTTCCCTAAATCCAGTTTCCCTGGGGCTCAGAGCTGCAATACTGGCTCACACTCACTCCTCAGCACTGCCCTCAGTAGAGGGCCACCAGCATCCTACCTCCTCCTGACTAAGCTCATGTACCTGGAGACATCCCTGTGGGTGAACCATGCTGAATTTCTTTGATTTATGCCTTTTTCTACTGTCACTGACAGGTTTGGAGATGGAGGAAGACTTGGACTCCAACCTCACAGAGAGGCCCAACACAGAGACAGACACCATTTCCCCACCTCAGCCTGGTAGCACTGCAGCATCTCCAAAGGAGTCTCTTTGACAGTTCTTTACTTACTGCTCTGTTAAGACCCTATATAAACAAATTCCCTTAACTCCAAGTGAAGATACATGGTCTCTACACTCTCATATTTTGACTCAAATTGACTTAAGCTGCCTAGGCTTAGCTCAAAGACCATCTTAAGTACAGGGAAAAAACCAAACCAAACACTTTAGGCAAGAAACATGATTGTATTTGAGATGATGTATTACTGGATTTCCATTTGGCTGGTGCAATGGAAAAGGAGGAAGAAGCATTGTAAGAGAATTAAATGCTCATTTGTTTTTTATTTACTGTCTAGCAGCTTGATCCCAATGAAAGATTCCTGAATTCAGGCAGAATTCTGGTCTCTCAGCAGAATGGTTTCTGTTGGGCATTTAAACAGTTCTAAAATTTAAAATTCAACAGACAGACACAAGAGTTTTTTGTAAATTTAAATGGTAAAGTAAGGGGACATGAAAGCTTCCCTTCCATTCCTCACTTATCCCCCTATTAAAATGATGTCTGGCTCCTACTCCACTGGTACCCAAGCATTTCCTCCCACACTAGAATAAAAACTTCTACTCCGCAAACATACATTGCTACCAGCCCAGCCAGAGGGGTACGTGCGTGTCACTGACATGGCTCCTCTATACAAGGCAGCAAACATTTCCTACACCTTTATATTAACATGTTTAACTACTGTATCTCCTTGTACTGCCATCTCTCTCACATTTACTCCAAAAATCCCTAAGGAAAGAGTGCCTAACACCACTTCCCTTCTATTGACAAAGATCATAATCGCAGTGGAAGAGCAGATAACCATACTCAAGGAGGCACTGAAATAACAAGAATTGAAGCGTAAGTGGAGAATCTGCTTGGATACCTACTCTTCTCCCCACTAGGTGTCTACACACCTGTAACTCAGACTGCATTATCGCTTAGGTAGGATGCTGCCGCTTTCCAAATGGAGATGACCAAGGCAAGTACCACATCGGAAAAGTATTTTTTGCAACAAAGTGACGTCCATGATACATCGTGGAAAAGGAGATACACACTTATAATACCTCTATAATACTTCCAATCTTTGAAAAGAGTGATTTTGAGCTTGTGGAGATTCTCCTGCTGACCAACTTCAAATACATACAACATAGAAGTATATTAACTGCATTGTGAACACTCTAAAGCACATCCTATTCTGAAACATCTCAAAGACTCTATATTGGCTGCAAAGCTATGGAAGGCGGCAGAGCAGCATCAAGACCATTTCAGAAAATCATTAAAACAGTTATAATTAAAAAAACAAAAACAAACAAAAAACAACAACAACAAAAAACAAAACAAAACAAAAATAAAAAAAAAACCACCTAGGAACACAGTACAAACTGAGCTTCACTCCTGTTAAGAGGCCGGCAAGTTAACTCCTCCGGAGCCCTGCACCAACATGCTCCCGTGCAGCAGTCCCCGCCGCAGAGCGGCTGCCTTCCAGGGGCCGGCGGTCGGTCCCCGCGCCCCGGCCCGGCCCCGCTCCGGGGGCGCAGACCCTCCACGGCCAGGACACGGCTGCACGGAGACGGCGCTGCCGCACCCGAGGACGGTGGCGGCGCCGCCGGTGCTGCTCTCGGCGGAGTCCGCAGGACAAGCAGGCTCGACGCCGCGCGGTCCGCACCCCCCCGACGACAGTCGCCCCAGCGCTTCCTAAGGACACCTCTTCCGCCTCCTGGGGGACGCCAGCCGGGCGGGAGCACAGGCCCAGCTCCCCACGCCTCACGGTGCGGCCGGGGCACTCGAGCAGCCCCACGGCCGTCGTACCTCGCCGCTGGCACGGCCCGCCGCCTGCCCAGGTCGACCAGGAAGCGCCAGGCCGGGCCGCCCCCGTCCGCGGAGGGAGAAGCTCCGACACCCCGGGGGAGCTCGTCCTCGGCCCCAGTGGGGCGGCTCGCCAGGGCCTGCTGCGCCGGAGGGCTCGGCGGCGCCACTTCTGGCCCCGGACGGGGGAAAAAGTTGCATGGGGCGGCAGTGCTGCCGCTCCCCCTGTTAGCGCACAAGGGCAGCTGGTGCTTGCGTTCAGGGCGGCCGCACGGCTCAGCAGC
The DNA here is from genome assembly GCF_963264785.1 of Psittacula echo. Classification (NCBI taxonomy): domain Eukaryota; kingdom Metazoa; phylum Chordata; class Aves; order Psittaciformes; family Psittacidae; genus Psittacula; species Psittacula echo. Next base: position 25,189,053 of record NC_137742.1, on the reverse strand, counting down.
GCCCTGCCGTACTCCCTTGCCCCGGCAGCCGTCCGCGGGGCAGCACCAAATGAGGCGGCCGCGGCGGCGTTCGCTTTACCTTAGCGGCGGCGGCAGCAGCAGCGGCGGCGGCAGCTGCAGCAGCCGAGGCTGCAGCGGCAGCACCGTACTCCTCCCGCCGCCGGGTTCTCCGCGTAGCTCTCAACCGTGCGCCCACCCCTCCGAACGCTCAGACCACACTCCCCTCAACCGCGCTCACCCCTCCAATGCCTCTTCGGCGCCCAGCCCGCCTCCAGCACTGCCCCCACCCCGACCCCCGCCGCGCCCGCCAATCCGCTCCGCCACCGCCCCGCTGCTCCCGCTGACTGACGGCGAGCGAGGGGCGGTCCCCGCCGCAGACCGCCCCCGATCCGGCGGCGGGTTCGCCGCAGCCCGGTCCGCCGGGGTCAGCAGCGGGCGGCGGAGCGGGCGGTGGGTCGGTCCCTCCAGGGGCAGCGAGTGATGGTGCTGGCCGACGAGGCCCGAGCGCACTTTCTACCCTGGGAAGCCAGGCGCGGCTGAGGAGCGGCATTGAGAGGAACATGTGCTTCTGTCTAGTTCCTCTTCGGGGATTTTTCTCCTCTTATTCCTTCCCTCCCCACCCCCCCCCACCCCCCCAGATTGATGTAATACGTTACGCTGGTGCAGTGTGCCCATAACAAAGCAGTCGGCTCCCTGGTACCTGGGCTGTGGGTGTCTGGCTGGGCTCGGAGTGGGATCGTGCAGCGCAGCAAGGTGATGGCAAGCCTGCCGTCCCTTGTCAGCTGCGTGGGATACCAAGCTCTGCGTCTGCTCCTTCAGGGACCTCAGAGGTGGCTGGGCTGCCTTGGGTGACAAAAAGGGCCACGGTCCTCCCCTCTTCCCTGTCCAGCCCTGTGACACACCAAACGTCCCTCAGCCCCTGTGCATGCAGGGTGGCCTTGCAGCCCACACAGTGGAATAGGTGGAGGTGGTAGCCGTCTGCAGCAGCTGAGACCATCAGTCGATACTCTTAGTTACCATTGCACGGTGCCCAGGTCAGCTAGGTTCCATGCAGCACAGAATAAGATGTCATTCCCTGCCCCAAGGAGTGCACAATCTCTGCGGGATCTGACAACATGAGGGTGTGACACAACACACAAGGTTGCAGCAAGAGAGTCGTGCTGCTGAGGTATGTGCTATGTTTGAACAGGTCTCTGTTTAAATACTAAATTTGCTTACATGAGTTAACCATGTCTCAGTCATTGTAGGTGTCGCTGTGGAAGAGGAGAAAGTGGTCTGAGCAAAGACATAACACATCCAGGCTGGCAGGGAATGAATGCAAGGGCAGTCGTCCAAGAAGCAAGCTAAAGGTTCATCAAGGCCCATGCTGTAAATACAAGTGCCAGGGGTTGACGTGATTAAAAGCAGACAAATGAGAGATAAATAGAACACAAAAAGCATTTGGCATGTACAGAGTGCAAGGATCAGGCCTTGAAATGCCCTACAATAAACAATAGAACTGGTCAAGTAAGATATCCTGAAGTCTCATGATTGAAATAGAGAGTATGAGTTGGCTGGGGGGGAAGGGAAGAGCCTTACTCTAATTTGGTACTTAGGCATTCTGAAACAGTGAATTGACTTATGGTCTTATCACAGACAATGGAAAGAAAAAGTGGAATAGTTTTACTAGAACAGTGTGTAATTAATTTCTGCGAAGTGCAATAGATGGGTGAACATGTCTTTGGAATCCTTAGACTTTTAGAGGTATTTGTGCTGAAAAATGTTCTAAACCAAAAAATCTGGTTGTACCAAGTATGAGGAAAAGTGGAAGTCTCTTATCAGCTATAATTTCTTTTAAAGGTGCTCTTTCATCAGCTCTTACACTTTGGAGAAGATTTTACTTTTTTTTCCATGGAGTTTCTAATTTTGTAAGAAACTTTAACTTCCAAGAGACACTAGAAGGATGTTTCCTCATGTCCACTAATGTCCTGGGTTCAGCAGTAGCAGTCATTCTTCTCCTTCTTAGTAGATGGTGGAGTGCTGTGGAGTGCTGGACTTTCAGCCTGGGAACAACACTGATAACATCAATGTTTTTAGTTGTTGCTCAGTAATGTTTACTCCAACAAATGACTTTTTGAGTCTCATGTTCCGCCACGGAGGACAGGAAGTCGGGAGGAAGCAGAGACAGGACACCTGACCCAAACTAGTCAAAGGGGTACTCCATACCCCAGCAAGTCATGCCCAGTATATGAACTGTGGAGAGTTACCTGAAAGCGCTAGATCACTGCTCAGATTGGGCTGGGTATCGGTTGTCAGGTGGTGAGTGGTTGTATTTTCTTCCCTTGCTATTTCCCTTATCATTATTATTATTGGTGGTAGCAGTAGCAGTTTTGTGTTATACCTTAGTTACTGGACTGTTCTTATCTCAATCCGTGAGCGTTACATTCTTTCAATTCTCCTCCTCATCCCTCCGGGAGTGGGGGGAGGAAGAAGCTGGGGAACTGAGTGAGAGACTGCGTGGTTCTGAGTCACCGGCTGGGCTTAAACCATGACATCTATTCCAGTAAAACAATTTCTGCATTGATTCATTAGGACTCAGTTCACTTCAGGACTGCAGATGAGAGAAGATGACAGCTAGTAAGGCATCTGAGGTGGCAGTGTGGATCTGACCCCACAGGGGTGTGGCAGACCACTGTGAGGCTGTAGCCTTGGAGTTACAGGATCCAGTTCCTGGAAAAGGGTAAAAATGCCCTCATTAGCCTATCTGACAATCTAAACACACGAAGGACTTTTAAACTAAACAGTCCTTTTGGAACAGAGACTGGTGTTTGTAAGTAAGCAAAAGCATTGTTGTAATTTAAATACTAAATAGTAAAATTGTTGAGGGAAATGGCAGCTCTTTGTCTCATACATTTTTTGAGGGACTGAAAATGCAGAGGCACAGTTAAGAAAGAATGTTCCATTTCTCCTGTCCAGACTGCTGTCTCTGGCATTTGCTGTTGCTGAGGGCAAAAACAGCATGGATTTTGAAGGGGATTAGACAGACTGGCTGGTTGGAATGCCAGTCCTGGGCACTGGCCTGACAATGGGTATTTAAGGGAACTAAAACCTCACAAGTAATGGTTCCCAACTGGTGAGACTAGATGTGTCCCACAGGTGAAATACAGGGCTAGAGTTGATGGCTGTGCCACCTTTCTATTGGCATGGCTTCCCTCTCTGAAGGGGAAAGTCTCCGGGGCAGGGTTCAGAACCTCCTTCCTGACTCCCCTCTGTAGTAGCTGAGCATCTTGGTCTCTGCTTTCTTTACCAGTTTTCCTTTCTGAAGTTGACTTCTGAGTTTACCTCGAGCATCTCACTTGCTGCTTTCTCTGTCAATCAAGGACAGAAAGGGACACAGAAAAGGAGAAAGTAGTCAATAGCAGTAGGTTGCTTTGTTGCACCCCTTGCTGGCTTCACTTTGAAGCCTGTTGTGACTTCTGTCTCCAGGTCACTGCATCTCCCTCACATCCGCTTCCCCACAGACCCCAGCATTGTCCTAGTGTCTGTAGGGATAATTTCCTATGTCTAATCTTAGTAGGTGAAGGCTATGTAACAAGGTTTGCTATGAATACTGAGAAGCAGTACTCTAGTATAAAGCTTGATAAGGAGGATGCGGAGGTTGAAACTCTGGGTTCCTTCTTCAGTCAGCTACTTTTCAGGAGGTACGAAGACCACATAAAGCTTTTGCATACAGAGCTTACAGTGGACGTAATGCATGTAGATGTGTTTCATTAGGTCTAGATTTGTTGAGAAGGATATTCTTGACCAATTGAAAGCTAAAGTCATTAACGCAACATGTAAGTGGGAGGGATTAGTCAAGGCAACAGTCAATGGAAAGAAGAAAAGACAGAAGGGTGAAATATGGGCAGAGGACAGGATTAGCAAGGTACAAGCCATATGCACTTGTTCTTCTTAGGGAAGACAACTGTTAAGTCTCCATCTGTCAGGAGACCTCTTGAGCATTTCTGCAAAAGGCTGCTTAGGGGAATGCAATAAGAAAGTGAGCAGGTCTTTTGTTCAGTCGTAGTAGCAGCCAGGTGGTTTGAGCCTGCATCTTACCTCTGGGTAAGTTTTCTGTGGTAAAGAACATGCAGCATTGGAGAGAAGGTTGTTCCCTTTCCTCTGATGAAAAATGTTCAGCTTGAGCTTAGAAAGGAAATTTTAAAGTATGGAGACTGAGAGGAAAAAACACTCTCACCAAAGGATCTGTGGGAAAAGCAGAGTTCCCAAAGCATCAGAACTCTTCCACTATCACTGGCAAACTCAATTTTTCTTCTTTACTGACACATTTTAAGCAGCGAGATTTCCTTCTCTTTCTTCTAAGATATCAAGGTAAATCCATTTGTAAAGTAAGATACCTACATTAGTGGATTTTATCAGTGCTGAATCTGATCTCCTTGGATAGCTTGGGCAAAGGCTGAAGAGACTGTGCACGGGAGTTTTACTGGAATATACCTTAGGTGTGATGAATGCTAATAGCACATGTAATTTATAAAGTTCAGAAGAGAGTCCTGTGATTCATGTCATAATATCATACCATCCTGCAGCCAGGATGGTATTATTGAATTTCAATTTTCAAATTTTCAAATCATATATTTCAATAATGAGCCATTATTGAAAGATAATCGACTTAAATTTTTTCATATTCCAAAGATGAAAATGAATTCATACAGTGTAACTATGGTGTTCTACTATCACACATTGCTAAATGACTCATTTAAAATTCCCAAAGGAGTGACCATGGTGGGGAATCAGGAAAACAACAGAAAAAAACTGTCCATAGTTATTGTAGACATGAATTAAATGCAAAATAGATAAAATGGATCACAAGAAGGACAAGCATCAAAGACTGTGAATGATGATGTTTTCCTGTCTTAGCTAGGGCAAAGAAAATATTGCTATTCAAAAATGTGGTTTTAAGTGTGTTTCAAGAGACAAATAATTAGCAAAAAAAAGCAAGTTCCTTCACTGCTTAAAAGCACTCTAGCGTATGAAGGAAAAGAATGAGCTAAAAATAAGATGCAAGTATCCAGGAAAGAAAGTGGCAAAGCTTTCTATCATGCTAAGAATTAGAGAAGTAAGCCTGACAGCCTTCATGTTAAAAATGGAAGGAAGCTGATTAGCAGCATGCCAGTCATGCTGGACATCACAGCGTGATTTGATTTGAATTTATTTCAGTTCCTGTGGGAATGAGAATGACTTCTATCTGGCCAAACCCCTGACATCACTGATAAATGTCAGTATCTCAGCTAATCAGACAGATCTCCCTTTATAGACATTTCCAGTGTATGATTCATTTCATGCTATGGTGGACATCTAAGGGTTTTTTTCCATTCTTCAAGATATAGGGAGACTGAGGAGGTGGTGGAATCTCCATCATTTTAGGTTTCAAGAAAGGCTAGTCAAACAGTTGCCTGGCAGAGATTCTGGTTGTCCTGCCTGTCCAGAAAGATGGAATAGATGACCACTGCAGGCCTTTCATGGGTCTCTTAAGTGCATGTGTATATGACTTAGGAGAAGAAGTCACAAACCTGAGCTACCATACTTTCTTTTAATTAAATTTGCCACCAGAAACAAAGGTGCCTAAAAATGGCTCCACCTGGTACCTGAAAGCCATGATGACTGTAGCTATAAAAGCAGAGGGCCTTGCCTCTGCAGTGTGATCTGTTAGAAAAGAGTTTCTCCAGTTTGCTTTGGAGCACATTTCCAAAACATGAAAGTAGTGGAAAACAAGATTTCTGTGTGCAAATCACAGCCAGAAAATACTTTGTGTTCATGAAAAATCTTCACAATATTTTACTAAAAAAAACCAAAACCATTAGTCATCTGAAAGTTGACTTTTCATCTATTATTTTCTCTAGTTTCATAATTTTATGTAATTAAATGTATGAAAATCTTCATTTTGTCAAGAAACTTTTAAAATGTAGAATAAAATTTATTTGGATCTACAGCCTATTAAGACAAATAAATAGATAACGTTTTTCCATGTGTGAAGCACAGCATAATTGATAAAATAGCATTATAAATGTCATATATGAAAATGCAACATCTGTGTTTATCTTTCAACCATATAAAATTATATAAACATAGATTCTGCTTTTTATGAAATCCGTGAGTAATTCCTCCTCTGCTCTTTCAGTGCTTGTACACGAAGTGGTAGGAAAGTCTAGGTTTGACAGCCGTGCAAGACTCATGTCTTCTTGTGTAGACAAGTGGTGCGGTGTGAGCAGAAATCTTGGAAGTTTTCACATGCACTGTATCATTTGTGCACCGACGTCTATCAGCGCTGTCTGAATAAGACCATCAGGAGTAATAAGACCCCCATGTATAATAATGTATCTAAATTTCCAGGGCCATCTGTAGATGTGTTTTCTGCTGAGGCTGTTTTCCTAATGATGCCATTTGCAGGTTTTGGTATTGACATCTGATCACAGGGAAATTTGCATCTTGCAGTAGTGAGCTTGGTCTGAGAAACAAATGCAGCTTAATTTAAGTTGAGACCATTTAGTAATTACATGTCAGTTTGCATAGGGTGAATGCTGTCTAGTTTCTTCCAATAGCATTGAGGTGGAAGATGTGACATCTTAATAGCAATTGTCTGAGATATCCTGAACCCTTAAATCAATTATTCAGAGTAGTCACAGTAAGTCTCAATATGAGTACTTGAGAGATGGCACCTTCCCTTCTCTTGCAAAGTGCATAAGATGCAAGACCAAGCCTCGAAACGCTTGCCAATTTAGATGTGTTTTTGTAGAGCCTGTGAAATTCACTGCAATATGGGCATGAATAATCCAAATTCTGCCAGGCAGGAACATGTGCTGTTGCTCCTACATAAAATGCATCTTGAGTGACATCTCTAACAATTACAGTACTAGGACACAAATACAAAATTAGGGCTTATCCTGTGAAGCTAGTAGGAGTTCAGGTCCAGAAGAAAAGTGTGTTCAGTTTCCCTTTGCTGCCTATGCTGAGAGAGTAGTTCTTTTTTACTGAAGCAATAAACGAATGAATCTTTGCTGTTTTATCTGATGGGCCAAAGCTATATAGTTTTTTACTCTGAGAAATTTTTAAACTTTGAGACAAATTTGCAACATGACTAATTAATTGTATCATGGCTTTCTGTGGCTAACAGCACATCCACAAAGCTTCCACCTGTTTGTTGCAAATATCATCACACAATACGACAGCTGTCACTCTAGCAAACTCAAAATTATAATATAGATGCTGTGAGCTGCACCTTAGAAATTCAGGCTTCCTTAAATCTCAGTTAGCTGAGAAGGCTGAGAATATTTGCCTCTCACTTTTTCAAGGTGAAATAGCGTGGCAGCAGATTGCCTTTATTATTCCTACCTACTCCTCTTTCTCTTTCTAGAAACAGGAAATGGAACTAATACCGCCAGTTCCACCTTGCAGATAAAGAACAGGATGATTCATCATGGGTCTCCTCAGTATAGACACCAACACAGATACACATGTAATTGATCATTAACAGTGTCTGTCATCTGAGTAGGGCATTTGTGTCATTTTATGGCAACAACATAGGTGCTGCGCTACAAGAACATAGGTCTTACTGTAGACCTATAGTTACAAATAGTTTAATAGTTGCCGAACTATTAAATGAATGACAGTGTAAACCAAGCAATTATCTGAAAAATTAGTGTTTGGAACTTTTTTTGTTAACACAATCTGACTTTGAAGGTAGCTGTGCTTGGAGTGAATTGGAAAGGCTGGACTAGATTGCCCTCAGAGGTCCTTTCCAACTTAAATTATTCTGCAAGTCTGTAATTCTGTGAAATTTTAATTGCTTTTCTTTTCATTTGAAATGTAGTAGAGTCAATATATTATATGCAGCATTTCTACTAGGACACCTTTTTAATAAGATGAAAAATAGGATTTGACAAATGCATGTGAGCTAGTATATTTCAGTCTAAACTGGTTAGAAATTATTTTCTTTGCAAAAATAAAAATATGGAAAAAAAGGATGTTACTTTTGGGAAAAAAGAAAGAGATAAAAAAAAATTCATATCAAGACAATTGCATCAGGAATTTGCTAAACTGAAAAACCCAACCAAAGAAGCCCTCTGTTACTAGCAGAAAAAGAAAATGCTATCCTTGATGTTCAGTTGTCGTCTTCATACTATCAGTGGGCCTCAGAATAACAGAATAATTTAATGTTTTTACACGCAGCAAAAGCGGTGAAACCTCCTCCCATTCTGACTTTATCTGTTAAACCACAAAGAAAACGGGAGTGTGGGGGTTGTGGGAGGAGAAAAACCACAGTTTTAAGTAAGAGTTTGGGGTCTAAGGAAAAGAATGGAAATTCAAAGATAAGGATGGTGTTGTCTGCCCATTAGCCAAAATTTGTACATTGTTGTTAAATGTTACATATGAGAACAAGTATTTCACTCTTGTATAACTCTGGAAATGAAATGTATTTTGGAAAAGGAATGCCTCCCAGTAACCTTTACAAAAGAGGGAAACGGACCTGGAACAGAGCCATGTGGTCTCTGGCAGTATTTGTTGTGCTGTAGGGGGTTGGGTTTTGATTTTGGATAGGCATAGGCTTGTATGGCAAAGAAAAATCAGTGGCTAGTGCAAAGATACCGTGATCCCCCTCAGATCATTATGAAAATGATCTATCTGGATTGGAGCAGGGCTTGGTCTCTCACTGTCCTTGTTGGAGTGTGCTGGCTGCCTGAAGCAGAAACTATGTTATGAAGTGCAGTTTATTCATGCAAGTTGCTGCTGGAAAGAGGTGCCTTAATGTGGTGCAAATTGGCTTATGGTAGGATCACCAGACTTTTAAGAGACAAAACTGCCCTCTGGCCTGTTTCCTGAAGCATCACTTTTTAAAGTAAAGGAATTTGGGGAACTTATAGTTCATCAGCTGTGTCATATCATAAGTGAGATCTCAGACGGATCTTGTGACAGCCTTGAAGATGTAAGAAAAAGCTGAGCTCAGTACAGAAATGGATTGAGACAGCAGCCAACATAGAAGGTCTCGGATTGGATTAAAAATCAATGTTTTTTTACTTTCTTGACTCCTAGAGAAAAATCTTAAAAGAAGCAGAAGATGCCAATGGCTAGTGCTGATCCACAAACTATAGGCTGTGGGAACAGAGTGATATGGTAAGGGGCACTGTAAGAAACATCATGGTTAAATGCAGGACAGAAGAATTGCAACTACAGCGAAACATTTTCTTGGAAGCTGATGAGAGGAAGTGCTATTAAAGCAGCCTGACATGTCCTGAAACTGTGGCTGGTTTTGTATGTGACTGAACTCAAAACTGCCAAGGGGCTGGACTGTGGGAAGTGAATCTCCTGTCTCAGATTGCCCTGCAGCACCTGAGGAATACAATCCAATTTTCTGGAAGGCCAGGAGGTAGAAAATGGTGGTCCAGGGAGGGCACACATCTCTTCAAGGTTGGCTTCTCCCAGTGCTTATACAGCATTCAGCACAGAGGCCTTTAGATGATAAATATAATTCAGACATTCACAACTACAGTGTCACCCAGAGAAAATCCATGTTGAGCCTGTTGAGCTTTTTTCCTGCACAGTACTATATTTCATATCATATCAGTACTGCATGGAATATTACTGAGCCTTGGCAACAAAATGCTGAAGGGAGGCAATTTTTGGAGGTACTCTGAAATAGATTTCATAGAATCATAGAATGGTTTGGGTTGGAAAGGACCTTAAGATCATCTAGTTCCAACCACCCTGCCATGGGTAAGGATGACTGATCCTAGACCATGTCACCCAAGGCTCTGTCCAACCTGGCCTTGAACACTAACAGTACTGCAAGTGAGGTTTCACAAGAGCAGAGGGGCAGGATCACCTCCTTCGACCTGCTGGTCACGCTCCTTTGATGCAGTCCAGGATACAGTTGCCTTTCTGGGCTGCAAGCGCACACTGAAGCTGGCTCATGTTAAGTTTCTCATCAACCAACACCCCCAAGTCCTTCTCCACAGGGCTGCTCTGAATCTCCTGTCCACCCAGCCTGTAGATGTGCCTGGGATTGCCCTGACCCAGGTGTAGGACCTTGCACTTGGCACGGTTAAACTTCATAAGGTTGGCATCAGCCCACCTCACAAGCATGTCAAGGTCCCTCTGGATGGCATCCCTTCCCTCCGGCGTATCAACTGAACCACACAGCTTGGTGTCATTGGCAAACTTGCTGAGGGCGCACTCAATCCCACTGTCCATGTCACCGACAAAGATGTTGAACAAGACCGGTCCCAACACTGATCCCTGAGGGATACTACTTGCTACTGGTCTCCAGCTGGATGTTGAGCCATTGACCATGACTCTTTGTGTGCGGCCATCCAGCCAATTCTTTGTCCACTGAGTGGTCCATCTATCAGACTAATTTCCCATGCTAGTATAGATTCTGAAGCCTCAGTATTTCTCGAAGAGTCCTCCCTCCTTCCATGAAGACAGCAGGAAGTTGCCCTGGCTGGCTGACAAACTCCTTCTTGTGATAGCTTGTGCTGGGTCATGAGGCCAGTGTGATTATAGAAAAAGTAGAAAACCTCTCTTCTGTTACCATTTCCATATAAAAAGTCAAATCCCTTCAGTAGTTTTGCTGCAGGGGTATCTTCATAGCAACAGATGTGATATGTAGCTCTCAAATTTCATTGGCTTATTATGCCCTGTGGATAGAAGGATCAGGATCCAAGCCCCAGCTGTGCTTATCTTTGGAGCAGGTTTTGCAAAAAAAGGCCAATCCTGGAGACCTGTTTGGTGAGATATAGGTAAAAGGCTTAGGTTGACGAGTGCCTCTTTTTATGCTCAGTACTATTGCTGCGGTGTTTCTGTGGAGGCTTCATTCTCCCTGAAAACAGGTACTGGGCATGACTCGCACATGACTTGCATCTTGATTCAGTGAAGAAGTGTGGTAGAGCACAGAAGTGTGGTTACCCTCAGAATTGTTACTAGGCAGTCAGGCTGGGGATCAAGCTGAAGAATTTCTGAGACGCAATGCTTTCTCTGCAGTTAGACTCCAGCTAGTGGTAGTAGCTAGTCTTCCATAATACATCAAGCAACACACAGATCCACTGGAGAAGAGCAGTGCATAGCTGAGAGACCTGCTAGGAATCTGCATAGCCTGGACTGTAGCAGGTGAGCTCACACTTTGCATATTAACTTTATCCTGCACTTGGGGTGTAGCAGCAGAATAAGTGTCCAAATTCCTTCTTCCCATACATGCCCATGGAACATAGGCCAGGGTTGTTAGGTCTACATATTTGTTACTACAATCTGAGCAGAAAGGATAAAATTCTGTGCCTGTAGTCTTTTCTGTCCAAGTCACCTGGCCACAGCCTGTGTACTGAAGCCTTCTCATCTGAAGAAGAGCTGGATAAGATCCTGGTGGCGCAATGTGATGGGTCACTAAACAAGTCTGATAGGAGCTTCACTGATGAATAAGAAAGAAAAAAGAACATTCTCTGAGATGGCTTGAATAGTTGAATATAATGTTTAATTCATACAACTGAAGCCTTAAGAGGCAGCTACAGCCTTCTGTTACACCAGAAAGTTGATGACTGATATTTTAATTACATATGTTTATTACCTTACATGGCAATTTCAGGTGGAATACATTCCACTGAACAATCCTTATAATTTCAGGACCTACCTACCTGAAATATTTTACTCCTTAGAAAACTGTTGTCATATCTAGTTCCACAAAGGAACCAGATGACATAGTCCCATGTCCTTGTGTTGAGCCCTGTTGAAGCCTGCTTTTCAACTCTCACCTGAGGTGAACCAGCATGCCACAGGGTTATTTATGTATCTGGATTCATTGCTAGTAAAAGAGTGTAATGCAGACAGATCTTTTTAAAGGATTCCCTTTCTGGAATGTTATGAAGTTAAAGTGTTAAATATTCTTGTCATAATCATTCATCTTGTCAATAGATAAGATTTCATTGGATTTTATCATTAGGTTACCACACAGGTTTCTTAAATAGTCACAAGGGCATGTAACCATATTCCTGTATCTACCAATAAAAGTACTCTCCACTACAAGAGGGAACAAAATGTGGTCTTAGTTAAAAGCGATATATAGCACAGAAATAGTATTCTACATCCATTTTTATACTGCCATGTAGGAAAATTAAGCCTTCAGTAAATTTATTTTTTTTTTATATTAAGAGTTATTCCTATGTAGAATTATTCTGCAAATCTCCCTGCTAAGTGCTAATATTGTTCCTTGTAGAATCCACTTTATATACTTGAGTGCCTAACATTTACAGTACATTTTCTCATTTGTTTTTAAGCTATGCTCAAATTAGCAATTAACTAAAATAGTTGCTTTTGTAAATGGAGTGTAAGAATAGTTAATAATTTATATTTTTCTGATTCCAGAGTACAACAGTGTGAAAATGAATGACTAATTTGTTGTTGATATGGGAAGGAATTTTAATCTTTTATGAGAACATCTTGGCTATGGGTATGCTTATCTGTGAGCAAGGGAGCTGGAATTCTTCAGTGGACAATGTATGAATATTATCTGAGGCAGTGTTGAAAGTAAAAATAATTGAACAAGGAACTAGTAACAATTTCCTCTTCTGTGTCTAAGATTTTTATCTGCCTCTTTCCAAGCAAATTGCTAGTCCATGTGGAACTGAGTATTATGTCAGAACCATAACCATTCATTTATTAATTGAGCATTTATCTGCTTCTGTTATAGAATTCAAAAGTCCATTGTTACAAATAAGCTCAGAGAGAAATTTGGCTCATTTTTAATAAATATTCCTAAAAAGGGGATTTCATGATCAATGTAAGCATCAGTTCTACTTCAGTTAAGATTTCAGAAGAGATGTTGTCTTGTTGTATTCTGGAGCCATTCCCTTTTGTCCTGCAGTTAGGTTCATGCTTCCATCTAAAGATCAGCAGTGTGACTTTTAAGTGCAGACCTGATGACTGTAGGGGCAAATCTATGTTCTGTTCTCACCACTAGCACACCCTGGTACAATGCCCTAAGGATGTTTTTAGGCAACCTCCCTTTTCATGGGTGTAGCTGGCAAGCAGAAAATAACAAAGCTCTGGTCAGCTCCAGCAGTCTCAGGTGTGCACGTGTCAGGTGTGCAGCCCAGAATCACCCTTCCACGTGTTTTTCCAAGAAACAAGTAAAGCCTCTTGGTACTGGATCTACTACATAACTCACCCAGGGAAACACAGCACAGAGGGTAATTAATTTAAAGTACCGCCTCTCATAGACTTTTGGTACTGCTGTTATAGTGGTCAGTAAAGAAATGCAGGGAACAGGAAAGGAATCTTCCTAGCAAAACCCAAGAAATATGACATGACTTCTCCATTACACACATACATGCACACCCACACTACCTGTATCACTTCCACACTCGCAGTTTTTATAATCACGTGCTCTCCATGTATGAGCCACTCTTTTATCCAGACAAGGAGATGAAATGTCTAAATGTGCTGCTAAGCCTATGAACAGTATCAGCTGTCTAAGTGAAGTGACCATTAATGTCTTAGGCAGAAATAGTGACTTGAGACCTGTTTTTCAGCCCATTTGTTTGGCGCATGTTCCAGCTGCTGCCTCTCTGTTCTTCTCTTTCACCTCACTCCTTACCAGATGCTCCAGACACTCATTTTACTTTACAGTTTCTGCCCCAAGGACAGGATGCCTTTGTTTGTGCTTACATAGCACCTAAGTTTACAAAACTTAGGACCACACAAACCTTCTGAATGAAATTGAAGTATAAATAATGACTGCTACCTCTGCTAGCCACTGGACTGACTCCAGTAGCTAAGGCAGATTTCCATTCTTTTCATATTTTGCATTGCTGGTATAGTGACAAAATCCAGACTATTCATATCCCCAGATGTACTGGTTCATGAAAAGTCATTTCTCAGTCCTTCTTATTATAGTCGTCTTTTGTCCAGGTAGGGCAAGGGCAGGAGTGGAGATTTGTGTGACGGGACTCAGGAAAGCAAAAGCAAAGTAAAAGGAAATAGAAAATAGGTTTAACACCCTTGTGTGAATCCAAGCTGCCTTGGAAGCTATTGGGCTTTTGCTTTTCCTAGGTTTGGTCTTCTCATTTTATTTGAGGTAGCATGATCTTGTCAGCTCTCTGTGACTGACTTCTTTGTTTTCTATTTGGGAAACAATACATCTGAAAAAACTGTTTCAGAAAGAAACGGATCAAAGTTAATATTTGCAGTGACATAGATTTTTATACTTTCTTTGCTTTTTTTTTTTTTTTTGAAGAAAGCCTGTTCTTCCTTCATTCTTGCAGTCTAACATCACATCTTCCATAATTGCCAGGTTTTAGATTTAGTGCTTCTCTTAACTGATTTTATAGAATTTCTCTTCTCTTAACACAAATGTAAAAAAACTTTTCATACCTTTTATCGGTTTTTCTAGCAATGCACTTTCAATTATATTAGATTGTGGTGAAAGTAGGGGTGGAAAGGACCCATTGTACTTCCAGTTCATGCTCTTCACCAGAATAGCCTATTCTCAAGTGCTTTGAGCAGTAGCATTGTAAGGGGTTCTCCCACTCTTGATTTAGTGTAGCATTTTGTGTTATTGTAGATATCACTACTCTTAACAAGTCACCCTAATTTAGCTCCACTTCAGACAAGTCACATTGCTTTGTGCCTACAAAGGGCAACTTTCTCTTTTTAGGAGTCTTACTCCAACAGCTTTCTGGAGTGAGTAGTCCAGTGTCTAGTAACATGCATGAAGATCTAACAATTCAAGGAATCTAGGGTCCTAAGCAATCCTGAATTCAGACACCAGAAAGTTGTGGGAGAGATAACTTGAACTGTGTTTTAAATATTAATTGTTTGTGAGCTTTCAACAGAAGTATAGGAGAAGTGGAGTGTTCCAACTCTTCTGTAAGACAAATATTATTTTATTTTCCTATAACAATTTATCTTTTTGAGTTCTGCGTGCTTCCTTATAATGACTCCAGGGATGGAGGATGACACTGAGACAGAGGAAGAAAAGTAGGGTACCAGAAAGTCCCTTTTTTTCAGCAAATAGGTTATCTTGCCGCCTTTGTTCCTCTCTATGTATACCATACTGGTATCATGCTGCTTCAGGTTACTGAAAAGAATTTCCCTAGAAACTGGGGAAATCAATTATTCAGCTTCATTTTCTATCATTTCCCAGCAACAGTTTGGTGAGTGATTGGAGCAATAAGCCCTAAATTGTCTGGCTGGTTTTTCATCTGCTTTTTTCTTTTGTTTTGCACGCACCAGAAAAATGGCATCAGATTATGTATAGAATACAGGCTTTTTGTTCTTGTATGCTGACACGCACATGCAAGTACGTATATGACCATTGCTGCTGCCCTGTTGGTTTTACATTGCAGAGAGGAAGCTATTGTTGGCTATGAACTCAAATGTCATACGGGTTTGGAGTCTTCCAGCTTATGATTTCATCTTTGCAAATGCTGATTTTTAGAAGTCTGTTTATATGCACTGTAAACTGAAATGTTCAATCTGAAATAGTTTCAGACATTAAATGCTAATCAAAACATTTTATGGTTGAATTATGCCTGCTTCCACTGTTTTAAAAATTCTGCTTGTGAAATCACTTCACAGTATTTTAGATTAAATGCGTGACACCTGCTTGTTCATGCACTTCTGTCACCAAGACAAGCCACCATGTTCAGTGAGCACGTCTTAGGACTCTGAAAGGTACACATTATTTCTGGAACAAATCAAACAAAATAACTGCATTACTATGACCATTTCCATGAAAAGCTTAACAGCTTAACAGGAATTTGTTTGTTTAAGTCAGTTGCCACCTTTAATTTGGTAGCTACCTTTAAAGATCATGCAATTCCTTTAAATTCCAGGATAAATGCCGTTATAAATGGTACAGAATGGGGGCTGATGATCTTTTGAATGTTTCAGTGGGCAAAATAGGTGACAGGAAACCGTTTTACTCACTTAAAAGATTCATCCAAGTCCTGCTATAAGGACTGGAAAGACACCCATTGACTTCACTGGGAACTGGAAGAGGCTCTAAACGTCAATAAAATCAAAGAAGTCTCACAGTGAATTGGCCTATCTGGCACACATTAAAAAAAACGATTGTAAATTTTGAAAATGAGTCTTCTTGCAGTGTAGGCCAATTGGTCAGCTGCAAATTTGGCACAGCTGTGAAGCATGTGTCCTGGGCAGTCCGCAGGAACATGATGTTCTTTTTCACTTCTGAGAGCTTTGGAGATTGAAAAAAAACCGACTCAACCTAGTACTGAAGAATAAATGCTGAAATAATGGAGCTAAATACAGAAATCAACAAATATTTTACAAAGGTAACACTTATTTCAGAAGAAAATAAATTAACAAAACATTTTTTAGGCAAGCATACAGCTTCATTGTGTGTCTCGGAAAAAAGCACAAATTTCAGAGAATTCTCTGGCAGAAGCTGATGGAATTTGACCTTTATATCAATGCACTGTAGAAATCAAGCAGAATTCTTGAAAAAAAAAATACTAAGCTTGTAATTTTCATCCTTTAACCATCTGCAAGGGGAGTGAAACTCATCCAAAGACAGAAGAAGCTACTGAGTGCTAGGCATGCAAACTGCTGCGCAGAAATGTTGCTGCTCTGTCTTCAAGTAGAAATATGGTTTGCAACATAGACTTCTAGCTGATGCTTTTAAAGCCTCATGCACTGGGTATGAACACCAGAAAGAATGTGTAGACTTTCAACTGCACATAAAGATGCAAGAGCAAAAACGGCAGTTGAATATTGTGGTTGTTATAATGTTCAAATAGAGCACATGCGCACTTAGGCTTGAAAGCAGCCACTGTAAAACTGGTTTTGATTGCCCTGATTTCCCACAAAGGAAGCTTCTCATGCTTAGAAAGCAGGAGTAATGTCATTAATGGCAATGGAGTTTCACCACAATAAAAGAAATGTGAGGTTCAGTATCTGTACCATGCTGTTAAACCATAATCTCAAGATACCTCAAGTCTAGCGTTCTTACAGCTCAGGATTCTGCAATTACATAGCAGAAGATACTTTGGAATTCCTTATTTCATGTCTTTGGGGGTAAACTGCACTGGTAAAACAACATGTCACAGTATATATGATTAGTAACTAAATATCCCTGTGATTTTGATAGCTGCATCTCTCTTGTACTTGCACCTTTCCAAGGAAAGTGAACTGCTGAAGAGTATAGTTGCAGTTGTTAAAGGGACTTGAGAATTTTGTTTTCAAACAAGGATATTAAAAAGTCACCATTTAAAAAACAAGTCTATGCAATTTTAAATCAGCATTTCTATTTTAGGGCTTTAGAAGCCCAAAGTTTCATCTGCCCTTTGTTTTGCTGTTACTTCCAGCTGTTGCATGTGATCTGGAGTTCCCATCCTCTTCCTCTGTCCCTTGCTGGCTCTGAGTGCCTTTGTGAATGTATCCCGCATAGACTCAGTGTGGCAAGTGCAGAAAACGCATTGAAAGTTTTTCTGGGTTGTTTTTTTTTTTTTTTTTTTTTAGGGTCTTTTTAATACTTCCATTTTCACTAATTCAAACTCTTTTTTCAGGGACAGAAATTGACCACTACTAGCTTAAATTGACTCATGGATGCTAATGGTCCATTTCCACCTTGGTTTCTATGGAAATGGATGTCAGCCTAGAGAAGGGGGAATGACTTTAAACATATACTTCATGAAAGTTGTCACCTACGTCATGTTGTTTTTCACTAAAACCTGACTTAGAAAGGTTTCTGATAGAAAAACAAAGCACTGCTGACAGGTTTCAGCTGCTAGTTGAGGACTGGACACTAAAATGCATTTTTCAAACATATAAAAAAGAAAATCCCAAGTCTACTGGCTTTTAGATTCTGATTTGTCATTGTTTTGCAGCCTGCACGACAGACAATTCATCCTATCAGCATGTGTATACAAAATGCTATAGAAGTAGGGTAGGAGAAAAATGCATTACCAAAGCTTTGTTCCCACTTTCAGTGTTCTTATAAAAAACAAGGCAAGACGTGAAGGAAGAGTGGAAAAAAAAAATAGCACATTTTAAGTATCTCCTAAAGGGAGCACAGATATTTTCAGGCACCTTGGCTCTCCAGAGAGGTTTTGCAAGTGAAGTGTAATGCAACATTTCTTTCTTAAAAGGTGTTGGCTTGCAGCAACATTTCCTTAGGAAAAGTAAATTATTTCCCAATACATAAATAAAATTCTGTTTGGTTCAACAGATAGCAGTATTTGTGTAACTGAGAGCAGAATTTGTCCTAAATATATATCTAATGTGTAAAAGGCTTTTTATGTTTTTCCTTAGCAGAAGATTGAAAGAATGTAAAACTTATTATGCTTTACTGAAAAAATCCCATCCGTGTATCTGATCTCCATATACATGTGCACACATGGTCTCAGTCTCATATGAAATACTGAGGGAGGATAACATGGAATGAATATTTACACAGACAATTAGGACAAATACAAGTTACTCTTCCACTTTTCTAATTAACTTCTCTGGCACAGTGTGTGGAGGCAGAGAACACCTGTCCTGGCATGTGTGCTATTTCAGCAGATTTTGGAAAATTGCCACACTCTTGTTTTCATGACTCTCTGATGGGTTCTCCCATTGGCCATCACCTGTGTTTAGGTTATTTGAGTCAGATGTAATCTGATATGTAGGATGTGTATTTAGTATCTGTAACTGGGCACACTGCAGAGTCTCAACAGTGTATCCTCTGATAGATTAGCATACTGAACATTTTGTGTAGCGTATGACCCATAGATCCATATGTGGTTATCATCGTCCAAGGTCCTGCCCTTCATGCCTCTCTCAATGCGTACTTTGTCCATCCACTCCATTGATCAAATGGCAACATACTACATTGAAAACAGAGTGCTGACCAGTTTATACCTAGTTTGAGCAGCTGACTTTACATTCATCTAGTGCAAATAAATCTTTTTGACAATTTGCCACAATAATTTTCTCTAAAAAAGACCTTTGTCCTGAGACAGTTCCCACCTGGAAGAATGATATGCTATTATGTGGCAAGTTTGGATTTTCAGATTTCACTGAAATGAACTGGATAGAAAATTCTTTCCTTATTTGTTTTTCGTTATAAATGCTTTTGGAAGTGGGATAAGAAAAAGAATCCTGTTTTTTTGTTGTTTGTTTTTGGTTTTTTTTTTTCCCCCCAAATGCTGTGGTGTTATCTGAGGTAATGTTACTTTTCATAAGCTATAGTCCTTCAAGAGATTACACTTCTCTTACTGAGCTGCTAGGAAGTGTCATAAGAATCCCTGATCATAGTACCAGAGAGAAAACTGAAGTCCCAGGGCATGAACATGCTTAGCATCTATCGGATCAATCAAATTTGGCAATGGTGAGAAAAGGAAGGATTCAACACAAAACCAACAGCATATTTAATGTTATGTTCAAGAATTGTATTAGTCAAAAAAACAGTTTTCTGTTGAAATGAAGTTTGGATAAAAACCCCCTCTCAACCAGCCATATCTGAAAGGATAACACTCTGCTGATGGCAAAGTATTTGGTTGCTACTTTTGTACAGATGGCTGCATAACATTCACAGAAGGAATGATTCTAGGAGCCAGTTTTTTAAATGTCATCTTCTACATATGTAAGTGCAAATGGGTCTCTGCATATTACTTGTGCATGCAAATGATAGACCTAGCATTTGCACATCAAGCACAGATCGGCTTTGGGCATTATCCTGCAGATGGACAGATAAGGTGTGAATTACATTTGTTCAAAGAAAGGCAAGCTGCAAATCCCTTCAAAAAGGTGGTCTCTGGGTTTGCCTACTCCCAGCAATGTAGAGCTGCTGCTGGGGTAAACAGTTACTCCTACACATTTTTGTTATGAGAATTTTTTTCATTCTCTTGGTATGCTCTTACTACCCTGTTTTCCAAAGATCTGATACTGCTTGGTGAGGCTTTGCATTGCAGAAATAAAGACAGTTTTTTTAAGTTGCTGTTGGCCTGGGTTGTCAATAATTACCCAATTACCTCTGCCAAAACATTGGCAAGAAGAAGGTATGCTGGGTCCATATTAGGAGACTGGATTATTTAAAAACATTTTGTGATATCCTAGTCTTTAATCTGTCACTATGTAATTAATGATGCATCTTTGGCTGGAAAGTCACCTTATTTGTGCTTCTGATTAAACATAGTCATTGTGTGATGTCCCGGTTTTGTGATTTTTTTTTTTTTACTTTGTTTGTTGGCTTGTTTCTGCTATTTTCTCTTCCAGTCTACTTACTGATGAGGATAGATTTCTTACCACAATAACTACTACTAAAAAATTTTAGGCCAAGCTTTTGGCAAGTCTCAACTGGTTCCATTGACTTCTATACCAATTATTCAGTCATAGACTTCATTGAGACTCAAAGTGAATTGGAATAGTGTTAAACTGCTAATAGGCTGATATATATAGATGTGTTAGCTGGACATGCATCAGATATCACATTGAAAGCTTTATTACTGCTTCATTGAGTAGTAGAGAAGTAGTGAGGTTTCACTCTTGCTTACTGGAGTAGCAGCAGTTATTCAAATAGTATCACTTTAAATGTGTAACATGCAATAAATTCCCTTTTGCTTGACTGATTTTACTTAGTATTTATATTTCAGTGGGAAATGTCACAAACTTTTCCTCTGTCTAAACACATCTCTTTCCATGCCTTTTTTCTGAATTTGATAAGAAAATGAGGCAGAACATGTATTTTTAATTTTATAGATGTTTGTTAGTCTTGCTTCAATATTCTTGGCATTTTTTAAGGTACTCAGTTAGTTATACCTAATTAGTTCATTTGCCAGCTATTTGACACGAATAATACTAACACAGGTGAAAGAAAGCTCATGGAAAGTATTGTATTTCCAAAAACCAAGCAGCTTAGCAAGTTCTTTTCCAGTCCGGACATATGACAAAGGGGGACACACTTGGCTTTCTAATTAGAGATAAACCTTAGAGTAAGAGGTGGGCTATCTGACTGTTACAGTACTGCATTTTGGCTAGTGAGCCATAAGCATGTTTGTTGGGCTTCAGATGTATCAACAGTTATGAACATATATGATCACCCATGAAGAAAAAAGATTCCATACAACCTTTTTTTTTACATTCTGTGGGAGCACCACTCAGATGCATATTAGCTTTCTGATTAAAGACAACACAGCTGTTTTTACTGGTTTTAAATCTTTGTATGTGCATGGCTAACTTAAAAAAGAAAATGCCAGAAAGACCAGTTTCAGAAGGCTTGGTATATTTTTATTTATTTTTTTTTTAAAAAAAGATTGATGAAATTGTAGGGCTTAAACAACGCAGGGTGTGGAAGATATTGAAGGTAGCCTACTTCTTCTGAGCCCGGAAGACCTAAAATAGTAGACAGTGAGTAGTAACACACCAACCAATGAAGCATGCTGCTGTCAAGCTGGAAGAAGCAATAGCTAACACAGCTGTTTTGTCTTCTGAAAGAAAGGAATGAAGTGAATAAAATTAACATTTCCTTCCTGTCCTTCTCCCCACAAATAGATTCAGAAAAAAGGGTTTTGTGACTTTCTCCTTCCACTTTGATCTTAAATCCTTGATGCCTGTTTTTTCTGTCTTTAAATTTCTGTAGCCACCTGTATAGTGAATATCACGTAATCTTTGCTCAGAAAAGTGCAGTGAAGTGGAGAAATTGAGCCTTATCTTTAGTAATGAATAATTTCAAGTGGTAAAGAAATGGATCAACGAAGCACTGCAGGACAATTAGCGTTAAGACATGAACTTCGTGTTTCACTACACAGTCACTTCTAAAGAGTGGAATACTTAGTGAAGTGCATCCTGTAATTCAGTTCTTAGACAGAGTCTGAAAAGAGTGTTCCTTTCTACTGTTCTCCCTGCACTCTTATCCCACCATGCATTTCACTAAAAATGCAAGATAAACATCTGACATGAGCGATGAGAGCATGTTTCTCCTACTTTGAAACAAAGTATTGGACTAGAGAATCTCTTGAGATCCCTTTTCTATCTCATTTTCACTGATTATATTGTTGCAGGCACCTATTCAGTGATCATAGAGTTTTCTTTGAATGATGGAAAAGCAGAAGTAAATGATTTAAAGTTCCATCTAATTTTCACTCAGAAATTCACTAGTCAGAAAGTAAAACTCACTCAAAAAGAAAATAGTCTGTTTCTCTACTTTAATCAATATCAATCTATTGCCAACAAATTCATTCCTTGATATGGAATCACAGAATCATGGAATTATTTGGGTTGAAAAGGACCCTAAATATCATCTAGTTCCAACCCTCTGCCATGCACAGGGACACCTTGTGCTAGATCAGGCTGCTCCAAGCCCCACCCAACCTGGCCTTGGACACTGCCAGGGATGAGGCATTACTGTCTTTCACGGTGAAACTCCACCTGATTTACAGTTCCAAAACCTGAAAAGTAAATTATTAATGTTTCTGATAATTACTTCTTTAAAGGTGAGGTTGCCCATTTCCCAGCATAGAATCAATCATAAAATCATGGAATAGTTAGGGTTGGAAAGGACCTTAAGATCATCTAGTTCCAAACCCCCTGCCATGGGCAGGGACACCTCACACTAGACCATGTTACTCAAGGCTCTGTCCAACCCTGCCTTGAACACAGCAGGGATTTACCACTTCTTTGGTTCCAGTGCCGCACCACCCTCACCGTAAAGAACTTCTTCTGTATATCTAACCTGAACTTCCACTGTTTAAGTTTGAACCCATTTCCCCTTGTGCTATCACTACAGTCTCTGATGAAAAGTCCCTCTCCAGCATCCCTGTAGGCCCCACTTCAGATACTGGAAGGCTGCTATGAGGTCTCCACACAGCCTTTTTTTCTCTAGGCTGAACAGCCCCAACTTTCTCAGCCTGTCTTCATACGGGAGGTGCTCAAGCCCCCTTGTCCTCATGGCCCTCCTCTAGCATGCCATCACTCCTCTTCCTTGGAGCTTTCTGAAACTCTGAAGTCAGCCCCAGCAGCCCCTTGGGATAGAAACTGAATCATGGCACAGGAAAGTCCTGCTGTTTGACTCACTGGAGCTGTTCACATGAGCAAAGCCCTTGCACAAAGGCTTTGCCAAAGCCACTAATAGAATCCAGGTTTCTTGGCTCAGGGATGGAGTCAGTGGGGACTGAACAGAAGCAGGGCACAGGGGCTGCAGCTCTGCATCCCATGCTGGCCAGAGTACCCATGCCTCAGTTTCTTCTTCTCTTCCCATGAAAAGCTTTGGTATGCATAGATATTGAGAAAAAGACAAAGAGTAATGCAAAAAAAACAGGGTTGTTTTTTTTTTGGTCTTTTTTTTTATCCTTCTTGCAGGGAAACTTCCTTCTTGCAATTTCCTATGGGACCTGAAGCTCCTTTTTTAAAACACACTTTAAAATTTAGGATGAAAGATGGTAGTATTAGCTGTTTATGGTGAAAAACTAATGGTCAGACTTGTCCCCAAGGTGTGACAGGTGGTTTGCAAAGAGTAGCAAAGACACAATTATTGCTCCTATCAGCTCAGTCTAAATGGAAAACACGCAGGCAGTGGCTGGAGGCAGGAGTTGACAATGAGCTGAGTGATCAACCCTGAAACTCAGAGCGGATCTCATTGATGCCATGATCTTGTGAGCAGCGTTTTGTGCAAGTTATTGAAATGAGTTGTGGGTAATGCTGCAGCTAATGAACAGCTGTATCCAGTATTACAGAAACATATCAAAATACTCAAGTACATCTAACTGCAGCTCACTTTGCTCAAAATTCATGGGAACTCTGTGTATGGATGCTGCAGACTGTAGCAGCTCTAATAACCTAAAAATGATATTTAGTTTTTAAAGTAGATTATGCTAAGAGGACATTTGATTTATTTTTAAGTAATGATAGAATCATAGAATCATAAAATGAATTGGGTTGGAAAGGACCTTGAAATCACCTAGTTCCAACCCCCCTGCCATGGCAGGGACACCTCACACTAGACCATGTCTCCCAAGGCTCTCTCCAGGCTGTCCTTGACCACTGCCAGGGATGGAGCATTTACCATTCTTCAAAGTTCTTTTCAACTTTCTCTTATGGTACTTGTTGGCTATCAGTCCCATGCTGGTATTTATCCTTAGATGGAGTTTACCACCCTCTTTGGGCTGCATTCCCAAGCAACCCGACTCCAAGAAGCCCAAGAGCCAGCGTGCCAGGGGACCACTACTGGCCTCACACTGTCTGCAGGCTGCGGCCTCAACCACAAGGACCTGGGTCCCCAGAAAGCCCCTCCAGGGAAGGGAGTTTCTGTACTCCAACATGTCCCATAGCTCACGACATGAAGAAGCAGTTTCTCCTTTACCTAGGGCAAATACTAGTTTAGGTCTCTTTTTGCTCTCCCTTGCCACTGATAGGTTGATGAATGGATATTTGATATGTTTTCAGCTAAATAAATTCAAGACCAGTTTGTTCTCCTACATGGAACTGTGCAGCAGAGCTGAATTCTGTGCTGGGCATATAATTTCCAAGATAAGAGACTGATTTTAGTTTGTTTAGTCTGCCTTTTGCTTCTGAAATATAGGCATCCTCTTGCAAAGTTTCTGCAAAAATGGAACTATATCCAAGAACTGACAGCTATTCAGAAGGGACAACAAACTAACATGAATTCATCTTGAAGTCACCAAATGCCAAAATAAGTTATTGTAAATCCTGCCAAATTTAGTGGATGCTTTATACATGTGGTAGACACAAAACAGGCAGCATTCTGCAGGCAGACATACTCTTAGAGAGCAAAGGCTACTTCTCTTTCCGGTGCTGTTGCTCCATATGGTGGCTATAGGAATGCTGAAGTCTCAGTGCTTTTTAATGTGCATAACCTTGTGCAAAGCCAGGTGCCAGGTTTCTTGTAGACAGCTCTTGAAATGGTAGGTATCTTGGATCAAGTTACCATTTACTGAATTCAAGTCTTTGACTCATGGCTTGTAAAGACTTCAGAACATTTTTGGAGTGAAACATTTGTAATATGATATGGAAGAATGACATTGTGATAAATGTGACATTGCTTCTGAAGAAGGGTAGGTACAGCTGTATAGATTGTTCTTTCAAACAACAGTTAAAACATACTTGTCACTGCTCTTCAAATATGGCAAAGAAAATAATGCTATAGCCTTAATGTTTGAGCTGAGCAAAGTGAGCAGCAGGTTTTTTTCCATCATTGGGTAAGGAATTCTACCATTCTGCTGAGTGCATACTGAGAAGTAAATGCAGGTATGGAATTTTCAGAGTTGGCTCAGAGAGAAACTCAGGCATGGAAATGCTGTAGAGACTGTAGATAATTCTTTTTTTCTTTCATTTTAGACTTCTAATATGTCTTCAAGGTACAGGAAGTACCTCGTGTTTTGGTTTGAATTGTTATGTGGATTACAGCAGAGGTGAGAGAGGTGACAGCCAAAATGTTTAGAGTCTTGCTGGGCTCAGTCTCACTCCATACTAAGAGTGACCACAAATGCCATTTCCTAAATTTTTAGCATTCATTTTTACTACCTGACATTATGTGACTTGTCTCTCTCATATTCAGACCCTAGTTTTAAAAACCGCAGTGGTCTTCACCTTTCATATACATTTTCCTGCATTATGCCTCTAATTGCAAAGCAAACAGCTCTCACCCATACTTCACAATTTCTTTTATTAGAAGATATCGCCCAGCCCTCATTCAGTGCTATAACTTTATAGCTTCTATAGTCAGTCCCAAAACAGCAGTCTCCTTTATGTTTTTCTGTGCTCCTGGAGCTCTTTGGAACTTGTTCCTGGGAGTGGAATGCAGACTAATAAAATTCCAGAGCATGTGAGGTTTATAAATAAATTAAAATACTCTCATCTGAAATACTTAGAAGAGTATTTGCGAACACTAACTATAGGCATGTACAGATATATACTCCTTCTTACCATCTCTTTCTGACTTCTTTAAACAGTTGAGCCACCCACTAGTATGCATGAATAAGCCAACAGTGTAAAACATTCTCTGTTCACAGCATGCATTGTTCTGTATTTTAACAAACACCATTTGAAATCTAACTGGCAGGTGCTCCTGGAGCTACATAGGTGGGAAAATTCCTACAGTAGACTTCAACTTTTCCAAAAGAGTTTTACACGCTTTCTGGTTGGAAAAGAGTCATATATTACTTTCACTGCCCTATGTCCAGTTTTAAAAGTAGTAAAAGACAGTTGAAAGAAATTCACATATCCCAGTTAAGCATCTTCACTGTGCAGCTCTTCCAGCAGTGGAACTGGAACTGGCATTTAGAAAGTGCTATACTCCTCATTTGTTAATTGCTGTCCCACAACTACTTCATCTTTATAATCCAGTTTGTGGCTTCAGAAACAGAAATAAGAGGTAAAACTGCAGATACAATAATCACCAAGTGACAAAAATTAATTTTTTTAAATGCACTATAGCTTGGATAAGGAGCAAGCTTCTCTTTTTCCGATAAAGGATAATTCTTTTGTCCCAGATTTGTTCCAAAGCTCCTTTTCTTTGTTGTTTTTGTTTTGTCTGTTTAAATCTACTCAGTTTGGTTCAGTCTACTCAATTTGGTTTGCTTTTCTAAACATGATTATAGATTCTGCTATATCAGATCTTTGTGATCCTACTGCAGGGCATAGGTAAGGTAGAGTGAAGCCTTTGGATCTGGGAGGGTGGTGAGTTGTACACACGCCCTACTATGTAGGTTGTGTGTCAGGCAGGTTTCAGAGTGTGCAGGAAGACATAAATCCCATGCCTGTTCACTTGGGCTTTGTGCACAGAGGGGTGTGTTTTTATTAGAAGCAGACATTTGCTCTAACATGAATTGTTCAACACACCTTATCGCACTTTCAAATGTAGGGCCTTCCTTATGTTTCCGCAACAATGGAGGGACACCAAATCTCAGCTCCCACTGCAGGTCACTGTACAGCTCTGTTGCTGACTGTATTTTGGCCTCAGATTTGCTATTGGTTTTTTAGATACTTCTCTGTTTAGTTTTTTTCTCTCTGGCTTTGATCCCATCACCAGGAGTTTTCACTTTCAGTTTGTAGCAGAAGGCTGCCACTAAACGTGTTCAGCTTTCAGGACACGTAGAATGTGTGAATTCATCAAGCTTGTCAGGTGGAAGAAAGGGGCTTCAATAGGTTTAAAAAGATGCTATAAATACTACTTAAAAAAAAAAAGGCTGCTCTTATTTTAAAAGTTTGTTAGAAAAATGTTTATACTTTACTGGCAATAAAAAAAAAAACTAAAGTAGAATTAGAATTTCAAAGTGAAGTGGACTATTGCCTGTTCCTTTCTGCAGCATGGCAACTGTGATTTTACGGAGTTTTATCCACTAAAGAAACTTACAACAAGACAAGATGTACTAATCAACCATCTAGAAGATGGTCTTTTATGTGATGATTCTCTAACTGAGTTTGGAAACATCCCCAATAAAAATATAATGCCAGAGGCCAGAAGCAAGAGGGGTGGGACTGTAGAATGAAATAAGAAAAAACATTAAATTTCTTATGGATAGCCCAAAGGGTTGCTTTTATCACTGTGTTAATTTCAGTGTCATCACAACGTTCCATTATAATCTGCATTTTTTTCCTAAGTAGAAGATAGGATGCTTAATATACAATCCAGTTATTATAGTAATAAACTGCAGAAACACAATGAACTCCAAATGAAGTATTTTGCTTTCATTACATTGGCATGTTTTGACAGACCATAAATCAGAGAGGAAGATTCACAGCTTCTGTAATAGCCTCTGCACTAATAACAATTTTTGTCTTATGTACCCTAAAAGCCAGAAGGCACAAATATGGTTTCCCATTCTACGTATCTCCCGTTTTTCTGGATCAGACTAGTTGGAAGTGTTTACACCAGTGAATAGCAAGCTCCAAAAGCAGAACTTCTTTCACTTCGTTTTATAAATAGATTTCTACCTTAGCTGGAGTACCTTCTGAAGGTCAATCTGTCTAGGCTTTTAAAAGGTCTTCCATCACTGAGCTGTTGCTAATACCACTAACACAATAGGAAATTGATGGAGAATATGAGAAGTTCCCTCAACAATACCAAGCACCAGGCCTCCCAGATGCAATTTTTTTGGTTTGGAGTTTGGTTTTTTTTCCCCCAGTGCCTGAAACCCTGTTTGGAAAGGGAAGACAACTCCCATCTGCAAGGGACAATACATTTGTCTTCCCTTTGCAAATTAATTTGAATGGTGGATAGAAAGTATGTAATCGTCATTATCTGGATTAAGGAGTTGTCAACAAGAACCTGACTTGTTCATTTGTAGGTAGAGCTCATAAATGGAACTTCAGAAATTTGAGCTGGAGAATGGAAATTCAGGGTCCAGATCCCACCCACTGAAGTCATTGGCAAGTATCCCATTGTTGTTGGAGAGAGCACAAATAGACACCATCTAGCACACTTTGTATCATATTTAACTTTTCCAACTGAATGAGTAACAATGAATGGCTTGAGTCCCTGGCTTAGTCAGTTCTGAGATAATGTCCAAAATTAGCTTGATCTTCCTGCCTGTCCAGAGATAATTAAAGAACAGCTACATCAAATTCAGTCTCCATGCACAACTCCTTGGGGACTGAATGTACAGAACCTATATGACTAAATGGATGAATTTGGCTATGCATCTTGACAGAAATCCCAAATTGCACATACTTGCAATTCCTTCACCTCCGACAGTGTGAAGTGCTTACATCTCTGGATACTAGACCTAAGTCATCTGAACTGGGAGTTGCAGCAAACTCCGTGTATGTACTCAGACACAGAGCTTACAGCAAGTAAGTTACTTAAGCTTCTGTCCTTAGTGCAGCTGATTTTAGTATCTGTACATCTTTCCCCTGATCAAAAGCAAAAGAGACACCCTTTGTAACCTGTATGGAGGTAATTAAAACCATCATGTAGCATGACTTACAAATTACTTGGTTGACACAGGGCAAATCCACATCAACTTCTTTGTTCTACATTCTTTGTTGTAAAGACAAAAGTTTCCTATTCATTTTGCTTTCACTTGCTTTTTTCCCTATCTTTTATTAAAAAGGTATTTATTAAAAAGGTATTAAAAAAGTATTTATTTTATTAGCAAATAAAATTTACTCACTTCTCTAAAAGAAACTTTCAAAAGCTAGCTAATAGAAAGTATACTTGATATTTTCAAATATATTGTTTTTCATGCTATGGCATTTTAAATTGATCTTCAAATATTAAATAAGGCCAGGAAGAACGTACAATTTGCTTATCATACTTCTAAGCCAACACAGCTCTTTCTAGTCTTATTTCCAAATATTCCACTCTTTTTTATTTCTGTTGAAGAAGTTAATAAACCTTTATTAACCTAGTACTGTCAGCTCCTCACCATTCCTTGTCTGCTCCATGTAGTTCTTACTGCAGAATTGCAGAAGCAGTAGGAATAATGCATCACATGAACCAGTCTTAGAATTATGATTATTTCATGACTTATTAATTCAATTCTTCAGCAACATACATTCCTTAGCTTAGTTTTCTTTGTAGTAACATTAGTTAAATGGAATTTGGGGTGTTCACTTGGTGAAAAACAAGGGGTTTTTTTCTGGATAAGAAATGTATCACTTCTTGATATAACGAAAAACTGTATTTTGAAAATGCTCTGAAGAATGCAATGAAGATTATTGGCCATTACAAATGCGTAGCATTTATTTTAGCACAGAGCAGCATGACAGCGTGAGAATTGTTCAGGCAGAAATGGACGGAATACAAAGTGTTCTTCCTCACTTCATGTCACACATAAATTATTAACATTCCTAAAAATTTCTCTGTCTTTCAGTCATCTCCTCTTAATGCAAGAAGACTAATATTTTTTCTAATGTTTTCCTTTTATGCAGTCCACAGTAAAGGACTTAGCTGTCAAAATGGAGGGATTGTGCCAGCAGTTAATTGCAAGTACAATAAAATTCTTTGCTTTGAAGAATGACCGAAGTTCTCCACTCTATTCTATATTGCCTAATGTTTATTCCAATACCCAACTCAGTACACAATACAGGAGTAAAAATCATACCCTAATTCTGAAATTTCAACTAAATCATAAACTATCTTCTCCTACTCCCTTCTCCTTTACCCTGCATCCGCAGAAAAAAAACTGACGGTGAAATGTATATTGCTATTTCTTCAGCCATCCAAGTGGTGGATGCATGTGGTTGAGCAGAAGCCTGCTGTGGAGTAAGGTTTTCCAAGCTGTCAGTGTACCCAGCACTACTTGCAAAGCAAAGTGGAAAAACCATTTGATATTGCTCAGTCAGTGCTTTTGTCCTGAACTAGTAACTGTCTTCCATGCTTAAGTCAGTGATTTGTTTAGTTCAGCACCTTACTTTACCTGGAATTTTTTTACTACTACTGAGCTGATAATGCTAATTACATGCAATGTAGCTAAGCAGACAACTTGAGATGGGACTTAAAACCCTAGGATTCAGTCTCCGTGTAATTCAGGTATATGAATTACACTAAATTCCTCCACCAAGTACTTGAACATGTAGGAGGAAAACCTCTACAGTTGGAACACCAGCTGGAACTGGCCTCTGGTGTATCCCCTAAAGCTAAGGTAATTCTGGATTTAATCATTGCTCCAAAACTTCAGTTTGCTACTTGACGGCATACTGCACAGAGCCTGGAGCAATACCCTGCTCCCCGAGATGTTTTGTTGTTCTGCTGTGATGGTGGTTCTCACTGCATTGCTGCATAGCACAGGAGGGAACTCCCTGTGCGCCAGCTGTGATGATATCTGAGCAGCAACACTTCTCATTTTGTGGGTTTCCTATCAACAGCCGGCAGTTGCCCAGTGGCCTCAAAACACACCTCACCAGTACTCAGCCACATGTCTCTATGTGAGTATTGCTGCTTATCTGAGCTGGCAGCAGTAGCAGCTGGTTTCCCAACGCAGCTGCAATCAAATGAGTTGATGATCAGGTATTATAATCATAAATATGGCAGTTAATGGCTGACAGATCCTGCTAATGAAGTTGCTTTTTTCCTCCTTTGGTAGCTGTGCCATAGAGCAAGGTGATTTTTTTTCCCCCAGATGCTGGGAATCCTGCATACAGCTCATCTTTCAGTACTACCCTTCTGCCCAGTCTCACAGGATGCAGACAGACATCTATATTGTCTCTGCCATAGGCTAAGGGCTGCTGGCAGGGCCTCAGGCAATTCATGGTCTTTTCTATTCTCTCAACAAGATAACAAAAAATTTTGGTTCTTACTTTTCCTCTTTAACCTACATCCCCCAGCTTTCTGTGTACCTAGGCTCTGACCTGGTTTCATGTGTCTGCAGGCCCACTTGCTGAGGACTTGAGGAAGCACGCCCCTGAACCTTTTGCTGAAGCCTGTGCTTAGCAACCATCTATTAAAGGCTAGAAAAACATCCAAATTCCAAAGGAGCTGAGGAAGAATGACCTGTATTTGTGGAGATGGGTGCAGGCTGTATATATCGTGTGTTTTGTCTTTCATAAGGATGTTGCACTGTAGTTCTGCTGTAATTATTCCGGGCAAAACAGCAATAAAATCATATTCCCAGCAATATTGTAATACATTTTACAGGAATAGTTGCAGATATATTCTACAACTGCATCTAAACTGACCCAGCTGGGAACAATCTCCAGTTTGTGCCACCAAGCTCTGTTTTAATCCCATGTCAAAGTAAGACAAGGGGACAATTCTTTTTCTTCTCTCTTCCAGCTCTTACAATAAACCACAAGCTGGAGTTATGCTGTGCTCCTTGTAGATACCAACCTCTGGCATTTATTGAAGTAAGAGTTCCCTTGTAATTTACTTGGTGGCATGGTGTGGTTTACTGACAAGCATGCCATGGCTTTCCTCCACCTGGGTACAAAGCTAGCTGAAGCAGGCTGCCCTGGTACTGGGTGTAATACAAGCATCATGCTAAAGAGTTTACCAGACTCCTGCTTGCAGCAATAGCATGATGCGACTTGCTACAGACCTGTGCTACACACTAACTAAAAGCACGTTGCTGCTAAATAATCAAATTCTTTAGGGAATGACAATCTCTGATCTTTGTTTGCTTCACCTATAGCTCAGGCAGAATGCAAGTTCATTCATCTGCTCTTCTTAAGAAATGTCTTTATCCATTCTCCTCTTAAGAAACCACCAGCCTACACACCAAATCTAGTTAGGGTCCACCAGGACCTTTTGTCTTTGAGGGAAATAAACAGTCTGCTTCTTCGAAGAGCCACAGAATCTCACTGCAATTAACTAGACCTGAAGATATGATTGCTATATTCTACCTTCCTTATCTGTTTAATTGTAAGTATAAATACCTTTGTGTTCTCTTCCATCCAGTTTGGAAAGAATGACATCGTAGAGCAATGATCTAAAACCTGAAACATCCCATATATTTTCCTGCCTGTACAGAAAAATGGTTCTCTGTATTCTTTGCCACTGAGTTCTTTGAAAGCCACAAGACAAAAGCAAGACAATAATGCTGCTTAAACATATTTTGCACCTAGGAATAGTATAAAACAAAATATCTGTAGAAAACCTTCATTACAATATAAAATCAAGCCCTACCCTTTGAATTTCACTAGCAGCTGCTTTCTGCTTTGTGTCCTTTTCTGCTGCTGCAGGCTGCTTCCTAGGAGGCTAATGAGTCACAGGTGACTGTGACCTTTGACTGTTGTGGCCAATGACTGTTGCCTTTCCAGCCTGTAGCCCCAAGGCCTTTTACCCTGGTCATGCCCTGGCAACAGACCTTGCCACATGTGGTTAACTCACCAGCCGTCTACTGTATTTGCAATCCTCTTATTAGATAACAGCATTAAAAACTGCACCAACAGCAAACACTTTCAGCAAATGAAATATAGGTTCACTTTTAATTAATATCTGTGCTCTTAAAGGCAAGAGTTTGATTATTCATGGAGTGAGAACATGCAAGGGTTGCAAACACAGCTGAGAAATTAGTTTATGAGTTGTAATAATATATTGGTGGGAAAGGTTCCTGTTGCTTGTGCTGCACTAGCAGTGTCATGTAATATTATAATATACTTTCTATATCACATATGGTAACCATAATGTGCTGTAAGAGAGCTGTATCTATTTTGGTCATCCTTTTGCTTGACAGCTCTCAAGGTGACACCAAATTATTCTTCTGATCTTATGGATTCCTGTGGAGCTGCTTTTCAAACACTGATCTAAGACATATGAGAAGAGTTTCTCTTGAAGTAATATTGTCAGGCAGCATATGGAAGTTAGACTAAATGTAGCTCAGCTTTACCCTATGGAATCAGATTCATTAAGGGATTATCCCAAACCCTTAAGTATCTGAGTTGCAGGTGTTTGAACTCTGATGTATACATGTTATGAATACATATGTCCAGCCAGCTCCCTTCACAGAGAGTGAAGGCTGACACATTTCTTGTGAAATGTGAAACTACAATCTCTAGAATAACATATAGCCTTGAAAATATCTCCTGTTAATATTTTCAGAAAATAGAAGTGGTTTATGTGGCACAACCTCTGAGGAAGCATATGTTTGGGCAAATCTTACTGCCTCTCAGAGGCCAGCCATGACAAATGATAGGAGCTGTGCACATCTGGCCTTAAATATATTTCAGATTAGGAAGGAGTTTCAGCAAGAATGAGGTAAAATTGTCAGCTCAAAATATGCGTCACATTAAAAAAATTGTATCTGACACCAATCTGTGTCTAGTGTTTCACACACATTCAGCATGAGGTGTGTTGGGGAATTTGACTCAAATGTGGTAAGACTGCCAATATAAGGTGAGGATTACTAGAAAATATGTACTAACTTGGAAAGACAGCACATGCCATTGTCAGTCATTGACGACTTGCTGATATCCAGAAATAGTTTATCAGGACTCCAAGGGGACCTCAGCCTTTTAGCAATGCTAGTCAGCTTGGAGCATGATCCTACATAGCACAGTGCACAGTAGTCAGCCAAGAGCTATGTCTTCCCTAATTAGATATCTCTGAATATTTCTTAGCATTGCTGAATAGCAGATGTGAGCTAAGGGATGTGGCAAGTATGTAATAGGTTGTCTACAGCGAAAATATTTCACCCAAAAGAAAATCAAGGGGATCTGAGATTAAAAGAAATGGGAATAATGCCTGATTTTATGCAACCAATTTTACTAGAACCACTCAGAAATTTCCAAATTTATCTTCTTTTTCTACTAAAAATTTTGAAAAAGCTGCATGAAGTCAGCTCACAGGAAAACGACACGCTGGCAACTTTTCTTACAGGAGAGCTGCAAAAGCTGTCTGCCAGACAGATTTCTATCAGAAGTTTGCCAGTTTGCTCACTTGTATGCTCGGCCACCCACCTATAAGGCAGCCTCAGGCTCATAACCTAAGATTTAATAGGTTAGCACCCCTGGATGTTCCCATCCTGTGTGCTTCCCCAGAGATTCAGCAGTCCAGAGGTTTTCAGATTTGTTAAGTGCATCTAAGTGACATGTAAGAGCTATGGTTGCCTCTGTTGTTGGTAGAAGTTTGATTTGAAATATCCAAAATGAAATGCTTGTCATGATTTCAGAACCAAATGTGGTGGGAATTTCACCTTTCCAAAGAAGCTTTGA
Source organism: Psittacula echo (assembly GCF_963264785.1). Classification (NCBI taxonomy): domain Eukaryota; kingdom Metazoa; phylum Chordata; class Aves; order Psittaciformes; family Psittacidae; genus Psittacula; species Psittacula echo. The sequence goes on along the minus strand of NC_137742.1, from coordinate 25,154,481 downwards.
AATTTTGACAATATTTTGGAATAACATAGAATATCTTTCTCTTCCAATTTTGTAATAAGTAATGGAAAGGAAATTCTTACTTTCATCAGCTCTAGTAATTTTATAGCAGAATGGCTAACACTCTTGCATTCAGTTGTATTAGCAGCAAAGTGTAGTTCTGTTAGGAGATAAGCTTGTCAGGGTTAGCAATACAGGCCATGCTTGACTTCACATAGATTGCCTTACGGTACTTTGTTTCCACTTTTTGCTTTCTTTTCTCCTTAATATACATTAGTCATGTCAGTTTAAAAACCTTCTTCCTAGAAAGTGAATGTATAGCCATTGGCATGCAATTAGCAAGCACAAGAAAAGACAAAGCCACCAGAATGGGGAAGAGGTGAGTTCTTCAGAGTACATGTAGGCCAGGAAGAGAAGTTGCTTTTGAAAGAATGCTATGATGTTTTGTCAAAATTAAACTGTCCATCCATTACCAGCTAGTACTTTTTCTCAGTTCTAAGCGCAACTTCCTTTCCTAAATTTGCTTAAACAAACTTAGAGAACAAAAGATAACAAGAGAGTGAACCACTGAACTTTTCTGGATGGCAATAGGAAAGGGGTAAATATTATTACCAAATTAGTTACAAAAATAACCCCATAAAACACAGAAGAGTTTCACAGGTCTACTGAACATTTAAATAAAGAAACAAATGAAATAAAATGCTAAGTAAGCATAATGACAGCTGGAAGCCCCTCCCCTAAATACATCATGTAAATCAGTCACATTATCATGTTTGGCTAGGACAGCAGAAACCCTTGAAAACTATCATATTATCTGTGATGAAAATATACAATTCAATCGTAATATTCTGTGAGCTGGTTATTTATGAATGCATGAAGGTTCTTGCTACATTAATGTGAGGTTTTTTTCCTGTATGAATGTCCACTGAGGATCTGGGAAAGTTCTTATTGTTTGAGCATCCCTCCAGTAGGCTGAACCTCTGATTTTAAATGTCTGATACTGTTATTACTGAGTGATAAACAGAGTGGGGAAAAAAAACCAAACCCCGAAAAAAAAGAAGGATCCTTCATTGCTTCTGGGTTGCAATCTTAAGCAGTTGATGTTCTGCGAGTGGCAAAGCATTCCACTTTATTTCACTGCTATACAAAACATGCATTACAGCTACGATGGCCTTCCATCATCTCTGGCTGTAGAGAATGCTAGGACAGTCTGCAGGTTTAGGGCTAAAAGAAATCCTTCTTTTCCAAAGTAAAAAGAAAGCTTAGGTCAACAATGAAATCAAGAGCCTTTTAAGATTATCTTATCTCATGTCCTCCCTGTTTGCCAAAGAGCACCTTGCTACATTCATGAGGGAAAGAGTCATCTCTTTTACCATCATTCAGGCTTTATTGAACATACAGTAAACAATACAGGTGTTACAAAGGGCACTCACTCCAACAGCTCTTCAATTACCTTCTACATCTGACTGAACTCCAATCTGGGAAAACGGTGTGGAACTAATTCACCTGATATCCCCTTGTTCAAACATAAAGGGTAACTCTGTGGAATATATATATTCTATGCATTGCTTTAGCCATGTATGTTTCTCATGAGGAATATGCAGTGAAATTAAACTTACAGTCAAAAGAGAAAGCAAGGATGTACTTCTGCTGTCTCTGATAGCAGAGTCATGGGTCTTTCTTTAAAGGTGTGAAAGTTTGTCCAGAAAAGGTGATAATCATTTCACAGTAAGAGGGTAACTCAGATGTTCATTTCTTTCATATCATCACTGCTAATATCAAGAATTAAGGCATGAAATTGCCAGCCATATGAATGTATGCAACCTTGGTTCTTTTCATGAATCTGAAGAACATTAGTTTTGCTGTCCAGGAAAATGGATTTGCTTTTTATTCCCTGTGCAAGAATTTTTATGTTCTGTGTCCCTTTGTTATGATGCTGGAAACACAGGGCTGTGTTGGCAGCTTTTTGATGGAGAATTGTATCAGTATACTGTGAATCTGGACTCTCAGTTAGAAGCAGAAGAAAAAGGCTGGAGCTGTCCACTTCTAAACTTCTGTGTTTTCAGCTTCAAGGAGAGCAAATCAGAGTCAGTGTACACAGATGAAATAAGATCCACAGGCTAATAAATGCATTTGTTTGCTGTTGTAATCAGCCACTGAGCACTCCTGTAGGACAGTGCAAATATAGACTCTGTGTCATATTATTGGCTTTCAAGGCACGAGGATAGGATTCCTTGTAGTGTTAAACCCTTTCACAGTAAATGTCTATGCTATAAATTTTGATGTGCTTTCCAGCTGAATGGATACTTTGAGAGGAGACAGACTGGCTGGAGCTGAAGTAGTTAGCTTTGATTTACCTCTTCTCTATTATTCAGTCCTATTGAGAATTTGGAGTAGTGATATCAAGGCATGTTGATTGGCTTCAGTTTATAGATTGGAATAAAGTGAGAGCTATTTAACCTTGGTCAATACCATGCAACCTTATAATGATATTAGTGGGATAAAGTAATGTGTAGATTTGTAAGACAAAGATGATGTTTGCAAATAAATCCATTGACAGATGAGTTTTCCCTATTAATCATTCAGTGTGTCTTTTTTGTACGAGTCCTTGAGGGGTTTCCAGAATAAGAGAGGAATCTGTGTGTGTGTGCCATTTCTTAAACACCAGTTATATTTAGTCTGATTTGTAATGTTTGGTTTGCATATACTGGCCATATTCATGTAATGAATTTCAGCTGCTACTTTTCCTAGTGCTAAAACGGTTCTGATCTCCAGCGTGCCTAGGATATTCCTCCTTGCTACAGTTAGTTTGCTGGAGATGTAGTGAGAGTGAATTAGTGGGCCTAAAATGCGTAATGTAAAAGAAGTGATCCATTTTCTAAATCCTGTTCTGACACTTTAGGCATAGGTATCTTGGTGCTTCTGATCTATCTTCTTAGACGAAATTGTAGATATTTATGGAGGTGGGTAATTTTCTCGCTAGCTCTATCTACCTTCCTAACAAAGTAGCAAAGTATGATTTCTCTTTTATTCTGGAATTAACCAATGATATCAGTGTTCGTTTCCAGAACTTATTGATGAGACTGATTAACAGTTTTCGAGTCATTAATCCTGTGCAAAGCCCCTCTGTTCTGCTACAAATCATAGGTGAATTTTAAAGGGCTATCAATACTGACACTTTTAAGTACTATGCAATAAAAAGGGCAAGTACTGGTGGGAAAAAAAGGCAGATGTGAAACTGTCCTAAGACAGATCAGTTGTCATAAAATTGGGTAAATCCTAGCCAGCAAGATTTCGGGGGGCAGTGTGTTAGTTATGTGTGAATCCTTAGAGACCTTCTGAACGGGAATGCCTGTTAACTGTGGCAGCTATAAGTTATAGTCCTCCAAGCACATATTTGGTTCTCTGCATATTTGTCATGTGGTCTGGTGGCCAAAGGTTAAGCCAGAATTAGGATATTTTTATCCTGAATATTATTGTCACCAACCCACACCAGAGTTAGGCACAGTTAAGCTGTATTTGGCTATTGTATTAGACACTGTGCACTAGAGTGAAATTTCCAATCAGAAGAGGGGAAGAGCTGAGTGGTATCAGCTGTTACCATGCAGTAAAATGACAATTAAACACTCCGTGTCTATAAGTCTGATTAATGTCTATGTATGCAGAAAGCTGGCCAGCTCTGACAGAAGTATCTGTGGTTACTGGACACCATGCTGTGCTGTTCCTTCTCAAGCAAAACTGTCAGCAAGTGAAGGTGCAGCATGATCCAGTGCTCTCAGACCTTAGTTTTTACTCTCCATGTTCTAGAAATGAACTAATATAAACAAGGTGAAATATAGAATCCTTACAGCCTTTCATTAAAATAGAAGTCTATAAATGAATCTCAGTTTAACCTTTCTCATCTCTGTCAATATTCTCAGACCCACCCTTCCTATAGACTGACAAAAATGCTTAGCATTTAACTGCAGAACTATATCAGGCTCCAGCTGAATTTGAAATAGAAGCAACCTTCAAGCCTCCAGATCTTTCGGAGACTATGAAAATCCAAAGAGTGCACGCAACACAGACCCCACAGACAAGAGTGAAGCCGCAACAGGCGATTTAGTCTGTCCCTAATATTCAGATTCATACTTGACTTTTTATTCCAAATGTGGAAGATAGATGTGAATAAGAAGTCTGCAGACAACTGGAAGTTTACAGACTAGAACCAGATATAGACCACTGAGCTATCAAAAGATTGTACTTGCCATCCATTAGCTGTAATGAATGGGCATTACTTTTGAAGGAATAGTGCTACAAGTTTTAGATGATTTGCTCTGATTGGCCTGCTCTGTATTTTGGATGTTGTATGTGATACTGGTTAGAATATCCTTAAGATGGTACCTAGGGGGAAAAAAGAAACAAAAGTTATAGTTGTGTCTTTTCTGGAAAAGATTCACATGCAAAATCATGCAGCCAGGTTCCAGCATGCCCCAGCCAGCCCAAAAGAGAGTGTCTGGGGAAGGTGAGGAGAAGAAGGAGTCCTTGCAGATGCAGTTCCACAGATATAAAACTAAGAGGCATGCGTTTGACTATATCCTTTGAAGTGGTTTTGAACCAGATCAGCTTGAAGGAGCCCAGGAAGAGCTTTCATCGTCTATCTCCTTAGTGCCCTCCCTTGATTAGTGTCAATGAGCTTGAGAGTAAGGGCTGAAAAAGGCTTGCCTGTGCACTGCTCCTTGTTCTGTCCCTCAGGCAGGATTCAAAGAAACACAGGCAGTGAATCTTCTTTATTTTTAAGTATTTTGCATGTGAGACTAATATAACCACCTGTCCAATTGGTTATATACAACACATAAAATGTGGATGTGTTGCAACTGACATAATTAATGCACTGGCAAAGTGCCAGTATCCACTATAATTTGAATATCCTGAACTATCAGTGCTATGCAGTAGCTTGTCTCTTAGCAGACTAGTTATGCTGATATTTTTAAGGAGTTCTTGTCACAATATTAAGTTTTAAATCTAAGATGGTCTTGTATTACACAGCAGAGTAGGTCTAGGTGAATGCATTTTGCTTAACATTTCCAGAATGAATGATAATTTGTCAGGAAGGCAGTTGTTCTCATTTCTTGGTGTGCTTCTGAGTCACTTGAAATACACCTTGGAATTACCAAATCGTGCTGCTGTAGAAGAAAAGAGCTAAACTATGACTCCCTCTTAATGGCCTTACATTGATAAAACATGCTAAGAGATTTGCATACGTTTCATGGTATCACTTGCCAATATTACAAAATATTGCACATTCTGTTCCTGGTTTTGTCTTAAAATGGATCTGATTCTAAAATCCCTCCATTACTGATAAATCACTTATGGTAGTTTCTTTACATTTACACTAGCACTGCAGTTCAGTAGCTTTAGATATTAAAATACAAATCTCACAGAAGGAGCTGGCTGGGAAATTCCCAATCCCATATATCCAAACACTCATTCATTCAAACCAAAGTTGGTAGCAGAGCTGTTTTTTAAAAAATGTCCTTATTCACAAATTGGCCAAAAACATCCTCTGTTGTCAGGATAAAGTTAAAAGAAAGTGGGTTTTGGTTTAGAATTGTTTTCTCTTTCAAAATTTTTGTCAATTACAGTAAAAGGAAGGAGGGAAGGATGAAACTAAAGAAAGTTGTCAGATGAGCAGGCATAAATCAATATGAATTCAACTAAACTAAGAAATGGGAGGAACTTCTCATATGGGAAGGATATAAACAATTTAAGGCTTCATAAACTAAATTAATACTTCAAATAGCTGCTTAAAATCAGCAGGCTAACATAGCTTATGATCCATACTGTGACAGTCAGGGGTCACAAAAGCACTTCCTGCTTGCTTTGCTTCACGAAGAATAATTTCCTGGAGATTCTCTGGATTTGTCCCAGTGCATGTGAGCCTCTTGGAAGCCTATCATCCAGCATTTAGGATTCATCTTCATGTGACAAAGTTATGTTGAGATGTGAAGAAACCTGCAACTCAGAGGGAAACTGGCAAACTCATTGTCTTCCACACATAAAACAAGGTGTTCTTGAGAAACTGCTGCCTGGCTGTCCAGAAGCAGCCAAACTCCAACATTTTTCTTTTGTGCTCTTTCACTGCACTTACAACAGTATTGATGATCAGCTTTTCTGTTAGCCAGACTTATACTATGAATATTGTTGGACAATGTTTGTTTCAAAGACTGCTTTGTTAAAGGGCATGCTTTTTAATCACCATAGGCAATTATTCTGTGTCAGTAGCTGAGGTCATATATTTTAATGCCAAGTCAATTGCCCATATGCACTATAACCTTACAGTTATTAAGAGAAAAATCCCAGCATCATATAGAGACACTAAGTGCATAATTTCTAGTAGCCTTACATTCCACAGCAATGTCAGTGTGCTGCTTGGTGGCTATATTTGCATACATGTCTTTCTAATTCTGGCACCACAAGTTTCAAAGACAGTTGTTACTGCACTTTCTAAAATCTACTCTAAATGACAAAAGTCTTTCAAAATTGCATAAAATGTTCTCAAGTCAATGATAATTACACACCATTTTGACAGCTTTCACAGTTTAGTATCTCTCAAGGATCTTATGACTACCTCAGAATCTCATCTTCCACTAAAAAAATACTCATTAAAACGATAATACTTAGCACTCCACAAACTGGCCTATTGAGCAAAACACAAAAAATGGGCACTGCAGGTTCAAATATCTTTAGGTAAAGAAACAGGACCCAGCATGTATTTTTACTTGAAACCTTGAAGCTGGCAAACACACTATGCTATTCCACAGCAAGAAATTCTGAAGGCTCTCCCTCTTTAGCATTATCACTGAAAAAAGTCATCCATTAGTAAGATACAGCACATAAGCATGTTTCTAGAACTGTTAGCATTTTCTTGCTTAAGATTCATTATCTTTGTTTCATATTCTATTTGATGGAGAGACATAAGCTGATGACTACAGATAAATTTTGGTAAACAGAGGATACATATGCCTGCAACAGAAGAGACAGAAATATTGAAAGAAAAAAAATAAATCATTTCCAAGACAAATGCAGAAAGTTTCAATACTCAAATTTCAATTTCTGATTACAAAATGCATCTATGTTTGCAGTGTTCTTATATGCATAATATCAGGTATTGCCATTTTCTTGGCATGGGATTTTTAATTTAAAGATTGTTTTACTATGGGCAATTCTGAATTTTAGGTAAACAGTACAGTCATTCTCCTTCAGCAAAGTGACCTCTCAATACAATGGTATTAAAAATACAGTTGTAGAGGTTATTCCTTCAAGTGGCAGAAGTAATACATCACTTTTCCTCTGGATTACAGTTAAAAGTTTAGGTAAACTTATACCCTACACAGTTCTGTACAGTTGTTAGCAAGTCTCATGTCAATCGTCAGAAAGAATAGGATAGTATGAAGGATCAATGGTAAGGGCAAAAAACAGTTTTGTGGATTTACTTTGAGGTTTTTACATTTAGAGAGCTAAGCTTTAAAAGAGTCTTCTGAAATTCCTTCAATTTATTTTTAGTTTAAATTGGATGTTTTCCAGTATATCTTTCATACTTTTGGTGCTGACTCAGATGTAAAAAGATCCAAATGAATGATATGCAATTAGTAATACTAATGATGTGATATACAATGGACTTTTTATTGGCATGACTGTTCAGCACTTTCTGTGCATGGCAAATCCACAGAGTACTCTTCAGAGTACTGTAAATCTGTCCAAGCTAAAACTTCTTAGTATCTCATGCTATCAAGAACAACTGTAATGAAACTACTCCACATTCTTAGGAGAAATATAATTTTTTGCCCAATGGAAATTCTTTGTACTTGGATTAGGAAAAATTTGACCCTGTAGTGAATCATAACAAAAAGATCAGTTGGAAATGACTTGTGAAGAGGAAGAGCTTAGTATGAAGTTGAGTAAAGAACAATTACAAGCTGCCAATGCAATGCAGTCAGAAAGGCAAACATGATACTAGTATGTATTAGGTGAAGTACTTACAACAGAAATGGAGTACTGTTGCAGCCAAGAACCACTTTTACACAATTAAATTCAAAGTTGGGTGTCATATTTGAGAAAGATTAGTTCAGACTATGATGAGGGAGGAATGCAGGGGGAAGAGGAGATTAGAGAAGGCCATAAGACACCAGAAAAGCCTAATTCGCTGTAAATTGTAAAACATAAAATATGAAGGATTATGATAATTTTCTAAAGCATGGAGGAAGAAGAGTTACACAAATCACACTGGCAGAACCCCAAGTGTAGCAATGTTGTATGGCTGTTAAATTGAGGGGTACTTTCAACCTTAACAGTGGAGCAGATCACATTAGGATTAATTAATCCCTAAACTGGTAATCACTACAGTGCATACAGTAATAGAAATCTGGGCTTCAGCACTCATAAGGTCAAATCCAGCATGCCCTGCTATAGAGACTAAACAGGTAAATAAGATGTGAAGTACTGAGAAGTACTGGTTTATACCTCTATTACATTTGCTCTACAAGATCTTAATTCTGCTTCCCAGGAAGTAGAGCATTGCTCTGTGTATAGTCAGTAATAGCAAATACACCTTTACTGCTTCATTGTGACTCTAAGCCAAAATATATGGAAGAATCTGATACTACCAAGGTCTTTACATTATGGGGATTTGATCAGTGACGACAGGATATTCAACACCCAGAGAAAATAACTAAAATCAGAAGCACAGTAGCTGGCAGAACTAGCAAGTTTAGAAGTCTGTAAAAAGAAAAAATAGTTAAAGAAAGACAACATACATAGAGACTTTCTGACACAAGAGAAACCGGTCCTTCATTCAAAAAGGAATAATACTTAAAGTGTTATCTCTAAAAGCCATTGTTTGAGATGTAAAAAGTGTGGTTTAGTTCAGGTGATCTGACTCTTTTTCCTTTCTTGTTTTGAAAGTAATTTTAGTCTGCAAGATTAAAGAACTCTTCCAACAGTGATAAATGGTGCAGTGTACAGGATGGATCCAATTGAGATATTAGAAATCCAACTGCCCTGTATCAACAGTCCCCAGGCACATGCTGAGTGAAGGGCATGGTACCATATCCTGTCAGAAGCAGCCCAGGACGTCAGAATTCAACTGAATGTGCTGGAAGGAAATTCTTTGAAAATCCTATCTATGAAATATAGCTGGTCTACACTTCTATGAAATATTTGAGGTTGCCACTTTTCCTAACAACATTCTAATTCCTAGGATAGCTCTTCACCTGACTGGGAAGACCTGAATGGGAGAACATCAGAATGCCCTAATGTACAGCCTAAACCAATAGAACATTGCACAAATGATGTAACTGTAGTTTTCCTTCCTGCCTGCCTGCCTTCCTGCCTTCCTTTCTAACTTCCTTCCTGAATTCCTGCCTACCTGCCTGCCTTCTTTCCTGCCTCTATTCCTGCCTTCCTGCCTGCCTTCCTCTCTTCCTCCTTCCTCCCTTCCTTCCTCTGTCCCTCTCTTCCTTTTATTCCTTCTTTCTTTCCTTTCTTCCTTCCTTCTTTTCCTTCATTCACTGTCCCAGACAAGTTTCAATTTACCTTTTAATCTTACATTTTTCTGTAAATCTTTTAACTCACTTAGAATAATAAATCATATTCAAAAGGCCACAAACAAAATGAAAAATTTCTAACATGCCTAAATAAAATGATACAGTTCATCTGCTCCACATTATTCTTCTCTAATGTATCAGTTTATGTTTTCCTACCCTTCAATACTTCCTCCCATTTCTGCAGGGAAAAAGAAGTTGCAAAATCTCAAAAACTCTTATGGACGGGGAGGATGATTTTCTATTTAGATTTGGAGAGCAGATACCGCATGAATAATATTTTTCTTTCTTCTTCTTGTAGTTTGCTTTTCCCTTAGTTTCTCTTCAGTCAGATGAATAGTGCTAGAGCTATCACAGTATGAAGTGTCAGAGTTCACTGATTCAGACAGAAAGCTTACATCTTCCTGCTGTATGAAGTGAAAAACCTTTTCACGTAGTTTCTCAACTAAATGCCTGTGATTACAGCACATGAAGAGCTTTAAAAGTGTAATAAGGAATAAAAATCTGGGAACATATCTAAATATAATGCTCTGTTCAGTCCCAGAATGGCGAATTTGAAATGGCATCTCACCACAGTACTCATACTTTTTGTTATCTGAGGTCTTTTGGTTAACATAAATGGCAGTGCAGCTATTGAAACTGGTATTCATGAAACAGAAACTTAATTCACGATCTGAAAGAAGAGAAAGCTACTGCATTTTTCTCCTCTGACTAAACTGAAAGTTGTTGTTGTATTTACAATATGCAGTATTCTGGAGAGAGAAGGAGGTTTGTGTGGGGCTGGCCTCCCAGAAAGATCAAGCAGCAATGGCAACAACAACTTTGTTGTTTAGTGGTTTCCAGAGGCACATTCAAAGCCCTTACACTAGGAGTACATAAAAACATCTAAAGAAACACAGTCAAATATTACATTTACAGCAGTAGTGAAAACATAGTTTAAAATAGACTAGGAACACATTCCAAAGAGACATCCTTCAAGGCTCTTGAATAGTGCTGGAGAAGATACCTGCAAGTTAAATCTGAGAGTACTCTTGACAGTAAAATGATCAAGTATTGTGAGAGTAATTACAAGAACCATTTTTAGAAACCATTTTTTTTTAATTTTCATAATGCTAAGTACTTCTGTACAGTGCTAGAGCACAATGTAATTGCTAATTAAATGTTCTTCCCAAAACTCGTAAGAATAGCCACATTGGCTATATTTAACTTCTAAATAAACAGGGTCCAGGAAGTCAAGAGTGTTGGAATCCTGATTACTGAGACAGATTGATTACTAACTCTCTCCTTCACACTGTTTAAGCCACTCTGACTGGCCTTGTCCAAGATGAAGCTGTTTTTGGTTCTATGGGCAGGTATCCTCAGGGACCATTCCCCTAAACAGCAGTGTAGGTGTTGCACCAGAGTTCAGTCCCTTCACAGTAAACATTCCTCCAAAGCAACTCCATCAACCTTTGCATTCCCTAGTATCCTTTTATACACCTTTCTATATCCCAGAGCATGAAGCCATTACCCTGAATTTTATTCTATAAAAATCCACCCTAGCATAGTGCATTCTTCACACTACTTCACAAAGTCTCAGACTCTCTTTTGAGAGATGCGAACCAATCGGAGAGTGATACTTCGCTTGTTATACCATAGTACTTTGTCCTCAAGGATTTTCTGACCTGCTACAAGCTTATGGATACTTATGTTTAATTATATTAAACTGAGTGTGAACTTTGATTTGCCTAAATATGTGCAAGTGATGCTCCAGCCCTACTCCACACCTTTATTGGGATTTGGAAATTTTTAACTGCTTGTACGTTATTGAACATTGAAAGTGTGTTATGAAGATGTCCTCCACTGTCATAAAGGCACAGTGCTTTTAGTTTGTTGACCTAAAAGCTGCATTTCTCATGCAATCACTTTACTTTAAAAGCAGAGGCTTTAGGAAATTAACCGAGTTATCATGAGACTTAGTCACACTGAGAAGACCACAGAGCATCTGACCATAGGATCAGGATTCTAATTCAGAGGTTTTTTATTCCAGTGTGGTATGTTTTCTGCCTTTTTTTTTTTTTTTGTTTTTTAACAAAGACTTTCTAGGGCTTAAGGGCTTTTAAAACAATAATATCTTATAATCAACTGCCTTTGATGGCTTATGAAAAATACCATAATTGTAAAAACTGTCATTGCTGTCTTGCTCGAAACGTTAACACTGGCAGGAGTATTTCAAGCAAGTTGGAGCCTGTTTATCATCTATCTTGGCAATGCCTAAGTCAGGGCAATGTAGTAATCTGTTTTGGAGAAATGCTATTCTTAGTATTACTCTTGGATGCATATGAAGAAATTGAACTTATGAGAGCATTTTGTGTTGACAAGTATAAACTATGTCTAGCAATCTTAACAGGCAATGCCAATCAAAATCAATACATTTTTTATATTCAAAGACAGCAAGAAAATGCTACTGCAATTTAGAAATAACAACAAAAAAATCGCTGTTTTGTTTTAGTTTGTCTTTCACAATTATTTGCCTGTTTCAGTGTGGTTACTGCTTTTTCTCTTTGTGGCACACTCAATCCAGGTAGATTGTTTTGTATTTCCCTATTTATGGCACTGAAAACACACACACTTAAATATTCTATGTTATTATAACTAAAACAGAAGTTGTAAGTGAATATGGAAATTGTTGACTGTAACTCTACAAACTGTTACTATGCTGAAGGTGTAACTATATGACCACGATGGTCCCTACTGTTTTTAAAATAGCTGTCTAAATCTGAACTGGGAGCAGACTGAAGGTGCGCTTGAAGAAAAAAGGTGGATTCTGGGCACTTTTCCAAAGTGAAAAACAACTATCCTTACAAGATTAATTAAATCACCATTAAACCAAGCTATAGCCCCACAGAGTGGAGCATCCCACAGACTGGGTGCTGATAACAAAATCAGTTTGATGCTTTCTGGAAAGGGTGCAAGAAATGGCTGAAGAGATTCCTCAGAACCACAGGAAAGGTTGTGTTTGCATGATTTTCCCTTGCTGGATCCAGGTTTAGACTGCTTCTTGTTTTATCTGCACCCTCTTCCTTACCTTCACACAAGTACACTCATAGCAGGGACTTCAAAGCTGACAGCACTGGCCTAACTGTTCTTATTTAGAGCTTTGGCAAAAATCCCCGTGGCTTCAACAGCAGTAGGATAAGGCTAACTTTGAGTGCTTTGAGAAACTCACCCAAGGCAATAAATATAGCATTGATTTACAAAGAGGAAAGCAAACAAAAAAGGTATGAAGAGAGGGAAAAGAGGAATCAATGTTCAGTTACTCAAAGTCCTTTAGCAGAAGAAGGACCCTAGTTACATATTGCTGTGTAGGGTCTCTGTGGCTAGTACATGAGGGTTTGCACTGGATACATGCTCATCCGCTTAAGTCTGTACATGAGGGTCAAAAGAATGAGAACCCTTTTGCAGGTCACCATGTGCAGAAATGGCTGGTAATCACACTGCTTACGTGGTGCAAGAGCAAGGAGAGCTCTGAGATCACAGATCCAACTCACCAAGCAACATGCTGGTCAGGCTTTGACATCTTCTCCAGGTAGGCAAAGAGCATTAGGTTCAGATCTGTGCTGCCACGAAACGAGTAATGCTCAAAGCATTATTGGCAATGCTCTTTCATAAAAAGTTGACCTTGGAAATTGTTCAGACAGTTGTCACCTCTCACAAATTGTCACTATTTCTCACCTTTCACAAGTGACTCATCTCTTACAAATGCTGACTTTGTGGCTGACTTACCTGTCTAAGGTAGTATTTCCTCCTTTACTCTTCATGAATTCCCTGTGCTGGCCTGGAAAACTTAACGGGCTTTGCATAGGCCCATGGCATGCCAGTGTCTTTGCACAAGCATTCGTCCTGATTTTCAGAGGAGGAAAGCACTCGTATCTCCCACTACTACTACGCAGGATAACAAGGATTTTATGTAGCAGAGATGTTAGTACATCTTGTCTCAGGCACCTACTAGTCCATGGTTTTTCTTTGAACCTTTATTATCATGATAATTTCAACAAATATTATTTGCAAATTCTTCCATTCAGCCTTTACATCACGAGGAGCTGGATCCAGGGTTTGAAACAGTAAAATGGAAGTGCAAGATTCTGGCATCCCCCTTAAAACGTCAAGGCCTTAAGATTTGTATTGCTGTAGATTTAAAGCCAGATATTCCTTTTTGGCCTACTATTGGCATCATTCTTTCACAATTCCATGACCATGAGTTGTATCTTTGTACATCATATCTTTGTACATTTTCAGTGTGAAAGCCAAACTACTGATGCATGATAAGTGCAAACAGAGAGAATGTTTGGAAGACAGTTGCTTGAAATCATACCATTCATCTGAAAATGACCTAGGAGTATGACACTCACACAAAAATTACAGCTGGTGTTTTTGCCAAAAAGTGCTCCCAACTCGAATTTGATATCCAGCGCTACGTGAATAATTGATTTGAGGGCTCGGGCTCACTGGCAGATCCACAACAATTCATTTTGTATCAACCTGGAATGAATTGTTCAGCCAAATGAAAAGTTGGAAAAATAATATTTTTTGACTGAGAACAAGTTTTGGGATTTGGAAGAGGTTACTTGTTTCCTTGCTCATTTTTTCATAAAACTGAAGTTGATTTCCAAATGTTTTGAACTAAAAATCGACGTATCTCAGAACTAAAATACTGACATTTTTCCAGATTTTTTTTTTTCTTTCCTTAAGCAGGAAAAAAAAAAAAAAAAATTGCATATAAATTTGGACAAAAATGTTTTGCTCAGGTCTAGCTGCATATCAGATATCTTCATATGGCACATCTCTACTATTTTAATATGCATTGGGAATGTGCTGAAATACAAAACTTAGTGCAACTTCAGTAAAACTATGCAATAAGACAAGTCAACACAGGAGACAAAAGCAACTACAATGCTCAGCTTTCAGTTAAAGCTATTAAGCTACTGGATAGTCATGTTTGCAACAACCTTATTAAACTATGCAGGATGCATAATTTTTTCCTTTCTTTCCTTCTGACACATCTGCTTATCCATATGCTCAAAAGTCAATTGTGATCTGGGAGTGGGAAATGGTAAATGTTGGAACAGGAAAACACACGTGATATAAAATAAATGCATTGTCATTTTTATATTTCCTTGGCACTCACAACTCCTGATTTATATTAGTGACTCATTAAAAAATTAAAAGATGACTTTAATCCTTGGGTAAGTTAAATGGCGGTTTGAATCAAATACACATCTAACTACCAATAAAGTTCAATGGATACTACAAAAAATATATTCATAGATAACCTTTTCAATTGTTAATGTGTGCTTCAGCTTGCTTTATGCCTCTTCCCTATCTGCTTTCCATTAATGTTCTAGAGCCAAATTTGTACAGAGGAATACTCTTAAAATGAGTGAATTTTAAATTATTATTGAGAACATTCAGAGAGAGTAAATTTCAGATTCATCATAATGATAACCCGCACTGAAAATATTTATCGTTGTTGTTATTATTCTTCCATCAGTGAACATGACCTGCCTGTTAAACCAAAGCAGCCTGAGATTTCAGTGGCAATTACCACACAAAGGTGCAAACAACAAATATCTATAGGCTAACACAATGACTATGGAAACAAAGGAATATGCTGAAAAAAGAATGAATTTGGGGAAGCTTCAGTTTGTTCACAGACAATTCACAAGTGAAATATAAACATACAATGGAGAGGTGCTGTTTGCTTTTATAGCCACCATTGCATAGTCAATATGAAAACAGTGACAAACTAACTGGTAGTTATGGAAAGTGGTTCCTTGATTTGGAGGAACGCTGATATCAAAGTGAAGTTTTCCATTGCCTTCACTGGTCTTTAGACTAGGCCTTAAGGTAGCAGCTGTAGCAGCTAGGAAATTTAACTTTCATCGGCAAGCCTACTTTGATATAGAGGTTCAGATCTAGCCATTGTGGTAGTATGACTTGTTATAAGGAGGCATGAGAGCTGCTTTACTGCATTTCTGCTTTTTGTCTTCAGTAAACTTCGGAACATCCCAAATACTGGTATAAGATAGACTCTGGAAGTCTGATGCTGACAGTAGCCTGAAATAGCTGTAACACCTGGAGCTTTTCTGGAAACCAACAGCACTGTGTGCTAATGAGTGCAGAGGTGATCCCTGAACAGCTGGATGAATGGGGTGAATTGGAGCGGCTGTTGTAGATGGGAGAGCAGTCTGGTGGGTATCAGTAGAAAAAGTTGATACATCAGAGCTTGGTTTGTTTAATGATTAGGAAAAAGTTCACTGATCTGAAAGGTAGGGGGGGATTACTTCCACAGGTTTCACTTTCCAAGGCACTGTTGATCACTTACTGGGATAGAGATGAGCATTTCTTTAAAAAAAAAAAAAACAAAAACAAAGGTAATTCCCATTCAGAGATGTGAGTGAAATTAAATTCTATTTTCTGCTGTTGCATTTGGATTAGAAAAGGAAAAGGTATGAAAGCTTGACAAAGACTGAAATGCTCTGAGCTCATTTGTCTGTCATCTCCCGTGAGATCTGAAGCTGACTTTTGGTTCTTCAGACACTCGAGAGTATGTCAATCCAGGAGAAACATATTTGAAAACTATTCTGCATTCCTTTTCTAAACTGAACTTTGTTTTCTGCTGAAGTGGTCTGAAGTAAGCTCTTAGCCAGCGCGTATGTCAGCCCTCACCTTCTGAGTGAGAAGTACATAATCAGAAATCCCTGAACTGAACTAACATTCCATCCTGGGGCCACTGGCAGATAAAAATGGTGAGTTTGGAATTTCCTGACTCCATATAAACAGCAAAAAAAGTTGGAGCTTAAAACTCTTAAGCTAAGGATGAAGTATATGGATTAAAGAACAAGAATGATATTGAGAAGTAGACTGGGTTTAATGATGTCTTAAAAAAGCTTCAAACAATTCTGGAGAGCTGTGTCTTCTCTGACATTATGGAGTGCTCCCAGGAGCATCCAGAAGAGCATCCACATGTGTCCTGTACAGCTCAATATCTTACAGGCAGCAGGAACTCTGCATAAGCACCTAAAAACATAGTTGCAAATGTACGAAGCTGCTAGGTGAGCTTAGGCACATCCTTGTGAGAGCAGCCAGTGCCCATACTTCATGGTGTGATTCTGATTGAATGTGCATAGGCTGCAGGATGTTCTAGAAATGCCCTTCACGCCCTAGTGTATCTGTACTCGTTTGATCTTCCTTAAATTTTTATGCACCTAGTCTGTATTTTCTAAATTCAACCAAGAGTTTGGCCTTGAAAATGCACATAATCATTTTCTCAGCAGTCAAAATGAGTTCATACATATATGCTATCCATTATTTTAAAACAGTGTACATATCATAAAGTAGTTGAATGACTACCGGGCACATATTTGAACTCTGGCTGATAACCATAGTATTTATTTTGATATTTTCCTGCTTCCAAGTCAGTGCACTCTGATGAAGTCCTCACCACTTCATAAAAACCCAAAGGACAGGTTTAATGTTGCCAGTGGGAGGGTGTAAGCCCCTGACATTTGAAAAAAATACGTGGGCTCTTTTCAGCTAAGCCTCCAACTGAAAGCTTATTGCTAGGAAAGAGATAGGTGGGACTTAGCCACTTCTGTTACAAATGTCAGGTTCTTGAAAGATTTGAATAACAAGAGCTACTGGAAAGTATGGCAACCAAATCCTCATCTCCTGAAATTGTCACTTCTGTGACATACGTGGCCTCTTCTAACCCAGTGTCTGGGAATTTGAGACTTAATCTTTGGTCTACCACATGTTGGTGTAGAATATAGCTGCTGCAAAATAAGACCAACCTACAAAAGGGAAAAAGATCTATTTTTAAAAGAAAAATCCCATCCCCCTCATTCTTCCTTAGCATAGCCTTTTTTAGAACCAAATTTCAGTCTCGTACTGGCCACTTAATGCTGCATGGGCTGTGTTTCTTGCTCCAGACAGGCAGGAATGTTTTGCTGTTTGCCCTGACAGACAGCATGCATACCTCTGCTGGAAGCATCTACTCATCATATACCAGCATGCAGTTCATATTCTCATTCTTCACATCAGGAGAACTCCATCTCTGTTTAAATAGTAGACCATATGTGAACTGAAATATTATGGTAATTAACAGCTCGTCAGAGTAATCAAGAATTTTAAATTTCATTGCTTAGTTTTGTAAGATCATAGTTCAGGGCCTAAATATATGATGACGTCCTGGTAGTCCTTGTAGTCTGTATCAACTTCCTATTTGGTCTGCACTGCTGAGAAACAGGGTGGAGATGCCAAACACTTGCATGCCCTTCACTCACAGTTTGTGCAGGATATGGTTGGAACGTGGTCCAGGCAATATCTATCACTGTCCTGTAAGGTCCCTTAACTTGTGGGAACCTACAATGCCCCAGGAATCATAGAATCATAGAATAGTTAGGGTTGGAAAGGACCTTAAGATCATGAAGTTCCAAACCCTCTGCCGTGGGCAGGGACAGCTCACACTAAACCATGCCACCCAAGGCCTCATCCAACCTGGCCTTGAACACCGCCAAGGATAGAGCATTCACAACCTCCTTGGGCAACCCATTCCAGTGCCTCACCACCCTCTCAGTAAAGAATTTCTTCCTTATATCCAATCTAAACTTCCCTGTTTAAGTTTTAACCCGTTACCCCTTGTCCTGTCGCTACAGTCCCTAATGAAGAGGACCTCCCCAGCATCCTTTTAGGCCCCTCTCAGATACTGGAGGGCTGCTATGAGGTCTGTGTGCAGCCTTCTCTTCTCCAGGCTGAACAGCCCCAACTTTCTCAGCCTATCTTCATACGGGAGGTGCTCCAGTCCCCTGCCCTCCTCTGGACTTGTTCCAACAGTTCCATGTCCTTTTTATGTTGAGGACACCAGAACTGCACACAATACTGCAAGTGAGGTCTCACGAGAGCAGAGTAGAGGTACAGGATCACCTCCTTCGACCTGCTGGTCACACTCCTCTTGATGCAGCCCAGGATACGGTTGGCTTTCTGGGCTGCGAGCGCACACTGAAGCCGGCTCATATTCATTTTCTCATCGACCACCACTGCCAAGGTCTTCTCCGCGGGGCTGCTCTGAATCTCTTCTCTGCCCAGCCTGTAGCTGTGCCTGGGATTGCTCTGACCCATGTGTAGGACCTTGCACTTGGCATGGTTAAACTTCATAAGGTTGGCATCAGCCCACCTCACAAGCGTGTTAAGGTCCCTCTGGATGGCATCCCTTCCCTCTGGCGTATCAACCGAACCACACAGCTTGGTGTCATCGGCAAACTTGCTGAGTCCCACTGTCCATGTCACTGACAAAGATGTTGAACAAGACCGGTCCCAACACCGATCCCTGAGGGACACCACTTGTTACCGGTCTCCAGCTGGACATTGAGACATTGACCACAACCCTTTGCATGCAGCCATCCAGCCAGTTCTTTATCCACTGAGTGGTCCACCCATCAAATTGATGTCTCTCCAATTTAGAGACAAGGATGTTGTGTGGGACAGTGTCGAATGCTTTGCACAAGTCCAGGTAGATGACATCAACTGCTCTGCCCCTGTCCATCAGTTTTGTAGCCCCATCATAGAAGGCCACCAAACTGGTCAGGCAGGATTTACCCCTTAGTGAAGCCATGCTGGCTGTCACCAACCACCTCCTTGTTTTTCATGTGCCTTAGCATGCCTTCCAGGAGAATCTGCTCCAAGAGTTTGCCAGGCACAGAGGTGAGACTGACTGGTCTGTAATTCCCCGGGTCATCCATTTTCCCCTTCTTGAAAATGTGGGTTATATTTCCCTTTTTCCAGTCGTTGGGAACTTCACATGGCTGCCATGATTTTTCAAATATGATGGACAGTGGCTCAGCAACTTCATTCGCCAGCTCCTTCAGGACCCGCAGATGGATTTCATCAGGTCCCATGGACTTGTGTATATTTAGGTTTTTAAGATGGTCTTTAACCAGATCCTCTCCTACAGTGGGCCTAGGAAGAAGCTACCTGCTTCGTCTCAGTACTGCTACTGTAAGGTATGAGGAGGTGGCTGTACCAGCATAACAGTATTTTTACGTGCCATAATACCTGATGTGTTTGCAGTGTTGCTGGGTAACATATCTTTTGTATTATTAATGAAGTATATCATACCCTCAGCACAAGATATCTTCCTTGAGTTTTTAGTGTAACTCTTAGAGGTGAAGTCCAACAACACGCATTTTCCAACTTGCTCAGAAATAAAACTCATAGTCTTTAATATCAAACCTCATGCTGCTTTCTGGGAATTTGAGATACTGGCATGGAAATATCATGAAGCAGCAAGGTTCACTTCTGACCTGCTCTTCAACCCCTGCCTGATACAGATGGCTTTGCCCTAAAGTGGCTTTATCCAGCACATCTCTTTCTTCAACAGCTGACTCTCTGGGACTCTCTTGCACTTTCCAGCTTCTCCTACCTGCCTCACTGAGGGCAGGAGATGGGATGCAACAGTGATTCTGTGCAGGGACAGATCCCTTTGGCTTCACTCTTGTTTTTCCCCCAGTCTTGGAGACTTGCTGCTTTCCCACACTATATGAACAGATCTGTCTCCTCTTCCCAAATTATCCCTCTTCTTTGCTTGTAAAGAACAGCTCCTGCCTAGCTCTTAGAGGCCTCAACAGCTGCAGATAGGTGCCAAGTATTGATACTTCAGTGTACAAGGTACTTGTGTTTTGAGCTTCCATTCAGAGCAAGTTTCTGTCTCCGCAAAATGCACTGCTAATGTGCTGGATTTCATCCTCATGCATATCATATAAAGAAAAATGAAAGCAAGGGATGAGAGCTTAGCTCACTCCCTCTCATCTGGACAAGTGTTCTTGGAGTGGCTGGGCCTGCTCTCCATCAGAATGACCTAATTCTGCATACATCCATATTGATCTGATCTACATCCCCATCAGTTCAGCGTTCATTAATGCAGCTGGGTGCAGAAAGCTTTCAGGGGAAATAGATGAAGAGAAAGGACAATATATGCTATCCTCTTAGAGTAGGAGTGGAATTAGATTATTTTTATGCACTTCAGTTGAAGCCTACTCAGTGATATTTTTAAAAGGCTGCTTGCGAAGGCCCTTATTCCTTCCTTCCCTCCTTCCCTCCCTCCCTCAGCTGCTGCAGCCATGGAGATGGAGCTGCGGAGCGGGGGTGCCTCCCCCGTGCTTCGGGCTGCCAACATCCAGCCTCTGCCGCAGGCACACAGCAAAGCCCTCCTTGCTGCCAGGCAGGTTTGCATCCTGTTTTGGCATGACGGTTCAGGCCAGTGGTTTCTCCCACTAGGGATACAGGTCACTGTGGAGGCCCAGGGTACAGGTCCTCTTTTAATTACACTGCTGTGACAACATTTCTTTGGTGGAGTCATTCCCAGTTTTAATCTGTGCAAATGAAAGAGAGCACAAGTGCTGAATTAATTTCACAGATTCCTCTCTGTAGATTACACTGTAGCAGACGTAAGATGGTCCGCAGAGGAGGAGCGACTTTCTTGCACATCCCCACAGACTCTCTGGGAGGAAAAAAGCATGTCCGTTCATGTTATGTTTCTGATAAAAATCAGAACTGCTGATTTGTTCACTTTAGAGAAGATATTAGCATTTAGAGCAGCTCTTGATGAGCATGAAAAGTTAATGAGATTGTTTTGTGCTAGAGGCACCAACAGCCATACACTCCCAGCTGGTATGGACACTGCATGCTTCTCAGTCAAAGAAAAAGCATGTAAGAGATTCACGATAGGGTGATGTGAAAGTTTTATGGGTGTTTATCTGAGAGCATACCCTAGATGTACAGAATAACACCATCATGCATTTTTAAAACTGGTAGGCGAAGCCACAAAGAATCATTCTTTGAGATTCAGTGCAGAACATTACTGCATGCTGATCTCACTTGATTTCATCCAAAGTCACTGTTCTTTCTCCACACAAGCACTGTCTCTGACCATCACTGCTTCCATTGTACAACTGCTGAATTACAGCTGAACACAGCAGTAGGATACGTAATGAATAGAAAATACACTGCAATTAGGGAGATGCAAACTGTTTACAAATATTTGGTTTGGCCACAATGAAGGAGTTATTTTGTTGCGTGATATTAATGTCCCAATAGAAACAACCTTGGTTTTGTCACCTTGCTTCTAATTGCAATAGGAGAATATAACAAAGATGGGGCAAGAGTGTAGTTTCTATAAAGAAGACTTTTACAAAACAGAACTGGAGAAAAACGTGAGGGGAACTGTTACTCAGTTCCAACACGCAGCTGTACTCAAAGAAGAGCAAAAATGAAACAGAGAACAAAGATATTTGAGTGCCATGTTGTAGCTGCCGTTTTGTAGCTACATCTATCAGAAAAGTAAGAGCTCTGATGCATATTCCTGTCCATCTCTCGGGAATTTGCTTTGCATGGTTAGTGATTCCAGTCTTCAGTTGCCATGAGGGATACCTGACTCCTCAGTCACACTGATTCCCTCCCCATGTGGGCATGCAATTATTAATAGAAATAAACTGTTCCAGGACAGAAGAAAGGAAGGAATGAAAGTTCTGTCATGCCAGCTTTAAGGAAATGGAAGAGGAGAAACGCATCTTATGTGTTTCAATACACTGAAATAGTCTTGAATAATTCCACAATATTTAGAAATGTAGTTAGATAAATTCTTTCGCCTAAGCTTCTATTTTTGGCATTGGGGCTTTTCAGTTAAATAAACAACAGCGAAAATGTGTGGTAAGGAGGAGAGAGGAAAGTATTTTGTAGGTGCTGTGATCAATTTACCAGTGCATCTGACATGAATGTGCCCTAAGTCCTGCTTGATCTTCTTAATACAATGTAATCCTTAGCTATCTATTTTGACACCTAATGAGCATATACACGTGTGTGCACTCCCAAGGCATGTATCTGTCTTGCCTTGCTAATCCTATTATCCAGGCTGTGCCTCTGCTAACTCTACTGCTGTGAATGACTCACAGATGTAGTGCCTCTCTGTGCTGCTGTCTCTCTGCCATGCAATCATGATAATTACTCTCCGTTGTGAAGAAGGTCTGGAAACAGTAAAATCTTCCACCTGTTAACATACGGTGAAGTCTGTGCATGTTTTTAATTGAGGGTATAGTTTCATAGAATCATAGAATGGTTTGGGTTGGAAAGGACCTTAAGATCATCTAGTTCCAATGCACCTGCCATAGTTGGGATGCCTCACCCTAGACCATGTCACCCAAGGCTCTGCCCAATCTGGCCTTGAACACTAACAAGGATGGAGCATTTACCACTTTTTTGGGCAACCCATTCCAGCGCCTCACTACCCTTACAGTAAAGAACTTCCTCCTTCTATCCAGTCTAAACTTCCCTTGTTTAAGTTTTAACCTGCTACCCCTTGTCCTCTCACTACACTCCCTGATGAAAAGTCCCTCTCTAGCATCCTTGTAGGCCCCCTTCAGATACTGGAAGGTTGCTATGAGGTCTCCATGTAGCCTTCTCTTCTCCAGGCTGAACAGCCCCAACTTTCTCAGCCTCTCTTCATACAGGAGGTGCTCCAGTCCCCTGATCATCCTTGTGGCCCTCCTCTGGACTTGTTCCAGCAGTTCCATGTCCTTTTTATGTTGAGGACATCAGAACTGCACACAATACTGCAAGTGAGGTCTCACAAGAGCAGAGTAGAGGGGCAGGATCACCTCCTTCGACCTGCTGGTCACGCTCCTCTTGATGCAGCCCAGGATATGGTTGGTTTCTGGGCTGCAAGTGCACACTGAAGCTGGCTCATGTTCATTATCTCTTTGACCAACACCCCCAAGTCCTTCTCCACAGGGCTCCTTGGAATCACTTCTCCACCCAATCTGTAGCTGTGCCTGGGATTGCTCCAACTGAGGTGTAGGACTTTGCACTTTGCTCTGTCGAACTTCATAAGGTTGGCATCAGCCTATCTCACAAGCGTGTCAAGGTCCCTCTGGATGGCATTCCTTCCCTCCAGCGTATCAACTGAACCACACAGATTGGTGTTGTCAGCAAACTTGCTGAGGGTACACTCAATCCCACTGTCCGCGTCGCTGATAAAGATGTTGAAGAGGATCCATCCCAAAACCAACCCCTGGGGGACACCACTCGTTAGTGGCCTCCAGTTGGATGTTGAGCCGTTGACCACAAGTCTCTGTGTGAGGCCATCCAGCCAATTCTTTATCCACTGCATGGTCCATCTATCAAATTGATGTCTCTCATGTTGTGTGGAACAGTGTCAAATGCTTTGTACAAGTCCAGGTAAGCTGGACTAGGTAGTTTGTCAGTCTAGTGTTTAGCTTAAAAGGCTTCTGCAGACCTTTCAATGATACTGATATTCTTGCTGTGAAAAAGCAACTGAGCACTGCTCTATTTGACACAGCACGGAGCTGGGGCAGTAGGGTGAGGGGAAGGACAGATGATACTTACTCATAAGCAATCAGACAAGGATTTTTCCTTGAAAAGAAACAATCCTTTCCTTAATTCCTGATGTTGCCAGGCTATTCTACTAGAAGAGCAGCAGGGTTGTAGTCCTGGTAAATGTTCCACAGCAACAAACTGATGGAGCGGTCTCTGTACTTCCTCAAGCACAGAGGCAGATTCAGAGATTTATCCTTCCTAGATGACTTGTTCTGTGAGGGCTGAGCCTTAGTAAAAATTAATCTGTATAAAAACCAGTGAATCAACCATCCTGTGGGGTTTTTTAACTTTTTATGAAATGTCTTAGCTCAGTAAGTTAAGATGTGGTGATTTCAACTAAAATCCATGCATTATTCATATCTAGATGGCTGACAATATCACCATGTAACTTGTTGCATTCACGCTAGAGTGAATACCAGGGTGAACTTAGTAATATTGGCACCGATGGTGTACAGAGTAATTTTCAGGATCCAGCTGAACTTGTGGTAATTCAGAGGGACAACTAACCCCTTTGCAAGACAGAAGAGCTCTTAAATAACTATGTGATTGATCCCTTCTTCAGCCCCATTGGGAACACAAGGTGGGCAAATCTTAGGAAGAGCAGTAGATGTCCTGCTTCTGACTCCAGCAGAGCCCTCCATTTCAGCAGTGGCAAGTGGAAAATCAGTGCTCATGAATTTGGGTTATTGCTGAGCATGAATATATCTCTGAATCCATTGGAGTGAATGCAAGCTTTGACAGTCAGCAGGAATACCGTTAAGCCGAAGCATGGTATCACCAGGGGAGTGCTAGTGACAGGAAATAGGGGTTGTCACAGTGGTGACTGCTATGGCACATTGATAGTTTCATGGAATTTGGTGTCATTTGTGATGATGTACCTGCTATAGGAGTATACTCTTGAGCACAAGAGGAAAAACAATCTTCAGTAAAATATTTATAATTACCAGCAGCTACTACAGGAGATATTTGACGCATGTCTACCCAGTGCAATGTAAGCTGAGCAAGCAGTTCAATGCCAAGAAAATACACCAGTTCAGTTACCAGAAGCAGTCCTGGAAACAGATGTATTTTCTGTGCTTGGCCTAACATGCTGAAGTGACTGTGCTGCTCCTTCTTTGCAGTGATAATGCCTGATGTTAGTTTGAAAATCTCTGCACTGTGTTCTACCATGCAGGCCTCTACGTATCAGCCTCTCCCTTGACTGAGATATGGGTAAAAATGGTGGCATTTCCACAGCACTGCTGTTTGCACATAACTTAATGTTGAGATGCTGTTCGTTTTGAACACTGAGATGTCCCTGGTCCACTACTTGGAAGCTACAGTGAACCCTCTGGAAGTCTTAGCTTGCTGTTCGATGAGTACTGAAATTAGGCACTAATATGGTTGTTACGGTAAATGCCATATTTTGCAGTGCTTTTACAAGGAAAAGCTCAGTGTGACTAGACAGCAATATTCCCTATAAAGTTTATTCATCTTGTTAGTTAAGCGCAGATTGCATCTAACCTGGATTTCTAACACGACAGCAATGCATGGCTTTGATGCTCCTCTGACACTCACCCTTTTCAATTGCTGAGACTTTCTTGGAGCCAAGGGCTAGGAGAGAGACCACCCTGCTGGGCAACTATGAGTTCCTGGGTGCTGTCTAGACAGCAGATGGGGTCTATGCAAATCACATGGAGACTCAAGCTAAGATGTGGCTGCTAACAGCTCAGAGGCAGAGAGCAGAAGGGGAGAGACCGTCTTCATGCACTGCCTAGTCTCTACTGCTGATTGTGCGAGCAAGCCTAATCCATCCTGAGGCAAGGCAGACAGGTTAATTCACACAGCCTCTCTGTTGTGGGTAAGCTAATCTCTTTGATTTTGGACTGAAAAAGATGCCTTTGCTAACTGCTTCACTGATTGGCAGTAACTAGCAGCTGAGAATTCAAGCAATAGCCCACATCCAGACAGTTCTGATAGAGCTGCAACTGTAGTCTGCCCTAGAGGAGAAGAAATAACTTCTGCAAGGTGAATCTCAGTAATTACAGCTTCGTTAAGAATGGCTGATGTGGGATGTACTCAGTTATGCAGTTGCCATAAGAATTTATTTAGCATGAGAATTTTATTTAACATAATTTTTTAGAGATTCAGAAGTAATGGCATGAATAAGATGATAGTAAATCGCAGGGTTAAAAATTATTGAATTATAGTAAAATACTGACTGCAAGCTTTACTGCACCTACAGGTAGGTAAGGTAAAACCTTTCCCTAAATTAAAGTAAAAACCTTTATTCTGGTGACATTTATTTCTGGTTATTTTTAGGGTTCACAGTGTGTTCTGAAACGGACAGGACAACAGTAGGTGTGAAAGAAATTCATTTGCAGGAAAATGGACTATATGACCTTTAGTTATTAGTAATCATAGAGACACAAGAGCTTTCTAGATATCTCTCAAGAGGTAAAAATGCATGATTCATATTCTGTAAATCTGCCCTGAATAGCCATTAAAAGAAATAACAAGATAATTGTGTGCAGCAGATTTTTTTTTTTTTCCCAAGAAGAAAAAAACATAGTGATGTTTGCAATATAAGAATTTTGTGCCTTGTGATAAAACCATGGCAATTCTCCCTTTGTCTTATGATGAAACACACACTTTAAGATACGGTGGGTTTGTTTATTGTGGAAGCAAATAAATGAGGCTCAGAGTCAGGTAAACAACAAGCAGCTGCATTGAAAGAAAAAGGTCTGGAAGGGGAGCTTGAATTAGGAAAGGATAAGGCATGGCATTGTGCGCCAAACTGGGAGAGACATGCCAAGCACAAGGCTTAGAGAAAGCTTCGATTTCTGGAATCCTCAGCACTGTTAGATCTAGGGCATTAGCTATCTCAGCTATGGAGACGCTTATTTCCCATTCAAATGTCTAATCCTTTTCAGAAGCTTACAGAGCTAGCTTCAGAAGCCATCCCATACCAAAGATTTCTTCTCATTATCTGTACCCTGTGAGATGTGTTGTTAAGCTGGGATGATTTTCAATAGCATTAAAATAGGAAATAGAGTGTGCCATTTTTGCATAGCAAAAATATATCATATTTTTATATGGCGTGTTTGCTTCTGAGAGATTTTTTTAATACATTTCAAAAAGAATATAAATTTCAAGCATGTTTCTATTGGTCAGAAACACGTGATGTTTGGTTGGAGTTCTGTTGGTCATGTTTTGAGGTGCTACTCACTTTATCTGCCAAAGTGTTTTATCTTACACAAGTGTGTCTTGTTGCTACAGTTCCGGAAGGTGCTGTTGCCAGACACTGGAGGGTGGAGGTATAAGAGATTTTGTCAGAGGAAATGTTAAGAATCAAGATGGGGAGGCAGGGACAGGGATATGTTATAGAGCTGGAAGTTCAAAACCAAAATGATGTATGTGTTTGAGGAGCTGCTGCTTGTTACTGCTGTACAGTGGCTGAAATATAATTTTGCCGTCACCAAGATGAGGAGAAGAACTTATAAGAGTATGCTGGGGAACAGTGCCTGGCCCAGACCAGACACAGAAATTCTGTTCTTGACACTGCAGCTGCAATACCAAGGGCCTGGTGTAGTACTGCTGTTTCTGTGGATAACCCTTTTTGCTGATCCCAAATGCCCTGAAGTCCATTGAATAGAACTCTGTTCAGAGAGAGCACTGCACTGCAGAAATACAGGCTGACTCAGATTTATGTCTAAACTACATTACACTATTTTGGCAGTGCCAGCAGGTCAATCAAGAGAGTATAAATGGGAGTCAGCATCTGAAGCTGCTCTAAGAGAACAAGGAGAGCTCTGGCAGCTGAGCAGTGAGTATTTGGGCTGCAGTATTTTCTTTTCTTTATTTTCATTGGCATGTTGTGTAATTTATATGTCAACTTGAGTGTTTGTGTTGTTTTGTAACAGATAAAACATTCTACTAACTATGAAGGGAAATAGGTCATGAAGAGACTGAGAACTGTGCAGGTGGAGAGGATGCTTCAAACATACAGAAAACAGAAATAAAAAAGCCACTGAAGAAATTAAAGAAGGTATTCAATTGCGTGGGAAATGGAAAGGCAGCAACACTGGGACAGCCTTAAGGACAGAAGTGCAAGAGAAGAAAGACTGGAAACAAAGGAGTATTATCTTGGTGGCAGACACAGAAAAGGAGAGGGAAATGCAGGGTAGCAAATAATTTGAGAGGGAATTGGCAGCAGGGATTGCCAGCACTAAGGAGAGGCTGTCAGTGATGGGCAAGTATGTGCTGCTCAAGTCCATTCAAAGCCATCATTACCACAGGAAATAGTTTTCTGGACTTAAGTATAGTCCAAGCTGCAAAGCTGGTAGAGCCTGGACATAACTGAAGAAGAAGGTTGGTCAGAAGACCATAGGACACAGAGATCCATATCTGCTCCGGCAAAATGAACAAAAGGAAAGAGTGTAAAATGCCATTCTACAACTTGACAAAACAGAGAAGGGGTGGAGGATATGTCAGAAAAACAGTCCAGAAAGAACAGGTTCTTTTTTGTCTTATCAATATCTTGATTTGTCATATGTCTGAAATGAAAATTTGGATTATAGAAATTTTACAGAATCCAAACCGCCCTAATGTGCTAACCTTGTGCTACTGATAGGAAAGATGTAGGAAGCAAGCTCTTCTAACGAAAATGAAGGCTGCTAGTGAGCATTATGTATGTGACCTCATTGCTATGCAGCCAAAGTCCTGGTGCCAACTTAGGTGGGAATGGCACTACTGAGAAGCAATAGTTTAGGTTTTCCCTGTCTTGAATGCATTTGTGTAACTTTTAGTATCTGGCCTCCAGCCAGTGTGGTAAGAATGGATATTCCTACGAACATCTACAATGGAAAATGATGATGGCTAATTGTAATAGGATCTTTACATAACCCTCCACAGATCAGGGTTTTTTTTTGTGTTAAGTCACTGCTTAATACAACTTGGAATTCACATGGCATAAAGAGCTGTTTATTTGGAACAAAAATTGGATTTTTTTATTTTTGTTGTATGCCTCATCCTTTCAGAGCCATTCTGTGTGGGTTGCTATTGTTCCTTGTTTAGTTTTAAGTGAAATGTCTGTTTTTATTCAGCTTTCTCCTTGTTCTGTTGGGAATTTCTGATTGACAGCTACATTCTTTTTGTTGATGAGTATGAATGAAAGATCATCTTAATGCATCAAAGTTAGATACAGATTGAGGATAGCTCCACCTACGTTCAAAACACAGAGATGTTCAATCAACTCCGTTTCATCAGTGTTGAAAATACTCTATTTCTATCAGGGTGAATCAGTTTAGAGATGCAAAATTCTAACTATTGCCAAATGAGCACCAGTTCACTTCATACCACTCTGCATTTCTTTCCTCTTCTGATGGGTGAGGTAATTAATTAATTAACTAATCAAAAGTGATGGGTTTAATATACTTAGACTCATGGCATGGGTCATGGAATATGCAACTTGATCTCTTTCTAAAGTATATAAGACAACTCATATCGTCTGAGAGATGGAAGGTTGAAGTCCATGGCTTCATGTCATTCATGTAGAATGGCAGGCATAGCAGAGGAAGAGCAAAGAGGAGGTGATACTTTAGTATATTTAACCCTGTTCTTTTTAGAAACAGTTCTTTATTTGGAGCAAGAACGTTATTGTCCCATCCAGGATTTTAAAACTGTGGCCCTTCCATTTTCCCAGGATGGTTCTGAAGACTCTCTGGACAGGCTTTATTATGCACTTTCTTCTGAGGCATTCAACATTTCTTTGCTCATTGAGGTTTCATTTTGAGTGTAATTTTGTTTCTGCATTTAGAGCAGAACAATTTTATAAGTACAGGATACATTATAGAACTGAATTAAATACTTAACCTCTTCAGTTTTCTAACTTCTTTCTAGAAGCCATAAATACTTCGTTGATCTGGACATTTACTGGCATAGGGCCTGTGTTCTTTAGATCGCAGAATTAATACATTCCTGACTCTCACACCTTCTTTTTGGGAAAGTATATTTTTCTTTTAACTTGCAGTTCCTTAGCTTTGAGAGAATATCTCATTGACATGACCCATACTGAATAAATGAAATGAAGAAAACATTCTTTCTGCACTTTCTGAGGAGGCTGAATTTGTCCAAAGTCATATTACCACTTCAGCACACCAGCTAACTTCAGTGTCTTTTTCTTTGCTTGATTGGGGCTTTTTTTTGGTTTTGTTTTTTTGTTGTTTGGTTTGGGGTTTTGGTTGTGTTTTTTTTTTTTTTTTTTGTGGGGGTGTGTGGTTTTTTTTGGTACTTTCTTTAAGATATTGGTAGCAATTACATAAAAATGATAAGGTAGTTTTCCTTAGAAAGAAGTCATCTACCTTTTTTCTGCCTTAACATTCTTTCAAAACACATTGTTCTTATGCTACTTTAAGTTACAGGTGAAAAAATTCAACAAAAGCACATTACTGTCTGCACAGTACTCCTCTTAGATATAGCAATCTGTGGATGGTTAACTTAAAGTGAACTGTCCCAATAGCAGTCAATTTTAGCGTTCAGCTGGTAGATGTCAAATTGATTTTGTTTTGTTCCAGTAGATGATCACTGTTAAATTAGATCTGTGCCTTTTGTGAAATTTCATATCATAAAATTATGCCTCTTGAATGCTGTGCTTTCCCACCCTCACTGTTTAATACGGGATAACACTTTCTTTCTGATGTTTTTAGTAAGCTGAAAACCATGTGCTGTGGAGAATATTTTTCTAATCACTCTGCAAGTACCTCTCACACTGAGGAAAGAGTTACACCCTTTGCACTCACTGAAAACCAAAGTCCCTTGGAAGTTCTTCCTAAAGCACTGCCACGGATTTTTCAAATCTCATGAAATGGAAGAAGGCTGTAACTATTCACAGGACACATCGTCGCACCATTATCAGAAACAGAAACAAAGGAGCTAGTGGATGTGTTCTGGGAGATAGAGATATCCTTTCACTTGGATTTCTTTGGCTGAAACATACTCAGCACTAGCCACTTCCATTTCTATGGGGTGATGAATGTAGTGTGTGAGTGAATACCCTAGTCCTTGGGCCAGGCAGCTCTCATCATTGAGTAAAATGACACTGAAGGCTTGGGCAAGTTTTGAGGGTTTTCAGCACTCTCTTACTCTTTGTGTATTTCTGAAAAAACAAAACCAAAACCAAAAATCCCCATCCACCCAAATAAAAAACAAGAGCCAGTGGATCTGAGAGAAATGAACCACTTCCTCCCCACAGTGAGACCCACATATAGCACCCAAATGGGCATAGGAAACTGAAGGATGGAGTATGCCTGGGCCACCCAAAAAGTGACTGAATTTACTTCAGCGTGTAGATGTGTGGCCTGGGCAGTTTCTTACGGAGTGTGCACACAGGATTTTTCCATAAGTTTGTCTTGCACCTATTCTGTCTATCATGTCTATCAGGAACTTCATCCTACCCCATCTGCTTAATGTATCTCTCTCCAGGAGAATAGTTTTTGAAGAACGGTTTGGTTAAGTGGCAAAGGGGATGTGAGTGCATTTCTTGTTGTGATCTTTGTGATCTCTCTCTGTGTGAGGGACTAGTTGTGTTGTTTAGCTTTGAGCTGTGGAAAGCCAAGCTGAACACAAGTTTTGTGATTTGTTCTGAAAATAGTTAGTTCCACATTCATTGTCCTTCTTGCAAAAGCCAGTTCCATAAGGTGCAATGAGTGCCACAGCTCAGCCTTGGACATCCGTCATACTGGCTTATGGGTAAGGTCCTGAGCTTTGCTAGCTTAGTTCTTTACCAGTGTCTGAAGAGCCTTCAGTATTGTATGAGTCTCTAGATCACGAAGATAAACAGACCATTGAAACAAGCAGCAGATTGTTGACATAAACATAAAAGATAAGGCAGCTATGCCAATGAAGGGGCAGAATGAAAGGGAACTACAGAGAAGTCTGTTTCTTCTTTCATAGTGTCTAAAAGTTGTACCATCAGCCTTCCTTCACACTAAGTGCTTTCTTTGCTGCTTTATACTTAATTCTATTTCTGTTCTCTTTTCAAATCAACTGCCAAAATCTTCATGAATGCAGTAACCTTAAAATACACAGCTCCCATTTAAGCACTGCTTGTGATTTCTGAGTGCTCCATTCCGGTGCATGTTCACTGTTCTTTATGTAACAAAATTTTCCTTGCACATTAGCAATAAAGGTCAAGAAAAAGATGCATAAAACTAGGTGGAAATACAATACTAGTAAGAAGATTCTCTCCTGCTTGAAGATGGGGAAATGCAGCTGGTGTTATGCTCAGGTATGAACTCAGCTTTAGACTGGACTATGGGTGTCTGCTGAGTTCAAAGAGCTAGTTGTAGGGAGGAGGAATGGACGAAAGACCTAGGAGGAGCTGGAATCAGGAAGATATTCATAGCGTTGGGGCTGCTCCTTTTTTTACCTCTATCAAATGCGAGTGTAACATCAGTGAGAATCTGGTACCTTTGCTATTCCCTAGGTATCATGCTCCTTTTATTTGACCTGTATTTAGATTTTCATTTTGCTCCCAATGTTTCTGGCCAGAAGGGAAGGGTATAGGCTTTGAAAGCGTGGTCTGGCTTCGCAGCTCTACCAGCTGGCCTGTTTAAAAAAAATTCTTCCCCTCCCACAGACCTCTCACATCCATGTCCTCAGACCATCACAGCTGCTGCAAACACACAATTACCATTCCGACAGACAAGGCAAGTTTTTACAAGGCACTCCTTGGTGACTGTCACTTTTAATAACCTGGAAAATGACGCAGGAGATAAGAGGTTACAATTACTGGAAGATACCCAAAGCAAGCCTACCATTATCCTATTGCATTGTTCAAATGGTGTAGCAAAAGGATTTATGGTATATTTGCACAGCAGACAAACAGGAGAATACAAATGGAAACTGTGGCATGATAATGAGCAAAAATTTTTTTATGCCTGTTATGCCAAACTTAGTATAAAGAGTAGCTCAAAAATTGCACACAAAACCAATTAAATGAACTGTAAAATATTTCTCTAGATTCTTCATTGTATTGTTTACTTCTGAAAATTTGGTTGAACTTTTTCCTTTTTGCAGATTCCTCTCAGTCAGGGTTTTGCTCCGACCTTACAATTCATGTGCAAGTTTCCAAGAGAGGCAAAATGCCTGTGTTTCCGTGGGATGAAGAGAAAGTTTTGGGCTCTTTTTTCTAGAACTAATGTAAATAAACTTTTTAACACTGTACTTCTTTTTGTTCCCATCAAACCTTGTCCTTTAAATGACCTTTGAGAATCCTCCCACTGATCAGCTAGGCACCTAATTAACATTTCTAAAAATCTGGGCAAAAGATGCAAGGAATATCGAGTGTTCCTGAGGGTGGGTTTGGAAACACCACATTCGAGAAAACCAAAAAGGTGTTAGCTGTCTCTCTGTTACAGTTGTACTCCTACTAGCATCATTCAGAGACCCAGCACTTTCTGTATGTGTACTGAAATAGCATAAACCCCCAGAATATGAGGGGCAGTTGCCTAGTTACTTGTGATTTTGACCCTGTTTCAGGTGAAATACATCAAGATGCAAACAACAGCATGCTGTGACATTGATAAAACTCTTGAACATAGAATCCACAAAAATGAATGTTTTGCTTTCATCTGTGGTAATTTTTATCGTATGACTGAAGAGACGCAAGTAAGATTCTTAATTCGTGTAAGTCTACACAGATTATGGGCACAAGATAGTGTAGCTATTCCTCATTTTATCTGATTGCTCAGACTGTTTCCTAAGAAAAATATGTAATGGAGGTTGTTTCTGTGACAGCGGAGAGAAGCCTATCTTTTACTAAGACGTGCTCTATTTCTCAGTAGAGTCAAAAGTATTTCGTGCTTTTTTGTTTTGACCGAGGCATGACAACTAATCTGTGGTATGTAGCAGCCAGACAACCAGCTTGTTATATGCCTATCACTTCACTAGAGAGCATGCCTGGCAACACAGATACCTTGACTGCAAAGTATCACAGGGGATATTTCTCAGGAATGCAATACTGCTGCCCCATCATTAACTTAAGACTGCAACAGCTGCAAGTAGTGCAAAAGGTATACAAATGCACATCAGAAATACTCTAGTAAAGTAACTAAGCCTACAAATGAAGGTCAGTCTATTATTAACATCAGTTAGATGTTAAAGATACAGAAATAGTCATGCTTCCTTTCTCGCTAACTCAAAACCTATATTAAGTTTAAAGTTCTTGAATGATCCTACAATCCATATTTCAGTCTTCCAAGCCACAGGTCAGGAAAAGGAAAACAAGAAGGGTCAGCATACAATGAGGCATAAAATAATGTGCTAAGCAGCAATACTGATCTTGTTCTGCATGTGGTTCAAGAACATCTCTTTTACTGCAGAGAGTGCCTCTGCTGTGCTGGCTGCTAAATAACTTGACTTTTGATCAGTTTTATCCAGTCCTTCTAACGGAAGAAGAGATTTCCAGTCTCATTGACCATATGCCCACTTGCCTAATTTTGCTGGCATTTCTCCCTCTCTCCACCCCAGTAACTGTTCACAGATTTCAAACAAGTGCAGTACAAGGAGACATCTGAAAAGTGAGCAAGGGCAGTCCTACCAGTTTTTGAAACTCAGGCCCTGGGTGGAAAAGAATCAAGTGAGTACCCCATGGAGGGAGTGGTGGGCAGAGCCTCACTGTTATATACTGCTCTGACAGTGCTGTCTGGGTTACAACACCTGGTGCCCTTCATGGCATGAAGGACAAGGTGGAGGAGGAGTGGGCTGTAGGGAACAGTTTTCCTTCAAGGAAACTGCTTGAGGGGAGGCTATGGGGCAACGCATACTAATCCTTAGAAGATGAAGCTTGCTTAGTTCTAGTTTTCATAGTGCAGCTCATTTCATTTCCTGAAATCATTTTAGATGATGGATACACTTTCTGCTTTAATTTAGCCTGTATTTTCTCAGCTTTGTGTACTGTAAGCCTTTTGAATCTGCTTTGAATGTAACTTTGATTACATCAAAAGTAAGTCCTTACAAGTAAAACTTGGATTATACAGGAACATATTTGTGAAAAATGCATTTACATTGCAGGAAAGCAAAATACAGCTGCACCCAGATAGGGTCGTTCCTTATTTCAGCTGTAATTTCCAGGGTTTCACTGGCTGTTACATGTATACCTAATGAATGGCAGTGTTCTTTCATCATGGCTAAAGGGAAGTTTGACTCAAAGCTTGTAAACTAGGATGACTCTTTATTTTAATTACAAGGAAAATAATGCAAGGAACTGAGAGAGATCTCTGTGTCTTCTTTTTATCGGGCTGCTAGCTCTCACTCATACTTGCAGGTATATGGCTCAAAATGAATGCTCTAATCTCTTAAAGGGCTTGTTACTCACACACCAATCAGCAGCATAACAGAGAGTATAAGACTGTCATTGAAAATCACCCATAAAAGGCAATACAGATAGGAAATCGAATTTTTCATGAGCTTTCCCTCCAAATGAATGAGAAACCCATTCTTGGCTTTGTGTAGATGTGCAAACCACTCACTTGACATGCTAAACTTCTGTCCTGGTTCTGGCAGGATTTGGTTTGTATGTAAACTGCTGCAGGCCAACAGTCTCACAAAATACTGGCTGAAGGTAGTACTTTTAGCTCACTGGAGATCTTATTCTGTTACTCTCTAGAGGGTCCTGGAAGAAGATCAAGCACACACCAGCCATGATTACTATATGTAGTCAAGCTGCAAGTGGCAAGCAGGTTGGACACATGCTGTCCTGACTCCCATGCAGCAGGAGACTGTCACTGTCTGCTTCCTGGTGCTTTGTCACATGTATGAACCAGTTCCTGGGGGAGAACAAGTGTCCTTGTTGCTAGTGATTTACTTAGCTCAGCAGATTTTCCTTGATTATAAATGAAAGGGACCAGCAGGTACTCTGCCTGGCCTTTCACAAGGTTTGTCCCACTTTGCCATCTGACTTCAGCAAGCAACCTCCCTGCTTCTTACCAATGTCAGAAAAGCGCTATTGCTTGGAAATGCTGCAAAGCAAGAAAGAAATGTTGAGTCAAAAGCATTATTACCATCTGTATTTTGTAAAGGGTGATATGAGGAGCAGAGGGGTCCAAATACCAATCTAAGGAAGCGTATAGCATCTCTACCTGTTTTGCCACACTGTGTTCTGAGGAGGGACTCAAAACCCAGCTCTGGACACTCAGCAGAGGAGTACCGCATCTCCCAGCCATGGCATACATGCCAGTTCTCTTGGCAGGGCACAGGGGTGACCAGGTCTTATCCTAATATTGCAGAGTGACATGGATCTGTCACCCATCAGTGCCCCAGAATTGGGAAGTTTTCCTCCAACAGATGTAGCTGTCAATATTCAGGTCAGGTGGGTTGAGAAATGCCCTGCAGATAGACCTGTCAGCACCTTGGTCAAGGGGATCCTGTCAGATTTAAACTGACCAAGCAAGCTTTGGACTGCAGTGTGGGAGAAAAGTCCTCCTACATATTTTTAAGAATGCAATTCAGTTTTCAGCTCTAGACCTACAGCCAAGACCCAAACGTGTTTTCGAGTGCCTCTCTTCAACTTTCCTCACCTGCCTTCCTTTCCTAACACAAGCTCTGCCTGTACCTGAAGGGTGCAACCGCTGGGGTGTCAGACCTGCTCACTGAGAAGCACTAAGATTAACACGAAGCAGTGATGCCATCGGAGTGGCACCTCTAGAGCTGACCTCCTGACAGCAAGGGCTTGGGCATCCTGTTAACTCCCTTTCTGTCCTGCCGGTTTCCTGCTAGTAAGTTTTAAACCTGTTGGTGAGGTGCAGCCAGGTTTAGAAAAGGAGTGGAAGTCTTAGAGATAAATGAATTCTTCGAAATTTTGTGGAAGTGAATAGTCTGAAAGAGAAGAAAAAAAAAATAAAAGTGATGATCTAGGAGATAAAACATAAGTCGTCCTCTTAAACACTTGGCAGCAGCCTGGGCAGTGCGTTACTCCAGCTGGTGCACCATGATGTCTGGCCAGGGCCAGCCCTTAGTGAGGATGCACATGAGTCGGGGGTACCTGGTTTGCTTTGGTAATAGATGAATATTTAGGAGACAAAAGCCACAGACCTGAAGGAAAACAGACTAAAGACTTCAGTAAAAAACAAAAAAACCCAAACCTAGAACTAATGGCAAAATGACACGCTGAGCTTTTATTTTTGTTGCTGGCATCTCCCATGGCCACTAATAGGATTTTGGTGTTTTGTCTGTGGCGGTAAATCTGCTTCACTAAGTCTGTGTGGCACTTGTTTTTATCTTCTCCCTTCACCTCTACTTCCTTTGGCTGTATTCTTAGGGATTTACTTCTCAGTATCCACCAAAATACAAAAGGCAGTCTGAACCCTTACTGAAGGAAACCACCTGCATACAATAATCACCATTATAAACGTGACTTTTGCCATAATTTGCCCAAATTTGAGAAGCTGCCATTTTTTATTTCCTCTTTGAAAAGCTGGAGTATATAAAAGGAGGAAATAATTAAAGGGAAGTAAATAATGATGTCTTATATACAGCCGTGAAGCAACTCTTGCAAACGCCAACTTTTCAAGTGACTTCTGTGTGGTGTGTGTATTTATAACATCTTCCCTTCTATTAGCTGTTACCATGGCACACAATGTAGTACCTGCCTGCCAAACGCTTCTTAGGACAATAAAATACAATGTAATCTCATCTCAATCTGTAGATCACCCAATTCAGCTTGCTTTCTAAAATGCTTTGCAGAGCTCAATAGTCATCCTTGATTTACAACCTGGAAAACAGCAGAGGGAGAAAAGAAATTAATTCTCAAGGGAAGGATGTGCAGATAAGCTCCTAAAGCTGAGCTTCGTGGGACTCGGCGGAACGAAGGACAGTTAGCTCCAGCTGGCTTGGGCAGGCGAGCCAGCGGTGGCTGGTTCAACAAGGGGAGATTGTGCTTTGGCACAGAAAGGAGGCTGGTACCGCATGAACAGGAGTAGGGTGAGGATGAGCATAGCAGAGCCCAGCGTGTAAGGAAAGTGAGTCCTCGAAGGGTTTAAATGCGTGGATGGATGGGGATTTTGGTACTGATCTGGAAATGAAAGGGGGAGACTAGTGGACAAGCTGGAGATGTAGATGTTGCAGGGGGGAAATGAGAGGAGGAAGGCTGGAAAGGAGGTTTATAAAACTGGAAAGTATAACCAAGCCTGCCAAGTATCCAAACCAAGCAGCCAGACAGCTTGCAGAGGGACATGAATGCTTCCATGAGTGAGAGATAGCTGTGGCAGGAAATAAAGACAACATGAACTGGAAGTTGTTATTATAACTTGCAGCAGAAATTACTGTCACATTATATATAGCATAGGCTAAATGTGCCTTAGAGCAACAAGGAAGTATTTTCTTACTCACACAAGGAATGGTCTCAGTGTGAGTCGGGTGTTGCCATCAGCTGAGCAGGGAAAGAAGGGGACTATGATGCAGAACTTGCAGACTTTCTTATGAGCCTGACACCTGCTTCCTTGACCAGCTGCCTGGAAAAACACATTTCAGTGGGGTTTTTTTCTCAGATGAGGAAGGAAGTCCATACTACTTCACTTTCCCAGAGGAAATCACTACTGGCAGAGTCTCTATCAACAGAATACTTTAGCAACATATTAAATAAGAAAATGTCCTAATGCCAGAAATCTTCTGGATTGAAAGGGGAGGTATAACCATAGGTCTCTCTTTAATAAGAGTAAGGAATTTTTTCTCTCATAAAATGCACTGGCAGTAGAGATTTTGGAAGAGGAAAAAGAATATTTTTAAAGAACCTCCTTAGACACTAACTTAGATCAGATCATATTTCTTCTTGAACAAATGCCAGCAGATTACTCAGAAATACACTTTATCAGCCACAGACTTTTGTCAATCAGTTGCCAGGTTTTCAACAGTGCAAATCTATTGAGGAACATTTGGGACTTTGAACACTGGAGGAAAATTAAAAAGCAAGTTAGGACAAATCTGGTGGTCTGCAGCAATGCAGCTGCGGCTGCACAGAGGCTGTAGGATTTGTTCTCTTGTTTGTGAAGTCCACAGCAGCAGCAGCTGCCAGTGCCACTCACTTGAGAGCGGTGCTCCGTGCCAGGGCTCCCTCTATCAATGCCTGGCTTCAGATATATAGAAATAGACTGTGAAAAATCAGTCTGGTGTGAAGGCAAACAGCCTTTCTTTAAACATTATTTTCTTCTTTTAAGGCTGACTTCCTCTGACTTCAGTATAAAGCACTGCAATATTCCCATGAACAGAAGTTAGCAAACAGCCATCATTATAGGCATAGGGAAGTTATGATTCCCTCTCTCTCTTGCTTCTTTTTTGCTGCATCTCACTCCATCCCCCAGATCAGCTATTGTTGCCCTGGAGTAGAAGAGGATGTAGGGGCTTTCTGCAGAAAGCTGTTGTACTGTGGGCAGTAGGGCCAGGAGAATGGTTGAGCCATCAGTTTGTGCAGGCAGGCAGAGTTTGATCTTCGAGTTTTCCTGCGGTGTTATCTGCCCCATTGCTTTTTTATTGTATTGGTGTTATTGTATGGGATTTTATTGGTGTTATCAGCCTCATTTTATTTTAAGCTGGAGTAGGAGGAGACAGAAATTGCATTTGCCTGTACTATAGTACGTAAATAGACAATCTCGAAAAAAGGCTTATTTCCATTGTAATGTGGACAGAGCTTATGTGGGATACACTTACTTAGACCACAGCAGTGAATGGCTTGCTTTCAGAAGAAACCCAGATATTTAGAGTTTCTACTGACAACTATTAAATGATGTTTTCACTGCTTAAGCGCAGAAAATCTTATCTGCTCCATTACCTTAATAACTGTACGTATTACAGCAATTAACAGGCTTAAGAGTATCCTTCAGACATAAGGCATATTTATTTTTCTTTTATAGCTGAGAACCTGAGGCAATAGAAACAAAGTGGCTCAAAGTCACTAAAAGGGCAATGAGGCCCTGCATGCTTTACCACAGCTTCATGACTTAATCTGGAAGCTCTGTGAAGTCCTGCCTTGGATCACACCAAGTCTGGGTAGAAATCTCCAGGTTTAGTGAATCCCACTGAGCATCACCCCTAGGAACATGCATGTCAGAGTGGCTGTAACTTACCAATGCATCCAAGAAAATAGGTCAGCGTAGTCTTTATCTCCACACTAGAGCATCTCTGTGCCCTCCTTGACGTCTCCATGAAACAGAGAAGCAGAGTTCATGTATGCTATTGCCATCAGGATACTCAGCTCTGCTCAGCTGCCAGCTGTTGAGCACAGGCCATTCACAGCAGTCATAAGAAGCCACTGCTGGCTACATGCATGCTTATGGCACCCCATTTTCTCCCTCCAGCTGCTGTTACCACCCAGGCTTCTGCTACCACAAAGCTATCCAGAGTCTTGCCCATCAACCCTTGCTCTGCCAAGCAGTGGTACAGGGCAGATCCTGCTGTTGGGAACAAGATGCACGGCTGCCAGCAGTTACTGCACAAGAGCAGACATGTCTGCAGGTGGAGGAAAGCCTGGGACCAGTGGTTTTGTCAAGGACATCAAGAGATGCAAACCTCATTATCCCCAGAAGGCCTTCTCTTGGACACCCTTTCACTCCCCTTTGCTTGGCAGAATTGCTTTGATGGAGGGGTGGGATAGCTCAGGAGCATGCAATCACTCTGCTTTGACTTATAGAATCATAGAATAGTTTGTTTTGGAAGGGACCTTCAAAGGTCATCTAGTTTGATCTCCCTGCAATGAGCGGGGACATCTTCAACTAGATCAGCTTGCTCAGAACCACATCCAGACTGGCTTTGAATGTCTCCAGATGGTGCATCCACCACCCCTCTGGGCAACCTGTGCCAGTGTTTTTTCACCTTCATTGTAAACAAAAGGCTTGTCAAGGGGGTCTGCCTGCCAGGTTTCCAGTAAAGGCAAAGAGGTGATGGCATGGCACTGGGCTTCCTTGAAAAAAACACATCTGCACTTGAAGATCAAAACCAGGTGTGTATCCTATCTCACAGGCACAACTCCCCTTGCCCCTGTTTCTGTGCTGTGCACCAGTCCCTTTTCTTGTCAGCACTCCCTGAAGTGATGTGTTGCAGTGTGCAATTTGTAGCATGATTTGGAGGATTTATCTGTATGGATAAATGCCAGCTCTGTAAGTAGCACTGTCTGCACACTCCCCAGACCACTTTGCCACACGGCATTTGATGTTTGCTTTCATTTAGTTCTTCACCCTTCTGGAGAAGTTAGGGGATGCATCCCTTTTTCTCAGTCAGCTGGATTCAGAGGACATGGGCATTCATCAGTGTTGGACCCAGAGCTGTGTCTGGGAAAAGCCCTTCCCAGCTTTTTGTGAATAATCTCTGATGGGAGGTCTCCCATCAGCTTGGCTGTATGGTGGTCGAGGAGCCCCAGCGATGGGAACTCTAGACATCTAGCAAGGATGGCAACACTGGGTGATGATAGCAGCTGCAGGAAGGCAGGACCATGGGGAACTTACAGTGCTGTTACAGTGTCCTTTTTTCCCATGAATTTCCCTGTAGCAACTACGCTGCCTTTTTCTTTCTAGGTCATGTGCCTGGATCTCCCAGGCACAGAGCTGTCATTTTGATCTGGAGGCTGATATGGAGGATACAATGACACACAGCTATCTGAGAGACTTGTGTTTCCTTGGGCAAAACACCAACAGTTCCAACACATGTTCATTGGGAGGCGTCCAGCACTGGATAAGCAGCTTTTTTAACATGGCTTCTCTTCCACTACCATCTCTGTCCCAGACGTTTAGACTTAGCTTCCCACTAGGTATCAGCTCCAAAGCTTGCTGGAGTGGGGAACTGGAGGCACTGTGTATGGCTGTGGAAGTGCTGGGGCTGGCTGTGGCACCTTTTCTCTGCCAATGGCCTCTGCAAGCAAATAAATTAAACATGGACTGCCCTGGAGACCAATGACTTACTTTGCCTCCTGCTGGGGACAAAGCATGCTTTACATTGCAATGAGTGATGCGTTTCCTGACTCAGCATCCAGGCAGGAACCTTCTGTCTAAAATTAGCCTTCCTTATATGTGTATATATATGTGTACATATGCACATAGGCATGCACATGCACATATCCTCGGGACTGGGTGCCAGTCTACCAGACCTTTATGAGATGCCAGGTATGGGCACAAACAGGTACTGCCACTGCCCAAGAAGGGCCATGGAATGAGTGGCTGACAGCTTGGAGAACTGGTCTCTGACTTACAATCCCTCTCCCCTTTGCACTCCCCCTTTTTGACTTGTTTCCTGTTCTTCTATAAGAGGCTGGAAACAAACCACAGAGGCTGTGGGACAGGAGAAGGAAAGCTGCTTGCAGTGCACATATGCCTCACATGCTATGGATGTGCCCTAAGGGCCTGCAGCATCGAGGGAGCAAGGGCGTTAGAGCCCAGGGTGAACCTGGGGAGCAAGCTCAGAAACGAGCATAGATGGGACCAGCAGGTCTGTAGCAGTCTCTCCGCTTTAAGCCTTTCCATGAGATCTTATTTTGCTCAAAACTAGTGTATTAGTGTGGTTTGCCTCTGCACGTGACTGATGACTGATGTTTTATTAAAAATGGGGTGAAAGAGCTATATTGTTTGCCCCAGCTTTGAAGGAGTCTAAGCTAGAAGTTTGGCCTGGATGGCAGCCTGATAAGTGTGTGAAGGTCTTCCTTAGTCTACTCAGAAACATACTCTGGCAAGGAAAATTTAGGCCAGCTGGAGAAGCATATTTCAGACAGAAATCTGTACTGGACGTGGAAGGTGCAGTTTAGCCTAGAGGCTCAATTCACAGGCTTGATTTAGCTCTGGATTTCTTATGTTAGCTGCGTGCTGTTTTATTAAGAAGTTGCTGTAGGAATCTTTATTAATTGTTTCCGTTTCTGTGGCTGAAACATACCAGAGAAAAATATTTGTAATATTTCTTCTCTCCCCTGTTCTTTCTCTTCTTGTACTGGAAGCAGCACTCCAGCTTCAGTACACAAACCTGATGTATGAGGGTTTGCCTCAGCTTGATTACTAAGGCCAAACAGGTGACAGGATGCATCCAGATTTCCCTGCTTGGTTCTTTGCTGCCCCTGACTATTCTTGGAGGTAGTTCCCTGTTTCCGCATTTTCTAGAATAACTGCATTTTAAGAACTCTCCTTTGAAGTGTTCTCCTCTGAGTCTCTGTAGCTTTGTATCACTTCTTCGGGAGTTTCTGTATGATCCTGAACATCACCCTCCAGAATGACCTGAACTGCCTGTGTTGAAGATGGAATCTTTTTTCTTAAAGTAAGACGTAGTCATGCCTCCTGGCAATCTCAGACAAACTCGTTATCTTCCAAACAGTTTGTGTCAAATTAGCTTGAAATAAATCTGGGAAGGAGGGAAAAGGCATGAAAAAACAAACTGATTGATGTGAAGAACAAATCCATTTTTACTTCATTTCCCTGCCCCCCACTGTAAGCTTTTTACCTTTTTTCTTTTCCTAGCTCATGATTTTTCTAAATAATATTGCTATCTTCACCCATCAGGCAGATCTTTGCTGGTTTCCAAAGTATGTGCTCACGTGTACTGTTTCATTCCTGTTAGAATCTCACTGTCTATGGGTATAACATTTTCCTTTTCCGCTTCCAGTGATCATCTAACCTTTCTACTTGTGATTGGGCAATGGCAAGTTGACAATCCAAGTTAACAACTTACCTTCCTAAACTTATCTTTCTTATCTAGTACCTAAGAACTACCAAATGCCAGAGGGAACATCTGTCACTAGGTTAGAAAGGGCGGGATAATAGGAGTCGTAATTACAGATCTAATTTTGCATATAGCTAATAAAAGAAAGTTAGATGTGGTAAAAACAGATTCACCAAGGAAGTCAAACTGGCCTTGTAGCCTGTCTTCCTTTTGGGAAGTCATATACTGTCAGAACATGCTTTATAGGATATGTCCTGCACTGGTATTTTCCCTTACTGAAAGAGTGAAGAAGAGTCATGATTAAGGGCGTACAGAACTTGTGCCAGCAAATAATTAGCTGACAGGAGTTGTGAATAGTCGTAAAACAGGCCATACAGCTGGGACTCTAGACACAGAATATAGATAGAACTAGAACTGGACTCTGTGAACAGGGCTAGGTCCAGTCTCAGTTAATAAACATGCAGAGATTGAAGACTTCTTGCACAGAGTTTCCAGAGAGACAAGAGAACTGTGAGCAGAATTGCACTGAGAAATCAGACATGCATAGAGAGACATAGAAACACTGTCTGTTTGTGGTCTTAGCTATAAAATAATAAATTGCGATAATTTCAGTAAAATGATAACTGAAACGTGGGGAAAAAATCAAGGTACAGATATTAATTCTGCAGGTAGTATGGCAGATATAGATGTAGACATTATTAATGAATAATGAAATTATTAATTGAAGCAAGTGTTACTGCTTAAAAATTAGCTGGTGCTGTACTAAGTACACAGTATTATCTCAAATTGGAGGAAAAGATAATTTTTACAGAGCTCTGAGATATATGAAAAAATCTTATTTAATCAAAATCAATTTTTGAAAATCCCATTGACTAAAAAAAGGCCAAGATTTTACCCTTACCATTCACTTTTGGACAGCAGCATAAATAATAGAAGAAAAAGTAAAATTATTTAGGGGCTTAGATGTGATTTAAGAGGGAAGTTGAAGCTATAAATATTAATAGTTACTTTAGAGATAACAAAAGGGAATTCTTTGTATACTTAAAAGTTGTAAAACTCAAGTTTAAATCAAATGATAATCATCACAAGAAAGCTTACCATGAAGTAACAGGGTGAAATTAAGGTAGCAAGGGTTTTGCCTGAGTATTGGTAAAATTTTCAAACCAGGAATTGAGCAGT
Organism: Psittacula echo; assembly: GCF_963264785.1. Lineage (NCBI taxonomy): Eukaryota > Metazoa > Chordata > Aves > Psittaciformes > Psittacidae > Psittacula > Psittacula echo. Next base: position 25,109,635 of record NC_137742.1, on the reverse strand, counting down.
GCCATGAAGTAAGCTCGTTCTTAGAATTTGCTGTGGAATGTAGCCTAACATGACAGCAGTGATGAGGGGTGATGGTGTGGGAAAGACATGGGCTACATGGCAGCTGAGGGTGGAAGGGGCTGCACAGGTCATCTCGTTTAGCCACTTGCTTCAAGGAGGTCTGATTTCAAAGCCAGCTCACTTTGCTTAGGAATTTGTTCAATCACATCTTGGCAGTACCCAAGGATGGAGATTGCACAATATTTCTGGGCAACCTGTCCTGTCCTTAATCCACTTGCATGACAAGATTTTTGTCCTTTATATCCAAATGGAATTTCCCGTGTTGCAGCTTGTGACTGTGCCCTCTTGTCCCTCTTCTGTGTGCTTGATTAGATACATATCCTTTGTCTCGAATTATCCACAAGATCCACTTTTTTAGATTCCCATGCCCTCAGACAGAAAGGAAATTTCCTACATAGGATGCTAGAATTTTCACGCAGAAGTAAGTGGAAAGCAGTTTGCTAGAAAGCTGTTGCCAAGGAGAGCGAGCAGCTGAAAGCAGTGTAATCATGAGATGCTTCCTGCCAGTTCTCAAAATACATTTAGAGCATGTCCTTCTTTGGGACATAGGTTTGCAGGTCACAAGCAGAAACTCTTTAAAAAATAACTGCAAGAATACTTCACGGTTCTGAAATAGGCATCAGGGAGCCTGTGGGAATTACCATGGCCACAAGAGCTCCTCATGTTTGCACTGGTGAAATAGGAGACTGCCACTGCAAACCAGGCAAGGAGCATCTGCAGTGTGGGATTGGAGTGGTCAAACTGCCCAGGCAACTGAGGTTGTGAATGTTTTCATTATTTAATGAAAATAAGGCCATCAAATACCTAACATTTCAGAAGTCTTGTTGAGCCAATGTCAGGTTATGCATGTTAGTATGCTGTCAGTGGTATTTTTTCTCTTGCTGTTGTCTCTCCCAACATTCCTTTAAACTGGAATTACACTTATTTGTGTGCAAAGGAGGTCTGGTTTCAGAATCCACAATCACTCTCCTTTTCTACACACCAACCAACAAGTGTTAGCTCTGTAGGAGGGAGGCAGAAGCTTTGCATTAAATAGGAGACAATTTCTATAAATGTCCTAAGATACTCACCTACTTCAATGCTGCTACAGATTTAGGTACTTAATGGGGATACAAGTTGGCTGAAACTCCCTTATTCTGATAAACTGCCCTAAATGAACAGATTTTTGCCATAATGCTTGTTAGATTTGTCATGGCATGCATTTATTCTTTTATATATAGCTACATAAGATGTGCCATGCATATTTTTTGAAGTGCACGGATAATACTTTGCATATGCAATCTGAATGCTAAATCCTCCATTCAGATACAAGTCCAGAAGATTTCTACTGCTTTAAATTAAGAACAAAACCACAAAATTTGCTATCTTTATGACCTTCTTCTTCACTCTACTCTGAAAGATGCAGGCACATTTGCCAAAGGTATTGCAGGTCATGAAACTGTAAATGTTGAATGTTGCCTTCTCTATGTATATTCAAAACTGAAAACAGTCTGACAGGGAGATGTGACTAATTTCTCTACTGCATCTATTTCTCTTTTTCAGTATTCACATTAGGAATTCATCTTTAGTGTTAAACAATATTGCTGGATGACAAAAAAAATAAAAACTGAAACTGAGCTTTTAGAACTGGAAGATATTAATCAGCTGGGTAGAAATTTTTCTTTTTATTTTTCATATAATTCCATAAAACTGATGTTTGTTAACAGAGGTAAACTGCTACCTGACTGTCAAAACAGAGCCGTCATATTTTTGTAGGTTTAGTGAAGAGCATGAGGTCGCTTCTGAGGCTTTGATAGTTCCACTCTAGTTAAAAAAAAAAAAAAAAAAATCTCCTTAAATACAGGCAAATTAAAATTTAAGAGCATTATGAAGTTTCAGAATATGAAAGCTATTCATAACTTACTGCTAGGCATAACTAACTGCTCTTCAGACATCAGTGGAGTGGAAATACTTGTCTTCTGTCTTAACTTGCTGTTGTTTACTTAACAAAAATGTTGCCGCTAAAACTTTCCCGTCACATCCACATGCATGAATGGAACGGAATTCTGGGGTCTTAAGGCTGCACTTTCAAATCAAATCCCATCTTTGCTTTGCCTTGTTCTTCGCATTGTAATTTTTGTGCAACATTGAGTGGTAACGGCTTTCCAAGTTTACAGAGGAGTGTTATCTTTTGATTCTCATTGAGGCATAGACGAGGCTTAGCTATCTCTCTTCTGATGTCAAAAGACTGCCAAAACATTATGCCAGGCAGGAAAAAAGTCACAGTTTTGTCAGATACCAGATAAACATCCATAAGCCATAGATAAAACCACATTATTGGCATGGTGCATGTTGTAGTGCCTACACCTCTCTAATTAGGAAAGGAAGTCTGATAACTATTTGAGAGCAGTCATTGCTATAAAGTGGAAAGAGTCTGAATGTGGAATTTGAATAAAAGCCATGAAGCTGGAGTAAAAACTCTAGGAAAAAGGACAGCCCAGCAGCCTCTGCAGCAGGATACCTCAGGACAGCCTGGAGAGTGGAGTTCAGCCTGTGGGGAGCAGTTTTACAGTTACAGGACAGCTGCTGTGAATGATACTGACTGCAGCAATGCTGTGCTGTTTGTAGCAGCTGGAGAGCTGGTCCGTGCTGTGACTGCAATTCTATTTAACTCTATATTATCTCTTCTTAAGAAAAGGAGAAATCTATTGCTTTGGGTAATCCTCCAGAGGTGTATCCCCATTCATTCCCATTCTGTTGTTCCGTTGATGAATGCAAAAAAATAAAAAAGCAAAAGCACTCTCCTTTCCTTGTAGCTGTAAGAAGGAAGGACAACATCTGTACCTTTGCAAGCTGTGGAAATCATGCAGCTTCCTAGCATTCAGTTCATGCACTAGAGTGCTTCAAGAAACTAGTGCTTTCATGAGATCCCACAGTGAAGAAGTGATACTAAAATGTACCATGTGAGTGTTTCTTGTTTTCTTTTAAGCAAGATAATACGACTGATAGCAAGTGGGTCACAGTCTGCAGTTCGCTGCTGCTTAATGTCTCGAGTTGAGCACAGTCTTAGGCACTCTGTATCTTTCTAAATTACCTTCTAAGAAAAGACATGACTTAAGGCTTTGGAACAGACTGTTTCTCATCTTCTTCTAGGATAAAGTATTAGCCAAATGATTATTCAAGTTTTAGATTAAACACTTCTTAACACCCAATGCAGTCAGCATTTTACAGTAAAAATCAGATATGAGGGAAAGAAGTCCACTCTGCTATCCTGACTGGAGTAAGTCAGGGGACATCCCAAAGTATATCAGTAAAGCTGCAGCAAGGAATAATCCTTTGGGTTTGGCTTTTGCTTACTGTTTCAACATCAACAATCGCAGTGAGTCTTTGCAACCTCTTCTCTTTCCCCCGCTTGCCTTCTCCAGGCTCCTTGCTTCCCGAGCTCCTCCTCACCAGCAATGAGGATCAGAAAAGAAACTGAACCCTAACCTTTCATCTAAAAAGGTAATAAACAAACACACTGAGCAACAAGGACGAAGAAGCTGCTTTTGTCTTTCTTCGTGGGAGGACAGCCTTGAATCTGTGAGCCATGGCAAATGAATGTAAGCAGTTGTAGGAATCAAAAGCTCATTGCTGATTAATAGCTAAAGGTCAAAGGCTATTTGTGTACCCCCCTAAAAGCTAGACTTTTCAGCATGGTTAAATATATATATATGAATAAACAAGCAAAATAACTCTGCATCCTTGATCTTTGGGGAGAGCCCAGATTAAGCGAATGGCGCAGTGACATACAGTCTGCTGTATGTTATGGCAGCAGCCCTTGCTGAGAAGTTGAATGGATCGAAATTACATGAAATGATGAAGAGGTGGAGGATTAAACAGTAATCCTAGATTTGAATCTGAGTGCAAGTTGAATCCGTTCAAATCCAGTCAAACTGCAAAAGCAGCTGCCCAAGGTTAGCTGTCTGACACAAAGCTTTTAGTGTAATTAAAATGATCACTGTATTTGCTCTCTCTCTGAAGTGAATATATAGATGATTCTCAATTGCATTGTACTCTTCTGGTTTGCAGGCAAAATAACCAGAACGCAGCCTACAAAAAGCTAAGCCCTTGCTTACACAGGGTGCTTTGGCCTCTTTCAGACTTGCTGATCACAGCACTCCCTGTCTCACTTCTCACAGTCCCTGGTCTTGCATATGGGGAAAGGCTGGCTTGAACACCCCATTTCTGGGAGTTTTCATGAGGCTAGCAATGGCTTAGCTAAATAGCACCAGTGTGCAAGGTGGTGTCCCAGTCACTCTATCACTGTCTTGGCTAGATATGTCGGGAACCTGTTTCTAGGCATCCACTGAAGCAGAAACATTAAATCCCTGTCTTCTCTACATCTCATAAGGATAAGTCCTGAAGACATGGACACTATTTAGTGCATGTGATCCATTTCATCTGTTAGAGCAGCAGGCCCAAGCTCAGGCAGGAGTTTTCTCCTGGGCTGGGAGCACATTGTGTAATGCAGAGGAAAGAAGCTGCAGGGGTCAGTCAGGGCTTGTTTTGGAGCAGGTTCATAAATAGATGGCAAAAAAGAAGAAGAAGCTTAATGAAAATCTCTGAAGTGAAGATTAGAGTAAGCCAGTTCTTGCTGCCTTTCCAGAAATGTCCTCCTCTATTTCTTGCTTTTACAGGTCTAGCAGTGGAGCTGCACGTGCACCTCCCTAGCACCATGCCCTGAAAAGCACCATCTCAACAGCAGGTGTAAAACCCATTAATATCTCCGTATTTTGACCACATACAAAAGTGTTCTTGCCTGGCAGTGTCTCTAGTGGGGCTGAGGTACCCTGCTTTGGACAGAATTCATAGAGGCTGGTGTGATTCAAAGGCATTTTGCCACCAGCAGTCTTCCTGGATCAGCGGGGTTCATGGAAATTTTCCAGTGAACTCTCTTGTTCTCTTTTCTGGTGTCCTTGAAAGCCCCTGAAGAGAAGGCAGGATGTACTGGCAATGTGTTTCTCTTTGTCTGTGCTTGCCACGGGTTCTTTGCTTGCTCTATTCATCTCTGCATGTTTTAACACCTTTTTTTACTCTTGCTTTTGGAAAGCCATCAGGACTTTCTGTGCCATCTTGAGCTCTCTTTTTAGCCAAGCAGCATGTGTAGTCTTGACTTTGCTTTCTTGCAAAGCTTTTCTGCTTAATCTCTTTGGGGTTTTCTTTCTCTCTTTTTCTATGCCCCCTTGCTTTTTTTCTTTTTCTGCCTTCATTTTCAAATGTCTTACAGAAGAGAAGTTGCTAACATTGGGAAAACGCAAACAAACTCTTCACATCTATCTGTGTTTTCTGGAACAGTGCTCAGGTGTTGCCATTTCTTTTTCAGACGCTGCCTGGCTGGGCTCTGTTCATAACATGAGGTTGGCCTATACCCTGTTTTGCTTCCAAGTTCTGATTTCCACACTTCTTCTAGAATGTGTGTTTTTTGCGTTGCTCAACCTGCATGAGAATTTTCCTTTGTAAAAACAAAACTATGTTGTGCATAAGTTGATTTTTAAGTATGGTCAGTATGTATGATGGTGTAACGTCTGTGTGTTTGCTGTTACTGTCTGTGTGTCTTCTGAACTTTGTGGTCCCTTTTGCAGGCAAAATTGCAGGCTCACAGGGAGATGCTCTCCAGCACTTCTTCAAGGAACCTCATTTGGATTATTCACAGTCAAAGAACTGCAGAGGAACTAGCCAGTGTCTCCTGCAATGCTTATGTACCCACCCAAGCCCAGATGTTCTACCTGTTGCCTTCTGCTTTTGCACAAATGCAATTCCCTCGATGGTATCTCTGTCAGTTTGGTTTTACTGGTAAATGAATCAGCTTTTATCTCTCACTGTTGTGTAGCATGACTGCTGCTACTTCTTTCAACTGCTTATTTCAATGCAACGTGCTTTGTAAATAACCCTTTTGGATTTCTAAAGATTTTTTTACCTCCATACTCTGCCTGTTTTAACTTTTCAAATGCGCAAAGAAGCCACATCTCTCAATTAAACTCATGTGACTTTGAAGATGCCCAACTTAAAAACAAATCAGCACAATCATTTTTGAGAAGATTTTCAACTAGCACTTAAACATATACTTTCACCAAAAGATGAGGTCTAATTTTAGTCAAAGATTTTGGCATATGTATAGATCCAACAGATTTCTGAAACTAGTTATGTATATTTTTCATAGTGCATTGTCTGCTGAATCCTGAAGAATATAAAAAGCTGGAGATGAAAGCTGTTACATAGCATTGCCATTTCCTCTTTCTGCAGCTCTACTGTTATTTTGCATTTTTACTCCCTTTTTTCAAATTTAAATCTTCTTACTCGTAATACAGTATATGCTTTTACTATAGATGAGGTGACATGAGTTGAGATGAAATGATAGAATCATAGGAGCATAGAATATCACAACTTGAAAGTGACCAATAAGGATCAGCATGTCCAGATCTCTGCTTCTTGCAGGACTACCTAAAACTAATCCATACAACTAAGAGCATTGTCCAGATGCTCCCTGAACTCTATCCATCAGGCTTAGTGCTGTGACCACTTCCCTGGGAGCATGTTCCAGTGACCAACCAGCCACTCAGTCAAGAGCCTTTTTCTAATGTCTAACCTCAACTTCCCTTGAAACAGTTTTAATTCTATTGCCTTGTGCCGTATCATTGGTCACCAGGGAAAGGAGATCAGCAACCCCACTTCCTAAAACTCTTTGAGCCCAACCCGTCAGCCCATTGCTCTCCCAGTGTTATTCTGGACTTGTCAAGCTGTGCTGGACATTCTGTCCAGAAAGGTGCTGTGAGAGACAGTATCAAAAGCTTTGCTAAAATCCAAAACACTTCATCTGTGTCTTTCCTTGGTCAATTAGAGTGGTGACTTTGTCATAAAAGGAAATTAAGCTGATGAAACAGGACTTTCCCCTTGTGAACCTGTGATGGCTGTGACCAATGGCTGCATTGTCTCTCAAGAGTTTTTTTAAAACTCATAGAATAGCACTATCATTTTACCAGGCACTAAAGTGAGACTGACAGGCCTGTAATTACCAAAGATGATCAGTGGTAGCCCTGGAACTCCAGTCCTGTTTTATCTGACTACTTCACAATCCAGCATGTGTTTATGCTACTAAAAGAACTATCCCTGTGGGATAAAGAAGTGTTTTTGTTTCCAGTAAATGGGGAACTAAAGCACAGAAAGCAGAATGATGACAGTAATCAAAAGCTGGAATTCCATGCAAGAAAACCCCCTAACAGCCAAGAAAATTTCTTTTCAAAAGAAATCCAGATTTATTTTTTTTTTTTGTCAGAGATATTTGATAAACAGTAATTTTGACAATTGCATCTGATTTTTTGCCAGGAATCCAATGTTCCTTACTGCCAGGGTTCCCATACCTCCTGCCAAGGATCCCATAGCCCAGGCTCAGAGTTGTGCTTACAGAGCCAGGGTTTCATCCCCTTCTATGTCTCCAGATTTTTGACTTGGATCTGAGCTCCCGGACATCCCACAAGGAGATGTTGCTGATGTTTTTCAAATATTCATTATTCTTACAGGTCAGTGCAAACCAAAAATAATCAGAAAGTCCGATATAGATTTCCAGATTATACTCAAAGAATAAATTACCCATTATAAAATTAAATGTACATTTAGACCAGATTCAATATCTGGAAAAATATTTCTCAGAAATATTACTAGAATTAACAGTTGAATAATTCTAATGCGACACAAAGTACTTTTTTCCTATATTCAACATCACAGTTCTGTTACCAAAACAAACTTCATTACTTTGGTGGTATCTCTTCCTGAAAAGAGAACATATATTGAAAGTTTTTCTTTTTTAACTGTAAAAGTCATCTAAACAACCAGTGAGATGAACTGGTGAAAAAGTCACCAAAAAGGAATACGATTAATCAGTGTCATGTATCTTGTTTGCCTAATATGACAAGTGCAATATACAAACCCACCCTATCTCTTTTCCTTAAGCAAATTCTTTAAACACAGAAGGAAGAACAGGACATCTTTAAGTAGGGTTTCCATTACATTTCATTATCTGTGTAAAAATTACAAGTGTGTCCTTATGTTTCCTGACAAAGATAATCACCTGCAAATGTGTGAAGTTTCTTCTCCCTAGCTCACTCAGGGAAATGTGTTTTCAGGGAAACACATAGGACTAGATTTTCTCTATCTCACCATAAACTCATCTAGAAGTGGAGATAAGTTTAAAAAGAATGATAGACAAAACAGTATTCAAGGTTTTGAATAACTGATTTTCTGGTTTGTGGCAGTTATTCCAACAGCTGGGAAAAAATCAGCCTCGTTCAAAAACAAATATAATTTTAAAACTTCTTCAACAAGCTGAAAGATTTCAGAAAATATTTCATTGTACTTTAAAATCACAAGAGCTAATGTGGTAATATTTCATACAAAATTGCATTTCAGTTGTGAATATTTCTCAGAATTAAACAAAACACTAGGTGGAACTTGCCAGTACAATATCAGTGAACAGAAAAATAAATCTCTTCTGCAGGCAAAACAAATATAAACACCCTTTTTTGTTTCTCTTTCCATGCCCAATTCCTTCTTACTTGGATTCTGATATAAAGAAGTTATCTTCTTTGAAATGAATTTTAAATGTTGGAAATACTGTAAATTTTCTACCAGAAAAGTCTTGCTCGCAGTATCTCACCCAGTTCTCTTCAGGCTATTGATGGAATATTATTGCCAAGTGCTTTTATAAATCTGTTCAGGCATGTCAGACTGGAAGCTGTTATGGGCAGAGCACATCTGAATAGGCACTTATTCATGAGTCTTGTTAGAAGCAGAGGTTTGAAAATTTGGCCACGGAGATACTTGTTACTTGGAAATCAGGAGACAACCAGTGAGTACACAAATCTATTGATATGAGCTGTCATGCCATTCGAGCCAGATGGCCTACATATGAAGATTTATAGTTTTTCACACATCTCCAGTGTTCTTAGCACTGTGTAATAAACAGAAAAAGAAGACATGGTCCTGCCCCTGTTTTTCCTGGAAGTCTGTATTTGAAACAGCATGTCATATTCAGGGATGTCCACTTGACTACACTGCCTGTCACCTGAGAATGCTAGTAAATCTTTTATTCTACTCTTACTTCTAAATTAATTACAGGAACATAACTTCCAAGGGTACACTTTATTTTTGGACTGAAGTTCCATTTAAAGCCCTTCTTTTCTAAATTTGATCTTCCCCTGAATCCTGATTGAGAGTGCAACGTGCTCAAAAATGCTGTGGCATGGTAGCTTTATGTTGTGAACTTCAGGCTAACGGATGCTGCTATAGCAATGCTATCTTTGAAAGTGAATATTCTCCTGCTACTTATCTTCTTACTGAGCCATCTGGCAGATTTAGGATGCTAACCAAGGGAGCTGTACTGTGCCATGTATTAATATGGATCTCATGAATCTCGCAACAGGTCAGATTTAAAAAAAGCCATGACTTTTGCAGCAGTCTTCCACTAAAAATGCAATGTCTGGCTAATTAACAGATCCCCCTCCCCCCTCCCCCCCCAAAATGTGCTAAAGGAGTACAGGGGTAATGTCTTATTAGAATAAAATAGAGGGACTGGAATGATAAGGCCTTGTGGCTATTTAAGGGTGTTGCAATATGACTTGATTAAAAGTGTTACTGCCTTTCAAGTCAAAGGCCCTCAATGCAAAAGCACCCATGCTGAAATTCTGTGCAACAAGTTAAAGCTGCCAAAGGGCAATCAGACTTCCTAGATGGTAAAGATACTGTGTACTTGCAATCACTCCTTTTGTATTATCTGTGCTTTCCAGTCTTTCTTTGATTTCTCTGGCCCAGGGCAGCAGCAGCAAATGGAGCTGAGCCTCTGTGTTTAACTGCTGGGCTGTAAGCTAGTAGCAACCTCAGAGTGCAGGGAAGGAAGTGGAAGTGTAGTGGAAGTATCCATTCTTGAATAGACATGACTAAGTGCAGCTGCTCCTTCATGAGAGGCACAGTGAAGTCACAGTTGACATTTTTCTGAGAGGTGAAGTTGCCTCTGTGCTCTTTCAAGAAGCCAAGACTGCAGTAAATTCCCAAGTGACCGCAGGGGAATATTCTGAGAAGTCTTGATTCCTGTTTCTGTATAGAAACTGGCCCAAAAGCCCCTGTATTTACTGATAAGAGGCAAAAAAGATGAGAAGACTGGTTTCTGCCCACCCATCCCCTCTTCGTGGTCTGGAAAACATTAAACATGAACACTCAAAAGCATCCACACCTAGAAAGAGAAGGGCTCAAAGCCAAATTAGGATTGTGCTCCATCTCTTTGCAATCCCCCTCTCCCCAAAAGCCAGGATAGACAGTGGCACTGGTATTTTGATGTAGCACTGGTGTTTTGCAATGAGGCTCGCATTTCCCCTGCCCTGGCACAGGGGGGGCAGCAAGGCAATGGCACTGCCATCACCCCTGGCCCCTCAGCTGGGTGAGGGAAGGAAATTCCATTCCAACTCCTGCACATGATGGGCTGAGACCTGACTGCTCATAACTTGTGTCAGTCAGAGGACTATGGAACAAGAAATTGTGCCAACAAAACTTTCAGTATCAGCTGCCTCAGCAGACTTTGGTAGTCGACCATGAGAATGGGAATGACTCATTCTTTTAATCTGTTTCACATTTGCAACTTTTGTCAATTGAATAACATACTTGCCTTCTTATCCTCCTCCCTCCAGCAAAGTGGCAAAACGAGACATTTTCATAGTGTTCAGAGTATAAGTGAGGCCTTTTTGCCCCGTTTCAAAGTTTTTCTTTCCCTGTTCTCCTTCCTCACAGTTTGTTCCTTTGCTTTTAAGTCTCTAACTGTAGCTCATGTTTCGCATTATATGTCTATACATATACATGCACATGCATATACATATACATACGGATTTAAATGGTTTCATGTATTTTGTGCATGGCCACTGCTGTTGTTGGGCCATACCTCTTCCTCTCAGGAGAGCAGCAATGCTCTGTTGATCCCAGAAGTGGCTCAAGCATCACAGTACCTTTATGTCAGCTTCTTCCTTTTTAGTGGATGATGACGGTGAGCATGAGTTCTTCCTTGGCTCTCACACTGCCTTTAGGAAAGCATCCAAGATATCATGGTGGGAGTGTGGAAATGAATGTGAATGTCAGTATATTAAGGAACTCCATGCTAAAGTGAACTGGTGAGATATTTTTTTCTCCAAAATCATGTGAGTGCTGAGGATGACTTTTGCTTTCTTATGTGAAAACCCCAATTTTCTTGTGTAAGTGCATGAGTCAAAGTTTTTCTGGAGGTGCTCTGAATGCAAGACTCACTTACAGAAACCTGAGAGAGTGGTAACACCCTTGGAGGGTGAAGAAGCCAAGCAGAAGTCAGATTTCCCAGCAGGGAGCACACGCTGTATAAAATCCTTCAGTACAATAAAACCAGGTAATGGAAATACTACATTGGGCTGTCTCTTTTTGATGTTGAGCAATTGCCTAGTGAACAGTGTCATAAACTAGCTTTCTAATGCAGCGTTTTACGCCTTCTGCATGGCTCATTTCTCATTAGTTCTCAACCTAAACTCTTCAGTTTGCAGAGGATTTAGTACCTGGCAGAAAATATTGAGAGAGGCTTGACAGCCATGAAGTCCTGAGGGTTGAGTTTGGCAGTTCTGTAACCTTGTCTGTGAGTCTCCGTATGCAGGCAGGCAGTGTGGACAGGAAGTGTTTCTGCCTCTTTGCAAAGGGACTGCACAGGCTCCCTGTTGTGCCTGAACTCTCCTGCTTCCTCTGGTCTGAGTGCCCCTCCACTTCTGCAGCTAACCTGACCATTTCTACTGCCTGGGAACATGGAAGGCTCCTTCCATGTCACCATGAGGCCACATCCTTCCCTGCATGGTGGCCTTGGCTGCTTTTAGTAAATGGAGGTTATTAGCATCTAATAGATCAGTAGCTCCTAAAGGGTTACAAATGATGGTTCCTGCCCTGCAGAACAATCTGCAGGTACATGCTAGAGCAAGGTAGGTAAGGATGGAAATGAGGTGAGAGCAAGGAGAAAGAGCTAACATACAAACCAAAGGCAATGTAGCTGTCTTTGGGTAGCCAAGCACACAGCTCAACGTGTAGTTTTTTTGACTACATCTGTGAATGGTGGAAGAAATATTAAACTGCAGTACTATTCACTGATAATCCTGCTCCTGCTCTTTCATTAAATGCCACAGGATTTGGTTTTGCAATGGGCAAACGAGACAACCAAAAGGAAATAACCTTGCAGAGGCTGATTTGCTTACCAGAGAAATTGGCTTGCTCTGCCTTTAAATGAGCTTGTGATTTGTTGTGTTTATCTAGCAGATAGTAAGTTGAAGCAACTTAAAGAAGTTGACTGAGAAAATCCCCAGCATATTGTACTTCCCTACAAGTGGAAAAGACATGTGCAAACATGAATGGACACCACTTCAGGCTTTCTTCCTGATCTTGTACATTCCTGCACAGAGTATCTCTGCTTTACATGTAGTTGAGCTGAATAAATGGCCTGTCTTGAATTACATTTTGGATAAACTGGGTGTGTAATGTACCCAGCCAGCTTCGCTGGTCATGACTGTCACTTGCATAACTGAGCAGCATGTTTCTTAGGCATTGTGAGGTTCAGAGACAACTTACAAGGACAATCTGTTCTTATAAACAAATAAGAAACGTTGTGGAGGGAGATGGCAGGGGAAGGGAAATCAATGCTTCATAGGCATATTGTCTACATTGTTTTAGCATTGCAGTTTTGAGGGCAAAATAAGTGAAATCATTCAGGTTTTCATTGTCTCTGCATCTCTTCAAAACATTCTGTGATAGTAATGAAGGGCAGAAATTATTCTACTATTCTATTATTCTACTATTCTGTTATCCTTCAATTACTTTCTGCTCTGTCACTCAGTCGCTACCAATCTTTTAGCAAAAATGTCTCTGCTTCATAGCGGCAATGAGTAATATCCTCTTTCTTTGCATGCACTAGACCAGAGTGCTGGTCTTCCACCTCTGCAATAACATCATTTGGCTTCAGGAGTGAAGGCAGCAGCTCTTCAAGCATCAGAAGCCACGATCCAAGCACATCAAAATACCTGAGCAGTGTGACTGTTGGTTGTCAAGATTTGCAACAATTTCTCCCATTGAAGCTCAAGATCAACAGTCTGGCAGAAGAACACAGAAAGGCTGTGCTTCAAGCAAGTCACAGATCTTAGCGTCAAAACTTGTTTCATACAGTAAGGAACCTTTTCTTCTCCCAGACCTCTTTCTAGTTCTCTTCTCTTTCTCCAGGCCTCACAACTTTGCATCTAGTTTGATAAGATTTCTTCTTTTGTTGCTCTCAATCCACCCCAGATCTTAGGAGGTAGCTGCTTCTTCCTCTGTTCCTTTTCCCACCACTCAGAAGGCTATCACTGGAGGTCACCTCTATTACCTTCTGGGCTCTTTATCATATTAAACTGCCTCTCTTCCTCATGGTGCATTGGCAAGGTCAAAAGCAGTGGCCTATCTGTCTCCTCCCAGGAAAAGGCCAAGAGCATAAGCAGAGCTGAGCCTTGAACAAAGATGAACAAGTCTTTCCATTCATTGTCATTTCCTCAAAAAAAAAACCCTAAAGGCCAAGATGTCAGAGTCAGAGCTGGCATAATAGAGTGTCTTCTCCCTTTCTTGAAATCAAGCTTATTTCTGTCAGTGGTTAAGTCCTAGCAAGGTTTAGTTTCCATGGAAAATGTGAGTTAAAAAAGGAGACAGATAGAGAAGGAAAGAAAATGAAAATGTCCCCTTGTTTATGTCCAAGACCTGTACATCAGTTAAAAACTGTTTGTAACCTCTCATTGGTCCTTGGTCCAGGTGTACCTGCTCATGTCCATAGGCAGTATTGCAATACCCAAACACAGACCAGATACATTTGCATATTTTGAGATGAAAAGCTTTAAGGCAAAGCTTGTGATTCTCATTTGCCTGTTTTGACCTCCTCCATGGTGCCTGCCTGTCACTTTGTTCACTAATGTGATCCTTCTGGAGGACCTGTGCCCTAACCTGCAGATGACTTTGTACTTTCATTATCCAACAGCTAAATATTTTCAGCTATGTAGCTGGTTCTTAAAAATTAGGCAATCGCAAGTGCAAAAGTCGTGAAAGAACCACAGGAAATCTGTACCATATTTTCTTGAAGCATTTGCAAAACCACTATGAAGAAGGTTTAAATCAAGCACTCTTAAGTTGCTTTTGTTCCACAGCAGTTGACAGAGCCCACAGTGAGGATTCAGTCCATTTCTTTGTACCACAGAGGATCTGGGAGCCTGACTTCGCAGGTAGTAACTATGAAGTGTGTTTTTCACCTAAGAAAGAGTGATGGGCATGCCAAGCACTTGGCAGGGCAAGGAGTGACAAGGTTTATGCTCTGTGTGACAGCAGGGTGAGTGAAGATGTTCCTGAATTGGTCTTATTTTGGTGAGTGCTCTGACAGATTTTATAGGAAAATGAATGTACTGCAAAACAAAGTTATTTTATTGCAAAAGCTTTCTGCAGCACATGGGCCTCAGAAGCTACATTACAGTTTCCAAAGCTTTGTAACGCTACAAAAATGGAAAAATAGAAGTCAGAAAGTTAAAATGGCATAAATGCATATTCTACTGGAATAAAGAGGTGGTATTGTTTAGCTTATTACTCACTGCTGGCACTGTGTTTTTGCTAAACAATACTGTAATTGCTTCTTAAAGGCCTCTACAAATTGCTTGTACAATTGAAGAGCAGGGGATGGAAAGCATTAATAAAAAAGCCCAGGGAGTAACTTCAAGGTGTTTCTCCAAATTCTCTGACCTTCTCAGTGTAATACATCACAAACAAAGCCCTGCCACAAAATGATGAGTCTTCAAACTCTCCTGAGAAAAGGGCTTAAGTAAATGAACACAGTGGGCTAAACTCAAAGGCATGTCTGAAATAACTGAGTTTACTCTGGCTCTCTCACATGTGACTGTCTAAATGAAGGCTCGAACTCCTCTGGTTTGTGTCTTCTTACCAGCAAGCAGCTGGCAGCCCCTACACACCACCTGAATTCAGCCAAATTCATATAACTACACATAAACCTCCTTCACAGTGCTCCAGCTACTTGCGTTAACATGTCAAGTTTTACTCTTTGAATAGCAGGCACCAGCCACACAGATCTTTATTACTTTTTTTTTGCCAGGGTTTCTGGAAGCAGGTGAAAACATTCTTTTCTGTATTTGTGCTCATAAAGACACACTTCCACCTACAGGGAGGAAATCTTGGTTTGACTTTCTTGGTGGACGTGTCTCGGTTGATACGCTGGAGAGAAGGAATGCCATCCATAGGGACCTTGACACGCTTGTGAGGTGGGCTGATGCCAACCTGATGAAGTTTAACCATGCCAAGTGCAAGGTCCTACACTTGGGTTGAAGCGATCTCAGGCATGGCTACAGGTTGGGCAGAGAAGAGATTCAGAGCAGCCCTGCAGAGAAGGACTTGGGGGTGCTGATCGATGAGAAAATGAACACGAGCTGGCTTCAGTGTGTGCTCGCAGCCCAGAAAGCCAACTGTATCCTGGCCTGCATCAAAAGGAGTGTGATCAGCAGGTTGAAGGAGGTGATCCTGCCCCTCTACTCTGCTCTTGTGAGACCTCACTTGGAGTATTGTGTGCAGTTCTGGTGTCCTCAACATCAAAAGGACATGGAACTGTTGGAACAAGTCCAGAGGAGGGCCATAAGGATGATCAGGGGACTGGAGCACCTCCCATATGGAGACAGGCTGAGAAAGTTAGGGCTGTTCAGCCTGGAGAAGAGAAGGCTGCATGGAGACCTCATAGCAGCCCTCCAGTATCTGAAGGGGGCCTACAAGGATGCTGGAGCAGGACTCTTCAGTAGGGACTGTAGTGATAGGACAAGGGGTAATGGGTTAAAACTTAAACGGGGGAAGTTTAGATAGGATATAAGGAAGAAATTCTTTACTGTGAGGGTGGTGAGGCACCAGAATGGGTTGCCCAAGGAAGTTGTGAATGCTCCATCCCTGGTGGTGTTCAAGGCCAGGTTGGGCAGAGCCTTGGGTGGCATGGTTTAGTGTGAGGTGTCCCTGCCCATGGCAGGGGGGTTGGAACTTGATGATCTTAAGGTCCTTTCCAACCCTAACTATTCTATGATTCTATTCTATGACTTAAGGGAAAACTTTTTTCTCCTACCATGGTGAGAAAACAACAACACTACTAGCATGCTGAGATGTACTCAGATGGGGTATGAAAATGCTTATATTTTGCTTTGCTGTTACATGTGCGTTATAGTTTTGACAGCAGTAGTAGAAATAACAAGGTATATTTTTTATTTAATCAAAGTCCAAAGTGAACTATCAGCCAAACAACAATAAAATAACTGCCTGCATAGCAGGACTCCACTACAGGAAAGTTGAGGCTGCAAGAGCCACTAGCAAATACAAATTCTATGATTCTGAGCTCCCCTTGTCACGTGACAAGACCCCACTGTCCTTTGGGCAGATCTAGGGGAGACTTGCTCATCATGTCTGTATCTTTTGTTTTGACTACTCACTAGTCAAAATATAAAGACAGCCTTTTTTCCAAGGTGCCAGCAGTGTCTGCCTGTTCACTGCTGGTAGACAGAATTTGAACCATCGCTTTTGCCATACTCTGCACTGTTGAATCTAGCAGTACATAGCAAGGATATCCCAAAGATGTTCTGAGAAGTTGCAGGCTGAGGTGTGGTGTTTTTAGTTAACTCTTAGGCCATGCTGGACTTCCGATACAACTAACAACCAAGGCAGAGGTGGGAAGTAATGCAGGGATGTCAGCATCTGATCAGATACACAAGTGGATCATAGAATAATTGAATCAACTAGATTGGAACAGATCTTTAAGATCATCAAATCCAACCTTTATCCCAGGATTGCCAAGTCCACCACTAAACTGTACCATGGAGGGCTTCATCTACATTGTTTTTAACACTTCCAGGAACAGTGATTCCACCACTGCCCTGAGCAGCCTGTTCCAATGCCTGATCACCCTCTTGGTGAAGAAAGTTTTTCTAATACCCAACCTAAACCTCCCCTGGTGCAGCTTGAGGCCTTACCTCTTGTCCTATCACTTGTTACTTGGGACAAGAGACCGGTCCCCACTTCACTCCATCCTCCTTTCAGGTAGTTGTAGAGAGCAATAAGGTATCCCCTGGGCCTTCTCTTCTCCAGGCTAAACAATCCCTGTTCCCTCAGCCGTTCCTCATCACATCTGTTCTCGAGGCCCTGCACCAGCTCCGTTGCCCTTTTCTGGACCCGCTCCAGCACCTCAATGTCTCTCTCGCAGTGAGAGGCCCAGAACTGAACACAGGATTTGAGGTGCAGCCTCACCAGTGCCCAGTACAGGAGGATGATCACTGCCCTGGCCCTGCTGGCCACACTATTGCTGATACAGGCCAGGATGCTGTTGACCTTCTTGGCTGCCTGGGCACAAGCTGGATCATGTTCAGCTCTGTCAATCAGCTCCCCCAGGTCCTTTTCCATGAGCAGCTTTCCAGATACTCTTCACCAAGCCTGGAACATTGCATGGGGTTGTTGTGGCTAAAGTGCAGGACCCAGCACTTTGCCTTGTTGAACCTCATACCATTGGCCACAGCCCACTGATCCAGCCTGCCCAGATCCCTCTGTAGAGTCTTCCTACCCTCCAGCAGATCAACGCTCCCAGCCAACTTCATAGTACTTGCAAGTTTACTGAGCATGCACTCGATCCCCTCATCCAGATCATCAATGTATTAAACAACACTGGGCTTAATACCGAGCCCAGAAGGACATCCTAGTGACCAGTCACCAACTAGATGTGACAGCATTTACCATCACTCTTTGGGCTCTGCCATACAGACAGTTTTTTACTTAACAAAGAATACACCTATCCAGACCATGAACAGCCAGTATCTTCAGGAGAATGCTGTGGGAAATGGTATGAAATGTCCACAGCCTTTCTTTCATCAACCAGGAAGATCACCTTGTCATAGAAGGAGATTAGGTTGATCAAGCAGGACCTGCCTTTCATGAACCCATGATGACAGTGCCTGATCCCCCTGTTATACATGACATATGCTGCTAATCCAAGACAAGACCTAATAAATGAGTGAGCAAAGGAACTAGAAGAAGCAAGATTAAAGCAGCAGCAATTGGGAAGTCATTCTTACAAAAGTTAGCACACATATACCTAGGCATTTGGCAAAGATTTGTGGCTTAATTGTATTAAAAATAGTTGAATAAGTTAATTAAAAAAGGTAATAGTAACTTGTATCTTCTGATTAAACATTTGCAGTCAGAGTGGCCTTTAAGGAAAAGTCTGAGATCACACAGAAGAACAATCTTAAAGGACACTTCTGGAAAGCTGTCTATTTCAAAAGGATAAAGTGAAGAAAATCTGAAGGTATCTTTTGGGCAACAGATCAAATGGACAGTGGAGACTGATGTCACTACAGAGGAGGAAGGATACACATAATAACAGGGGAGCTGGATGAGTTCTTGCACTATGAGAGGTACTGAAGTTAACGTCTGAAATTTTGAAGCCGGGTGAGGGTCACAGAGAAAAGGTTTGTTTGCTCAGAAAGACAAGGCTAGAAAATAACCTCAGAAACTTCCTTATATGTCTGATGTGTTTTTTAGATCCCCAGCAGAATGCTGTGGTGGGCATGTGTGAAGACAAAGATCTGAAAGTTTTAGAAATATGAACAGAATAGAGCTGAATGCTGATTATGTTATGTAGGAGTGAGCGTCAGCACTTTCACACTGCTTAGATGTTAAAGTGAGTGGAAGGAACATTGTGAATCTATCAAGAGATAACGAGTAGGAACAGAGAAAAATTAAGAGGGAAGTGAAAGGACTCAGTTTTGACAGTACTAGGTCATATCTTCAAAGCGCGTTTAATGGTGAAACTTCACTGATGTCAGCAGAGCTCATCTGATTCCCCACAAATTGAGGACCTTTGACTGCCTAATAGAGGTGTAGGTTAGAAAGTAGAGACTGTAAGGACAGGCAGAAGCTGGAATAGCTTGCCGAGATGAGCTGCGACCTCTCCAACATCAGAGGTCTTAAAGAGCAGGCTATACGTAGTAGTGCCAGGACTAACAGCCATACATGTGGCTCAGCCTGCCATGAGGCAGGTGAGGGGGCAGAGGTTTTTGCTTAGGTAGTTTGAAGAAATGAGATACAAATGGGGGCTGAGGATACAGGAGCTCAGTTTAGCATCATATGTCTTGAGTTCTGCTCCTTACAAGCTCAGCATGGATAGTTCATGCCAAAGTTACTGCTAGGCTAAAGCCAGTAACCTGAACAAAAGGTTTTCCTCTGGTATGAACTTTGACCTGTGGATCATTACTTTGATCTACTTTGTTGCTTGAATTTTGCCCATGGTGACTAAGAGCTGGTAATAAAATCCCTTCCTCTCATTGGACACTAAAATCTTCCTGTAAATAGAGAAAATCTAGATGAACTAGACTGCCAACAACTCAAAACAATTTATTGTGGTTAGGAAGCTACATCTGAGACTGACTGGAAAAGCAAATGTGATGGAGGCTAGAACAATAGCAACATTCAGATGGAAGTCCATCAGTTGCACTCCCTGATGCAAGCAGATTTTGTGAAGGGCGTCTTTCAAAGGCAATCACATCATCTGGAGGTAGCATTAACATTCATGTGGAATGGATTACTTCTTTTTTTTTTTTGATGCAAAGGGTTTGTATTGCTTCAGAGAAATCCAGTTCTTTTTATACAGCAGGAGAGAGCAAGCTGCTTTCCTCTGAGAAGGTCTGTTTTGCCTGAATGATACGGTTGGTTCCAAGTGAATTGTGAGGACTACAAGGGAAACAGAAAAGTTTAATTTTTTTTTTTTTTTTTTTTTTTGTAGATATTCACAAGTTCAGACACATGCAGTCAGAATAGGTGACTGGCCTGCAAGAGTAATTGTGTCCCAGTTCTGACAATAAAATATTTGTACTAAGTTGTCAAAGAATAAAATACACACCCTGAGGAAAAATTCTGTTACCCAAGACAGTAAAGGCAGATGTTAGGGAAGTAACTTGGATAAAAAGGAAGACAGACAGTTTTCTGAATTTATTTATTCTGTTTTAATGCATTAACTTCCAAGGATTCTGACCATACAGGCCTGATCTTACTTTGCATTTTCTTCATCATAAAAAAGATATGCAATCAGCCATAAAGGCTTGAACCACATGGGCCAGATCCGGATCAAACATTCCATGAATATCCAGGGGTTTTCTAACCCAAGGCTTTTCTTTCTGCCTTTTCATAGAGAATAAACAGATTTGGGTTCCAGGTCTGACTTTCTTCATCTGCACGAAATCTTTGGCTGTGTGGTTTTCCTATGGTGGCTCCTCCAAGCATATCACCAAACGAAACTAATGCAAGCTGGCATGTACCGGAGATGAAAGAAGACACAAAACTGTAGAAATTATTTGTAGACCAAAGATTAAGTTCATACTGAACTTTATACATGCTTACAATTCGTACCTCCATTACATATATTGGTTTTGTCTGAGAAGTTTCACAGCTTTATTCTGAGAAGCTTAACCTGAGCATGAATGGAGAGGACAGCTAGAGGTACAAGTTAGCCAAATGAAGTCTCTTAGTTGAGCAATTGAGTGAACAGTCAAGATCTTTATACAGGCTGGTGGAAAAATAAGGGAATTAAGTAGTAGGCTGAGAGTGGTTTTGGGAGGAATAGGGTGACCCTGGGCTCCATATGGTTATTGGCTATATGAGTTTCCCAAAGAGGCTGGTTGGGCAGAGACCTTCCCTTTAGGTAACAAGTCCAAGAGCTGGACCACAGACGCTGGCACATGCAACCCCTCTTCTCTCTCTGTCTTATCCCATGCTCAGAAGGCATGGGTTGTGGGCTTTTTTTCTCCCGCCTGTGGTCATGCTGCCAGCCCACTCTTCTGCCCAACTTGCTCTGTGGAGACCTGCTGGCAAGGCCAGGGCCCATATGGCCACCTATGCGTACAGCTTTTGTACTCCCTGCTTGGAGAATGGCTCCTCATTCACCAACACCTGCAATAAAAATCCATAGTTCCTCCACAAGCCCTCTCAGGAGCTGCAAGACATCCTTCTACAAGGCTTCATGTGTGCCCTGAGAAGCATATTGGCCCTACTCATGCTCAGCAATTTCCTCCTCAGCCAGGGTCATCTAACAATGATTTACATTGAGGGAGAACAAAAAAAAAGGCTTCAGAAAGGCTGGCTAATGTGGGAAAGAAGACCATTTCTCTTGGCTGAGAGCTGTGATGTCTCCAAACAGCACTGGGAAGAGAGAGCCACACAACCTGAGAGAGCCTGCAAGAGTGGCACCGGAGGGTCTCTTCAGCTTCAGACACAATTCCACATCTTTTCAGCACTCACTGTTACACTGCAGTGGGCTTATGTGGGCAGCTAGGAAAAAGGCTTGTGTTGATTCCTTTGTTCCCTTTTCTTGGGCTGTTCAACATGATAGTGATGTTTCCCTTCCCTGCTTGTGGTAACAAGCATGTCTTCACCAATGCCGGGCCCAAGTCCCCACCATGTGCTTCTTGCAACCAGCATGAATTAACCAGTGTAGAAGGAATGTTAAATATCAGAAGGGCTTCTAGGCTAACTGCTCATGTGCAAAGTAAGAAGAAACATGAAAAACTGAAAAAAAAAAAAAAAAAAAGAGAGATTCCCTGCCTCCAGTAGAGCATTACTCAGTCATAAACTATGTACTCCTGAGCTTCTTTTGCTCCCCTGCCAAGACTCTGGAAGAGGGAAAATCAGGACAAATACATGAAAAGAAGAATAAAGAACAATCTAAAGAAAAGTTAAAAACCCAGCATGTCTTATATCAGCCTTAAGTCCGCTACTGCTGTTTACCTGTCTGACATTTTATCAGTGACAGCTATAGAACCAATGTGCTTAAATGGCATTTCAGAAAGTTGACAGCTCCAGAGCATCTCTGTTTTCCCCCCTCGCCTTGTCATGTTGTGTAACTGTGTGTCAGGCCAGGAGCCAGAGCTGACATCACGTTGCAGAGGACTGCCCTGGGTCTTGCATAACCTTAATAGGACAGCCATTTGGAAAGTGTTTATGTGCCATTAGAGAGGTTACTCTTCTAGCCACTCTACTACATTAGAGGAGCAGCGTCATTATAGATCAGCAAAAATGTTAATTGCATTTGCATCACTGACGTCCACCATGAGGTATTTCAGTGGATCCTGGTATTTCAGGTCCTGTTCCCATCCCGTTAGGAGCAAAACTCCAGCAGCAGTGAATGTAACTGACTG
Organism: Psittacula echo; assembly: GCF_963264785.1. Classification (NCBI taxonomy): domain Eukaryota; kingdom Metazoa; phylum Chordata; class Aves; order Psittaciformes; family Psittacidae; genus Psittacula; species Psittacula echo. The sequence goes on along the minus strand of NC_137742.1, from coordinate 25,087,292 downwards.
CAGCGCTGTTGCATTTTCTCCCAGGAGGGTTTTGTTACCTTGAAATGGTTTGTGATTACTCCATGAGACTATGGCAATAAGATGTCCAGCAGGCTGCAGGTCAGCTCAGGTTCCATGCCCAACATCATAAGGTTTAGGTTTCTGAATAACAGCATCCCTGTTTATCAGCGTTATGCTTACTAGGTTCAAAACCCCTGAATTGCTTGTTACTGGCTGCTATCTATGTTGCAAGAGATGTTAGTAGCCTGAAGAAATGCAAGTGTGAGGCAACTAGGGAGGGAGTAAAATATATGCAGCTCCGCTTGAAAAATGTGTTCTTCTTCTCAGCATTCCCACTGTGACACTCATATCTACTTTCCTGCCCCATATCAGGCAGAAGCCAGATAGACATTGGCTCTAGCACATGCTGCTTTCCAAACCTTGCTGCTGGGATGCATCCTGAAGCAGATTAAGATGATTAAATCCCGATAGAACTGCCAGCCTGTATCTTCCTCTAGCACTGCCTTTCCCCTTGAAAGGAAGGATTCGGGACGTGATCATGGAAAGGAAACACAGCAGATGGCTGTGCTACTCTTGAAATGCTGAAGGTGGCACGCAGCTTTCTCTAGCTCTGCTTTCAGGCTGTGTCGTACCTTCTTAGCCTCTACGTGTTTCATGGAGACTGGACACATGCATCTTCTCATGTGCCCAAGGAAGACAGGATGCTATTCAGAAAAATGGGGAGCGGGTGATGGGAGAAGAGGAAAGGGAAGAAGAAAAAAGCTAGCAAAGAGAATCCCTCTTCAGCAGAGATGATGAGATACAAGCTCATACATCCTGCAAAGCAGTTTAATCTCCTTGAAAAGGTACAAAGGAACTCACTCTAAATAGCATCGACAGAAAAATCACTGCCTGTTTTTCTTCCATTATGTCCCTTACATTATGTCCCTTACATTATGTCCCTTCTTATTTAGCAGGGTGATGGTGTTATTTTTAGGGTACTAAACAAGATGTAACGCTTCTCTGTCTCACTCTCTTCCTGTATTGTATCTAAACCATTTTAGAGATGACAGCTACCAACATTCATTAAGTGAAGATTTATTTTGGTAAATTTGTTCCTGCCATAATTATGCTGACAAGTCCTCAAAAGAAAGATCTCTCCTAAAAACTTTGAGTGAGATGCTTTGATTGTACTTTTAGGAGAGAGGAATTCTGCTTTGCTGCAGAAACCTTTCATATACTGTAGGCTGTTGCCCTTCTGCTTCCATATGGTCCCAGCAATTCTTGCTTTCTTAGCAGACAAAGTTGGGGCAAAGAAAAATATTGGGCAATGTATTCTCCAGCTTGTCCCCTTATTTTCTCTTTTTTTTTGGCCACAACATTCTTTCTTGGCAGGAGCAACAAAAATGCTTTTAAAATAGATGAATTATCACAGCACAAGAAATTCAGTTCACAGAAGTTTGCTCCACAGGTCCTGATGATTTTATAACCATCTGGGTCACTGTAAAAGGTCATACTAGCAAAAAACCTGAAAAAACCTGTAATAGCTTTGGCTTAAAGAGCTCTACCTTTAGCTGGTTGCCCACAATACTGTATAGGATTTATGAGGGCAGTAAGTATCTAAACAGAGTACTACAGGCTCAGTAATATTCAAATAACAGCTGATTTTAATTTTTTCTTTGGCATTTATACACACATCCTATTGCAAGTTTGATTCATTTCTTTTTGCACTGGAAAAAATGTTAAAGCTGGAATGGGAAGTCAAGAATGTGGGAATTCATACATTGCGTGCATATGTGGTTTAGTGGTGGGTGCCATTTGTACACATCACTTACTAGGGAAATTAAATCATTTTTGGATACAGACTTCAGCAACTGCCTCCAAAACTCCGTTGACTTTGAAACTTTGAAGTTGCATTCTCCACAACCTGTTTTTGAAATATTTCTTGCCAGCTCAAAGCAAGCACCATTTTCTGAAGCAGAGATTTTTCCTCTTTTGCTCTGCAGGCTGCAAAGTGATGCTCTCTACTTGCATTTACAGACTGGCTTCCCCAGACTGAACTGACTGTCTTCTTTCTGTTGAGAACACAGCAGCTCTTGTGTACTGAGGGGTTTTGTTGGTTTGTTTTTTGGTGTCTTTTTTTTTACTTTTCAGACTTCCTCCATTAATGATGATGAAAATGAATGCAGTGCTCTTCCATGTACAAACAGGACTCCATTCATTTATGCAGTTATTTAGGAAGCCTCACAGTTGTGGACATGTACACAAGGCTCTGGTGGTCTCAGTGAACTACTGTTCCTTTGTGGTGGGTGCCTAATGCAATAGTGACACAGAATTTACATGACAAAGGAATTAAAGATATCTTTAGCGCTGATTTCCAGATGATTGAAGAGCAGGTTTCAATAAAAGGAGTTATGACTCATGCACAGTTTGTAAAATTGCCTCCCATCACTGAGAGAAACAGCTTTCTTTTTGCTCATTTCAGGTGGTTTCCTGGGGAAACCAAGGGACAAACTGGGCACCATAGGATCTAGTGGTCTCTTTACATTGGGAAGCTGTGTCTCCCCACTGAATCTGTTGTTCCAGATGTGGGTCCACTACAGTTGTCTTGCCCACTGGTCATTCCTTGGTCTGCTGGGCTTCGTGGCCCTGTGCCATCTGCACAAACACCCCTCAGCAGGATCAAAGCAACTGTGGGGTGGATAGGGCAGATAGGCTCCTGTGCTGGTCTGAGCTGGGAGAGTGCTCAGTGCCTCAGTCAGTCTTCTCAAGCTTGCTGACCTCCTCAGGACACAAAAACTGCTTCTGCAGAGGGGTTGCTTCCATCAGCACTGGAAGCAGTTAGTGGAGGGATTAATTTAAAACCTTATCTCCTCTCCCTCTGTTGGTGCCACTCTGGCTGTGTCCAGCCTCCTTTGCCCCGTGCCTCCGCAGCTCTTGCCAAACATTCAGTCTTTTTAGTGCATTTCACCTCATTCCCATCACAAAAAAAATCCAGCTGATGCAAAGATTGCCTCTCTAGGGGAACTCGTCTTTGCTTAACAATCATTGTCACTGTAACCTTCCCAACGGAGTTTAATTATGTGCTTGCGATTAAGCAATTATGCATTATCAGAACAGAGTAAATCAAGCCTTTTATCTCCACTAACAGGATATTTCCTGTGAGTGTTCCTGCCAAAAAAGCCTAGGGAAAAGATGGGACAATTTTTGCATATTATGTAAGGCGGTGTTTATTTCGGGAGCTTGCAGCACCATGCATTGGTCGCAACCACCTCTGCTGCAGCTCCAGTGTGGCTGTCCGACTCCCACCCAGCACAGCCAGGGGACTGAACCCACATGGTAGTCGGTGGCTGAGTGGTTGTGAATCACAGCCACTCTTAAGGCATGCTGCTGAGCCCAGCTCAGGAACAGGCAAATCGGTTTCAAAGATGCTATGCACTTGCAGATAAAACTGCAGGCTCAGTAGGATGGTTGCCCTGTCTGAAGGCTCTTCATCTGCAAACAGGGGGATCTCAGGGCTGCTGCAAGAGTTTGGTTGTGCAGATAAAAGAGGCCACCCATGCTCTCGCTTGCTCTGCATTCAATTAGGTTGCTCACTGATGGGCTAGCACTGCAGAATGGATTTTCCCACTGATTGATCTCTCAATGTAAATGAGCTCTGGTTTTAAACTCAAACCATGCATACTTTTTTTTCCCCTTGGAGCTGTTCTTCTCTCGTATTCTGCCCAGAATATACTTTCCTTCTAGCTAGGATCTACAGCACCATTGTAGTTAAAAGCCTGCACTATCATTATTTGTATAAACAGCACTGAGATGGCCATTTGCCTCAGAATGTCTGTATTTATGTATTCCTTTTCTTGTCTCTTCTCTTATACTATTCAAGAAGACTGAAAACTTGTCCTGTGCAGCATGTGCAGCTCTTTGCTCTTGTTTCTCCAGGCTCTTTACACAGGAAACATGAATACCTAATATGTGCAAACTTTTCCATGTATGTCTGCAAAAGCATGGCTAGTCAGTTACAGTAAAGTTTTGAGTAAACTGAAATTCAGTCACATATTGTAAAATTTAAGTTTGAATACAACATATGTCTCTGCTTTGGAATATTTCTCTTTGTGATTCACATGATTCTTATTGTCTTTTCAGACCTTGATCAGGAACTTTACCTTCTGTATTTGCAGGAATAATTACTTAGTGCTTATTGGCTCAATCCTTCAGAAACAAAATGTCACCTGAACAGGGTCTTTGGATCTGTAGCAATAAAAAACCCCAATAAACATATAAGCCATTAACACAGCTAAAAGCTACTGTAAAATGAAGATTAGATTCTTTTACACAATTTATTAGCAACAGCTATTAGAAAATTAATCAGCTATAGTAATTTAAGCAGAATAAGCTTTAATGAAATTATGCCTGTCTTCCAAAGCAGACTGGGTCAGTATTTCACAACCCAAAATCTCAGGCCAAAGTCCAATTTCTGTGTATCAGAAAAGCAGAAACAGGTAGAAAGGCGTTGATTCTGAACAATATTGTAGTTGCCTTTTTTTAAAAGACAAATGCAACTTTTTAAACTTGCTGTTATCATAAAACTGAAATTTTCCTTAGCCAAGTATGGTATTTCAGAACACTGCTACTTAACATCTAATCACAGTCAGATAGGAACTTCATAAGAAATACTTATGAAGACAGTAGCTCTTGAGTTTTGAGATTATTTCTATTAAAAGTAACATAATAACTGTCACTCTCAGTTTCTGTATGAAATCTGGTAAGAAAATCCCTCAGGTATGACAAGATACTGTAAGTGCTTGCTGTCAAAAAAAAGTCCAATTGCATTTGAATATAAAGGTTTTACAGCAATAAAAGGGATTGTTTAGCTTAAAATTATCCTTTGGTGAACTGAACATTCACTTATGTTACCCAGTATCTTTAGGTTTTCTTGCATAACCATGGGAGATGTTTGGGAATAGTGAAATGATCCAAACCAGCTAGAAAGTGGATAGCTTCTGGAATGATTTGGTGTAAATCTGAGGTGTAACAGTCTGAAGCAGGAACTGATCTGCAATGTGGTCTGTAGGCTATTGTGGATGCTGGTGGTCGCAAGCAGCGCTGTCTTTCCTATTCAAAGCTGATGGCATCTCCCACGCAGCCTTCCCCATTGCACCTGAAGGTACCAGCCCTTGAAGACATGATTTAGGTGCTTCTGGAAGTTTTGGGGGCAATGGGTCACTAGTCTGATGTTTATTTAGGACATTGGTGTTGTGCCTGAATTATTTTTTTAAGAACACTAAAAATAAAGGAAAAAAACCCAAAAAAAATCCCTTCTTTAGTATGATCCTAAAATGTCTTGTGATAGAAATCCTTGGGCTTTGGTTAAAAATATATGGCTGGCCAGATGGTACCTACAGAGGCATCTGTGGAGATCTGAGATCGACACATGTCGACCAAAGTCAGAAGTGGCATAGAGGAAGATCATCCGCCAGAGGTGTTCATCAGCCTCCTAGGCAGAAAGTTCATGTATGTGTACATGCAGACAGCTTGAGAGCTGCCAGTTCCCATCCAGAACTCTCTCCCATCCTGTGCCCAGTCCTTCCCAGGAGCTGTGTGATCTTAACGGAAATAAATCTAGCATGAGGGGATGGGGAGTATGAGAAAGCTCTTAAAATAGAAAGAGAGCTTGGAAAGGGGAAACTTCCCTTTCAGCCATCCAGCAGGACAATCCCTGTGTCAAACGTCCTTTTGTCCCAGAGCTCACCCACCCCTCATCAGTGTTGTCCATCCTGAGCCACCTCCTGACAGTGCTTCACTTCAGCGACCCTTCCTGCTCCCCACGGCTTTTAGGAACTAAGCCAACGGCTTCTCTACAAGAGCTGGACAGGGTCCCAGGACCTTGCGGACATCCCTGCTTCTCCTCAGTGACACCCACGGGGGCAAAAAGTCATAGGAGTTGAAGAGTCAGCATCTGCAGTGTTGAGTTGTTTGATTTCTTTTACAGCAGTGCTCATTCCCATGGCTTCAGTTTGCTCCACAGCCCAAAATATCTGTAAGGCCATGCTCATCATGTATGTGGTGAAACGACACCTCATCCTGCCCATACACAGTACAGGGAAGATTTTCTGCAGAATGAGGTTGATTGAAAGGATGGCCGCAAGCTGTGCAGGCTGTGCGCAACAGCCATTGAGATGAAGTCAGTTTTGTGCTCCCACTGAGGATTTTTACATTATTTTGTCTTCAGTCAAAAAGTGTGTGTGCAGGAGCCCCATGATATTTATTTTTTTAATCAATAAAGTGTGACCAAGAAGTCCTCTGAAAGTCATCATCTTGCAGCCCTTAGCAACCAGTTACTTTTCATTAGTCCAAATTGCAGAGCTTGTTGTATGTTATCTATTTGGTCTTTGGATGTGGATGAAAAATCTGTGCTGTTTACAAACTTCTGGACATGCAGTGTCTTTTCTAAACACAGAAACCACAGTACTTTGAGTTTCTCAAGGCTGTTCACTTGCCCTTTGGAGGCATTTATTGCATCTTTTAATTTCTCTTTGCTCATAGAGAATGAAAATAGAATGCTCATAGAGAATCCTCATAGAGTTTGGATTCAACTATTTACTCTAACACAAATATTTAAAGAATTCTAGTTCTCCCGAAGTCTGGTAGCAGCAGAAACAGTAAATGAGGGAGAATCTGAAGTGAATGAAAGAACAAAAACTCACTTGTTACAGCAAAGACATAATTACAACTAACTATTTTTTCTGTAGACAGTAATGTATCACCTTATAAAAAACAACAGTTGCAAATTTCTTTGGTCCTTTCAAAATAAGAAGAAAATAAAATTACAAACACTTCACTGAATAATAATAATGGAATTAGTTATCAAGAACATATAATTGGAAATCATCAAGAGAACACACTTAGAGAGAGGGACAAGAGTTCAAGCAAGCTTCTTGCACGATAAAATGGTAATGTTCTTAATTATAAGCTGCAGTATCAGTAAGTTGTTGACCAGAAATACTAGGAAAATCCACTGTGCTTATTATCCACTCTCCCACGACTCATACAGCTCATTATCTTCCAGCAACACACAATGAACACATCAGATTTCTCAGGATCAATTATATGTATAGTACAAGGGTGAGACAACACCCATGAGAAGAGTGGTCAGATGGTCAGATATAGGCCAGATAGAAATTTGTTTTCTCTTTTCTTCATAGACTTTTTCTTATTAAATTTCTGTCTCTTTCTAATCCCGTTTTGTAAAGACTTCAGCAGCATGCCACATGTTCAGTAGTTCATAGATCATGAGTATCTGATTTTTGTGATAAATATATTTCTTTCTGCTCTCAGAGCACCTCTGGGGAAAGCCACTCATCCTGCCCACCTACAGCAGAGAGACAGCAAGTTTCTCATAAGATTTTTTTTGCATGCTCCCTGGCTGGAAGTAATTACGTCAAAATGGGACTTCTGTGTTTGAGAGTGGATCAATAAAATCATTTTATGCCTTGTAAAGAGATAATGCAACTGCTCCCATCTCAGCAGCAATGTCCTGGTAACTTTAATAGTCCATTAGAAAGAGTATTTGACTTCTAAGGTTGTTGCAAGGTAGGTCCAATTCCATGAGCAACCCTCATTACAGAAATGCTAGCAAAGGCCAAGTCACAGCTGTATCTCCTCTGTCCTGCAGTGGTAGAGCTGATGCAAGGGCAAGGGAGGCTTGGAATGGCTTTTACCATCCCCGTTTTTGGTGGATGACTGCAGAGTGAAGTGTTGGCAAGGGCCAACATGCACTTCTCACTGTCTTTTTTCCCCTGTGGCCAGGCCTGTGCTAAGACAGTTTTCAGACTTCGGGAGGGGGCATGCATGAAAATGCAGAGGAGTCAGAGCTCACCAGCTTGAGGTCACCTATTAAAAGAAAATTAAAAAGAAAGCAGAGATGTTTTGGCTCAGATATTCTGAATAATTTCATTTAGCTTGAAAAGTTCGAACAAAATATTTTGCTATTTTGGCACCAGCTATTTTGGCACTCCCAATTCCAGTAAGAAGTTTGATAATTTCATTTCTTGTCCAGATGCATGAAAAAGAAATCAGTCCAGATGCAGTATCGAAACTGTCATGTGTAAGATCTGATTTTGAATGTCCCTACAGGGTACAGCACTCAATGGAAAAAAAAGGGTGACATTTCTGTTGCTACCCTAAAAGACTGCAATTCCTTTGCAACAGATTTCCGTAACAATATCCCCCCGTGTCTGAATTCTGGGCTTCCTGCTTTTTGAGTAGTCCGGAGTTTTCATACATGATCTTTTTCCCATCTTTCCCATGCCAAAAATGCATGCTAGAATCCTCCTTTCTGCATCACACTTCATTCTGCAGCTGGGATCATTCTAGCTGGGCTCCTGTTGCCTTTGTACATGGGCAAAGGAACAGGGGACTCTGCAAATTATAGTTGGTACTACATGGTGCTGCCAGATACTTGGCTTTCACTTGTGCAAATTCAGGGCAAAGTTTAATAGCTGGATAGCAATAAGCTGTATTTAAGCCAGTAACCACCAAGGTGAAAGGCTCTGTAACCCATTATTAATTTCCTGACGCACCTTGCCATCTCATTATGCAAAATATTCCTGCAGCTTTGTAGCAACAGCAGAAGCTGTTGGGAGTCAAAAGCCCTTAACAAAGTAGTGGAAGAACACAAGAACTGGATCTAATATCATATTTTTATTCCAGAGTTTGTCTGTCTGGCAAAAGCTCCACAAACATTTGGTTGCTGTGCTGTACCTTGCTTATCCAAACTTCCCACATGTTAGACATATTCTCCTAGTTTGGCTGTGATGGCTTTATTGAGCCCTCTCTACTGCCTTTGTAGATTGTTACATAGCCAGATATGTGAATCCCTTTACTCTGATCACCAGCGTCACAAAGACTCTCCTGTGGAAAGAATAACGTGATAGTTAAAAAAATTATAAAGATGCACAACTCCATCACACACTCACGATTTACTGTTGCTGCTGCTGCAGAGCTGTGAGGAAAAAACTGTCTGGTGGCCTGGACTTCAGATCTACAACAGTGTGTTCAAGATGTCTGAGCTCTTGAGAGCATTTGCTGGTGTAGTGAATTAAATTTAGAGCTGTGCAAATCTGGCTTTGGATTTAGTTTTATGAGATTCACCTTTGACCTGGCTTTGAATGGCGATTTGGATGCCTGTCTTGTGCAAATATGTGAGCAGTGTACTTTTTGTTCTAGCGTTCAGTACTGAAATGGTATAGTTTTTATGAGAAATACTTTACCCACTAGTTACCAATTTAGGCCAGGGTGTCTGTTTACGGCTACGTCCCCTCTTTTCTATGAGATCAGGTTTTAACGTGTCTGTAATAAGAATAATTTCAATTGAACAATCTTGGTGCAAACAGAAAAATGAGACAATGCCATCAAACATTGCTATATTATACATAAAGGTCTGAGTAAGTGGATTAGTGTATAGAGTTCACGTAAACCATAATCAGCTGTTCAGCCAGCAACACAGATGCAGCTTGTCAGGGAAGGTAGGTTTGCACTGTGATGGTTTTTGGGTTTTCCGTTTCCTTCTTGAGGACGGAAGGTAAAGCTGAGGAGAGAGGTTCTGGATGTCAAGAAAGATGCTGGAAAACACTGTTTCAAAAAAAGACCTTCCTGGGATGTTTTAACAATTAAGAACTGAACCCAGCCTTGCAAAGAGAGATGTCTTCACATGCCAGATGAAACCAGGAGAAACCTCTCTGCGTTCCTTATGTGGCCGGCAACCTCCAATCAGTCCTTCCTTCCCACAATTAGCACCCGGAGATGGGCATCGATGTCAAAAGCTGCATCTCTTTCCTATTGTGGTTTCAAAATACTCTGCCATCTCAGCCGTCCAGACTTCCTGTGATAGTGGTTGCCATGACAAGAATTCTGTCATTCTCTCTTTGATCCCATTTTGGAGACACCCTTCCATCTGCAGCAGTGATTACACTGGCCACAGCTTCCTGCTGAGCACTGTCTATCTGCTAAAAGAAAAATAAAAATAAAAATGGAAAACCAGCCAAGGTCCTTGCAATATTCAATATAGATTAACATTATTCACCTGCTAAAAATAAAATAGATAAAATCAAAGAATATAAACCAAAGTAAGATAAGATAAAATAAAATTAAATATAATACAATAAAATATAATAATAAATCTATAGAATCTAATTCTGTTCTTGAAAAAAGCAAGAGTGGTAGCAATTTAAGCTTTCATACTGTATCTGCATCACAGACTATGAGTAATAAATTCATCTTGTTGAATCTAAGAGGAGTGAATATTAATTAGCAGCCTCTGGTCTTAATTTGATGAGAAACCCCTGGGGCAAAACTTAAAAAAATTGTCCACTGACTACAAATTTCTTAGACATTAGGAGCTAAAAAGCATGTCCTGGAGCAAACCAGAGCCCTTTAGCTGCCAGCACCCACGCACTTGGTGTCCACCCTGGCTGCCCCACCACCCTCCAGCCATAGGACAGAGGTGTTTGCATGGCATCAGCACTCCATGAGCAGACAGGTGTATTCCTTGCACCACCACTGTGGCCTTTCTTTGGACTTATTTGCCATCAGCTTAGTCTGCATCAAGATCACTTGCAGTCCTTGGAGGGGACCAATCACTGTCCATGCCTTTTTCTGCTCAAACCCCACAGCCCTTCCATATACCGTCTTTTCCTTATTATTGCCTTTGCCTACACATTGTTGCACTATTGTTATATTGTATTCTCCATGTATTGTTACATTAAAACACCATAATTACAGGCTCCAGGTATGGCTGAAGTTAAACAAAAACCACTGCAGTGATTGCCAGGCTTCCCAGTGGTGCTTTCCCATGCGCTGTGACTCCCATGCAGAGAGCAATCTGAGTATCTTGGAGAAACTCAGCAGGAGAAGGTGGCAATTAAGAGCCTGTTGATACAAATAGGCATTTTGGTAGCTTTCCCACAGTCAGAGAACTCTGTGGATTTGCTTTAGATGAAGATCTGGGTCTGATTGAGCCAGAAAACAAGGCAAAACCAACAAAAAGCATGTGAAAAGAGAAGCACCTTGAAATTACACTGTTTTCCACCTATGACATACAAAGGGACAATGCCAAGTTTGGGACCAGTTTCTCACCTCTTTCTGCCTTTCCAGAAGCCCATGTGACAGCGTGTGCCCCAGCCCCCATCCCCCCCCGCACGAATGCAGAGATGGAAAGGATATGAAAACATGCTGTGGGCTGAATGGAAAACTGGACAAAGACGCAAACACCCTCTGTGATTCCCAGCCTTTTACACTCACAGGGGCACAAATACAGCTGTAGATATGAAGGTAGCTTTTGGCATGCTGAAGGCTGCAGATGTCTGTCTGAGCTTCCTAGCCCTGTCAAAAGCTTTGCTGCTTTCAAGTCTGCTTCTTCCATGTCATTGTTCCCTCCGCTTGGGTTTTTGTTCTATCCTTGTTCATGTAAATACCCTACCAAGGGAGGAGAAAAAAGGCTCACAGAAAGTGGTAATTGCAGCTCCTTGCTCTGTGGACTTAGGGCTTCCTCCTATCTCTCTTCCACCAGCTTCATGTTTCTGTGAGGGTTTGCATGCCTACGGCTATCTTTGCTTCCAAGCTAAGCCGTATAAAAGAAAGCTCACAAGGAAATCTCCTGATCAGAGCTTGTTGGAAGAGAACTTAAAGCAAAGGGTGATGTAGCTCACATAAAAATTGTGGAACTGAATCAATAATCAAGAATAGGTTTTAGATATCTCAATTACCAGATAAAATGCCAAAAGCAATATGAAATAAAGCAACAACCGTGGAAATGAGAGGAAGCAAACTACATTTTCCTTTCTTCCTGATAGACTCAGTTTTGGACTCGTCAGTAACACTCTATTAATTTTCTGTGTGTTTTGGCATCAGAAACCTTATAAACACACAGGGACATATATTCCACTGAATTTTAAAGCTTAGTTTTAACGTCAAGAAGTCAAGGGCTTGCACATCCACAGCTCTTTGTACACACTGTAAAAATACAGATATTTTAAACGCCCTTAAAGTCAAGCTATTGCCATCCCCATCTGGATTCCCCACAGTGAAACAGAAATGCAAGTGCTCATCATCACATATCCATGCTGGTCAAACCATCTTGCCAGAGGGAGCTTCTGGGTAGCACTATGGATTCACACAAGATGGGGCAGACACAGTGGCTCTTTTGGTTTTGGGATTGTCACTCAGCCACCCCCTCTCTTTACCAAGGGCTACACGTTCTGTTTTTCTGGCATGCTACAGCCAAAGCTTAAACAAGCTCCCAGAAAGCTACTTCTTTACTCCCTGAGGTTTGAATCAGGGGCTTGACCCTGCTCGAGCCTGGCTGCTTGCTTCCCCATAGCTGCTTTGCTTAGGCTCAGGCATCCTACAGGCTCTTGGGCTTTTCATCTGCCTCTCCCTCTGCATTCATCTCTTGGCTCCCTGAGAGGGTGTAAGTCCTTATGTCTGTGCTCTTTTGTTTCTTCTTTTGCCCTGCTGATCTGTACACGATTTCCCTTTGTTTGCTGAAGCATTTTCTGTTCTCTCCCCAAAGCCTGCCTGCTGAGCTGATGCCACCAGCTGTAGAGTTCGGCCACCTCAACCCTTTCATTCCCACGTGGTGCACAAAATGGCAATGCCAGAGCAGGGTGATGATTGACTGATTGCTGTCTGCTGCTGCAGGGTTCCAAGAGCAGGCTTCCCACACAGCATAGCTTACTATGCCCTAGTTAGCAATCAGGCTTGTGCAATTGTCCCTCAAGCGCCATGCAGGGCACGCCGCACCTGTGCTGAGCAGAGAAGAAAGCCAGTGTGGCTTGGGATAGCAGCATATTGGGAAGCAAGGCAGCCAGAGAAGCGATATAGGAAAGCGTGTAGGAAATTAGAACTTGCAGAGGTAGCCAGAGGAAACTGCTGCCTGGTCCAGAGAGCAGTCTTTCTCTAGATACAGCATGGAGAAGGTAAAGCAACCCATAGTTATGCTGCAGAAATACCTAAAGACCTCACTCAAGTTCAGACTAACCTTTGTCATGGCTCACTAGTGATCTGAGGACAGCAATGAATAGGCTTGCAGTCAAACACACCTTTCTCAAACCTACCTTTGTTTGCTGTTTTTCTTGGTAGTCTGACATCTCTTCCTGGGCTACACTTAGACATGTTTGTAAAGGCTGGTTGCTAAATTTAAGATCCTGTCATCAGGCCTTAATATGGAATAAGATTGCCTCTTAACCTCACAGAGCAACCTGGCACAGGGACCACTGCAAAAGAAGAGGCAGAGATCAGAGCTTTCTTGAGAAAATGAAGGTTCCTAGTATTATATTCTTCATGTTTTGAAAGAAATCAACATATTTCAAATTAAAAAAACCCCTCCAAATGGATTCACAAGAATGAGCAGAACTAGAAGCCTCATGTTTTTTTGCTTGGCCATACCCTAATATATGTTATGAATTATATATGCTCAATATCCTAAAGCAAAGCACGTGCCTTCTCATTCACCAGTAGCTAGCTGCAAGGCAGTCATTGATGTCTGTCTGGCAGAATGGGAAGTGATGCCACTGTGGGCAGAGGTGGGCACCTCCAGGAAGAGCTTTTCTCCCCCTGCAGCAGGCAAGAACTCTCCACTTGGACTGCACGGCTGCCTTTTTGAGGGCTGAGTCCCATGCCCTCTAGTCCATCACAGAGGGCTTTTGGAGGGAGGCACAACCTCTTCCATGTGCCATTACTGCAGACGGTTTGCATAGAAGTCGGCTTTTGTCGGCTTTTGCTTCAGCAAGCAAAGGCAGTAAACCAACTGTTAAAGTAGAAATACAGTCAAGAGTAAATACAAGTGATTTTCAGTAAAGGCAGTGCTGTGTTTACCTATTTTTCATAGATGTGGAGCAGGTGAGTTTACTATTTGCTTTATCACCTAAAAACACTGTTCCAAAAGTTGCTTCCAACCTCCTAAGTCTCATAAAAGTACTTGTTTCACGCCCATTTTCTGGTCTTTCTTTAACCTGCTTTCTATGGAAACATTTTACAGCTGTAATCAATCAGATATCCCGTTGCCTATTTCCCTACATGAAATCTCACATACAGAACCCCCTTAATAAGAGCTGGATTGTACTGTGTGCTTTGTTACTAGAAAGACAATCTTTGAGAATGTAGTCATGACTTCCTGCTACTGCAAAATGTGTCTCCAGCTCTGCCAGTTAGCAAGTTTGCCTGTTCAACCCATGAAGTTGAGGGTGCTTCAGGAACTGTCAGGCCTGTTCAATAAACTGTGCTGATCTTTTCATCTTCTCGATTTCCTGAATCATTCCAGCTCTGGACCTCAGCTGCCATATGGAATCCTGCTTTGTAATACTATCTGAAACACACTTTCAGCTCATAAATGTGTTTGTGTTTAGAACTACAAAGGACACTTCCTGGCTGTTCAGTAGGGCTTTTTTTTTTTTTTTAATATATTTATTTTTGAAATAAAATGTTGAGCTACTTGGCATGATTGTGTTCATACCAACTTGATTCTCATGTGATTTCCTATGAATAATAATTAAAGTGCTGCTTTAAATAAAATATGGATCTTGACCCTGTTATAAATTGATTTTAATCTCTTTTTTCTATATAGTGCTTTGCTGAATAAATTTTCCTGTTAATTTTAAGAGAAAATTAAAAATCTTTAAAATGTGTGCTACTGCATCACACTGTGAGGCAGAAACAAGCATCTGGCAAGTAATGTGTCTCATTCTTAACATTGTTTCTGTACAAGTTTGTCGTTTGTTGTGTTTTTTTTCCTTAGACTGCACTTTTTTTTTGCATTTTCCAGCAACACTGAAATGATGTTTTTCATTAGTTAACTATAGCTGCTTGCATATTGGTGCCTTCAGAGTGGAGCAGGAGACCACATGTGCAGTGCTGCATATCTCCGTGACTTTGTAGCTTGGACTTCAGTGAATAATGTGAAAATTGCACACACATAAAGCTGACTTGCACTGTTTCTTTTTCAAAAACATATCAGGACTTTCTATGCTTTAGCTTTGAAAGGCTCAACTTATTTTATCTATTCTGCTGTACACGTCAGAGGTCATGAAAATGAAGAAGGGAAAACTCAGTGCAGGCTGAGCTGGCCATACTGTACACAGGACAAAGCAAATTCTTAAAATCTCACCTTGTAATAGTGCAAGGAGGCTGAAAAGGGTGTTTCTGCTGTCTCCCCAGTCCAGCTCTGGCCATAGCTTGCTGGGACTGAGGCAGTACTGCAGCACGACACTGGACTGGGTGCTGATGTCACTTGGTCAGGAGCATCCAGCCAACCATGGAACCTGCCTGTATGGTAGCAGTGACATGTGCCAAGGACTTTCAGCACTTGTCTGCCACAAAAATAGACCCAGAGCAGAAAATAACCTACCCTACAGTCAGGCAGCAGGGAGAACTGTGGGACTGGGAAGCCACACAGAGAAACTCCTGTGCACCTCCAGCTTGGGCTGGAACCAAGGAGTCAGATATGTGCCCAGCAACAATTTCCTAGCTTTTGAGGAGCACCAATTTCTCACCTATGTGGCTGTATCACATAGTTCAGTTCAGACCCTTGCTTTTCTGCCTCTGAGATGATGCCAGCACCTTGCCCCTGTTTGTCACCTCTGACGGACTGGCCAGTTTGCTGTGGGGAGCAAACAGGACTCCTGTTGCTGTCTGCCTGGCCTGAAGGGTTTCCAGAGAATCAAAGGGGCTGTGATGCAGACAGTGAGTGCATGAAAGTAGTCAGGGTCTCCCTGCACCAGGAATCAACTGGGACCAGGCACCTTGGTGGGAATGAAATGGGTTCTGCTCCAGAGAGGCTCTTCTGACCCCATCCTGCCCCATGCCTGTGTCTCCTCAAGGCTGCGGTGCCACGGCACATCACAGAGGTACTGGGCTTCTGCAGCACAGATGTGATGCCGCGCCGCCTTGGACCCACAAAGCGTGGAAGGACATCAAAAGAGCGTATGCCTCAGCAACGGCACTTTCCAGCAGCCAGCTGTCCTGCCTGCTCAGAGCCATATGTGTACCCAGCCCCCCCAGATCCTTCTGGAAAGGAGTTGTATTTGAACTGGGCCAGGCTGGGCACAAAAGTGCAGCCTGCTGTCCTTGCACACCTCTTGGCTCGGCCTCACTGCCAGTACCTTTGCATCCACGGAAGTATTAGAGCAGCAGTAGGAGATGCAGCAGTACACATATGGGGGAGTGGGAGTTCATTTGCACATTGGAGTCAGCAGAGAGGATGGGAGCTGACATGGTCAAAGTTGAGGAGTGGTTTTCATGTAAAGTGAAGTTAAATGAAGGCATTTCAGCCTGGAAAAGGAGCAGCACAGAGGCCTCCAAAATAGTGGAAGAAAACAGGGATCACTTGATTTGTTGTGGCTCATATCACTAGTACTAAGTGGCACAAAGAAAGAACAAAAACCCCAGAGCAAATCCCCTTTCAGCAACACAGAATCAAACCCTGAAACTCATTGTTGGAGGATAATCTGCCAAAAGGTATAAACAGAGTGAAAAAGTGTTAGACAAAGGAGACATGAGCAGAGACCATGCCTTGCCAAACTTAATATTGAGAGCTCTTTAAGCTTTCAGATATGGGGGACAGGTACCCCGTTGTTTATACTTTTATAAGCATTCTGTACTGTTAGATCAGTGGACTAAACAGATCTGTGGAGTGATTCAGTACAGCTGTTTCATTGGCATGTTCACAGAACAGTTGCGAGATTATTTTATGTTTGTTATGAATTATGTTATATTTCCAAAGAATGGTTTTTGCAAATGCATATAATGGAACAAATTAAAAAATCAGCCATGATCATGTGTTTGAAATCATTGTGAAGTTAATGAGGAAGAATTAGATTCTTCATTATAAGTACATCAGGATGAGGAGAGAAGAAAATAAACAGAAATGCAAAAGGGTCTAATTCCCAAGGAGGCAGCAAATCACAGTGCCTTTTTTTATCCTGATGAACAAGTAATGCTATTTAAATGCAGTTAGGATAACAATCCCCAAAATATCACAGAATAGGAAATGATCAGTTTTATTCCAGATTATTTCTTGTTACTGAACTGTAGCTTTGAAGCTCCAAAACTCTGTAAGACAGAAAGAAAGTATGAGGATGTGCTGGTCAGTTGGTGACAAGTGATGCAGTTTCCAAGGGTTTCTCACACCGAAGGAATGGAAACCATCCTGGAGAGTTTTGTGCAACACAGAATTTTGAACAGGGTAAAGAGTTCTGCAATCATGTTAAACTGAGTGATGAAAGCCCCGCACACTCAGACCAGACTGTGAGTTGAAGCTGAAACAGTTACAGGGGCTTACTTTATAGATAGCATTAGGCTTAGTTCCTGCTTTCATTAGTTTTATTCTTTAGTGCTTTTTAATAATGTGATGCACAACTGTGGATTATTCGCTAGTGACAAAGGAATCTGAAGCCACACAGGAAGCAGGCACCAGTGGTCAACTGGATAGCGTGTTAGATAGCTACAACTGCTAGGTAATGGTCATGTTAAGTAAAGGCATTGAATAAATTTACCCAGCATGTAACATCCCTCATCGTTATAGCAGGGCTAGCATCACAAATCCCATGCTTACACACCTCTAATTAGGCAAGAACTGGGCAGAAAAAAATGTTTCTCTGAACAACGCACTCTACTCATGAACATGGTGCTGTATGAGACCTTTTGCTTCTAAGAAAATATGGGTGCTCGGAGATGACATGAAGTGAAGCATGGCCACTTGTGAGATGATGATCTGAAGTCCATGATCTCGGTATTTCTCCTGTGTACTCCTGGTCATAGCATCCTGGCTGGACTGCCTGCTGAGGTCATAGCTGTGGCCTCTTCAGCACTGGACAAGCCTCATCTGACCAAACCTTGGGCTCGGGCAAATTCAGTACTGGCTTCAACTTTTACCCTGTGTTTGCTAGGCAGTCCCAGGGCAGTTCTTGGTGCAGCTGCTGGGGCAACATTCCTTGAAAACCTGCAGGGAAGAGGCAAGATTTTGAAGAAAGGAGATGGGCATGGTGCCCCAGTGTGCTGCTAGTACCAGGTCCTTTCCTGTCCACACTACTCAGCCTGTGAGGGCTAATTGCTGTCAGAAGCATTCTTTGAACTAGACCTGTCATGGTAGCCTCCATGAACAGATGTGGTACATTAGAAGACAGGCCCCTTGTGTTCCGGAGCAGTCACAGAGCAGTTTCCCAGGGAGGGGCAGGGGACCTTCTCCAAACCCCATTCCCCCTCTTTGCACAACATTAAAGCAACTGCATGGAAAATGCTGTGAATGTAACTGCCCATTTCCTTGCCACCACTGAAGAGCTCCCATTAATCCATATTTTAAGGAGCAAAACATATTTTAGTGACTTGTGCCTGAGCTTGACCTTGCTTTGAAGCACTTTCATACATCACCCATATTGATAATATCTGTTTCTCAGCTGTAAATCATTCTTTACAAAAGCAAAGAGGGGCCCCTTTCTTTGTGCATAAAGTGGTAAATCCCTAGCTCACGTAGTTTATTAATTAAGGAAAAGTCAGTACTTCAGGACAGCGGAAACTATCTGCAAGCAACATGACCTCTTTGTCTATGACAAATAAAGTGACCTCTTTGGTTGGAATAATACTCCCTATAATTCAGCACTCTGACATACCACTTTTGCAAAGGAAGCTGGAGGGAGGAATAGAAGGAGCACTTTTCTATGTGTTACTCACAAAATAAATCCATCTGTACAGACAACTCTCCAAAATAGTCTTTTTAGACTTGCAAAGTATCACAGTTTGAGCACATTTTATTATCTCCATAGAGATATTTGAGCTTGGCTTTCCGAGAGTGGGAAAATGTTAGGCTTTTGGAGTTCAGCTCCCCACCTTCCCTTTCCCAGTGGGGCTTAGATGCCCTACTGAGTACTTTTAAGCTCCTTTTGCTCCACAAATAGCCCCCACAGAACCATGTAATATCACAATTTAGAAGGGACCCAATAAGGATCATTGAGTCCAACTCTAGTCTCCTGTCAGGACTACCTAAAGCTAAACCATATGGTTAAGAGCATCATCCGGATGCTCCTTGAGCTTTGACAGGCTTGGTGCCATCAAGGCTTCTCTGAGGAGCCTGTTCCGATGACTGACCACTCTCCCAGTGAACAACCTTCTCCCAGTGCTCAAACTGAACTTCCAGTGGTGCAGCTTCCTTCCATCTTCTTGTGCCCTGGTCAGCAGGGGATCAGCACCTCCCCCTCTGCTGCCCCCTTGAGGGAGTTGTAGGCTGTGATGAGGGCTCCCCTCAGCCTTATCTTCTCCAAGCACAACAAACCAAGTGACCTCAGTTTCTCATTCTGAATCTTTCTCTGAAAACCTTTCATGACCCTGGTTGTCCTTCTTTGGGCATAGTTTGATGTCCTTATATTTAGGCACCTAGAACCACACGAAGTACTCTGTGTGGGGCCACACCAGTGCAGTGTAAAGTGGGACAGTCACTACCCTTGACCTGCTCGCCATGCTGTGCTTGATGCACTCCAGGCCATGGTTGGCCCTTTTGTCTGCCAGGGCACACTGTTAACTCACATTCAACTTGCCATCAACCCAGATCTCCCGATCTCTTTCTGCAGGACTGCTCTCCACCTTCTCACACCCTCCAGCCAGGTGGAGAATCTGGCTCTTGCTCTTGCTAAATTTCCTTTGGTTGGTGATTGCCCAGCTCTGTAGTTTATCCACATCTCTCTGTAAGGCCTCCCTACCCTCAAGGGTGTTCACCACTCCTCCTAGTTTAGGATTGCTGGCCCTTAGGATCACAAACTTACTTAGTGTACATTTAACTCCTGTGTCCAGGTAATTTATAAAATCATTACAAATCATTGGCCCTAAAATTGTGCCCTCTGGAACCCCACTGGTGACTGGCCACCAGCCTGGTGTAACCTCATTCCCTAAAACTCTTCGAGCCCAACCCGTCAGCCCATTGCTCTCCCAGTGTTATTCTGGACTTGTCAAGCTGTGCTGGACATCCTGTCCAGAAAGATGCTGTGAGAGACAGTATCAAAAGCTTTGCTAAAATCCAAAACACAACATCTGTGTCTTCCCTTGGTCAACTAGAGTGGTGAACTTGTAATAGAAAGAAAGTAGGCTGGTTAAGCAGGTCATTCTCCTTGTGAACGTGTGATGGCTGTGACCAATGGCTGCATTGTTTCTCAAGTGTTTTTCAGTAACTTCCAAAATAGTATTCTCCATCATTTTACTAGGCACTGAAGTGAGGCTGACAGGCCTGTATTTACCAGGGTTTTCCCTCTTACCTCCCCTGAATATTCAGACATTTGCCAGCTTCCCGTTGCCTGAGACCTCTCGAGTGTCTTAAGACCACTTTAAAATAATGGAGAAAGGTCCCAAGATAATATAACTCTTCTTTTTCTGTAGTCTGGGGTGAATCCTATTGGTCCCCATAGATTCATGCACGTTTAGCTGCAGCAAGTCTCGAACAACTTTAGAGTCATCTGGGAGTTGATTTGTCAATCCTACACTTACAGTCTTCCAACACAAGGCTCTAGGAGTCCCAGAGCCCATCACTGATGTTGAAGACAGAGAAAAAGAAGGTGTTAAACAGCTCCATTTTATCTACATCACTATTTGTGAGATGACTGACCACATCAAGCTACGGACTGGTTTTATCTTCAATTTTCCTTTTCCTGTTAACATACTTCAAAAAGCTCTTTTTGTTGTCCTTCACATGCTGGCTAGCTTGGACTCTAATCAAGCTTTGGCTGCACAAATTTTCTCCCTACAAGGGTGAAGAGCATCTCTGTAGTCCTTCTGTGTTGCCTGTCTTTTATTCCAATATCCATACACTTTCTTTTTCTAGAAGAAGATCCCTGCTCGATGAAGCCAGCTTTTCACCCTGCTTGCTTGACACTTTGGAATTGCCTGCTTCTGTGCTCTGAAAAGATGACTCTTAAACAGCAGCCAGAATTCATACACCCCAATAAGAATCAGATTCCTTGTGATCCTGCCTAACAAGCTCCTTCAGCAGCCTGAAGTCTGCTCTCACTTGTCCAGGGCCAGTTTTCCTAACAGTTCTTCTCCTATCTCTTCATGCTGCGTGCATTAGGATAAAGACATTTCAAATGTGCTCTACTGTACTCAACACACCATGGAGCAGATTGAACAATTTTGGTAGCACACCATCCCTCAAACACAGGCCTCCCTCCTCCAGGCTTATGTCTAGTAAGCCTGGTTTTATTCCTTCCTCCCTTCAAATCTAGTTTAAAGCTCTTTCAATGAGCCCTGCTAAACTCTTGTGCAAAGTTCCTTTTGCCCATCTGCTGCTGTCTGGCTTGGTGCTGTGTAGCCCAACTCATGGTCAAACCCCCCAAAATTCTGCCAGCGACACCAGTCTTGGAGCCAGGTATTGATCTGCTGGGTCTTCCTCTTTCTTCCCTCATCATTCCCTGAAACTGGAAGGGTAGAGGAGAACACTACTTGTGCACCTGATCCCTGGACCCAAGGCCCTAAAGCCTCTCTTGGTTGCCCTCAGACTTCTTATTGCAATTTTATTTCTGCCTACCTGAAAAATCAATAATGGACAATAATTGGAATGCCATACCGGGATAGGAAGCTTTCTTTTCACTTCTTTAACCTGGGCCATGGAGAGACAGCAGACTTCCCTAAAAAGTGGGTCCACTCTGCATATTGGACTTTCTGTTCCCTCTGAAGAGAGTCTCCTGTGGCAATGGTCCATCTTTTTTAATTTATGGAAGTGGTTTTGAGGCAAGGCATAGGCTGACTGAAGCTTTGTGACAGATTGAACCTAGATGAACCATTGTCCTCATCACTGTTGAGTTTCACTTGCAGAGCTGTGTACCTATTATGCAAGGGCACCTGGGAAGGTGAGGTTGTCGTAGTGGAGATGTGCCTGCTGCCCTGGGCAGGAGCTTGTACATTCCATACAGGGAACCATTTTCCTGTATCCCTTAAGTTACCACTTTCTGGTAAGTGGGGAAAGGATGGAGAATCATCTGCATCAACCAAAATACCAGAGATGTCCCACAGCACACCCACTCATGGTGCTCAAATGATCACTTGGTTTTAAAGCTTTTTGATTCCCTGTGTCAATCTCTTTAGTCTTAATCGAGGAAATAATTTTAAATTTTTACATACTTTCTTTTTTTTACTTTTTTTTTTCTTTTTTTTTTTTAATAAGTTGCTGCTGTGTTAAGATGTAAAAAAGCATTTTCAGCTAAAGTTTGCAAAATGCCTTTGAGACTATATAGCACCTGGAAATATAGCATATTTTTTTTTTAAAAGATGTGTTTAGGTGCTGCAGGGCCAAAGGAGACACTCAAGTATTCTTCAAATGAGATGATAAACCCACAAGTTGTGAGGGCTGTTACGGCTCCTCCTCCCTTGACAGCAGAGCAACATGGAGAAAGCTCTCTTCTCTGCAAATATGAGACTAATTAATTTGAAATAAGCTAATGAATCAAAAACTGTGAACTTCACAAGATGCTGTCAGACACATAGATTTTGCCATGGGGATTTCAAGAGAATATTGCTTTATTTAGTCTCTCTTCCACAGGCCTAGGGTTTTTTTTCCCTCCGTTATTTTATACAAGTCAATCTGGAGACATAAAAAGCTTTGCCTTTTACTCCCAGCCTCAGTACTGACTGCAGCTACGGACAAGAGAGGCAGAAAACAGCAGCAACTATAACTGAATTAGGATTGGCAAAGCACTGTTGTGGGTACATCTGTGCATGCCCCTGCATGCAGATACAGATTCATATCATTAAGCAGCTCCTGACCAGATGGTCTAGTTCAGCCAGGAGAAACCCATTAGTTAATCAGTTGGTTTTTTTCAATTTTCATCAGAAATCTGTGCTCTCTTACACCGTGCTCACAATTGGAAGCCACTTATGAAAGGCCACTTGTCACTTGCTCTGTGTTATTTGTCAGTAGTTAAAAGAGGCATGGTTGCCACAGCAGCAAAAGTAGATATTTTCTCTTTCAAAATGTATTAAATGTTTATTTTCTGTGTGCTTTTTTCCTCCACCAATGCTGCTTCTTTAAAGGTCCCACATCTCCCATTGCTTTCCTTTTACAGGTTCCCTTGTCCCTGTGGGATGGGATTTTAACTCTTTCTTCCAGTGTTCCCTGCACTGGTCATCTTCTTTCCTATATGAAAATGGCAGAAGTATATAACAATGACTATGTTGTTATTACCAGACAAAAATGTTGATAAGGGACACTTGTACCAAATTCTGTGCTCTTCATACAAACATAAGAGTCTTGCACTTCTCAGCAGCTGCATAATCGCTGGTTATCTGGGGGGTGCCAATAAAGAAATAAGTTTCTTACTCTTTCTCCAAACACAGAGTTTGAGCAGTCTTGGCAAGTCTCACAACATACACAAAGTACCACTGTACCCAAAAGGGGATACCTGGGGTGCACTTGAGGTCAGCAGAAGGCCTGGGGCTGGGTAGCTGGGTTTTCAGATCTTTACTGTTTTGGTTAAGTTTTATGAAGCCCTGATCAAAATCACAGATTACAAATAGTCTGAATAGCCCGAACTTCAGACTTCTAAAAATTACTGACTTTCAAGGACACCAGAGAAGTAGGAATAGAGATTGGAGGCGCAAGAATGGGAATAGTGACTCAAATGTTGAGACTGGGCTTTTTGGCGGGTGAACAGGCCTGCTGCATTTTAGCTCTGCTGTAGGCATTGCTGTCAGCATTTCATTTCCTTAAACCCAGAAGAAATGAAGGAAACACCAGCAGAATATATTTATATTTTTTTTTTCTGTGCTCTGTGCCTTCCTCAGACATGCTGAACTACTTTTTTGTTGTTATGCTTAATGGAAAGACTCAAGTATGTGAGTCTTGGGGCCAGTCTCCCAGCAAGGCATCGAAACAAGCTGATGAACTTCTGTGGACTATCTCCAAGCCAACCACACACTGGCTTTGGCTCTCTAGAGCCTGCAGTCATAAACAAAATCTTGCAGAGAACCTTTGTTACATTGCATTTGATTTATGTTTCCAGTTAGAGCTGATTTTTTTAGCTAATTTCCCAGCTCTGCGTTATTGCAGTTCACATGCCATCTCTATTTCCCAGTTGCATTTAATAAGCAGGTTACTTTTTAAGGGTGTCTTTTTCTTTTGTGGAGTCTGGCTCACATTCCAAAATGAAAGATAAAATGGATACTTGTATTGCTCCTCAATCCTTTACTTTTAGGGTGTGGAGAAAGCTTGGCCCCAATCATCTGGCTGCACTTAAGGAATAGACTTCTCTATTAACAACTCCAAAGAAAGCTCTTTGTGCTGCACATTTCTATTGTTTCTTCAAAAGATCGTCAGAACCCTATTCACCCCAGAGTTCCCATAAAAGGCCTTACGATATATTGCACAATAACCAAGTAGTAATCAGTATCATGATTGTGTCTCTTGATAATGAACAGAATTCTTCACATACACACACACTATTAGCCTGAGCAGCAACATAATTATCGTGTGATTTGTTGAGTCAAAGAACTGGTCTTTCAGGAATCCTCTACTGCTAATGCAGCAGCCAAACCTCACCCTTTTCATGGCCAAGTGTTTCTTAAGGAATTTTCCAGGCCAACCTCTGCATGAGAAGGTGCAGCAAGGGACAGGCCTATGTCAAGGGCATTTGGTATAGGATCTTCATGAATTTCCCACTCCATGTTTTCTATACTCTCCGTGAGTACCATTCTGTAAATTACCTGTGAAGTTAGAGAAGAAAATAAGATAGGAGGTCATCACTAAGTAGAAATATAGTGTTAAATATTCACATAGAGGTGCTTTAGGCTGCATATAACACAAAATTACTGTTTCCAACTACTCTGTAAAAGATTACTGTGCCAGTTAAGTTGGAAGCTGCAATGGTTAGCAGTTACTAATAAACCATTCTCTAGATCCATTGGAAATTGCACAGCAAGTAACAGGCTTAAACTGCAGCAAAGGAGGTTTAGGTTAAGCATGGTACCTTCTTTTCTTTACCTGTAAGTAGGTAGAAGCAAGGCACTGCACTGCCTAGGATGTCCTATCTGTAAGAACTTCCAACAACAGGTTAGAGAAGCATCTGTCAGAAGTGATACAAGTATAATTGTTTCTGTCTATTGGGTTAAAGAGAAGGACTAAATGACCATTTGGGACCCATTCCAGTCCCTCTGTGTGTGCAGTTCTGCCATTGAAAAACCTGCTTCACCCTGGAGTGAAATGGGATTCACTTATTAGAAGCATCTCAATGTGTGAACAAAACTGTACCAGTTTTGGCACAGAAATCAGTTCTGATCTTACTAGATCATTTCAAGTGCTGCTGAAGCAAAGGAAATCTGACTTGCAGTTATATGCAGAAATACAAAACAATAATAACAATAATAATAATAACAATGTGTTCAGTCAGCTTGTGTGTTTGCTTATCTCTATGTCCTCCTCAAAGCATCTTTAAGCAGAAAAAGAGCCATTGGCAATGTGCAACAATCCCTCAGTAACCAGTATGCTCAGTACTTCCATGAAGCCATGTCGATTCATTGTCTGATGCACTCACTTCCTGGTCTCTCTGCTGGTTTGTGCTGCTGTGTAGTTTTCCTGGGAGGGAAGCCCACACCTGGGAAAGCCTTTCTTACTCTCACCAGGCCCCGTCTGGCTGCCCTGCTTTAAACCTTTTGCTTAGTTTAGTCTATGTAAGGGGGTACGTCCAGGTTAGTTTAAGGAGGGATGAAGATTCAGTGCATTTGTTATAATCAAATCTGCATCTTAACTTCTGTTAAGTGTGGTGTACTGGTTGTCATGGTAACAGCTAATGACATTTAGACAATATCTGTTCTTTTTATTCTCAGTTATGATGTCGAAGATTTTCAAAGATCATGGAGAAGGAGTGGTAAGTGATGATGGGGAAGGAAAGTCAGAAGTGAAACACTGGTATACATCAGTTTCTTTGCATATCGCAGCTGTAGTTCGTCTATTTATCTGCATTTTATCAGACTGTAGAAGTTCACTGAACCTTGTTTCATGACCTGCATTGCAGAGAAATGCCACCTACGTCCTGGTCTGAGACCAAATCCTCTCCTGGGCCACTCACTAGTGAAAAGAAGCCTCCATTTGCTCCTGCGAAGCCTCCATGGCTGGAAATCTCATAGACGTGCTTTTCTTGCTCTGGCTATTCATTAACAACTGCAGACTACAACTCACTTTATCTTTCAAGTTTGATCACAGTTCACCAAGGTGCAGAATATGAGACAAGATACATAATGACACACGCATAATGTGGCACTTCCCTATGATCTGGATTGGCTAATCATGCTTCAGCTGTTAGCAGCATCAGTTCATCTCAATTCATGAGAAACTAGCTCCTCTGAGAAAGAAGCTGTATGTGAAATAACCTGATCCATCTGGAGAGTCATGAGTTTAAAAAAAAAAAAGAAAGAAAACAGTGCTGTCCTTCTTTGAGTCAGAGTCTTTCTAACACAGACAGACAGTGTCCTGAAACATACAGTGCCTGCTGTAATTCTTGTAATGCCTCCTGGTACTGCACGAGGAAATGCATTTATTTCCTGATATCTAAATCCTTTCATGCCTTCAGACAGGCCTAAATTATGTTTGGGCAGAGGTATATACACAATAGACACTTTTTCAGATATACCCATTGGCATGAAATTGCTTAATACTATCATTTGCCCGATGCACTCTTTTCAGATTCACAAGGACAAATCAGTGATTTTAATGGAATCCTAATGCCTTCCCGATAAATAGCATCATAGTCCTGAGCAATGACTACACTATAGTTCAACTGGTTTCTTATTTGGCCTTTTCATATTTGAAAAAAAATTTTGCATAGAGATTATTTGAAGTGTTTGAGTATGACTTTTCTTTTAGTTGGAGCTCATTGGTTCATCTTGGAACCAGAAGTATTGTGAGAACTGTGTTTAATGACTATTCAGTAAACAAAAACCCTGCAGATCAGTAACACTCTAAAAAGAGATAATCATGCAGTCTAGCACAAGCTGAACATGCCAAGAAGGCACATGGCTTCACCTTTGCCACTTTCATTGTTCTGCTTCCTATTGCTGTATGGAATTTGTGCTGCTCTTTGCCTGTACCCTGGATTTGGGTGAGGGGTACGATCCTTTCCCCCTTCTCTGGAAAAACACATGCCACTTCTGTCTGCCAAGTCACAGGATTTAAGCTCCAACAGTGGCATGAATGCAGGGCAGCTTTAAGCAAAGTGTTCTCATATGTCAACTCTATAGGCTTGCAAATCAAAGCCAGAAACCTGCAATCAAGCAGATAGAAGCCTTTTGCATTGTAGAGACACTAAAGGCAATGTTCATCTTTGCAACATGCAATGTTAAACTTTGACCTGAAGGTTTTGCCTAAAACTCCAAATATCTAGGTCACTTGGTGACTTGAAATGTCTTTTTTTATTTTAAACATTGTTCTTTCAGACTCCAGCTGGCACTGATATGCCAAGAGCATGAGTTTAACACATGTTGCAAGCATATAAAATCGCTGTAGCAGAAAAGCAAACATATGAGCAATGGTGGCACTGAGAAGCATCATATGTCAGCCCTGACATCAGGAAGATTAAAGTGTCAATGAAAAAGGAGGACCAGTGGTGTAACAGAAGAAGGCAAAAGAAAAAACTGAGTAACATAGGAAAGGGGATGCAAAAAGATGATCTATGTTGACATCATTTGTCAGATAGGGTAACAATTATTCTGGCAGGATTTTTCTGTATAAACACATGCTATAGGTTTATGGTTAAATCACACCCAGGAGTGACAAGTTGGTAGGCTATTTCAAAGCCCAGCCATACATACATAATATAGAAGTAGATATAAACTGTTTACATCATTCTTTTGCAAAAGGCAGTTTCATATAGGACGAGTCCTGAAATAAATGATATTTCTTTCTCTTCCTGTAAAGTCTAGTAAAAATTAGCGCTTTGAATGCAAACTCAGCTTCTAGAGCAGTATCAGTATTCATGGTTGGGAATGGAAAAGTGAATTACAGCTGAGTACATTCAGTATGCCAGCTGGTGAATAAAGAAAAACAGCTGCTGGTGGCAGCCAACTGTGAAGCTCATGTGGACAATGTTATGCTCAGAACATAAAATGAACAAGTTGCATGCTGGCATGGAGTCTGTTGCAACAAAAGTGCCCAATGCCTTGTAAATCTTTACAAATGGAGTCCAACTGTAAAGATACACTGTCTTTTAGAAGCAATGCAGACAGACATATCATAGTTGTTGCTGTACAGCTGCTGTACCTAGCATGGGCCTTGGACTGGAAACAAAAGTGCAATAAGTACTTCCACTGTAGGTTTTAAAATCTGATTCCTGCTAACCTGGCAAAAAGGATGCACAGAATTGGTGAGCCATTAAAATGTCCTTCAATATCCATGTCTTAGGCTGAGCAAGAGAAGCACTAGTTTGTGCTGACACTTACATAGATCTCTCTAATTTCAGAACACTTTACAACAGAACTGGGATCCGTAGTTTGGAATGAAACTTGAGTCTGCATTAAGGAGAGGCAATATTCTGTTCTCCAGCATGAGCATGTTTACGTGGAATCAAAAGACTTAGAGACCTGCTTTCAAATTTTTCCCTGCCCAGCTCTGCCACCGGGGCAATTTCCACCTCCCAATTATAAGAAAGAAGGGTTGGCTTCTAACACGCTTTTGTTGTGCTCGTTTCAAGGGAGCCCAAGATCCACAGCAGTACCAGGGATGTCCAGTGAGTTCAGACCTTCTATGATATCCATGCGAAGTGTGAAAGTCCATGTGATCACATCTCCAAAACAGCTGCAGTGTGCAGCAGGATGGGGTCACTTGACAGGGTCATGGGTGATTGCGATAGAAGCATCCTTTGTGGCACAGCCCTTTTAACACAGAGATATGTCTTCTCCCAGATACACGACCACATCTCAGCATCTTTTATCCCCATTATCTGCTGCTGTGAATACAGTCCTCAAAGTATGTAAGCCCTGAGCACTCTTAGGAGTGGAAGGTTGCAAGCCTGGCATGCTGTGCAGAAGGCTTGATGGTTCTTCAAAGGACAGCAATTCATTGTGACGCTAAATCACTCGAATAGAGCAGCACCTCACTTCCTCCTTATTTACTAATGATGGACATTTGTCCCTGGCATTTCTTTTGCCTCTCTTCCTGGCTATGGGATCCCTTTTTAAAATTTTCCCTGCAGGCCACTACAGGCTGAACATTTTTGAACAGTTAATTTCTTGTCTCCCATTTCCAGAATACAGTCTCTTTTCTCCTCAGAAGGCCATTTGTTAAGCTAATTCAGATATTTTCCATTTCTAATGCAGCCATTGCCTGCCAGACAGAAGTATGGATGCTGTGTGCAAAGAGTGGGACTATTCTCTCCCTGTGTGAGAAATGCATTTCCAACTGACACCTCCTCCAGAGGCAGTTGTGACGCTTTGAAAGCTCCTCCCACCTGGGATGTTTTCACGCATTGGAAAGGTGCTCCTCATTTTAAGTATTAGAAATGTCTCCCACCAGAAGCCCTCTTGGAGGCTCATGTGGCCCTCAGGACTGCTACATCTGGCATTTCCAGCACTTCCCGTAACGGTAGAACCCAGGCCTGTTTTACAGATATACTTATGGAGGTATAGAAAGCCTAATGGTACGATCCTGCTCACCTCACTTCACCTACCCCAAAATCAGTCATCTAATCAGAACTAGTCATCTAGGCTCTCTCTACAGTCAATGAAGAAAGACAGGTACCTCCAGAGCATGATTTATTACTCCTTTCTTGGACAACTATCCTGAAATAGACTGAATTGTGCTCCGGAGATGCCTGTCTGTCTATCTGAATGATAGAGGAGACCTAAATAACTAGCTTAGCTGAGATACCTATCTGCAAGGTGGCTTCAGCTAAGCACTGGTCTCCTGCTCAGAGTGACGCATTCAAGCTCTACTGGTGAGTCTGGGCCAGTCAGGAGTCAGACTCCTCCTTCAACCCCCAGGCATCTGCCTCGTAGAGGGTCCTTCTCCTCCATGGAGACATTCTTTAAAGCAGAAAAATGTTAAAAACTTCCTCCTTGTGCCTCTGACATCACAGCTCTGAAATAATCATTGTCCCTTCCAAATCCTTTTGAAGTCCAAAAGCTACCATCAAAACACAGATGTAGAGTTTTTCCACTGTCTTTTTGTTCTTTCTTTAAAGAAGTAACAGAGACAACAAAAACCCACAAGCAAGAAAATTTAGGAAGAAAAGGCTCAAGGCTAAGGCATGGTTTCTATCTAATTTGAATTCAAATAAGTTTTTCATTATTTTTCAATTTAATTATAGCTTTCCAATGTATAAAATTGCACGTGAAAATAGAACACAGCTTAAATATACCCTAGAACAGCAGACAGAATCACAGACACTGCTAATTTTCAGGCAGGCTGTTGTCTTGATCAGCATAACATCATGATACCTTCCTTTGTGTCTTCAGCCTGACTGAGCAGATGGATAGATGTCTTTTAGACACCTTACAAACATATATAAAGTTGTCTCTATCTGAGGTTCAGTGAGCAGATTTGACCTTCAGAAGGAATGCTAGAGCTCCTTCTCAGTTATGAAGTGCCCTTGAGAATGTAACTGGAACCAATAATTTTCTAGAAGTACTGTTTAACTAACCATAATCATTCTTATATCACATATATAATTTTCTAGCAAATTCTATTGAAGATTTTCAGAACTCTTTGTATCCCAGTATTAAAATACAGTGCAAGTGTCTCAGAGGCCTTTCTATAACACCCCCTTTTGCTCCTGTTGAGCCCTCTTGGCTCATTCCCATTACATTCTCGATGTTTCCCATAGAAATAAGGGCCAGACATGATCCAAATGCAGTGACTATTTCTTCTTGTTTGTTCAGTGCTTTTAAAGAAGTCTGTCTTATTTCTCAGAAAATATAAATGAAAGTGGGGGTAATAGTGATTTGCAGCATATTTTTTCTTTACAACTCCTGGAAGGAATTTAATGCAACAAACAAAAGGTAGTTTTTTCACTCACAAGCTTCCAAGGTCTTTTGAGAGTAGTAAAGATTTCAGAAACTCCTCAGAAAGTCTTTAAAGGTATTATCTTTGAAGTATTAGGTAACTTAATTCAACGGGTCATTAATTACCCTCACAACAGCACACCAGCAATAATGAAGAGTTATGGAGCTGAATGGGAAAGTTCACATCTTTCCAAAGACCTGCATTTTACTTTGTTTGTTTGCTTTTTAAATTAGACAGACCTGCAGGGCTCTGAGATATACCCAACATTAAACTGGCATCCAGAAAGGTGGAAAATATAAAAGAAAAATCTTTCTTTCTTTTTTTTTTTTTTTTTTTTCTTCTTAGTAATGGAAGTTTGAATTCTTGTTCTGTGTTACCCTAGAGCACATTTGTCAAGAATTTAATGATGGATTGTGAGTTAGTTTAAACTCCAAATCTATGTCATCTTAGACTAAGAAAATTTGGCGGTTTTGTTCTACTTCTAGCTCAGTGTTGAATTCTTTTTTATTGCCACAGATATTTCCATTATTGTGTGTACAGGCTCGTGTATAACACACACCGCCTCCAGTGACAGTATGCACACACAGTTTCTGCTTGACTTAGTGCTAAGATCTCGAATTTGTTACACAGTTCATGTACGGATGTGTACAGCTCTAGTTGTAGAGGTAACAACATGTGTTGTTGCTCAGAAGAAGACACAAGCAGTTTTTCCTGCAGTGAATAATATGCACAATGTATTTTTCATCTAATTGTCATATTAAAATATAAAACTGTATTGGGTTTGCATGGCAAAGTTTTGGAAGTGGGCGGGCTATAGGGGTAGCTTCCATGAGAAGCTGCTAGAAGCTTCCCCTATATCCAACAGAGCTGATACCAGCCATCTCCAGGACGGACCTACTGCTGGCCAAGGCTGAGCCCATCAGTGACATTGCGATAGTGGCTCTGAGATAATATACTTAAGAGGGGGTAAAAAACCTGCTGCAGAGCAGTAGCCAGGAGAGAAGAGAGAGAATAGGGTAAGAGCAACAACTCTGAAGACACCCAGGTCAACTGAGAAACTGGGGAGAAGATGCTTCATGCATGGGAGCAGAGATTCCCCTGCAGCTCATGGGGAAGAGCATGATGAGGCAGCTGTGCCCCTGCAGCCCATGGAGGTCCATGGAAGAGCAGATCTTCACCTGCAGCCCATACAAGACCCCACGCTGGAGCAGCAGGATTCCCAAAGGAGGCTGTGACCCCTTGGGAAGGCCCCACAGAGAGAGGAGCCCACACCGAAGCAGGTTTGCTGCAAGACTGGTGACCCAATGGGGGACACACTCTGGAGCCATCTGTTCCTGAAGGGCTGCACCCACGGAAGGGACCCACTTTGAAGAAGTACATGGAGGATTGTCTCCCAGGGGAGCGACCATATGCTGAAGGAGGGGAAGAGTATGAGGATCCCTCTCCTGAGGAGAAAGATGTGGCAGAAAACATGATTAATTGATCACAACTCCCATTCCCTGTCTGACCTGAGCTGCTGCATGGAAGGAGGTAATAAAATAGGGAGTGAAGTTGAGCCTGAGAAGAAGAGGCCAGTGCAGGGAGTATGTTTAAAGATTTGGCTGTATTTCTTCTTATCTCATTCTGATTTTGACTGGTAGTAAATTAAACTAATTTCCCCAATTTGGGCTGTTTTGCCTGTGATGGTAACTGGTGAGTGATCTCTCCCTCTCTTTATCTCAAGCCACAAGACTTTCATGATATTTTCTCTCCCCTGTCCAGCTGAGGAGGCGAAGGGACAGAGTGACTTTGGTGGGCACCTGGTATCCAGCAAGGGTCAAAACACCACAAACACGTGCATTGTAAATTTAGAGCAGTACATTGGAAAATTAAGGACGTAGTGTGTTATCACCACGAGGAAGTGAAACTACCTGCCTACAAAAATGTAGAAAGGAGGAAAAGCTGCCTCACCTGCTCTTTCAGGCGTGGAGAGCTGAGCATAGCTCTCATTGGAGCTATTCCTCACCTCTGTGGCAGGCTGCTCCTCACTGAAGACCTGGGTTTGGAAGTCTCTGAGGCAGACCCTTAGCCAGGCACTGCCAGCCCTGGCTCCTTGCTGCTGGTCCCCATTCCACCACCACAAGGTTAGACACCAAACAACAACAAGCTACCCAGGGCTTCTCCCACGACTTGGGGCTTGCAGAGGCCCTACCTGGCCAACAGAAGCAATAAAAGGTGCATAGGCCTCCCTTGTACTGACAGGAAGTGCCACCAACAAGCCAGTGGCCTGACTGAATGTTCATGTTTAGGTCTCACACTCTGTGGCACATTTTCCCTTTTGCGTGCCTGGGATTTTGGTTTCACCTTTGGAAAAACATCTCCAACCTACAGCCAATGTACTCCATCCACCATTAGTAAAGTTCATGGAGACTTGGCTTTGTTCCGACTTGGAAAACGTCCTTTGTGCTAACAAGCCACTGGCCAAATTTCTCCCTGGGCAGCCCGAAACCTGCCAGACAGAAATTAGATCTGTAAAACTGAGCTGACAGCACGAGGCCTATGTAGAGTTTTCCAGGCCATTTGCCAGGCCCTAAAGGCCTAGTTTTAGAAAGACAAATTGAAACCATAACTAGCTAGCTTAGCTCTCCTCAAACCCTTTTGGAGTGACAAAACTCGGCTCTTGCCAGGCCTAACCCCTGGTATGGAAGTAATTGCCAACGACTCTAAAAACACGCAGCAGATAAAGTCAACGAAATGTCGGCAGAAGCAAATGTGAGAGTGGCCTTCCAGTCACTTCCCCTCCTATGTGAGGTTGCCCAGAAGAACGAGTCAGTGGCAGGTTCTGGCATTTCCCTTCATGTGCCTTGAAAGTTGTCTGCTGGGTACTGTAAAGGAAGAAAATAACTCCCTAGGATCCAGCAGCAATGCAAATGCATGCCTGGGAGACAGCATGAGAGAAAAAATAACCCAGAACCTGCTCTTTTCCTGTGTCCCTCTGGACCTGATCTTGCAACCTGCTCCTTACCCCCCCTCAAACAACCTCCTCTTAGCAGCACCAACCACCAGTGCTGCTTCTTACATCTCATGGGCTGTCTGGGTGTCCAGCTTGCCGAAAGACTGATTTTCAAAAGCTAAGACTTTTAAAGGCCTGTATATTATCCACAGCGGCTTTTCTATGCATGGAAATCCATGTAGGACACAAGCTTACACCAACTTTCAGGCAAGCATCCTAAATACCATTTGGAAGTGACAAAATATCTGGACTTAAATGAATAGCATGTCCTTTCATGAGTGAGGAAGACACTGCCATTGCTTGATGTTAATCTATGTTCTCTTTTTCTTTTGAATGAACTTATACATAGAAATTACCAGGGCCAGAAAGTGGGGGGTTTTTTGTTGATTAATGTGCTATATTCCTTGTAAATGTATTGTGGAATAAAACAGAAGCCCAAATACTTTACATGCTCAAGTATTGGTGGATATCAAACAGGAAAGTGCATGAGAACTGGTGCTTGTAAGAGCAAACTATGCTTATGAGATATACAAATGACTACAGAGCCCAGTCCTCTGAAGATTTAATGCATTTATTTATAGCTGACTGATTTGGGACTAAAATATTGGAACACATTCACATATTCTTGTTTCTCCTGCCTCAGCTTATAGTTGTTTTATAATTTTTTGCCAGCAACCAAAGGAAAGGGAACTTTTTTTAACCACAGTACTTGCGTCCTTTCCAAGACATAAAAAAATAAATAAACATTTACTAAGCACAGCCCACAAACAGAGGGGTGGATCTTTTCTATCCAGCAGTCTTTCATCCTGGAAAACTAAACAATAACATTGACTCTCTCTTACACAAAACTCCAGTGCACTATAGAAATCTTTCAGTAGAAAGGCGGAAAGGCAACAGAAAAACAAAAAGTCACGGCATCTTAAGCGAGAGAACAAGACTTTGATTCTGCAGCATTCAGTGCAGCAGAGCCCAGCCTGGAACAGGAAGACTTTGGGAGTAGAGGAATAAAAAAAGACACATAATCCTGGGACAGCCTCCTTACCTTAACCATAGTTCCCCCCTTCCGCAGTTTTATATTCTTGAACTCTTGCCTTAACCCCTGGTGCATAAAATACATGTAAGCCATTAGTGGTTTTTTCTGCAATTAGAAAACAGTTCTCGATGTTGATTTTAATGATAATCTGTGATATTTGGGTGCATGAAGCTGCATATCTTGAAAAATCCCTGGCATGAAAGTAATCGTGGTTTTTAATATTCTTGTTTGTATATTACCTAGGTTAGTGGAGAACCTTGCACAATTTTTTCCCTATATGTCTAGGTTTATATTTTGGGTAGATTATCCTTTCCTTGCTTTTTGACAAAGCTTTGCAGTGTATCAGAAGATGAGGTGGTTTCTCAAGAGTACACTTCGTGCTATGTATAAAACAACACTAGTGACAGGGTGTGCTTTTTTCAGTTGGATCTGACATTTGATACATTAGCCAAATGGGGACCACAGCCAGATCATAATTGGATATGTATTTTCAACATCCTCAGCCCTTCAGCTAATTGGCTGGGACTCAAGGAGGCTTATTAGTAGAAATGCAGCTTTATCTTTTTTGCTAATCTGACTAAAGTGAAACCATCAAAGAAGGAGCCAAAATGAGGGAAAGAGGGAAAGATAGAAATACCAGACCTTAGGCAGCAAGCTGCAGTTCAAGAAAATTATGCCTCATTAGGCTTTGCAGGCAAGAGCAACGTGCAGAAGAGGTAACACAGAATGGCTTTAAGATGAAGAATATTTTCAAGCTGTACTTAACTGTCAAAACTGAGCATTTAATGGCCTGAAGGCAGGTTCCATGGGGGAATACTGGCCAAAACCTGGAAACTTTTACTCTGTTCTCATTTGCTGCTAAAGAAGGTTGAAAAGAGGCTGCCATTGAATGCATTTGCAAAATCACATCAAATTTTTTTCAGGCACATAATTTTGTCAAATGTTTGCCATTGTGATCTGAAAGAACAGTTTATATATGAAATCACATAGAGAATAAATAGAATAACTTAGATTTAATTCACAGATTTTGTTGGATATGTTCAAAATGAAGCATGTTATAAATCCTTCCCTCTTGCTTGCTTAATCCTTATGAGGAGTTCAGTGCATTTTAGTGAGTAAGAATGACCATGACAAAGCGATTGCAGGA
This sequence comes from Psittacula echo, assembly GCF_963264785.1. Taxonomy (NCBI): domain Eukaryota; kingdom Metazoa; phylum Chordata; class Aves; order Psittaciformes; family Psittacidae; genus Psittacula; species Psittacula echo. The sequence goes on along the minus strand of NC_137742.1, from coordinate 25,051,129 downwards.
GCTGGGCAAATGGCTGCTGCAAAAGGAATGGAACAGGGGAAGTTTTTCAGGAAGATTTGAACCGTGTGCAAATTATAAGCCAAACATTTCTGGAAAGAATTCCTCCAAAATAGATCTAAGTAAAGATTCCTGCTGAAGTAAGGCAGGCAGCACATGGATACACCCACACAGAGTTTATTGCAAAATAAAAGCTTGCATGTTCATTTAGCAAACTCGCAAGCTATAAGACACTTCAGAAAACTGTGCTTTCTCATGTCTACTGCCAGCTGCTATCAGCTGGTGCCTTCGCCATGTGTGAACTGATAGGTTCTTGCACTGGCTTGACATATGAATTTAAGCAGTGAATCAGAAGTAATGAGTGGCAAAAGTGGAAGCTGTAACAAACGTGGATGGGGCAACCAGCCATCATTCACTGATGGACCATAGTATGAATACTAAAAAGGAAGACTGCCACCCAAAAAATTTTCCTTGAACACTTCAACTACCATAATATGGGAACACTTAGAAAATGTTTATTCATTTAAGCAAAGAAAGAATTATCAAACCCAGATCAGACAGTGGTCTAAATGGCTTAGCATTTTGTACCTGACAATGATCAGTACCAGATGTTATCTAGAAGTATTAGGAACTGACTACACTCCTAGGTTTTCTACTTAAGTGATTGGAGTTAAATAAAAGTCAGAGAGATATGTCTGAGAACTTAGTTAATTTTAAAGCCAGCAAGGCATCCATCTTTTAGTCCACAGCACAAGGGAGGTAATTTAAACTAGTTCAGTAGAACACTCAAAGAATCAGAGTCAAGCAAGTTTAGTGTCACTCTTCATCAACTGCTGGTGAAGTTCAGTCACACAATGGCCATCAGGGGTGAGATGGAGTGTGGTTACTTGCTCTTCGCTGGTGCTTTTCCCACATTGAACCCCATGTGGAGTAACTGGAAAGGTCTGTCTGAAGGTCTTCACAGCATTGCAGGCAGTGGAGTGCCTGGTTTTCTCCAAGCCACAGCTCTAGGGTGAGAAATGTCAGGCCTGAGGGTTTTATCCCTTAGGGAAAATCCATCTGACAATGGCCGTTTGGTCTCTATCTGAAATATTACACATCCTGCAATGTTCTTGATGTGTGAGAGACTGAAGGGGTGTTTCTAATCCAGAAAAATCCCCTGCAAAGCCCCATTGTTCTTTCCATGGTATAGTGCTGCCTACCTTCTCTTCCCTTTCTCTTCCCTTTCCCAGTATTGCCAGTGAAGTCAATGGATAACATCTCTCCCAATGGTCAGAGCTTTCTGGTTTGCTCTGCTGCATTGAACCCTGTGTCCCTAGCCACAGGGCCGATCTCCTCCTTGGGAGATGGAGACCCTTTCCAAACACTGCTTTTCCACTTCTCGTAGGGGATAAAGTCCTGAAGCTTCAGCTACTTTCACATGGTTTAAATAACAAGTTTAGCTTCACAACTAGGGTGGGCTAAAACTAGACAAGCAGCGACTTGATCACTTCTAATCATCTGGCCATAGCCTTGGCTAATATCTAATCCATAACAGCATATTACCCAGCCAGACAATATTTGCAGAGTTTCATTAGACTCTGGAGATGAGGTAATGAGAAGTAGGAGGCTAAAATCCAAAATTTTTTTTTTGCACTGTTTTACTCATATTCACAAGTAATTTAAACAAGGTCTTAGCTTTAAGCACATGGGGTCTTTAAGAGGTAGGGATTTAAGCACGTGCAGAATTGCCTTTCTACAAAGTATGGTTCTTCCATTTCTGTCTGAAGTGCTCCTGATCTCTTTACATGCTTTCACATCTCACGACAGATACTAACATTATTTAAGCATTCTTTTAAAGAAAATAATACAGGTGTCCAACTAAACATTATCTCTGGTAAAATATCTGTACAACAATGTGCTGCAAAAGAGTTTCATTGTTTACACCACAGCCATAAGAAGCCAGCACTGGCTTAAGCTACAGGGGTCGTAAGTATCAAAGCTGTCTATACTTCTTACAGGTTTTCCAGGCTAAAACTCAGTGATTCATGGGTTGTCCAAATTGGCTACTGTGAAATATCTTCTTTAGCTGATTATTCAAAAACTGTTCATCTCCAACAGATGATTTTTGTTCTGCTGATCAGTTACCTATCCTTTTTGGTTATCTCATCTAGTGAAGATACTCAAGAGAGGAGGATAAGGGATGAATAGCAAATCCAAACAAGATGCTTCTGGTGAGAAGTCTCAGATAGCTAATCCATCATGCTGAAATACATGAAACTTTGAAGATGCACAAAACTTATTTATGATCACTTTGTTACTGGGCTGTAGTTAATGCAGACCGACTACAAACTGTTGAGGAATAATAGGTGTGAGGGTCAGAATTACCCCAGGAAGCCAATAAAACAAGGGCAGCAAAATATTATGCTGTTAGTCTACACTGTAAGTACAGTGCTGGTAGCCTGCAAACACAGCATGGAAGGAAAATCTCCACATGGCTTTGTTCCATGATAAAGTTGAAATTGTAATCTGTCCTTAAAATAAACCAAACTGCAGAGAACTCAATTTCTGAGCCTGTGAAACAAAAGTGTTATGAACAACAACCGCACAAGGGGCCCTGCAAATACATGAAGATGCTTGTTGCCAAGTGGGAGCGTTGTGGATTTGCACCATACCCTATGAGCATATATGTCGTAATAACTGCAAGCACATAAAATGCACACATGAATTTTGATAGCTGCACTTTGATTTATAGTACCACGGAGTTAAACCCAAATCAAACATGTAAGCCATGGTGTATTTCTCTGTTTAGCTGATACTTTGATCAGGCCTAAGATGGTATCTTCAAATAATTTGGGGGTATCTAGTGAATTATACTGTCTTTTTCAAAATTGTCTATCTGCCTATCTTTGCTTTTTTGTAGATCCTCTTACTAGCACAGCTGGAAAGTTCCCAATATGATGAAGAGCTTATACTCAATAGAAAGTATTTTTAATTATCTTTGGCTTGGCTTAAAAGCAAAGATCCTTAGTTAGGTGAACTCATGTTGACTATAGCTGAAGTTTGCAAAATATCTTTCAATGTAATGGATCTTTGTCCAAAAAGGAATGCAGGAAGGAAAATTAAAATCTCCAGAAACAGCCCTCAAGATTTAGTTGTTTGCCATTAGTGTGGGTGTGGCCTGAGGAAAGACTGCAAGCAGTCTAAGTGGATATAGGTAAGAAGCAGCAGGATGCAGGTCCCCACTGCTGGCTGCTAACATGGCCTGTGCAACACAAGGAGGAAAGCCATAGCATGTCAGCTCTGAGGGGTACATTGGAAAATGCCAGCTTTTTTGCCTTGAAGCTCCTTGGTGTGTTGAACAACCTGGTTTTAGCTATTAAAATGATTGCATACTAGATTGCAAAGCACCATGAGCTGGCTGCATGCAATAACAGGAAGACAAAATTTGTGGGACTGTTGCCACCAGCTGAACCCTACAGGCCAGAACCCTCAACCACACCAGGAAGCCGGAGAGCCTCAGGGCTGTCCTGCAGCAGGGAGCCCATGCAGCAGGGCCATGCAAGCCCCAAGAAGAGGGACCTTTGCTCTTTCATTGATGTAAAGCCAGGACAGTGGCACTGGTTTTGGTGCTGTTTGTTCAAATTTGGCTGAGGGCTGAGAGCCTAGCCCAGATCTGAGGCGCCAGCAAAGCTATGTAACATGAAAGGCGAGTAGGGGAGAGTGAAGAGGAACGGTGGAGGAATATGGAGATGTTTATCATGCGCATTCTGGGGCCTGTGGTGTTCCCAGCTCCTCTTCCGAACTGAGGTGAATGGGAATGTGCCACTGGGAGTGAGGGAGCAATGGCCCTTTCAGTATCCTTTGAATAGCCTTAGGCACAGTGCTTCTGCCCAGGTGGATGAGCTGGTTCTCAAGCCTTTCTGAAGCACCATGCCGAGGACCCAGGCAGATGTAAGGATATGAAGCCCAGTCTAGCTCCTTAAGAGGAAGAACGGGGGAACAGTCCTATTGTCAGCTTCCCTGGTGCTTGTCACATGCTTAAAATCAAGCATATTCTTGCTTGTTTGCTCTGTTGGTTTGCAGCTAGATTCTCTGTCCCAGACCCATAAAGTGGAGGAGAGGGTGGTTCACAAACGATGGTTGTAGGATTTGGAGGGAGGCTATCTGAGAAAGCACCACCTGGTCCACCAAAGCACATGTACTGGTCCTGGGCCATAGTGTTAACTGTGAGTGGTGCAGGTCCAGGTTGAAGGATTGACTGCCAGGTTTGCAACCTGATTAAGAAGTGAAAAGAGACTGTGCAAAAACTTCACATCCAATTCAAAGTACATGGTGAGCAAGACACGGTTTGCTTGGCAGTTGACATCTCCATGAAGCAAGCACTCCTGCCAACAGCTGTCCTGCTGCAGCACAGCACACGCTAGGGTTAGGACAATGCCCAAGAAGAGAGCTGGCAGAGTGCCTGGAAAAGATGTACGCTGGCCCATGGCATGGTTTACAGATCCAGACTCAGATCTGCACAGCCACATCTTTCCTTTCTGCTCTGCCTTCATCTGCCACACCAGTGCAGATGCTGCACAACTCCTGCTCCAGCATGTTGCATTATGTGGTGTCTTGTGTGCTGCAACCAAATTCAGGCTAAATAAAATGAAAATATAATTGTTCTCAACAGTGGTATAACTGTAATAACTGCCTCCAGGAGCAACCTCTCTCTATGTGAGGTTTATGCCAGAGACTCAGGAAATCACACATCTGGTTTGCTTTATCTCCCTTTGCCGGGCTTGCTGAGGACTACGCTGTGGATTTACCCTCTAGCCCAGAGCAAAGGACAATTTATTCCCTGGGATTAGCTAGTGACTGAATTATAATTTAACTGCTTCCAAACTATCTCTGCATCTCCAAGCCCAGCCCAGCCTCCTGCCAATGCAGACTGACCCTGGGAGCTAGCAGGGACACCAGCTCAATGCACAGGAGCTGTGAGGCGCAGTTCTTCCCTGAGACCGCTATCCACAGGGAACCTTGAAGCAACAGAGGTCTTTACCACAAAGGGGAGAGGCAAGAGGTCTGTGCAGTGGAGGCAAGGCAGACATTTTACCTGTACTAGAGAGGGAGTTGTTACAGAACATGCTCATCCTCCAAAGCTTAATTTACAATCAGTGCCCGCTGATGGCAGCAGGCTGGGGAACAGCCAGTTGCTGCCACCCGAGGGCAGGGAAACGGTGTCAAACAGCACAGCACCACCACTAGCAGCCGAAAACGTGGGCACTGCCTGTCGGGGGTAGTTCCTTCTCCTCGCAGGGCAAGCAGCTGGGACACGGATAGTATTGGGCCCCTTCTTCTGCACAGGGTCTCAGAGAAGTAAGCTGAGCACCCTGGTTGGAGTTACAATGCAGTGGTGCAATAGACAGGCTCTGTTTTGACTGTGCAAGCACTACCATTGACCCCAGTTCTTCATTTCTGTAACAGAAAATAGCTTTTTGATGAAACATGAGCATGAAAGCAGGAAAGGCTTTCACTAAAAAGGAAGGGTTCATGGAAAGTAGCAAGGGCTTGGAAACTCTAATTGTTCTCTTTAAAGACAGCAGCAGAGAGGGAGGTTAATGTACCCTGATTTTTAGTTTAACTTTGTTACAAACACAGGTTCCCAAGTGCTCCTGAGAGCCAGCTTATTTCTGCCCTAATGAGCAAGCTGAAACACAGCCTCTTGTACTCTGCCGAAGGCAGAGCCAGAACACTCCAACGCAATAAAAATTCTCCGCTGCCCTCAAGCCTCCATCTAAAATTGCATCCAAACCAGGACTGAATTATTTCTGAAGGGGTAATTACTTCTTGATTACTTTTTATCAACCTCTAGGCTCTCAGGCTCCAGGCAGCAGTCGAACTGTCAGATGTCAGAACAGGGGGAGAGAGAAAAAAAATGTTCATACAGCGGCTCCAGCCCAGCTTGAAGAAAGAAGTGTGATAAATTTTTTCTTGTGGGAGCTCCAGACTACTTTCTAGAGGCTGTGTTTCTTCTGATGCATTTCTGATAAGCCTCCAACCCCTGACAGGATGCTGACCTGCCCTTACTGCACAACGTGGGAGAGGAGGGGAGAGCTCTTAGCACCAGCACTGCATTGCAGGGGTCAGAGCACATGCAGGGCAGACCAAGTCTCCACAGAGTCACTTTCTTGCCTGACGTGGTGGTGGGCTAGCAAGGGGTCTTGTCTTTCTTTCCCACCCAACCACAACCTGGCGATGCTCTGCAAAGAGGTCACCCGCTCTGCAAAGCACTGCTCAACACTAGCAAGTTGCCTGATGCTATTGCTGCTGCAGTGTAGAAGGGAATTGGGGTGCAGTCCCCTTGCCAGAAGACACTGACCAGCCCTTGGCCAAACAAGGTGGTGCATTTTCAAACCCTCCGTTCTCTCCAAGCCTCACTTGTCACAGCAAACACTTCAGGAGAGAAGGCTTGAATTTTTACCTGTTTGCCTCTGTCTTGCCTGGGCATGACAGCACCCTTGCACACCACCCAGCCAATTTTCCCAATCATCCTGTACAGCACACAAACCACCCGCATGCAGACATCCCCGCTGGGCATGGACACCAGTTCATGCAGGCTGGGGATTTTCTAGCCTAGCACATCACTTTTCTGTTAACTGCTTTCCAAGCCAGGAGTTCCGTCTCTGATCTCTGTCTTTATGCAGAAGCCACTTTGTATTCCTAGACCTCCTCACATTTTTTTACCCTTTTTCTTTCTCAGCAGGGGTAATGGGTACTGGACACGGTGTTCATAGAATAAGTATGTTTCTGTTTTCTATGGCAGCGTGTGACACTTTCTCTTTTGCTTGTTATCTGTTTTAACAGATCCTCACATCCAACTTCCTTCGTATGGAGCTGGTGCTAGCGAACAATTGTCTTCTGTGATTCCAGTCTTCTTTGGAGTTCTTCTTTGGAGAAATTTTCTCACTTAGAGTCTATCCGTATATATGTATGGCTAGAGTTGTTTTTCCCTGCATCTGTAATGCAAAAGACTCTTTTTAACATTAAATTTCATCATGGCAGTTTTTCACACAGTCATTCATTGTTGGTGAACACTGAGAAAGTATTTTTTCCTCAGCAAAGCTAATGGAATTATGCATGGCTTTTCCTTTGTGGAGCAAATATCACCAGTGCTGCAGCTCTTGACCAGATGTCTTGGCTATAGCTGCTGTTATCTGAGTGAAGAATGCTGCAAGGAACATGAAGCCTAATTCATTCTTAAAAGAAAGAGCCTGACCCTGAACATCTTTTATTCCTTTAAGTGTTTTAAATGATGGCTTCCTTCCTTCATTTCTCTTTGATTCAGCAGATGCTATGTAGCATCAGGGCTAGTTTGGGTAATATTTTATATAAAGTCAACATACACTGGTTGGGTTGGATTTATTTCCGTAGGTTCCTTCAACCACAAGGGTACCATATATTCTGTATTCCTCAGTATATCAAAGCCTAGTGGCAGGATGTAAAGTCTCTATGTGTATGGGTGCAAGTCCATTTCTAGGATGACAAAGGAAAATCAGAAGAGGAGTCACAGCACCAATTAGTGTGTTATGTGGGACGTAAGGTATCCATCTCACACATCAGCCCTATCATCTCACAGAGGCTTTGGGAAGGAAGCACAAAATCCTATTTTCACAAAAATATCAAGCACAAATAGGCCTGGTTGAGGAACAGCAAGATGCTGTCTGTGCTGACTGAAGTGGATGCTAACATCAGGCAGGACAAAAGGGGCTTTTAGACCAAGAATAAGGTCAATGGACTAATTAAGAAAACCAAAACCAATGAGAAGGCTCAAAGGAGATGTGTTGTGCTCTAGACCAAATGATCCAATTTCAATAGAAAGATGCTAATTTGGTTTTTATTCCAGGTTCTTCATGTCTAGTGAGGATTGGCATACAATTCAGCCTGCTCATAAATCCAGAATGACAATAGTGTATAATTAACAGGAATAATTATAATCACTAACTCTGAAACTTGCAAAACCTACAGGAAATATATGTAGCTCCAAGAGATGCCCATGATCAAACTACAGAATTTCATTTGCCCTCAATACTATGTGTATGGGCAAGTAGGAATTCAACTGACAGAAAATCGTAGGAAATAAAGAAGTACAGCTTTGACCAGAAGATGACAATATTCCATGGCTTCTAATTCATGTAGCTGTATTCCAGTGGCAGAGAAGTATTTTGTGGTGTTGTCTTCACACATTTCTTCCATCACTGATTTTTGTTCTCAGGCTAAGCAGCTATTCTGTTGAAATATCTTCTTACTTTTGAAATAATTTGAAGACCTATCTTCTCACAGTACATAATTCCTGTAAAAAGGATGCACAGCTAATAAACTCATTTTTATCTTGAGAACTGAATATCTCAACATCCATTTTTGGCTGCTTTCTCACTTTTTATTTTAGAGAAGGTCTGTAAGACTTCTGATGCATCATGATTGTTTCTCATAGTCATAATTCACTTCATTTAGAAAGCGTTAGCTCTTTAAAATGAACTAGTAGGGGAGTATTTGTTCAGACTAGAAATACAGGTAGAAAGAAAACATGTTGAAAAGCTTAAACTAATATTTTATTTTAATCAGGCCTTTTATTTTTCCCTCAAAGGGTAATAAAAAGAATACACACAGTCAGCATGGTTTCATTTCCTCAGGAGCTGCACAAACCAAGTGCTGTATCAGGTGCTAGAGAGGCTTCTGTGGGAAGTGTGGTTTCTCTGTTTGTCCTTTATACCTTGTCAGGCAGTGAATGAAACCTGAGTAACTTCTTCAGACATGACTTGCGAGTTTTTTTCCCCCCAAGTCTTTTTACTTAAGCTGGATGGAGAGGCAGGTGTTGGTGGCTGTGGGGAGAGAGCCAGCAGAAGAGGAGAGGGTGAGGAGGGAACCCCCAGAGCAGGTCAGACTGGGACCCCAACAGAGACAGGCACCACGAACAGGCTTGGATTTCAGCCACTTCCATTTTGATGAGAAACAGGCACAAACAGGAATAATTTTGATTTAGCAACACTTCTTTGGCCAGTTGCTTAACTTGAGTGGTTTGGATTGGTGAGCTGCTTTATTTAAACCAACCACCTTTGCCTGGGTTTCAGATAGCTGGCTCTAGCTGGGGCTCGTTTTCATGTGCAGCCACAGGCTCACACTCCCTCACGGTCTCCTTTTTGCAGCTTCCTCTGACCTAGCCTGTGGCCTCTAAGAGCATTTAATTGTTAGAAAAGCAGGGAGTCATGTTTGTTTACTGGGAGTGACCGAGTCAGAAGTCTGGGAAGCCGGGTGGGGTGTGTGTGTGTGTGTGTGTGTGAAGAAAACACATCTAATACAGTTTATCATTTTGAATAAACACTGAAACAACTGCCAGCCATCCCCTGCATACTTCACTCCTTGTATCAACAGACGATCCCTGCCAGACATCAGATTATATATTCAACAGCTGAAGTGTTTGCGTAACTTTTCAGCAGCTACCATTTAAAAAAAGAAAATCACTGATGGGCCTTTTCTTAATATATTCCCCCAAGTTTGAAATGTTCACAGTGTACTGCCAGCAATCATTTTGTACTTGGAAGGCAAAGTTACTCATATTTCTGCCATGGTCCCCGTGCCAGCTAGCAAGACTGGACTGGCGTTTCCCATTTTCACAATCTCAGCATTTGACTGCAGGCAAAGGCCTAGGGGGCACCCATCTCTCTGCACCCACGGGGGTCCTGCCTCCCAGCCTGAGAGAGTGGGACTTGTTGGAGTGCCAGTCACGTGTTATCAATAATGATATCTAGAAAACATTTATTTGGCCATTTTGGTTGGTTGCCCAGTGACACAAAATAAATTGTCTGGTATTTCTCTTTGATGGAAAGAAAAACGTGACTATATCCAATTTCAATATTGGCTTTTGCAGCATTCCTATCACTGCCCGGATTTTGTCTTTACTAAGGAATTATCCAAGAAGCAAATTTCCTTTTCTGAGCAGAAAGTGCTCAGATAAGCCTTCCCACTCTGTGGCCATTGATCACATGCCTCGACATAGCTTTGTTTCCTTTGAACCCTGAGGGGTTTTGAACTCTTCTGGGGCTTTTTATTTTTGTCAGCCATCACCCTCCCTGGGTTGCTCAAATTATGGCTTGGCCAAATCTGTGCAGCCCACATAGCTTCTCCTTGCAGCAGGCCAGTGCTTGGGCCACCTGGGCCACTCTCCCACTAACAAAAGTGAGATGAGTTTTCCACATGGGAGAAGAGCATTTGCTATTTCTGCTGCAAGTCAAAGCTACAGAGCATCATCTCTGAAATGACAAGGCTGTATTCCAAATAGGAATTCACAAATGAACCCTGTAATTAGATAACACACTACAATCAGTGAAAAAAAACACAGGTACAGGAAGATAATAGCACTCTGTTTAGCTGGGTTTGATTGCCCTGTTAAAGGGCAGAGTGAGATCTTTCATATTCTTCCATAGCTGAAACATACTAGGACCACGTGTATGGGCTTTACCTTTGAAGACTTTGCAGAGATTTCTTTCCTCTCCCCATTTCTCCTTTGTTCCACAAAAGAAAAAGGGTCTAGAGTCAGAGCAAACTTTAGAGAAGTTTTTCCTAGAGATTTTCTTAGAAAATTGCTCTTTTTCAGATTGCTAACCACACCTTATTTTCAGTGAAAAAGATAGCCTCATGATGCAAGTTATATGTAATGAACAATGAGATGGCATGCACTGGAGGGAGGTGAGTGGTTTAAGAAGAGAAATTACATACTTTCTTAGAACCTGTTAAACTTTTGGGAAGTTCCTCTGCACGCTGCTAAGGAGTTATGGCATTTCATCCCAGTAGTACCTGGGATTACACCCCCAGGGATTTCTGGTAGTGGATGTAGTCACTTATGCGCATGCACTGTAAAATTCGCGACTCCTAAGTAATGAAAGGCTGTCATGTAAATGGTGAAAACTATTTACATATGCTGGCACTAACTTTGAACCTCCTGTTTGAGTTAGGATGTTACTAAAAATGACCTCCATATTTCTCTTATAACTGAATTTTTTCTACCGTTTTCATTAGCTCAAAAACCCATTCTGTACCTGCTGTTAGTGTCAGTATCTGCAGACAAGCTAAAGCATATTGCTACATTTTTCTTGTCCTGTCTATTCAAGCATAAACACATTTTTTTCCTTTTATTTACATCTTAATACAGACACTCTGCATCCAGACTACAAGAGCACACTCTACATAAACATGCTTTAACACCCAGGAGACCCATCATTCCAAATGTGGGGTGTTGCTCTGAAGGTTTTTGCCTACTTTCAGTTCACCCATGCCTAACTCCCTCACTATCAATTTTCTTCCATCTCTACTACAATAAATTCTGGGTTAGGAGAATGCCACAAAAGAATTAGTTGTTATGTAGCAAGGAGCAAAATACCTGCAGTCCAAAAGGTTGGTATCCTACTAAATGGTCATCTGAGCACAACAGAAATACAGCTTGATCTCCTTCTTGCTGATTGATTTACCAGCATGTCCTGTGACACTTGGACCTTGCAGTGTGCCAGACTTCATTTCCATGATAGTTTCCCCATCTAGCTGGTTTTCACCAACTTTGCATCACCTGAGTAGACTTGAGGAGCAGTGTGCCAGTAACACAGGTGGAAGCTTGAAGGCTGCTTTTGTGCCTGGATTCAGAAAAGGCAGCAGAGCCCCCAGAGTGTTGTCTGCTTTGTAAATGTCAAAGGGAATCCCAGCGTGGGGCTTCTGAAATCTTTGGAGGTTCCATGTAGGGTAGAATAAGTCACAGGAACATATCTAGCTATTTTATGTCTGTGGAAAGGAATGAACAAAGCCTAACTTTGAGTTAGAAGTCAGCTGAATCCCATGTAGACTGACTAAAGGTAACATGCAAGAAATCAAAGTCCTGCAGTGTATATTAGGTTGGGATTGAGAATCCCTCTCCCTTACTTGCAAACTGCTTCAAAGCGTTATTTTTTTCATGTTAGAACCATTTAACTTTGGCTGTTGTCCATTTTTTAGGCTGAATGGTATTTCACTGGATTCCTTTTCACATGTGGTTTAACAACACCCCCACACCAGCTTTCAAGTGCTGAAGAAATTGGGGGAGTGGGACAGCACAAACAGGGGTGGACACTGTGAGAGGAGAAGAGCTTGCAAGAGTGCTTGTGCGGAGGCAGATGCCAGGTAAATATAGATTCCTATTACCTTATTTCTAGAAAAAATAAAAATAAATAGTCTAAAAATAGAGTATTATATAGCCTAGCTGAACATACCAGCTTTATCAGTTCTCATTATGAGTGAACTGCATCACTTGGTTAACAGCTATATAACCACTGTTTCTGTAAAAAGTTATTTATACATGGGCCATGTGATAACCGCCTTCTCTAAATAAACACCCGTTACACACAGGCACATACATGTATTTAGGTGGGACATTTTTGAAAGTTTTCCTTCTGTCAGGTTTACATAGAACTAGAGGATTAATGTTAAGATCATCATTAGTCTAATAAAGCAATACCTCATACTGTTAGGTCATTAGCTAAGAAATGTGGCTTGAAAGTATTCTTGAGAATACGCATTTTTCTTAGGGCTAAATTTTCTCATTCTTTTCCTAAAAAAAAAAGTTCAGGAAGGAAGGAAGGAAGGAGGGAGGCATTAAGTGCACAAACTCAGATGCTGGGAGGAGACAAGCTGATGCAAGTAGAGCTGTGGTCACTGCTGTGTCACTGTGGTCAGTGGTTTGCCAGACTCCGTGCAGTTTTGTAGAACAGCTTGCCTACCCATTTGAAAGAGCCAAGGGCCAGGAAAAGTACATACAGTTTGTAAAAGGCCCACAGGCTATTTTCAGGACACCTACTTTTGGTGCCAATTGATAATCCAGCGCCAGCTCTCGACTCTGTGGTGTTGCTCCACCACTGATCCAGCGAAAGACAAGATGCAGACTTAGGAATAACACGGATTTAAAAAATTGGTGAGACTCTTAATTCTAACAAAAGCCTTGGTTCTAGCCTAAGTGCAAACTGTAACAGGAATGTGCCCTTGCTTGGAAGCAGTAACTGCTTCTCTCTGCTGGGCAGACAAGAAGCCATGCTTCAGCAATGCTGGATAATAGGCAGAGGGTGTCAGTCAACATCATGCATTGTCCTCTCATGCCTGAGTCAGGCAGCTACTCTAGATGGGCTCTTACCTGACTAGAGACAGGAATCAGAGAGACGAAATTCAGTTCAGAGATCAATTAGGCTTCCAGAGGATATTCAGATGTACTTGAGGCCACTGATGGTGCCTAAAGAGACACAAAAAACAATTGTTTTTCCAGGGCAATACACAATTTCTGTAGAGTTAACAGGGGAAAAGGCATTCTAAGTTTGAATTAAAAAGAAGTGAGGAGAAAAGCTTGAAGAACCTAAATCTATGTGCAAATTTAAACCTATAAATATAGATCTTAGATATATGCTCTGAATAGACTCTTAGAGGAGTCAACCAATAATCTCACTGAACTATTCACAACAGCACTGGAAAAACCTGGGTTCACAGTTCTTCCCCATTTTGTTATACTTAGAGACCTTCAGGCTACCGTCACTAGCGCTGAGTCATCTGTCACTTCAGTTGTGACCTTATTGGAAATAAGCAGAAACACGTGAAATCAGCCGGCATTTTTTGCTGAGTTCACTTAGTGACTACTGATCAGGCAAAACTGTGTTTGCATCTAAGTGGGTTTGAAGATATTTATCTAGTATTAGGATTTTGTCTTTGGTTTTCTGAAAATCAGGTACTGGACAGTATATAAGATGTATATGTCAAACTTGGTTTCACTGTAATAGTTGGAATGTGTTGCATTTTCCTGATATTTCTTGTGATAGCAAGTGCCTTTTGGAGGCACTGGGCTGTAGGCTGCTGCAACAGGGGCAGAGCAGGTCATCCCTGCCAACATCCTGAGGCTGCTAAAGCAGATGGCTCTCAAGATACCAGTGTGAGTACAGTCACGTGGAGTGGCTGGTCTGGCCTGAGACAAAGAGCCATTAATCTCTGTGAGCACCTCTGGCTGGTAATGAGCCTGGGCTGGGCATGGCTGTTAGTAACCACAGCTTCAGAGGGCAGCTGCACCCAGGCTTCCTCTCCGGTGGCTAGGCCAGGCAGCAGGCACCACCAGCAGCAGTAGGCAGTTGCTTTGCAGAGTCAGGTCCCATAGCCCTTGTGCTGCCCTGAGGCCACAGGTGGGCAGTTGCCTCTTGGTACTTTCTTAGTTTTGCACCTCTCTGCCATGGTGCAGTGACAGCGAGTGCAGTGCTGGTTCTGCTTTCCACTTCCACTTCTTAGCATACACACAACACCTCATGCACCTCTGTGTATGTGCTAAAGCTCTCCCCTAAAGCCTCTGCTGCCTCTTCCTCGAACGAACAGTGTACCCACAGCATGCCGAGAAGGCATCAGGGTACTTTTATTTGCAGGGAGCACAGCTGAGGGAGGCTTCTCCAGACATACAACCTGGCCCCAGGCTTTTCTCATGTCTTCTTGCTCCACTGTTCATGTTTGCATAAATTTCTTGCTTTATTACCATTGAAACTGTCACATAAGAGGGCATTTAACATCTGCATTGACAGCCTGCTCCAGCACCAGTTCCCGTACCAGCACATCTGGATTGTGCGACGAGGCAATTGCTCTTTGCTGTTTCATCATGGATAGGCCAACGTGAAACACACTCCCTCACCTGAGCTGTCAGTATCTTGAATTGAATAGATATATAGTGTATAAGCATTTTCTGACTGATCTGAACTCCCTCAGTTCCTATTTTTGCTTCATCTGAAGCTTTTTCCTGCTGCTGCTTATTTCATTGCAGTCTTGAATTCCCGTATCTTGATAAAGATCATCATATCCTGCTCCACTCACCACCTGGTCTGGTGCAAAATGGTGACTTCTGTCTTAGCATCACTAGAGAGAGCAGACTGCCAGTGCTCACAGCATTTCTCCCTCCTCCTGACTCAAACAACAGCCAGCTCTGCACAGGAGAGTGCCGGATCTGGCCCAGCACAGTGATGTAAGGGTAGGAAGATTTTGACGGGAAATACCATGGCATGACAGGCAAAACAGGGCTCTGTATTTGCAGGTAAGTAGAAAAATGTTTCCCACAACAGGCTACAAAGAGAACCTGGACCATGGATGGGCAGACCTCTGCCTGTCCAGAAAGCCTGAGGCTGACACAACTCTGGTGTTTAGCATGGCATACTTGACCTTTCTGCCATGCATGTGGCTGTGACTGGCATTTCCAAATGATGTCAGTAATCCCATCACACATTGATGACACCATTCAGGAAATTTTTAGCACTGCAAGTGACCGGGAGACCCCAGGTCTGCTGGTGACTGAGCACTCTCATTGTTTTGCCTGATCCAAGCAAGCTGGGTATGTCTGATCAGCTTTATTCTCTGAGAGACACCTCCAAGCTCTCATGCTTTTCCAGAAGTAATCTGCTTCAGACATCACTGATTACTATCATCACTTTTATGCTGCTTTCACCATTGCACCTCTACTTGTTGTGTCAAGTGGAAACACAAAGTGAGAGAGGAAGGAGCATGGTGGCTTTAACTGCCCTTTATCTTTCCTGTAGCTGCAGACTCTCCCTCATTCTGGTTTCCCAATAATGTCTCAGTGATGTGAACATTTCTTGAAGGTGAGGTATAACTTTGGGAAGTAATCTAGGCTTTCTAATATGTTTTCAAATTCAGTTTCACAGCTCAGCTGCCACATGCCACGGACTACTAATCTTTTCTTCAGAGCTGTTGGCCATCCTTGATCAATATGATCAAAGTTTCATAGCTCAAATCCCACATCTGCCACTTCTTCTCAAGTTTCTACTGAATTAATCTCAAACGTCATCTATTTAAAAAAAAAAAAAAATCTTTTTCAGAAGAATGGAGCCCTTATCTAGCTCTTATATACCTGCTGTGAAGCGTAGCAAAGCTCTGTATATGCTGCTGTTTGGCTATTTGATATCATTTGCCCCAAAGTCATCAACATTAGTAGTATTGTTATATTTTCTTTAATTGTACTGTATTTAATATTTCTATTTATTTTTTTGTTATTTGATGTACTAGGTTTCTTTGATCATAATACCTGTCAAGCTCAGTAGTAAGTTAATTTCCAAGATCTTCTTCGCTGTCCTTCTCAAAGCTAAACATGATCATAGAACTGGAGTAACACCTGAAAAGATCTGCAAAAATTAGTAAAGCAAAATTAGAGTCATCTGCATTTAGGCCTTTTCTGAATTTGCTTCCTAGAAAAATCCCAGCAAACAGAGGCAGCACATTATCAAAGAGAAGTGAACTTGAATTAATCCTGACAGAACATTTACTGAAGTTAATTATAAGCTCATAATTGTACCTGTTTGCAGCCAAACTCTTATTTAGGAATTATACATACACAGCAAGGCAGCAGGAACATTTCTATGCACTACTTTGTGTCTAGTTAAGTGTTACTAATGTACTTCAAATGTCAAATCTTTGGAACAAACAGTTCACAATCATCAGGTTGATAATTTTTTTGTAGGGTCTGATTTCTTCAGGAAGCAATTCTGAATAGCAAATGCATTCAATAAAGCCACAGGCATGAAGAACAGCTAAAACTGGATTAAATTGCAGGTTATATACCTTGTGCTAAACTCTGTATAATTGATCTTTTTGTGATGTGTGTCAAGAGCAAAAACAGTGCTTGTAAAACAGAAGCACCTGGCCTACAGGTGAGATATTTACTGCTCTGCAGACATTACCTTGTGATGAAGTAATTGTTCCAACAGCACTAAAAGTAATGTTGCTGCCGTTCACCTGCTTCCATGTTTCTTTTTCCAAGGGCATAGAAACTGAAGCAGGAGTGCAGCATGTCTTACCTCCAGCCCCAAAAGCAGGGATGCAGGGATGCATGGCTGCCTGACAGCTGTCCTTGGGTACACACCAGCTTTCGCCACTGGAACACAGATGCAGGTCTGGTAAAAGAAAGGGGCATAACAGTCTGGTGCCTGAGGATTCCTGGCAAGCAGCAGGCATGAAGAAGGAATCACAGGTCCATGACTCTTATTTGGCACAGGAGGAATATCAGGGCACAGGGACAACAGAAGGCCTTCCTGGTGCTGGCAACAGGAAGGATCTGCTCATTGGTAGCATAGATCCTGAAGTCAGCCATGTTAGGTATCCGCTGGGAGTTAAGCGCATGCTTACATTCACAGCTGAGTCAGTGTTAGCACCTTGCACGGCTGACTCGTGGCTACTGCCTCCTGTGGCTGTGCTCAAGGAAAGGCGAGGGGCATCATGAATCTCTGAATGTCCACTGAAACATTTATCACAGCACAGTACATCAAGATATATGTATACATATTTTTGAGTCAATATGTATTGGGCAGGAAGGGTGCTAAAATAATGACACGTGTAGGACAACACATTTAGGTCCTAGACATACAAAAGAGCAGCAAATTAATGTTTGTACTCTGTCTCCTTGGTAGCTACAAATACCCTTAACTCTTCATGGCCTTTGTATTGAAGACCATATGCATATGCCACACACACCATTTACACACATATATGTGCATGTGTATATGCCCTTCGCATTATCGGCTTGTAGTTTAGCCCTGAATATTTGTGTGGGAGTAGGTCAAAGTACTCAAAGCTTGAGTTTCCACTCCAACATCTCTGAGGGAATCCAACCCATGAGCACAATGGGCCAGAGAGAAGAAGGAGCCACATTCTGCCTTCCCTGCGCCAGCCATGAGAATTCCTCCAGCACCATGCCAGGTCAGTCTGGTGCTGCCCAACAGGTGGCCTGAATGTCTTTCTGTTCTGTTTTTAACATTCTATGTCCTGGTTGTTGCTTAAAACTGACCAAGCAATCTTTATTCTAAATGCAGGAAGTACACTTCATTTGCATAGCTCTGATGGGATTAACAGAAGCATTAGAGTAATTAAGGTCAGAGGGGGTTGCCATTTAACAAATCTCTAAATCCACCTCAGCTCCAACATAATTCAGTAATACCATGGGGCAAAAGGTCATGGCAACAATTTATGCCTGCCTAGAATACAATCACAAAGAGATAAACCTTTTTTTGGACAAAGAGCTTTTTTGGACACAACACATATACATTACTGTCCACACAGGCATCGTAAGAAGCTTTGCCTTAGCTACCTTATGAATCCATTAACTACCCTGTGCCTGGAGTTTGTTTTTTTCTGGTTTTGGATGGGAAAATTAATAATACCTTTTACGCACATGAGCTTGTATGATTTCAATTTTTAAAAAAGCCCAGCTGATACAGATCTTACATATGCATTCCAACAAATTTCTTCCCAAGTTTAAAATATTAAGGGACCTATCTGTTAAAATGAGAATAATAGATGCACAGGGAACATTTGGAAGATAATGTATTATGGAATATTGTGTGTTCTTATGAGTCAGCTTGCAGCATTTACTACTTTAAATTAAATGCACATGCATTTGACTTTGCTGAAGGCCTGCGCTCCCAGTGCTTCACTGTAATCTGTAATCCAGAGCTGCTCAGTTCAATTGAAAGAGCCCTGGAACAGAGTATTGCTGAGTAGAGCTTCTCTGGGGACCCACATACATGCATTTATTGCCTTTTTCAAGATTGGTTAGCTCCAAGCCAAACAGACTGCACTTGGTGTCCTCCACTCACAGCCTTTAGAGCTGACTAGCTGTAAGCTATGTCACCCCACAGCAGCCCTAGAGGAACTCTGCAGTGTCCTGCACCAGATGAAGAGGTGCCTTGCTGGACAGAAAAGGGGTTTGCCAAGCTCTCAGCCAGCTAATTGCTTCTTAATGCTATTTTAGTGATGACTCTGCCACTATGTCATACTTTCCAAGCAAAATAAAGGGAATTGAAGCATGAAAAAAATAGTTTCAAAATTGAGGAGATTCACTGGAATTGCTTTAACTCTACTATGGATAAAGAAATAATGGATTCACAACTGGTGGACATAATTGAAGCAGCTGCAGTCTTGCAGAGAGTGGTCAGAAAGTTGTCAAGCTTCCCTGAGACAACTTTGACGACACTTCTTGGTCACGCTTATGTCGCTCTGGCCCTGTGTCTGATCAAGTGGATAGTGGTCTCCGTAGTGTGAAAGCATAAACACCCAGCAACAAATTTCATGCCAGGGGTACTGAAGAATTAAGAATCATCATTTTGCTGCTATGCAATGAGGGGCAGTAAACATGCAGTGCAAGGCCCCAGCCTGTAGCCAGCTGCTGCAGCACAGCTACATGCAAGGAAATTATCTGGGAGGTTCTCTAGCAAGAGAGTTAGCATGTCACCCCTGCATATCTTTGCCCCAGACTCTCTGGGGAGTGCAAGAAGATGAGGTAAGAATTTTCTTGGCAGATTACTCGTAAACTTACATTTACATAAATCAGCACTTTTGTTGAAATTCCTGTCCTTGTCATTTCCCCAAACAGGATGCTTTTCTTCAGATCCCCACATGCAGGGCTGACTCCTCACTCCTGGCAGTCCTGTGCCTGGCTCTTGTGCAGGGCAGGGCAGGATGTGTGTGTGTGTGTACTTGCTCTCTCTGGCTGGTGAAATGCTGATTTCAGGAGAAGCCTTATGGGCAGAAACTGACCCTGCCTTGCTGGTACGAGAAGCATTGGCCAAAACATCAAGAATAAATCAAGTCATGCTTGGTTATGTGGAGATCAATATGGTGATGAAAGACAAGAGAGCTGACATGGCAGATGATGCTGGACTGCTGGTGCTCAGGCTGTTCTGGTGTTTCATCGCCTGTCACAAGGCAAAGGTATGCCTGCCCCAATGAAGGAGCTCCACACAATAGCTCTGTTGCTGCACGTGGTCGTTCAGCCTTGCTCTCACCTTCCAGTCTCCCGGACCTCCTGGAATCCCTCTGCTGAAAAGTCCCAGGATTAGCAATCTGAGTTAACATCTAGATGCAGATAGTGGCTGGACTTGCAAATAGCTGGCTAGATGTTGCCCAGGATATCACTCCGCAAGAGCAGCTTCCCCATGCCTTTGTCCCTGTATTGGCAGTGACATCTAAAGGCAGGGTTGGCTCTGCCGAGAGTGCTCTGCATGTGGGCTTGCTGTCTGTACAGACCTGGCAAGACTGCACTATCCCAACCACATTATTGCAACATTTTCTCCACCCAAGAAGCCAAGGGGACAGGTATTTGGTGATTTTTACTTTTTTTTTTAATAAATATTCCAAGTGAATAAAAATGGAGGAATCTGTTCAAAGTCCAAAAGGATCAAACTTCACAAAGACAATATAAATAAACAGAAAAAAACCACACTGTAAAGAGGGGGATGCTTGAACACTTCTTTAATGAGAGGGACCAGCATGGCTTCTTGACCACTGACTGTTCCCAGCATCACTAAAAGAGTAGATGAGACATCTGTGCTAAGTAAACAGCATCTGCCATCTCCACAGGCTGTTTGAAAGTGCTGACTAGCTGGTGAAGAGATTAGCACCGTCTGACTCCTCTACTAATAACTGATTTGTTACTCGGGCTTGGCAGTGCCCTCCTAATTGTCAGTTAGAACTGCTGACATTCCTGAATATTGCTCTTCAGATGTAAATAATATTTATTTGAGGGTATTGTGGCCTCTATTTTGATCATGCAAGTTCAGGTGAGTTCACTCACCTGAAAGGACCAAAACAAATTTTACCTCAGCTGGTACATCTATTTCGTAACTAATTTGTCAATATAATTGTCTCCCTTAAAGGGGATATTTTAAATCACATGTTTGAAATTTTGGGAAGTATCTTGAGTTAGGATGGGACCGGTAAGCTGCTTCAGATTTGGTTTGGTCTTTGGGCAACCTTTAAGCAGCATTTTCTGAATGCTGAAGAGTGATGTCTGAGCAGGGCTGTGACTAGAAACAGTTTTTTGAGAAGCAAAAAATGTAGACAATTTGACATTCTTATCAGAAAAAAACAAATGTTGAAAGGATGCAGCCATGTTTTGCCTATGATTTGTTTATGTAGATTATATACCAACTAAAAAAAGTGCCTTTTCTTAAATTCTCATTAGGGTTATTTATGCCACTGTCTTTTAAAATACTCTGGGAAAAATGTTCTTATGAAAATCATAATCGTGTAGTTAAGTTCAGAATATGAAGTAACCAAAAGTTGTGGTTTTATTCTGTTTCCCCCTATGTTTGTTTCTTTATTTTATTTTATTTTTATTTATTTTATTTATTTTATTTTATTTATTACCATATCTCTGCTGAACAGATCTATGCTCTCAGAACACTAGCTTCTGACAACTGCACTTCACTAGCCTTGAGAGGATGATGGTGGTTCAATCACCCATTAATTCCATGGCAGCTAATGGCTGAAATCTCCAGATCAGGTCACTCTTGTTGACCAGATTGTGCAAATCTACACTTGTGGGGTTTGGGGTTTTTTTCACTGATTCCTTTGAAAGCTTTTTAATTTGAATGTGCAACATTCATGTGTCAGTCATTCTGAGTCTCAGCACAAATCCTCACCCTGTCCTCCTGTGATCCTCCCATCTGGTGGAAAAGCCTTCACATTTTTCACCTACAAAATAAAAATCACTCACAGAAATGACAGGATTTCAATGAAAACTGCTCCTGTGAGACAGTCATGACAGTTTATGTGGTACCTGACCTCGTTCACAACAGAAGGCCAAAACGCAGCGAGCACAAAAGCTGACCAAGGACGCATTGCACCTTGTCTGGCTGGGTGCTGAGCACCCCTGAGCAGGTGCCCCTCCTCAGGCATGACCCTCAGGAAGCAGGCAATCAGTCCTGCAGGCAGCATTTAGTGGGATTGGGAATGACACTTCAGCCCTGTCACTCTTTGCCTGGTGTACAGCTTTGAAATGTCCCCATTTTCTACACACCAAAATTCCAAGTATTTTCTCCATTTAAAAATAGTGATTAGTGAGAAATGAAAACAGCAGACCCCTGATGAACACAACTATTTGTTCTCTAAATGAGAAAAATACAGTATAATTTTACTTGCTCTGATTTCTTTCCTGCCTGCTTGCGTTTTTTCTTTTTCATAAGACTGTGTGGACACTGAGCAATCTGTCTCTCTAATGAATATAGACTGTAGCAGTAGGCAGGGATTTGCTTATTTGCATCCATTACACCTCTGTGAAATTCATTACCCAATTATGTTACACTGAAAGTTTCTTGGAAGATGGTCAAAACACTTGCGAACCGAGGCTGTCACAGCCTGATGAGTATTGCATACAGGTCTGAACTGCATAGTCATTATTCAGCCTTCATCTGGGCAAAATTCCCCATGCAGTGAATGCCTGCGAAGAGGCTGAGGTTTGTGAGGAATAGGCATTGAGCCGGGAGCCATTATCTCCTACAGCAACAGCTATGGCTCCCACAGCTGGTTGAGGAACGCTCAGATTTGGTAATTGCCTCTAAGAGTCAAGTAAACTCTAACTGATGCACAGGCAAAAACACTGTGGAAAGGGATTTTTGAGTGTGTTAGGAAGTCCCTACCAGTCTTCCAGTGAAGCTAGGGGCAGATATTAGCATATACATACTGATATCAGTATGTATATCAGCATACTGATACACAACAGTGTGCAGCAGCCAGAGCTCTACCCAGCTCAGTGGTTCTCTTGAGTCACCTCCCTCATCTGGGCCTGGCTGCTGTCAATACCTGGGGAAACAACATCAGGAAAACACCATTAAAAGGCAAAACAAAATACAGGACAGGTATAACTAGGCATAGAAAGTATTCACACCCTCAGGACTTACTGCACAGTGAGGCAGAGGAGACAAGCCTTCTCTCAGATGACACTGGCCACGAAGAGCCTTCCTCATGCAGTCTTTTGGTGGCCTGAAATCTGAAGTCCCTCTGGTCAGGGAGAGAGCAGAAAAAATACCCAGTTGTACTCCCACTGTCCCCCTGGGAGGCAGAAGAGGGCAAAATACTCAGACTTTCATCAGCTGTCTGCTAGCTGTGTAGCCTGGATGCGGTTCATTAGACCTGGCATCCTTATCCTCCTGTTATCTTGCAGTTTTTGATGACTGGTCATCAGATGAGTGGTCATTCTGTTCCTACATCATCTGTGCCCCTCTGCTTCTCTGGATGCTCCTGGTGTCAGCAAAGTCCCAACCCCACAAGAACAGCTTTGCTGTTCCACCAAAGCTCATATAATGAATAACTGGGACTCCAGAGTTCAAAGCTATTGAACCCCAGGTCTGGACTAAGCCTCTTCTTTTTGATTTTGTTTTGTTTTTTTTTTTAAGATCTCATCAACATATATGTCTATCCGTTGAATGAAGTGCCTACTACCTACATTGAATCAAGGCCAATTATTCTCCAAATGCTTTTCATGAGCACAGCAAACAGGCATCCCCCACAACACCTGGGATCCACCCAGCAAAGCTGTCTGCTGCTGCCCTGCAGCCATAACACACGGAAAGCGCAAGGTGCACACCCTCAGCATCATGCTGACAAGAGCAGCATCACCGCCAGACCCAGCACAAGTCAGTCACACTAAAGGGAACCCAGTGGCCAGCACCGCTTACCCCCAGTCCAGTCTGTGGTCTGACATGGGATGTTCAAATGGATGTTTATGAAAAAAAAAAAAAAAAAGCACCCTTCCTTTGCCCCAGGGGCTGAGGGCCTCTCTTGTTTGATGTGTTTGTAAATAAACCTCTACTTCCAAGAAGGCTGTTTCCTGTTAGACCCTATTAAACACTCCTCCTTCTTTCCTGGCTTCCTGTGTTTGAAAGACCTGAATGCTGTTGGTCGTTTCACCATATCCAAAAACCCTAACCAAAGGAAAGGCTCATTTACAGCTGCATGAAATGGATGTAAACAATGACAAGTACACTCGGAGCAACAAGCATGCAAAGATACCCCCAGAGAGTTTTGGTTATGGGAACAGATAAGACTGGACCAGCACTGCTGTGAGGGCCAGGACACATCCACAAAACCAGCATTTCAGTGCTGAGAAAAGTGGAAAGGAATAGCAGGGAAGAATTTTCCTTCCACAGCTTCAAAATGTCTGGACAGCTACTCTAGACCCCTTTAATTTTGTTTATAAATAGGAGTATTACCTAAGGTACAATCTCTATTTTCTATGACTATCATCTTCTCCTTCTTATTCCCAGCCAGCTTTAACCCCCTTCATATTACTGATGCTTTCTACATGTAAGAGTATCTATTTCAGCACAATAAACAGGTGGAGCAGCAACTCAGTTTTTCTTTCTAAGCATTTCTTTGCCATTTTTTAGGAAGGCTTTTCCATAAGGTTTATCTAAGAGATCTCTAAAGCAACCTTGGTGAACTGTTGACTTGCCTGCAACCTTTTGAATTCATCACCATCCACTCTTAACCACTGGGTTAAGGTTCTGTTAGTCAAAAGTTCACACTGTTCAGATGAAGGTACAAATGTCATGTGGCACATCACATAAATTAAGTTGGGTATCAGGTTGGACAACTCCAAATCCTTCACTTAGGTGAAAGAACATCCTGTGACATGCTCACCCATGTGATCTGCAAGTATTTATAAATAATTTGCAGCTCCAAATCAAGTTCTAGCTGGATTTCATGTCTGGTTTAGAATAGGAGTGAAATTCAAAGACTTCACAATGTGTTTACAAGCAATTTGGAAACAGTAAAGAAGGCCAAAGTAGTGTCTGTGTATCCATTGCAATTAGCTCACAATTAACATCTGTACATTGGACTTCCACAGATAGATGTTAAGTTTGGTTTTCAAAAAAAAAAAGCCACCATCTTGAAGGCTAGAATTACCTTCCAGGAAAACCTTAAAGGTTTTCCACTGAATAGTTATGTTGAAAAAGACACCCAAACTGAAAATATTAAAATGTCATTGCATTGTATAATCAATGAATAAACAATCATTGCATAAAATATACTTGCATGGAAAAATCTGTCTGTTTTGCTCTGATTCAATTATTTCCATCATGCATAAATGTTGAAGTCAGTGAATTTTGCCCCTGACTTTAACAGGACTCTGGATCTGCTCCTAGGAACTGATCAGTGGAAAGGTCGAATTTTTTAAGATTAAATACAGACATTACACATTGGCATTATGAACTCCTTCACACTGTCAAATGATTAAGATTTTCCACCATATTTCTTTTCAATGCTGTGTGAGCATGTCTACTTTTTTCAGACCTTTAAAACACTAAGGCAAGAGTGAAGGTAAGTTAAATATTAAAGCAGTTCATCACAAGTCTAGGGGCATTTATTACTAGGCACATTTATTACTCTGCACAAGTTATCAAATTTCTTTTTACACAATCCATGAAATTTTACTTCCAACCTTATGCATCTTCTTTTCAGGAGAGACCAGGGTCCACATTGCACTAACAGAAGCAGTTTGTCTTACACAATCATTTAAACTATCGTTAAACTATTCTGTGACAAGTACTAGAAATATCAGCAGAAGCCACCAGTTTCTTTCCTTGATTCCCCCATTTTTTCTGTCCAGACATGTTGATCTACATGGGGTGGTCTTTCCTGATAAATTTCATCTCACTGAGAGGAAAGAAAATATGCTCAACAGATTACCTGGATATTAAAACTGCAATTGTATGTAATTATATACATTTAATGCTTATTGAGAAGAAATGTTCCAGAAAACGTGTTTCTTTCTCAGTGCTTGTAAAGGGTAGTGCCTACATAATACAGAGAGGGAATGGGACAGGGAAGCAAAAGACCTAAAGAACGGGGAGACTTCCATTTTCACACTCTGGTTTTCCAGAAGTAAGCTTGCAGCTAGTGTTTTCTGTTGAAAGCTAAGGAGGACTCAATTCCAGAAATATCCTGGCTCAAGATCAGTTCTCACAGGATTGCTTCTCTGCTTCTGTGTTATTAATGTTCTATAAGTGACATTACACTCAAGTAACCAATGAATGATAAAACTGAAGGACACCACGCCAGAAAGGCTTCTAAAGAGAAATAACAGTTGGAGCTATTTGTTGCTGTGTAAAAAAGGGGTGCTTGTCATCATTTTTTTCCAAGTAGAATAATTTCTTAAGATTTGCCATTGCTATTTTAACTCATGACAGTGCTACTATTTTGAGGATAGGTTGCCAGGTCTCGAAAAGAAGGGCCTGAAAGTTACTGAACAGGAAAACAGGCAGTGAGAGACCTCTTATCAACAACAAGTACGTTGAATCTCACCCAGAATATTCCTCTGGTTAAAACACTTGGTTCTGGAATGCTCACATCTACTGAGGTTATTGTGCAGACAAAGGTCACAGCTTTCTCCAAATCACTCTCACACAGAGGTGCTGCAGGCAACTCATGAAGACTACGTTGTTCCCTGACCTCTAAACACTTTTCTTGTTGCACAGTTGTGCTGAGTGTTCCCAGGGAATCCAGGATGAAATCCAAAAGCAAGTAAATTTTCTAGCAGCCTGTTATGATTCACAATGCAACAAAACCTTCCAATTAGCAACCGTAACAGCAAGAAGGAAGTCAACCAATTGGAAGAAAGCATAAATACAAGGATCCCCAGTTTCATTTCATGTAAATGTCATTCTACGCGATATACTGAGGGGCGAATGTGAAAAATACAAAGTATTTGAAGGCAAATACAGGATTTAATTCTGTCAGGATTTAATTTTTGGCAGGAAATTCTGTGTGAATTCTACTGGCCTTACTACAAGAGCTGGTGTTAATAGAATCTTTTTATCAAACCTGTTTCTAAAGGTGATGATCCACCTTCTCTGCAACATCCTTTGCAGTCACGAAGCTGTAATCAAACACAAATGCAGACGTCTCTTTTTCAAGTCAGTGCCTAATCCATTTCCATGTCACTAGGAGTTCTGCAGGCACGGAGGCCAGGCTCCCCCTGGGCTCCTTTATCACCGTGAGCACCACAGTGCAATTAACATATCTGAACCTGATTCCGCTTGCTAATGTGTAATCTTGCCATGAACTCTCTACATCAAGAGACCTCTAAGCTGTGCCAAAACAGCTGCAAGGTGCAGGAGAAACTTGAGCAGATAAGATTTCTAGCAAGAAATTTCTATCTAGCTTAGAAGCCTCACCACAGACTCACAGATTTCTCTCTCAAGCAGGAGAATGAAGCCATTTTTCTCATGTCCTTCCGGTTAATAAAGTGGTATGTTTCTGAGAGGTTATTTTTATTTGAGCTTTGCCCCAAATTGTTCTGTCTTCATATGCAACTGCAGACAGCCTGCTTTTTCCTCTCTTCCAGCAAGTACTTTTGCTCAAGTGCATATTGCTAGAAAAGCTGGATTGAATACAGCATATTCATCGCATACACGTACTTCTCCCCAGCCTGTATACAAGTTCAAGCACTCTATCTGTCTATTCTTATTTCCTACAGATTGTCAGATAACTTTATTTTTCTTCTGTATTTCATTTGAAGGGCCTCCTGATCAGACCTCATCCCCCCAGCGGTCTTCTCCAGTTCTCTACAATGTTCTTGCTTTTCCAAGTTATTTTTTACAGCTTAACTCCAGCAAAGTTATCTCTACTCCTCTTCTCTGTTGATAGCAGCTTCCAGCTATGGGGCACTGCACTGCTTCCCAAGTTATGAACTCCACCCAGGGCTGTGGCCTTAGTCTCTCTAAGCCCTGCTGAGCAATGTGGATGCCACTTTGTCCACCTCTTTCTAGAAAAAACCACAGCCCATTCAAGGTTAATATAATACCAATTCAGAACTTCTCAATTATTTTTCCATTACAGTACAAACTTTCCCAGATCAAACTGGAGGGAAGTAAGTTTGCTTTAAGGCAAAAAAACCCAGGATGGGAGCATTCTCTCTTTCACATGCCTTTAATTAAGCTGAAAAAGTTGTCACTTGCATACCAGCAATTGCCTTCTGGACCAATAGCTTTTTCTCTGTTACTTGCAATCGGAGCAACTCCTAACATTTGACTGAAGAAAGAGGAAAGCCAGCGTCAGCTAGAAAGTTGCATCCCCACCAAAGCCCTTGCTTTAGATACTCACTCTGTAATCGTTTTGTTTTATTGACAGTACTCTATCCTCTTAATATAACCATGAGCAGCAAGGGGGCAAGCACCCTTCTGCACCTGCAGCAAACATAGCTGGGTGTAACCTTCAAGCACTACCTTGTGAAAAAAGGATTTGTGTGTGTTGGAGTCAAGCCTGAGGAATAATTTCACTGTTGCAAAGTAGAGCCCTTACGTCTGAACTTATAGCAAAGAAGAAAGACATAGCAGGACAGGTCAAATAGAAAAATAATAATAAAAAAAGGCTTCACTGGTGTTTGGTTTGCAATAAAAGACGTGAAAGGTGTTGTGCCATCGTGTGTATTGGGTTTGCATAGCAAGGTTTTGGTAGCAGGAGGGCTACAGAGGTGACTTCTGTAAAAAGCTGCTAGAAGCTTCCCCTATGTCAGCCAGAGCCAATGCCAGCCAGCTTCAGGATGGGCACACTGCTGGCCAAGGCTGAGCACATCATTGATGGTGGTAGTGCTTCTGGGGTAACATATTTAAGAAGGGGTAAAAGCTGGGAGAAAGGAGAGACAATGTGTGAGAACAACAACTCTGCAGACACCAAGACCAGTGCAGAAGGAGAGGAGGACATGCTCCAGGTATGGGAGCAGAGATTCCCCTGCGGCTTGTGGTGCAGACCATGGTGAGGAAGCTGTGCCCCTGTAGCATATGGAGGCCCATGGAGGAGCAGACCTCCACCTGCAGCCCATGAAGGACCACACGTCAGAGCAGGAGGATGCCCAAAGGAGGCTGTGACACCATGGAAGCCTCGTGGAGAGAGGAGCCAACACTGGAGCAGGTTTGCTGCCAAACTTGTGAGCCCATGGGGCACCCACACTGGAGCAGTCTGCTCCTGAAGGACTGTACCCATGGAAGGGACCCACACTGGAGCCATCTGTTCCTGAAGGACTGCACCTCATGGAAGGGACCCACACTGGACCAGTTCATGGAGGATTGTTTCCCGGGGCAGGGACCCCACACCAGAGCAGGGGAAGAGTGTGAGGAGCCCTTCTGTGAGGAGAAAGGAGCAGCAGAGACAACATGTGTTGAACTGAACAGGACCCCCATTTCCCATCCACCTGAGCTGCTGCAGAGAGGAGGTAGAGAAATTCAGGAATGAACTTGAGCTCAGGAAGAAGGCAGGAGTGGTGGGAGGAGATTTTTAGAGTTTGGTTTTATCTCTCATTATCCTACTCTGATTTTGATTGGTAATAAATTAAACTCAAGTCATCTGTTTTGCCCTTGACAGTAATTGCTAAATGATCCCTCCCTGTACCTATCTCAGTCCATAATCCTTTCATCACATTTTCTCTCCCCTATCCAGCTAAGGAGAAGGACTGATAAAGCAGCTTTGGTGGGCATCTGGTATCCAGCTAGTGTCAGCCCACCACAGGGCGTAAGATAGATTTCTAAGTGCCCAGTGCTTCTTGGTCAAAAGCTTCAGGCCTGATGGCTCCAAAGTACAGATGGACATGTTACCTGCTTCCCCCCTCAGCAACCAGGAGCCCTCAGGACCAGGAAGACAACCAGAGCCCCTGCCAGAGGAACACATCCTGAAAGTGTTGTGAGGGCCATGTCTAACTGATGCCTGGAGCCATCTTTATGAGACAGCAGACCTGCTAGCTCACTGCTGCCTTGAGATACCCCAGGTTTGGTGAAGGCTGAGATGGGAGAAAAATGTGAAAATGTTTGACGATTCTAGTTGGAAAGATGTCTTATAACTTCCCTTATCCTGTGAAAAATAAAGCTGAATCCATACATAGAAAAACTGCAAAAGCAGGGCAGAATACAATTCAGCAGCATCCTTGTTAGCATGCTCAGCATTGTAGTGTGGGATCATTTCTCTGGGGAGGGAATCAGCTTTCATCCTCTGAGCTACTGGCCTATAAAATACTCATTACTGTCATTGTATGGTAGTTTGTATCCAAGGCTAAAATTCAGAGAGTGATGTCTGGCCAAATTGCAGCACCTTTTAAACAGCAAGGATGTCAACTCCAACACTTTTTACTTTAATGTTTTTATGTTGTATCATAGCAATCCTTGCTACCATAGAACTCCAAGTATAGATCAAATTTATACACATTCATATGTATGTATGCATGTGTTTAGTTATGCATGCTCCTCCTAGACATGTAGGCAGGGAACCAGTCACATAATTGCCTCTTGCAGCAGACAGCGCAAGTGGTACCTGGGCACACAGGGTGGCTCCACATGATATGCAGCCTGCAAAGGCCTCTCCTCTAATGCATTTTTTAGAGCTGAAATCTTCACCGCAATCTCTTTCTTGTGTTACTCTGCTCTCCTAGAAGCTTTAATTAGCAAGGGATGTTACTGGGTGAAGCGATGCATCAGTGCTCTCCTCTATGAGGAGCGTCCTTCCCTGGTGTGTCTCTGGCAAGCCCACACTTGGGGAAAGCATGCCCCTCCAGCAAAAAGGGGCCTCTCTAGGCCCTCAGCAGAGCTGCTTTTATCACAGGCGGGCATGCTGGTACTTCTGAGCCGGATTCCTCCTTCAGAAAAGAGGCTCTGGTGAGAACATCAGAAGCACCTGTGAGAAGAGCTGGAATAAAAGAAATGCAGCTCTTTCTCTTCTTCAGAAACAGCCTTTCTGTTTTTCCTGGACCTAACTAGATCCTGCATAATTCCCCCCTTTATTTCAAAGCCCTTTGTGGTGCCTAGGCCTGTCTGACCCTGCAAACTTCTGCCACAGAAGTGCGTTGTCTACCCTAAAGTCTAAGACATGAAAGGCGAAGACAGCAATGATTGTTCTCCCTAAACCTAGTCACACATTTTCATCCTACCATGCATGCCTGTGACATATCAGACTTTAATTTACTAAGTTTTTACATGCATCTGGTTAAATTTAATCTCACTAACACCTTTCAGCCAAAGGCAATGTCGCTGAACCTCTGGCTCAGGTCTGGAAACTTGCACTTAGACCGTAAGCTGGTGAAACATTTCATGACAACAAGTGACTTGTGTAACCAGATGATGCAAAAAATTACATTTTAGTCTACAACCAGAGCCCAAAATGCCTCTCTGTTCAAACTGCTACTACATCATCTTCGGGAGAGCCACTCCTGGGTTATATCCATGGAAATCATATATGACAAAACAGCACTGCTGCCACGGGCGGGTTTGGGTTACACACCCTTCCTCACACACTGAATTCTTGCAGTCTTCCCTTGAGCTGCCCCTATGGTTCAATGTAGAAAATGCCCTTTCAGTCTGGTATCCACATCTCTTAAAGTAAATCCATAGAATGGTCCTGAGTTAGACACGAGATGGTGCCCAATGTCTCAGTGCATTGTAACATGGGGAAACAGGCCCAAGGTATTCAGTAACTAGCAGAAGACATTGGTGTGATCATCATAGAATCATAGAACTATTTGGGTTGGAAGGAGTCTTTAAAGATCATCTAGTTCCAAACCCCCTGGCATGGGCAGGAGCATCTTCCACTAGACTAGGCTGCTGAAAGCCCTGTCCAACTTGGCCTTGAACACTGCCAGGAATGGGGCAGCCACTGCCTTTGGGGTTTTCAGGTTTGTGGAAAGATCAATGCACTTGGTGAAGTGATAGCTTTTACAAACGTAACCAGAAATTTTTCAGCCTCTCAGAGTCTAGTAACATTATTTGCTGGCAGGAGGTGGGGATGACTTTGGCATAAACCTAATCCGTTCAGTCCAACATAACCATTTAATTTTGGTGTATCTGAATTCCACCTTCCTGGTTTTCTGCATGGCTGTGGAACATTTGCATGGCGATATGGCAATGGTTTCTGCCAGCCTGTATGTTTACAATTTACCCTAATGCTCAGACCAAAAAGCACTATCTATCCTTGGTTCTTTTGTGATACTACGGTGGAAGGAAAATAACAAAAAACCCTAACTAGGAACATCCTATCACTTTGTTAGCTGTGTGACAGGAGGGGAAGCAGGGAGGAGATGGGAGCAGCCCCTGGGGCTGTATCCCTCTCTCTGATGCTCAGAAATCACATTCCAGCTGGTTGACTAGGCTCCCAAGGGCTGGTTGTACATGCATGCACCACAGGAGGTAACACAGTATTTTACAAGACTAAGAAAAGAAGGAAATCAAATACCTCTTTTGGGAGGGCCCCTCCAAATGCTAGAAACATGTATCAGTTATTTCATTTCAGAGTAACATGAAAAATATCCATCTTTTAAAACTCTGTGTCTGAAGGCACCCTCTCTCAGGATCCAGCTTTAACATGAAGATGCTCCCTCCAGAGAAGCACGTCTTACTGGAGACATCCAGAGACCTGAAAGTTTTGTAGGTGTTGCTAGGGTTGGGAAGAAAGATTTGGTTCATGAATTCACCTGGTGACACCCCTTGTTTAATAAAGCTTGTAGAGCACAAAGCAGCTGAGGAGAGACAGCAATTGACATGTCAGAAGCAGCAGAACAAGTAGTAGACAGAAATGCAAACTGCTGGAAGAGATGCTCCAGCAAACCACCAGCTACGTGCACACTGCTCTAGCCCTTAGTACTGTTTCCTGCCACGGTGCTTCACCAACAGGCCAGGCCGCTCTCACGCACTCTGCCAAAGTCCTGGGAGGATACACACTCCACAGGAAACACAAGAAAAGTGAAGGGAATTGGCAAAATTCTCAGATTATGAAGACTGCTAGGATATAATATACTGGAAAAAACAGGGATGGAAGTGGCATTCCTGCTTCACAAAACGTGCCAGCAGTTCTAAGACTTGGCTGCCTGAACTTTAGCCCTGGTTGAAAACTTCCAGGTAGCTATGGTAATGAGTATTTTTCAGGCCAAGTACAATATCTCATGGGATATAGAGGAGTATTTCCCAGCGCAGATTATCTTGATCTCCAGTGCAGTGCTGGGTATGTTTTTGTAGGAATGTGGCAATCTGTTAGCTTTCTAACCTCAAACTCTACATATGTATCACTGCACAAGGTTTGTTTGCACATGTTTTTTATATCTTGCATGCTTAAATACTTAAAGATTTATTGCTGTCATTAAACACTGCTGCTCTACATTTGAGAGGCTCTGGGAGCAAATGGAAGTGACTTGGAACAGTTTCCTCTCTTTGTCTGGTGAGGAATTAGGAGGTTCAGAAGTGTAGGTGCTCCTCCACATCTCTATGAGCTGCCCACGGGCATCTACATAGCCCACACTCCGCCAGAGTGGGAGAAGGAGGCAAGTACACACAGGACTGAGCTAGCTCCTGTTTCATCATATCAGACTTAAACTTGGCCTTTTCCCTAAGCAAGGCAGGGCCTCCCTGTCCCCCACACAGAAGTCCTGCTCATTCCCATGTTGTCCACAGCCTTTGGAAAGGGACAGCCTGGCATGCTGTCATGGAGGCTAGAGGAGCATTTCATATAGGTAAAGAGTTAAGGTTGTTGTGAAAGTGGTATTGCAGAAGGCAAGTTTCAGATTTCCCGGTATTGGCAGGTTTAAGTCAATTATACTTCAAGTTTTCAAGCACTGACTTCATATTCTGGAACTATTAGGAACCACTAACCTCCTTACCTTACAGCAATGAATTTTTCAGATACTTCAAAGACGTGACAGCAGTGCTGCTTTTCCTATGCAGTCTGATGGCTCCCATCAAATCAGCCATTACATCCCAGTTCTACTTACACAAACTGTGGCAGGGTGAGGGCTGGAGAAATGGCACCATTGGCACGTGGGGCAGCTATCCAAAACCTGCATGTATGTGCTACCTTCCATCACTCTCATCTCTCCCTGGTGCCACTTATGCCAATAGCAAACTTTGACATGGGGAAGGATGGGTACATCCAGAGAGCAACACTGAGTCTTGAAAGCTGGTCTGGGCAGGCCTGCTTCAGGGAGGGAGGGATGCAAACCCAAGGCAGCCCCTGCAGTAAATTTGCACAGGGACAGGCAGTGCATAGCTCTGCCAGCAGTGTGCCATGCCTGCAGGCACTGCAGGCACAGGATAGGCCCCAGGCATGGTCACTGCTGTCCCTCAGTGAGGGGTCTCTGCAGAAATGCTACATGTCAAGTCTCTTCAAACACAGGTAGTGAAGCATTTGGACTCTGATAACAAGCCGTACTTGAAGACTGGTACAAGGTCAGAAGGCTGTTTGTGGAGGGTTTGGTAGCTGTTTTTTTTCCTGCTATGCACTGCAAAAGTTGTGAGAGTCTAGCAAATGTTATAAGCAGCTCTCTTTCTGTGGTTCACACCTCAGGGACTCTTTGAGAGAAGGGCTCCTCATTTCCACCAGACATGCTTGCTGCAGTAAATCAGTACTTGGCCTTATAGGGTTTGGGCTTATTGGTGTCAGGCAGGTTGGAGGTTTTAAAGCAATCTGGGTATCGTAAACATCTGCATGAGTGCATAGGCCAGTCCTATCTACACAACATACTGTGTCAAGTGACCCCAACCTAAATTTATCATCTGGCCCTCCTACGAAATAGCAACTTTCAGAGCAGCTTGGGTACGTGTGTGGGTTTCAGAGCCCATTGAAACATGGGCTCTGAGAACCACAGCTTTGCTGCCGAAGTGTGACAAGAAGCCCTTGCAGATTGCAGGTGGAAAGTTAGCAATGCTGCAATTCATATCCCCAGAGCTGGTAGCAGCCCCCCAGCTCCCCATAAACCATATCCTGCTCTGCATGTAACCCTAATTTGCTTTACCTTGTCACATTAATCCAGAGAGATCCAATCTGTACCCCTATTACTTTTCTAGTATTACTTCTCTAATGGTCCTTCAGTATCAACCACTATACCATACCAGACACCATACTCCAAGTCAATGATAACAGCTTGGACAGGATCACAGCCACAGTGCAATATTCAGATGTGTGCAACCAGTAAATGAAGTACTGTAACAACACTAACATTTGGACGGCATATGGCTTTTTTAAGAAGGGACTGCATCTCAGAAGTTCCTTGCTCAAATTACCTCAATTTTGGCCTCTAATCCACACTTGGAGAGCAGCTTTCAAGGGAATTCTGCTATTCCAATGAATTATTTGGGTATGTCCACATTGGACAATGCAATGTACTGCAGAGCTCCTCAGTCTAACACTGGATGAGCTAGCTTCCAAACCAGAAACAGCACAGCTGCCCTAAACAGAAGAGATGCTGCCAATGTTGAAACTTATCTCCTTCCACACTGTGTCGTTGGCAGGAAGTTTCAGTCTGAGCTTGCTCAGGGCCCAGCAAGGCACTATACTGCCCTGTACAGGCATGACTTCAGAATACAGACAATACTGTAAAATATTATGCTAGCCTTATTTTTAGCCTGACTTCCTAATGAAACTAGACTTCTGTAATAACAGTGGTTTTGTCTGTCCATCCCACAACCCTCTCAAAAATTTTTTAACCTGTTGGCTTCCTTGCCAACACCTTGGATAGAGGTGGAAGCAACATGTGTCCTGGCATTAGGTGGCTACGTAAAAGAAAGGAAACCTAAATCAATGTTCCTGGTGAGGGCTGCGGTGTGAGCTTACATTCAGTGCTGGAGAGCACATGGGAGAGCACATGGGAAAGAGACCAAGAAAACCAGGTTGGCAGTGCACCAGGACAGCTCAGGACAGAGTGTGCCAAGGCCAGCCCTGGAGAGCAAGAAGCGGGGATCTTTGATCAAACCCTCCTCCCAAACGTTTTAACATGTTTCAGCATCTAATAGAACCCCATCAAAAAGCAGGGGCTTTTCACTACTCATCTTGAAAAGCAGATGTATTTTTCACATTGATTTTATACAGTGCAGCAAAGTTGAGAGTGGGGTTCCCCATCTGCTGTCACAGGTATCTCCGGCCCTCATGCTGCAGCAGCTAGGCCCTGGCTCTGTGGGGACCTGCACTGGTGCAGAGACATTAAAAAAAAAAAAAAAAAAAATTCAGGGGTTGAGGAAGCCAATTTTCTAAAGCAGAAGCTTGTGTAGAACACACGGCTTAATCTGGATGATTTCTGAGTGTCTGGCCACTTCTGCCAGGCTTTATGCACCAAAGCAGGAAAGGCTGGCCAGTTTCTGGCAGCTGCTTCAGAAAAAGTACAGAGAAATTCCTGCTGGCGATTTCTCCCAGTCTCCTGGCAAGGGAGAGACCAGAGGCATGGGGAAGCAGGGCTGGCCTGGCACAAACCAGCAGTTTGGTGAGACTCATCAGACTGGCTTTAGCATGTCTCAGACGGTGTGACTGCAGCTCCGTTCAGAGGCACTTCTCTGCATCTGTGAACAGGCACCCTTAGGCTCCAGAAAGATGGATAGAGAAAACACAGGTGTGTAATTTATGCCACATCTTCTTATCTCCTTTTATCGCCACCATGATGCAAATCAGTCATAGCTTTAGTAAGTGATTGCATAAGCATCATATTAATTTTGTTAATATTTCCCAAAAAATATCAGCAAATTGTTAGACTTGGAGTCACAGATTTATTTTCCAGGCACCATGGATTACTGGCAACTGGGGTGAAATCATTTATCATTTCACAATGAAGATAATCTGGTTAACAAACCAAATTTCTTCCAAGAGAAGCAACAATAAGCAAATAGGCAGTGACAGTTAAATGCTACAACAGGGTTTGGAGAAGAAAGCAAATTTGGTTTGGCCCATTGTTTTTTGCATTGCATTCTCTAGAACTCATTTGTTCTCCTCCAGAATATTCTATTTTACAAAGCATTATTCAAAGACAGAGGGAGAGACTGCATATTCACAGATGGAAAAGGTCTTTGGGGAGTTCAGTACACAAATTGCCCAAACCCCTCAATCCTGTGAGCTTTTGATAGTCCCAGAAGACCTATCACGATGCACACCTCCCACTGACTGCCATAACTCTTGCTGGATGATATGTGCATGACTGTTTCAATGGAAGGAAATATAGGTTCAATTAAAAAAAATAAAAATGAAATATAGGTTCAATTAAAACTTTTTGAGTGCAACAATAGGACAGAGGGGAGGAACTCTTGGAGGACATGTGAAATCCCCTTAGTGCAGCTTAGAATGATTTGAAGTATGCCAGTGAAACAGATCAACAGTGCCTTTGGCCAGCCCTTGCTCTGCTCCTCCTCATTCCTAAGTGCCCTCCTAGTAAGAAGTAGCTCCTTGAATTCCTGTTTGAGCTGAAGTGGGACTTTCCTGATGCCTTTTTAAGCACTGGGCTTCTCCTGGCTGGTAGAAGGCCAACACTTGTAATGCCTTTTTAAGCACTGGGCTTCTCCTGGCTGGTAGAAGGCCAACACTTGTGATGCTTGCTTAAACCTGGGAGCAGGAACAGGGCTCATTCTGTAAATAAAGTGAAATTCTTTCTTCCTAAGGAATATTGTCAGCCATGAACACTCTGTCTGGGGAAGGGCTGATAAATACCTGGAATCTCAAAATGCCAGTTTTATTATTTGTTTCTTGTAGCAGACAGCCTAATACGCAGAGGGGACGAAAGACAACACCTGAGCATAGGGCTGCCAAAGATGACCAGCACACAGTCCCTTGCCTGTATGCACTGAAAGCAAAACCAGACCCACACAAGCTCCTCCATCTCCCCTACAAAATTTGTCTCCATTGGGCTGAATGACACCACCTTGCAGTGCTCCCATGGAGACAACCAACTGCAACAGACCCTGCACAGGACATGGAGGAACACACCATAGCCCTCCTGCTGAAATACCCTTCACCATGGGGTCCGTGTGGAGGAGGGTGGCAGGCACTCAGTAGCCATCTGCTTCCCCAGCCCATCCTTTAGGAGATGTTAGTCCAGCAGGTTTCCCCTGGAGTGCACAGCCTTTCTGTCCTGGGGGGGGAGTAGAAACTGTGTGGCTGACTTGCCGACTGGCTTAAACCATGACACTTTCCCAGTGGCTTCCTGTCCACATGCTCTTTGGAATCCCAGCAATGCCGCTGAAACCATCTCACTGCCCTCAGGCAAGGGTTCTCAACCAGGGGTACTGGGAGAGAGCAGAACAGCATGGACAATGCTGAAATACAGGAGGAATGTATTTTTCCCCAGGTTTTAAGCCTGGCGAGTGCTTGGGGATAGCCACGTGTCTAAAAACAGAGTAACAACCTAGCAAGAGTACGCTTTGCATTCTAACAGTCCCAGCAACCTTTTCTGGCTGCTAGTCACCCTCTCCCTCCACAGAGGGCTGTGCTCAGGCTTTCTCTTGAGGTGACACAGTCATTACAAAAAAAAAAAGAAAAAACGGATTGTAAAAAAAGCCTTTTCTACCCAAACAACTGGAGGAAAATGTGTTTCTCTGCTCTTCAGTGGCTGAGCACTCAGAGTACTTGCTTGCAGCCAGAGAAAGCATGGCCAGGTCTCTCTGAAGCTTGATAAGATTCACCCCAAAAGCTGTCTGTGAAGTGTCCTCCCACATCAGCATGTTCAGGAAAGCCATGGCTTTCTCCCCCCATAGCCTGTCTGGTTTGGGCCAACATGCATTTGCCAGATTAGAGAGAAAGAGAACAGTGGGATTGAATGCACTCTCAGCAAGTTTGCCGACCACACCAAGCTGTGTGGTTCAGTTGATACATTGGAGGGAAGGGATGCCATCCAGAGGGACCTTGACATGCTTGTGAGGTGGCCAGTGCCAACCTCATGAAGTTCAACAAGGCCAAATGCAAGGTCCTGCACTTGTGTCAGGGCAATCCTAGGCACAGCTACAGGCTGGGCAGGCACTGAACTGAAAGCAGCCCTGAGAAGGACTTGGGGGCGTTGGTCAACCTAAAGCTCAAAATGAGCTATGCACTCACAGCCCAGAAAGCCAACCATATCTTGGGCTGCTTCAAAAGGAGCATGACCAGCAGGTTGAAGGAAGGTGATCCTGCCCCTCTACTCTGTTCTCGTGAGAGCCTACCTGCAGTACTGCATGCAGCTCTGGGGCCCCAACACAAGAGAGACATGGACCCGCTTGAATGAATCCAGAGCTCATGTCACAGAGATGCTCAGGTTGCTGGAGCACCTATGCTATGAAGACAGGCTGAGAGAGCTGGGCTTGTTCAGCCTGGAGAAGAGAAGGCTCAGGGGAGACCTTGGAGCAGCTTCCAGTACCTAAAAGGGCCTTCAAGAAATCTGGAGAGGGATTTTTTACAAAGAATGTAGTGGCAAGAGAAGGTGTAACAGTTTTAAAGTGAACAAATGATAGGATAAAAGGAGTGGCCTCCACTCTGCCAGGCGAGATATTAGGCTGGATATTAGAACAAATTTCTTCCTGAAAAGGGTAGTCAGGCATTGGAGCAGACTGCGCAGGGAGGTGGTGGTATCATCATCCCTGGAAGTGATCAAAAACCACGTAGATGAGGCACTTAGTGACATGGTTTAGTGGTGGTCATGGCAGGCCTGGGGGAACGGTTGGACTTGATCTTTTCCAACGTAGTAGATTCTATGATTCTATGAAAGAGGGTAAATTTAGATTACATATTAGGAAAAAAATCTTCCCTGTGAGGGTGGTGAGACACTGGCAGAGGTTGCCCAGAGAAGCTGCGGATGCTCCATCTCTGGCAGTGTTTAAGGTCAATTTGGATGAGGCTTTGAGCAATCTGGTCTAGTTGAAAGTGTCCCTGCCCATGGCAGGAAGGTTGGAACTAGATGATCTTTACTGTTCCTTCCAACCCAAACCATTCTATGGTTCTATGATCATTCATGCCTGTGCCATTTCCCCTTCCTCCAATGTTGTCCAAAAAAAGCATCAAAAGAAGAAGATGATGCAGACAGACACCAACACCTACAGTCCTTCTAACACCATATCACACTGCCTGTGTACTCGGTCCATGTCCTCCCTAGCGCAGTTTCCAGCAAGAGCGTCCCAGGCCCTCCCTTCTTTCATCATGCCTCTGGCAAGTGCCTGCTGTGACAGGGGTGGACGTTCTTGCCCCCATGCTCACTGTGGGAGACCATCCCATGGGTTCCTGCTGCACCAAGCCCCGTGGGAAGGGCTGTGGTGAAGTGAGCACCACACTGCCTGGGCTGGGGCAATGTCACCCATGACAGAGAACATCCCAGTGCCCAGCAATGGCAAATGCTGGAAACCCCATGTGCCCCTAGGCTCCAGGCAGCCTTTCGGCTCAGAGGAGGATTTGTGCAGTGAAATGTCAGAACTGGGAGCTGCCTGTGGCAGCCAGGAGCTTCATCTGTCTTCAGATGAGGTGACCATTCACTGAAGACTTACTGGAGACTGTGACATTTCTTTAAAGCTATCTCCTGGCCATCACTGCTAAACTGAGCTGCATGTGATGCACATACAAGTTTTCAGGTACTAATCAGCTATAGATAAATACAGTTAGGAATATTTCTTCGTTGGTGAGATGATGAGCATAGCTGTCCAGCTAACTTTTCTTCTATTTAACTTTTAATTATTCTATAGCCAAGAAGTTACTGCAACAGCCAAAACTATTCTGTGGAGCTAGAGCGATTTCTACATTAAAGATTCACAGTAAAACTCCTAAAGCATGCTTGGCCTGTGTTGAACCATTCACTCTCCACTCATCTAAGGAGTTCAAATCATGAGACATCTAAGGCCAAATCTAGCAAAGCACTTCGGCATGTGGTTATCCCTAACGGTACAAAAAGTTCTGCTGAAACCAGCAATAAGAGAAGATAATTTGAGTTTTGTTTTATTTAGGAGCTTCTTACTTGATGTAGCTGTAGAAAGCAACAATTAAAGGAACTATATACTTTCATTCTATATATCTTGATTATATTACAATAACATTCATATCTATATAGTTCAGCTGCACCAGCCATTTTGCTGCACACGCCTGCAATTCACAAGTTAGCTATGTCTAAGATGACTGGGGGGCAATGGGTTTTGTTTAAAAATGCCTGAAGAAATTTCATTAGCATAAGAAAGTGTTTTTCTACTTCATTATAGAAACTGCAGTTGCTGTACAGTGAAGCGCTTCAAGAGCAGCTGCTTTTCATTGATAGGCGAATTTTTTCCTTAAATTATGGAGAGATGATGGGCTATATATAAGCACCCTTTAGATCACATTTTTAAAGAGCAGAAGCACAGAATATACTTAAATAACTGCTAACCACCAGCCAACTGGATTTCTTTGCAATTTTGTACAAACCATGATTTGTTTCCAAGCTGAGATTTGATATACTTGAGTTCCAGCCCTGAGCACAATTCTGAAGCCAAGCTCAAATTTCCTGAAAATGAAAATTCATTATGAAGTATAAACAAGTCTTTAACTATGATAGGTAGAATA
Organism: Psittacula echo; assembly: GCF_963264785.1. NCBI lineage: Eukaryota > Metazoa > Chordata > Aves > Psittaciformes > Psittacidae > Psittacula > Psittacula echo. The sequence goes on along the minus strand of NC_137742.1, from coordinate 25,010,026 downwards.
GGAATAAGAAGCGAAATCATGCTGCTATGATAAGAATAATTTTTCTCTGCAGTTGAATCATTGTTCTAGACTTAGCACGTGAAAAGAATTAGGTTAGCCGTACCTTCCCTGTCTTAGATTTGGACTAGTAATTAAAAGTTAACAGAAGGTAGGCTACAATAAGCTCAAAATGCCATAGCCATATTATAACCCCGAAATAAAAATCACAGGCCTGTCCACTGTGATTTAAATCTAAACCAGACTGGGACTAGACCTAAAATCATTCCCACTGTGCTAACTGCAGGTCTGCCTACTCAGGTTGCCTGCCTGCTAACTGCTTCTCCATCCTCTGGAGGAAGCCCACTCCGATCTCAGCTTCTTCAGGACCACAGTTCCCAAATTTTACCCACAGGCTTTCATAGTCCTGCAAAGATTCAGCAAAGGCACTGACCCCACATCTTCCATGCAGGTGCCGGGCTGGATGTACCCCCATTCCTAGCAACTCTGACCAGCACTGCAGCTCCCAGTTCAGCATGCTGCATTCTGGCCTCACCAGAGGAACACACCCAGGCTATTCGTTCAGTGGCAAGAGAGCTACCTCATCGGTGCATGCCGAGGTCTTGGTTGCAGCAGCCAGTCTGTCTCCACCAGGCCCAGCAGGAGCCTAGGCAGGTGCCAGCAGCACCTTCCCACAGCCAGCTCACACGTCTGCCTAGGAACCTCCAACAGCAGTGAACACTACCTCCAACAGCTTCGACTACAGGGACAAGACAACAGCGTCAACTGTAGGGTCAACACAACTTCCCGTCTTTGGCACCCCGTAAATGTTGGGTTCCAGCTTTGCAATGGTGGTCATGTCAACAGCTTTGTCCTGAAGATACAGACAGGAAGACTGAAGGTGACCCTACTGGTATGGGGGAGTAGGACTGTCTTTGGTGCATATGTGCCTATGGATGCTTACTTGGACTCTGATAGCAAATTGGGACAAGTCACAATCACAGCGTGGCCAGGAGATGTGGCCTGCTGCTGCCATCAGCAGTGAGGATGGCATCATGACAGTGTCCTGGGCCATCAGAGCTCCCAGCAGCAAAGGGGCTGCATCTCCTGCCACCACTGCAGCCTAGCACTGCCTATCACCCTGTCCAGTGGTATCGGGACATCAGCAAAGACTGAGTACCAGGAATGTCTGATTGCAGCCTGCTACACTGTCTGCCAGTCAGCGGCCAAGCAGCTCTCTTCCCATCTACCTTGACACACTTTGGTGGCAAAAACCAGCATCTAATATGGCTTTTGTTCCTAGCAGGGAAGTGAGCAGCAGCCAGGCATGCGAGCAGAATAGACCAGAGCATGCCAGCTGCCTGCATTCACTCATGCCCACTCATCCTCCCACAGATAAGCAAGAATAGTACCTGTTCACATTGCACATGTGGCTTGCCTTCCCTTGATAAAAGCACTGCAGCTTTCAGCACAAACAATGCTTCAAAACTCCTCTTCTAGTCCCACAAATGGCAGGCCCCCGCAACCCTGCATTCGTGAACTCTCAGTTCATTCCTCAACAGCAGCCAGCAGGACCAGTGTGTACCCAGCAGGGTTCATCTTCAGGGCTGCAGACACAACTCAGCTGCCTTTTTGTGAGGTAGCTTAGAGTTAGGGGCACCTTGCAATATTAGAGCAAGAGACAATAGGACACTCCCAATTCTGCATCTCACTTCTAGCTTCAGTTATCCAGGCCCCACATGAAATCCTCTGTTGCCTTTCCCTGCAGGGTCCCTTACCTTCAGGGTCATGACCAGTTTGGGAGAGACGCTTCTGGGTACTTACTATGTGCAGCTCTGGTGATGTCAGTTCAGAAACATCAGAAAACCCTTAAGCTACTAAAAGAAACCCCACAGCAATTCTGTGTTATACTTTTACCTGCAAGATACAGCACCTTCAGTTTCCCAGGAATCATAGGTCAGGTGTGCAGCTAATGCACTGCTTCCTGCCCAGGGGAAAAAAAGGGACCAAGGAGAAGGTGGTCAGGTCTCTGTGAGACTTTACATGGCCCCATGGATTTAGGAAGAGCAGATGGTCAGACATGCCCTGAGGAGCTGGAATAGTCAGGAAGATGAGTTCAGGAAGCTAAGGACCCACCCAGCACTCAGCAGTTGTGATCCAGGAGCCCATGGTACATCCCATTTATCTAGATGGGAGAGGGATGGACATCAGCCTGACAATGTTGCAAAAATAGGCAGTCTTGTGCCTAATAGTCTCCAGTTCATGGTCTTCTTATTTACCCTCAGTCTCTTCACTCATACTGGCTCCTCTTGCATGTCCTTAAGAGCTCAAATTGCCTGTATGCTGCAGAGCTTTAGTCCCACAATATCCTCCCAGCCCTGTGGGAAAGCCTTCTCCTCAGGCATGGCTCAGTGCTTGGCAGGCCTCTGCAGCTGCACAAGGCCTGGTTGTGCTTGTGCCTTCCTCTTCAGCTTATCTTTCTGGCAGAGAAAAATTTCGCCCCCTTGCAGGCACATGGATGTGTCAAGACACGATGATCCAGACCGGAGCTTGTGATTGCTTCAAAGCAGCCATACTGTTGCTGCCCTTGCAGCATTCTGGCTGCTGAGGATTTCATATGCTGTTGCTGTATAGTGTTTTGGCCTCCCCTTTTTCCCATTTTGATTTATTTTGCTCTTTTGCCCCATGGTTAAACACTTTCCTTTCATGACTTGCTGCCCACTTTTTGTTCAAAACCTGAAGAAATGGTATATTTGCCCCATTGAAGGAGAGCATAGAGCACTAGGATAATCTTGCCAGATACAGCCAGTGTATCTGGGGAGTGTCAGCTACTTGAATGTACCCGCAGCTTGCTGTTTGTCTGACAACCAGGATTTTCTTATCCTCTGTCAGTGCACGGTCATCTACTTTGTCTTTCTCATGGACCCAGAATGGTTCAGGCAGTGCAGAGGAACCATCTTCCCCAGCATGGGGACACCTCCCACTAGATCACGTCTCTCTGTCCAACCTGGCCTTGAACACTGCTAGGTATGGAGCATTTACCACTGCTTTTTTCAATCTGTTCAGGGCCTCACCACCCTCACAGTAAGAATGTGACATTAAACTGAAATGAAGCAATGGTGCTTCTAAGAAGTCCTCCTCAGGCTAGCAGCACAAAGGGGCTGGTGTCCTGCATGCAGTAGCAGCAGACCAGATCCACTTGGTGCCCTCTGCTCTGCTCTTCATTCCAACCAGTGTGCGAAGCTGATCGTCCCCAAGGCACTACAGCAGTGTAGCAACATTTTAGGGTTTTTAAAAAGGCACTTTTCAGATTCCTTAGTGTGGTTGGGACCCTGGGTATAAAAGAGCTGGGGTAAGTTTGTCCGATCTCTGTGCAGATGAATGGACATATGCAGACACCTGCTGGGGTATGGCAAAGGCAGAAAACATCATGCAGAGCAGCATATTGTCCAGTGTGCAGAAACGGTGAGGTAAGTTGGAAAGGAGAAAATAAGGAAGTCTGCATGTGACAGGATACCTGGGGCACAAATCTGGGACATGCTGTCATATGCTGGTGTAACGATATAGAAATACATAATGCCCAGTAAATCTCGCTGGTAGCAATTTCACAGTTCACAAGTACTAGGTAATAGAGAAATGATGGTTAATGTATTCCCTGTCAGATACACTACAAATCATGGGGAAGGGGTCTGTAGGGGAGCTTGGACAGTAAGAGGGATGATTTGGATGTCTCTGCTCTGCTGGGTCCTGAGATACATGGAAAGTTAGCCATGCTCCCCACCAAACTGCCAGGTCTGACCCAGAGCCTGGTCCAACCTAAAGGTGCCCAGGTAGTGCTGCAGCTGCAGCAGGATCCTGCTGCCCAAAGCCAGAACTCAGTCAGTATACTTAGCTGGTGCTGGCACAGAGCAGACACCATGGCTACTCTGGTTGTTTGAAAGAATATGAGAAAAAAAAAGCCACTGTAAATGGCTCCATCACTTCTGCTGGATGGCATGGGGGGCAACAGTGTACAGCAGGGTAGCACAAGAAATATGACTTTTGACATTATCTCTGAAGGGGTTTCACCTAGGGTAGGGAAAGCACAGCAAAGTCACCCCCATCAACCACAGCGGGAGAGGGAAAAGAGGGCAGGGCTGTCTAGAAGAGGTTAAAAGGGAAGGGGACATCAGCCAATGTGTCTAAACTGCGCCCATCTCTCACCCTGCTCTTCAACACTTAGGGCTTCACCCTCAGGAGGAAAAGTCAACTCACAATGCCTCAGTGCCGTAGTTCTCTACCTCTAACATCTATATGGATATCCCTTTCTGAAATGTAGATTACGTGGCTCTCACAGCAACTTATTTGATTTTCTTAAGTGTGCTTAGTTTGTGACTCTTAAATTGTAGACTTCTGCACTTGCAAATAACTTTCAACACAATTATTGGGTGCAAATGAGGATATAGTCTGCAAATGATCAGTTACTTGATTGCAGCAAATCATGCTGGTAAATGGCTGTGTAGTCTCACTTGAATCCACAAGGAGTTGCAAGTCCAATTATTTGACATACTAAAATTGTAACACACAAACAGGAAGAAAAGTAAAGGATGCCTGAAAAATTTGAGAGAGTATTTTGAGAAACATCATTAACAAAGTTTTGTGGGCAGTAAACCACGTATTCAGCTTTTCAACCCTGCATGTAGGAACTCTTACTATAGCTCATTAAGATACTAGCTAATAATTTGGTTTCTATGTCTTCACACTTCTTCTTAAATGTGCAAACTAAAAATGCTGTATTATTACATAAAATTAACTGTACTTTTTCTGGTTTTAATGCAAATGTGGTTGCCTCTGAAGACTGTTACATTTATTAGACTATGACTATCTCTGAGCTAAAGCTTTTCCTTTGTACATGCTTCTTCAGCACATTGTATTCCCAAGTACTTACACAAACCCACAAGTTAAGGAGGAAGCACTGCATGTCTCAACTTGAAGGTAAATACCTACCTTATTCTTACTAGCACTGAACCTAAGAGGCCCTAAAAACTCTCAAGAAATTCTACTTTTTACTTATTGCTAAATCAATAATATCTTAAGTACAGTCATTAAAAAAATATATAAAATTTCTGCGTTTTTTCGATACATACCTTTCACTCAGTAGATTAATAGTGAATATGCAAGACACAAAGCACCCTTTCCAATGCCCTGAGCTGAAATGTGAGTGACACTTTGCATTATGGGCTCTACACAATGATCTTTTTTGGAAGAACCCAGTTACCTCAGTGTCATGCCACCTCGATTGTTTGTGCTGGAGCGTCACGGCCATATGAAAAGTTCTCTGTTTCTTTTAAAAGCCACAGTAGCACACAGGAGAATCAAATCTTCTGAGTGAGGAATGGTTTATGAAAGGATAGCAATTACTTCTTTCCAAACACTTTCTTGGGAAAAAAAGCCACAAGGTCAGAAGTTTACCTCCAAGTACAGCTTGTTGGCCAAGAATAGCCCAGATTTGACCCACAGGGATTATCACATTATGTGGTTTGTCAGTGCCAAGCCCAGGAACAGTGCCACACCACTCTGACTTCTACCCACAGTGCGGCAGGCAGACCTGAGCCCTCTGTTTGAATGAAGAAACCATCGTGCTTAGGAACATGCAGGAGTTCACAGGGGCCTCAGAGGTTCTTAGACATAGCTACTAGGAGATATTTACAGAAATGAGGTGTAATCTTGTAATTGAGACTCCTGTTCAGATGATGGCTCCCTGTAAAGAGCTACCTAGGAGAGACCTTGCCATACTGTAGCCATAATAAGTAGGTCACAGCCCCAGGTGCAGCCTTAGATATGTTTGTTTACTAGAGCAGGAGGGACATATATTGACTCTGATCAGCCCTCTCACCTTTGAACAACTACAGTGTGAGGCAGAGGCTAGCAAATAAAATTTATTTCTCATCAGTTAAACTAACCAAGGTCCCTATGCAGTGTAGCAGCACGTGCTGTCTCAATTCCAGTGAGCAGCCCCCCTGACTGCTTACCAGCTTCCCTAACAATGCTGCCTTCTCAAACAATTTTCTGCAAGTTCTTCTTCAGAAACCTACCTTTAAAAGAAAAGACAGCATGTGGGTGTAACCTATCATTTGGAAGGTATTTATAACTCTCCTGCTAGAGGCTTGTGCTGTTGGGCTCAAGACATTAAGCAATCCTAGCTCTGGAGATAGAGTAAAAAGATGGCAATACTCACCTCTACCAATGTTTAATGTTTTTGTATGTAGGGGAAGATACAAGGTGGCAAAATGAGTTTGTTTGACACTTGCCTTGGACTTATATATATGCCTAAGGATTTTCCTTGCTCTAGATAATGCAGCCATTCCCAAACGAATGGAGCTTCAGTTCTACACAGAGGTGTTCATTTGCTCTCCCTCACCCTCCATGTACATGCATTTGGTAAATACACAGTCACAGTGTAATATTATCCCTTTCTGCTCCTCTGCTGTGACAGTCCAGCTGGTACTCTGACCCCAGAAGACGGAAGGAACTTCCTGATATGGTTTCATCTGCTCTGAGAACTTCCTTCATCCCAGCATGAACAAGAAAATGATCAACAGCTTGGCAGGTCAGTATTTTGATTAAATTATCTTCAGCCTTCTGAATCCTGATACTTAATGACCATTCTCTGTCAACCTCTGTCTTCAGTGCAAAAGAGACTGCATTTTATATCAGGATAGCTCACTCATAATAAAATGTCATCCTTTTGCCATTTTCCTACCGTGGGTAGTCTGACAAAAACTAAAAACATGTACGAATTTGCAATAAACTTTTCAAGTAAGAACATGGTACAGTGCTGGAGATGACTGTCCAGACATACTCTTAGACATCCACCCTTGTAGGTTTTCAAGGCTCAGCTAGACAAAGCTATGGCTGACCTGTTCAAGCATGGGACAATACTCCCATTTTGAGCAGCAGTTTTAACTGGGTGATCTCCAGACACCACTTCCAAGCAATATTTCTAAGGTCCTACGAATCTATGTGTATAGAAAAGTGCATTAGAGAATCAAGAGACATGTGCATTGTCTCTAGAAGTCGCTGTTAGTTGTCTTGACATAAACCACAAACATTTATTTTCACTGGAGATAAACTTGGGCAAGAATGATCAGCCATGTTAAAAGAGCAGTGGCAGCAGCTGCTCTAATAGCAAAGAAAGGTGGCAAATGAAATATTGCACCATCTTTGTAATCCTGTTCTATCTATGGATATATTTGTTTGTTTTCTAATGACTTTTTAATCAGCTTATGTGAAATAAATTATAAACAGGAAACCTCAATAGGAACCTGAACAGTAAAGCAGGAAGAGATGCATGTCTGCATCTTGGTCATGCGAAGGAATTTAGCTTGATTTATTGGAAGTGATTCCCACTACTTCTATGCACCTCAGTATACCACTATGCCTTGCAAATGTATGTGCAAAATGGGGATAAAAGAAGCGTAAAATTTGGCCATTCCCATTCGGAGACACCCAGGACTGAACACAGCATCCATCCATATCAGCAATAAGAAGTCAGTTTTCCCAAAGCAGCAAGTCTTTCTGCCCCTGCCCCATGCCAGGCTGAGATGCAGGGCTGCTCTTTGTGGAGGGAAGGGCTGCTATACAAAGACAGTAGCCAAGGACACTTCTGATTTCTCAGAAAACACAGAAATAGATCATCTCAGACTGCTCTGGCATAAGCATTAGCCTTGTCTAGATTTGAAACTACTACTGGAGACTAGATGCTGAAAAAAAATCACGAATGAAGGAAGCTTGGAAAGTGTTGGGGTTTGGGAAGTAATTTGAAAAGAAAACAAACCAAAAGAAACACCCTCTCAGGTAGGTTTTACAAACACCAGAACAACCAAAGTATTTTTTATTACTCCAATGCCACATAGCATTAAGGGCCCATCTTACTTTCTGTGTTCCTGAAAGATGAAGTGTAACTGGAAAAAGGTTCTTCGCCACTCAAGAAAAGTAAAAGTTCTGTATTGAATTGCTGGTTTTCCTAACTCCACCTCTAAGAATAACATTTACAGTAAAGCACATGCAAATAAACTTCCTACAAATATAAGGCTAAAGACAATATTTAGTCAGTCATTGAGAAACCGACAAAGAACTTTCCACTCATGTTATTGTAGCTGGTAAAAGTTTACATTTTGATTCTTATAAAAGGATTTATGTAGTGCTGTAAATGTACAGAGCTCTTTCCAAACATAGATAAGACATATTCCCTGTCAAAAATGTCATGGAAGACAAATGCAAGAGGAGATGCAGGAGGAATTCTTAGAATTAGGGACTACAGATCCTTGAAAGTGTATGTTAAATGGGTGCTCTGGAAAACACACAGCCTGATTCCTTAGCTTCTTGAATCAGATCATACAGGTGCAAATCAATTTCTTGAAGGAACTGGTTTCTGCTCAACATCAATAAAAGCAGAAAGATCCTGCTTCTTCCATTCTGCCACCAAAAAAAAAAAAAAAAAAAAAAAAAATTTAGGAATTAAGAGCATGTAGAAATCTGACCACTAGGTACGAACCAGAAATTACAAACTGGATATGTTCAAAACGAACCCAAAATCTTAAATATCCTAAACTGAAAACCAAATCCTAATTTTTGTGACAAAAACAATTACCAAGATGGGCTTTTCCAGAATTAAAAATCAAAACATCATGAAGACATTCAATCTTGAGTTCAGTTTTGGATCCAGACTTCTGACATAGAGCAAATGTGTTAGAGATTTAAGGGTGCCTTCCATGCTCTCCCACAGTTGATCAGATTTGGGAACTCAGGGCTCCTTGAAGTCACTGAGCTAGCACAAAGCAGTTGCAGCATTCTGCAGAATTAACACTATAAATCTTTGTTAGACCAATCATGTTCAAGCTGCATATTTTCTCTCTTCTTACTGGATTTTGCTGCTGTAGCAATTCTTCTTTGAAATGCTGAATTTAATTTTAGATGACTCAATGAACCAGTAAACTCCATTCCATGAAAGCTTGTTTAAAAGTCTCAGCTTTATAATCTCTAAAATACTACTGTTAAGCAATATGATTTATTCCCAAGGCCTGGGCTTGGGTTTTTGACTGTGAAACCTTCTGTCTGGACAACTCTGTTACTTTAAACATGAAACTCTGCTTGTGCAATCACAGTATCATTCAACAACAGGGAAGGAAAAAAAGTGCTTCAAAAAAACAAGCAAACAAACAAAGACTGAAAGAGAAATTAAGAGGAAAGGAGTGCCCTGAGTGTGCCTTTTCTGCATCCAAACCATGATCTGAAAACCACACTTCAGTTTAAAGCATCATCTGCAGAACTCTCACTTATTTCCAAATTGGCATCAGCAACTCATGGCAAGTATCACATGCATTTTCTGGTGCATCACTATTTCCTGAGTGAAATCCTGCATCACTATTTCCTGAAGATTAAAATGCAAGTCTGTATGGTGGATAAAAAGATTATAATAAACATTGTCAGAGCCCTTTGGATATCTCACTTCCTTTATTAACCTTTCTGTCAGCAGGAGCTCTGGCAGAATTTCAGTAAAGGAAAATATTCAGAATTTCTCATAGGAAAAATATTGGCTTTTCTGACAATACTAAGAAAGAATATTAACATAATAATAGTTCAAATCTGCCAAGCTCTTTTACAGCTCTGCAGTGGTCTCTGAGCTCTTCAGACCTCACATTTTCAGTTGTGTGAAGCAAAAACCTGCGGGGTTTTGGCAATCTGCTCTTCTGAAGTGTGGAAAGTTGAAAGACTTCCAAGGTGCAAAGCCACAGACTCATCTTTTCCTTCTCACATCTTCCTTCACACTCAGTACTTTTTCAGTTCTCCTAATGTTATTGCTATTTCCATGGTCACCTTTCAAGTCTCCCAACCAAGGAGTGTGACAGTGATGCCATCTGCCTCCTTATCTTCTGTGCCTCTTAAAGCCCTGTAATACCTCAGCTGTAGACCCACCTCCTCAACGGTGTCTAGAAGTGGGTTCAGCATTCATGGGCAGTTTTTAGGGAATTATCTAGCACAAGTAGTCCAGAACAGATGATGGCATGGCCTGCTTCAGTCCACTCAGCATGGTTTTAGCCTGTGCCTTTCTTCTGAGCCTTCTCCATAAAATCAGAGGAAAAGGTTAGAAGGACAAGATGCACAAAGCAAATAGATGATATCTACCTGGGGGTGAAATTTGGACATTCAAAGGTGGAGAGGATCCTGGTTCTCACAGAAAGACCAGGTGAAATAATCAGAGAGATAACACTGCAACAAAGCTGGAGTGGTGTTTATCAGGCTGTAAAACTGAAGATTATCGTGAAACTAGTGGGTGGATTTGCTGTAAATAACTTTGTCAGCAATTCTAGACCCCTATATCCTCTGGAATCCTTCTGCAGGATAGTGATTTAACTGAAAAGTCTCCAGTCTAGTAGTATTAAATAAAATGTACAATAACTATACATTCATTAGAATCATAGAATCATACAGTCACAGAATGTTTTGGGTTGGAAGATCAAAAAGGAAGTTGGAAGGTCTCTAAAGATCATCTAGTCCAAACCCCCTGCAATGAGCAGGGACATCTTCAACTAGATCAGATTGCTGAGACCCCTGTCCAGCCCAGCCTTGAATGTTTCCAGGGATGAAGCATCTACTCTCTGGGCAACTGTTCCAGTGTTTCACAACACTCATTGCAAAAAATGTCTTCCTTATATGCATTCTGAATCTACCTTCTTTCAGATTAAATACATTACCTCTTGTCCTGTCCAATAGGTCCCACTAAACAGTCTGTCCCTATCTTTCTTCTAAGCTCCCTTTAGCTATTTTCACAGCTACAGGTTGGGCAAAAAAGAGATTCAGAGCAGCCCTGCAGAGAAGGACTTGGGGGTGTTGATCAATGAGAAAATGAACGTGAGCAGCCAGTGTGCGCTCGCAGCCCGGAAAGCCAACCGTATCCTGGGCTGCATCAAAAGGATCGTGACCAGCAGGTTGAAGGAGGTGATCCTGCCCCTCTGCTCTGCTCTCATGAGACCTCACTTGGAGTATTGTGTGCAGTTCTGGTGTCCTCAACATAAAAAGGACATGGAACTGTTGGAACAAGTCCAGAGGAGGGCCACGAGGATGATCAGGGGATTGGAGCACCTCCCGTATGAAGATAGGCTGAGAAAGTTGGGGCTGTTCAGCCTGGAGAAGAGAAGGCTGCGTGGAGACCTCATAGCAGCCTTCCAGTGTATGAAGGGGGCCTACAAGGATGCTGGAGCAGGACTCTTCAGTAGGGACTGTAGCGACAGGACAACGGGTAACGGGTTAAAACTTACACAGAGGAAGTTTAGATTGGATCTAAGGAAGAAATTCTTTACTGAGAGGGTGGTGAGGCGCTGGAATGGGTTGCCCAGGGAAGCTGTGAATGCTCCATCCCTGGCGGTGTTCAAGGCCAGGTTGGATGAGGCCTTGGGTGGCATGGTTTAGTGTGAGGTGTCCCTGCCCATGGCAGGGGGGTTGGAACTAGATGATCTTAAGGTCCTTTCCAACCCTAACTATTCTATGATTCCATGATTCTATTGAAAGGCCAAGTAAGGTCTCCCTGGAGCCTTCTCTTCTTCAAGGTGAACAAGCCCAGCTGTCTCAGGCTTTCCTCATAGAAGAGGTGTTCTAACAGTCTGATAGACATCATTTTCATGGCTGTCCAGCTGCAGGAGACCATGTCCAGCAGTTCCATGTCTTTCTTGTGTGGACACCAGATCTGGATACAGTAATCCAGGTGGGGTCTCACCAGAGCAGAGTAGAGGGGCAGAATCACCTTCATCAATCTGCTGGCCACAAATTAGTGTGGATCTATGTGTAGCCAAGACACCTATTAATGTTAAATGTAAAATTGGAGGAGAATTCAAAGACCAAGTTCAGGTTGTGAGGTTGCCTCACTGTCTACTAGAGTGAGGGCAGTAATTTGCCAAAGTTTGGCTCCCCTTGTTCAAGCTTATGGAGCTGTAAATGACACCTGAATAGAATTTTATAGCAGACAGGAGCAACAAGAATATTCTCACAAACAAGACCTGCCATTTTTTTTATAAAATTCACCTAGGATTCAAAATGCATGCCATGTGTCAAAGTGATCTGCCAGCCTTCACAATCAGGAGCTGCCGTGCAGAATCGAAGTCAGTTTTCAAAGGCATTTTGCCATCTGAAGATGTAGGGAGTATCTAGCTGGGCTTACAATTGTGAAAGTCAGTAATTCAGGATGCAAGTCAGGATTAATGGCATTTATCTGCAAGACTGCTTTTAAAATTCAGTAAGATGTTTTCTGCATTTTAAGACAATAAGGTAAATCTGAAAACCTTTTACTCTCTCATGAGATGCTCAATTTAGCAGAGCTTGCGGCCAACATCCATACACTCCTGGTGATCGGAGGCAGCAGACTCAAGCTCAGGAAACATCCAAGGTGACTTAAAATTATCTTTGGTCCTGGCTTCCAGCTAGTATCTATTTCCTCTTGCTAATAAGTTTCATGAATGAGTTCTGACTGTACATGTAAGACACATGAACATCCTATTTGTTTTCCTGTAACTAGAGTTAGGTCTTGATTTGATAACTACATGTTTATCACAAGAAGAAGAAAATTAATTGTTTTTCTGTAAATCCAGCAATATAAAATAAAGCTTATATTTCTAAAACAAGTCATTTTAGAAATACTGAGACCAAAAAACAATGTATGGGAATATTTCCCCAAATGAATTGGCCCATGTTTTTCTGTGAATTTTTTATTTCTTTCACTGGGTTTTCCCAAGGCTGTTATAAAGAAACCACCTTTCACTTGGCCAAAAGATTTGGTATTCCCAGCAAGAGGGTTCTGTTTGGGATTAGGTGACAAGGCTGCTGGAGGTCATTTGATGGTCATCGGAGAGATTCAGATTACACTATGGTGCTGCTGAAGCTGAGCATGTTCCTTTAGTTATTTTTGACCCTAGGCCAATTTTTGGAATCCTTGAGGTTTGACAAAAAGACACTTGTGACCCTCTGGAAACACTTTACAAAGCCCAAAGGAGCCTCCAAAGTGCAGTGTGGCTGATATTATTTATCCAGTTCATTGTCTACAAGCACACTTTTAATTCATCACTTCAGCCACAAAACCTTGATTTTACATGGTGCTACAAGACAGAGATGTTTCTTACTCATTTCCCACAACTTAGCTTGCAGAAGCACCATGCAGTAGTGCTTTTACGTAGGTATTGCTATTGAAGACAGGCCAAGAGTCATCACCATTTATACACCAGCATTGTTGGAGGGGGAGTGGAATGAGGACAGCAACAAAACACAGTAAAAATAAAACCACAGAAACCTTGCACATTCATCTTTTGCCAAGTGTGTACTAGTGCACCCATTTACAGTCATCCTGATTTATCTCTTAAAAGTATCTTTGCCTGTCCCAGTGGTACAGGAGATGTCACATCCAAAGAAGGTATAAATCTGCAGCCATCCTCATTGCCAACTTTGGCATCTCTAGTGGCTATGCCCAGCATTGTTTCATTAATGAATTACAGCAAGTTACATACATATTGTATCTTTCCTCTGAATTTGCCCCTTTGGAAAGAAACCACCAGCTAGGAAAGCAGGACTTGAACTGTGGGCAATAAATGCCAACTGTCTTGAGGAAAGCTGGCTGATCACATCATTCTGGTTTTCCTCCATGTTCCCAGCTGCTAAAATCACATTACAAAATAGCTGCAATGCACAGAAATTTTTCCCTAATATTACGTTGTCCCTGAAGGTATGGTCATGATTTTCAGAAGACTATGGTTGAGAATAAAAGAATAAAAACCAGTTTTAATGGAATTATCTTCCTAAGCTTGGAGCTGTCACACCTGGAGACCTGGCTTTTATGAAGTCAGTCTCAGGATTTCAGTTCAGTGTATCTCAGATTTCTTTTCTCAGCTCTTGTTTCAAGATACTTAGCACTAGTCCAGTACATGCGAGGTACCTTACAGCTGTGCGTGGAATCATGTAGTTAAGATAACTGTGAGGCCAATGACTCACCACCACCTTGCTACTGCATCCAGTAATTTGATTTGAAATCTATAAATAATTATGGAAGCAGAATCAGGACCCAGTGTCTTCCCTCCCATATGATAGCTGTAACCCCATCCCTTTACACACCTTCCTCCATCACTTGCCTATTGTTTTCTTGAATAAGTAGTTGCTGTAACTCTGTTTTTATGAGAACGTTAAATCCTTTTGATGCAAGTTAGGCGTGCCATGGGAAAACCTTCTGGACTGAGATCTCCTGTTTGTGAAGACACCTGGTTCTTTGTTCCAGTAGGCTTGGATATCAGTTCAGATTTAAATTTCTCTGCTCTGTCAAAGCTGGGGCATGTCTGGAATCAAAAGAAGGAAAACATGAAACATCTAGGAAAGCTTCTATTAAAAAGTGAGATGCCAGTAGACTTTAGCTGAGCAGGGCATGTCAAAATGCTTTGGGGTTGTATATCTAAATTAAGTCTGAGATGAAGTGCATAAATATATGCTTGGATGTAGCTGTTAGGACCATTAGAAAATCTATGGGTGTCACCCTTGATGTGTGTGGATTCTGGACAGCTCTGGATTAAACTGATCTTACAGAATACATTAAGGAGAAATTTCAGTGCCAAAGGAGACAGTTCAATGTGAGCTGACAAGAGAGGTTTTTGTAGATCTAAAGATTTCAAAACCCTTACAGCTTTTCTACTTCACAACTCACATTAAAAACATTCTTCAGCAAACGTTCAACATGCTCTGTTTTTCAAGACAGTGCTATAACAGTTACATTGTAGTTGATTGCTTGAAAATAGTAGTAGTATGCATTTACTTATATGCATGGAGATACAAACACACACATACATGCACACACACAAGCATTGTCAGATTAAAAAAATAAAAAATACTATCACACCATATTTTTCACCCTGCCTCTTAACATCAACTAGAAAAAAAAATAAGTTCTGGAATGACAAAATAATCAAGTCAAATTAATGAGCCAAAGTATGTAAATTAACTTCTCAAGCATATAAGGTGTTAATGCTACTAGATAAAGGTTGCGGCAATAGGTTTTAAAATTTCAGGGCAAAAAAATTGAGTATCATATTATTACTTCAAATTCATGAAACTTTTCCAAGTATGGAATTTCAGACATATTCATCATGGATAATTAACAGACTGTAAGCAGCATCTCATTTCCTTTCTTTTATTTTTCTGATCTTTGGTATAATTGCGTTATCTCTGCTTCTCCACCACTCCAACTGGCAGTCTTGGTCTACTGGTTAAGTCCTGCTCTAGCTATCTATCTATATTTACAATTGGGCAGCATTTAAGATCACCAGGGTAAACTTACACTTATTTCAGTACATTTTTCAGCATATCAGTATGCTGAATATGGCTATGTCTACATCAGCAGTACAGCACCGGCTCTGATTCCTGAAAGCAAGTTGAATTGCCCTGTGCCTTTACACCAAATTTGCCAGTTCCCTGGAAAACTGATAAATACTCATGTGCTCTTGGGGGATAAGTGCTCAAGACCACTCTCCTGGTACTCTTGAATTCCTTTCCTTTCTGTCCTTGCTTTACACAGAAAAGGTTATTTTCCTGCCTTGTTCTCCTGACATTGTAGCTAACTTATTGCTGACTTTAACCATCAAAAAAATTTGCTGCAATCTTAAAGGAGTGCAGAAAACACCTGCATCCACTTTACTACTGTTTATCAAATTGCATAGCTGCACTGTTGAAACATTTGAGATGTTGTGGACCTCTGTGTGTAACAACATGAGTAACACTGCTTCAATTGAAAAATTTCATCATCAAAGACAAGAAGTATTTTGTATGATCCCCATTTCAACTTGTGCTGTGAATGAAGTCTTACACAAGTTACGATCACTATAAAATGGAAAAACCCAAGTGTTAGAACAAGTCACAAAGCACGCAGTGTTACAAAGGATAAGCCAAAATCCCAATTACAACATGAAAGGAACACATAATTTGCCCATACAGAAAGGAAGCCTTGTCTCCAAAATTTGGGTAGTATCGTAAATACATGGAGCATCACAAGGACCAGGTACAAAGTATGTACTTCAGGCAACCAGTGAAAAATCAAGATGGCAAAAAACCAAGTACAGTTTCGGGCCACAGGAACTGTGAAATTTTCTAATTCCTTCTGCCTTTCCAGGAAAAGGTCTGGTTCCACATGGAAGCTATATTAACCGTTCTCTTCGGGTTTCACACAAGTTTCTCTGCCATCGTATCTTCTAACAGGAACTACAAATAGCTTCTTTAATAGATTATTTTAAGATTTTCATTAGATCAGAGAGTTTAGAAAAAGAGAAGAAGTATTGATTCATTTTTGGCCTGGGATTATAGCCTCTGTTCAAGATGGAGTTCTTCACTATGGAGAATAGGAATTGTTCAGGAGTCCATACAGCCACTGAGAAAGAAATTCCTTGCCACCATCCTGGTTTATTAATTTGTGACCAATAGGCCATCAGAAATCCACCACCTGCTCTGCAGAGTAGAATATTTATTCTCCTGTGGAGATCTGAGAAAAGGGCATATGAATGAAAGTGTCTACAACTGCGAGAGAGAAGACACAGCTGCACAGGAGCTTCTTCATTTTTTGTCATGATCAACAGTCACATGGTCAAATAAGAGCCACTATTTGTCTTGCCCCCCTCTTCCTGTCTTTCCTATCTTTCCAGCCATTCCACTACCGTTTCTCCATTTCTATGTAACATCAGGAGGATTTCCTGCTTAAACAAGATACTCTGGAAATAACACAGAAAAAATATGTGCTTTGGCCTGCCAGTACACCTGCCTGGAGAGCACCTTTCAGCATCTCCAATACTTTCCCACGATGCAGTTCCAGGCCCTCTTGTGCTCTCTTCTCTGCACGTATCATATTATTTTTCTCTAGTTCATAATAATGCCCAGTTTACTGAGCAGAGTCCTCTCTCTGTGCCAACATGATGTGTCACTCTTCTGTCTCCTCTTCCTTATGAAATTGCCCGGCACTACTAGACACATAGGAAGTGCTGATGACTATTACCTGTAGTCACAACTGATCCAGCTGATCTTCCTTTGTAGCTGCAGCTTATAATAAACATATAACGAAATTTCCAGCTGCTCGCCCTAGTCAACCAATGGAAATCATGGAAAGAAAGAAGTCAGAGATGTGTCCTGCCAGTTTCCCGCAGACCACAAGTGAATGCTTTATGAACCAGAGGGGAAACAGGAGCCACAACCTGAGCCTTAGTAGGACTCCATTACTTCTAATTACATACTGGGTTTGTCCCACACATGCTTCACTTTCTTTCTGAGGGAACACAATGACTAGAAGACAACCCTCATCACACCTCCTCATTTATCACACCTAGCCAAGTGCAAGTATTTTGTTCCTGGAAAATTTCCCCGTAAGCCTGTTCTTCCGGCACTTAAATACTTTCATGGTTCTTTTAATAGAACAACAGGAAACACAACCAAAGTAGACATAGTATAGTTGAGCTGACTTCCAGAAGTCCAGATGTTTGGAAGGCATACAAATTTCTAGATCAAAATCATTTTTTGGTCTAGAAGTCAATCTGGAAAAGCATGCCAATAATATTAACAATGCTAATTTTGGTAGAGTTTTTTTTTTATTTTAACTCTGTTGGAAATGTTAGAAAACCAGCCTTCGATGTTTCCATTTGGAGTCCCATTAAAAAAAAAAAAAAAAAAAAAAGAAACAACAAAAACAGGGAAATGGAAAGGCAGAGGGAGAAATAAACGTCAATGACTGTTTTGTTTGAGGCTTGGGAAGAGACTCATAGCAATTTATATTTCCATCCATTTGCTCATCCCTGATTTACTGCTCCTGTCAAGCTCAAGTCACAGAATCATAGAATACTTAGGGTTGGAAAGGACCTTAAAATCATCTAGTTCCAACGCCCCTGCCATGGGCAGGGACACCTCACATTAAACCATGTCACCCAAGGCTCTGTCCAACCTGGCCTTGAACACCACCAGGGATGGAGCATTCACAGCTTCCCTGGGCAACCCATTCCAGTGCCTCACCACCCTCACAGTAAACAACTTCCTCCTTATATCCAGTCTAAACTTCCCCTGTTTAAGTTTTAACTCATTACCCCTTGTCCTATCACTATAGTCCCTAATGAATAGTCCCTCCTCAGCATCCTTATAGCCCCCCTTCATACACTGGAAGGCTGCTATGAGGTCTCCATGCAGCCTTCTCTTCTCCAGGCTGAACAGCCCCAACTTTCTCAGCCTGTCTTCATACGGGAGGTGCTCCAGTCCCCTGATCATCCTTGTGGCCCTCCTCTGGACTTGTTCCAACAGTTCCATGTCCTTTTATGTTGAGGACACCAGAACTGCACACAATACTCCAAGTGAGGTCTCACGAGAGCAGAGTAGAGGCACAGGATCACCTCCTTCGACCTGCTGGCCACCCTCCTTTTGATGCAGTCCAGGATACGGTTGGCTTTCTGGGCTGTGAGTGCACACTGGCTGCTCATGTTCATTTTCTCATCGACCAACACCCCCAAGTCCTTCTCCACAGGGCTGCTCTGAATCTCTTCTCTGCCCAACCTGTAGCTGTGCCTGGGATTGCTCCGACCCAGGTGTAGGACCTTGCACTTGGCATGGTTAAACTTCATATGGTTGGCATCAGCCCACCTCACAAGCATGTCAAGGTCCCTCTGGATGGCATCCCTTCCCTCCGGCGTATCAACCAAACCACACAGCTTGGTGTCATCGGCAAACTTGCTGAGGGCGCACTCAATCCCACTGTCCATGTCACTGACAAAGATGTTGAACAAGACCGGTCCCAACACTGATCCCTGAGGGACACCACTTGTTACTGGTCTCGAGTTGGACATTGATCCATTGACCACAACTCTTTGCGTGTGGCCATCCAGCCATCTCTTTATCCACCGAGTGGTCCACCTATCAAATTGATGTCTCTCCAATTTAGGGACAAGGATGTCGTGTGGGACAGTGTCGAATGCTTTGCACAAATCCAGGTCCATCAGTTTCGTAGCTCCATCCTAGAAGGCCACCGAATTGGTCAGGCAGGATTTCCCTTTAGTGAAGCCATGCTGGCTGTCACCAAGCACCTCCTTGTTTTCTATGTGCCTTAGCATGTCTTCCAGGAGAATCTGCTCCAAGATTTTGCCAGGCACAGAGGTGAGACTGACTGGTCTG
The DNA here is from genome assembly GCF_963264785.1 of Psittacula echo. Classification (NCBI taxonomy): domain Eukaryota; kingdom Metazoa; phylum Chordata; class Aves; order Psittaciformes; family Psittacidae; genus Psittacula; species Psittacula echo. Next base: position 24,990,856 of record NC_137742.1, on the reverse strand, counting down.
TAATTCCCTGGGTCATCCATTTTCCCCTTCTTGAGAATGGGGGTTATATTTTCCTTTTTCCAGTCATCAAAAAAGCCACTTAAAGCATAACTCCTACTCATCCTCTCTGTGACACTTGCTGTGATAAACAGTGGTCAGCTGAAGCTTACTCTGGGCACTTCAGCTCTTATTTGTCCCTTTGAGTCATCTGTCTCCCAGATGTGTCAATCTTCACCATGAAGAGCAGCTCCAGTCCTGCTTGACGCCTCATGTCCCTGAGAGCAACACCTTCAACCTGGAGATACTGCTCAATCGATGTGACCAGAGAACTTCAGAATTTTTCAGCTGGCTGCACCCAACCCACGTAAGATGCTGCCCGTGTCATCCGAGCACCCACAGCATGACCAAACTACACTGTTTGCTAACACGTCTTCCACTGAGCTATCCCATGGTGAGAGATGCCTGTGTCAATAAGCCATTAAAAAAATCTGTCATTTGGGAAAATTTACCTGCCAGGAGCAGGACAGTCATATTTATACATTTATACTAATAGATGTAGAGCATACACTTTATATTTATATCATTATAAATGACATATAAATATAATATATCTATATATAAATTATATATAATTATATACAAGTATAAATTAAAATAAGCATTTAGAAATCTGCATACTTGAAATGTATACACACAAAAAGAGGTTCCTAGGCTTAACAATTGGGCAGCCCAGTCCACAACATGCCAAACCACACACCCCAGAATCTTTCTTTTGTATGAGACCTTAATGTTTAAAAGCCATGCAGTGTCTTTAAACTGAAAGGTGACTCTGTATTAAAAGGAACAGGACAAATCAAGCAGGAGCTGTAGCCTTTCTGGTACACTTCACTGTTGACAGTGTGATGCCAATTTGTAATACTCTTTGCAATCTTTAGAGTCACACTTCTGGTGCAAGCATTCATAACTGTGCATTGGGAATAACTTGTTTCTGATTCATCAAGGTGTAATGGTTTTAAAGTAAAAGAGAGTAGACGCAGACTAGACATAACGAAGACATGTTTTAGCATGAGGGTGGTGAAACGGTGGAACAAGTTGCCCAGAGAAGTAGATGCACTGGAAACACTCAAGATCAGGTTCGACAAGGTTCTGAGCAACCTGATCCAGTTGAAGAGATGTCCATGCTCACTGCAGGTGGTTCAGACTAGATGACCTTTCCAGGTCTCTTCCAACACAAACCATACTAGTATTCTACGATTCTATAACAGTATGGGGAGGATGGGAGTATTCAGCCATAAAACACCATGAAGCGTGGCACTTTGTGGTTACTTTTAAATAACAAGAGGTATTATCTGAATGAGTTTAAATAACAATTCAGCCATGAACTCAGTATGCTCCAGAGGTTTAAGTAATACAAACCTACAATATGACATTCACAGTGACTCTCTAAACAATTTTCAGTTCAGTGCAATTAATTCACAGGTGTCAGGTTTTTGCTAATGTAAATAGTTTTCACGTAATTAAAAACCACAGTTCAATACTTGAGCTCAGTACAGCAGTTATGGTCACACTGGCACTTACAAAATCCTGAAAAAAAAAAAAAGAAGAAAAAAAAGTCTTTGCAATGTGTTATCCTGTATAATGCAAACCCAGGGCAGTGGCATGCACAGGCAAACAATAAGCAGAGAAAACAGTCAAGATACTGTGATTCACCAGTGGCTATCTCTTAGCTCTGTCCTACCACGGGCCCAGCAGAGACCAGGAAGTCTGTTGCACTGACTGCCAGCACCCCGTTCCCCATGCCTGTTCTCTCCCATAGGGACAATCACGGTGCTGGGGGAAACGGCTGCCTCTTTAGCCTGGGTCTGTACAGATGCAGGGGTGCCTTCACAGGGGCGAACCCAGGGGGTAGCAGGGATGTGGGGAAAGCAGTGAGGCCAGTGGAAAAGCCATAGCATGGCCCCTGCTCTGCAAGCTCAGCCCAGCCCCAGCCAGGTGCTTGGGGACACTAAGTTGTCTGGCTCCTGCAAAAAGGAGTGGTTCTGACACGATGTTCCTGCAGAGTTACCAAGCCTGTGGCTACACCAATAGTCAGAGCAGGTAGTGGATCTGATAGAAAAGTAACTGGGAGTAATCCCAAAGCTTTGTTTTCAACTAAACCAGGTCTCAAATCCTGTTCAACAACAAGTGGTACAAACGCAATGCAAAGTCAAAGTGGAAATGAGAACTGAGGGGAAGGAAGGACAATTTCTTGAAGCAGCAGCACCATAACATCAGCATAAAGTGACTTTTTAGTTTCTCATAAAAATGAGAATAAATTGTCTTCTAACCTCACTGCAATCTATGTGTGGGTCATGACATTAGGGATGGTGTGATGTGCTCCCTACGATTTGGGTTCAGTACCTGGCTGATCTCCACCTCACTGCACTGTGTCATCAACCCACCCACACACCTCCTTTCCTTATTTAACTCACAGAATTATTCCTCTCATGCCTGCAGGGGACAAAACCCAACAACGAGTGGGCTAGAGCAGTAAGAAGAAATAGTATTTCTTGTAGCTTAATGGAAACAAACCGACTGTATTCCAGTCTGAGTAAAGCAAAATCATCTCAATACATGCCGCTTACCTTTGAATGGATATGCAATCTGAGGCCCCCTAGTTCTGACAGTCCTGTGAAACCTGTATAAACAGAAAAAATTGGAGCTGAATACAACGAATTCTAGATCTGCAGCACTATCCTGAACAGAGTCAATAAAACGCACTTCCTCACAAAACATCTACTGAAATACTCTCTGCTGCTTGCAGCTGTCACAAAACAGGGTGGGATTTCAGGACACACATTTGTTTTCATGGCACCATTCAGGGTCCTCAAGCCCAAACTTCTGCTGGGGGCAGGGTCTGCTCTGAAGCTGAATCCAACTCCAATGATAGACCAAGTTGTCCAGGGCCTCTGAGCTTCTCCAAGGCTGGGGATACCAGCCCTCTCCAGGCAGCCAATGCTTGACAGAGGTTCTGACAGAGGCATTTCAACTATCAGATAATCCATCCAAATGCTAAAGGGGCCAAGAATACAGAGAGCTCTGGGTCAAAATTCAGAGTTTGTAAACTTAAGCCAGGACTGGTAATGGGTGTTTTGATCTAGTCTGGTGCCAGCAGGTGTGCTCTGGCAGGGGGATTGGACTAGATGATCTTTTGAGGTCCCTTCCAATCTCTAACATACTGTGATACTGTGAAGCCAACTTTTCCTGTTAAAATCTGAGAGACCTCATATTCCATGCAGTTATGGTTTCTGTTAGCTGGTGGCAGACTGGGAGGCCTGAAGCTCCCTCTCCCTTCTTCTGAGCCCCATCTCTTGTGCTTGAAGTCATCTTTTTTAGCTTGAGCAGACATTGGGCTCAGCTGCTTGGTCCTTTCCCTGCCATTCCAAAACATCATCTGGGAGGAGGGGACCATGCTTCATCCACTGGGACAGATGTGGGGTAGAAAGCTGTAGACTCTTGCCTTTGCCAGCTGAAGCCTGTGCTGAAAGCTGGTAGCACACACCTGTGGCTCCCCATGCCCTGGAGAGACACTTCCTCATCCAGAAAGTAAAACTGCAGGGGGTTGCCTTCATTTTTTAAATAAGGTTCATGTAGAGCATGTTTCAAAAGGGACACCAAAGTGCTGGGCTTGTCAGGAGTGTGATGCAAAGAGAAGCCAGAAAAGAGCTCTGAAAATGCAGGAGAAGGAATTGAGAATTAAGAAACCAGAGTAAATACTGAGGTGTACAGACTTGTTTCTATCTAAATCAACAGGGTCTGTGTCTTTGAGTTCAGTGAAGCTGGACTTTTACCCAAGCACTACTGCTGCCAGGGGAAGGGATAGCAGAAAGATTTCATTATCCAAATAAACAGGGTGATCCAGTTTCTTCAATTTACTTTAAACTGGAGGCTAATGTTCAAATAATTAAAAGGCTGTTTTTAACATTGGTCATCATGATCTGTGACTCATGCTTTTCACAGTTCAATCAAGTTGCTTTTAAATCAGTCAACAGACTTCTCACTGATTGCTGGAGCATGTTAGGGCTTCCTACCTGTTTCAAGAGAACATTTTACAGGCCTGCCTTTGCTCTCATCCTCAAGGTCTGTTAACGCAGGTTTCTCTGCAAACCTTGCCTAACTTCACTGAACTTGTAAGTCTTCGGAAAACAAAAAAGAAAAAAACATTGATGGTGGCAATGAGATATTAAAAGAGGAATTAAATCCCAAAAAAGACACTGCCTTTAACTCATTGTTCCTTTCTCTGCAGTGGTGGGAAACATTCTGAGGGGTTCATTTCAAACTCAGAAACAGCTGTCTTACAGAGGCTGAACACAGTAACACAAAGGAAAACAGTTTTCCCTTTGCTAACAAAAGAGAGATTTCATAACTGTTGCTTCTGCAGATAACAATCCTCTGACCTTCAAAACAACATGCCTAAAACTGCCACAGATCATTTTCCCAGGTACACAGCTAAGAGGGCAAATTTTCAAAGCAGGGAGTATTTCCATGGGCTGCAGACTATCACCCATCACACATTCAGCAACATACATACACAACTGGATTCTGAGAAAAATGTTTGCTATTAAATGTAATTAATATCTAACTTATCATTAATGTATAACTGTTATCATATACTAGGAATTCTAGATCTAGATTTCCCAGCATTAGTTGTGCAGAAGTCATGAACAGAAGATAACACTGATGTTAACAATTTAATAAGATTCAAATATACAGGAATAATGAGAATGTTCACCGTAATATTGTACAATAAGCTATTTCATATGAATCTGTGGAAAAACAAAAAAAACTCTATATTGTAGCATCAACTGTGTATTTGGTAACAGGGTTAATCAGAAGCTTCCCAGCTGGCTAGCTGTTTCCTGACCGCCCATTACAGATTTATTTCTCTCTCTCCCCTCCAAGGGTGAGGTGCTGGCCTCCCTACTCCAGACTGCTGTGCTGGACAGAACAGTTAAAATATCTGGCAATTTCCAAGTGACTATTAAATTACCCATGCATATTTTTGACCTAGTTATAAAATATAATTGCTGGGCAATATCCAGGAGAACACAGAAAACTGATAATAAATTGCAGATCCTGCGTCACTAGTTCAAAAATTCAAGCCTGGCAGTAGTCTAGGCTCATTTTCTAACAGTTGTTTTCACAGCCTTTTTAACCCAAAGGAGCAGGGAGTGGCAGAGCAAGCGTCCCTGCACTAGAGCTGGGCAAACAGGCTGCCCTGTCAGCACTGGAACTGACTGCTTTATCAGAAGAAATGGAAAACTCTTCTCTGAACAAAAACTCTCAAAGAAATGTGATAATTCAGCATCAACTAGAAATGCAGATGGAGTTCAGAAAAAGGTATTTTTTTTGTTTTCTTGTTACTTTTGCAAATTGTCTTACTACTGTCAGTTTTTCACCAGCTTTGAGGGTTTTTTCCCATACTCACTTCTTTATCTTTCCACAAGCAAAATGGAAAGAAAAGAGAGGTAAAAAGAGTAAAAAATAATGTTTTGTTGACTTTTTCAAAGAAAAACCCAACATTCCCAGCAAAATATTTTTGTTTCCTGCAAAAATTTTTGTGCGAACCCTGTGGGCGTTTTTTCTTACAATTATTGATTCCCCACAAGGCAGAAATTAAGAGCTTATTGCTGTACCAAAATCAATAGGGCACCAGAGTCTCCCATCCAGCACATTCAGTACACAGGTTACTGGGGCCTCCTGATACCCTTGTTGCTAAAGCTTAACTTTCTCAAGGCACAGTGTTTTACCATCCTGACATGAAATGTGATTCCTGCAACTGAAACCCCCTGTAGCAAAAAGCAGGGCAGTTTCCCATTCAGCCGCCGCTATTACTTTTGCCAAGTGTGAACATGAAATTTTCCTTTGAGCTCTCCCCTGCCTGCCCCATTATTTCTTGTCCACTATTTATGAAATGCAGACTTCTTTCTCTGTGTGGTCTACATCATGTCCTATGTTTCTGTTTCCAGCAAGGATGGCCCATTATGAGTGGCAGCCCACTTTGGCAAACAGCAGATGACACAGCACACCTCCTTCCCAGTGGGAAGGACTCCTCTCCCACCAGGGAAATAGTTTACCTGTAGCCAGTAGAGCTTTCTGCAGTGAGAGCAGCCAGTATGCTCTGGGCTTGCCGCATTGTCATTTTATCACAGTATAGGCAACAACGACTGAGCGGTGAGAGAGGTGAGTGCTACTATGACTGAAAGCCACATCTCAGCAGAGCATTATCCTTTGCCCAGCACTGGAAGAGTCCCAGTGCCCAAGCCCCTACAGCCACTGCTGCTAATGTTCAGGGATAAAGACGTGATCATGCATCCTTTTGACAAGGGGGAGAACTGCCCTCTGACAAGCTTTTATTGCTGTTAAAAGGACTGAGATTTTGACTATGTATAGCTTTCTCTGAAGTTTGAGACCCCAATCATATTAATTCTGCTACAGGCATGGAGCAGTAGAAAGAAGACAAACATGGCAGCAGGGAGAGGCTCAGTAAAAAGGAAAAGAGATGTCAAAGATGAAGATTAATAAAGAAGATTCCTACACACAGATTTTGCATGCATTGAGGCTAGCTAATGTGATACTTTGTATGAACAACACTCTTGCTACAGTCTGAGAGTGCTTTTGTCCAGTTTAACTTAAACCTGTTCCAAACAGCTAATGCAAAGCTGAGATAAACCTGGATTAAATCAAAACTGGAATGCACGGAGAAGGACTGCTTGGAAATTGTGTCCCAAGGCACACGCTCACTTCAGCTGGCTGAAGCACTGATTTATATGACGGTCTTTGAGGCTGGAAAGTACATATTAATAGAAAAAGCATAAAAACATTTAATTGAATGTACAGGACATTTTGGAAGACCTTCCTTCAGTTGTTTTTTGGAGTTTATTTTATATAGAAAGGATTTAATGAGACTGCATTACTTGAGAAATACTAGGACCAAGAAAAATATTACATGATACAAAAGCGATGGCAATATTTATTGTATGTAGATGGAATAAAGAGCCACATGCAGTCTGAATAGTAGGGGATCAAAAAGGACCTGAATTTTTATTTCACACTAAGAAAGCCCCAGCTATTTTTCACTTTAATAACCAACATTTCCAATATAATAGCACATGCCAGCGAATTAATATACCCTGGAGTGCTGTGGGTGGCTTTACTGGTCCTGAAATATCAGACAAATAACTCATAGCCTGGTGGCTGGGGAAACAAGCCAGACTTTCTGGACAGCCCAACATGGACCCATGACATCAATGCCCAGAGAGACCAGATAGCTCAGGGTACTTGGTACAGAGTGCCCAGCTACACTGTCTGAGATAGGCAGCTTGCACTCAGCTCTGATTTGCAGCAGTAACAACCTATGTACAATGAACTTAATGGCCTGATTTCATTTGTGAATAGAGTTGTTTGAGCTGCGAAACATACTTCCATTTATGTTAGAAGGTATACCACAGAGATTAGTTGAATACACAAAGACTGGCTTTATCATCTTTTCACAGAGTGTACCCTTTCCTGCTGGGATCATGGTGACAAGGAAATAAAAGGAATTTGCAGTTTCTCTTCTAATATTGTAAAAAACTGCGAGGGGAAAGGATATAAGCAAAAAAACCCCCTTGTTCTTCTTCAGATGACGAGACAGAAAGGTCAATTGAGATTACATTGAGCTTCATTTCAGAGCCACAACACATGCTGTTCATATCATTAATCCTGCATGGCTATTCCTATGTCCCAGACCTGCTTGGTATTCATTCCGTTTGCAAAGAATAACGACAATTTTAGGCATCTTCAGTCCAAGACACACAAATCAAAACTATTAGTTATTTCATTTCAAATTAACATTGTCTCAGACTTAATACCAAAACTCATATTTTACACAGATATTCATAAAATTGCCTGCAACACGCTAGCAATGCATTTCATCATTTTAACTTTCACTTCTCAGAGTATTCTCACTAAGAGAGATTCATGTGAGAAAATAATCTGTAATTAGGTTGGCCAGAAAACATTGTGGAGAAATCAATAAAAGCATGATCAAGGTTATGTCTGGGGCATCATGCCGCCGTTGTAGGGCAGCAGTAAGAAGATTCAAAGAATTTAGGCTTTTCCCATCTTGAGCAATGTCCTGTTCCATGTATACAACAAACTGCCATCCACTGAGTCCACTTGAACAATTTCGAAATGAACAAATATATGCCAGGGTAAAATCTGTCTGGTTAAATGTTCGTGGAAAGAAATTATAAGTGACATCCTGGCAACTCCAACCTTCGTTCCCTTCCAACTCCATATGCATACTTCTAGGAGAGGGTATATAGTCATTCTATTTCCAGCTCCTGCAGCTATGTCACAATTTGTGGTTTGCAAAATTAGAAATTAATGAAGTATTCTGGCATTAGAAGGAGTCCTTGAGAGAAAAATCCAGCAATAAAAGGTTGGTAATTGCTACTGAACAAGGAACTGACGGATAGTACACCACGCTGGTTGCAGGTAGGTAGGCAAAATGACTCACGAAGTGGGCTATATAAAAGGATGAGTAATCAATGAAAACAGAGTGAAAGAACAAATTGTCTCATATGAGAACGACAACAGCTACCGGAGATCACCCATCTAGGAATAGAAGCAGTAATGAAACATTTGGTAGAGTAGAATAAAGAAGGGTAATGGAAGAAAGCAATAGAGCAGCAGTTCCCAGTCCCAATTTGTTCAGAAACTAACATCACTCACAGCAGCTGCAACAATTCCTAACCAAGAGCACAGGAGGAGGCAATAAATTCTTTAAGCAACATACTCTGACCCATCTTGCACAATCACAGCAGCATAAGGAGTAGATGCAGGCAGAGGGTCTATTGTAGAGAGTACCTAGAAGTGCATCTGTTCTGGGCCCATGGATAAAGCCAGTCAGACAGTGCAGATTTGGAAGTGAAGTGGAACACATAGTATTTTAAGGCAGAAACACTATCATGGTGTTTGAATGCCTTAGACCATGAACATCCTTATGGTCAACTGTCACTTCAGCGCTCAGAGTTACTGAAGGGGCTTCTTCCCAGACCCCAGTAGAGCTACTGTGTGTTTCAGTGCTGCTTCCCCCAGCTGGCTCCAAGGACCCCCACTGCTGTGTGCTCCCCTGGCTGCATGCGCAACAGAAGGGGAGCCTGCAGTTCCTTCTGCTCACACCCGTAACTGGAAGAAGATGAAACTAGTCTCCCTGATAATGAGACCCCACACAGAGCTGGGACAGGCCGGTGTATGGGCATAGGTCCAGGAGCGCAGAAACAGTTCCCCCTCTCTGTGAGATACAGCATGCTGAGACTTTTCCCTTATTTGGATAAGTATGGTCCATTCCCACATTAAATGAAAGCCAGACCATCTCTCCTCTGACTGTGATTACTGAATCACAGTTAATAATAAAGACAGGGAATATTCTGACACTTCAGCCCTTTGATATGTTGCTTACCCAGTTCTCTCAGACTCTACTAAATCTTAAGCTATTCCCCCAGTAACTTTGTGTATTTGGATTCTATATCCAAACGAAGCTTTGGAGTTAACCACAATGCTAGTTATTGGGACTGAACAGGAATGGGATGGATTTGTCTTTGTCCTCAGACAGGATAAGCCTACCCATTAGGAGAAAGTTTCCCAGTTCATGCTCTCAGATTTGAAAAATGAAACTCCGTATCTGTGCAATCCTTGCTTAGACTCTGATCCCATAAACACTCTCACTAAACATTTGAGAAGAAAAGGAAACGCAGCCAAATCCCACTAAGTTATAGTGAGCAATAATCTTATCACATGACATTTATGTTTTCTGTGTGTTCCACTGGGAGAGAGATCCCTTTAAAGCTTTCAATATGATTTAAGCACAAACGGTTTTTATATAGGTCAGGGAAGAGAAATGTAATTTCCCCTAGTTTTGTTTGGTTCAAGTTCTCTGCTCTAGCACTTAATGACTCTGGTGAAATGCTTTGAAAACAGCAATGTTTCTAGCCCCAAATGCATTGCCAAATTGAGTGCTTCCTGCTCATTGTCTATTTTGGAGAGGATGCTGAACTCAAATCCATGTGCTGCTAATAAAACCAAGGAAGCTATTTTTATGGCTATGGAAAAAAAGGTATTTCTTCCTCAGTACACATCTCTGTCATTTATAGCTGCAGGAAAGAAAAAAGTGATGTAGGAAATGCGGAAAGCGAGGGAGAAGAGGGAAGGGAAGCCACCCAGGACAGTGCAACATTACCCCAGCTGGAACTTTCAACTTCACCAGTTGGCTTTCACACTTAACTTCCTTTCTTATACATTCAGTCTTGAAACCCAAGCACTCCCAGGACTGAGAGTCCACATAAGGACATAAGCAATCCGAATGGAAATTAGGCAGAACTGGGTCTGGAACACAATCCTCAAATCTTTACATAATCCAATGAGTGCCTCTTTCTTTACCAGTAAATTTCCCCAGGTTTTTAAGTTTTCATGCCTCTTACAGCCCAGCCTTGAATCTGAGACACTGTAGCCCAGACGGTGTGCACATTCAGAGTCCCCCTAAGGTTTGTCCCCAGGTGCCGCTACAGACTGACAACACTGCCAACAAAGACCTGCCCAGATGAGGATGTGACACACGCCCATTGTACCACAGCCTGCTGACCACTTCTCGTGGCAGTGAGGCCTGAAAATGGCTCTCTGCAGTGTGACGGACTTGAGCTTGCTGCAGTAATGGCCAAAGTTCAGATTAATTTTGTCTAGGGGGCTTTTGCACCAAAATGTATATGAACAGAGAGAAATAAGGACTTCCAGCAGATACTGCAGCCCAGCTGAGTCACCCTCCTTGTTGAGTGTAGAGGGTCCGTAGGAAAACACCTCCCACTGCACTGCAACAGTAGTGGGATGTGCAGATGATGTGGGGATGGGCCTGGGCTCAGGTCCAGCCAGTGCTCCACACACAGTGGACATTGCAAAACCTCCTCTCCTGAAGGTGCCTCACCCCTCCATTTCCAATTGCTGTCCTGAAGCAACAACATCCATGACCTGGATCCCCAGCAGCACTCAGGAGCTCACTGACTAGGTGGGTGCAGAACAAGACCATTCGGATGTTACCTTTTCCTCTGGGCAGATGGTAATAGAGGTCTCTCTCTTCTACATGCATGTACTTTTCCCATAAAACCTGCAGAACTAAATCGTCTTCTGTTCTGCAGTCATATTTGGCTGGCATTTCAAATGCAGAAGTTTCTGCAGAGGGAATGGGGGATGGTCAGAGACACCACATGAATCTCATTCCCTCAGACAGCTGTACAGAACTGGAGCATCTGCTGGGTCAAAGACAGTGGTTTCTATCTGGTAAGCTACAAACACAGATGTCTTCTCAGATGTCAGTCCTGCTTCTCTGAAGAACTGTTGCACCCAGAAGCTATGGCTCGTGGAGTCAAGAACAGCCACATCTACTTTGAGAGATTCCGGAAAACAAGGAGTAAATACATATAGATTGTACTTTGTGGCCAAGGTCTCTTCATCTTAGAGATCTCTGACCTTCCAAAGCAAAACCATGTCACTAACTGCCTATCTGTCTGTGAAATAAACCAGAATGTAATATTGGCTGTTACAAAACACACTTAATTTGCAGTGGGTTACCTCTTGGAGGCATCTTTAACAATGAGGGAGACTTTAGAACACCAAAAGCATCATTCATCGTTCAGGTACTACTGCTCCAGATTCTTTCCATTTGCTATAGCTCCTGACCGTCATAGTCCTAAGTCTTCATGCCCTTAGACTGATGATACTGTCCTGTCTCTGAGCAAAGCAGATTTCACTCCTGCTTTTTCAGCTGTTTTGTTACTGAAACTACAGCTCAACAGTGGATAAAAGTTTGCTGATCAAATCCCTTCATTTTCTGGAGGATGTCCTTTGCAAGCTCTTGCTGCACTTAAGCAAACACGTGTTGCTGTAGGAGGCCCCAGTGGGAAACACTTCTTGGCTGCCACAGTGTCCGAAAATCCTGAGGAGTATTAGGATCAAACAAAGATATTAAAAAATTGTAAGAGCTACAGACACATTGTTACTAGGAAAAGAAACTGTAAAAGCTTGTTAAGGCTGTAACAATGAAGACAGAATCTACTTGGCAGACAAAGCATGGAATAGCCTCTCGCCTGAATTTCTCCTGGGTGACTGGAAAAGTCCCCATCCAGATACTGATCCTGATGCAGAGTGTGCTGATGGGAGTGACGGCAATGATAAGGTGAAGCCACGGCAAACAGAGCTGAACAGGTTTCCCTGCTAAGTGAGGATGGCAGTGATTTTCGTTCTGATGCAACAAGACAGCCTTCCCTAAAATAGCAGTTGGTGAAATAGCAGATCTCTGTATGAGAGAAAACTATGTGCATATTGAAATCCTGGGTAAGGGTAATGATATGTCAACTGACAAGTAAACCATAAAGTTGCTATTGAAATATTTGATGGGTGCATTGCCTATCAGCTTTAACAGCAGTCTGGGACAAACACTTAATGCTGTTCTACAGGCTCACAGCATCTAACAAAACAAATGACCACCCAGGACTTGTCATTTGGCCTTTTTGCTTTCTGCTGGAACATAATGATATTGGCTAAACATGTGTCTTGTAAACACTTGCCTGCAGAGTGCTCTTGCTCTGTATATTTACACAGCCCATGTAAATTTTATTCTTCATTTTTGACAGAGAAAACCTGCTGCGACTTTTTACGTCTAATACATTAATTCTGAAGTTGTTGCTTCACCTACTGCCAATGTGCTGTTTTTCTTGGTAAAGAACATTAGAACACATTCAGAAAACATATTTGCACATGTAATCCTCACACTGCTGTTACTTGCACTACAATTTTCAGTGGCCAAGAGAGTGGTACATTCCCAGGTTTTGTATCAGTGAGGTTTCTCTGCATCATTAGGGTGACATGACAAGGCCAGGAAGGCAGAGCTCAAAGGCAAGAGTGAACCCATGCTTGAGCCTGACAGACTGTGAACAAAGAAACTAAGGCGATGCAAAGTCACAAAGGTTGAGTTTGCAAAGCTGTACAGTGCTGGCAGGAGGATGAACACAGGGGCGAAGAGAAGAACAGCCCACAGGCTGGGAGCAGCATGCAGCACCTCAAAAGAAAATTGACTAGATTACCAGTCTGAAAGATAGTATCTTCATTTTAAGGTGGGTGCAAGCTTTAAGGGGACTGATGATTTTGTTGGAAAAAATAAGTCAGCCACAGCAGATAGTAAAGAAATTAAGCAGAGGACTTGCAACCCTCACTTGCTCCTCACTAAAGTAATATAAGACCTAATGTTGTTACAAATGTTTACAACATTTACAAAAATGTTTATAAAACAACTTCACAAATGTTTTTTGACAGAAGTCAGGGATTGTAGCAGAGGTATTAAAATACTGATTGTTTTAAAGAGAGATCACACATGGATCTCATCAAGCTGACACCCCTAGGAAGGACAGGTCATCCATGTGGTTAGGGAAGAGTTTGAGGGCACTGTGGAGTCAAGAAGCCAGTAATAAAAAAAGGCTAAGGCTGAAGAAACCCAACCATCCTACTCGTCATGACTCAAGAATTATTTCTCTGCCTTAAAAGCAGAAACTGAAGGAATTTCTTCCTCAGAAAACCACTGGGCAAATAGAGCCACCACTAGGATTGTTAAAAAAGAGAAAAGGGCTTTAGTGTAAAATCAGGTATGTCTTTTTTAAGGAAAGTCATCATTAATTGCAACTGCTCTTAAACCAAAGACTGCGCTTTCAAAAAGGGACCTCACAAACAAAAAACCCCAGAGATCTTATCTGCAGCCACAAGCATCCAATCTGCAAAGCAAATACAATTTTAGAAATGTATAATTGCTTTTGTGGACAGAACAGTCAGATGACCAAATCCAGAAGCAGTGTTTCAATCTGGTTCAGAAAATAAACCTGCATAATCCCAGGCAGATTTCAACTGGGATTGCCAGAACTCATGGAGGCCTGCCACAGAAAAAGGGTCAACACAAACAGCAGTTCTTCCAGCTTCTACTGGGAAGCAAAGAAGAGAGGCAATATTAAGGTTTTTTTAGGGTAGACATTTTCAAAATTTTCATAATTTGGACACCTCCACTGCTCTCTGATAGTTTTGTCTCTACTTATCTTTCTATCTGTAAAGCAGGACTATGTTCTGCTTCTTCTGGCAATGTTTTGAAGAAGGAATGAGGTCTTCTAAGGACTGGCAAAGCTAAAAACATCAATTAAAAACATATTAAAATATCCAGAGATACTTTATGCTGCCTCAAAAGGAAAAAGAGTTTGAGTAAACTGTTAAAAATTGTTGTATGTGTCATAAATACAGGTTAAGTCAGGAAAAGAGTCTTAGCAGTAACATGGAGAAAAGCAGACCTTGCAGGGCGGCAGATGTGTAAGTTCATGTCCCAGGCCAGATTTCGCTCCTCTCGGAGATAACCTTGGCAAACACAAGTAGGTGAGCAATGAAAAGTTCACGTCATATGTTTGCACAGGTCATGGGGCTGCTGACAGAGGAACAGGGCCTGACAGAACTCCCTAGCTAATAGGCAGGAATTGGAGCAGTTAGCTGAAGTATTTAAATGTAGATATCTTGTTAATAGCCTTAATCCTTGGTCCAGGGGGACAGTGGGAAACAGCAGAGCCTGCACGTAATACCTCAGCTCAGGCATGTCTGCTGGTTATTGCAGAGAGCAAAGATGAAAACCTTTGCTAATATATAAAACCTCATGAGAACAAAGCAACTGTATGAAAAGGGAATACATAAAGCACATTCACAAGGCATGACTAGTGCCAAATATTTCTCAGTGCTTGAAGTGTCAGCTGGGCCTGACAGGTGCCTTTGGAAAAACAGCAAGTAAGAGCAATAACTAATGGCTCCCCAAATCCCCACTGTCAGGCACTGGCATGCTAGCCATTTCCATGTTTCTCCTTTCTGATGGCTGACAGAGAACCACATCTTCCCAAGACACCAAACCTTGCTCGTCTTCTAAGTAAACATTAGACTCCCACACCCTCTCAAGGGCTGAGATGCTGGGATGAGGATACAAGCACTGTTCCCCTCATCAGACACCCTGTTCCTCTTGCCTCCCACCACTTCTCCAGGCTCTTCATCACCAGAATGACTTGACAAAAGTGTATTTTCACCTAATGCTATATCCCTCTCTTGGTACAGTGAAGATAGCCTGTCCTGCTGGTGCGATGTTCAGCTAGGTTTTTAATTTAAGGCTGATTTGCCACATTTCCCAAATCCTATGCAAATCACTCCTCCTGTAGAGTAACAGCATGCTATTGCTTGCTAACACCCCCGGATCCTGGGAGAATGCAAAGAATAAAGGCTGTGAACTGCTCCACAGGGAAAGAAAGGGCCATGGAAAGATGTTACCTAAATGAAACAAAGATTCCTGTCTGCCACTTTGGTTTCTCAGGGTAATGGATTTTGAGCATTTCTGCCTGCCTTAAAATACCACAATAAATTTAACATACGCTCACCAGGAGGAAAGACTAAACTTTCATCAAAACAATAGTGCTACCATAAAATACTGATTCAGAGGTAGTCATTTGGAATTATTTGAGAAAGAATTTGAACTAGTGGTTTCAAAGACCTGAAGAGCATTCACTAATCTGTGGTCAGCAGCTGGACTGAAGAAGATAAGCTAGGGCTTTTATTTTGATGCACTTGCTTTCTTGAAGCAACGTTGATATGGTCTCTACAGAAATACAGATGAGAGGAGGTTGGTCTTACTGTGCAGAAAGCAATTTTTCAAAACAAAAGTATGAAGTAAGCAACTCACTGGGGTCAGGAGATGGAGGAAAGCAGTGGGATAAATGACTGATGAATGAGAAAATTATTATAAGCAGCTTAGCTAGACTTCCAGAACACCAACTGGGAAAGAAGAGATGGCAAGAGAACAAAATTGGTGCATACTGAGCCAGGGATAAAAAACCTGCACAAAATAATCACTGTATTTTTGTAAATTATGTTGATCCCTTGCAGATAAGTCTTGCAAAATTAAGGGCTAATCTTAGTGCCAAAAATCCATAGACATTTTGACGCAGACACTAGCAGGAACAGGATCTAGCCCATAGATAATAGAAGAAACACAGAACCAAGCCAAAGATTATTTTCTTTCCATTCTTTGAGATTCTAAAAGGGAACTAGAGATTTACTGTGTTCACCACAACAGAAAACACTTTTTAAAGATCTGGTTTTCAGAAGGCAGTTATCCAGTACCCCTTACCAAAAAATCAAGATTTCTTTAAAAAATATCTCAAGTTACTACTGAAAAATGTTTGAAACCATAATCACCAGTCTTTTCTGGAGACTTCATGGAAAAAGCAGCTGTATAAAACTAAAGCCTAGTGTTTTCCCTTTACATGGTGGCAAGTTTTGATTAAAATTTGTACTTCTTATGTGTTCAGTGGCTGCCCTAAAATGTAATTCTTTGACCAATCTGATACTTTGAGCCTGTGAATATAAAAAGGAAAATTTACTTTGTGGCTTTCACCGTGTGTTCTCTAAAGGCCAAAACCAGAAGTACACATCTGACAACCTCAGACTGCAGTGAAGCTCAGTTCTTATACTTATTCAGAACCCAAAATCCTTGGTTCTTCCTCATCTTCAATTCTGCTGGGTTGTCACTCTTGGGGAAAAATATAAATACATAAAAAGATAGAGTAATTTACAGCAAAATCACTGCTTTTGAAGCCTGAATAAATACATAAAGAGAACACAGGAAGGAAATATAATATGCTATTTAAATATAAGATATAAGAAAACATGTAACGCCTATTAACCATAATGTCTACTTAGCTGCAAAGTTTCCGGTGGTGCTTTACTACTACAATAATATGAAGAAACTCTCCTCCTGTATATTTTAATTATTATCCTACTACCTATAAAACACAATGTTCAGTCTACCTTACTATCTCTTTTTACTAGGTTGTGTAAGAGCTACGACCAGATACACTCAGAACTTCTGACACTTGTGAGGGATTCTCTTACTTAACTGTGTTTATCACTAGCTTTAAATAAACCTGTGAATGACATGAAACATGGCAACACACCTCCACCGCCAGCTCAGCCAAATGCAGTTCTCAAGTGGAATGGATTCCGGGGACTTGATTTTCAAACACCTGGCTAGCTTTGGTTCAATATTTGCCCACTGTGGCTAGCATAGATGAGGCTAATGATGTGACCCTACTGTGAGCAAGGCCTTTGGGAGCCCGTAACTCCAGATATCTGCAACAGTCATTGCACTGCAGCTGTGATGCTGTTGAATTACAGCCTTCCATTGGAGGCTGCTTGGGGCTGCAGTCTTTATTCCCACTGCAGTGCTCTGCAGGTGCTACTCAGTGTGGTAGGATGGCGGTAGTGTGTCATATGCAACAGTAAGGCAATAATACTGTATGTATACTGCCCTTACAGCAGCTTTTATCCAGCCTTTAACTGAAAGGCCAAATACTTAAAGCACCACAAACCACCACAAGTGATCAACAGAGAAATGGTGGTGTTTACACACAGGTACACAGCAGCTGAAATCAGAAACCTAAAACAGACTGGAAACACTCATGTCTTTAAGGCGTAAGAAAAGAGGCTTCAGGGGAGAGGAGACAGATCCAGGTTATCAAAAAAACCCAAGAAAAGGTTTAATAGTCTCAAATCTATTCCTTGGGAAAGCACACGAATGATATTCAGCTATTAATAGACAACCTTCTCCTCTTCCTTAAACTGCTGTGCCCAAAAGTCTGTTCGACTAATGGGCAAAGGAGCAGCTCAAAACAGGTCTAGCTCTAGAGTCAGAGTTTCCCTTCACAACACCCCAAGGTTTACTAACATGGTGATTCTGCTCTGGGAGCTAGATTTCTTTCCTGAGCCTTCAGCCTTCTCACTTCAATTTTAATCAGAAATAATTGGCCCTTTCAAACAGCAGGAGACTTGGCTGCTACTGAAGCCATATGACACTGTCAAGCTCTGCCTGTCCAGAAGGAGTTCCAGTCGTGCTGCGTGGATGCGGCCCACAGCCCTTCAGGACTGCCTCCTTCTCCTAGGACAGATGCAGCTTAGCATCCCAGTAGCCTCCTTATTGCCTGAAGGGAGAGTAGTGCCCACTTCCATTGCATTTAATTGGAAAATAGGGTGACATGCAACTGGAGAACACCCTCAACTTATGTTGCGTCAGCGCAGTAGGGGGGATCTTCAGATTGTAAAGTGCAGGGGATCAAAGGATGTCGCAGACAGACCCCTAGGATCTGAGACCTGTCTTGTGCCATAACTCTAGTAACTGGTTTAGTGCGGTGAACCCTACATTACACTATGTAAAATAAGTATGCCCTTTAAAAAACTGCAGCAGTGGTACTAAGTGTGTTCATACAGACAGCAGGTGTGTATGCACATGGCAGTCACAAAAGTCAGTCACAAAAGGCCACAGACTCTGACATCAGACCAATGCCAGGGATGGTGCCAGCTCTGAGGAGGATATTGGCTTCCAGGAAAAATGCCAAAAGCCTTTCCCAAATACAAGTATGCAATTAGGAGATGACAGGGAATGGGTTTCAAAATAATACATGGCGCTTTTGTACCAGCAATGGTCTTGTGCAAGAGATCACGATGTTGCAGACATCACAGATAATGGGAAAGAGGATGAAAGGGAACTTGTGCAAACATTGTCTGGAGCACAGGAATGACAAATGCCCTGGGGAGGAATCCTTTAACCATTCCAGCAAACTCCATTATAATCAAGGTGTAGGCAAATAAAGGGCCATTGTATTCACAAGTGAATCAAAAGAACTTTTGAAATGCTAAGATAATTTGAGGGAAAAAAACATGGAAAAATATGAACTTTTAAGGGCAGGCAGGACTCTTGCTGCATATGGTTGACAACCAGCTTTTGTACTGGGAACAGGGACTGAAGTTAGTTCATCTCTTAATGTGGTACTTCCAGTCAAATATCATTGTCGAAATCAGGATGCCTTGTTAGAAATATGGTACTAGTATGGTAACTCCCCTTCCCCAAACTGCCCTAATAGTGAGGAGTCTCAGACGCATTTTCCGGTAGCAGAGAAACATAAAATATATGTGCAAGATACAAAGGAAAGACTTCAACAGCACAGACAAAAAACACACTCTGAGAGAAAGACCTGAGCCTCAGATTTCTCTTTGGCTTTCTCAAGACCAGGCCGGGGCACCTCACTGCTGTGTGTGGTTAAGTTAGGTTGGCCAAAAGAAATGAGTGAAAATAAAATATACTAGTGCAGTCAAAGGAATAAATGCAAATTATTTTCTCATCCCAAGAACTAGCCTAAATGCACAGTTGAAGATGGATAAAATGAGGTGGATGAGAGACCTAGGTACGTTGCAACTTGCAGCAAACTAGCCACAAATGAACAATAGCTTAAAGATTAAAGCTATGTTAAAAAGTTCCTTTTGTTCCACTTCTCAGAGTGTACTTCTTTCAACTTGTCTTGTCAACTCCATTTCCATTTCTTGGCTAGCATGACAAGCTGTATAAACTGACAAAAACCTTATGACTGAAGCAACAATTTCATGCTGTACAATTTTAACTTTGCATTTTTGCTGTGTCCTCATTGTGTTGTACTTTATCTGATATATATTTCAATTGCCCCTAGGTAGAGGCAATAATAAAATACATACATACATTCCATAAGTACAAAGGACTCCAAAGGAACTAATTAAATTAGCAATAAAGATACAACAAGCACAGTAGTCATTAATCCAAAGAAAAAGTACTAGTTGCTGTTCTTACTAAAAGTTCAAATTGTCAGAAAACATTTACAAAATATTCCACTCTCCAATTGCTTTGGCAATTGCAGTGGAAAATCTCTGGGGTCAGTGTCTCTGCTTAACTGGGCAGAGAAGTCGAGCCACAGCAGCAACATACTTGAGGTTGGGATACAGTCTTTTGACAATTCCTGTAAGGAACTATCCTTCTTTTTTATACAAGGGAACCTCCTGCAGTAGGATTTTGCAACAGCCAGTTTTCTTTAGATGTGAATGTCAGAAGCAGAGTCAAGCATATGCTGGGATGAGTCTGGGACTGCAGCCTGAGACTGAACAACAGGTAATGTTTCTCAATTAGACATGCTAATCCTCCTTACAAAAGCCAGACAAGTATGCTGTGCATTCATAGATTTAGCTGAAGGGCTTGCTACAGCAACCTTCTTAGGGCACATGCTGAGACAATCCAGCTGTGTCCTGGCCTGAAGGGATCCTAGGTAATAAATGAAAAATAATCCTTTTATATTCATACAGTGGGATTAAAGGTATGTAACCCCTGCAAACCACTTTGTTTCCCCTAGAAGTGGTGGTATGCCTGTACTAGGATTGGTTAATATGTAAAACAGAAAAAGAGGTATTTAGATTTTGCCAAAAGAAATAAAGGCAGGCATGCTCTTAGGCAGGAAGTAACAAATCCGTCTAGGTCCTTACCCTTTAGAGGTGCTTCCCTATCCATTGCTCTCCTGTATTTAATAAACCCAGGGACAAATTTTATATGTCATGCTATGCAACTCCACAAATATTCTGGGACAGAACAGGCTGTGGAATGCAGCCAAGAAGCTGCAGGGCTAGGGGCAGAGGCCAGGAAGTGAGAGCTAAACCCAGTCTTGATTATGCTGGTAAAGAGAGAAATGAGGGAGCCCAGTGCCCTGCTCCACAGCTCACTGTGGCGCCCTCCACTGCACCTTTCCCTTCACCTCACCAGCGTGTTCCAGTGACTTCATCTTCACACGAATTTTAGATGACATCCTGCTTCAATCAGACTTGCCATACAACATTTGGAGAGCCTGGAAGGACAGCCTTTAGGCTTTTATTCAGCCTAATTGCACCATTTTCCACTCAGTGTCATTTAAAGCTTTTTAGCAGTGGTTAGGTCATCAAAATAAAATTTGTATAATAACTTCTTCTTTTACCTGCCTGAGATTCATAGAAATAGTAATCAGCATTAAAAAACGGCTTCCCTCTCAAAATCAAATTGCAGGAAAAGATTTGAATTAAGGGGATTTGAAAAAAAATACAGGAGCTTTCCACTGAACAATGCTAATAACAGGAGGCCTTTAAACCCTGCTGCAATATAATTAAATACATGTCCACCTTCAAAATAATTTTGGAGAATTAAGCTTTCCTAAAGCCATTGAACATAACCCCTTGGAACCCATTATGAATCCTTTCAATAACATTTTACAGCCATTTAGTTCTGGGCTTTTTTTTTGTTCTCTTCCTGTTGGCTTGGTACGTTTTCTAGAGAGCAGAACTGCCCAGTGCCATTGTGTTAGCTCTGGGGAAAAATCCAGTGCTATAAGCAAATGCAAACGCTCTTTTGTTTTCCCCTTATTACCCAGCAGAATAAGAATAGGGATGCAATTAAAAGAGTGACCTCACATTTGGACACACATTGGAAAGAATGAAATGTATGTTATTGTAAGCTCTCCAGAGTCCATATAAGAAAACCTCTCCAGATATTGCACTAAATGTCAGATCTTGCTTCTTATGAAGTCAGCAGGAGGTTTGCCATTGTCTTCTGTGTCAGCACGATGAAGCCTCTAGTTTTTCGTGTTCAGATGTGGTGATTTGCCCATGTCCACCAACGTCAGTAGAGCTCTGGCTACTTCGATTGTTTGAAGATCTGCCAAGACATGTTTATCACTATTGAAATCACAGCCTGCAGGAATTTTAAAAACCAAAACAAACCAAAACAACCCCCCAACCAACAAAAAAAGCCCAAACTTCTTTGTTAAAGGAAGTCCTGGAGAACTGTCCTGCACCTTTGGCAAAGGACTGTGTGCACAGAGCTGAAGAACATGGCAAGGATTTGGGTATGGTAGCAGCCAGAGGAGGGGTGCTGCTGTGTGGAGCACACACTGACACTTCTCATTCCTGGTAGCGTGCTAGCTGCTGCTCTTTGCAGGTGGATATATGATTGCTGGAAAGGAGGATGCAGTGACCTCCTTCTCCTGAGGTCATGTGAGGCAGAGGCAGGAGAGGGAAGGCATGAGCACCCCAGCATCAGCAAAGGACAGGGTACTCCAGGGGACATGGAATGTCAGTTGAGCCTCAGGAGACAGGTGGACTGAGCCAAAATCCCTGCTACAAGCAAAGTCACTGAGAGCTGGGAGCAGGGACTAGCCCTCAGGGCCAGCATGGACAAGGAAGGGAGCTGCATACAAACCTTTCAATTCTGTTTTTATTTTCCCCTCTGTTCTATCTGGCCTGGTCACTTTTAAATTTCTCTATTTAAAAGCCTGAACACTCTCAAATAAAATTTTCAGTTTAAAAGGCTTCCAGTTTTCTTGGAAAAAACTCATTGTAGGGGAAAGGCTTGGCAGATCTTTCCACTCACATCTCAGAACTCTGATCACTGGAGTTCTGTCAGAAGTACCAAGAGATATCATCTGCAACAGCTCATTAAATTTAAGATCTTTTTGAGGTGTTTTTGTTCAAGCAAACCCATTCCCCTTGCTATCACCTAAGCTGAAGTGTAAACATACTCTTCTTAAAATTTCAGTGCATCATTGTTTTATTTGAATGTAGCTTTTTGGGGAAAAAAAAAAAATAAAGTCCTGCTGTTGTTTACACCTTGCTAAGCCTCTTTATTCAGTGCCAGAAATAAAGGAGGTGGGGTACAACGCTTAATAAGGACAATAACTACACCTTATTTTGGAGTCAGAACACCACAGAGAAGAGATTAAGTCCAAACAGTTGTGATGAGATCCATATTTATAAGGATCCTCCAATGTTTGTATTGCCATAATGCCATGTTCTTAAAGGGTATGCTCAGCACCCTAGTGAGGCAAAATAAAAACAATACTCTCTGTTGAAAAGTGGTAACATAGGTAGTAGGTGGCTTTCCTGAGGTCACAGGACTTGTATGTGGTGCAAACACCAACCTGATCCTGCAGTCCAGGGCTTAACAAGAAGACCAAACTTCCCTGCTACCTGTTTTATCACCTTATGCATAATCACAGTACCAGCAAGACAAAAGTTCAGGACTGATGTGACAGCAGAATATGAATCTGCTCACAATCACAGGAATTTCTGCTGACCCCTTAGATAAGAGCAAGCGGCTGACGAACAGCTGCACTGGATCCCACAGCTGCCATCACCAGGGTGATAATGGGAGCAGCATTCATTGCCATTAATAGAACCATTCCCTCAGAAATAGTAATAGTTTTAATTTTTAATATGTTCTATCTCATTCCATGTAAAAACCTAAAGTAGCCAAATAAGAGCTGAAACCATCTGTGACTTAGTTAAACTGCCACTGAAGCAATGAAGGAAGGATAGTTGAAATCTGAGGGCTTCTGGCTGACTACAGGCAAAGGCGGCACACCCTGTCCACACCAAGGAGGAGACTGTGTAGGTGTGCACTCAAGATGCTCCACAGTGGTCAGCCTCACCATCCACATGTAGAAGAGGCCTGGGGAAGACTATCCATATCCTTTAGAGGTAAAAATAGAAGGAAAATAAAACCATACCCCTATTCTAGGGCACCCCAAGCCCTTCAACTGTGACCTTCTTCCAGGAACACATCTTAACCACTGGCAACACGGGCAGTGGGTGGCCTTTCAGTAGCCCTCTGTTTCAGCTGTCATATTTGCACCAGTGCTTGTGGCTGGCACTATGGGAACCAGTCCCCAAAGCAGATCCACTTCAGCAATTGAACTCATCCAACAGGGACCTGTGTCCTAACAAAAAATGGGGATCATTCTCTGAACACAGAAGCAGCAGTGTTCTCCTCCTCTGCTGAAGGGACCCAAAACAACAACAGCAGTGACCCAGACCATCATCAAGGAAAGCTGATGAGACTGCTGAGGAGATGACAGAGGACCTTCACTCCACCATTCAGGACTACTGGGGTACAGGGTCGGTGTGTTAGCCCAGCATTTCCAGCTTCAGCAAAAAGAAATGAAAGGCACGGAAAGAGAATATTAAGACAAGGAGATTGCTATGACAAGGACAGAGCTAAAACCAGGGAGACATACGAAAACATGCATCAGCTTTCCCCAGATCATCATTCAGTGAGCTCAATGCTGTGACTATGTCATTTCTTGTGTCATTTCTCTATTGTTTTCCTTTTCTCTTTCAGAACGGTAGAGGACCTGCAATAACTGTTAAACAGATTATTGTTAACAATGCAAGGGTGCTTCCTGCTTCCATGCAGTTAACTTATTTCCAGGACAATAAAATCTTTGGCTTTTGGCCTCACAGTGTTTATTTGCACTGGATACCCATAGGTTAGGTCACTAATGCAATTTTTGGGCACCAGACAGCTGATCTTCTTGAGATTAGTTTTTAGAGAATGATCTGCTGTGTCTGCCTGCTTATTACAAATGAGCAGGTAAGCCAGAGCCATCCACTCTCAGACAATAGATCTGGCCTGGAAGGAAAGAAGGGTCTTAATTTCCTGGGCCAGCACTGACATTTATTCCACCTGGGCTAGGGAGGAGAAGTAAAAAAGAGTCTGTCCTTTCAAGCTTACAGTGAATTCTGTAAGCCATGTTATTTTAAAAGCAAAACCTGCTAGGCATAAGCTTTTTGCTTCTACCAAGTCCACAGATTTTCCTGGAAAGGGAAATGAGTCGCTATTGCTCAACATAACCACCAGGAAACACAGAGATTCCTTTCCTATGGAACCCTGTAATTAATACCAGCTGGAAGTAAACTTGAGGTAGGGATTGTATAGGGTCTCAACCCCTCTGTGATAATTACAAATATACCTACAGCTTCAGTGCTTTGTAATCTGATGTATAGGGGGTCAATTCAAACATTGTATAATATGCTGCAGTGTCATCATGGTAACAATTTATAAATAACTGATTTCAGCTTTGCAGGACAAAGTGGTTGCAGTACTATAAAACCTGTGCAGATGCAGGTTTGATTTGACCACTTTATTGTGTGGGAGCTATTGTCCTTACTGGTACAGTCCATGTCCTGTTTGTTGTTACCCCAGATTGTGAACGGTTTCTCTTAAATCATCTGGGCAAAAGTGGTGTATGTTTTCCATCTGTTACAGGAAGTCAACAGCTATTAAACACCTTACCTATTTGGATCTATGGGTGAAAAATTTGCATGTGAATGCCTAGCACAATCAACTAATTCAGGACAGGTTTAATAGGCTTAAACTCCCATCCATTAAATGAAATGGCCCCATATAAATCAGTTTGATCATTTTATGCTTACACCATTAAATACACTGTTTCATAAGGAGCCAGTCTTACAGTCTTTGAGGTGAATTAGATTTGTGAAACCCTGCAAGTAGGACATATTCTTCCTACCAAAATCTCTACTTTTGAAAATGTATGGACTGCTCCACTAGTGGGAGAATTGGTGTTTACAAATATCTTTGGGCCATTTTACTTTGAAGAAGTTACTCCTGCAAAGCAAAGGCACTCAGTCACATCAGAAATGTAAACAGCTGCCAAAAATATGCTTGTAATTAAGATCCAGAGTCAGGAAAGCATCCTTACACAGAAAGGTTAGTTAAGCATGTGTTTAAATTAAAGCATATGTTTAAGTCACATGAAAGGAAGTAATGCTTTGGTATATCTTTTTGCACTGACTGTCATACCCACACTGTACTGGAGAAATCAATGTTCATCCAATGAACGGACTGCAGTGTCTGTATTTCCTGAGAAAAGGTGCCATGTTTTCCTAGGTAGCAGTGGGATCTCAGTATATGCTCCTCTGAGTTCCTAGATCAAGCTGTAAAATCAGAAAAGATGGAAAATAAAAATGGGTTAGCCATCATTCCCAAAGAAAAGACCCTTCTTTTGAACACTGCCCACATTTTTCAGGGAATCACTGTTCTCTATAGTTCTGTAACAGCTGGGCTCCAGCTGGCAAGATTTAATTTGAGTAAAGTCAGTGGCTACCACCTGATAAAATACACTCATTTCCCAGCATGAAAAATTATCAGCCTATGCAATGTTTGATTTGATGTAAATAAAAGGCATGCAATTTCAAAACTACCTACTAATCCGTTTTAAATTGATATAATAATAATTATGGCAATGAAATAGCTTCTGGGTTTTGATAAAAACTAAATATATTTACTGCAGGATCTATTTCTACCAGTGGTTGGGTTTTTTTTAAATAAGCACATCCCCACTTAATTAAGGTTAGCAATTGCTTTGCCATGTAAAAATGTAGTCCTGTGATTGAATTTTGATGGACTAGAATAATAAAGACCGTGCTGGTTTCATAAAGGACTTCCAACAACTCCAGTTTAGAGTATGCTTATACTGTTGTTTGCTTAACTTATAATCTTCCCATAAAGTTTGTCTATCCGAAACATTTACTTCTTTATTTGGCTTGTATTTAATTGACCTAAATCACTGAGCTGTAAGAATTCCAAAGATACAGGGATTGATTCCATTTGCTCACGATATTTGTGCAACTGTGACTCCACTAATTTCAGCTCTGTTGTTCAGTTCATCATCATATACAGAAATCTTTCTTTGCCAACTTTACTTATGTCTGAGAATTCTCTTTTGCTGTTCCCATTTTGCCCAAAATATCAGTAAATTTGATAAAAAAGTGAAACATTTCACACATTTTTTCTTTTCAAAATTGTTTAGTTTTTTTGACAACTAGAAAGGAGAAAAGACCTTGTAAAAATATGTCCCCTAGGTTTGACAATTAGAAAATAATATAGTTGATTAATTAATAGGTTTAAAGTTTGAAGAAAGAGCATGAGTGAGAAGTTATTTCCGTATTCAGATTGGTACCATATTTTCACTTTGTTTGTCCCAAGACTAAGAAAGTGAAACAGAAAACACACACATGAGGTTTGCTGAGTGCTATATATTATCAGCATCTGGTCTGAAAAACCCACATTCATGTGATTTGTACATACAGATGAAATAGTCTGAGACTCTCCCTGACACTCTCTGAAAATATCATGACTAAGATAATGCAGTCACAGATACACCAGCTCAGAAATAGCCCTGCATCAGCAGCTTCTTTCACAGCATGGCTTGCACACATCACTGCATGGTGCATGAGCGGATTTGGAGACAGTCCCTGTCGGGACTGCCCTTCTTCCTATTCCCTGTCAGGTGTCACAGGCACAGCCCACAAGTAATGTGGAATTTCAGCAGTTTCTTTCAGCGCTGTCTGCAGCCCACCAGCATCCCAAAGGTGACTTGACTCCAGAGGGCTGAAAGCTGAGAAGGCACGTACAGTGGGAGGAGGAAAGGAAGTAAAGTGTCAGAAGCAGGCAGCTGATCTTTCTCACGAAGTGCCAAAACCAAATAGAAAGATGGAAAGCTGATAGGACAAATCGTTTCCAAAAGCATGATCTGACCTGCTGATGTTGCCTGTGGGGTTTTACTGATGATAAATATGGCCTAGCAATTGCCATTGAAGGCAGACATCTCTGCAGGAACCTCTCTGCAGACATCTGGGTCTGTCTATCCTCTGACTTATAACCAAGGTGTTAACAGTTTTTTCTGGAAGATGAACAATTTGCTTGCTCATTGGAGTTTTGGTCTATCTTAAGACAGTAATTCAGCCCATACTTCTTCAGCAACAATCAAGATAATATTTAATAAGGAAAAAGATAAAGAGAAAAAAAAAAATCCAGGTCACACTTATTTCCAAAGATCTCTTTAAATTCATCAGCTGCGACTGGTGGCTGGATAAACACAAGCCTTGTAAATGGGAGTTGAGGATTTTTGCCTGAGCCATCTCTTCCTAGATGCAGCATCTGGTTTTCAGCTTGTAAACAAACTTACAGTTTGGTTTATTAGAGCACAGGGAGGTCAAGTGATCTGCCAGAAGTGTGTAGCACCTGCAAGCAGTGCATAGCACGGTGTTTGAACCCAGGTTCCATCTAGTTCCCTAACTTCTACTCTCTACTCTCTTCCCATCCATCAACCCTGCTTCTCCCTGCCTGCTCCTCCACAAACACACTGATGAAACCTTCTTCCAGACCAGGTTTACAGGTCAGGTTTTTGAGCATTCATGCATCATGTTCTGAATCTGATGAATTCTGTGAAGCCTAAATCTGTACTGAAACTCTGTTTTGAGTGCACTGGAGTGGAGGAACAGTAACAAAGACCCTTTTGCAAGGCACCCTCCCCACTTAGCACTCTCACAGACACATTCATGGATGTGAAAACTTCAGTAATGCCTAACCAAGAACTACCTAGAGCTGGTAACGGCAATAAGGGTCACTGCTCTCCAGAGATGCCAAGTCTGAGGTGAGCCAAAGCCCTAGAAAATGCTGGAGCAATGCGTATTTTCTGTTTCTTTTAGGTAATCTGCTTCCCCTGTTGCTCTTGGAAACATTCATTAGCTGAATGCCTGCTTCTTGGGAGCAGCACTCTTCTGAGCTGCTCATCACCATTTCGCTCTGACATGCATCCCAGTGTTTCCTCACTCCTCAAAGCCGTGAGTGAGCCCATCACAGGCCGAGGCTGAATTGCTTTTGAAATCAGTAAGAGCTTTGAAACAGTATATTTAGGGGGAGTGGCATAAGGAAAAAAAGAGTTATTTTTTGTTCCTTATATAAGGACAAAATTATTATAATTAGTATTAATTGCAAACGTAACAGTAAAATACACGTTGCTCCATCATACAGCCCAGGGGTCGTGATAGATTTGTGTTCCAGGGTTTTGCTCAGCCCAAAGTAATAAATTTCTCCCTGGAAACATAGAAATCTTTGGCTATTCTGGCGGTGGTATAAAATCAAAAAAAAGCCAAAATAAAATCCAAGGCTTCCTGCTAAACCGCTTCTCAGTGTTAGGTAATTCACCACATTTACTTGTGATTCAGTTCCTCTCCTGCAAAGCAGAGCTGTTGAAAAATCCCGGCCTTCACCAAGCAGTGGGTTTTCCAGGTAACAAAGACCACACCAGGTATAGTTCTTCTGAAAAATTTACAGGGTTTGAAGCACTCCCTCAAAAATCAGTTTATGACCCATGGTCATTAGATGGTCAACCCCCCCCCGTAAATGACTTGATTGTAGCTAATCAGTAAGAATGGCAAAAACAAATAGTATCTTAGTAATAGCTTGGGCATGGGCACAAGAAAGACATAATGTTCTTCGCACAAAGCAGTAGAGCATGAGGCTGTGGAAGTCCTGCCTGACCTCTATCTGCATCACCACGGCTGTCTGTGGGGCTGGGCTCTGATGCTGCCAGGGGAGCTGAATCAACTTAGAAAACAAACCTACAGATCCAGTTTCTTAGGGAGTTCATTTGAACCAGGAAACTCAAGATAGGAGTTTACCACAAAACAAAAGGACTGACATTTACTAAATAACTGGGTGGTGTAATACATAGCTTTCTGCTCAACCTTAATCTTGCAAGGAAAGGTCTTCAGAGCCACTTTCCTGGGTGGGGATGAACACTTGCAGTGGAAACACCACTGCTGGCTACTTTGCAAAAAGCTGCCTGGGACCACTTTTGTGATTGCCAGTGGATTGGGAGTTTATCAAGGATAGACATGTGGCTTTGGAAATTCCTCCTGAAAGGTCACCACAGCTGCTATTAATGATCCTCTCCTGCTATTCATGGTTGTGTTCACATTTTTGTCTAAAGCACCTTCTAACAGATGCTATTTTACAGATGCAGCTCTGCAAAGACAGAAAAGACAACCTTAAGCCATTTCCACATGCTAGTATGATACTAGATTCAAAAGTGAACTCTCAAATGACAAATTATTAAGGCATGCAAACTATCTAATTCAGTCTATTCCTACTGAGCACAATTGTTTTAGTTAAAAAACAAAAACCCAACACAACAAACAAAAAATGAATTTAATTGCTGAGGTTTCTTTTGTTGGTCACACTCCACTATATTCACACTCAAATGAAAGGTCTTGTTCTACTCTGTCACAAAGGATGTTCCAGTCCTTCAAGGCACATAGCAATTACTGCTTTTCTTAATCCCCTTCCCAATATGAGGTCTAGCTCCCAGTAGAGTTCAGTTGGTAAAACCTCCTCCTGACCATCCTCTTCTCAGTCGCTGTGGTTCAGGCAGCCAGCAGCATGCACCATATTACAGCATCAGATTATTCAGGACAGAAGAGTTCCTAGTCTGTCATATTTTTCTGTCATTTCTTTTACCAAAAATGGGTGACTTCATGTCAGTTTTTTTACACTGGAAAGTGCCAGGATGACTGGTACATGTAGAACCACTTTGCTGAACCATGCTAGGCAGGCGGATGGCTGTGGCAGATGGGTCTTGTTAGTAGCAATGCACAGTGTAAAAGGGGGTTTGTTTTCTCCCTTTGAAATAAGTGAGTTTAAAGCATAAAACATCTTGTAAAGTAAAGCTTTCAAAACAGAAAGTGCCTAAAAATACTCAATGTTTGACATTGGTTAGTTTCAGGTTACAAATAAAAAATCCAGGTCTTTCTCCAACGCAGAAAACAGAATCTTTGCACACGGTTTTGCCTGTATGTGCATGTTGCTGCATCATGGGAGTTATGTGATACATGGTCTGACATTGCTCATAACTGTCTTCTGCTTTAGTTCTAACAAACAAACAGAAAAGAATAGGTACATTTCTCCTGAGTTCAGCTCTAGACTTTGAAATACATATTTTGAGATGAACAATAAATACATTCTTCTTGTAACTATACCACTTTTTTTTTTTTTTTTTCTGTGAAGGAAATGAACATCAGCCAAAAAGCAAAAATATAATGCACAAGTTCCTGTATTTTAACTGTCTCTCATCTTGAAGCAATAAACAAAGGTTAATCAAATACTTACTAGCTGAGTAAATATTTTTGCTCATATGTATAAACCAACCTAGGTCAGAGTCTCATGTTTTGGCTCTGCATTAATATGCCTTTGGAAAGCTTTTCAAGGTTCGTACATTCAAAATTAGTTTATTCTATCTTAACTCCATATGCTAAATGAGGAACTACGCATATATATACATACATATGTATATACAGACACTTGTATATACATTGTTTTTTACAGACCCTCCAAGAACTGTTTCTTTTTCCTCTAAACAAAGCCCATCAGTATGTTCGTAAAAGTGTCCCTAAGGAACTGCAATAAAAAATCTAAATGCATTTGACAGAGGTCAACATGTTCCAGCAAGGTAACACTCTCCAGCTGCCTACAATCGAGGCAGAATGATTTTCCAGTCCACCTTACAGATTGTGAGGATATGCCAAAAGCTCCATTTAGGCAACATGCTCCTTACCATTCATGTTCAGTCCTACCTGGCTTTCAGCAAGCCCAGGTCTTGCACCTCTCCTACCAGAGAGAATTAATGATTTGTTCCAGGTCTGTGGAGGTTGTGCTTTAAGCTCTCAACTTAGATTTAATCAGCCTTTCATTCTTTTCCATTGCCTGAGAACTATGTTGAAGGCCTCAAAGGGTATGCCCTCATGCTTTCTCCAAGAACCATAGAGAAGGAAATGAAGAAGTAACTGCCTGTTCTCTGAGAACCTCCCAGAGGACACTTGACCTGCCAAAGAGCAGACAACATCCTCCTCCTGTCCTACCTGGAGACAGCACCGGATAATGACAATGTCAAGTAGTATCTGCCAGCACAATTTTTTTATGCTATATAGAGCTGTGTTTCTCAGTCCTACAAAATCTGTGTCCATGATTTGAAAGCTTTCCTTTCTAAGGGCAACAGTCTCAGGTTTATTCCAAGCTCTTCCCACACTTTGGCAGATTCACATATATTGTGGTTGGGCTGAACTGCTTTAAGCTAATAGTTCTGCTGTAACCTTTGCTTCAGATAAGTGACTGCTTTATGTCTTGAAAAATATGCGTAAGATGTTACTTCTGGAAACCATATCTGACTCCTGATCCTCTAAGGCTCAATTTTCTCATGGGAAAGAAAAGGCGGTGATCATTCATAGGATGGACAAAGTCTTTCTCCTTCTCTGCAACCACTGCAAAGCAGTACTGTAGTATTCTGGTTAGCAATAACCTTCAGCTTCCCTAGCTGGAAGCAATCAAGCATGAAGCATGAAGCTGTACTTGAAGTTTTTTGTAGGGGAGATGTTACAACATGTATTCCGCGAATATGGTATGTGTTGTGGAAACTGTCACCATTTTCCCTAATTACCTTAGCTCATTAAGGACCACAGCCTTGCAAACCAGCTCTGTCATTCTGCCAGCAAGTGGGTGGCCCTAAACCAGTGGGCTATAGCTAAACCAGTGACTCTGGATCTTGAAAGTAAAAATGCATGGCAAGTGTTATCAGACCTGACATCCACTCCCAGCCTGTAAACCAAACCTCTTGGTAAGCCATTTCAAATAGAAGACCTTCTTCTGATCTTCCTCTGGGGGAATATCATGCCAAATCCATGGATGCCAGATGGATCTGACATGTTAGTATCTGCGATGTGACCCCAGAAGCCAAGGCTCCACCAGAGACAGGAGGGATGTTTCTTCTCCAGGAGCTGGCTATGCTCTTATATTCTCAGTGAGGAGGAGAATGCATGATTTCTCTTATAGACAAACGGTGCAAACACTTTAAAATGGAAGGCTAGACCCCAGATAGTATTCTGGCTTTTAAAGAACATAGTATGAGGCAGATCAGGCAAAACAGATTGATGAGAATCTCATTTTTTTCAAAAATTGCCAGTAAGTTGGGATGAATAACTTACAGTTAGCCCATTCCTCCTTCATCCATTAATCAGGATCTGCTCTTTCTTCATAGGCCTCAGTGAATACTTTTGCCCCAAGGGACCCAGAAGCCAACTTTCTCTGCAGCTGTTTTTACTAGACTAACCTTTCATGGATACAGGCCAGACCACAGGGAAGCAAGCCACGGCCATCTGCCCATTTTAGGCCTTATCCTGGAAAGATACAACATTGCAGGTCTTTGTCAGCAGTGGTCCAGCTTGGCTGTACCCCCAGCCTGGGATTTACCCAAAAGCCACTCCTGGGAAACCCTCACATGACTTCTCCTTACAGGATCTCTCTTTGAGCCAGCTTTCCCTGGATTTTTTTCCCCTTTATCCATCTATTGGTTAGGGAAGGAGGGGTTTAAACCTTTTAATTTCCTACTTTGTCACAATATTTTTATGAAGACATGACTGCACCTCCTCAGTTATGAGAACTGACTTCCGACTACCGCCTTCTCTGAGGGACTACCCAACTACTGACACTGAATCCTGTCCCTACTATTATTCTTTTTATAAGACCCAACCCTAGCTCAGTCTTTAAACACAAGCCTATTTAAACAATCCATACATACACCAATGACGTTCTAGCTGTTTCTATGGGCATCCGTAAGTCGATCAGGAGTGGGGGCTACACATGGAGCAGTCTAACACAGCATTTGTGGTAAACAGGTCTGGAATAGAGAACAGATGTCAAAACTAGTGAACAAAATGATAAACTGAACTTGTATTGCTTTTTCTTTCTCTCCTGGCTCCATATTCTCCTTCTTCAAAGCTGAATCTCAGCTTGTCTCCTCCCACCTGAAGCCTCCTCATTCTCAGTTACAATTTCCACCATCTCAGGGAAGCAGCTTTAGGACATCAGCTCTGACTGCCATGGGTGATACAGGCATACAGGATCTTCCCCAGGCTGCTTTTGGGATGTGGGTCTCATCTCTTTGCCTACATGTTACAGGGTAGTTTTTCCGCCAGAGGTGCCTTCAGCAGCCCTCAGCACCCACTCACACAACACTGTTACTCACCCTTAATAAGACAGCCAACCATGGCATTTTTCCAGCTTTCCTACACTTCTTGCAACTTGCAGGTAAACCACTCTTTTTTTCTTCTTACTGACTCCTTTGAGTAATCTTGGGTTTTTTTTTCTGCTGTGATCACTTTATGGGAAAGAGTGTGGTTGCAGAAAGAGCCAGTCCTAGTGACTAAACCAGCTGCTGTGGCTCAGCGGGAGAGCTTGTTTGTGACCTTTACGCAGTCTCTCTGCAAGCACATCCCATCAACACTAAGGTCATAGGCCACTACCTTTTCTATAAGAGTGAACTGCATTTTCTCAAGTGGTTCTTCCGGGACTTTTTAAGGAATCTGAGCTGCTGTAAGAGACATAGCCCTTCAGAGAGCAGCAACCAGCAGATGTTTGCAGTGGAACAGGATAACATTTTCAAAACAACAAAAAAGCATCTAATAGCCAATGCTAATACATTTCTAGCAATCCCATTCCAGTCATGTTATTTCCCACTCCTCAACAATGGCCAAAAAAAAAAAAAGGCAGAAAAAAAAATGTTTCAATGAATATAACAAGCACAGAGTTTTCATTCACTGACACTTCTGTCTAATTGCATGTTCCAGTTACGTTATTTTAACTGTTTCTGAATCCCCTGGCTGTTAAACACTTCTGTGAGCATAGGTTTTCCACAGTAAACAGGTCAAAGGCCTCTGGTCATTAACAACTTTACTTAGGCATGGGATCTACACCACATCCACCTGGCCAGCAACTCTGGTGGATCCATCAAAGCACAAGTGGCGGAGCTGGTGTTGCGTCAGTGTAACAGGCACATGGTGTGGCAGCATAGACATAGACAGGGGCAGAATTAAGGAGCTTCTGGTATCTGGATGGACATAGCTCTAGCTGAACATCCGCATGCATTTACGCGGTTGAGCTCAACACTGGGGGCTGAAGATGCATCCTTACTCACATTCAGTCATTCAGATGACAGGTCAAATTCAAAAAGAGAGTCAAGGACACCTGGAAACTGTATGGCCCAGAAGCCCTATTTTATAGAATCACAGAATGGTTAGGGTTGGAAGGGGCTTTAAGATCTAACAGTTGCAACCTTCCTGCCATAGGCAGGGACACCTTACATTAGACCAGGCTGCTCAGGGCCTTTCCAACCTGGCCTTGAACACTGCCAGGGGTGGAGCATTCACATACTAGGGAAAGAGCATTCACAAGGAATTCACAACAGCATTCACAAGACACTTTCCATGCATTTCCAGAGTTTGTTTCCATCAGCACTTGAATGACAGTTACAACTACATGCCCTGAATCAGAGGCCATATTGTGTATATGTCACCAAGTGTCCTTGTTAGGGTGCATGTTTCTTATGGATCTAAATCTTTTCTACATCTAAAGCCCCTTTCTGGTCCCAGATGTCTATCTTTCTCCTTTCTGAGCTTGAAAAAAGAGAAGCCCTCATCTGAGGCTTCTCAGGCATTTAGAGGAACAGTTAGAGGAACAGTTTAGTTCAGAAACATTTAGAGGAACAGTTAGTAACTAAATTTAGATATGCAAGAAAAGACTTAGATCCAAGGCACTGACGTTAGCTAACTTCAAAATTATTTCTGCTATGTGTTCAAAGCTATCTCCACAGTATCTTCTCCAAGTTTTACTGTATGGCTGAGAAGATTTTCTTCTGTTGCTGCTAATTAAAATGATAATCAACAGAAACTTGTGTACAGTCCTGCAATTAAGCAGTTTACATCTATCTCATCTAGAGATTTCCTGGGGCACGTTTTAGTTTAGATATCTCTCTGGTAGTGAGGTGACACTTATTCCCACACAGTCCTCTTACAAATTTCCTTTAACGAACCTCCTAGATCTTCTTCACCTTTCAGTTGCTTGTCTTCATCCCTTGAAATTGCTTTTATATGCCCTTTTGTTGTGGTTTAAGCCCCAGCTGTAAATTAGAACCACACAGTCTACTTCCCCCCCCACCCCCCCAGAGGGATGGGGAGGAGAATCGAAAGAATGTAACTCCCAGATTGAGATAAAAACAGTCCAGTAACTAAGGTATAACACAAATCACTACTGCTGCCACCACGAATAATAATATAAGAGAAATAACAAGGGAAAAGAATACGATACCGCCCGCCGGAAAACAGCCCGACAGAAAAGAGGAGGTGCCCTTTCAGGTAGCTCCCAGTTACATCCCCCGGCATGACGTGCTGTGGTATGGAATACCTCTTTGGCTAGTTTGGGTCAGGTGTCCTGTCCCCGCTTCCTCCCGGCTTCTCCTCCTCCTTGGCAGAGCATGAGACTCACAAAGTCCTTGGTCAGGGTAAACATTCTGACCAGCAACTGAAAACATCGGCTTTATCAGTATTATTCCCAGGCCGAAAGTCAAAACCACAGCACTGCACCAGCTACTAAGAAGGAGAAAAACTGACTGCTGCTGCTGAACCCAGGACACCTTTTTAGTGAAGAATGTTTGTTGAAACCACTAGAAGCCTATTCTTGCTAGTTACAGCTTGGAAAGAAGCAGTGTTTTTCACCCCAAGGAGTTTTAGCATAGTCTTCGTTGCGTTTCAGCTCCCACTGTGGTGAGTGCTGAAGCCCCAGCTTGTGAACCAGGTTGCAAGTGGGGTATGTGTCATGCTGAGTAACAAAAACCTTGCTTCCCAGCTTTGCCTCTCACTTCCTTTTCCTTTACCCACCCTCTCAGCACAGCTTGGAGTTATGCCTGCACTGGTTTGCTCTTTGCTGTAAACCCAGAGCAAGAATTTCCGAAAGGCAACGCTGGCAAAACTGATCTGTGTTCAGAACAGACACGTGCACTTCCACGCCACTGGGATGCCTCAGCACCAGCATCTTTCACTTACTGTCAAAAGAATGCTATATTCTACAAGGTTTGCAGTAATTAATACGAAGCAGTATCACCTTCTAAAAGAATATTAAATCAATCTCAATGCAGTCTTGGAAGTAAACAGAAATAGCAGACCCAAGATGTATCCAGCAGATGCAAATGGCAGAAATCAACTTTGCCTGATTCTCAAGATGCCTTTGACTGACAATTAAGTCTGTAAACTAATCACTGTGTTGTCACATTCAGAGATGTTTTAGCCATTTAAAAGTGAACAGCAAGGACTGCTGTGAGGGCAGGGACACGAACTTAGAAAGCAGTACAATGTTATATTCTTCTTTGGCTGTATTTCTGAGTTCTTACCAGACAGTAAAACAAGATGGCATTTGTCCTCTGCAAACATATGAATTATAAAGTCCTACAATTACAAAGTGTGCAATTATGGCTGGATTTTGCATACAGAGCACAAGGGAAAGACTGACATGGTTTCCTACAGATTACCTTGTCCGTTTCTGATGGAATCAAGCCCTTCCAATTGGGAGACTACTAAGCACAACAGGAAGGCACAGTCTATTTTGATCAAGTAGAAGGTTCTGCCACCATCACACAAAAAGAGATGGTGGGGCAGTGGCTGGCCTGCTCAACTACCAGCAATGGCCCATGCAAAAGGCAAAACCCCACATGGGCTGCCACAACAGCCACCTCTCAAGGGAGTTTCAGTCCCAAGGAAGGAGGCAGCTGCAATGTCTTCTTGGCAGCTGGCATGTGTCTGGTTTTGATATATAAGTCTGAATACAGCCATAGTACGCATCTATAGGGCTTAATCAAAGCCTTGCAAAATCTATGCATCATGGCTGAGTTTCAAAAGACCATGTTTTGTACTTGTCTATACACACTCACTATAGAAAGGGTGAAGGCAACAAAGGAAATGGCTAAGAAGTAGGAAATGCCTAGTATAGAAATTAGGTCTAGAACAAAAATGACTTAAAAGTTATGCCAGGCAGCATTGAAGACAGAATTAATGTACAATAATTAATAAAGAGATAGGAAACATAGACAAGAAAGATGGAGAACTCATAAACCACTGTTCGCATTGAATCAAAGTGCCCTCTTAAGAGCTGTTACAGAAAAAGTACACAGTACACTTACATTTAGATACTACATTGAAACACTAGAAAGTCAGCTGCAAAACTGTAATAATAAAAAAACCCAAGTGTTTGAATTCTTTGGCTTGTTTCTCAAAAACAGTTTAATTGAAAACCCTAAAGAAAGAAGGTCTATTAAAATAATCTCTTCTGCCTTAATAAAATAAATGGGAGCAAGTGTTCATGACCCTTTTGCAATTTGATCGTGATGTTCCAGGCTCACAATGAATATAAAAAAATTAAATGTTAGATTATGCTGAAAGGATTATTCCTTCTAATGATAGCTGTAAACAGTATGTCTATTGGAAACCCTGAATAAAAAAGGCAAAGCATCCTGTGTGACTCAAACACACACTGCTTGTTACAAAAAACCCCATCAGCATTGTCATATCTAAAACGAGCCCGGGCAGCTTCTGAAAAACAAAGTGCATGAGAACTTTCCCTCCTATCAATAAGGTTGGGATGACTTGCCCCAAAAAGTCTGAGAAAAGCCCTATCAAGATTAAAATAAGCTAGGTGAACCAGCTGCACCAGGTGCACAGAAGCATCTATTAACTGTGGCTATTCAATTTGTTATTGCCAAGAGCTGCTGAGTAATTTAATGAGGCTCATTTGGCTGTTTTCTTTCCTTTTTGTCCTTTTATTTTTCCTTTTTCAGTCAGCTGTCAGGGCAGGTGCCAGGAGGCAGACCAAGCTTGCTGGACCTGAAGCCTCTCCTCTGGCCAGCCTGCTCTGGAACTTTCACACAGCCTGCTGCAGGGTCAGTACCTTTGGTTCTGCCTATGAGCACGAGCGTGCTCCTGCTGCTCCATGCACACAGTACGTGAACATTGTGGGACAATAAGGCAGTTCTAAGTTTTTTATTCCCCAACTTACTTTTTCTAACAGGGTTGAAACATTCACTTTTTACTACTCACATACCTCGGTAGTGAATTTTTTGGCAACCAGTACTGCTTTTTCTTGATGTGCACTTTTCAGCTGAACTATAACCTTTCTTCTTATCATCTGTACCTTCTGCATCCTTACTTGGTCCCTGCTGATGCTGACTACCAAACTACAATTTACACCACTATGTTGTCACGTCTGCCCTGTGTTATGCTGGTAAACTCTCACTGCCCACCACACTGCCCTAACCCAGCACAGTCTTCACAAGAGGAAAGACTAAAGATATATTTTTTCAACCATTCTGTTTCACTTCTGGAAACCTGCAAAAAATGCAGAAGGAGAAACAGAAGATGCAAGAAGAGGCGTTGAACAGAGGCCTAAGGAGCCTGCATGGAAAAGCAGTGCTGCAATGCCAAGTGCAGTTACGGCATTTCGTAACTGCCTTAGTGAGGAGTCAGTTTATTTTTACAAAAAAAGGAATCATATCTCAATGTTATTATTAAACACACCACAACTGATACATCCCCCTTCAGAGAGATCTGCCTGTCTACTTCTGATATGGAAAGTAGCCAAACAGATCTCGGAGCAGGTCTTTCGTGTGCAGAGTGGAGCAGCAGGAGGACTCTTGCAGGACTCCCTGCCAGCTGGCAGTGCTTCAATCTAATAATCCCATACAGCACTTTCCTACAGCGCCACGCAGGGTGTTGTAAGGCTTCATTAGCTAAAGCTTGTAAAGCAGTGTGAGTGCTTAAATAAAAGGGACTGGTTTAACGTTAAGTAGTACAAGGGTTTTTTTTTACACTGTGCAACACTCACAGTTCCAGCCCAGAGAGGTCAGCTCACACCCTGCCTCAGCTCTAGAAAGGAGAGGCATCTGCCATCAGCAATAGTATCATCATCATTGTTTATGCACAGGATTGCCTGGGGTGGACTGAAAACAGCAGTGGTACCCTGGTTTCTTTCACAGCTAAAGGAAGATTTCACTGATTTCTTAACAGAAATCTTATTTTTCTCCATTGATAATACCATAGCAGCAAAGCCAATTTGCAGGCACGTCATTTTTTTAATCACTACATTTATTCAATTATATTTTAAACCTTTACAAAGAAGAACAAAAAGGAAAAAAAAAAGTAACAAAATTAAGTAAGAAGGCTATATTTTAGTGTAAGTGAAAACTAACGCAATTGCTATTAACAAAGCAATTCACACTGAACATCAGTAAGCTTTTACTGGTGCATTAAATAAACAAATGACAGTTTAAATTAAAACATTAAATCAACTGCTAGTCTTTGCAAAAATTCCTACACTTTGTCATCAAAGCTATATACCCATACACGAGACCTTTTGTCCAGAAAATCAGTTTTGAAGAGCAGAGGAAGAAGCCCACTGACTGTGACCCTAACAAATGGTTGCCCAGCATTGTACCCTCAAAAATAAACAAAGGCAGATTATTTACAGGAAGTAGGCAGATCTGTGAAATTAAGAGAATCACTCCAACACCAAAGAAGAACCATACATTTCACTATCATAGAATCATAGGACCATCGTTTAAATGTGTTGGAGATTACTACTATAAATTACAAGAATCAGTCTTCACCTTAATTTTATTAACTTGTATCCATCCCTTTCCCAACAGTCACCAAAATACACTACCTTTTGTTTTCCATAACATAAAAACCTGTAAGCTTAGAGAACCAGACTTATTACAGGGGTGAAGACAAGATCTTTTCTCAGGAAGCAGGGATGACATGAGGCTGGCTGGACAAACTGGGCTGTGCCAGGGAGCAGCAGGAACAGGACTGCTCCATGCTGAGGGGAACAAGCAATCCACAGCGTCCTGTTCAGAGCATTACTGTGGGGAACAGAGGTGTGGCCAGGTTCCTCTTCCCATGGTCCTATCCCCTTCTTTGCCATTCCTCACTTCTCCCAAGTAATTTGGTGTAAAGACATCTGCCATTAAATGCAAGAGCTGAATTTCCTTCCCTGCTTTCAATACCCAGCAGCCTCTAAAGAGATCCAAACATGCTGACTCTGGGTGAAGTTTACTGTAGCTGGCATTTCTGCTGCTGCTGATACTCTGAAAGATTTGTTGGTCAAAGAGGGAAGAAACATGAATTTGCTCATATTTCTGACCCACAGAGCCATCCACACAACATCTACCCTTCAGCACTCAAGACAGCTTCCCAAAAGCACGCTCTGGAATGGGTTAAATCCAGCAGTCGACCTTGTAATCCAGGTTTTGGGAATATTCACGCAGCAGCTGAAAACAGTGCCCACATTGTCTCCCTCTGTCTGTCAGGCTGTCTCCTTCTTCCTTACAGACATGTAGGTTTTAACTTCATTTCACCCCAAACACTTTTATCATGGTTTTATGCAGCACAAGCATGTCAAACAGAGTAGTTGTTACTTAATTACTTTATATCTAAATCAGAGAGTTTAGTCAAACATCTCTAGTTTTCTTAATTATAGCCAGCTTTATATAAACATCTGCTAGAAAACACCAGGCTCATAGGCTTGCAGGAAATACACCACAAATGACAGGAAGGCACAGGAGAATAACCTGGGGTAACAAAATAAACACAGTGGTTCATCTCAACTTGCTAATCTTGTGAATATTTTCATTCTCGAGTGATTTTGACAGTCATTTTCAAAATTTAACCAGAAGTCTATGTATCATTGGAATGTTTTACTTTGTTGGTACAACAGACTAGCGACTGAGACAGTATTTTTATCTCACATCTGGTTTCTCAAGGAATTCTGTCATCAACATTATACCAATTCCTTCTTCCCTAAAGCATAGCTGGCAAGACCTAAGCCCAGCAGAAAAAAGTATACACTTGGTTTCACATCTATAAATTTTGGTTTGGCCTCCTTTTCACTCACAGAAGTCTCTCTTGGGTAAATGCAAGGCAAAATTTATGGCTTTTTTTCATTACTCAATGCCCCTGACCATGTGTAATCAGGCTTTTTTAAATGGAAGAGGGACCTTGTCCTCTACCCTCTCTCAGATGCAGAAGATCTCTACCAAGACTAGACTCAGCTCTTCCTTGCTGACTTCCAATAAGAGACCTTAAATCTGCAGGATAAGTCGGGATAGGTGGTATAACAGTTCCTGACACATCTAGCCTCTAATTCAAATGGGAAAGAGCTAGAGACTGGTCCCTCTTACATGCTTTGATCACCACAGGGTGATCACTACAAGGGTAGTGACCTGCACAGCTGAAGTCCATGATGCTGAGGAAACTGGGTGCCAATGCAGAGATGGGGGAGCATGGTCAGAGCTCTCATGGGACTTACCAAGCTTCAGTAGAAAGAACCATCAGAAATGTGGATGTCAACCTATTGAGTGATTGCTCTTTTCTCCCCTGACTGTCCTTGCTGGCAGCTATGTCACTCTGAGGAGTGCAGCCGGAACACAAAGCATATTTCCAAACTAACTTTTGTATTACACTGTGCTTTCTAGCAGCACTAGTAACAAACCAAACCAAACCAAACCAAACAAACAAAACAAACAAAAAAACCCAACAAAATTATCAATCTCTTTCATCAATCTGTAGTCTTTGTCAGGCTATTTACTGTACAGCCTTTATCCATGCTTTTATTTAGAATCTCTGAAGGTTAGTGTCATCTCATCTCCTTGCAGCTATTGCTATACCTGCCAAATTTAGCATTAAATAATCGTTTCACTATCTTTAGTGGAGATAGATAGCCATTGACATGAAAAGCAGTTCCACCTGGTGGAGGTGCCTAGGTTCCTTGGAGAGCAAGATGGCCACTGTGCATTTTGCCCGGACAGTGTGCCACTGCATATTCATAAGACGCATTCTGTGGCTATGCAGGAAGAGATATTAGATCCCTTATTGCTCTATGTCCTGACTTTTCCTATCCCGTTTAGTAAGCCTGCATGAAATTAATTTACTTTCTGCAACCTACATCATTGTTTATACTTGACAAAAATCTGTTAGAATTACAGAAAAATATATATGATCATACTTACTAAGTTAACGACTGGCAACACACATCAATATGAAGTATTTAACTGTGACATATCCAGCAATTTCTACAGCATTACATGATGTCCCAAGGGAGAGTTGCAGTTACACATGCGGTTCTCACTCTGGTGTAACCTGGCGCTGATCAACATGGCAGGTAACCTCTTAATATTTTGCGTGGTGGAATTACAGTATTAACAGCCTATAAAACTATTAAAAACAAAAATAACAAGAAAGCAGTCTTGACAGAGTAAAGCCTATGCCAGTGCTTCTGGAGTCTTAAATCACCCACAAAGGAGGAACTTTTCCTGCTTGGCATGGTTTAATAATGGCTCCAGAAAAGAACTAATTTAACTAATGCCAGGAAACCTAACGTGAATATCAAGCATGATGTTATTAGCTGTGCAAGTGCCAAAGAAATCTTTTTTTTAATTATTATGTGATTTTTGTTACTGTTGATCAAATTATGCTGAAAGAGGTTTCACCTACCCATGATTTTATAAAATGTATATTTATTTAGCTTCTGCTGTGCTTCATCACCACCAAATACCTTAAAAAATAATTCTTTACAGAGGTGGAGAGAGACATTTTTATACTCACATGGGCAGCAAGCAATCTGTGGAAACTAATACATAAAAACCAAGTGAAATTTTAAATTCATTAAGTAATTGTGAGGTGTCCTTGCCCATGGCAAGGTGGTTGGAACTAGATGATCTTCAGGTCCTTTCCAACCCTAAGTATTCTATTTTATGATTCTATGATTCTAAGTCTGTTATGTCCTTAGTGCTTCAAAGTGGAAAAAAATCAATTCAGTTTCCTAAACCTGCATGGACTCCCTCTGCTGTGGGTGGAGAGAGAAATTTTAGCACTGAAAGTAAGCAAACACAAGAGAAAAAGAGTTGAGAATCTCCACGAAAATGCAATTTCACCCCTGCAGTTTCCTTTAATTGACTGAAGAGGCTTTGCCATACAGCTCCCTGCTATTGCCTGCTATCAATAAGCTTAAACTGCTCCTTAGAACATTGTCCTGAATAAATTAACCTCTAGACTAACTCATTGTGACGGACACAAAAATACACATGCAGAGGAAGAGGAAGAATTACAAATACCCTCATAAGATTTATGTCTCCCATCTTGGGAATTCCTTAAAGTATTAAGATTTATCCCTTTAGCACTACATCAGAAATATGAACCTAAGTAGCTTTCCCTCCTCCCCACAGTAAAAAAAAAATCCAATGATTTCATAGCGAATCAGGTAGCCACTTATTTTTTTTAATGTGAAAGTTGCAAATAGT
This sequence comes from Psittacula echo, assembly GCF_963264785.1. Lineage (NCBI taxonomy): Eukaryota > Metazoa > Chordata > Aves > Psittaciformes > Psittacidae > Psittacula > Psittacula echo. The sequence continues at coordinate 24,947,060 of NC_137742.1, read as the reverse complement.
ACTGCCAACTTGAGTTACACTCATGTAGGTAACAGTGGCAATCTTTAAAACATTTATCAGCTTACTGTAAATTAGGTAACCTCCATCTACAAAAAGTGCCAAATTCATGTTTAAGAGCTGATGTGTGTGATACGTACAGAAATGTATAAAGTAGGTAAAGGCATGAGTCCAAAATAGGCCCAAGGAATTCATGATTGCAAAGCACATAAAATCCTTTAACAAATTTGTCTGGCCTCTATATTGTGAAGGACAGAAAACCTAAATAGCTCTCAGCACTCTCTCTACTAAGGAAGACCTATTCAACTTAGGATTTTTTTTGCTTTTTTTTTTTTATACTTTAGCATATTGATCAAGTGTTAAACTGACATCCATTGGTCAATAATTCATTACATTGCCTAAGGCACTTAACTATTATACTAGCTGTGGCAGACTCCTTATCCTGAGCATTAAAGGGAGTAACACTGCTAAATTCTGGTTGCGTCAGAAACCCGGAAGAACCAAGTTCCTTCTTGATTAAAAGTGAGTAAGGCTATTAGAGACTAATCCTATTATTTTCTATTTAACTTTAAAAATCTTGCAAGTGAGGTGCCCATCTAATTACAACATGTGGAAAAGGAAAAAATTTATTGAAAAAAGAAAAAAATTCTTGCAACAAAGTGCGTGTGTGTGAAGTAAAAAAAAAAAAAATAGAACTCTTACTGCTCCCAAACCCCATATTTAGGCACACACATGTTCAGCTTTGCTCAGCCTACAAGCAGACATAATCAGACCCATCGCCAGAGCGAGTGCTTTTCTGGGCTGAAGTCCCTACGCAGTAAAGATGTCAGAGCATAACATGGGGCTGTTAAAAAGCAAAGTGCTCTCTGTTGCTTGGCATGAAAGGAAAACATGTTAGCTTCCATGTGACAGCTTTTAGGGGAAAAATAAAATTACATGGTTCTGAAATGCAAAGCTAAGCTGTTTGGATTTTTCTTTAAGTTTTCTTTGTTATCTAGGCAATTAAACTCCGTGGCGCCTTTCCCTCCCCACCAAATCCCTTACTCGTGCAGAATCACTGCCCAAGAATTAATCTCTGACAGTGAAGGGATAGCAGATTGCTGTGCCTTTGGGTTAAGAGACTCCTGATATGTTAGGGACATTTAAGACAAGTTGCCACTGTCATTTTCAGACTTACTTCTTATACTACTTTTTTATGAGCTTCTTTAAGGTACCTAGGGAGAAGAGCATGCTGGATGTGGCTGGAGTGTCCTTTTGCTGACCTTCTCCAGAGCTGTGTCGCCTTGGGAAACCTGGTTAGTGTAAGGGTGTGCTTGATGACTACAGCTTTGAGGGAAATACAGTTTTCAGAAATAGTCTCTTCTCATTAGTTTTCCCATTAGCACTGAGATAAAGTTGCCTGCTGATTTCTGACGCTCTTTCAGGCATCAAATTCAGTTAGATGTGTACCTCTGAAAAATGAGGAAATGAAGAGAACAGATCTATGCTACAGCTGCAGAAGTAGCTTTTAACAACAGTGCATATCCAGCGATGGAGATTCCAATTGCATGAAGCATTTTCAAATCAGCTGTACCAAATTGCTTAGCCAGAGTTGAAGGTCTGTTTGCATCAGTAAAGTTGATTATTAAATAAATATTAGAAAAATCTCCAACCTTTAAGTGGTTTATATTCAAGTGTAATTCCATTTCTTCAAAACAGGGAAAGGAAATTTCCAATCTGACATTAGTTTGCCAGAGATTTTTCAGGATTTTATCAAAAAGGAGTTAGAGTATGAAAGTACAATGAATACCAGCCCGTATAGTTTCTTGGAGAATAGGTCTTATAAACACTTGTTCTTTTACTTTTAAAAAATACATATTTTAACTACTCTGTGTTAATGCAAATAATTTTCTTACAATCACACAACATTTTGATTAAAAATCCCGCATTTTCTGGAATTAGTGAGTATTTTTTAGGGTTAATATCCCCAAAAGGGTCACTCTCCAAACTGTGACATTAATGAAAAGATACCAAGAAGCAAGGCTATGAGAAAAGAGATACACTCCAGAAAATGTCTTCAGTCCAATGTTAGTTGTCTTTATCAGTGACCCAGATGATCAGAATGGCAGGATAAAATTCTTGCCAAGGGAATATGCAGGTGTCAGAAAGACTGGCAGGATGGCAAATAAGAATGGGTTGTGGTCCTGAATCACCTGACTAAATGGTCTCTGTACCAAGTAAGGATAGAATTGCACTGCATTGCATTGGGAAAAGTTATGAGATAGTCTGTGCCCATGCAGGAACTTCCAGAAGAACAGAATAAAAGTAAAGGAGAAGGGTTAACCTAAGCTTAAAATTCACAGGTGGGAGCTGAAAAGAGATAAATGTGACTTTGCAATAAGACACTGCTTCATGGCAGTGAAGATAATTAAAAGGTAGACAGGATTACTGGAAGAATCGGTAGGCTTCCAGTCACTTAGCCTTTAAAATGAGATAGCCTGCTTTTCTAGAGGGCTAGTGTGCTTGAACCCTCTTCTGAAGAAATTAAATCGCCTCTGTGCGAAGTGGGTCAAGAGTAAATGGCTGTAGTTGTTCCTTAAAGCCTGCGAATAATTTATTGGCAAGATGTTAAGTTTACAGCAGAGCAGACAGGAAAAAAACCCAGCTTGACTTTGGGCAGCATCTGTAAAATGGACAGGCTCGCTTTAGACATATGTGAACACCTGCTGAGGCCACCACCTCTCCAAAAAGTCTCACTAAAACAGAGCCAGAAAGGACAACAAAAACCATTCTGACAACGAGTGATTTTTGAGCAGAAATTCTTGTGTGTGACCAGATCAGACATAGTGCCACTATAGTATCTTAGAGAGGACAGTACTAGGGTGATGCAGAAGTGTTTCAAGCACTTTATCTGTAAGAAATAAACTGTAATTAAGAAAAGCAAAATACTAGGGACTTGTAGGTTTCACTGTAGACGTGTAACTGCGTTAAAATGTGACAGAAAAAGAAGTCCTGTGTTTCAAGGATATGAACCCAATGGTTTAACAATATTTTATCTTTAACTTGTTTAATAAATGCACCAATTTACATTCCCAAAATCCCTGGATTTCAGAAGTGTGCCACACTCCCCGCATCATGCTGACAAGGAGACTGAGCATGGTGCATCCTCCTGTCCCATGACATTCACTGTATGTTACACCAGGTGATAGTAATGAGTATGGCTATATCCCTGAATCCTTCTGCTTACAGATATTGGAAACGTAAAGTGTTCTCTTGCCTCTGCACAGCCTCTAACAAGCCGAATATCTGAGGATAAACGACAACCAAGGCAGAGCAGTGCCCTTTGAGTAAGAGTTACCATTCAAATTCAAACAAATTAAAAAAATTAAAAAATAGAGGATCATGTGCCATTGAAAGCAAGGCAGAGAAAGACAATACATGAGCTTTGAATAAAAATGAAAACCTAATCATGCTATACTGAGGCCACAGGTAGAACATTTCATCCCCTTTTTGTATTCTGATCAGTCAGGCAGACATAAAAATGACCTTTCTTGCATGTGTGTTTCCAGAAACCTGTTTCAAGCAGATGTTTATTTCACCTGATTGGATCTCAAATCTCAGCTAGTCTTCAACACAGATGGCAGCAGATGCTTTCTATTTAAGGACTTTTCTCTGAAAAGTTAAGCTTGGGCAGTATGGCATATGTCTGTGGGCAAACACGTGAGCTTCTGCATCTCCAGGGTCATTCAGTGCTTCATGATTTTAGAAGAGGCTGCCAGTGAGCAGGAAAGCTGCCTTCCTTCGCTGCTGTGTTTGCCCAAGAGCTCTGGGTATAGCTTGAAGGATCCTGTGCTGGTTCCTGGCCCCTGATAAGCAGCATCAGAGTTGCTCTCTGACAGTCTACTGGTGTGGCCTTCCAGCACTGGCACTACACAAACCTTCAAGACACGCATTTCTCCTACTAGAGTGAGGTTTTCTCACCAATGAACAGGAATTAAAACCGAGAGAGTTTTCCTTCCTTTCAGCCCCACTGCAATGGACTCTAGGCACCTTTCCCACTGTGTTTTGTCTGGAGTCCAAATCCAGAGAAAGCTGTCTGCTGAAATAAGAGGATAAAAGACTGCCTCTGCTATTTAGAATCATAGAATAGCTAGGGTTGGAAAGGACTTTAAGATCTACTAGTTCCAACCTTCCTGCCAGGGGCAGGGACACCTCACACTAGATCAAGTTGCTCAAGGCTCTGTCCAACCTGGCCTTGAACCCTAACAGGGATGGAGCTTCCCTGGGCAGCTTGTTCCAGTTCCTTGCCACCTCACAGCAATGAACTTCTTATATGTAACATAAATCTCCCCTGTTTAAGTTTGAACCCATTATCCCTTGTCCTATCACAACAGTCCCTGATGAAAAGTCCCTTTCCTGCATCCTTGTAGGCCCCTTTCAGACACTGGAAGGCTGCTATGAGGTCTCCACGCAGCCTTCTCTTCTCCAGGCTGAACAGCCCCAACTTTCTCAGCCTATCTTCATATGAGAGGTGCTCCAGTCCCCTGACCATCCTCGTGGCCCTCCTCTGGACTTGTTCCAACAGCTCCATGTCCTTTTTATGTTGAGGACACCAGAACTGCACACAATACGCCAAATGAGGTCTCACAAGAGCAGAGTAGAGGGCGGGATCACCTCATCTGACCTGCTGGTCACACCTCTATTGTTGTAGCCTAGGATATGCTTGGCAAAAGTTTAGTTTACCTAGTACAATGTATAACATCACCTGAAATGGGCCTTATCAAAAAGTCTGTCTGGCTCAATATCTTCTGTCTGATGGGTGCCAAAATCAGGTGCCCATGGAAGGTGGCAGATAAGGATGCACCTGAAGGATACTTCACCCAGCTAATGTCTGGTATCATGTAGCTGAGCACCACATTGAGCTGGAGACAGTTCCTGTATATTGGGTAACCTCTACTTTATTTGTCTGTCATTAACATTTTCAATCTCCACACATGAACTTGGGCATCTACAATATCCTTTGACAGATAGTTGACATTTGAGCTATACACAGTTGAGCTACACATCACCTGATCAGAGTATCAGTGAGCATGTGAAGGTTCACATTGTGTGAATCACCTGCTGTCTGTTTTGCACCTGCCACTTGTTAACAAAAGGTTGTATAAAAGAAAGTACTTGAAAAAGAGATGAATGTACACCAAAGGGTGGAATGCCATGAATTAAAACAGAGAAAATGAGGTACTGTCCTCAATACATTGCTAGTCTCTCCCTTGCCTTTGGTCCTAACTGAGAAGTATTGGAAAGCTAGAAGGGTAATGTTTGCATTTTGTTTGAGGGTTGCTTTTTTTGTTATTACTGCGGTGCAGCTTCTTCTTTTGTACTTACAAAGACCTTGACTACATCTGACTGCAATTACCTGCCTGTAGATCTGCAGCAGTTCCAGTGACAAAAATGCCAGAAAGAGGAAAGGTGGAATGAAAGAGAGGCTTTACTGACTTCTAGTAAGTGAGTAGAAGAGTGGTAGAGAGACATCTGCCAGTCCTAATCCAGTTATCAGCCAGGATTTTGACCTTAAGGATATTTCTTAGTCTGGACAAACAGAAGAAGGAAAGTGAAGGTGTCTGTTGGCTCAATTGCACTGTTATGCATCTAAAGGATTTGACTGGAGGAATTCATCTGGACTTAGATTTTTCCAATATAAGGATCTTTGTTTGTGGAAAATTATAGAGCATGGTTCACAGAGCAGTCAAATTTCCTTGCACGTGTCGTTGGGGATTGTGAGATTGTTTTCAAAACATTTGTAGCCCTCTGGAGTTTTCCAGCCATGACCCACATCTTCAGATAATGAGACATTATTGCTCTCATATCTGAGAGCCTGCAGGCAAAACTAAGCAAAACTAATGTGGCCATAGCCAGTTTGCATGCTTGCAAAGAGGGAGTGTGTATACATACAGACAGATGTATAATCAAGGGACAAAAATAACTCTGAAAAGACATCACTACTGTCCCTAAGAGGTAGCTGTCTCTTAAACAAGATCTTTTCACCAGTATATTCCACGATTTAATTACATTACTATGGATGACAAGAAGTCTTTGTCCTTCATCCACGCTTGGATATAGAGATTACTGAAGGATAACTAAAGAGCTGAGTGTATTATGCCATTAAAACTGTTTTATACCGCATTAATGAACATAGTTTTAAGAGAATAAAAAAAACCCCCACCTTTAGTTACACAGAGAAAAATATGCATCAAGATTGAAAGATATTCAGCACTAAGGGGAACTCACACAATTGAAGAAGGAAAAAAAAATAAAGCCAGGAAACTGTGTGATACAGGATACAGTCCAAATAAATACTGTGAAAACAACCTAAATGCTTTTTCACATGATTTTTGTAAAGCTTTTGGGGCTTGCAACATGCCACTTCATTTACCAGTTCTAGAAAGAAACCATACACTTTCACATCAACTACTAGATGTCAAAATAACTGGGACAGTTGCATAACAGTTGCTGAGCACAGAGAGAAAAAAAATATCTCGTTTGTTGTACACACAATATGGATCAGAATTGCTATTTGTATTTAATTTCTGTAATATTGTGAAAGGGTTCTAGTGTTTCTGTGTTTTGGAGTACTTTTCCCCAGTTTGTTAAGGATGTTTTTCTTCTTCAGATGCTTTTTCCTGTATTTTGCCAGCAGCTTAGTTCTTAGGCACATAGACCTCAATTCAAGACCAGTAGCAGTTCTTTTCTGATCAGCATTAAGTCATGTGCCAGATGCCACAAATGCTTAGTTAGGAGCTATGTCCCACATTCAGCAGGTCAGGCTGGGAGCTGGATAGGCCCTTTTGCCCTGACCTAGAGGGTGTGATCGAAGCAGCCCTCATGGCATACCTGGCTCAGGTCAGCTTTAGCTGAGAATACTTCTTGCTCTTAGCTTGCAAAGAGTAGCTTTAGCCCTCAAAACACCCTTAAAAACAGGGCTAATGCCACAGACTTGCTTCACAAAGACCTTTCAGGTGCTAGCAATTTTATCTACCAATATTGCTATCCATGTTCAGCTACTTATAACACAGATACTTATCTCCTGGAGTAACACCCATTCCTTAGAAATGGTACTTGCTGTATAGGTCATTTGCTGAATGAAACCACTGTGCTGATCCACGACGTGTACGTGACTAGTTCAACTCACCCTCTTCCACACATCATATGCAACAAAAATCCAGAGTTTAAATTCCATTAAGAAGTTTACTCCAGAAGTGTGATCATTTAATAGGATAATGAAATTACTTAAAATACATGGTGAGCTTTAGCATAAGAAAGCAAGGATTTTTTATAAAAAATTTTATGTTTCTTAATTTATTAGAAGTTTAAAAGAGGAATTACAAATTTATCTCTACACTACCTAACAAGACAATTTTAATCTTTATTTAAAAAATCAGATTTATGAAAGATAACAATTCTTGCTGAACATATCAGAGCACAGAATTCTTATACGTGTAGCTCCTGTTCCCTGAAAATAGGGCAATAATCCTTGGTAAATCCCTAGTTATTTAAGATTACTATGGACTAACACTAGAAATATCTTAGCAAAAGATTTAACAATGCCTTAGACTGTAATTATGTGCAGATAAAGGCCACTGGGTAGAATATTCTTGGCATGGTTTGAAGTTCGTAAAACAGCAAGGGTCTTATTCTAAGGTACTCTTAATTCCATTCTGCATAATTGAGGTGGAAAAGTAGCAGAATGACAGCATCTGATTTAATTTTTAGGTAATTGGTATGCCTCTAATAGGATTTTTCCATTGAACAATAGGATAGGCAGGCACTATGTCAAGCAAAGGTCAATAGGAAAAAAAAAGAAAGTGAGAGTTCGGAAGGCTCAGGGTAGAAGCACATCTTGAACTATTTGCTCCTCTTCAATAAATAAAGAAGTCAGAACTTTTGCCAGACCATGAGGAAACTTCTTTGTGCTTATCCTTCCTACATGTTTTCCCCTTTTACCTCGAGCCCTTCGCTTCTGCGGCACATACCCACTGAGGAAGGTCTCTCTAGAAAACAAGTTCAAAACAGCTGCTCCCCCACTTTTCAAAACCAGCTTGTCTCATTATTAAGACACTGGCTGGTGACACTGGGATTTTTCTTCCCACCAGCTTCATGCAAAATCAAATCTGAGTGCAGACCCTACTCCCCCAGCTCAGAGATGGAGACAAGGCTGTTGCCTTTGCCTGCTGTGAGACTGCAGAGCATCGCTGGTTTGGATCTCCAGTGTTATTCCTGTGCCAGCTCAGGCTGGGGCATGTTAGTGCCTATCTAATAGCATGTCTATCAGACATCAACAGCTTATGCTAGAAGTTGCATGGCAGCATACCCAGTTTCCCTTGCCTTTACAGGGCAGTGGTCACTGCAGTCTGTACACTCAAGCTGCAGGTTTGTGGGCACTCTCAGAGCTGAGTGGCTGTTTGCTTCCACCCCAGCACAACTGCTGTCACTGTCTATTCAAATGCATGCTGAGAAAACTGCACTTTTTCAACAGAAATACCACATTACCATGCAAAGATGGGATCTCTCATGCTAACAAAGTCCTTTTCTACTCATTGTTAGTGAGCGTGCTTTGGGGCTTCAGCAGGGTTCTGTTCAGGTCTGCTATCCCCTAAACCACCAGCACCCAGCACCAAGGCTGACTGACCATGCATGTACCCTGTAAAGGCTGCAGAGGGAAGATGAGCAGTGAGCAGACAGCCCCATGGTCTGAAAGTTCCACTAATGTCAGCTCCTTCCTCCCACTCCCCTCAGTAATCATAGCACAAGAAATTTAAGGAGAGAAGCTTCCTTACAAGCAATTTATGAACCAAAACTAGGTAAAAATAATAATGAACATAGTGCTCACATATCAACTAAACAAGGTTTAATTACTAGGAAACACCTACTGTCACTGTGATCAGGGTTTGGAACAAAGCTGTAATTAAAGCATTAGCCTTCATTCCCAAAAGACTAATGAATCAGGGAACTGACATTCAGAGTGCTATTTAATTTTTTAAGAAACACAAAAAAAATGACCTATCAAATTTACTTTCTTTCAAGACACAGGATTTTCCCTAATATCCAGGGTTCCTCTGGAAAAGAAATAGATTAATGTGGATTTATTGCAAGGAAAATAATTCATTACAGTAAAAATAATGTTTGGAGAAATTACATGCAAATTGTGTTTTGCCAGGAAGCTGAAACTAACAGTCAAATAAGTCCTGAATAGTCACCATGGTAGCACAGATGTTCTCCTGCCACACTTCACTTCCACTCTTTCTATTCAGGTTGTCTTAAAATAGATAACTGAATAGGAGGCTGTAACAGCAAGTTACAGACATTCTGTCCAACTCGGGCTCACAGGCCTTTCCTTTCCAGCTTTATTCACAAACCTGTTATTGCTGGGCCTTATTTCCTGTATATTGAACATGGTGAATGCTATTTTAAAAGAAATATGTTTCACAGAAATACAAGCTCTGCAGCTGTTATGGTGCCTTTTTTAAGCCCTCTGCGCTGCATACCATTAACATTTCATAGAATTTGACTGAGAAGTTCAAAACAAGGGCAAATGTGCAATTCTCAGAAGATCAACTGATTCAAAGGCTTAGGGAAAGTGCTCCAAGAAATTCCATTAAAAAGTGTTGAAAGTGCTGAGTCAACAGCAAACTTGGCATACAGAATCCATTAACTGTTTTCAAGGAAAATTTATGCCTGTGCCCACAAAACTTTGCTTTTTGTTCATGAAAGCTATTAAGGATTTTTGTTTCAAAGAAGACTTCAGAGAACAGACCTCTGCAGCTCTTCTGAAAGTTCCTGAAAGTCTGATGCCATTGTTTGCTTAGAAGTCATATGACTGATTTTGTCAGTCAGTTGTGTTAACTCAAAAACCCCCAAGCAACCCCATACACCCCAAAAAAACTCAAAAAAAAAAAAAAAAATCCCAAACCATCAGCACTCTCAGCAAATCAAGAACTAGGAAAATATAGGCCCACTGTAGGAGAGGATCTGGTTTGAGACCATCTTAAGAACCTGAATATGCACAAGTCCATGGGACCTGACAAAATCCATCCACAGGTCCTGAAGGAGCTCACCAACAGGGAAGGGCTGGTTGGAAATGTGACGCTCCAGGGCAGCCTTGGTTGCAGCAACCACAAGATGGTGGAATTCGAGATCCTTGGGACAGTGAGAAGAGCGTGCAGCAAGCTCACTGCCCTGGACTTCAAGAGAGCAGACTTTGGCATCTTCAGGAACCTGCTTAGTAAGGTTCCATGGGACACAGCCCTAGAGGGCAGGGGGCCCCAAGACTCTTGGTTGTTATTCAAGGATCACCTGCTCCAAGCTCAGGAGTGTTGCATCCCAACTAGAAGGAAGTGCAGCAGGAGGGCCAGGAGACTTCCTTGGATGGATAAGGAGCTGCTGAGGAAAATTCAAAGGAAAAAAGAGGCATATAGAAGGTGGAAACAGGGACAGGCGGCCTGGGAAGAATACAGGGATGTTGGCCGGGAAGCTAGGGACCAGGTGAGGAAGGTTAAGGCCCAGTTAGAATTGAACTTGGCTAAGGATGTGAAAGATAACAGGAAGGGATTCTATAGGTACGCAGTGAATAAAAGACAAAAAAAAGACAAAAAAAGACTAGGGACAATGTAGGCCCCCTTCAGAAGATATCGGGAGAACTGGCTACCCTGGATTTGGAGAAGGCTGAGGTTCTTAATGACTTCTTTGCCTCGGTCTTCACTGGCAAAGGCTCTGACTGCACCACCCAAGTCTTGGAAGGCAGATGCAGGGACTGTAAGAATGAAGACCCTAGGCCCACTGTAGCAGAGGATCTGGTTCGAGACCATCTTAAGAACCTAAATGTACACAAGTCCGTGGGACCTGATGACATCCATCTGCGGGTCCTGAAGGAGCTGGCGAATGAAGTTGCTAAGGCACTGGCCATCATATTTGAAAAATCATGGCAGTCAGGTGAAGTTCCCAATGACTGGAAAAAAGGAAATATAGCCCCCATTTTCAAGAAAGGGAAAATGGATGATCCAGGGAATTACAGACCAGTCAGTCTCACCTCTGTGCCTGGCAAAATCTTGGAGCAGGTTCTCCTGGAAGGCATGCTAAGGCACATGAAAAACAAGGAGGTGGTTGGTGACAGCCAGCATGGCTTCACTAAGGGGAAATCCTGCCTGACCAATTTGGTGGCCTTCTATGATGGGGCTATGGAACTAATGGACAGAGATTCCATCTGACATCAGCTGACATCATGTCAGCAGCTGACATCATCTACCTGGACTTGTGCAAAACCTTTGACGCTGTCCAGCATGACATCCTTGTCTCTGAATTGGAGAGACATCAATTTGATGGGTGGACCACTCAGTGGATAAAGAACTGGCTGGATGGCTGCACACAAAGAGTTGTGGTCAATGGCTCAATGTCCAGCTGGAGACCAGTAACGAGTGGTGTTCCTCAAGGATCGTTGTTGGGACCGGTCTTGTTCAACATCTTGGTTGGTGATATGGACAGCGGGATTGAGTGTGCCCTCAGCAAGTTTGCCGATGACACCAAGCTGTGTGGTTCGGTTGATACGCCGGAGGGAAGGGATGCCATCCAGAGGGACCTTAACACGTTGTGAGGTGGGCTGATGCCAACCATATGAAGTTTAACCATGCCAAGTGCAAGGTCCTACATCTGAGTCAGAACAATCCCAGGCACAGCTACAGGTTGGGCAGAGAAGAGATTCAGAGCAGCCCTGCAGAGAAGGACTTGGGGGTGTTGGTTGATGAAAAAATGAACATGAGCCAGCTTCAGTGTGCGCTCGCAGCCCAGAAAGCCAACTGTATCCTGGGCTGCATCAAAAGGAACGTGACCAGCAGGTTGAAGGAGGTGATCCTGCCCCTCTACTCTGCTCTTGTGAGACCTCACTGGGAGTATTGTGTGCAGTGCTGGTGTCCTTAACATAAAAAGGACATGGAACTGTTGGAACAAGTCCAGAGGAGGGCCACAAGGATGATCAGGGGACTGGAGCACCTCCCGTATGAAGACAGGCTGAGAAAGTTGAGGCTGTTCAACCTGGAGAAGAGAAGGCTGCATGGAGACCTCATAGCAGCCTCCCAGTATCTGAAGGGGGCCTACAAGGATGCTGGAAAGGGACTCTTCAGTAGGGACTGTACTGACAGGACAAGGGGTAACGGGTTAAAACTGAAACAGGGGATATTTAAATTGGATATAAGGAAGAAATTCTTTGATGTGAGGGTGGTGAGGCACTGGAATGGGTTGCCCAGGGCGGTTGTGAATGCTCCATCCTTGGCGGTGTTCAAGGCCAGGTTGGATGAGGCCTTGGGTGACACGGTTTAGTGTGAGGTGTCCCTGCCCATGGCAGGGGGGTTGCAACTAGATGATCTAAAGGTCCTTTCCAGCCCTAACTATTCTATGATTCTATGAAATCCTTCCTGACCAATTTGGTGGCCTTCTAGGATGGAGCTATGAAACTGAGGGACAGGGGTAGAGCAGTTGATGTCATCTACCTGGACTTGTGCAAAATGTTCGACGCTGTCCCTCACAACATCCTTGTCTCTAAACTGGAGAGACATCAATTTGATGGGTGGACCACTCGGTGGATAAAGAACTGGCTGGATGGCTGCACACAAAGTGTTGTGGTCAATGGCTCGATGTCCAGCTGGAGACCAGTAACAAGTGGTGTCCCTCAAGGATCGTTGTTGGGAATGGTCATGTTCAACATCTTTGTTGGTGACATGGACAGCGGGATTGAATGCACCCTCAGCAAGTTTGCTGATGACACCAAGCTGTGTGGTTCGGTTGATACACTGGAGGGAAGGAATGCCATCCAGAGGGACCTTAACACGCTGTGAGGTGGGCTGATGCCAACCATATGAAGTTTAACCATGCCAAGTGCAAGGTCCTACACCTGGGTTGGAGCAATCCCAGGCACAGCTACAGGTTGGGCAGAGAAGTGATTCAGAGCAGCCCTGCAGAGAAGCACTTGGGGGTGTTGGTTGATGAGAAAATGAACATGAGCCAGCTTCAGTGTGCACTTGCAGCCCAGAAAGCCAACTTTATCCTGGGCTGCATCAAGAGGAGTGTGACCAGCAGGTTGAAGGAGGTGATCCTGTGCCTCTACTCTGCTCTTGTGAGACCTCACTGGGAGTATTGTGTGCGGTTCTGGTGTCCTCAACATAAAAAGCACATGGAACTGTTGGAACAAGTCCAGAGGAGGCTACAAGGATGATCAGGGGACTGGAGCACCTCCCATATGAAGACAGGCTGAGAAAGTTGGGGCTGTTCAGCCTGGAGAAGAGAGGGCTGCATGGAGACCTCATAGCAGCCTTCCAGAATCTGAAGGGGGCCTACAAGGATGCTGGAAAGGGACTCTTCAGTAGGGACTGTAGTGATAGGACAAGGGGTAACAGGTTAAAACTTAAACAGGGGAAGTTTAGATTGGATATAAGGAAGAAATTCTTTACTGAGAGGGTGGTGAGGCACTGGAATGGGTTGCCCAGGGAAGTTGTGAATGCTCCATCCCTGGCAGTGTTCAAGGCCAGGTTGGATGAGGCCTTGGGTGACATGGGTTAATTTGAAGTGTTCCTGCCCATGGCAGGAGCGTTGGAACTTGATGATCTTAAGGTTCTTTCCAACCCTAACTATTCTATGATTCTATGATATTGGGCATTTTTAATGTCTAATTTGGAAGCTGTTCTTGTAAAACTAAACAGAAGCAAAATTCACAGCCAAGGCTGCTTGGACCGCTGCTGTCAGTATTTCATCCTTTTTCACAGAAACCCTTCCATTCAAAACCATTTAACAACTCTGTGATTACTTTCAAAATTGCTCAGATTTACCCCAAATTGTTCGTTTTACCAGGAAACCATACACCTAACAGTTTTCAACCGTCGTATTTTGGACTTTTCGGGAATGGGGAAAACAAGTTCTGCTTCCATGTAGACATTGCCCTCAAATACTGCTTCAGAATAAAACACATTTCTTTTTTTTGGACTTGCAAAAACTTCTGTAACTGACAGAGCAGACCTTTACCCTTCCATGCTAACAGAGCTTCAAGCACAGAAACTTACCTAAGAAGCTCTGTCCTAAAATCACCCATGGCATGGTTCTCTGCACCACCCCTTGCCCCATGTTCAGTCAAGACCAACAAACTGAAAAGGCTGAATTTTGCACATACTGAAGCCACTCAGCACCAGCCGGAGATCACATCAGGAAGCTAATACATTTGTGAGAAAACATCTTCAGCATCAAGTTATAGTCCCCAGAAGTGACCTCTGTAGCCCCAGAAATGACAGACCAATGAATAATCCCACAGTGAGCTTTGTACTGAAACCCATTTTGGGGGCACAGACTGAAGCTGTTATTTCTCATGGCTATATACAGTGCATCTGCAATGTTTTTTTTCTGTATCTACCAGACCTTTACATGAGAAAAATCTCATTTCATGTTTAGATGTACTCCCTTTCAAAAATGCTCTCAGATTCATCATTTCTGCTTCTTCTTCCTTTAACTGGAGTAGAAAGCAAGCATTGGCTGAAAGAAAGCATTTCAGGTCAGTTGATTAAATGGGGTAGCATTTTATTTACCAGCACTTCAGTTTGGACAAAAAGAAAGCAACACTATGAAAGTCTGAAAGGCTGAACTATGCCGATCTCTGTTCTGAGGACAGAGATTTACCTCTGAGCAGTTCCTGGTACTAATTTCTTTTTCAAAATTTCATTTGCAGCTGTTTGCCTAAATTAATTTTTACTTTCCTTGCAAGACATTGAAGTCCCAACATTACGTTTTGTCCTAAAGCAAGAAGCCCTGTGACACCCACAGGCAACTTATCTGAGGAAAACTCAGGCTAAGTCCTGAAAAGTTCCTTTGGACCTTCTTTCCTGAAAAGGAGAGCATTTGAGGAGTCCAACAGGTAACCACGGAGGAGTTTGGGCCATGAGACAATTCCTTGGAAAACAAGCTGCATTCTCTAAAAACAGTTGAGCAACAATGTCATGCTGCAGCTTGGTGGTACAGACCAAACATGCTTATCCTGCACATAAAAAATACAATTTCCTTCAACTCCGTCATTTTCGGCTTTTTATAAAAGGATTCAAGAATTGCTTCCCCAGCTGCTTGTCTCTGTTAGATCTCCAACCTAAATGACTTCTAAGGAGAGCTGGAGAATATTTTCTTGCTGTGTCTGAGAAATGTGCATGCCACACAAATGGCTGATGTAAGAAGAGCAGTTTCTTATACTTCCTCTTGTGATTTATGTCTAGATTTCTACTGCACGGCTGAGGGGCTTGTGGCTGAGTGGCTCATTGCTAGCAGCTGCTTGTGAGTGCAGAGGATTTCCTGTACAAAGCTCCTTGCTTTTTGCCTGTGAGCTGTGCTTTTTTAGTACTTGCCAAAGTGAGAATTTTAGGGGTTCTTCACAGCAGTGAGGATGTCACATATTTGCCAGAAGGTCTCTGATCCATGAGGCAGGTAAGTGACCACTCTGCTGCTTTTCATTTCACATTTCACTAGCAAATTACCTCCGAATACCACAATTCACAACATGTTTACTGCCAAAAATAACTGCAGCCCAGGCTTTGTAGAGTACATAGGTGTATGCTTTTTTAACACCAACTTCAGCCTGTGTATCATTCAGAAGAGCTACCAAGGAAAGACAAGTCCAAAAGGCTGTTTGCTACCTCAGTCCCTCCTTCTCCCTTCTTTTATAACATGGAGCTGCCATGATAAACTTGCGACTCTATGTTCTTCTGACTGCGAATACCCTTTGCCAGCTTGGAGCATGACCACTGCAAAACACCTAGGCTGTAGTTATTTTTTCGCCCCAGGTGCCCTCCTGCAGGATCACTGCAGGACCTCCTGATCTGGACCTCATTACTAATAGGGCTAAGTTGCAGGATCTAGCAGCCACCCTTCACCTTCTGACGTGACTGTAAGGAACAGCACACCAGGAACCAGCAGGGCTCTGGGAGCTGGGAGGAAGGCAGGGCAGAGAGCAGCTTGTCCCCAGCACACAGGCTCAGCTGCCCACTGGTGCTGGCGTTGGCACTTCCTGAGCCGTGGCTCGCACACAGAGTCTCACATTGGCCTATCTGCCATGGGCTTAACTAGCCTTTTTTGTGACCCTATTCACACCTTTGGCCTCCCAATCCTGTGACACGAGTTCCCCTATTTAAGAATGCATTGTGAAAAGAAGGACTTCCTTTTCTTTGTTTTAAACCTACTGCCTTGTATTTTCACTGGGTGCCTCAGACTGTGAGATTCCAGTGAATAGTCTTTCCCTGGTTATCCTCTTTATGCCATTCATATTTCTTTATAAAGTTCCACCATTTTTCTCAGGCCCCAGAGTTCTCTCCCATGCAGAACACAACTTATTGGACCAGAGAAAAGCTCTGAAAAGCTTAAGTTTAATTAAAAAAAAAAAAAAAATCCTTCACATACTTCTATTTCTGCTATGTAAGCAACAGCTGAACAGTGATAACAGAAACATCTTACAGCAGCCACAGGGTAAAAAGAGAGGAGCACTGCATCAAGCAGGAACAACAGGGGAGTTCACACAGATGTAGCATAGTTAGGAAACATTCCTGGCTTTATGAGAACTATCATAGGCTTTTTATTGCTAATCGTGTGTTTGAAGCTGAGCTTGGCACCTAATTCCTCAGCTTCCTTTCTTCTGTTTGAACTTATAGAAAAGTCACTAATATTATTACCTCAATCTCATTTTATGGGAATAAGTGCCATCAGAAACTCAGCATAGCTTTATCACAAGAGGAGGACTCTGCGTGTAGTATGTGTTTGTACGTATGTGTTAAGGTTCAGAGAGAAAAATCCATTTAAAATAATTTAAGATCATTACAAATATCGAATAGCAAGAGAAAAACATTTGTGTTCACTGATAGGTTTTAAGCTCTAAGCAGAAAGTAACAGACTATTTTCAAATTGCAACCATTTTGAACCCAGCAAATCAAGGTGACAACCAAAGTGCAGTTAAGCTAGAGTGACTATTTAAATGCAGATGAGTAGTACATCTTGCATTAATTGTTAAAAGCAGCTCATTCCACCATCACAAGATTTGCAGCCAGGAATCCCCAGCTGGTTTATTTCTCCTTTTTTGTACATTTGCCAGATCACTGCTTTACTCAGCACCACGCTTCCTCCTGTCAAAGGCAAAACCTCCCTGAAAACAAGCAGCAACAATCCCCGGAATGGAGCTATTGGAGCTGTTTAATTAGGCAGGCGAGGCTGGCAGGAACACCATGGGCAGAAAGAAGCCTCTGGTTCAACTCCTGACAGTGGTGCCAGCAGTGCTGCAGGGGTATTGCCACAAGCCAGGGCTAGAGGTGTTGGCTCTGGCAGGTGCCAGCACTCGTGAGAGCACCTCTAGCAAACCTGCCTCTTGCTGTGCTTATCTTGCCAGTTTGCAGAGCAGTCCCTCCACCACCTTGTCACCTGTCACAGCCAGCTGACATGCAGGGAAGGGAAGGAGACCTGCATTAAACCAGCTTCTTGAAGAAAGGAAGCATCAGTCTCTTCAGAGATGCTATATATAATAATACATAATCCATGTATTATATTATGTATTATTATGCGTTTTGATATCAGGACTGGCAGAAAAGAGGAAAGAGCCCAGGCACAACCACACAGTGCCCGTGGATGGCCGGGTTGCCCTAGCTAATACATCTCCTGGAGCAGGGTCTTGCTGTGGAGCCCTGCCTGCCCCTTCTGTTTGATCAGGCGGAATTCCCCAGGCAGGCCACAGACATGGGAAAAGCAGGTTTCTGAGGATCAGATTCATTGCAACTGTCTTAGGATCATATTTTGACACTGGCATAGGTCTTATTTTGAAAGGGATTATCCTATGTTTCACCTCTGTTACTTAATAACAACCTAGATGAAGTTATGATGAATATGGCAAATGAGAGAAGATAGCTATGCAGATTAGATACCCATCATTAACTCAGAGAGCGATAATGAATAAGGTTAATAGCGCTGCTGAGCTGAGAGAGTTCAATGTGCTGAATGTAGATGAGATCGGCAGCCAAACTTTCTGACAATTTCTCTGCAGATGTGCCTTTCCTTCACCCAGAGGGGACAGGAACCCACATCACAGCTCTGGACTGGATCCATTTGAGCCCATCACTAGGACTAGTATTCTTCAGTTAGGACCCTTCTCCTTTTCTGCCACTGAAGACTATTATTCTGCGATCTCCGGGCACTCTCCTTTTCATGACAGTTTTATAATACACACACAGTGGAAGCTCTTTAAACATTTCCCATTGCTTCAATGCATAGCACAATAGATTAATCTCCCAAAGACAGGACTTGTAATGAAGCTAGCAGACCAAGGTAATGCAAGTGCCAGAGAGATCAGGAGTAGGGGAAGGTGAATATCACAGGCTACTGATTTATAATTACAGTGGTTGACCTTGCTAAAATTTTCTAGAAATATGTGTTAGTTTAGGCAAATCTCAACCTGTCTTCTGGTGAAAATGTTCCTCACAAAACAGCAGGTCTAAACCGGCATTATTTACTATTGTTTTGTTCCCAGTGAATCATTCAGTGTAATTTCCAAATGCTCACTAATAACGTGTTGGACCGAAGTAATAACTCCCTGTGGATACCAAAGAAATAAAGCGCTTTACAATTCTGTCCCATCTTCCACCCAGAGAACATCCAACACTTTATGAACTCATGAATTTACCTGCACTGTCTGTGAAGCCTGGGGAGAAAAAAATTGTAGGAAAGATTCACCTCTAACACAGAACTCTAACTTCCTTGTAAAAATATAATATAAACATATTTTAAATCAGATCTTTTTTCCCACAGGGATTTTCCATTACAGTTTCTCTCATCACTAATTTTAATTGCAAAATATATTCCAGAGTGACAAGATAAGTTTTAGTAGTGAATAGAAGTAGAGGCTTAATAAAACTGATCCTAACAGAGCCTTGAGTCACCTTGATCCTTCTTCAAAGATAGGGCATGCTATATCCAGTGTGCTTCTAGTTGTTCACTGCAAAGCCATTAAAATACTTGTATATGGCATAACGTGACATGAAACAGTAATTCTCTAGCAGTTTAAATGCAAGCAGCCTCTCTTTCCAAGGAGAAATCATAGTTTAGTTGCCTTTGGGTCAGTGAATGTCCTGAATATCTTGATACCCAAATGATGAGTACTATGGCTCAACAACAAGAGAAAAAAGCCTCAGATAGAAACCTGTTTGTCTTCCAGTAGATGCCTGAGGGATATGTAAATCATTCTTACCAAAGTGATCAATATTCCACATGACACTTCACAAAGGAATTAAAGAAAATCAATTTCTTTCAGACCTTCCTATTTCTGAGCTTTTTTTATGAGTCAATGACAGCTGAAGTGTTTGCATCATTAATGAGGTCTTTCAGCACATCATACCTCAAATGCTGTGCAAGGGCTCTCTCGGGATGGATAAAGCAAACTCACTAGTTCTGATGTCAAGACTTCAGAGCAAGAACCAGGAAGCACAGCTGCATTACACCTTTCATATGTTCATACACATATATCTTTTTAATCCTAGCTTGCATTATGCATGATAACATTTTTTGCTAGCTCTTTGAGCCCAGCTGCATTCATATGAAATACCCCAGGCTCCATAGGAATCAAGAAAAGCAAAGGCATGACTACGTGCTACACATTTTAAGTCTTGGAGGCAGAGCCTCCAAGGACTAAAGGAATAAAGGTAGTTCTTCAATGTCTTACAGAAACACTATGTCAATTGGAAAGTGTATTATGGTTGTTCTTTTCCTCTGTAGCAGCTATGTCTACCCCAGAATTGGAAGATTTGGCATGGGAGGTCTCAAGCCTAAATGTGTAATTTGACACAGCAATTATCAGCAAAGACGGCTACTGCCTCTTAGAATAATTAGCCAATAACCTCACTAAGAGGTATCCCTTGCTGTGGTACCCCAACCCCCGGAACACCAGATACGGCCCTGCCTGCTCAGCAGCATCTCCCACGGGCTGTAGGAGCCTCCTGCTAACTGATGAGAGTCACAGAGGTCTTTAAATGCCCTGTTTCTTATGGGAGGAAACTGCAGTTTTACTCACACCCCCCCCTGCAGCCTCCAGCTCTCCATGGGCTGGAGTCCAGTATCCTCCTCCTCCTGCTTATGGTGTTGTGCAGTCTGCCTCTCTCCTGTGCTCTGCTCTTTCACCTCAGTTTTTGAAGACAGCTTGCTGTGTCCTGGGTTAGTTTGCCAAACCAAAGTTCACTGTCATACTCTCAGAAAGCATACATATTCAGGTTTCCCTCCTTTCAAAAAATCTTAGTCTTTCAGAAGCCCTGTACCAACTCATGTGTTTTATGCAACACCCGGAGATTTCTAATATTTAAGCCTCGAGGCTCTGCCAAAAAGTCCTCTTTACTTTACCTGTACTTTAGCTATTCACAGCTTGGCAATAACTGCATGGTATGCTCTGTTGGTAGTTTTTCATCCCACTTGCCAGCTGGCTCAGTAGTGCTGTGCCCACTGCCCTGGTCCTTGTCACAGTGTGTGCATGGTAGGAGTACAGCAAACAGGGCAGGAAGCATTTCAACTTGCAGAAAGCTCAAACAACATTTATCCTGTGTTTCCAAAAAGTTGTCCAGCACAGGGAGCCACCCCAGCACATGAGCTCTGCTCTGGTCCACAGCAGTTTGGTTCGCCAAGTGCAGCCACAGGACATGTTCCCAGCAGGGTGGTCATCAGCTGAGTTGCACCAGTAATTCCCTTTGCAGATGTTATGCAGGTCCTACTCTCCTGTCCTTTGGTTCCCTTGAGTGAAGGTTTCAGTTGAGTTTACCTTGTCTCAGCTGAACTCACATTCTGTGCCTGATTCACCACACTTTTATACCCACCTTATGGCAGAAAAATGCCGCACAGGTCCACAAAATTGATGAAAAGGCTCTCCAGATTCAACAGAAATCAAATCAGGGAGTGGGGGTATCACCTCTGCCTCGATACTTGGTGTTTGTGGTGTTGTTTATGCAAACGGTTGGGGTTCAGCATTTTTTTAAGAGAAACATACAACAAAAGAGTATTTGCATAAGTCTCATTTTACTGGAGGAAAGGCTGTCACCAATGATCACAGCAACAACTGTCACCCAACCAGTCAACAGGAGCTTTAGAACACAAACGCTTTTTAGGGAAAGACTGATGCTTAGGAAGCTAATGCACTTCATTACAAAAGCCTGACCATCCTGTTAATTGGCTAGATGATGCAGTCATTAAAATAAATGAGCTACACTTTTGCAGGGCTAGAAATTCAGGAATCCATACTACCCTATTATCTTACAGCAAATAACAGACTGTAAATAATGCAGACATGTAATTAAGCTGACTAAACATTAAAAGAAAAAAAAATGAATTCTAAGGATTCTCTTGTTTACCCCTTCTGCCAAAAGCTGTTACCTATCAGATATCCCACAGGTTCCCCAGCAAGCCCTCTAGAATGACTGCATGAAACAAGTCTCTCAGACATCATAATTAGTTAGACTGAAAGTTTTAATGCTTTTTCTTCATGAAGAGACTAAATTAAAGGCACATATAAGGGAACACAGGTATTCCTGCACAAGAATCTTCTACCATCTTTACAGTTTCATTGTCATCATGCTGCCGTAAAAAGGAGGTGAGGTAGGCTGGATGCGTATTGAAGCCATCTATGTAATTTAAGCAATGCCAGACATTTTTAACATGTAGTGGAAGATGCCAATCTAACATAGATCTATAGTAGATCTAAAATGCAAAAATTAAGCTAAGGTCAAGTCTCAGTCTTGCACAAAGAGTTTGCCAGATCATGTACTAAAAACTAAGTGCAATGTGTATTCTGTACAGGGAGCTTCTGCAGGCTCATCCAGCTGCAGGCACACAGCTTCCCCCTTCTTCCACCATGCAAAAAAAGATGATGTTTGGGTCTTTCTCTACAAATCCGATATCATCAGTGAGGTAGAGCAAAGGCTAAGGATGAGAAAATACTCTATTCTTCCAGGGCACACATTTGCCAACCAGTTACAAACCTGCTGGCATCAGCTGGGACAACTTTGGGCTCAGATCACCATCTTCAGCCCAAAATCCGCTACCACCCAAGATGAAGAACTAAAGTGATTATTACTAGGTGGGACTGTGTACCAGAAGCTATATATCTGGACTAGAGCTACTTCTGAAGCATTTTATCATGAAAATTTCACACAATGAAGGAAACGTGACTGTTATACTGTATATACTGAGTATTCCAGTGTTCAGGCCTGGTTGGATGGAGCTTTGAGCAACCTGCTCTAGTGGAAGGTGTCCCTGCTCGTGGTAGGGGGGTTGGAACTAAATGATCTTTAAGCTCCCTTCCGACCCAAACCATTCTATGACTCTATGCTATAAAACTCAGTTCAGGGAATGTTCTCCAAGGAGAACACTGTCCAAGTCCACAATTACCAAATACTCTGGTGAAGTTAAGAGCCATCTTACAAAGCCATGCCTGTGACTTCAAAATATCTTTCTGCTGCTGTTTCTTAGTTGGTTCTATACTAGCACTTCAGTGTCTATATTTGGGTGTGGGTTTTGTTTTCTTTTTGTCTTTTTGTCTACTAGGCTCATTAGCTGAAATTTATAGTGATTTGCATGAATGAGAAGGGAGTTAGGGCCTGGTTGCCTCTTCAGAACTTGGCTCTGCCCTTCTAATTCTGAATAAGATTTTTGCTTCTTTTTAATGAGACAAAGCATGCATCCATAAGACATATGCTGTTTGGGTAGATCTGAGATGTGTATGTTCTTCAGCTAATAAAAAATTTCTAGATGAAGTGCATGAGGCAACATGTGCATATCCAGGAAATAAATGGGCAAGTATATAAATATGTGTAAGCGTATATTCAGACTTCATATCTCATATCGTGTGGCTAAACATTACCAGTCATGGGGCGAGAGGAGAGGGAATAAAAACAAAAAGAAGCATGGGTGTCAGGACCACTTTTGCTGCCCTGCTATTTAATGTCTCTTCTGCCCTGAAGGAGGGGCATGCAGTTCTACATTCTAGGAAGCACCCAATCCAAAGCCAGAAATAATGTGCATATCTGAGAGCTAAAATGTTCTTGTATCACTTAATAAACAGCAATTATCCATACACTAGTTATTGTAAATGAGAAAAAAAAAAAAAAAAAAAAAGGAAAGAAAAAGCCCACATAATGAGGCATGTAATATTCTCCATTGTTTGCTGAAAAAAAAAAAAAAAAAGCCTTCTGCGAAGTATCAGAAATACCCATCATATTCGTGAATTCTGGGAAAACACGTAGGCTGATTTAGCTGAAATTTGTCTAACAATATATAGAGGCAAATACCTTACAATTGAAAGCACATTTGAAATATCACAGAGACTTATTTATTCCAGCAGAGGTCAAGAAAAAATTATATTCCAAAACATTTGTTCTTTAACTGCTTGTTTCATATCTTATGGCTAGCTGACATCCAGAGCTAAAACCTCTCACTTCCAGTCAAAAGCAACCTCTTTTACAGTGCAAACTTCATTTTTAGGTCTTTAAGAACAAGCAAGTTGGACAAGCATGTCCCTACTAATTTATTCTCTGGAAAGGCAGCAGTGTCCTAGAGGCTATGCAATATTTTATGCAGCAATTGCTGATCAAGCCCTTAGACATGTAGAGTATGCCATTTTGGTAGTGTCTGTCAAAAGACCCTAATGGATGTCAGGAGGGGAATTTCATCACCAAAGGCAATTACAATCCTCATTAAAACACTGAATTTGCCATGCTTTTTTTAGATTCAATTGAAGAAGCAATGAAACCACTTTCTATATAATAAAAAAACATTTTAGAGCTGCTTACAAGGCATTAAATTGCAAAAGAGGTCAGGCCTAAGTTCTTTTGCCTCAGAGATTCTACTCATTGAGAAAGAAGAGGCTAGAATATTAGTTTTGCAGGATTTGGACTTTGGAGACACAAAGTCAGGTGAAAGGATTTGAAGAGGAAATTGGAGAGAGATGGGGCTTTCTAAATTCATAAGTCTGTGGAGTTACAGTTTTTGGATGTACTAAAAGCTGTACCCTGTGTGTTCTATTTTGTTAAAGTACATGTAACTGAGAGTGTAATACCAACAAGTTCAATCCATAATCTCAGTCTCCATACGCATGATTCATAACCCTGTAAATTCTCTCATTCACAGGTTGTATTTTCACAGTGTTTCCAAAATTTCTGAAGTTGACCGGAGTTTTCACTTCACAAGACAGAAAAGCTCAGCACATCTAGGAACTTACAGAAAATTCATTTTTTTTATAAAGCATACAATTACACTACGAAGACACCACAGCAATGAGCCTACAGGACTCGTGGGACTGTTGTTTCTGACTTTGTCCTGGTTCTACAAATGGGCATGGGGCAGTGTAAAGGCTGAAGAGAAAAAAAAAAGAGTCTACCAAGAACTGAGAGATTAAAACACCTTGAGGATGAAAAGGCACAGTAAAGCTTCGGTGATATGTAGCAAAAGTCTATTTACTCATAAAATATACATATATACAGACCTGTTCTGATAGGACAAACAAGTAATAATAAGGAAAAGTACATCCATCTTTTAAATTAGGTCTCTGCTGATTTAGCAAAATATCATACTGCTCTTGTGTGATAGTTTGGGACTGAGAAGAAGGATAGGAACAGATGAACAAACATCACCTTTTGATTGCCTTTGACTGGAGCAGTACCAGACCATTGTGACAATATGTAGCTCATAAAAATAATTTAAAAATATGAAGATAGGCTGAGAAAGTTGGGGCTGTTCAGCCTGGAGAAGAGAAGGCTGCGTGGAGACCTCATAGCAGCCTTCCAGTATCTGAAGGGGGCCTACAAGGATGCTGGAGCAGGACTCTTCAGTAGGGACTGTACTGACAGGACAAGGGGTAATGGGTTAAAACTGAAACAGGGGATGTTTAAATTGGATATAAGGAAGAAATTCTTTACTGTCTGGGTGGTGAGGCACTGGAATGGTTTGCCCAGGGGGGTTGTGAATGCTCCATCCTTGGCGGTGTTGAAGGCCAGGTTGGACGAAGCCTTGGGTGGCATGGTTTAGTGTGAGGTGTCCCTGCCCATGGCAGGAGGGTTGGAACTAGATGATCTTAAGGTCCTTTCCAACCCTAACTATTCGATGATTCTATTAGGAAGATTTAAAAAGATTCATCCTTTTGATCCAAAGAAACCACTCATCTTTGCTGTTTCTCTGTCCACCTATTCCCTGCTTCTTAATGCTCAGAAGACCCATAAGTCTGTTCTTTCTCCTCTATCTTTGAGGGGTTTTTTTGTTTTGTTTTGTTTTTTTTTCCAAGAGTTTATGTAGATCATGTATGAAGTGAGGTCTCCTTGGTTATTTTATTAGCACTCTAAACCTTTCATGTTCCCCTCTGAAATCTCTGGCAATTCTTTTGCTCTCTGCTCTTCTGTTTATAAACTCTTGTGCTGAAGTTCTGCAATCTTCATTTGCATTTTGCATTTCAGGGCTTGAAGGATGAAGAGGATGAAATAGGGATTATTTTGGAGTGTTCTTTTCTGTTTGTTTTTGAGACCACAACATTTTTATTTTATTTTTTTTTCTTTTTTCAAGATCACAACCTTTTATTTTTAAGACCAAATAACCTTGCAGCTAGGTTTCTTGTTGTTTCTGCACTAAATCCTTCATGCCTTTTAGCTACGTATTGTTTTACCTATCATCTGAGGGGTTGCACTGCTCTGCTCTTGAACTGGAACTTGCTATCATATTCCCTTCAAGACCTCATAAAAACATCTCAGGGTTAAGTTAGATGCTAGTCCAGGCAAGGGCAGCATTCATTTGCTGTGGTTACAGCTGGTAAATAGTTACTAAGCATTCCTTCTTCTTTCTGTTTCAGGAAATAGTATTTCTGATTTCAATATACCCCAGTCATGTAAAGCTGAACACATCTGTTCTGGGCATTTACCCATTGTGCTTTTGAATGTCACCAAATAGTAGTTTGTGCACTTGCCTGCAAAAACTTGGCTTCTAAATCCCTTCCATATGTGCAATAATAATTCTAATGAAGTAGACAATATTTTATATCAGCCTGAAGACATTTATGAAGCTATTGACGGAGGTCATCTCCTTAAATTAGATGTTATCTCCAAACAGTAAAGCAAAACAAAATCTTAAAGTGTAGGCGTCCATAAACCTCAGGAGCCCTCTAGCTGACTGCTTCTTATGTGCAGGAGTTTCACTCTTTGCACATTTTGTATGTGTTAACTGTCCTGTTACCTAAAACATCTATAAGCCCCAACATACAAATATGTTAAGATTCAGACCTATGTAGTGTCAGTCAGCAGTCTGTCTTCATTTCACCTGCTGTGCCAGGACATTATCTTCCCAAGAAAAATAATCCTCCACTTCAGGAAAAATGTAAAGCCAACTCCATCCAAAGAAAAATGTTTTGGTTCAGCTCTTTGTTACATGCAGTGTTTGTGGCTTGTTCTTATTCTGTCCTCTCCCCTTGCCGTGAAAAAGCCAAAGTAAAATGAAAAGTCTCCATATGATCAAGAAACAAATTTGTGATTGTTATTAATATTTGGCATGTATTTGGCTATGGAATATGAGAATTAGAAAGACTGTTAGAAAGCTTCAATAGCTGCATTGGAAAAGTAATCCATACAAGGTGCATAAGCATGCCCTACAGAGTTATTTCTCCTGCTTGCTGTCCCTTTCCACTGCCCAGTCCTTGCAGTCTTGGTAAAATTGCTGCAGACAGTCCCACAACAACGTGATCCAGGGATCTCACGCAGATGTCTGCAAAGAGTGGGAGAAACAGAAAGCATATAGTCTAAAATAACCACATTCAGTCTGACTTGGATGGACTGAAAAAGTGGTATCAGTACTCACAAGTGCCTCAGCCACCACAGCTGAAACACAAAAACCTGCACTGATTCTGAACAGAACATAGATTTTAAAGTAAATAATTATTCATAATATTACCACATAATAAAAGTATAATAATAACATGAAAAATGTTGATTCATTCTCACGTTTGCACTAGAATCTTCTCATTCACAATACTTAATCTATTTTAAGTGGAAATTAAGGATTATTTAATCCTTACACACATTAAGGCTGAGGTTCTTAATGACTTCTTTGCCTCGGTCTTCACTGGCAAAGGCTCTGACCACACCACCCCAGTCTTGGAAGGCAGATGCAGGGACTGTAAGAATGAAGACCCTAGGCCCACTGTAGGAGAGGATCTGGTTTGAGACCATCTTAAAAACCTGAACATACACAAGTCCATGGAACCTGACGAAATCCAAACCGTATCCTTTCCAACCCTAACTATTCTATGATTCTATGAGGCCTTGGCTGGCATGGTTTAGTGTGAGGTGTCGCTGCTCATGGGAGGGGGGTTGGAACTGGATGATCTTAAGGTCCTTTCCAACCCTAACTATTCTATGATTCTATGAGGCCTTGGCTGGCATGGTTTAGTGTGAGGTGTCGCTGCTCATGGGAGGGGGGTTGGAACTGGATGATCTTAAGGTCCTTTCCAATCCTAACTATTCTATGATTCTATGATTCTATGATTAAGGAAACAGACATTATACCACAGACACCGGATGACCATGATGCCAATAACCAAGATGAATGGCACACAGACAGTCCACCCTCTGAAAAAATACTTAACAGAAATACTTACTGAGTCTTGGCAAAAAAAGTCTAGCCAGAACCTCCGTGAAACAAACAGTGGCTCATAAAGGCAGAAAGCACAGAGGATGAATGAAGACCTTAAGCCCACTGTAGGAAAGGATCTGGTTTTAGACCATCTTAGGAACTTGAATGTGCACAAGTCCATGGAACCTGATGAAATCCATCTGCGGGTCCTGAAGGAGCTGGTGAATGATGTTGCTAAGCCACTGTCCATCATATTTGAAAAACCACGGCAGTCAGGTGAAGTTCCCAATGACTGGAAAAAGGGAAATATAGCCCCCATTTTCAAGAAAGGGAAAATGGATGACCCAGGGAATTACAGACCAGTCAGTCTCACCTCTGTGCCTGGCAAACTCTTGGAGCAGATTCGCCTGGAAGGCATGCTAAGGCACATGAAAAACAAGGAGGTGGTTGGTGACAGCCAGCATGGCTTCACTAAGGGGAAATCCTGCCTGACCAATTTGGTGGCCTTCTATGATGGGGCTACGGAACTAATGGACAGAGATTCCATCTGACATCAGCTGACATCATGTCAGCAGCTGACATCATCTACCTGGACTTGTGCAAAACCTTTGACGCTGTCCAGCATGACATCCTTGTCTCTGAATTGGAGAGACATCAATTTGATGGGTGGACCACTCAGTGGATAAAGAACTGGCTGGATGGCTGCACGTAAAGAGCTGTGGTCAATGGCTCAATGTCCAGCTGGAGACCAGGAACAAGTGATGTTCCTCAGGGATCGTTGTTGGGACCGGTCTTGTTCAACATCTTGGTTGGTGATATGGACAGTGGGATTGAGTGTGCCCTCAGCAAGTTTGCCGATGACACCAAGCTGTGTGGTTTGGTTGATAGCTGGAGGGAAGGAATGCCATCCAGAGGGACCTTGACACTCTTGAGCGGTGATCAATGACAACCGTATGAAGTTCAATAAAGTGAAGTGCAAGGTTCTGCACCTGGCTCAGGGGAACCTCAGGCACAGCTACAGGTTGGGCAGAGAAGTGATTCAGAGCAGCCCTGCAACGAAGGACTTGGGGTGCTGAAGAGAAACCGAACATGAGGTGGCTTCAGCGTGCACTCACATCCCAGAAAGCCAACCGTATCCTGGGCTGCATCAAAACGAGCGTGATCAGCACGTCAAGGGAGGTGATCCTACCCCTCTACTCTGCTCTCATGAGACCTCACTTGGAGTATTGTGTGCAGTTCTGGTGTCCTCAACATAAAAAGCACATGGAGCAAGTCCAGAGGAGGGCCACCAGGATGCTCAGAGGAGGGAAGCACCTCCCATATGAAGACAGGCTGAGAAAGTTGGGGCTGTTCAGCCTGGAGAAGAGAAGGCTGCATGGAGACCTCATAGCAGCCTTCCAGTATCTGAAGGGGGCCTACAAGGATGCTGGAAAGGGACTATTCATTAGGGACTGTAGTGATAAGACAAGGGGTAATGGGTTTAAACTTAAACAGGGGAAGTTCAGGCTAGATCTAAGGAAGAAGTTCTTTACTGTGAGGGTGGTGAGGCACTGGAACAGTTTGCCCAGGGAAGCTGTGAATGCTTCATCCCTGGCAGTGTTCAAGGTCATGCTGGATGGAGCCTTGGGTGACATGATCTAGTGTGAGGAGTCCCTGACCAGGACAAGGGGTTGGAACTAGACAACTTTAAGGTCCTTTCCAACCCAAACCATTCTATGATTCC
This sequence comes from Psittacula echo, assembly GCF_963264785.1. Lineage (NCBI taxonomy): Eukaryota > Metazoa > Chordata > Aves > Psittaciformes > Psittacidae > Psittacula > Psittacula echo. Next base: position 24,917,677 of record NC_137742.1, on the reverse strand, counting down.
ATGATTCTGTGTTAGAGCAGGCTTTGCTTCCTGCTAATGGCTTATAGCACAAGTCTCATGAGTAACAGCTGAAAGAACTGGGGGTGTTTAATCTGATGAAGACAAGATGCAGGGGGGACTTTTTTTCTTACACATTATCACTCTGTACAACTACTGAAAGGAGGATGAAGAGAGGAGGTGGCTGATCTCTTCTTCCAAGTAACAACTGAGATCTAACAGCCTCAAGACACACCAGGGGAGGCTTAAATTGGATATTAGGAAAAATTTCTTCACCAACAGGGTAGTCAGGCACTGGAACAGACTGCCCAGGGAATTGGTGGAATCACTTCCTTGGAAGTGGAGATGGAATCATGTAGATCAGGCCTTTAGGGACATGTTTTAGTGGTGAAGTTGGTAGTTGTGGTGTAATGGTTGGATAACATGATCTTAAAGGTCTTTTCCATCCGAGTTGATTCTATGCTGTAATTCTATGCTAATGTCTTCTCACCTCCTGCCAGTCCAAAAATTTCTTATAGCTACTAAAAGACAAAAATTCGAGGGTCCTAGACTTGCTGTCCTGCATCATGACCCTCAAGTTTCCAGGACACCTGGGAAGTAAGTCCTGTGAGACTGGGGAGAAGCATGAAGTCTGCTGTAAGGGTTATTCAGCATCATACTCAACATGTGAGAGCTCTGCGTTTGCAAATGGGTTTCAACTCTGCTATACATGAGTTGTATTCTACCATTTTTACATTAGCTTCATGTCGGTCTCAGTGCACACGCAGAGCTGTGGGGTATAGAAGTCTCCAGAGAAGACTGAGTCTCCAGTCTTGGCTGGCAGACTAATGTAGAGATCAAATTTACACCTAAGAATGATTGAAGAGAGAGGATCGTTGCAGTTTCACTGGGGATATCAAAAAGGCGAGGGGCAGCTCAAAATGTGAGATCAGAGCCATCAGGGAACAATAATATAAGCCTAAGAAACTGGAGAAGGAAGACAGAAGTGGCTTAGGGTGTACTTGAGGCAGTAGATCAAAGAGATGACTTCTGACTGAAAAATATCAGATCCTAAACTAATTGAGTAAAGGGATGAGCAGACAGAAAGACTGAAACAAATCTGGTTTCCTTTACTATCTTCTGTTTAGTCTCGACTGTGCTTACAGTATTACTATGATTATCACAGGGATGTCACAATTAGGGCACTGAAGGAGGTGGTGGTGTTAACACACAATGATTGTATCAGAGGTACTGTTTGTTAGACTAAGCTATATCGTCTGCAATTGAAATGGCACTGTTATTACTTGCCTATTCTTTTTCCCTGTTCAAATAATACTTAGGCAAGGATTACAAGAGAAGAAGCCCAGGATCGTTGAACCTGAGATGCTTTGCTTTGTCCTGTAGTCACGGAGTCAAAGGTCGCTCACTGGGGCACTCAAAGGAAGATGTTCCACGGGACACTGAGCTGGAAAGAGGCCAAGGAGACTTCCAGACGCTTCATAACATAAAGTTGTCTCTAAGATTTAAACCTCCAAGGGATGAGTTTCTATAAAAGCAAAGCTGTTTCATACAGATCTTTTCAGTTTTGACACATAGTTACATATATCATGTCAAGAGATGAAGCAGTTGATGATATTGGGGCCTCCTTTTTCCTCTTTCACACCCAAATAAGAAAGGAGGAGAGGTGAACTAAGACCATTGTTTTAGTTTTTAAAAACTTTTTTCCTCAATATCCTGTTCATGCCTTTCCCTAGTAATTTTTGATTGTGGCATAGAAATCTTCTGTCTTAATTATGCTGGAGAGAGACTCTTCAAGAGGGATTGCAGTGATAGGACAAGGGGCAATGGGCTTTAGCTTAAACAGGGGAAGTTCAGGTTAGGTATAAGGAAGTTCTTTACTGTGAGGGTGGTGAGGCACTGGAACAGGTTGCCCAAAGAAGTGGTAAATGCTACATCTCTGACAGTGCTCAAGGCCGAGTTGGACAGAGCCTTGGGCGACATGGTTTAATGTGAGGTGTCCCTGCCCATGGCAGGGAGGTTGGAACTAGATGATCTTAAGGTTGTTTCCAACCCTAACCATTCTGTGATTCTACCAGAAGAAAAGCCAATTTAAAAAACAAACCAATTAGAAAACATAGCAATAAAACGGTGTTAATATGGATAAAATCTTAACAGGTTTTGGTTTAGGCTAGAGTAAATGAGGCCCATAACAAGATCTAGTCCATACATTCACAGTAGCAAAAAGTGAGGCTTCAACTACAGAAAACACTTTAAGGAAGAAAGAATCTCCACATACATCAAAAGCCTGCAAGAGAGAGACCACCCCTGCAGGGTTAGCTGCCAGTCAAGGACAGCTGTCATCTTGCTGGTCCCTCCACAAGCACTTAATGTGAAGCATGTCAGTTAAATTCCTTATGCGCCTGAAATCAGGAACACATTTGCACACCTGCATAAATGGAGCTGCTGCTGGGAATTACAGCTCCCAGGCTATTGCCCCAGCAAAATTATAAGTTACTTCAGGGCCACAAATCACCCAGGCAGATTCATTTCAAACACTAGCAACGGGTGAACATTACTGCACCTACTGCTTCAAACTGAGGAAGACAAAAGTAGGCAGTCTTCACTATAGACAGACTAGATTAGGAAACACCTTTTTTCCCGTCTCACCATGCCTCCCTCCCCCAGTTCTGCAATATGCAGAATATTTGACATTTTTGCCCATAAAAGTCCTACTAGTTGATTGATAGGCTTCTTACGTACCACACACCCTGCCCCAGCTCATCACAGCAGGAAGACAGAAATAGGTAAATCAGTATGGCTGCATCTCAGCCCCATCAATCAACTCAGCAGTGATGATGAGGCCAAATGAAGTCTTTCCACTCATTATGATTCCTGTGGTCTATGATGTGCCAAGAGCTTGACCACAACTCCCTCGCGTACATATATGGCTTCTGTGATTCCCAGGTGGTCTCTCATCAAAACATATCCCAGGCTTGGGTCTGGTTAGCTTCCCAGAACAGATGAGACTGACACAGCCATGAGCTATGAAAATAATTATTTCTTGAAGAATACACAGGTTTTTTTGTGTAGAAACAAAGTTCAGCAAGCAATCAGCACTTGCAAGGACAGAGATAAGAAGTCAAAGCAAACCTGATGGATAGGGTTATTAGCCCTCTTTTGTTTGGGAACAGCAGAAAAGGAAAGTTATAGTGTCTTCTTCTTAACTAAAACAATACTTTAAAAGTAAGACCTTAACAAACAGTAATTTTTGCTATTTGCAAATAAGAGATACTATCAAATTCTTATATAACTTAATCCCCAGCAGCTCTGATTTCCCTCCCCTCTGGCCAGCCCTGTTGTGACACGCCTTGTGCCCAGGTGATTGCAGAATTAAGGAAACAGTTCTTATTGTGACAGTAAGATAAATATCTGGGTGGGTTTTTTTCACAAAAGCCCCTTTTCACTGGAATTTGAAACCATTTTGTGATTTGAGTCTGTAAGAAGAACACCCAGCTGAGCCCTGAATCAATACAGAATTCATTAAAGGTATAAAACAGGCAGGGAAATTTCAGTAAATCAGTAGAAGGATATGTAGATTTTTTTTTTTTTTTTTTTTTAACAGGAGGATGAAACATAGGAAAAGAGCCACTAGGCACAGGGAGGAAGAACTAGGCAAAGGCAGCAGATGTTGTAAAAGAGCTACTTTCATGTTCCCTGTGCACCAGAAATGTGCAGACGTATGTTGGCAGAGCTACAGTCGGAGTCCGTACTGAGGCTACATGTTACACATCTGGAAGCTATTTGGCAGAGTGCAGAGTTCAAATGTTTTCTGCTTCAGCTGGTTTCAGACATACCTTTAAGTGCCAGGCTGAGCTCAGGACAGCTCAACCTACAGGCTCATTAAAGAAGGCGTTCACCACAGCTTCAGTGTGCTCGCTTCAGCTGTTGTCAGGAGCAGGCACGGGGCTGGGCTTTGCTCTCTCCCCTTTGGCTGCAGGGTGCCAGTAACACTCAGCAATGAGAATGATAATAGAGAAACAGGGAGGAGAGCAGGGAGAAGAGAACGGCACCACAATTCAGCAAAGCCTGGCCTCATATCAAGAAACAAAATGTACTTGGACAAAACCCAGGATGTGAGTTAACTTGAGTGCAGAGCAAGCCATTCAGGAAATAAGAAGGTCCGTACTGCACATGAACACAGGGGTCACATTAGAGCCCATGTGCTTTTTTTTTTTTTTTTTGCAGAAATCCCTCTGTTTTAAAAAATAAATAAATATGAGCAGAAAGGAAAGGTTTTTTTCTCTCTGCCCTAGAAGAAAGACCATGTTAAGCCAGCAGGAAAGAGAAAGCATGTTGCTGGATCTGGGGTTGCTGACATTGCAGTGACCCAGCATGGGAGCTCCCAGCAGTCACCAGAGGTTAACTGCTTCGGTAAGAAATGTTTCCCGGCAGAGATGCACTTTTGGGACCACTCAATATTCCAGGTAGCACAACACAGCGCACACGAGCTACCTGCCATGCCCAGTGAGAACAAACCACCAGCATGGTGCATGATTTACTTTGGCAGGATGAGGCCCGTGGGTGCAGCAAAACTTCTAGTGACCTGCCTGCTCAGCAGGTCTCTATGACCAGCTGTTACCCCATTGCCCAAAGCCCTGTGGATGTGCACGCACAGCAGGTATGGAACAGACCATGGCAGAGCAAGGCTTTCCCCCCGATGGCAGAGGTCTGACTGTGCTGCCGTGGGAAACAAGCCAAGGACTTTCACTGGTGAAGGTGTCTTATTTGAAGAGGTGCCAGGGGCCAGTTTTCACCCCTGTGCATTGACCTTGGACCACCCAGCCAATGTTTCCCCCATTTTCTTCCCTCTGAGTCTCAAACCATGATCAAGAACTTAAAGCAATGTATTGCTCCTTTCAACGCCTGACATAATTAAAGCTTTCATATCTGCTTAATTTAGGTACAGCTTATCATACACACCTGCAGTTCTGCCTTCATGTTCTCTGTCCGGAGCCATCCTGGAATTAACACAGGGAAAGAGAGGAGGAACGGGACAAAATAGCATCTAAAAGTAGCATGCCAAGACATTATCAGTGAACAACACTGTTGGTGGCAGGAGCATTTTGCAGTACAGCACAGCTCTTGCAACACCTCCACCTCCAGCTCACCCCACCCTCACCTCACTACTTCTGCTCACACTCTGCGCTCTGATAGCACACGTGCCCAGATGCAAGCAATGTCACACTTCAGCTTTCTTCCCTCCACTTCAAAGCTTGGAAAACAGCAATATTTATCCACTCATTTTGTGGCTAAAGCATGGACATTAGCAGGGGTGACCCAAAGCACATGGCAAAGGGACAAAGGGGTAGGAAGCTCCTACATTATGACATCTCTTCATGGCCACTGCCATCATTTCTACCTTGTCTCCAGGCGCCCAGCCATGTTTTCCTGGCCTGGAAACACCCAGTGGCAGGGTCTGTTGGCTGGGCTTGTGCTCAGAGGGTGCTGCTGCTCATCTGCCAGCCCAGCCACTGAGTCCTGCGGTGACGTTTTCCCTGGGTCAGCATTTCCAGATGTTTTCTCAGCCTGACCCTACCTCCTCTCTCACCCGGTCTCCTCCTTCCCCAGCTCCCCCGTGCCATCCCCCCACACACCCTGACAGCGTCTCCAAAACAAGCATCCATTGCCTCCCTGTCCCTCAGCTACCCATGCGCAGCCCTTCCGCCTTGGCGCTGATGCAGGGAGGACGCACTATTTCTTTAACTGACATAACAAGAAGGTCAGTCAGGGATGAAAAAAGCCCAAGAGAAACACCAAAATGTTTTATATCAACTTCAAATGAACAGCAAGACGGGTCTTTCAAAATGCTGGTCCCACAGGTCAAAAGTACAGCCAAGTCGGAGGAAGAACCCACACTTGTGGCACAGCAAAAACTGAACCCTGGAACAAAGTTAAAATATATCTGATTATGGTAGCTGGAAAATTGCAGCAGGCTGTGACCCAGATAATTAGTCTTTTCCCTACAGACAGCTTTACTAGAAAATACACGTGAATACCAAATCCACTTCTTTTTCTGAAAAAAAACCATGGTGTGTGAAGCTGAACAGTCTGCAGCAGATAAGCGGTTTGACCACAGTGTCCAACTGCTCTGTCTCCACACAGTAGCTCACCTCCCCCATCCGCAGCCTAATGGAATAAAGGAAAATGGTTTTGAAATGGTAAAGCCCCCACTGGAAGCACCCCATTACCTGTGTTTGGCTTATATGTAAATGTTTTGAATTTAAGAGCAAGTTGCAGGTTTTCACCTGAAGATTCTTCATACAAAAGAAGTGAAAGCACCTGCCAAACAGAGAACAAACCTATTTCTCCTTCAGCCTTGCAGAAAGAAAGAAACAAACATCTCAGTCCTAGCTAGGGCCGGAAGCCCTGGTACAAGGATGCAGCATGAGCACAAGTAATGCACAACCTTTACCAAAGTGCAGAAAGGGTAAAGGAGAGAGGTGCTTCAGACATTACATCAGCTGTTTTCCTCAAGACTGCTTCAGAAAAACCATAACCCCAGCAGGCTGATGTGCCCAAGCTCTCAGTCACAGGTACAGAGTTACCTCAGCTTGGCAATGGTGGTGCTGGCAGCCATGAGGTGTAACAGCCTAAGAACATAAAGCAACAAGGTCTGTGGACAGAGGATAATATCTTTTATTAGAGCCAGTAGAACAGTTGGGGAAAAAAAACCACAACAGACCAGCTTTCAGCATGCAAACTTTTCTCAGTTCTGAAATGGAAGTGTGCTATCTCAGGGGAGAGCAGTGACCCAAGGGGAGAACAGAGCATTTGAGAAAATCACTGGATGCGGAAAGTCAGTGGATTATTCACACACACTTGAAATACTGAGTAGCAGGGTGACTAGTACAGCATTTGGCCAGGGGAAGGGAACATCCAGCTGCCTGCCAGGGGCTCTCCAAAAGCCAGCTGAAAGCAGTCACACTGCAATGGGCAGAGAAGACCCTCCTGCAGCCAGCCAGGCTGGGGATGGGGCTGGGAACCCATGTGCCTGAGATACCAACCAAACCAGCTGCTGAGGAGGACTAAGTGCTGCCCAAGTTCCCAGGCTCCAAGGGATTTCCCAACAACATGTTCATAACAGCACGTAGCTTGGCTCACAGACCTGGTGAAAGTTCAGCAAAGCTGCCCAGCTTGGTGAAACTGCAAAGACCCATTCCTCACTTCTGTTAAGACTGAGCTGGGAGCCTGTAAGGAGTTGCTGCTGCAAACTGAGAGGCAATGGGGTTTAGAATTCTGCAAAAAAGAGGTTTACGGGAGAGAGCACTTTTTCTTGCTGTTGATAAAACTTGCCACATCCCGACAGAGCAACTTTGAAAGAGCATGAAAGCCCTATAGCCAGTCTCAAGTACAGCAAGAAAAAGTAAATGTTTTCTTCCCTCTGAGGTAAAGGTCCAGTGGCACATGTAGAAAGGCATATGCTCCCTTGCTGACATGACAAAACCTGGTGTATTAGTATTGTTCTGGCAGCACAGAGGCTGCTGCAGGTGCCCTGCCTCGTTCTGCATTCTCTTTCTTGCAACCTATACAAAGGGAAAAAGGATGAAAGCATAGCCCAAACCTGCTTCCACAGCTGGAAGGCAAATAAGAGTATGGAAAAAAGAGTTTGTTCCTGATTTTGAACCCCTGTGCAGAGAAAGAGATCTGCATGTGACAAAGATTGAAAATACTTTGTCTGGTAGAAACGTGTTAAGTACGTATCCTTCAGATCGAGGGATGAAACCAATTAGAGAAGGAAGGGTGGAGGCAGCAACTGGTAGGGTTGAACACATGGAAACCGAGTATTTGCCATTGTCATTGAGCAGCTCCAGATCCAGTACTAAATGGTGCTTTCTATCCTTCAGTGTCAAGAAACACACCAAAATTAGAAAACCATGACAGGAGTTTTATCTGGAATTCCAAGGAAATGCAGGAATATGGATTTTTCTACTTATTGAGGTCCTTGGAAAGAGAGGAAAAGAACTGTATGGAGCAAAAGATGGAATATTGAGTTGGCATGATCTTTACCCATCATCTCTCCACAGTACGTTTTCTGCTCTGATGAAATCTCAGGAGTTGATGATAAGGAAAGGCTGGCTGCCAAAACAAGTGAGGTAATGTCACTGCAGAGTGGCCCGAAGTTCCCGATGCTCAGTCACACTTGCGAAACTCAGCATCTCAAGTAGGAGTTCTAGCTGACAGCTGCTTTTCTTTCATATATGAACTTTAAAAATCATTTTTGTCTTTTCAGATCACATGAAGCCAGCTTACTGTTTTTAAAAATCATGTATCTGGTGTTAACCAAATTGAAAATAGAACCATCAACTGCCTTTAAGTCACAGGGACTTCCTTTGGCTTTTGGAAAACCAAAAGATAACAAATTATCTCACTGTCTATCTTTTATCCTTCATCTTTCCTAGGATGTTATCAGTTTGTGATGCTCGGTGGCACGTCCTCCTGAGACTCAGCTCAGGAAGAGTAAGTATCTGAAGTGCTACCATAGATGCAATCATCCTGCTTGGTGAAAAATCAAGGGGAGATCAGAGCACAGGTTTTGCTGCAGCCTTGCCTCTGACAGTCAGCACTTTGGCCAGCTGAGGGCTCATTTTCAGGATTTTGCAGGCAAAAAGTGTTTTCCTGATAATAGAGCCATGACATTGATACCTGGTCATTCACCATTGCTACACTAAGTGATTGTCCCAGACAGAGAGAGTGAGGAGTAGGACATGTTGCTTTTACCGGTTGCCAAAGTCCATGTGCAGGAGAGGTGTGGCTTGCTGCAGAACTCAAAGACAGAGAGGAGATGCTTCTCCCAGCATGACAAGGAAGTTTTTCCTCCAGCTCTGGTTGTGACTGTTCTGCCCTCTGTCGTGGTTTAAGCCCAGGCCATAAATCAGAACCACGAAGTCCACTTCTCCCCCCCCCCCCACCTTTCTTCCCTCCGCTCCTGGAGGGACGGGGAGGAGAATCAAAAGAATGCAGCTCCCACAGGTTGAGATAAGAACAGTTTAATAACTAAGGTATAACACAAATCACTACTGCTACCACTAATAGTAATAATGATAAAGGAAATAACAAGGAAGAGAATACAACCGCTCACCGACCGGTACCTCGCCCCCACCCTGCCATGATCCAGCCCTTCCGGGAACTCTCCGTTCTACATCCTGGGCATGACGTGCTATGGTATGGAATACCTCTTTGGCTAGTTTGGGTCAGGTGTCCTGTCCCTGCTTCCTCCCGGCTTCTCCTCCTCCCTGGCAGAGCATGAGACTCACAAAGTCCTTGGTCAGGGTAAACATTCTGACCAGCAACTGAAAACATCGGCTTTATCAGTATTATTCCCAGGCCAAAAGTCAAAACACAGCACTGCACCAGTAGAAAAAATGACTGCTACTGCTAAACCAGGACACCCTCTTAGGCTCAATGAAATTTATGGCAAGCTCCTCATGGACTCAGACCATGGTCATCACCTGATGTCAGTGATTGCCACAGAGGAGACACCTTATATATGACTCCTAGTTTCAGTATTTGCTTCACATCCAGTGCAGTTCTGTGGTTTACCACACGATTTTACCCTCTTGCTTCAGACCCACTCAACCCTCTCCATTCCCTGTCCATTTGGAAAGAAACAGCTTGAGCATGGATTTGAAGAGGAAGCATTGTGGCCCTATTAGACACCAGTACCTGCATCAATAGTAGGAAGACAACGAGAAAAAATGCAAGCATTTTGAAAGCAAGTTTACTTATTACCTACCATACCAGAGAACATTATTCCCATCTAGTAACCTAACCCAGTGCTACAGATGAGCTGCGAAAGATTACAGCGTATGTAATCTGGGTGAAGCCTGCCCTGCGTGGCACTGAGTGCTAGGTGCTGTGTCCCAGGAGGGGCAGGATCTGGCAACAAACCCTCAGAGTAACCCAGTGTCCCGTGCACTTCTCTAATTGATGCCAGATACTGGCTGATGGTTTAAAGTTTATATCTATTGTGTCTGCCAGACCATTTTCCTTGCAGTGTCATGGGGGCTGTTTCCATTTAAAGCATGGCTCATTTTGCTATTGTTTAATCCAGTTCTCTGTACTATTACATTTTTCCACTTTAAAATATATTGGACCATCTCTAATGAAGCATAGAGAGTATCCTGCTTTTTACCCCAGTTGCTGACTCTCATCTTATACACAGAGGATTTGCTTTGCAAAAGCAGCCAAAACAGCCAGAAAGTTTGGTGTAGAAGTACTTGAGGCATTGCCAAGAAGTGAGGACCACAAATCCTCCCTGGAATGGTGAAGCAGGGTGATAGCAACACTAAGGCCTCATCTAGGATAAAGGAAAATCTATATCTCTTTATATTATCTCCACAATGGAAATTCAACAACACTGTAAATAATTGCAACCACTCTTGCCATTGGCAGTCCCATTGCTTTTTGTTTCTGAACTTTTTTGTTTCAGAGACCACAAAAACAGAGCTAATGGGTGTGAGGGGTGGTTATGAATAGAACAGCAACAAAATAGGCAGTTTTAAAGATGACCAAAATTCAGCTGTTCATAATTCAAATCAAATAGCATTAGCTAAACAAAGGTGGGAGAGAATTTTTAAACAAACTGTTTCAATGTTTTCAGAGTGTAAAAATTATTTCATTCGAGACAAAATTAAAGTATTTGGAAGTTCCAAGGTGAAATATTCCTTTTTATTACATTTCACTGAAAAATGGACATCAAAACCTGTAATTTTTTGTTTTCTTCCCCCCCCACCACCCTCCCACTACTTGGCAGCTGAAACATAGCTCAGTCCAGGCTTTCATTACTCAGGCCTTTCATATTCCTGTTATCCATGTTAGTAGTTTTGCAACAGTTATAATTTCTAACAAAGATGTAGGTTTCTCATCAAAAGAGCCTCAACAAATACACGAGACAACAAGAAGGGGCCATATTAAGTTTGCTTTACCAATCCGCTTTATCAAGCAGTGGGGAAAAGTGAAGAGAAATCCAGAAAGGGTGCACTGACAAAGTTTTGCTTATGTATTTATATATGTGAATGATAACTCGATCACTTGATATTTTCTGTGTAATCCAGTATCAGCTATGACACCATTTTTTCTTTATCTGATAACTGCACTCTCACAAAAGTTTTGGAGAGACAATCCTAAAGAAAAAGCAAGCCACATGGGTCCCTTCCAAAAGGGCACCGCTTGCTTTTACCTTCCCACCTCGTGGGTTTGCCAAACAGAGTCTGAGTTATTTACAAGCTCAAGAGAAGGGAGAACATGAAACCAAAGAGAAAGAAAAAAACATGCATTTTGGGAAGCAGAAGCTACAGAGCCCCATTAGCCATCAACACCTTTCCCTGACCACATCATCTCTACTTGCAAAGGAGAGACAACAGGGCTGTAACAGCCACAGAGAAGGATTTCTCTTTATCTGAAATGTTAATTACTGACATGGAGCTCTCTGAGGGCCTTTCTCACCACAAACCTGATCTACAAAGACATACGAAGAACCACCTCCTTTGGGCAGCCAGGTACAAATCCTAATCTATTAAATTGTCAAATATCTTCATGCAATATCAGGATGAAAACTAGATCTACAAAATTTCTGAGAGAAAAAAGCAGAATATTGCAGTCTGAACCTTAGGTTAAAATAATTACCAGAAAGACAACAGGCAGAATTTATGTCTTGCTTCTGCCTCTTTCAGAAAAGTGTCTGAAATCCAGACCTCTCACACCTTGAAAGAGCCCAGTGAGACACAAGCAGACTGAGCTCCAGGCTTTGCAAGGAAACCCCAGTGTGCAGACAAGAAATCCTGGTGTGACTGCTGCTATTGAGTGATCCAAGTTTCAGGATGCCTTACAACAAGTATGGTGTAAACATTATAGGGCACGATAACAGATACAGCCATTGTCCTGCTTAGCCTCTATGAAGCTGAAGAGCTTCAAACAGGTATTCTTCGTGTGAGAGGAAGATTTCACTTTTATTATCTTTCTCTTTCAAAAAGAAGCTTTCACTAAAACAAAAAACTGTCAACCAGTTCTAGCTGTCCCAGAGAGAAGCCCTGCCTCTTGCCTGCAGTGGTAGGTCAGACAAGGGGTTGTGGTTCACCCCACAGAGTGTGTAGGTCTGAGTGTTTGAATAGCTGGGACAACAGGGTGGAAGTGTTGTTGCAAAAGGAACCTGCAGCTGCAGTTTGCAGTCAGCTACTTCTTCCTCTTACATTCCTATATATTGAGGCTGCAGTCTTCAGACCTACTCTAAGGCCTCCTTGTTCCTTCCCCTGGCCAATAACCTGACTTTATGATGCCCAGCCCTGCTCAGGGGGCCTAGAAGCATCTCAGGAGATACACACTGACTTCCAAATCTGCCACCCTTCCCTGAAGCAAGGTGCTATGTTTAACTCTGGAGGTCACAGGCAGCCAGAGACCTCTAGAAATTCCTGCTTTATCTGTAGTGGAATAAATGGGAAGATATGAACAGCGTTAAACTTCCAGCCAGTAACATAGATAAGGTCAACAGACAACACAGGCTTGCTATTTATGAAGAAATAATTGGTCAGACCACTGCAGTTGCTCAATCAGCAGAGCTGCAAGCATAGTGGAACTTAGCAGACATAACATGATGGTACAACCTAAATTTGTCTTCAGTGCTTGGAGGCAACCAGGGGACCTGCTTTGTTTTGTTTAATGTCTTCAGCAATAATTTTTTGGCAAACAGAAGCTGCGATCTCCAGCTGAAGAAGGAAAGTGGTGCAGGAGAATTACATCATTGTCTTCTAGGATTTAGATGCACTCACTTCAAATGCATGATGAAGTGAAATGGTAACTGCATCAGCTCCTCACAGCCCCCTCTCTCTTGGGGATCTATGCGCTGGAGCTGATTCTGTGTAACAGGTGATCAACTGAACAGTGTTTTCTTTTACCAGCTTTGCTGTATATTCTTCTTAGGGAGGAGCTTGTGGTTGCAAATGAGCAGTTAGGTCAGCAACAATGAGGAAGAAGTGGAAATGACATGTCACAAGTGTCAGCTAATCCTGTTCTGTTGTGGGACTAGTTTTGTCAGATTTGGCAGCCTGGTCTAATGCCATCACTTCTCTGGAAAGTGCTCTTCGATCAGAGCATGTCAACATGCTGAGCAATATCTGCAGCTGAAACCATGCACAGCTCTACTGCATTGAGCTCTGCACACATCAGAGAAAAGCCATCACACAGACTCTACCACTTCAGGAACAGGCATATGAGAACAGAGGTGCATGCAGGGTCTGATTAAATATTTTTGAGAGCTGGAGCTGTGTTGCAGTCCTCCACTGACCACTACAGTTGCAGGCAGTGGGGACGTCCCAGGGCAGTGCCAGAGGAGCACAGCAGCTGTAGATGGAACCTTGTTCTTTGGATGGAGCAAGTAGATGGAGGCTTTGGGAAGCTTCTCACCATTAGACTTAGTTTCCTAACTATGTGGTTCAAGTTCTGGCTGCTAGGACAGCTTTGGTTCTTCCCTTTGATCTTCTTGATGTGGAAAAGCCATGAAGTGAGAAAGATTCCAGGTAGAACGATGCAAGACCTGTCTCTCCCCTGTCAGGATGGAGCATGCCCCTCAAGTTACCACTTCTTGAACAAAGCAGGTTTTGCAGCAACATTTGATTTCCAGTCATCTGAACATTCTAGAATCCAAAAATCAAAGCATCACAACGTTATTCTGCATATTTATTTTACTGCAATGTTCTGTGTTCAGTTGGGGGGAGGGTGGGGATCTTGTCAGAATGTTTTAAAATAATTAAATATTTCACCAGAAAAATGTTGAACTCTTCTACTGTTATCCCTTCTTTGTGAAATTCCAGGAAAATCTACTAGATTTAATAGAACTCTTTAATTTTTACAGAAATGGTTGAAATTTCATGTTTGCATGTCCCACAAAAAAAAAAACCAAATGTCTGAAACCCTTCAGCATGAAATTCCAGAGGATTTGCACTAAGGTTGAAAGCATCGTGTTCCAGATGCTTATTTGACACATTTGACTTAGCCCTAGATAACTGCTTAAAATTTAATGATAGTGCATATAGGCAGCACTCCCCCCCCCAAAAAAAAAAAAAAAAATCTTGGAAGGTAATTCCTGCTCCAGCTGGCCTACAGAGTTGTCTTTGGTGGTTAAGAGCTGCAAATCCAGTCTAATTTTCCACATGCCCAAGCCATTAAACCCCACCTGGGATTTTCAAAACTCATTATCTCTCTCCCCTATGCCCACCGCCTTTTCTTCTCTTTTACAGGCTACGTCTTGTTCATCTGTCTCTTTACTAAGAAAAACCACCAAAGCCACATTCCTACTAATACTATTCTTAGCTTTTTGTTTCCCCTGTAGGAGCCACAGTTCATATGTTGCCACAAAACAGACTTACAGAAATTTAATAGCCAAACCAAGCTGCAACTTGAACAAAGCTCCCAACACTTTGTTTAGCCAGGCTACACACTACAGAGTTCACTGTCACATTGGCTAACAGAAGCACACAAAAATTGGAGCTGACGGGCAGCAGAGACATTAAAAGCTCATGATAAAGCCACATTAGAAGTGGTGAGATTCCAAACATTCAGCCTGTGTCAGCCTGCAGCCACAATTAATTGCAGAAGGAACTCCTCTCCAGAATGCAAACTTCTTATTTTTTTCCTTCATTTCACACTACCATTCCAGAGAATGAGCCAAGATAAACTATTACTGTGAAAAGAAAAGCCATACCATCTGACACTAAACATATCAAGTAAGAGAAACCTGAAGTCAGGTTGTCTTCTCTTTCAGTTCTGTCAGTGCAGATGCTTTGAAATATTTGTGTTGTAGAATCATGGCAGTATATAGCTCAGAAGGATATGAGAAACTACGAACATCTTACCATGGTCCCAGGGCGGAATGAGCTGCTTCAGTGTCATTACTGGAGATGTTTCTCTCATTTGGTTTTGAAAAATGGCATCCTACTCCTACAGTTTATCAATATTAACATCAGAAGGTGTTTCCCATCTTCACTGTTATTTGCAAGTGCCATTCCCTTACTCCGCAGCAGTGCTGCAGCACCAAACCATTTATCTCTTCCCTCTTCAGTCTCCCATTCTTTGGGATAAAAGCCCTCAGTTCTTCATCATAAGATGTTATTTGATGCATCCTGAGGACTCTTACTGCTCTTATGTGGACTATTTCCAGTTGGTGCCTGGTTTCTCCACTCTTGATACAGGTCTTGAGCTGGCTTGTACAGTCACAGACCCAGCACATCCTCCTACAGCTAGTACTGCTATCCCTAACAGCCCTTTCCCACCACCCACCCTGCAACTGGAGGATAACATGTCCCTATGTTCACCTTGTAACTAACTACATCTCCCAGATCCATTTCTACAAAACTCCTGCTCATTTAGCCCTTCATTTTCTCATTCGTTCTGAGAAAGAGATTTGGACTTGTCTGTACACCATCCTTTTTCAGCCCAGATCTTTCATTCATTGAAATCCTTCAGAGTTCAAAGCCCTCCTGAGATGTGCTCTTTACTCTTACCTTGGTGTCATCTGCAAATTTAATAATCTGTCTCTACTTTCTGAAAATGTTGAGTATTGATGGACAAAACCCAGCCTCAGCAGACATCTCACAAAATTCTGCACTTTTGACTTACGAGTTTTCCAGCCTCTCTGTTGAAGGTTTATTGCTGATGACTTCACCTGCATCTCCCCCCTGATTGTAAAACACCAGTCTACTGGCTATTTCTAACACACCGTAAGTCTACTTATTTATGGTGAGTTAGAAATAAAGATATCACTAATGAGGGATGAGATTTTTCTAGAACATAAGCCATCACGTGTAATTGGAGAAAGGTGCAAACACCTGTGCACAAGGGATTACCAATTCGAATGAAGAAACCTCATACTAAAATTGATCACTAGTCACTGCTTTGACTTTCTTCTAGGGATTTAGCACATTTAATCATAGAATCATTGAACAGTAAGGGTTGGAAAGGACCTTAATATCATCTAGTTCCAACTCCCCTGCCGTGGGCTGGGACACCTACTGCTAGACCAGGTTGCTCAAAGCCCCATCCAACCTGGCCTTGAGCACTGCCAGCGATGGAGCAGCCACAACTTCCTTGGGCAGCCTTGTTCCAATAATTCTAAGAAATCAAGCACTAAGATACTCACACAGTTCATTCTTACAGCAAGGAACTAAGATAAAAAAAAGAAGGGGAAAATACGAGGTCAAGAAAAGGTAAGATACTATAACGAAGTCTAGAGATTAGTCTTTAGGAAAAATATAGCTACTGGTGCCTTGTTGTTTGCTATTTGCATTGCAAGTGGCATTTCTGGTTTGGCTTGGGCTTTTGCACTGTGCCAGGTGTTTAAGACCTGGCTCTCTCACAACTGTTCTTCCCTAATTTAGCATTACAACAGCTTCTTCACACATTTTATTCCTCAAAGCATTAAACACAATTAAAAGAATTAAAAAGTTCAGTACATTTTTAGGGTAATCTGCTGATATTTCTGTATTGGCTGCCTTATCTCTTGGCCTTTTCTCATGCTGTTCTTATTGTCTGTGTAAAATCTGACAACTGTGTATTTGAGGGTGCCTTGAAGATCAATGCCTCTGTAGAGAACAATTGAATCTCTACTTGAACATCTCCTTGGACTGAAAACAATATGAAACCTAAAGCTACAGGCGTGTGATGTTTCTATCTTTTGGTGGTGGGAGAGGGGGTGTTTTGGGGTTTTGAGAGTGGGTTTTGGGGGGGCTGGTTTTGGTTTGTTATTTTTGGTTTACTGTATTTGGGGGTTTGGGGGGGATTTTTTAGTTGGGGTGGTTTTTTTTTGGGGGGGTTTTGGTTTTTTTTTTTATAATAGCAGATTTTTTTTATGCCCCTTGGCAGAGGCTTCTTGTCAATAACAGGTCACAGTGCTGATCAGGTGGGCTTCTGGCTGCTGAACAGGTGCCCCAAGCAGCTACTCCCCTGGCCACCAAGTGATACAGGTAAGCTGCTCAGGCATAATTAGTCCCTGCCTGTGGTGTGGCTACAGGTAAATTTCCTCATTCCAAGGCAGATTTACCCGTCCTCTACCATTGACACTGCAGCATTCACTAGTTTCTCACAGTCAAGACTGGACCAGCAGATGAGGGAGTCAGTCTGTCCTCATTTACTACCACTAGTCTTTGCCCCAAAGGCTTTA
This sequence comes from Psittacula echo, assembly GCF_963264785.1. Taxonomy (NCBI): domain Eukaryota; kingdom Metazoa; phylum Chordata; class Aves; order Psittaciformes; family Psittacidae; genus Psittacula; species Psittacula echo. The sequence goes on along the minus strand of NC_137742.1, from coordinate 24,900,492 downwards.
CATTCTTCTTTGAAGCAAGGCAAGGAAGAACATAAACAAACAGGGGAAGGACAAATGGAGATGAAAGGTGACCAGGACAATGAAGATAAGATCAATTAATGATGTGTATCTGCCCTTGCCCAATTTAATGGTTACAAATCATCTTAAAAATCAGCTGACCTTCCAACAGGTTCAGGGTTGATTACACTGTGTGTGGTTTGGTTTTCCTATTTTTAATCAGATTATTTTCTTTCCTCAGAGGTGTCCCAGGAGAAGTAATTTGGAGTGGAAACTGCTTGTAAAAGCCCAAAGCTTTTGACCTAGCTCAGAAAGGGAAGTCTGAAAACAGCATGGGGGAATTCAAGGGAGGAATGGAGAAATGTGTCACTTAGGGTGCCAGCCCAAGGAAAGACAGGAACAAAGTCACAGAGGAGATCAGATTAGAAGGTGGTGGTTTAAGCTACTTGGAGATCTGGGGATACAAATTTAATCCTGTTTTGCTTATTAAGGAACAGGCTCTTGTGCTATGGCTTCGCAGCTACAAAGGGAAGGCAGAATTGTCTTTTTTGTCTACCAGAGGTATATATGAAAAAACTAGAAAAGATTAGAGAAAGAGTGATGTCTTTGAATATGGCGAATGACAGCACAGTGCAAGAGTAACGGAAACAGCCTGGGGAAGAAGGCTAGCGGTACGAATTTGCAAGCCAAGTACTGCATGGTCCACAGAGCTGTGCAGAGCTCTACTAAATAACAAGCTGGAGACAAGGAAAGCAAGGAATTTAGAAAAGCCATAAGGTGACCTGTCTGCTATGACTCACCATTTAATAAAATTAAGATCTAACCTTTTCTGTAGTGTCACGTGGGTAAGTCACAACCATCTAATATAGATTCAGCTCAGTAGATCTCCACTATCGTTTCTCGCTGTGAAATCATATTATTCCAAATGCTTCACTTCATTACTATGGCAGACAGATCATTGCTGTTACAGTACCTTTTTATGTATGATATGCACTTCTCTGCTTCTCTGCTCTGTTTACTATCTTTTTTCATTGTCTCCATCAGGCACAGAGTAACAAGAAACCCTACTGGTGTAATTTGCTCTTCTCAGTGTGCTATTTTGCTAAAATATTTTTCTTTCATATGGCATCCCAAAAAATAAATAAAACTAAGAATATTACTATGGTTGAAAAATTAAGCTAGTTAGGTAATGTCAAATTGGCAGACATTCAGCATCCTTCAATTACCCCCCTTGCACATATGCATTCTGGCATAGCCTTTAATTAACGTGATCGTACCATTTTTTTTCCAGTGAAAACATGTCGTTAAGTACCCAGGGTGAGTGAGGACCCAATACAGAGCATTCTGCTTTTTCCTTAATGTTTAATAGGCTTATTTTCTATAATCCTCAAAACCCTGCAGACAGACTAATTAATTTCTGCCTGTTTTTCTCCCATGCCACTACAGTACATGAGTGCTTCATAAACAATATGTTAATTTTCACAGCTGCCTGGGGAGATGGGTAAGGGGTAAGGAGGTGTGGGAGGCAGTAGTTTTCATTATACAAAAAGTGAGCCAAAACAGTGGAACTCAGTGAGGGCAAGGCTCAAAGACAACCCCTTTGATCCCATCCCACTCCAGATTGGAGAACCTATCCCAATCACCTAACCCCAAGCTGCAGCACAGTGACGGGCACCATGGGAATGGCACACACTCTGGTTGGTGGCAGAGGCACCAGGACAGGCTTGTGCAAGTCCCGGGGCATGTGGGTCCACCAAGCTGCCCCAAGGAATGCAGAGAGCTTGGGAGCCCAAGGGGATTATGTCCACCAGGATTTATACTCAAAAATGGCCAAGCTGTTTTGGCTGAAGTTTTCCAGCAGAATCAGCTTGACTCAGAGATCTGGTGAGGAAGTGCTCAACTCAGGGTCAACATGTCATCAAAACCTACACAGCAACTGAAAACACAATTTGACAATCAGGAGCAACAGATGACCATAATAATAAACTCTAATCTCTGTAATGAGAAAAAAAAGTAGCATGTCTAGCCAGATCCAAAATTGAGATTGATTTTGACAGTCTGACAACACAGTTTTAATTGCTGTTTATAGCATAGCACTTTTGTGTACCCACATAATCAATTAGTGGAGCTGCCAGCAGCTAAACACAGATACATTCACAGATCATCTCGGAGAGATGGACTGAGGTGGTTTCACCTGCTCTGGGCTGCAGATGGGCCAGCACTGCACTGCCCATCACCATCTCTGCCCAGCACCACCTTCTGCACTCACCTACGTCTGGGGCATAGCCATCAGGGTCATGACATTAACATACATGTCCATAGACACTGGAAAACCCTGCTACAGGGGAACAGCTCGGAGCCACATCCAGTGCCAGAGGCTTTCTGATGAAGAAGTCAATCTGTAGGAGTTTGGAGGACTCCATTCTAATCTTGACAGGTGAGTAGAGCAATATGGGTCCACCTTGTCCAGTGGGTAGCAAAGTGCAGCTGTGAGGATGAAGGATCCTGGGCAGGATGTTTAAGCATCACAGCCTGCTGTGGTGTGGTTGCTAAACATCAGTAACAATCAGAGACCCTAGAACACAAATTGTGTTCTGAAGCCCTGACATGAAATTCTTGCCCATCTGCACTGAACAGAACAGACATGACTACGTCTGAAACATAGCTGCTTAAAAAAATGTTTCAAATGAATGCCTACATGGAAAGTTGACAGCTCAACCATACTGTCAAGTGGTCACCCAAGCCAACTACACCCGGAACATCTGTGCCATTGACCAAGTGCTGTAGGTGAAGCCCTCCCTGCTGAACCTGAGACGCCTTACATTGAACCACATGAAAAATCCTGCACTGTGGATTGTGACATTGATTCACTGCTACAATAGTTAAAGGTATCATAGTGCTGCTCCACCACTGCCGCTTTTTACTTTGACAGCCAAAGGCTGGAAAGACTCTACAATAAACCTTCGTATGTCCATCTCTCCAAAATATTCATGATCACTTTCTGTAACCTAGTGGTTACTCCTCCTTTGCAGCCCCTCACCATTGAAAAAAAGATGCCTTGAAGACATACTACACTTTTACTCTCAAAGACAGAGGGGTCAGAAAAGGCTTCAAACAGCTCCTCCTTTCTTCCTGAAGTGGCACTGAAGCAGGGACACATCTTTCCAAATTCAGCGGAGAAACAGATGGTCCACAAAGTTAAAGATGTGCTTATAGGGCTGGATTGAAAAACATGCCTAGATTCTTTTCTGAGTCAGAGCCAGAAACAATTCCCCAAATTCACCAGTTTTGTTTGAGACTCATCACAGCAGCAGATAGATAGCAGTTTTCATTAAACCCTTGGTATCGTGTGAGTTTCAACACATCCTTAATTACAACACTCTGACTGGCATTCCCACAAAATGCAAAAATCTTAACCTCCTCAGGACCACACCAGCCCACAGCAAGCAGCCCTGGGAACAGCACACAGCACCCTGTGAGACACAGGTAAGACAAAGTGTTCCACATTAGAGCAAACACCAGTGCATTTTAATCTTTCTCTAAAACCAGCCAAATGAGAGACTTTCATTTAAAGGAATTAATGTAACTAATTAGATTCAAACACCAAGGCAATCTGTCTGCAATTCTTACCCCAATTTGGTAGGTTAGCAGGTGACTGTTTGTGCCTTAAGCAAGCACAGACTCTTACTGAGAGAAAATAAGCCATTTTCTGAATATTCTCATGGCAAGCAATCATTTTAAATCTAAAGACAAAGTAGAGACTTTAGTAGGATCTGTCTGCCAAGCTCTCTGAACACATGCGCCTTTTAAGCAGGCTCAGACAAAATATTTCATATGTATTGATGAAGTAACACGAACAGGCTCAGTAAACCTTCTACCTCTGTTTTTATGAGCTGAGAATAAAGAAAGTTACTTTTTGGAGCAAAGGAGAGTAACAAACCATGGCTACCGATATTCAAATGACAAAAACATCTGAGCGAATTCCAGATGTCAACCATGTGTTATGGTTTAATAGTTCAACTCTGAATCACAAGCTCAAAAACCTGTTACGAAATACATGCCTGCCTGCATGTGTGCGTGCACACACCAGTGTGAACTACTCAAAAAACAAAAGCCATATTTTTTGTGGCAGTAGCAGCAATGGAGAAAGGCAGTTAATCTGAGCTGAGGTGGGAGAAAATTAGCAAAGTTTGCCCTATGCCAACGACCAATGGTGTGATAATTTATACTTTCAACATTTACAAAGAACGAGTCTAAACTGATGAGAAATTAAACACCCACTTGACAAGCAAGCGTAATCCTTTCAAATCCTAAAAGTCCAATCACACCCTGTGTCTTGAATAATCAGTAGCGCAAGTCACCCACACCCCTGCCATGTAAAACCCGTGGAAGTCCAAATAATTCCTAGCCCTGCTCTCTCAAACAATAGTATTTATATTGTGGTTTCTTAGACCCTTTCATTATTTTTTTCTTCTTACATAAAAGGAAGAAATATCCATCACAGTGATGTTTAGCAAGAGCCATGCCTCATATTCTTTCTGGTGAAGAAACATAGAGAAGAACCATTTATTGCTCTGTGTGCAACTTGTGGCTGTGAGCAGACACCCCTTGATGGGTGTTTTCAGCTCTCCCTTGGCTCTGGGTGGTGGGCTTGCAGGGGAGCTGCCAAGCGAGATGCTCCCTCTCTGCTGTGCTCCAGCCTTGGCTGCCTGCCCAAGTAGGAACCTGCAAGCAAGGGGATTTGGCTCATCAATTTTTCACTCATCCCTTCCTCGTGGAACCAGTGTTGTCTATGCCATGATCCCACATGCTGCAATCAGCCTGCTCCCTCTCTCCTTCTATCCAGGTGGCCCTCCCAGGATCAGAGTAAGTCAGGAGCTTTGGGACCTGGACAAATTGGTCTCAGCAGTGAATTCTATAAGGAGCTATTGACACTTACCCCCAAGAATCACACCCCTGAACACCCATAGGTAATTGCACATTGCATGTTTTCCTGTTTGTCTTTGTACATACACGTGGCAGGTCTGTGCAACCCACACTGCCACCTGTGTATGCAAACCTGAGCCAGGTAGGCCAGCACACATAGAAAGTGCACGGTAACTACATGCTTGGCTTGCCCAAATAGACCTACATTTTTATGAAAATTAAGCCTTTAAAGCTATGTTTAAATAAGCTGTATTAGATTATTTTAATGACTTCATGACAAGGCAAGTTGGGATACTGGCAACGGACTGGCCCAAGCAGAAGCCCTTAAGGGAAGGTTGTGCTGCTAGGTTGGAGAGCAAACTGCAGCTGGGGGAACCACAGCAAGGGGCTCCTCAGCTGCTGGAGAATGGTCACCAGATTAAAGAAACTGGAATTATGTTGGTGCTATCCCTGTCCTGGTCTTGAAAAGCAAGAGGCAGACTGTGCTTGTTGGTGTGTGCTGACAGAGGTTTCAGTCCTGAAAAGAGGACAACCCTCTGCTTGGGAGCTCACAAGATGTTTTTATGTTTCCTCCAAAGTGCTCGTCACTGCAAAACATAGGCCTGGGGGCTGGGAAGGAGGGATGTTAAACCATGCTGGAAAAAAAACCCACCCAAACACCAAAACCCAGCCATCAAACACATTTATGCTCCGGTCTCTGCAAATTAAGATTTCACATGGGAATCTGAACAGGTGCAGTGTTACTCGATCTGGCCATGGCAGCCGCCTGCCCTCCATAGCTGACCCTTATTTTTTTTGCTGTGGTTTCCACTCAGCCGGGTCCTGGTGGTGAGGGTTTCAGACCTTCTGTAGCTGAGAAGCAGCAGCTGGCTTTCTGCTGTTCCAGGCACAGGGATGATCCTTCCTTGGCGCAGGGCACTCGCTAGGAACAGAAACCTCTGCCCACCAGCTCCGTGCATGGCCACGTGCTCAGGGCAGGCACACACAGCCCAGCAACACCTTGTCAGGGAGATAACCGCTTATCTCCTGTGTGCACAGAACACCGGCTTCTCATGACAATGCCAGCACAGCCCTAAGCAGCTCACAAAGCAGGCAATGAGCAAGAGGTTTCCAGGACACCCACATTTCAACATTGCAAATATTGCTTATATACCTGGCCCTAATTTTGGCAAATCCCCAGATAAAAGCTTCTCCCTGAGCTGCTGCTGTTTGTAGGGGCTGCAGAGAGAAAGTATGCCCAAATTACAGAGGCAGGAGGAGCTTGGCTCTGCAGGCATGATCCGGTTGAAGGCCAGGTCATGCCATAACATTTGTGGACATACATCACAGAACAGCAGCATTTGCATGATTTGTTTGGCTGCAGTGTGACTCAGGAGGAAATGGGGCTGATGGGGGTGAAGCAGCGAGGGAACAAGTGGGTGCTGAACAAGTGGGGAGAAGGTGATGAGTGGAAACAGATAAAACTAGATAAAAAATAGATTTAAAGGATAGAAATGTCTCAAAATAGGGTCATCACAGCAGGGCAGAGGCAGGCAGCTGTCCCACAAGGCTGGCTGAAGTGGGCAGACTGGGGCTGTGGGCAAGGGCAGGTGGGTGTCGCTGTGCATGGCAAGGTGGACCCCAGCAACATGGGGCACTGGAAGTCTCTTTAGCCACAGCAAAATAAACCCTATGGAGAGGTGAGCCTGGAGGCACACCCCACCAACTGCACCAATGTGGGGCAAAACTGCTCTGTACACAACTGCAGTCCCTGGGAGTAATTTCTGCAAGGAGATTTTGATGGCAAGCCTGGCAAGGTGCACATTGAGCTCCAGATCTTTCTGTTGGGTTTGGGTTTTTTTTCTTTGCATGATGATTTTTCACAAAAGCCTACCCCGTTCTGAAGGATTGCCATGGAAATAAAATTAAATACTCTGTAGTGTAATGTTCTCTGGGGTTTGGGTGCTGCCAAAGTCGTGTTAGACTAGCTCCATCTCGTGGAAATCAGCAGCACAAGTGGGGCAAACAACAACAAAGCGGGAGAAAAGCTGTAGGAAAATGTTGCCAACTTGTTCCTTGGCTGTGTGAGCCAGCAGTGGTTTTGGTTCCCATCTGCAGGGGTTTCACTGGTCCCATCCCTCCCGGAGTTTTACTCCCACTTGAAGGTTTGAAAGAAATTAAAAAAATCCTTTGCAAAGTCAGCAGAAATGGTGTATTTTTTCTGAGTTTTGATATCTAGCTGTAATATTCACATGGTTGCTGTATGACCATACTCAGAGCTCACAGGAGGGTTTGGGGCTGTGCAGTGGCTTCAAGCTCTGCCACACAGAGCTTTGCTTCAGACCCATGCAGAGCTTTGCTTCAGACCGTGTCCCAAAGAGACTCCTTCTCCCTCCATCACTCCCTGCCTCCACTGGTTAATTTACAGCTGCATCTGCACCTTGTTCAGCATTTCTTTCTTGTCTCTGTCATCTAGTTTCCCCTTCTTATTTTGCAGCTTATTCCAGAAGTGCCCACACCCCTGCACGTGTACTTATAAATCAGAAGGAACATCTGTACTGCAGAGCGCAAGCACGTTCCTATCTTTGAAAAAGTTTCCAGTTTAGATAAGCAACTCTTTCAATCATTTATATGAAGTAAGTACACAGCACTAAATCTGTGAGGTTATATTTTAAAAGAATAGTTACTCCCTCTTTCCTAATGTACTCTTGGATTTATTCTCCTGCTTATTCAGACTCTGAGTTTTAGCCTTTGATATTAGAGTTCATCTTACAAGTCTATTTAATCCATGTCCTGCGGGACAGGGGAGACAGTTAGTGGATTTTATCTTCAAAGACATGTTACCACCACTTACAGTCATCTAAGAAAACAAATCTTTCAGGCTTAAGAGGTCTGGCAAACACCCCATGAACTGCAAAAGGCATCAGCAAGCCATGAGCATATACCACTGAACACAGATGGAACAATCTTCTTAGGTGAAGCTGCACTCACTGCAAGGTGCCCAAACACGTAAATTATGCTAAAATGATGAATTGCCACTTGGACTTCAGAGGATCTCTGCATTCCATTGCCATGCTTATGATATCTCCGAGTGCCTTAGCAAACAGTGCCCACTCAGCACATGGTCGTGAGAGCTGGAGCTCAGTCCCAGGAGATGTCAGCAGAAAGGCACAGCAGTGTGCACTGTAGAGATCTCACACTGCTGGCTGTGATGAGGTCTGGCCTGATGGCAGTCTAGAAATAGGACTCGACAAGAGAGGCTATAGAAAATGCTACTGACTGAAACTCTATGTGTCATGGTGAAAGGAAGGTTCCTTGGCATAGTTGGGCAGATCTTCCTCTGGAAGTTGGTAACCTGCCGCAAACTCCAGCTCCTTGCTGTCTTCTTCTGTTTGTTTTCTGTCTAAGCAAGAATGTTCCCTAGCCTTTGAGCGCTCCACAGTGCTGGGCATGATTTTCCACATGAGCTACTGCAGGATTTGGGTGAGTAGACAGCCACACATTGCTGTTCATGCTGCTTAGGTAGCTAAAACTGTTAAGAGACAGGTGAGAAAACTAAACAAAAGGGTAAAATGGGAGGCAAAATTTGGAAATCTTGTCTAGATCAGATGAATTTCACTTTCTGCCCTTGTTCACCCAACCATCCTCCTCCAAAAAGTTATTTCTACTACTGCAGAAAAGACCATCTATGCAGTACTGTTGCACCCTATGCCTGTGTCATTTAATCAGGCTAGGCAAGTCCTAGCCAGGGAAAGCTTGCTGCTCAAAAACAGCAGTGCACTGAAAGACATTGCTATTTCTCTCACACCAGCACAACTTCAGGAGCTGCCTCTTTGTGGATTCAAGCCTCGGGCAGTGCCCAGCCCCTTGTGTTTCTTTTAAGACCCACTCATCTGTGATCCAAGGAAAATACATGTCCCGTGGTGCACTGCAGAGATGTGTCTCTGCCCCAGGCAGTGCAGCTCGGATCAGCACAGCAGAGTGACAAAGTACAATTCACACACCTGCTGGGAACACTTCTTTAAACATGGTTTTGTCCCCATGAGCTGGAGACAACAGCCCTGACCAACAGCTGCTGAAGCTGAATGAGCATCAATGCAGCGCAGCAGAGCGGATAGCGGCTGCAGCGCCAGAAACCTGTGGGTGCTGAGGAGGAAAGGGTCAATAGTTCTGAACAGTCAATACCAAAATAAGCAACAAGTTAAATAAGAGAAATGAAAATATAGCTACAACAAGAGAAAAAAGCTTGTAACTGACCACAAGTGTGATTAGGCAATGGGGTCCAGTGCCAGAGGAAGCGATGACTATCGGCTAACACCATCCTGGCAAGACTTTATCATCATCGCCTGCAGGAGAATGGAGCCCAGCAGTGGGAATGAGCTGTGTGAACCACTGCTGCTCCCTTCCTTTTGGGCTAGGCAGATTAGCTACCCCAGGCCTTCCCTGCTATAGGCCAAATAGTGGGGTGGTTGTTCAGCAGCTCCCAGCCACTCCAGGAGAGTTCATGGGATATGGTGCTTCAAGCATTTCACTGCTTTTTCAGAAGTTATTGAAAAAGGAAGAGCAGGCTATTGCTGCCTTATGGCTTTGCTATGAAAAGATATTTTGGAGGGATGGCAATATGCAAAGAATTAACACCAAGCCAAGCAGCAGTGTGAAGCTCTGATGTGTTTTTTCTGATGACAATGAAACCTTGCTGAAGACTGAGTTGCTGAGTGAAACATTTTCAAAAGACTAATCACCAACCTGCAATACTGTAGGACATTCATCCAGCAATCATTCAGGGGGCTGAGGAGTAAACAAGCTTGTCTCTGACCTGGATCTGACAAACTCACCAAGTCCAAACTCTTTCCTTTCACATACCTTTGCGAACAGGGATTTGGTATTTGGTATGTGTGTACCTATATGTATATATATCCATTAAAAAACCCTAAACCAAACACACACATGAAAGCAGATGTTAGAGCAGGTGGAATTTCTGGAGCAAGTATTTGATGGAAGGAGTGACCTGTGGCTCCAGATCATTAGTATCTGCGGAGGCCAGCGGGCAGAGGAAGCATAGCTCCAGCAAGGACCACCATGGGGTTGCTTTGCACATTCAGGACCGATCACCTCATTTCCACATCAGTCTGGCTGAGTGAAAGAACTTTCCCTTTCAAAGCTGTCTGACAGAAACAGCTCATCAGCAGCACCCAAACACAGCCTCCTTTCCCAACAGCCACATTGAGAGCAAAACCCTGAGTTTCAGCAGCAAAGTTGGTTTGTTTCTCCCATCAGCAAACCAGATTGGTCAAAGATTCATGCCTGGCAAGAAATGTGAGAATCACTGCAAGGACAGAGACTTCAGAGCCACATCACTGAAGCACAGTGAAGACAAAGGAGCAAATGTTACCCTGTGGTAAAATACACTTAGGGCACTGACATATTCCAGACTGGAGCAGCATACGTTTTACCTTGTTACAAACAGTCATAACCAGCTTAGGATATTGGCAGCTGTATGGATGCTCTTCAGTCAAAGACCGTCAGTGCAAAATGAACAGGTGAGAATTTGTTAATGTGAACGGGGAAGAAAGAAGAAAGAAAATTGAGAAGTGAATTGGAGCAGTCAAAACTGTGCATAGACACCATTTCAGGTTCCAAGCCATCTGGCTGAGCAGTAACTACAGGTTTTTTGCCCCCATCATGGCGGTTTTGGGTTTCTGTCATTATTCTCATCCACCCTGACCACAGGTGCACCCTGCTCCTGCATTTCAGCACTCTCAGACCTGCAGGTGGAGGAGGAGAGGCGGCTCTCACCTGCACACACAGTCTCAATGGTGGCCACCCCGCACCAAAAAGTCATCGAAACTCTCTCTCAGCCAGGACATAGCTTGGAACACTTTCAACTCACTTTGGACTATGGGGCCTGGGTCATAGGCACGCCTCACCAGCACTCATTACTTGAAAATGGAGGGAGAGGTTTCTCTCCTCTCTTCCCGGAGCTTTATGCATGGAAATGAATGTCATTGAACAACAGGACTTCCTTTTAAGATGCTGTGTTGTCATTTCAAAGCCTCTCTGCTGAAAGTGCTTTAAATAGCCTGAACTCACACCAGCTCCCTCAGTTTGCCTTTTTCTTTTTTATATCTCTGACCCTTTTCCTCCCATTGCAAGTTTAATATCTGTAGCTAGGCAAAGCAAACCAAATCCAACAAAAATGCAACTCCCAGCAACGAGTCCAGCCTCCTCGTGCAAGGGCTGGGAAGCTCCTTTTCCCCAGAGCTGTGCCAAGCTACACTTGATGGAGACCAGCTGGGGAAAGGGAAAGCTCAGGAGGGTTTCAATTATTACTTTTTATTGCTACTCAAATTGGGGTTACAGATGTAACCAGATTTCTCTCTCATCAGTCTGAAATCCAGCCTGCAAGACTTGTGCAGCAAAATCTTTATTTTTTCTGGGCTTTATAGTACTGATAGAATCCATGGGGAGAGAGAATACTGGGTATTTTTCTTGCTTAGCAGGGAACAAAGTCCGCAATTTTAAGCTAAGGAAAAGTCCGATAGCTGTTTCACAGAGTGGCAGGGGGCTCCAGCACCAAGATCCTCAAAACATCTTCTGAATGCTTGAAAAATTACAAGCTAGTCTAGGAGGATAACACAGCAATAGCAGTAATACAGAAACAGTATCTGAAGGGGGAGCACAGGAGACGTCTTCCTTTCATGCAGATGAAACATGGATGCACAAGATGCCGGTAATTAATCAACTGCTAATTCCCATCAGCAATTTCCTTCCCACATAGCACCTTTGTCCTGACTATTTTTGGTTTGTGCTTGGTAGGACTTCACACAGCTCCGCATGCGCCAGCCTTGGCCAAACCAGCTTTCCGGCTGGCAGGCAGGGTACAGGATGCAGGCGTGGGGGCCAGGAAACCCGGCATCCCCCTGGCCTCCAGCAAGCTGCAATCATCAGCTACAAAACAATAGCACCGATGCCCTCCAAAGCCAGGGTTTCCAGGACCTGGTTGCAGTAGCAACGCCCTGGCTGAGTGCGTTCGCCATCAATCCTTTTGAGAGCTGCCCCAAACAAAACCCACGTGAGAACAAGACATCCAAAGAGAGGGGGCCAGGGGACCACTCACTTCCTTAGTTTGGGTTATTTCTATACACAGCCATTACACCACAACCCTGGTTAAATTCTCTCTTTCTCAAGGGTCACCTAGCTCACTCCCTGAGAAGATGGTTTGGTCCAGTTGTGGAAATTTTGGACTGAAGATGTGGCATGCTTTGAGAATTAACCTTGACCGTCCATGCCAGGTGACAGAAGCTGGTTGGTTGTTCCTCCACCAATGAGCAGCGGCAAAGCAGAGGAAGAGGAACCCCCGGGGCAGGGCGATGCTGCAGCCTGGCCCCTGACTGCTGAAGCACTCAGCAGACAGGATGGTGCCCAGCTGGGGATGGCATCGCAGGTACAGTCCTGCAGATCTTGTCCCCGTTGTGTTCCCACCACCCCTGAGTGCAGGTGAAGGGACATTCCTCACATGCATAGAGAGTATGGGCTGGAAAGTACATCTGGCTGCTGTCTCCTGCCCTCTCTTAGGGTTTCCAAAAGATCAGTTGCCATAGAACAGAGCAGAGGGGTTTCACATGGAGTCTGGTGAAGTCTGACTTTTTTTCATGGCAGTATTTTCCACTTGCAAGTCATTTATGCTCTTGCTGCATCACCTTGTTCTGTGCTTTTCCTCAGAGCACAGCCTGAGCCCGCAGCATCAGCAGCAGAGCCCTCACAGGGTTTCCAGCTGGAAAATGCAGGTCTGTGGCAGGACATGGCAGGGGCGCTTGGTCCTCCACAGCTGCTGTGTCTCCTTTTGGAGCACCATGCAGCCACAGCAAGGGAATGGTCACAGCCCAAATCCCACTGCCCAAGGGATAACCACAGTCAGGGTTCTTAACATCCGTTGTTTAAAGTAATCATTTGGATTTCTACTTCTTGTTTGTGATACCAAGAAAACAACAAACAGAAAAATCTTGAAATCCATACCTAAAGGAAATGACTGAAAATTGTTTTAACCCTTTGATCCTGTACAGACAGATACTTGGGAAGCCCTGCTACGTTGGGTTGTCAATAATTTTTTTCTTCAGAGCTAGAGAAGACCAGGGATTACATGATTCATCTCTTAAATAAGAGAGAATTAACATCTCATAGGAATTCTGAGAGTAACAAAGACTGTTTAATACATCCACATAACTCATTGCATTTTTCTTTTTAATGTCTTAGATTGATTCCCACTTACTCCTACAGTCATTACATATTTTTCCCAAGACAATCATGGAAGAGGAGCAATTTCCCAGATTCATCCCACCTGCGACACACCTTGAGGGCCAGGGTTTTTCGAGGTGCTGTGCTCAGTGCTCTTACTGAAGCCTTTCCCAGGATGAGGGCCAGGAAGGGCCGGATCGGGCCAGGCCAAGCACAGAGCCAGCTGGGCGGATTTGACACCAGCCAGGATTTCCCCTTGACCTGACCAACCAGATAGGCTCCTGCAGGACCGATGATCCCACCCAGAAACAGGGCCCATCTTTCTGTGCTGGGGGTGGGAATTGGCATCCTGTGACTTCAGTGTCATGCCAACAGCCCACAAAATGCCCACATCCGTGCCACTTGGCTGAGGAACACGCCAGCACTTCACCATAGCGGTCTCAGCTAGGACCAACAACTCATCACTGGTGGTTTTTAAGTGAGGAGAGAGCCACTGCCTGTGGGAACACACCATGGGTGACTCACCACATTTTGGTGAGCCTCGTTCCTCCTGTCCAGCTCAGAAATCAGTGTAAAATGGAGAACCTCTGGGGAGGTACAGCCCTCTCTTGGGGACTTTTTGATTGAAGGGCAGAGCGCCTTGTTTGTGGGGTGGCAGGGCACCGCAGGGGCAGTGCAGAGGGAATGATGTGCTCAGCTCCCAGCAGTGCTCAGCATCTCATGAGTGCTCAGCGACAAGCATCATCACACTAAAGCAACGGTGCTTTTATCACCATCTGGTAGTATTACCGGATGGTAATTACCACTGGTGTCTGCTTGCTCTTGGATTTCCTGTCATCAGAGCAGGAAGAGTTTGAACCAAGCACAGAGGGAGTAAAATTTTTAGCAGAAAAATACTTGTGAGGGGACTGTCCCAGTGATCCCTGTGGTCCGAGAGTGCCCCTGAACACAACAATAGAGAGAAGAGCCACCCAGCAGCTGGGAACAGCCAATAGAAAAGCATGCAGAAAAGAAGTGCTCCCTGTTTAATGTGTGAGGTGAATCAGCCCATAACAGTCATAGAGGGGCTGCAGATTGCCCGAGCCCATGGCTGGTGCCCATAGCAAAGCCCCCTGTGAGCATCAAACACTGCTCCTGCTAACTACTGCCATAAATTCTTATCCCTCCACATTTTGCTTCACAAGCACAAAGGGCTAAAAATTAATCAGACAGGCACACATAATGAATAACTCAGATACCTCTAATCATTAGTCGTTTTTACTAAGCTCAGTGATTGCTTGTGCACATGAACAAGAAGAGGAACTTTAGTCACCCGATACCAGTTTCATGATGAATTCTTCATTATCTGAAATTGAGGCAGGCCTTGGAATTCATTATTTGTCATAAAGCTTCCTGCTTCCTCAAAAACCACACACACACCCCACCCACCCCCACTCCCCCCAAAAAAATAAATCTCTGGAGTTATTTCTATTTCGTTACATCAAACATAAATTCAACAACGCATAATAACATGCTTCACTGCTCTGCAGGAAGAGGCAGGATTAGCTTTGGCTGATATCCCCTCCAATTCAGAGGACTTTTCTTACAAAACAACACATTCATCTGAGATTGGAGGTTTCTGGTACGGGAGTTCTGAGGAAGCGTCCCTATCACCAGAGCTCATAGCCTGCCAGAAACTACACACAGGGTGCAACTGTGAATCGAAGCTGCTGCATGCCAGGAAAGAACAATGCAGACAGCAGGGACACACCAAGCCTTAGCCTTTGAGCATTAGCATGGAAAATGGCAAATAAAGGAGCAAACATCCTAAACAAATTCCTTTGAACTTTCTGCTACCAGCCACAGGGCAAGCACGATTTCCAGCAAATGCAGAGCTGGCTGGGAGGCTCAGGGCTGTTAGTGAGATGTACAGTGAGATTTTCAGCTTGTCATTCAGATAAGTTGTTTTCTTTTGTATTTTACAAAACTAGGAGGAAAAGAGCCCAGTGAAATGAGATCAGCAGAGAAGCATCCTGGCAGCAGACAAATACAGCAGCAGGGCACTGCTGCCATGGCCTCTCTGTGCCTGCCAGCCCCAGCAGCCCACCTGAGGGGATTAGGAAAGATGCAAAAGAGAGTGAGCTCTGTGCTGGATTTTAAGCTTCACTCCCGCCGCATTGACTGCTCCTCTCTCTCAGACACTGGCAGTGATGAGCACAGTGGCTCAGGGGAAACCCCAGGGATACGTCAGCTCCAGCTACCTGTACAGCCATGACCTTTGTACAGTTTTTCAGAGCCAAAGGTCCTGATTTTCTGTGTGTCCTTGACACCACTGAAGCCCAGATGTCTCCATTTTCCCAGGTGTCAAGCTTAATGCTCACCTTGATTGCTTGAAGCTTCACTGATCAAGTCACCGAGCTAGACTGGCTCCATCATGCATATTTGCAAAGCCCAGTCTATTTTCATCATGCCTTTCTCTACTAGGTGGTGAAGAAAGAATCACAGAATCATAGACTGGTTCAAATTGGAAAGGACCTTAAAGATCATCTCATTCCACCCCTCTGCCATAGGCAGGGCCACCTTCCACTAGACCAGGCTGGTCCAAGCCCCCTCCAATCTGGCCTTTAGCACTGCCAGGGATGGGGGAGCCACAGCTTCTCTGGGCAATCTATGCCAGTGCCACACCACCCTCACAGTGAAGAATTTCTTCCTAATCTAAATCTACCCTCTTCCAGTTCAAAGCCATTCACTTAATCCTATTACTACATGTCCAAAAAGTCCCTCTCCAGATTTCTTGTAAACCGCCTTTAGGTACTGGAAGGCTGCTGTAAGGTGTCCCCGAAGCCTTCTCTTTTCCAGGCAAAGAGTGCTCCAGCCCTCTGAGCATCCTCATGGCTCTTCGCTCAGCTCACCCCAGTTTCAAATCCCTCTTGTGCTGGGTGCTCCAGAACTGCACACAGTACTGCAGGTGAGCAGTACTCATGAGAGGTCTCACGAGAGCAGAGTACAGGGGCAGGATCATCTCCTTCCACCTGCTGGTCACTCTCCTTTTGTTGCAGCCCAGTATATGCTTGGCTTTCTGGGCTTCAGATGCACGCTGCTGGGTCATGTTGAGCTTCTCAACAGACCAAAGAGCACCACTTACTTAAGCCTGCTGAGAACAAAGCTGTCAAGCTAATAACTCAGCCCATTAAGAAAGAAAGAAAAGGCAACAAGGTCAAGTTGAGCTGTCTGCCTGGAACTAGTGCTCAGGGCTGTCCCAGGCAGCAAGGACCACAGCCCCTGTCCTGCTGGCACAGGATCCCTCCCTGCCTGCAGCTGCCACACGCATGTCCGTCTTAGGGATGGTTAGAAATACTGTCCCCCTCAAGAAAACTGATCATTACCAGTAATATAAATACAAGAGGAAAAGAGTTCATTTTTAGATTGAACTACTGCTTTTTAGCTTTACTGTTTCTGCTGAGAGAAGCATGTGTCAGCATTATGATCCTTTTTGCAGCAATATAGAAGCAGATATTAGAATCATAGAATCGTTCGGGTTGGAGAAGACCTGTAAGATCGAGTCCAGCTGTGAACCTGACACTGCCAAGTACAGTATTGCCACCAGTCCCCTCAGCAGAGCCCTGCTTTTCAGCTGCTTCACGAGTTCTTGTGACTTTTGAGTTCTTGTGACTTTCACAGTATCACAGTATCACAGTATGTTAGAGATTGGAAGGGACCTCAAAAGCAATGTATGAAATTCTTTTCAACTCAAACTTCCCACTGCATTAAATACCCCTTTGTTGAGATGCTGAATTCTCATCTGCACTTTTCCCGTTCTACCTCCTCTTTCACACTGAACTGGCCTGTACCTAGTGGGGACATTTCACTCTACATGAGCATAAAAGCCAAGTTCTCATTTTTCAAAACTCTGTTCTGCCCCAAAGAAGTGACAGTGCACAGTAATTTGACTATATTTAAAGCAGGGAAGTTCCTCTTTCACTCCGAAACCACTGTTTTGCTCACACTGAACCCGGGACATTCAGCAAACATTTCTTTTCCTTATGACCTGCCTTCCAGTTGACTTGCCCAGCCTGTGTGACCTTGGCTGCTCAGTCTTGCTTTAGTTAAGGGAAGATAGCACCAGATCACCCATTTTAGCAACACGCCTCTCTCCGTAATGGCCTGTGGTTTATACCTGTTGATTTTCACAGTGCTCACCGGCATGAGCTGCGAAGCACCCAGCGCTGCTGAGAAGATGTGTGTGGAGGTGAGTGAGAGCCGCCGGTCCTCCCAGAGATGCAGGAGCTGTGCATGATCTCTGGTGCATGCTGCCTGCCGATGTTAGGCTGCTTTCACTTCTCAGGGGGTTTCTCTCAGGGGGACCTGAGGGCCTTTATCAGAGAAATCAGGCAGGTGTCTTGAGATGTGCTGAGGGACATCGGTCACTGTTCTCCTCCTCACACCTGCACACTTGTGCATCCTCATGCTCTCTCCTACTGCTGCCGGGGACTTTGGGAGGCCAGCACCACCCTTCACCTCTCAGGGATTTCTAGGGGTGATAAAGTTTCACGGGGGTGTTTAGTGGATGTTAGAGCTAGGCAGAGGACAGCTACAAGGATTTTGCCTCTTGTGCTGCATTCTCCACACAGGAATTTGTACACAGTGGTGGGTGATGGTGTGTTTATTTGCCATTTGGTCAATTTGCGATACCACACAAGGGTAGTAAGAAAGTACTGTGATTTTTCCAGGGTATGAGAAAAGGCTGACCCATAAATGTTTTCCTTTCTATGTTGGAGACAAGGAAAAAAAAAAAAAAGGCAAGGATTTTGATGTATGGAAGAGGCACTGTGGAGACCCAGGCCTTCGCAGTGCACATCTGGGGCCAATAGCAAATTCCTTACTGAATTAAATGTACAAATCCCCAAATGCTGGAAGTTGCACAGTGAGATACCCTAGAGGATGGTTGTTCCTCAGCTCCCATTGAGAGCCACTGCATGCCCTGAAGCATATGGCAAGAGCTCACTTACTCACTACTTTAATTGAATGGTAAAACATAGGCACTGTTCTCATTTACAGCGACAGCTATACATTTTTTATCTTCCTAAGCCGTGCACCACAGCAGTCAGCTCCCTGAGCTCTTCTTTGTTTATCGGTAATAAAAACACTAGCTTTTCTAAGCCTGTATTTTGCTATTTATTTCTGTAGTTACCAGCACCATATCATTTCAGTTCTTCTAGGCTGGACATGACACGTAGAATCACATTCCACAGATTGCAGGGTACCTCTGGGAATCACCTAGCCCAACCCCCTGTGAAGGCAGGGCCACCCAAAGCAGGTTACACAGGAACACATCCAGGTGGGTTTTGAATGTCTCCAGAGAGGGAGACTCCACAATCTCCCTGGGCAGCCTGTTCCAGTGCTCTGCCATCCTCAATGTAAAGAAGTTCTTCCTCATGTTGAGGTGAAACTTCTTGTGGCTTAAGTTTTCAGCCCCTGTGCTATGGCCACATGCTGTCACAGCAGGTACTGGGCGGGTTTTCTGCCCTCAGGTCATGCCAAGCACCAGCTTGTAGGGGCTCAGCTGCGAGCAGACCTGGCTTGTCCTTCCCTGCAGATGGGATCCTGGGGTCTGAGCTCCAGCAGTGACACGGGTGGGCGAAGGAGCCACGCTCCCCCCGCAGTGGGGCATTCCGTTGTGAAAGTTCCTTTCCACTTCCTCCTGGCTTCACCACGCTGCTACCGCATCCCTCTGCTCTGCCCGCCAGGCTGCTCTGCCTGCAGCAGCACAGGGACATGGCACTTCCCCAGCACCCTCCAGCTATATGATTTGTGCTTCAGAGGAAAGGAAGAAAGTGCTCACCCTATACAGCTTGTGGCTTGCAAGGAATACTGCTGCTATACCCCCTCCAGTGAGGCCACGGAGTGCAGTCAGTGCCCACCTGTTTCGCCAGTGCCACAGGCATGGTTTGCTCTCAAACGCTCACAGTCCCATGTGAACGGAAAGACATGAACTCCACACACTGCTCCCCAGGGTCCCCGTGCACCTCCACAAAACCCCAGCGGGCCACAGTACACAAACCTGCACTGTTCCCTGCTCAACACTGACTCCAGACTCCAGTGTGTTTCTCTCCATACAGCCCACTGTCCCCTGTGCTTGCCTTATTCCAGCTAATAGAAAAGATTTGAGTCCAATTAAAACAGTCGGACTGGCCAGCTGTCTGCTATACATGCATTTTCTTCCCTACAAGCAGAACATCTCTGAGCTTTCTGGCAGGATATCCCCACAGCTGTGGCTCCTGCGCAGCCACTGGAGCCCTGCCCCTCACAAGCTGGCCCCGTCAGCATTTGGACAGGCCACCCCCTTTCCTTCTAGGAGCAGGGCTGGGTGAGGAGGCTGACACGATGCTGGCTGTGCCCGTACTCCCATCAGAGGTTGGCAGGGGTTGAGTGTGATGCTCTGAGCATCTCCGCTGCCTTCAGCAGCACAGCAGGCTATGTCAGGATGACTCTTCCCTGTGTGCCTGACAGACCTTCATGCAGGCACCAGGGAAAGGCAGGTCAGACACCTTTAATGGTTGTCCCTGGTATCCACAGAGTGGACTTCCCTATAGAGTAGATTGATTTATTTGCAGTTAAGCTGAAAAGCCTTCATAAAAATTTTAAAGACTATCTTTGTCTAGCCTGAGCTGAGCCTTCCCACTGTCCTCTTACTGCAGGGTGTAACTGCAGTTCAGATCCAATTAATTTGGACAATTTCCTTCCAGAAACATTTCCAATCCTGCTCTTTTTTTACATCCCCTCTGCAAGGTTTTCTCAAGACTTCTCTTAGAATAAACTTTGTTACCAGACTCATGAAATTCAGAATTTAAAAATACCTTGCGGGGATTCTTTCTTTAGGATAATTCATCCAGAAAAGTAAACAGTCCTCACATGTGCTGACTTTGATAGCAAAGTACTACAGATGAGACACGCTTCAAATTAGTACAAGACAGATTCAAGGCATTTGTTTTAAAAACACTCCACAAACCCCAGGGCTGTGCATTACAAGCCTGTGCTGAGGCTCCCCAGGGCTCTGGGTGCTGTGTTTTTAAATAATTCAAAATTGTGATTGGTTTTGGTGTTTGGTTTGGGTTTTCTTCAGTGCCGTATTTTCCCATTTACATCCGCAGTGCGTACTTCTTGCAGTTTCACTATCTAATTTTCACAGATTGCAGTAAATAAAAGCTACAACTGTGAAGGTTTAGGACTGAGGAAGATTCCTGAAGGACTGCCTGTCACAACAGAAATCCTAGACTTCAGCTTCAACGTGCTCCCTTCCCTCGAGAATTCAACCTTCTCTGAGCTGAAGTCTCTTCTCCTCTTGGACTTAACAAGGTTTACCAATTCCTATGACAATTTTTTTATTCACTTTTCTATAAAGATATGGTTCCCTAAAACTTAGAGAAAGATAAGTTTGGTCCTTTGAAATGCCCAGCATTTCCTGTTTTCCTGGAAATCAGGAAAACATATTTTTGTTTTATTAAGATGGATGCTAAAAACCTCATGTCACCCTGACTTCCATAAATGCCTCTTCACATCCATCATTTCAGGGCAGATTTTTTGTCTCACCAGGACCCTGTATTTAAATGTGAGCTTACAAGTACCAGGCAAGCAGTACTGGAAAAAAAAAACAAACTTATCCTCGTGAAGGCAACTGCCCATGAGTTTTTACAGCTACGATGTGCAGTTTAGGCTATCACATATATGGGGAGAGCTTTACAAGACAGGCCACTGATGCTGGTTTCTGTTGTTTTCTGAAGGTGTCAGATAAACTGGGTGTATGACGGTGCCTTTCACAGCAACGGGCAGCTGAAGACACTTGTGCTGACAGGAAACCTGCTCATGTTTCTGTCTGACACAGCTTTTGTTGGCCCACAGTCCCTGAAGCAGCTTGTTTTAACACAGACGGGAATAACCAGTATGTCCTTTATTCCAATGACGAATCTGGACAGCTTGGATACACTCATCTTGGGCAATAACCACATCTCCTCACTGCAGCTTCCTCCCAGCTTCCCTACTCGAAACCTCAAATACCTTGACTTTCAAATGAACAACCTAAAAACAATCACAGCAGCAGATGTCTCTCTTCTGCAGAAGACCAGCAATATAACTCTCATCTTCAAAGGCAATGACATTACATACATTGAACCTGGAGCTTTCCAGTCCAATTTCTACAGTTTGGACTTTGGGGGCTGTTCTGACATCCCTGGAATCCTGGCAGGGCTACAGAACTCCACAGTCCAGATCCTTTGGCTGGGAACATTTCACGGAATGGAAAAAGAGCCCTTCATAACCCCAGATGTTTTACAAGGCCTCTGTAATATCTCTGTCAAGGAGCTCTATCTGCAGCTACGGCACTTCAGGAACCTGAACGCCAACATGTTTCACTGCTTGACCAGGCTCCGCAAGCTGGATCTAACTCAAACCCACATCAACACATTGCCTGCTGGCATCAGCGGCATGAGCTCACTAGAAGAGTTAGTTCTGAACTCAAACTCCTTTGAGCACCTCTGCAACATCAACTCTGCCTCCTTCCCCTCCCTTATCCACCTCCACATCAAGGGGAACTCAGAGTTCCTGCAGCTGGGCTCTGGCTGTTTGGAGAAACTAGCAAAGCTTCAGCATCTTGATTTAAGTAAGAGTTATATCGAAAGCTTTGGCTGCTGTAATGAAGCGCTGAGTGGTTTGAGCAGTCTTCAGCAACTGAATCTGAGCTACAACATCAAGCTGCACCTCCATGATGTGTTCATGAAAGACGGTGCTAGCCTGGAGCTGCTGGACCTTGCTTCCACTCCTCTTCATATCAACACTTCACAGGGTCCTTTCCGAAATTTGCATCTCTTGCAAGTGCTGAATCTTTCCTCCTCCCACATTAATACTAGCATTCAGCATCTCTTTCAAGGCCTGGAAAGCCTCATATTCTTGGACCTTAGTCAAAATAACTTTGAGTTGGGGATCATGCAAAACGACAAACTGTTCCAAGAGCTACCCAATTTAGAGGTGCTAATTTTATCATCCTGTGAACTGACAACAATAGGTAACCAAGCATTTCACAGTCTCAAGAAGTTACGGCATGTTGATCTGAGCCACAATAAACTTGCTGAATTCAGCACAGAGGCATTTTCAAGCCTCAAGGACATCTATCTCAATTTTGCACACAACAGGATCCATATCATACCACATGACAAGCTAGCACCCCTAGCTGGCCACTGCATAATCAATTTAAGTTACAACCCTCTGAACTGTACCTGCTCCAATATCGATTTAATCACCTGGTACAAGCAGAATCTGGATAAAATTGAGGACCCTAAAGAAACGAGATGCTCTGAGCCCAAATGGCAGTCTGGGGCTCAGCTGGCCACTGTCTCGCTCTCCTGTGGGATCACCACGGGAGGAATCATTGCAGTTGTCCTGGCTATTTTATTCTGTGCTGTCATCTTCCTTTGGGGTGCTCGCTATTTCAAGAAAAATTACCAGAAAATATAAGTGTATAATGGAGACACAGAAAAGCTCTACAGCAACTGTATGAAGCTGAAAGACAACTTACTGTTCTTGTGACATGTATTTTCTTAACTTTTGCAATACGCTGTCCATTTGTATTATAAATTTTAGAAAAATAATGAAAGAATTATTGCGAGCTGGAAAAATAAACTATGACCTAAGCCTTGAACATGAGTAATTTGTCTGACAGAGAAATCCCAGTTCAACTCAGTGTTAGCCCTGGTGCCCCAGCTACTACAGTTAATGCATTTGTAAAGCAAAGATCCAGTGACTGAAAAAAGAAAACCAAACTCCCACCACCACTCCCACAAACAAAACCCAAACCTAAACCAACCAAACCCCTACCTCTATCAAATACCCTTGAAAACCAGTGCTGTTTAAGAGGTGGGTCTGTTAAAAGGAAAAGCATCTTTCTGTGAAGAACAGGCACAACATTCATAGTCACTTAAGATCCACTCCTGCAAGACTGGTAGAGCCTGTAACACTATGAGAGAAAAACGGGCCACCCTTGACCAGGGCACCCAGATTAGGGAGCCTGTAAAGTATTTTTGATCCTTAGTTCCTAGACATTAAACCTCTGCCCATATCTCACCTGGGACAGGCCCTGCTCCTGTACGATTTCCTGGACTCCACAGTAAGCAGGGGCTAGCAGCAACTTCATCTCTAACCATAAAATCTGTAAATTTGGTCAAGAATCCATGGGTGCTTGGCACTATGCTTTGCTTGCACAGGGCAAAAACCCAACACCAACAGCTATGAGGCTTTCCTGTGCCAGCCTGAACTGTTTCCTCTGGAAGCAGTCCAGGAAAGAAAACTAGAGACTGCAAAGGGGGGTGGTGCAGTGAGAGCAGCAACCTCATCCCACTGATGCTCCTGGTGCTGACAGCTATCCCGTGTTGCATGCATGCCTGGAGAGAAATTGGAGTCTCTTTGCTCCAGTGGGATATGCAACAGCTAGACAGAAGAAAAAGACAGACTTATTATTTACATTTACTGAACAATCAAATCCCATTTTCTGATATTATATGTGAAGAAACCCAGTGGCAAGACAGAATATGTGCATTTGACCAAGGGTATGCCTGCTCATCTGCCTTGTGTTACCATAGCGTGACTTAGGGCATTAGTGCTTTTATAACAGGCTAACCCTCATGTATGAACACAACCTTCTCAAGAGAGTATGACCCTTCTGTCTCCACGGCAGAGGATACACCATGTGGAGACTTGCCTTGCCATGGCAAGGCTTTCCAGTGAGTCACCAAGATGTGGAAGGTTCACCCTCTCTCAGCATTTCCCATGCAGGACTCCACATTCAGCTTCAGCTCCTGCCTCAAAGGCATTTCTTCAACATTTTCCTCCTTAACATGGTGATGAGCCAAGATTTCAAAGATCCCTGCTGTACTAGAAATCTTTTGTTCATTTGTGAAGATACGGCTGCCAAAATCCCTGCTTGGTCTTCTCAAGGAAGAAATACCTCTCTTACTTGAAAAGCTGCTATGACTGTCTGATAGCAGATCAGACTAACACAACAGGATTCTTGCAGCTTTCAGATGCTTTCACTTCACGTATGTTGCCTGCCTTACCCCACAGCTTCTCCTCCTGCTGCCTTTGTAGCCATATGCTGCCCAAGAGCAAGGGGGAGATGTCTGATGCTTCTTCTCCAGTTGCCTATAAGCACTCCTGGATTAGGGGTACCAAGACGTCGTCTCTCCTCACAACTCTCCAACTGCTGATCCCTGTATTCCCTGTTTCTGCAGCCGCTGACACACTCCGCACATAAACCTCCTCCTGAGCCCATCCGCAGGCGCTGTGCTCCCACTGCCCAGCCACAGAAAACAAAAGCTGTGAGGGCTGCCTGTGCAGGAGGTGCCCTTCAGCAAAGACTGCTCCAAAGGACAGAATGTCTCCCAGCAAACCATGCTGTCTGAGGAGAGGAATCCCAGGCTTGTCCTTGGGAACAAGTCAGCCCAGGGTTCAAGGAACATCTTCCCCTCCCACTGCAAATCCAACTAGTTAAATGAGCAACCTCTGATACCTGTGTTATCTAACAATCCAGCATAAATGCCAGTTGTGAGAGACTGACCCGAAATCAGACTCCACTGTCCATTGTCTCACAGATTGGTATGAGAAGCTGAGATGGAATTCCACCTATCTTTTGTCTCAGAGATGGCTGAGAGGAGTTAAGACTCCAATATCCACTGCCTGAGAGTTGAGTGGGAAAGAGCTGACTCTTCCATCTATTAGCTCAAGGTGTGGTGTGAGGAATTGCGGCCCATTATCCCAAGAATTGCTGCAGACACCTGTGTGTGTGCAGACACGTGCAGTTGAAGAGCTGGCTGCAAGGCCAGCAAAACTGGTCCACCAGGAACATGTAGTATGCAACATTAAGAGCAGAGGTACCCCCCCTAACCCATTATAAAAGGGGAAAAGGTAATCACAAAAGGAGTCATTCCCATAAGGATGACTCCAGGAGGACACCTCTGTGAGGACACTCTCCACTAATGACTACTACAGACCCTGAGGGACACTCTCCACGAGACATCGCCATGAGGGCAATTCCATCAGGACACCTCCAGGGGTACCTTCGAGGGGATGACCCCACGAGGACACCCCCCTCCAATGACTATGATGGACTCCAGGGGGACACTGCTCCAATAATGACTACAAACCCGGGAGAACTTCCACCACTGGCGACGACAACAACGGATCCCCGGAACACCACTGGATCCACAGTGGTGACTCTTTCTCTCTCTCTGCACCCCAAATACTTGCTTCATTTCCATCCTTTTTCCAATCTGTCCCATCCCTATCCCCTTTATTACAATAATGTCCCTTTTTTATAGTAGTTGTCTTTTCGTAACAGATCAACGGATCGATTACGTTACTTGACCTCATTTGTGTCTCAATTTCACTCTTGGGATCACAGATGAAACAGGGTCTGGCACAGGGTTTTTTTTCCTGCCAGATCCTGACACCAGTGTGTGCACCATCCAAGAGAGACCTGTTTATTCTGTTGTTTCCTTCCTAAATTTGTGTGTTCAGAAACATGATTGACAAGCACTGATGTTAAAAAGGGAGCATGGTGCAGTTCATAGCCTGGGACAGGCACAAAAAATTACTGCCAAGTATAAGACAGCAACTGTGGGAGATCCACAAATATCAGCAACTCAGGGGGAAAATTGCACATTCAGGTGATGCTTTCTGATATACCTCTCCATTTGGAGAGAAGAAACCAGGATTTATTCACCACCAGTTTCTGAAAAGGTGCCCAGTGTCATGGTGCGAACTCATGCAGACTTCAGTTTGTTAAAACTCAAAAGATGGCTGAAAAGGTGGAACGGTGAATGTGTTCCTATGCAGTATTTATTTACACGCAGGGTATTAAGTAGACTTTTCTGCGACTCTTCTGTTTCCTTCTACACAACTTAATTTTGAGGACCATTTCTTCATCTTACTTCTCTTCCATTTCCTTTACAGTGTCATTCCTGCTTTCTTATTTGCCTACAAAATGTCTTTCCTAGGACACCATGCAAACAACACTGCTAAACAGCATACACTGTATGCTTCAGGATATACAAATCCTGAATACAGGTATTGATTATTCTGAAGAAAAAAATGTATATGGCTATAATACACCAAAACATCCAGATTATATCTTAAAATGTTTTGAAGTCTAAAGATTTAGTCTTCTGGGATTACTTGGCGAGCATGTAAATGGAAAGAGACAGTAGATCTCTTACTCTTTATAGAATTTGTTTACCCCATCAAGCTCTGGTCTGATGCTGTCCTTGGTTTCTAGTCAAGCCTTTTATCTCTGATATTTTCAGATATAGCTGGGGAGTCAGCACACAGAGAGAACAAGGGAATCGCCTGAAGTGAGTGGTGCCTGACAGGACTGAACTCATCACCATACTGGCTCCTGGACTGCAGATGTCACTGAAGTCATCGGACAACATGAAACTCCCACGGAAAATTTGTTACCTGTACTCACACACAGAAGAAACTTGAGCAGATCGTGGCTAATGAGACACATGTCAGAGAGCACTTACCTTTATTTCAATTGGAGAAACCAAGACTCAAAGCCAAGTTCCTTCTTCCTCAACTGAGCTTAAACAAGATACCATCAGTTAGAGGCAATTCGATTTTTTAAAGACAATTTCACTCTGGACAGGATGGTTGAAGAGGCCAATTTCTAAATCCGCTGACTTGAAAAAAAAAAAAAAAAATCCTGATGTTGATGATGCACCTTTTAAGAACTTTCTTATTCCCTGGTCTTGCCTGTACCTGGAAAAAAGAGCAGGCAAGATCCCTTCCCAACCACTCACTCATAACACACCTCCTCATCTGGTGAATACTACGGAAATTCTCCCCCAGCAGCAAATGACATCCTTCTCCAGCAGGTCTCTCAAACATCCTCTTGCCCCTGTATTTAATTCACACCTACATTTTGAAGGGCTTACTGCATACTAGAACTTACCTATATTAAATCTTCTTACTCTACAGCTTCTCCACCCTTCCTCATGCTCTCAACTCTTTGCAGTTTGAACCACAACCCCTAGCATCGCTTCCTACTCTCAGGTCATTCAAACCCATCCTTGGCCTATGTCTGGGAGTTTGAGCTGGTCAGTGCTAATCAAAATACTAAACTATAGATACAGTCAGCAGAACAAAAATAATCCCAAGCCATGAACTGGACCATTTGTCCATATACCCTCCAGTATCTTCACATCCTATGATTTACTCTGTCTGAGCTATCATCTGAATCCAAGCTTGACATCCTTGCTAAGTCTGGCCAACTATGTAAGAAGAAACTATGGAGTCTAAGGGAGCATTGCATACTGGGAATTCAGTGCTGAAAAAGGGTGCTCACGTTTCCCTTTCAGACCATGAAACCATTCCCATTCCAGGTGAGATGCCATCTCTTCTTACAACAGTAGATGTGAGGATGACAGGCCATGCCAGACAGTACCAGTAAAATTTCTCTCCTGACTTCTTCCTCAACACAAACCCCTCACACCATCCCTTTCCTCTGGCAACAAACACTGTGGAGACTCATTCAGGGCACACAGGTTTCTATGCCTCCCTGGATAAAAGTGTTTGCTGCTGTCCACAGCCAAGGATGGCACAGCAAGCCAGTCCTTAACTCTGGTCATTTCACATCCTCTGGGCTGCTTTCCCCACTGCTGCTCTCCTCTCCTAGACTCATCATACCCCTTTGCAGTGCACCAGTTTTGCAAACTATCTGTCTTCTGCTAGGTTGCAGCAAGTTGGAAAGTTTGAGGGTGACCTGCAGCTTTCCCTCACCTACTGCTGTCAAATATAGAGCAAAGCAGCAAAAGCGATGCTGTAACACTACTGCATGAGTTTTGTACAGGGGAGAACACAGAGAAAACAATGCAATAGTAAAATGTGAGCTAAATCCCTGCCAGGCAGCTCTGCAGAGCTACCAGCAATGGAATAGTGAATATATATGTATTTTAATAGACACTGCTCCTATTGTAATGGATGATACACATTATGGAGGAAAGATTTAAATGTCACATTACAGCCTGCCAACATTGTTAACTTACTGGTCAGGGTATGCCATCCAGAATAGCCATGTGCCTACCTATGAACAGCACATCAGCAGTTTCAGCCACCGAGACAAGATACTCAGCTATGCAGCCCTCCTCTGTCCTCAGACTGAACTGCACTTCCTCATGCAATATCCCTGGCAGCATGTACTTTAATGGGTGCACTGAGCTGGCCCCAGAGGAAAGAATACAAAACTGTCCGCCTCCAAGCACAGCAGAGATGTGCCTTAAGTTACAGGAATGAAAACAGCTCAAGGAGAAATGCTAACACAACAGCGTTTCATGCTGAATTTTTATTTCGATGTTATCCAACTGCATAAGTATAAATAATCGTGTTCAATATATAACAATTATGACATCCATAAGGAGTTTCTTAGAGAAAATAAGACTGCAAACACTTTATTGCACAGACCCTAACAATTTTTTCTTTTTTTTCTTGATTTTTTTTTTTTTTTTTTTTTTTTTTGTAAGCTCAGGAATCTACAGCAGGAAGTCTACAAAAGAACACATCAGATCTACAATCACATAAAGACTGACCAAGTAGAACACGGGCAGGAGGATCTCTAACAGTTCACTGATAAGGTAAACACCAACAAACAGGTACTACATAACACAAGCTTAAGCACTGCTACACTTCCAAAATGCAAAGAACTTAGTTGTCAGAAGTGATGATGAGCTATACAAAATAGACATAAAGGTTACTGTAAACAAAAAGCTAGATGTACTTTAAAGGAAACAGAAGGATAGCTGAAAAAATGTGTAAGACTGCAAACTAAGAAATACCTTCCAGACAGAAATGTTACTTTGAAGTGCATTAGCATTCATTTGTAGTAACTGCCAAAGCACAGATGAACTGTAAATGTTGAGACCATTTTATCTTTAAAACTGCCCAAGAAACATTATCCATTGTTCACCAGCTCCTCTGTGAATGTATCAAAGGCAGTATGACTGTACTAGTGCCACATGAAAAATCAGAAGGACTTGTTTGTGATATTATCTTTCCATGAGAGGTTTGCTGTAATCTAACTCAACTAATCAGTATAATAGAGTTTTCACCAGAGGGAAATTAATTCTGCACGTTGTCAGCTGTCAGACAAACCTCCAAGTCAAGATTACAGTGTGCTTGTAGGAATAATTTTCTAGCTTTTGAGACAGAAAGACAATCCATAAGCCCTGACAAAACGGGAAGGGCCTAGCTCTACTGTGGGCACATAGAACAGACATAAGCAAAACCACCATTCTACTGATCCCAATCATTAAAAAACATGCATCTGCAAGGGCACTTTGTAGTGCTTCTGTTTCAGATTTTACCTTTCATCCTTCAAAACAAGCTAAATACCTCCATGTTAAAATGATTAAAGTCTACATGTTCCACAGTATACAAAATTTAAATAAGGCTTAGCAAAAGTAAAAAGACAGTCACATTCTAGCACCAAATAGCTCCAACATGTTCCTTTGTTACAAAATGCTTCTTTTATAATTACAGTATTTTTTTGCATACAAATAAAAAGATTATTGTATGAAACGTATGGAGCTACTCAATGCGTTTAGAAATGAATGTGAAACCCAGAATCACCTGCTAAAAATAGCAAGTCTACAACATAAGGCCCCAGCTATGTATTAAAACGTATCAGATGTCCTGAACATTTTTGAGGATGATAGTAAAACAGCTTTTTTTCCTTTTTACCTTCTTGTAAAACAGAAAAAAAGCTAAACTGTATGAAGCTAACTATGCAGACCTATATGCCATGATAATATGTATTCTCTAAATGTACTAAACCAGGGATGAACATACTAGTACTGCAAGTCATGTGCTTATGCTTGTGCCTCACACTGTAAGGGTCTGAATTCAAAAAAGCTCAGGGAACTCAAGAGAGAACTGCAGCAAAAACGAAGCACACAGCATGTGCTTCAGTCTCAGCCTTGATGTGAAGGTCACTGAACACACTCCCAACAGACAAGATGAGAACCACCATTTCACCAGAGAACACAACTCTGGCCGGGATGTCTTCATAATCAAGTGGTCCTCCTGCAGCTTTAATGACACCTACTCTAAGAGACAGGCTTTGTGCAGTAGGGAGATGCAGTTAGGTCTCGTGTTAGTCCTGGTGAATCAGTCAACCAGGTACAGTACTATCAAAATTAGATTATTAAAAATACATGTAAAAACTCACAATAAGTCACTGTATTTATTCTCTACTAGTAATTTTTTAACCTCTAGCTAGGATTTTAGCAAGTAAAAATGTGGCCTGTTTTTGTTTTCCAGTCAGACCAATGCTTGTGCATGTCCATGCCAGGTCAGAGTTTCAATAATTTGGTTTTATACTTGAGCATGGCAAATAAGTGGCAAAGCAACTATCTTAAAAAAAGGGAAGAGTAAACAATGCAATCAGCAGCAAAGTATATATGCTACATTCAAACCCCAAACACATTGCTAGGTATTTACAGAGGAGATCTTTTCTTCAACAGCTCTCAGCTGTAAAGGTATTCTTGTACAAATACTATATGGTAACAGTTTTACCGGTTACAATTGGGAAGGCATTTCGAAAAAAAAAAAAAAAAAAAAGAAAAAAAAAAAGAAGAAAAAAAGAAGAGTCCTGTTTTTATATATCCCCTTATTCTCGCTCTTCAGTGACGTGAAAGCTTCGCAGCACAAAGACAAGACACAGTGCTGGTTTAAAGGCAGTCCAATATATTGACATTAGTTCAGCAAGTTTTGAATTCACACCGGCCAGGTCTTACAGTTAACAGGATTTTTTGTGAGGACTGCTCCGAGGAGCCTCCTTTCCTCGCCGCTGCCGAGCTGAATCTTTGTCATCAGAAAGTGCGTTAGGGCGGTCAGGTGTGGTTGCTGATCTGGACAGATCTTTACCTACATTCTGTTTTCTTGAAGCAGACTGCTGAGTCTGAACAGCGTCTTTTCCCTTTACATCCCCAGTGTTAACAAAAGAAGACTTTTCTTGACTTCCAGGCTTTCCCCCAAGGTTTGAAGCAGGGTGGTGGGCTTCTGCTACAACAGCAACATTGTGCAAGGCCATCAGTGAAATGCTTTTAGTCATTTCTGCCTTACCACTCCCTGTGGAAGAGGTGCCTTTCTTATTTAGTTCCTTGCAGGCTGCAGGAAGCTCAGGTGAACCTGCTTTAACCTTTGTAGAAGATGCACCACTCTTTGCTGAAGACAAAACAGAGACTTCTTGTCTACATTCAGAGAAATTGGCTGAACAAGTCAGCAGCTTTCCTGGTGTTGCAGCCACACGGCAAGAACTCTGCCCACTGGCAGCTGACATTGTGATCTGCTTGTTTGCATCCTCTGGCTGTTTTTGATCAACTTGTCCCTTCCCTTTTGAATCTCGAGAGCTTTTGCTACTTGCAGTTGTTTTTTCTGCTTCTTTCTCTCTGGCATCACAGTTCATGAGGCAAAGGGCAGGCTCTACTTTCCCACTGTCAAGCTGAACATAAAGTGCGTCAGTGCGTATTTTTCCTTCAGGTCTTTTGTCTGCAGAGATGATCTCAGCACTAGGACTCCTGTTTGCCTGTTTGCTCAGCAAGGGAGGGTCTTTCACAGTGGAAAACTTTGGAGACATGGTTTGTTCTTCACTGAGGTGAAGTTGCTTTTTATCAGCATATCCCCCCAGGCCTCCTGGTTCTTGCCTCTGCACCTGCTTAGAACTCTCTGGGCTTGCTGATATGGGGCCAACAGTGGAAGATTTGGGTTTGGTGTCAGGAGTGATGCTGCTCATCTGGAGAGTGGCTACCAAGCCATACTCCAAACTCATAGGCCTTTCAGCCTGCCCATGTTCAGCAGTCATTTTTTTCACACAGCTCGAAACAGAAGAAAGGGGATCTAGCACATTTTTACTGGCATGTTTCCCATCTTTCCGAGAGCTGGTAGACACCTGAATAGTAGTTTCTTTTTCTTTTATGGTTGGAGTGACTGATTTTTGTGACAGCGTCTGTTTATCCAAGTACTTAGCCTTAGAGGAACTTGTATCAGAGGCTGGCCTGTGTTTACTACTGCTGCTTTCCACATAGGTGGCAGCAGGCTTCACGTGTTCTTGAACACCTACATGAACATCTACAGCACATTTTCTGCTTACACCGTCTCTCACAGCAGCGGAGCTTGAAGTGCTAAGCTGCTGCTGAGGAACTTGGCTGGACTGCTCTTTCTCAGCAGTATGAAGCCTTATATCTGTGAGCTGTTTCTGATCTTTTGTTCCTAAATCTTTGGCATTGTCTTTCTGCACAGAGGAAACTGGTGCAGACTTCTCATTTTTCAGACCACAATCCATTGAGGGTTGCACAGGCCGTTTGGATGGAAGAGCTTCAGTCTTTGACTCTGCAATAATTTTCTTAGACTCAATGAGAACTTTCTGCTTGGTCATATTCCTTTCCATGAAACTACTAGCAACGCTGCTGTCATCTGTACCTCGCTGTTTCAGTGACTCTCTGCCATCCTTAGGTTGGGCCTTGGGGCCAGCTGCCTGCATTTTTCCTCGCATCTGAGGTGGAATGGCAAAATCAGCGCAATTTTTTTCACTGCTTTTCGAGTAGCTCGTTATCAGGACATCTGAGACAGACACCTTCAGAGATGGCTCTCTGATCACCTCCACCTTTGCAGAAATAGGCTCACAACTTCTCTGGGCCACTGGCTGTTTGGCAGGCAACTCCTTCTGCATTTGCTTCTCTTTTCCTACAGCTTTTTCAGGAGTGCTTTGGACAGCAGAAGGTTTGGAGTATGTTTGAATAGTTTTAATGCTCTGACTTTGAGTAATACATGACTTCACCTCCACTGAATTGTCCTGCTTTGAAGGGGAGATGTCTTTCTTTTGAACAGTGTCAGTAACAGAAATACTGCCTTTAGTAGCTGGGCTAGAAACCTTTTTCTCTGTCAGTACTTCTGCAGCCACAGGGGTGAGTGGCAAATTTGGAGAACTCTTACTTGTTTGCAAAATCTGAGGCTCTGATACACTCACTTTGCCAGATTTTGAATAGCTTAACAACTGCTCTTTCTGACAGGCCAGTTCTGCCTTCCCACCACTCCCTTGTGGTGCTGGGGGTATAGGAGATCCCCCATCACTGCTGGTGTTCTGTCCTTCTGGCAGAACGCACAAAGGCAGTTCAGTCTTCGAAGCCTGTGGCCCAGAAAGTAAGGCAATGTCTAGTGTGCCTTCTATTGGCTTCAAACAGGAAACAGACCTCCCATCAAGTTTATATTCTGAGGGACTTTTTCTGACAGGAGCCTCAGTGGAAATAAGGGCTGACTTTTCCACACTCATGTCTGCTCGGCCATTCAAGGTCTTGAGAGGAACAAAAGAAACTGAGTTAATCTGAGCAGCGTGTGCACTGCCAATAAAAGCTCTACCATCAGCAACTGCAGTGGAGTCCTGCTGTATGTTTATGGGTCTTCCTGTATTAAGTTGAAGGCATTCATGAACATTTGATGTCAATTTAGGTTTTAGCACGGGAGAGACACTGTCATCTTTTTCTTCAATGGACATTTTCTTTCTAAGATAATCAATATTTACAAGTTTACCATCTAATCTTTCAAATTTGACAAATTCTTTTGTTGGTACATTTTTATCTGTGTTTTCTCCTTTTCCATTTAGCATCCTGTCAGTGGACTGAGGCAGAACATCTTGCAGTGTACATGGAGGGGAAATTCTTTTGAAGTCATAAGAAATATAACCAAGTTCATTAGGCAAAGGCCCATGACACAACATCTGCGCATCTAAAGCAACACCATCATTTGATCTCAAGTTTGCATTCTTTTGAAGGGTGTCTTTCAGTATGCCACCAGCTGACTGGGTCTCCAAAGCAACAGTTTTTGTTTCAAACTGATTTGATCTTTCTAAAACCTTCTGGAATGGTTTTTTGTCTCTTTCTTCCAGTCTTAAGGTATTGGGATTTTCTGGTTCACTGCCACATTCATGTACAGCAGCATTTGCTTTATCAGCAAAATCTTGTTTTTTCATAACTATCTTGACCTTCAACTTCTCTCTGTCTAGCTCATCAATGGATTCTTGCCTACCTAATTTTCGGGAGATGGGTCGTTTCAAGCAGCCCTGCTCTGCAGGCCTGACTCGTGTGAGTGATGGCACATCACATACATTCTCCTCTAAGCTCTGAAGAGTTACCTCCCTCTGAGACATTTCTCTATTCACTTCTTCCTGGGTCACCTCCAGACTGTGTTTTCGTGAACATAAGTGTTTCTTATCACTGCCGTAAGAGGGAGCAAGTTTCTCTTCAGATTGGACTCTCTTTAATAGTGGAGATCTTGGTGGTTCTGCACTCTTTGGCCTAACAATATGCCTTACAATAGTTGGAGGAGAGTGCATTTTGCTAGGAAAAGACTGAGCTATTTTTGTGTTTCCAATCGAATGTCCTAGCAATGGTGATGGAGATCGCTGAGGGGATGTTGGCTGGGGTGTTGGAGAAGGTGTCCGCGCAAGAGGAGAGAGAGGAATGCTGCCAGCTGATTTGCGTCTTCCAGATCTGTATCTCTGCCCACCAAGCTTTGGACCCAAGCCATGAAGAGTGCTGGGTCTTATGTGCCCTGAACCAGCTGGAGAATTGGGAGCACTTGAGCTGGGGGAGCTACTCTGGGAAGAGTTAGTACCTACAAAAAGAACAAACAAACAAAGATCAGGAAGATTTTTGAATCTTGTCTGAATGCTCAGTGAGAGACAGAACTTGCACCAGTTCAAAAGGCTTATGTCCCATTTGCTCTCACAATGTTGCAAAATCTGGAAGGTTTTCATAGAATCATAGAATAGTTAGGGTTGGAAAGGACCTTAAGATCATCTAGTTCCAACCCCCCTGCCATGGGCAGGGACACCCCACACTAAACCATGCCACCCAAGGCCTCATCCAACCTGGCCCTGAACACCACTTCTGAGTGACTGGACTGTAAAACCCTTATCAATCCAATTATGTTGCTATTTGTCTCTTCCCTCCTCTGTTCCTCATCCCTTTTAAATCAACACTTCTTATTATTTAAATAGAATAGTTAATGTTTTCTGCCACTTCAAAGCAACGATCAAGACTTTCCAAATAATGTACATTCGCCAAAGGATCATACAACAGTGGTTAAATTTAGTACACAGTAAAATAATGTCAGAAATAAAACAGGAAGAAGAAGCAGACTTCTAGGAGCTAGAAAAATGCATATATCAGAACCCAGCCTACTTTTTCAGCAACAAATCTGCATTTATGAGTGCCCATGCCTGCTCCATTATATAGCAACTTTTTCCTCGGTTTCATTCTTTTATCAATCAGCCTCTCCTAGGCAAGATTCTACCTTTTACCCAGATCTTGAATTCTTTATTACTCAACTTACAGCACTGGACTTGGATTTAAACTCAAGGACAAACCTAGCAGCCTTTTAGGTGCTACTGTATCACGAAAAGACCTTTGATTTTGCATCAGGAATCATTTACCCTTTTCCAGACAGAAACCATCTGTTTAATGATTAAGCTTGTCAGAACTGACTACTCTTAGCAGAGTATAGCAGATCTGGGGGGCTCACAAGTAGAATACACTTCATGTCCTCTTCCTCTGCCCTCCAGTCCTTCACACTCACCAGATGGAAAGTCAGTAGAGCGGCAGCTTGGGGTTGGTGACCTAGGAGATAAACTGTGGGTTGGGGATCCAGGCAAGCTCTCCCCTGATGAAAGCGATCTGTTCAGGCAGGAGAAACTTCTGCTGGTGTGAAGAAGAGGAGAGGGTTGCTTGGCCAGCTTTTTAAAGAGAGATCTTCTCCTAGTATGAGAAGAGCATGGCATTAATCAGAAGATGCACAGAAGATACTATTACCCCAGGCAAAACTCTTAAAAACTGACATTGCTTCCTCCTCCTATTACCCCAGAAAAGCAACTATCAAATCTATGCTTACATGAAAGCAAACAACCACAGTGTAGAGGATGATGTTCAGAATATACCCTGATTTGCCAGTAGTTGGGATTGATATTGTAACTAAATCTGTACTGAAATTTACTCACTGTATTTCAGAAGAACAGTTAGCTCCTTATGAGTATATCTTAATTTTCTTAATTTAACAGCCCACCAAAACTGAAGAAATATGTAGAAACTACTCGTGATGTGTACCATCAAACTAAAAATGCCCATAAACTTAGCACTGGGAAATTTAACTGAACAAGTACAAAAAGAAACCAAATTAAGATGCAATCTCAGTTACTCACTTTCTTCCTCTTATCTACAGCTACGCCACACAAAATTTTTAGGGGTTATTTTAACAGATCTGATTTAGGCAAAACAGAATTGAAAGGACATGTTACAACCATAGGATCTCACAGAAGAAAGTAAAAGGATGGAGAAGACAAGGGAGAGAACTCTATTAACTTCACACTTTACATTAATTGTTATGTATATACACACACATGTAAACGTGAGACAAAGGCATTACTCACCTTTCTAAACTCTCTTTCTTCTTGGTTTTCTTACTGCGCCGGACCATTCGGCTCCTGCAACTGTTTCGTCTGGCAGGTCCTGTCTTGATTGAAGTATTTTCAAAAGGGGTTGTCGTTACTGAGACTCTGTTACCACTCTGCCAAAATGGAGGAGGAACCTTTAAGTGTGAGTAATACAGGACAAGTTTGCTTTAAATTGAAGCTACACCACCAATGTGAATGCAGTGAGAAAGGACTCCATCATCAAAGTTAAGAGCTGTTAGTGTACGAAGCCCTGTACAGACATTGCCAGTTCAATTTACATCAGATAAATGATGGCTGGACAACTCTTAAAATTTTGCCAAATCTCCTCAACTTCCTTCATTCCAGCTTCAAGACAAGAAGAAATTCCAGTAATTGTAGCTATACAGGAGAAGACCAAGACTGCAGTTTTTAAAGCTGAAAGCTTCTACAGAAAGCTTGCCACAAAGAACAGCTGTCACTGCCCAGTGGTCCATTCACTTGCCATTCATGCCTCAGAATACCAACTGTTACAATGATGATGGAGAATTTGACAGTATCAATCCCAAACAATTCTTTTATCTTGGGGGGGCTGGAACAAGATGATCTTAAGGTCCTTTCCAACCCTAACCATTCTACGATTCAAAAGAGATAATAAATATAATTAAGCTTTTTAGGACCATTTGCATGAACAGATGACTCAATAAAACAAACTGGAAATATCCATATTATGTTTTAGAAATCCATACGTCCTGCCCACCACTATATTTCACAACAGTGAACTTATTTTCAAATTAATTCCAATAGCCCAAATTAATTTATGATACAGCACATTCAACCATTTCTCATTTTGAGTTTACTCTTGTAAGTACTGTGCAGGGTTGTTATGTTTCTCTTTTTCTGTATCTGACACAGAAAACAAGTGCACACCCAACTGCCTAAAGTTACAGAATTTTCTCTTACACTTTTCTTATAAAACTGGAAAACTTGGAAGCTTTTCCTGGTTTCAGAGAAGGAAAATAAAAGATTTAAGGAAAACTGTATTTTGCATCTTTCCTCAGCTATTCTTATTTCCCCATTACTTCACTGCTTTCCAATATATCTGTCATAATCAAGTAGTTCACTTCACAGGCAAAGCTCTGCATGTAACCATAAATTGTTAATAATATGGGAAATAAATATACAGTTGTCCAAAATAATTCTGACCTATGTTCGTCTATGCTTTAAAGAGTTCATAAAACCTGCAATACAATGAACTATAGTAAAAAGCGAAGACACTTTTATTCATTTAAAAAGTTGGGGGTTTGTTTGTTTTTTAAGGAAAACCTATCATTTTCTAATAGGATAGATCTTGGAAAACTCCACACGAGACAAATATGTTAGATTATTCATGAAAGTCCAACTGTAGGATCAGAACTTCATTAACCAAAGCAGCTCTTGTTGGACATCTCTGGCCATATATGAGAGAAAAACCTTTTGGGCCTCAAGATTGTGAAAGGCAAGTTCATGTACAGTAGGCAAAAAATATTTCATATTCTTTGTTATCACTTTTCCTCACTGATTTCACTTTAAAAGGAGAAACAAGAAGTAGCTTCATCATCAAAAGCCTGAATTACCTACTGAAGATGGAGGAATTAAAAAAGTGATTGAAAATGACAAATTTTCTGAGAGACAGGGATATCTGTTTGTGTCACTGCCTCAAAAGTACTTCAGCTATTTCAGCAGCAGTGCTAGTTTGTTGCATAAAAACTCAAATCATAGCAGGATATATGAAGTCACTGACCTTTCTCCAGAGCTGTGCTTGCTATAGTACCTTAGAGCTTGTATTTGAACAACTACAAAATCCAGTAACTGATCTCTAAAGGAAATCAACATAACCCCGCAACCCCTTTTGCTGTCAGTGTTTGCTGTCAAAACAGCAAGAACTTTTGTATCCCAGTTGTTCAACAGTTACCTTTATCAACAACTCAATGACTTCTGTATGAACAAGACCATGCACTGGCTCTTCATTGATATGAGTAATCAGGTCTCCAGCTTTTAAACCTGCTTGGTAAGCCGCACCTCCTTCTTCCACATTCTGGAAATCAGAGATGAAGAGAATACACACAAAATGGACCTCTCTTTAACCTTCCTACTTTAAAGATCAGGCTTTGTTTAATAAAATCCTTCTACATCAGCTGGTAGTAAAGGAAACTTACAGATATTAAGTTATATAAAGGAAGAAAAAAAAAAATCAGACCAGCCATTTCACCATCAACTACCCTACTCAAACTTTATACTCACATGGAGTGTTTCAAAGCTCACTGAAACACTGCTTGTTGCCAGTGTTATTATGGAAGATCTGTATAGCAGGGCAGTTTTTATGCATGACAGAGAAAGGGTGATTCACTCCCCCTGCCAAAATGTCGTAATTGAATCAAGATTTTTAGCATGTGACATGGAGAAATACTGATGTAATTAACACAGTGGTCATACGAAATACCTTAATCATGATAAAAATTAACTTCGCCATATAATTAAGAATTGCTTTCATTTGGTTCAAATTCACCAGGCTGCCCATTACAGGAAACAATACATCACAAAGGGGATGACAGACCAAAACAAACTGAATTGCAAATTATTCCGAAGAGGGGTTAAATAATTTGTTGTAATTGAAGAATTTTAAGGCATGCAGCCACCACCGAAGCTTACAATGCTTACTGAACTAATCCCTAGAAACCTATGGTGTCTTGAAAAAAGCCAAGGTTTCACTTTTACTGCAGTGTACCATTTTATTCTCTTCCTTTCACTATTGATGATGCTACACCAGTGGCAAGAAAACCAATTTTTATGTTTATTCCATTATCAAATGTACCCCTTCCTCTACATTCAATGTTCTTGATGAATTAATAGGTCTGAGAGGTAAACATGAATGAAAAATGAGTAATACACTACCACATCAGAAGCATTGCTACTTCAAAATCTACAGTACATACTTAAAACAAAGCACTGTACAAAACTTCAAAGCTTTTGATATTTGTGGTAATCAACTTTTCAAAACTACTTCAGGTATTTTAAATATTTTATACACACACACAATATGTATGCATGTATAACATATAAATGATATAAAATACACGATGTTATCAACCTCAATTATAAAATAAAAAATGCATATATATTTACGCAAATACGTATTTATTTTACAATTAAGGAGGTTGAAAACCAATGGAAGAACTTCTGTCTTTTCCTTTAGACTGTCTCCCACTTGAAATTAGTTGTGAAGAAAGAATGAAAAATACAGGCTTTATTCAAGACAGTCAAGTCTTCTTCCTATGCCTAGCCCTCAAAAGTATTCACAATTCCAAGTGACTTATACATTTCCACACAAAAGAAAGCCAGTGCTTGAGACCAGCCTACTTGTGTCTAGTAAAATACCGTTGATTTCATTAATCCCTTAATTAATGCAGTTTAATAGACTCCCTGTGTATTTCAACTATTACTGTTTACCATCTCCTGGCTGTGCAGATACTGCCCTCAATCAAAGAGGGGCTGCACCAACCCTTCGGATTTCTAAGCCACAGCACTTTGAACTTACACATGACTATTCACAATTACCAAACTTTCCAAAAGGGAAAGTGCAGAACCATGCGGAAGGGCATCATATGTGGTAGCTTGTGTTGTCCCTACAGTCAACACCAGCCTTGTGTACAGGCATGAATTTCATTCTAAGCAAATTGTTTGATTTTCACATGATTTACAACACGATTTACACATGGTTTACAACATGATTTACAACATGATTTATAACATGATTTACAACATGATTTACACAGCCACAAACAGATACCACAGGTATAAAATTCAAAAGAAAATTCATCATTACAGTTTTCTGTGGCTGAATAGAGGCAAAAAAAATTATTATCTTACCCAAACAATATGATGTACAGTGTAGATATCGCTGTCACCCACGTAAACCCTGATTGCTCGGATGGTGAAGCCATACTTTTTTCCTGAGCTGTGAATTACTATTGGTTGATGAGGACTTGGAGC
The DNA here is from genome assembly GCF_963264785.1 of Psittacula echo. NCBI lineage: Eukaryota > Metazoa > Chordata > Aves > Psittaciformes > Psittacidae > Psittacula > Psittacula echo. Next base: position 24,859,826 of record NC_137742.1, on the reverse strand, counting down.
AGCAATTGATGAATCACGGCTGGGAGATGAATCTCGGGAGGATGAAGGATCAGATGACAGGGAATGAGGAGACATAGGACTTCCCAAAGGAGAAACACCAAACACATCTGGAAGAAAAAAATCTGACTATTTAAAGTACATTCTGAGCACACACAAATACAGACACAGAACAGGGAATGTGCTTATTTTTATGACATCTTTATGTCAAAATTTGACATTTGTTCAATGTCAAATTCAAACTGCCTTTGAATAAACACTCTCCTCCCCCAGCAGTGTTTATCCTACCTGTTTAACCAACAATCAGATCTTAGAACTTCTTCCCCTGTACTGTAAAGTGCATTTTTTAATGCAAGGGTTGCTTTGTTACACGTGTTTCTTTCTAGAAAGGAAACACATTCATTGCTAACTTTCAAAGACCAATTCCAGCCTCTTCCTAACAAATATTCATTAAAAAAAAAAAACACCAGAGTTTGGTAGCCAATATTATTTGAGGAGTACAACCAAAACCATCCCCTAAATCATCCAGCAATGATAAATACAGCAGTAGTTTGAGTTTGGGGTTGTTTGGTTTGTGTTGGTTTTGAGTTTTATTCTGTTTCAATTATATATACATACAGATAAAGACTAACGTAATTAAACCTCATATTGGTATATAGGACAGTAACTCAAACACTTATAACAAAGCCCCACTTCTACATTCTGCTACACCATGTACGAACACAAGAATTTCTTGCAACAACAGTACCTGTTACAGCTTCATTTTATTTTACTGTTTTGAAATCACTATGTGCTCATTATTGTGCAAATGTAAACACAACTGCAGCAGCATAAACATACTCTTGTGACTGTAACAGGGTGACAGATCTGCAAAGGAATGCAACCCAGGTTTGGTGTTCCATGCCAAGCCATGTTACGTGAGGGCAGATACACTTTGACAGCAGAAGCACTACTCCCTGAATTCGAGTCATCAGAGGCTCCCAGACATCAGTATCACTAGGCTAATACTGAAATCCCACAGAACAGCCAAGCTCCAAGGGCAGCTGTCACTGTCACCTTCTAGCTCTGAAACATGTCCAGATCTCCTGCACTCTGCCTTCTACTGTGTCTGGGACATGCCCTGTGACTCAGCTATATGACTCAGGTCAGGAATACTGGCTGTCTGTTGCTGTAGTTTACTTCATGGATAAGTATGAATAAGGTAGGCTTTTTTGGACACCAGGTTCAGCTAATGTAGAAGATTTTGGTTAATACAGATATGATGACAACATTTCAGGTGTAACTAAAGCTATTTTATAGAACAATGCTGAGATTAACCTGAAAGAAAGTAACTCAGTAACTTAAAGGAAGTAACTCAATATGTATCATCTTTGAATTTAGTGATTCTTGCTTGACAACTGTGAAAGAACTACTAGAGTACAAACCGATGACTAACTCTGGAGTGTTTCTTGGCTGTGTAATTACCCGTGTCTGTATCATGCTCCTGTGACAGCTAATCTTTCTGGCTTATCCTTTTCCTTACAGGAGAAGAGGAAGACACAGTAAGGCTGAAAGTGCTGCTGTAACAAACAGCTATTCTTGCAGTTGCATACAGTGAACTACTTAAAACTTAAGCTACATCCCTACTGTATGATGGGCCAAAGACTGAATCCTGCATGCTGCTGTGCATGCACATGGTCCAACACAAACTAGTCACCACAAAGCTGTATTTTTGCCTGTCAAAGAAGGTCCTTCAGCTGTAATGTGATCACTGTAACTCACTGATGAGACTGTGCCATCTAGTAACGCACATGAACAAGAGAAATAAAGTGTGACACAATTCATTCTGGCCTCTCCAAAACCTTGCATTTACGTAATACACCATCAGATAAGCATAAATCGTAGCAATTCAAACAAAAAGATTTATCTCTACCTCCTGGGATCATGAGGGACAAAGCACTCGCAGAAAGGGATTTTGTGACTTTTCCAGAGATCTTCTTTTTCTCTGTGCTTTCTAATCGCTGGCGAGCCATGTGAGATGCAACTTCATTGGGTGGCTTTGAGGAGTTATCTCTACTGTCCACACTCTCAGATCTTCCGTTTATCTGATCCAAGTGCTCAGAAAAACTGCCAACTGTACAAAGAAGAAAGGACAAACACGTTGAGGGAAAACTGGGGGTCAGGGAGAAGAAATGGTACAACTGTGACGATAGGATTTTTTCTTTCAAGTTCATAAAACAACATTACAGAAATCTGAGTAATTTTTCTGCACTCAAGAATGAATAAATGTTAACAAAATGAACTGAAGAAACATTTTTTTTGTAGCTACTGACTAAAAATTAAGCAAGTTTGGTATTTCTATATGCAGCACTCACCAACTTAAGCACACATCTATCTTTCACATGAACTCCTCCTGAAGTAAATGAAAGGCTCTAATCCTGCATCAGTTGCTATCAGCTTCACAAGTTTTCCAAAAATCATTAAAACACCAAGCATAATTTTCTTTTTAATTATTATTATTTGCTTTTATTCTTTCGGTGGTTTTCTACAATTTCTAATTACATTGGTATTAGTCTATCATAGGTAATGAACTTCAATGACACTGAATGGAGGAAGGACAACAATGTTTCAAACAATGAAAAAAACCATAAAGGCTCGCATATCAAGGGTAGGTTGCCTATTCAAAGACACAGCATAGAAATTCCTAGTATTAGTTTAAGGTCACTGAATATCGCATTGCTAATGGACCAAAAAAAAAGAAGAAATTATTCTTAAGTGTAACAGAAGTAGATCACTTTGAGTTATCACTGTGACTGCCATGCTAAGCCTAACACTGGAACACAGGCAGTGAGCAAGACTTGGAATACAGCACAGTCAAGGTTTTCACCAAGAGAAGGAGATGGAAATGTCTGTATAGCTGGGTGAGCCTGAGGAAATTTATCTTTCCAGAAATGGAGAGGAGGAAGTGGAAGGAAAATGCGAACTACAAGGGAAAGCAGGAGTATGGGAATAGAAAAGGCTATCTTGAGAAAACTCAGTGAGATACAAAAGAGAAGTAAGCTGAAGACAGGTAAATGTGTAGAGAAGGTAACTGGAACCTATTTATGGACAACAATGAAACCGATATAGGCCTAGATCTGTGTTAAGTATCAGGAGTTCCAAATAATTGTACAAAGCTCTTGTCTGAAAGCATACATCAAGCAAGACAGTAGGGCCCTGGAGCCTACTGAAACACATGCAAATACTTCAGCTGGGAGAGGGATGCACAGAGCAAATAAATTAAGGAAGGAATGGTTTACAACACTTCCTTTTAGACTCCTAATGACAAAAATTACTTTCACAAGTCAAAGACAATCCTACCAATTGTGAAAAGTGTGTGTCATCAAGATATCTTAATTAAAACCACACAATGGTGTAGCATGGAGAACAGTAATACATGTCCACTGGAACAACTGGAGAATGCTAAAAAAAGGAACACCAAACACCAGCTTCAGTGGGGAAAGACAAAAAACAGTGCTTTAAGTGCTCAAGGGGTTTAAGACCCTGCAAAGGCTAAATGGTCAAGTCACTGTTTTATTCACTTGTTGAGAAGACCTCCAGACTCTGTGAGGTAACCCCACATGTTGGTGTTTCCAAAAACGTTGAAAATTTCATACATATTTTCACAAGATTTTATTAGCTTGAGCCTAAGCCCAAACCAGACCTGTCTTAGGATGGCTATTTTTTAAAGCTGTTCTGAAATACCTGACTTTTAAATCCATAAATGTTACTGCTAAACAAAGAAGGTCCATAATTGTTTCTAATGTCACAAGAGACCCACTGTGGATTACCTGACAGAGTCGAGCTGCTGATCGTACTTGCTGGAGTGGTTACTTCAGGTTCGTCTTGCACTACTTCCTCACTCACAAATACAGGTTTTTCCTGTTCCTCCCGGGGTCCTACTAAGCCAGCAGAATCATCCTGTTCTCCTTCGGCTGATATGGCCAACTTTGGAAGCAAACCAGAGCTGCGACGCTGCCTGCTACTCTCAGTGTCAGAGGAGATGGATGTAGATATTTGTTGTCTGCATTAAAAATAAACACTCATGAGATAAGGAGGCCTGTCACCTGGCGAGCAGGACCAGGACCACTTCCAGCACCTCCTTCTACTTACATTTCAGAATATTCTGAACTCCAGCTTAAAGATTCCACAGAAGGCAACGTCACACTTTTTGGTTTGTCTCCTGTGTCTTCCTTTTCTTCACCTTGTGTTTGAGCAACTCGATCTATGCTACTAAAAACCTATCACAGACAAAAAAAACCCCAACAACAAATAAACAAAACCCCCAACTCATTGCTGATGTATTTGACAGAAAAAGATATGCAGGAAAGCACATTTCAACAATTCCGTGATTCTAAATGCTTACACAGTATTTCGGAGTGCAAACTTCAAGCTTCTTGAGCCTTTTAAAATTCCAAAGTTTGTGCTCTTAAAATGCTTTCCTATTTTGTTTTCTTCCTCTTCATGTACAGGATCATGAATAATATCTATTCTCATTACAGATTCACAAGCCTTCTCTTCATTTCACTGTGTGAATCAAGAGGGTGCAAACAAAATCCACAGCCTTGGGGTCTCTAAGACCCAGGATAATGCACATTGTGGATTAATTCACAACCATAAAACAAATCAGGGTAAAAAAACCTTAACCCTAAGATAATTAGTGTTTACCAGTCAGGTGTAGAAAACTGAAAGATTAATCTGAATTGACTCTGAAGTTAAGAAAAACTTACTTGGCTAAAGGATTTAGAGCAAATAAACTCTGATCACTGAATTTTCTTGTTTGCTTAGCTAACAAACAGCACACACAAATTGTCAGCTGTACATTCTACAGTCTGAGAGGCACAGCTAGAGATGCAATGACATAATGACATTAACAAACCAAACTATTACAGTGGTACAGAACTTTGAAAAGGACAGAAGTTCACAGAATCACAAAATGAGGTTGGAAGGGCCTCTACCAGGTCATATTGCCCAATCCCTCTGTGCACAACCAAGGTCAACCTGGAGCTGGTTGCTTGGGCCAATATCCAAATGGCTTCTGAAGACCTCCAAGGATGAAGACTCCAAAACTTTCCTGGACAACTTATGCCAGTACTCGATCAGCCTCACAGTTAAGTGTTTCCTTGTCTTCAGATAGGATTGCCTGTGTTTCAGTTTGTGCCCACTGCCCTTCATCCAAGTTGTCCCCAGAGAGACTGTGTCATTTACCAGTATCTGATTTTGAAACACACCAAGTCAAAATGAAGAGTCTATATCAAATGAGGATAACTACATCCATGTTTCCTGTCTCTGCTCTTCCATGTTATCACAGATACAGTATGTATGTGGTACTGCAAAGCCAGCATAAAATCCAACAATTCTTTAAAACATAACCCAGGACAAACAAGATACAAATGCAGACTTTCCAAATACCTTTAAACAGTCCCTAAAGTGAGTTAAAGAATGTTTTTAAATAGAAAGCTTTTGAAAACCACTGCTGGAGGTTATGTTAAGACTAGATGAACACTCATTAGGTATTCCACTTCCATCATTTTCTGTCAATTTACCCTTCTGAGCATGTCCACTCTTTTCCTACTGGCATCCCTTATCCAGCAATAATTCATCTCAACTACTTAAGTATACTACTCTTTGGACAGTCAGTTTCACCTTCAATTCCCAGCATTCAAATCACTCCCTCAAATCCACATCTCTCCATGACCAAACCTCATGCTAACCACTACTTTGCTTTTTCTTTTCAGTCTAATGTAATTTAATTAATAGCTGCTGTAGGCTACTACTGTAATCTTTGTTATGCCATCACCTGCCAGATACACAGGACACAACTGGAGCAACATCCAAACTGCATACAAGGAAATCAATAAATGCTAATACATGTTCACTACAACAGAACAGGTTCCCTAAAATTTCTCTTATGCTATTATAAATTTGCTACAGAAATATAACAAGCTATTTATGTAACTTTTTATTACCGTCTTAAGGATTCAAGAGATAACTTCCTAGAGAATCCTGCCATGTTTTAATAGTATTCATTTAATTTTTTGTTCAGTTTCAGTTGACATTTCTTGAAGAAACAATGCCCTATTTCTTCCATATTGTTTCCAAACTCTCTAGAAGTAGCAAAATGTTTATGTAAACAACACATACTAATAATACAGTAATTTTTACTTACTTTTGAAAATCTGTGTGAACATGAAGAAAACTGTCTTATCTCCAAATTAAAATCTTCATCATTAGTGTCATCTTCTTCCTCAGTTTCCATGTGGTGGTATTTCTCAGAACGAGCTATAGACAGCGGAAATTAAATATGTGAATTTATCATAAAGAAGACGTACCAAGCTTAATATTAACTGAAAAGAGTAATTTTACTCCCAAGATTATTATTGCTGAAATGTCAAACCACTAGTGAAACTGCAAGCTGGCAGTGGTTCTGATAAAGGACATTTTCAAAGCAGTGAGCAAAAGTCAAAGGCAGTAATTACTTAAAAAGGTGTTTTTCGCAGGCTTTTTTATACCACCAAACACCTACTGTCAAAATAACTTGTGTCATCTTCAGACTCCAATTGTGGAATAAATTCTGCTTTCTGCCTCAGCAGGCTATTCCAGTCAAGGCTTCTGAAGAACTGATGCTGCTTTACTTCATATGCACCACCTGAGGGAGCCAGAGAAAAACACTTGAGCAAAAGATACCACATCCTCTGACATTATTCACCTAAACAAACCCCTGGCAAAAAAATGTAAATTATCATGAAAGCCTTAGTCCTTAGGCAGGAACATCTACTAGCCATTTCCATTAGAATCTAAACCTATCAGAGCACCTTCTCGTCTCTGTTTTGTTGTGGCCGTTTCTTTACTAGCGTTGGCATTACTTTATCATCTTCCCCCTTTAAACATTTCTGTTGTTCTGGATATACTGATTATGATCTCTCAGTGACAGTTTAGTCAGAAGCACAATATGTAGTAATCATAAAAATGTAAGTATGTGTATTAGATGAGTAAGTACAAGTTAGAAAGTAATGAAAACGATTTTTAACAGGAAATACCCTATAATTTATCTTCTTATAGATTACTCCCTTCTTGTTATACAATCAAACTAGTTTCAAGTTAAGAAGCAACTGTATGAACACAAAGAAATACTGGAATTTTTGTCTGGGGGGGCTGGGTGAGTATATTATTAACAAGCATTGATCTAACCCTAAAAACTGAACAGGTAATCTGCAGCAGCAAGAATTACTGCCAACTGGATTGTACTGGGTTTATGTGCCACAGTTTTGGCAGTGGAGGGCTGCAGGGGTGGCTTCTATGAGAAGATGCCAGATGTTTCCCCCATGTCTGACAGAGCCAATGCCAGCCAGACCCAAGATGGTCCCACCACTGGCCAAGGCCAAGCCCATCAGTGACACTGGGTAGTGCCCCTGTGATAACATTCACAAAAGAGTAAAAAAAAACTGCTGCACAACAGCATTGAGAGGAGAGAGAATATGAGAGAGCAGCAACTCTGCAAGACACCTAGGTCACTGAAAGAGAGGAGGAGATGCTCCAGGCAGAGGAGCAGAGATTCCCCTGCAGCCTGTAGTGCAGTCCATGGTGAGGCAAGCTGTGGCCCTGCAGCCCATGGACGTCCATGGTGGACAACATATCCACCTGCAGCCTATGGAGGCCCATGCTGGAGCAGATCTCCACCCTGCAGCCCCTGGAGGATCCCACACCAGAGCAAGGATGCCTGAAGGAGGCTGTGACCCTGTGAGAAGCCCCTGCTGGCCAAGATCAATCCACTACAATGATTCAGAATTCATTATGCCAAAACTAAGTCAGCAGAGAGCCACTGAAAAAGTCTCAAGTCTGCAGGATTGGTCTCCAACTCAGTCTCAAGATTTCTAAGCTGCTTCTTTGTTTTTCTGACTGCAGCAGGGAAAAAGTAAAAAAAAGCAAATATTCCTGAACAAAACCAAAATCACATCTCATTGAAAGTCACTAGCTAAGGAGTGAACATTTCTCTTAAGCACAGCAATGGGATATTACACCTGAACTGTGTAATTTTTGATTGGTATCAGACACCTCAAACCCTAAGAGGTCCTTTTTCTGTAATTTTCCTTCTTCAAAACAAGCATAGTATCTATCTCTCTTCCTTCAACTTAACTATGCCACTCAGGTCTCCTGAGCAAATACACAATTAGGATTTTCACAGAGTGTTATACAGCTAGCTAATGCATATTAGACAGATAGCACTGTTATTTGAAATGCATGGTGGAGCCTGGGATAAACAGTGCTGTTTTTCCAGAGCCCCTGTGAGACTTGTCACATTGCAGTCTCTGTTCTTGAAGTTGTTCCTGACATTAAAAAAACCCCAACAACTTTGTTGTGGCTTCTAAACACCCCTCTGTGCTTCAAAGAAATGGCTGCTCAATTTCCTTCTTCAGGCTGTCAGCTCTTGAGAGACCATGAACAGTTTAAAGAAATCAGTCACTGCACAGATGTTCCATGTGTTGGCACTGACCATCACAGTAGTTAAGACAGCCTCATTCTAGCCAATCCACTTTCTCAACCACCTGTAGTAAGAGAGGCAGAATTTGCAATCTACTTCTGACCCAGCCTCTCACAGGGAGGCTCACAGTCTTGAATTAACACTGTGTTTACCAGGAAAAAGCATCTTGGCAATGAAACAACAATGCCTGAAAGCAGTATACCTGAAAGAAAGGAATGGAATTAGTTGTGGCTCTTTATTTTGCCTTTGGCAGCAGTGCCCTTTGTAGCAGATGAAGCAGGCAGCAAGAGAAGCTGACTAGGACAACTGCTCCAGTCTTGTTCAACTCGGGGCAAGGGAGAAATCAGACTTTCGTAGAGGTCACTTATTCCTGACCATCAGCTACAGTGAAGTCTAAGGCCTGTTCATACAGATCCCAGACTCTCAGAGAACAAGGGACATACAGTTCCCTCATCTGAAGTCATGTCCCAAAGAAGATCTGTCACGTGGGGCAACATCAATAGTACTTGGGGTCTGGGTTTTATACACATGTACCCCCTCAAGTGAAAGTGGTAAGGCCAGTTATAAACTGATTTCTAAAGATCCTGTTTATGTTAGCTTTAAAAAATACAGAGCACAATCTGAACACTGGACTCAGTTTTGCCAGCGATTTTCCAAGTACTCTCATGCTGATTCAACCTGCCACTTGGTTTCCTTAACATCCCCATGTATTTCCATTCATGGCATACAGTGCTCACTACAAATAAGACTATACCTTTACATTTGGGCTGTTTTACATAGGGAGTCTTTTTTGCTGTGCTTATGTAGTGCTTTGGTCAGTGGAATGGCTGCCAATGAATGACAGGGGATTCCATACATTAACACTTCAAAAATCATGTGCAATATTCTTCATTAGTGCCTCTCATCCAATTCCCACAAAAATCCTGTTCCATCAACTAACAAACATAAATGTACAATGTTTTCATTAGCCTAAGCAAGCTCAATGCTCCTAATACCACATGCTCATTCCATTTTAAGAGGTTCTTCTCTCAAAATGGAAAGAGCATAGCACTGGATGACCACAGGGGAATAAGGTGACAGCTTGTGTTCTCACTGATACCCATTTACTTCCTTAACATTCACACTCAGGGTTTTGTTCTTTTTCATGCAAGGCAGTAGTGCTTGCTGAATTACAAGACCTTTCACAACACAACCTCAGACAGTCATTTCTGAACAATTAGGTAGAGTACCCATAATCCACCCTAAAGCCTGGAGGAACTAATTTGCCAGGCTAAGATACTTCTGCAAAAGGAAGCATTAGTTGTGTATTGATTCCTCTTCTCTACTTCTATGTTATTTAACGCTGTATCCATGAAAGAACATTATCCAACAGCTAACTGGGTCTTTGAAAAATTTATGGTTTATGTAGAGAATTAAGAGAAGCGTAATGGCAAATGACCACATATATGCAAACTTCAAAAAAAGGACAGTCATCATCTGCTATCACGGCATGTTGTCATGCTACTTGTCCTGATAGGTATTTCCCGAGGAAAACAAATAGGTGAACAAAAGCTTGCAATGCCAAATACACAAACCATTTCCAGCACACTAAAAATATAAAACAGGGCCTCCTAACCTGTTCCCAGTCTTTCCAACGGATTCTGCCTGAGCAGCAGGGTAATCAGATCCTGGGCATCTGGAGGTGGTGCTTCATCCTTTTCAGGCCAGTTGATTTCATCTAGCAAAACAGAAAGTTGTTTGTTATTACTGAAGTCTGATCCCAACATTCAGCAGAAACTCTGAAAGCTCTCATAGCAAGCTATCAGTAAAGCTGAGTCAAGGCAACTTTTCAAGTTGTGCTCTGTTGCATATCAATTACTTCTGATTTTCCTACTCTCTATACAAACTCCATAAACACGCTGCTTATGGGAACGCATGTTCTCATTTTCCTCGGAAGTATCCTTTCACCTGAAACCGTGTTTAATAACAGAATAAAGGAATGCTTGACTCATGGAAAACTATTGCAAAATATTAGCAAAACTTGTACGCTGTCCCTTCTTCCTGGCCACCCCACCCAAATCATGCTTTAAATTTCAGTTCTGTTCCATGGAAATTGCTGTTAAGAAGGACACAGCTGACCCGGCCTAGCAGTCACTGCTCACATCTGCAATCTTTCTCTTCTAATGCTAGCAGACTTCCATGACTAACAGCCAACATATTGTACTCTGCTCTGGAAAGATACATGCCAATGGAGCTTTCTTCCAAGTGCTGCATAGCTGCACCTCACTCTACTGCCTCTTCTACCACTAAGGCTTTTGCACTTCATAGCAAGCTGGACTTAAATCATGCAACTGAGATATTAAGCCCTGCAGTATACAGGTAAGGCTGAAAAAAGAAATTCCGCTAAATTTTCATTTAAATTAAACAATGGAAAATTGTGCCAGTTTCGATATGAACATGAACTTTGTAACAAGCTTACACAGCAAGTTTTGTCTGATTTCTATCAGAAGCTGACTCCAAGAATGTAATATACTGCAGGTTTAGACAAAACTCTGCAGAATTTTCTTAAGAGGTAAAAGGATTTTGGCATCAAAGAAACAGAATGCTCAAGAAACAGAGAAGACTGTTACGGATTTTGTCATTGTATGATCTAGACATTTCCTTAAAAATTATCATAATTGGAGAAATAACCACTAGAAGCTACACACAAGTTTAATTGCTGTATTTCAGGGTTTAAGGAAAGGTACTGAAATAAGAGGCATAAATGTTTCTGAAGCACTATTTTTAACATTTTGTTTTAATTAACATTTTAAGCATCTAAATTTATTTATACTGAGGCCTGCCATAGCTGTACTTATACAGATTGGGGGCAGGGAAGGCAATCTGCAATGAAGAAAGAGCAAGGTATAATATGAGGGAACAAGATTTTAAAGTACATTATAGAATTTCACCCACAGAAACTGAATAAAAATCCAGGCTATGGATTGGGTTCTTTAACACAGCTTTTACAGTTGAATACCCTTGTACCATACATTTTAGCATTTATTTTAGTATTTATACCCTTGGACCATATATTTTAGCATAGGAAACTTATCCAACAGAAGAATTCTCCTGCAAATGCTGCAAGAATGGTTTCAGAAAGTAAGGATATTTAAAACAGCAGAAACTGACAAGACAGTATCAAAAGAGGAAACTAAGCTGACCAACAGGCTTGGAGAGCCAGTGGGAACAGATCAGGTTTACAAACTTACACTTCTACAATTTCTGGAAGATAAAATGGACACATTCAAACAGATAAGGTTATTTACATAAGTATCAGCTAGATTATAACACATGATAATTTGTTTTCCAAAATTTAAAATTACTGCCACAGGCAAAATAAAGTCTAAAGTGCAAATGCTGTCATTAATTTTAGACTATTCCCTCCCCTTCTTCCAGTCAGAGAGCATTAAGATAAAAACACATGTGCACCTGTCTGGAAATGCAATAAAAACATGAGCTATTTTCATGTTTGCCTGCCTACAGCTTCCACTGCAGTTTGAATTTGATTTGGAAAATAAAGCATGAATACGCATCGCAGCCATGAGGCATTCAGAACAAAGCCAGCATTTGCTGCTTGCTTTAATTAAACAGTTGATTCTCCTTGCCGCTCAGGGCTTGGCGTATCACATCAGAAAACAACATGGTTATAAATCCATGAACAGCTAGGATGTTGTATAAAGAGGTCATATACTAGAGGCAACACACAAATCAATTTCATTACAGTTTACAAGCAAGTTTGGCTTTCAGCTTCACATAAGGAGGAAAGTGAGACGACAGCGTCTCCTTAAGTACAAAAGGGGCTTTGCTGCATTCTCACTACCTCAGAGTATGACACCAGAGGTATGGTCAGTTTTTTGTTTCTGTTGGGCTTTCTGGTTGTTGTTTGGGCTGGTTTTTTGACAGTTGTTTCGGTTTGCTGTTTGGTGGCTTCGTCTTAGCTACTGGACATTTTAAGCAGACTATAAAACAGACTGGGAAATAGTAAGAGATGCCATTCTGTTAAACTCTTGGCATAAATAGAGGCCCTCTACATCTGTGCATCTGGGAAATTTATGGAAACAGCAGGTAGGATAGTAAACAATTCTGTTTAATTATCATTCAGTTTTGCCATAAGCCACATAACAATACTTAGGGTCAGCTTGCAGGTCAAGAACTAAAGGGTTATTGAATTTTAAATGGAAGAAGAACAGCTGCTATAGAAATAACATTGCAGTACAACAATCACCAATGAAATCATTTGCAATCTGTGAATTGAATTTGTTTCCTTCTCCTTCCCATTATTTATTATTTGTGAGACATTTGTTTTAGGGTTTTATTACATCTTTGTTAATTTCTTCAATGTGCCATGAGGCATGTTCCCATTTATGCAAATTCATTTTAACCGTTTCTTCTTGGGTATAATTTCTTCGCTAAAGACTGAAATCACTGTGCCACAGTGGCACTACTTTTCAACTAATACTGCTTTTCTTTTCTAAACAACGCAGCTTAACCAATGCATTTCCGCACTTCTGTACTTAGCAACAATATTCTGTAAGCTCAGCTTTTAAACCAAATTTAGTCTTATCGCTTTGACAACAACCTGCTAATACAATAACATGATAGTGGTGAGGCAAAACTAGCTTGAAAACCTAGCCTATCAGTAAAGTTGTAGATACATTTACTATTAACAGAAAGTGACATGTTTCACAGCAAGATGAGTAATCTGGGTTTTTTTTTTACAATGATCCTCACCACTGATTACTTGTCCGAACAGCTCTTCTGGTGTATCTCCAAAGAATGGCACACACCCAACAAGAAATTCATAAAGGATAATTCCCATAGCCCACCAGTCCACTGGTTTTCCGTAACCCTGTCTCAGTATCACTTCAGGAGCTATGTATTCAGGTGTACCACAGACCTAAAATAAAGAAAATAAGTATGAGAGTAAAACAAGTCTAATTGAGCTGTGTCACATTACTGACAGTTTTGGAAACATAACATAATATATAAACATGGAAAAAAGGAATTCAGTAGGTTTTAGTCTGCTGACTTCACATAACTGCTAACGTTTTTAGAATGACCTAGCTATGTTTACAGGCATCATAATGAACATTTGTGTATCTGCCATGCAAAGGACAGTTTGAATTTCGTACATGGAAGTCCATCATGGCAAATCTTTTATTTAACTTAAACATACTCCTATCTTTATATGAAAGTTGTGATGGTTTTATCTTAAGTAACTTTTAGAGTGAACAGATTGTGAGCAATGGTAATGAGGCATGCTTAAAGGGAAATGGGCCATAGCAAGGATTTTAGCACCCTTGGTTGTACAATGCATAATGAGCTCCACAAGTACTCTGCTGAGACTCCTGAATTCCTTCTAAAAACAGTTTTCCATTTGTCTCTCTCACAGATTCACTTTCACACAATTAGGCTGTTCATCTTACTAACAGATCCTAATGCAGAAAGGAAAAAAAAAATCTCAGAATAATCTGCAGGGCATCAATAAAAGTAACTGACACACACAACTGGAAAACCAATGAAGAAATAACAACAGTTTAGACAGTATCATGCTACATTCCACTTGCAAAACATCACTTCATTTGAACACTCAATGTAGAACTGAAAAAGGCTGTCTCTTACTTGTTTGTCAAGGAATTCTCTCGCATCCTTCTCAATGTGACCTTCATACAGATTGGTAGTCAAACTCATTAGCCCCACCTTTGACAGCCCGAAGTCTGTAAGCTTTATATGGCCCATGGATGTTACCAATAAACTGTAAATTAGAATGATTTGAAAGTATTGTAATATAATTCAACATTATGCAGTGCTGATTACAACTATCATTATTATTACTATTATTAGACGAAAATGTTTCATTAGCACTGCAAAAATATAAAGACAGCTTAAAAAGTAATTGAACAAGGTACAAAATAAACAGGTTAAAAATCTGGTTCTTACATTTGTTACTATTAGCAGTAGTAAACAGACTTTTTCATATGCAATTGCACAACATCTTATAGAACCATACAAGTGTTGAAACCTGAATCCTATATGCTTTGAAGAAAAAGAAACAGTCATCATCTGAAAGACCTAGAATAGAGTAAATGTTGCTTTTTAAATGAGGAGAGCATTTTCTGTGGTCATTAATTGAAAAAACACTCAGGTATTAAGTTAGTCAGTAACTAATACTACACTGGCCTGAAGTATCATGCTATGAAGGTATTGTCACTCAAAGAAGCACGATCTAATTCTTTCTTTAAATATAAAACTTGCAGCTACCATACTTTTTACTGCAGCTACTTGCTGTAATGTTATTTACGTGTACAGAAGAAACAGTTTTCTGAATACTGAAAAAAACAACCGAACAAAAAACTCATGCAATAGGAAAGATTTTCCAATTTGGGCAATCTTGCCTTCATATATGCAAATATCTGGAAGTTGGTGATACTTAGTCTTAAAACAGTATTTTAAGCATACTTAGAAAGATCTTTTCCTTAATGACCAAAATCAATTTCTCTCAATTCAGCTGGAAGAGTAAACACTTTCTTTTTTTTTTTTTTTTTTCTACTCTGTTATCTCTTGCATCTGAAAGACAGAAAATTCAAAAAATCTCTTTTGGACCCCCCTCCCCTCAACCTCCCCCCCCATTTTCTGCAATTGCAGGTAGTGAAAAATACAAATACTGTGCAGAAATTGTGAATCTACATGACATTCTCATTTTTAAAAAAACCTGAAAAACCAACAAACAAAAACCAACAAAATATTTCAAGTACATTAAAAGGAAGTTTACACCTTTGATATTTTATCTAACAATTTCTAAGTCTTCTTTTGGGTATATTCTATACACATACTTGTCTGGTTTCAAATCCCTGTGTACGATTCCATAATTATGAAGGTATTCCAAGGCCAGAACAGTCTCTGCAAAGTACATCCTTGCCATGTCTACAGGTAAGGGGCCCATGTTCTTCATCAAAGTAGCACAGTCTCCACCTGTGGAAACAGAATAAATGGTCCAGACGACACTATAAATTCTGAGCGGTATCAGTATAAGCCATATATGCTGCAGAAAGAGACATAAACTGCAGTCACAAATGTTTATTTTCCAGTCAAGTGATTCAACTGACCATGTAACCATACCAACTCTTGTACTGAAAACACAGTGTAAAGCTGAGAGTGAGCAGTTCAAGGGTTCAGCTGGAAACTAATAAAGTCTGTGCTGCTACAGGTGGAGGGAGCACAAAAACCCCAACCCCACACAACCATAGTCTGGGTATCTCATATTGCACTACCTCTGCTCACTGTCTCCTTCAGCATCAGCACCTTTTCAAATTGCTTCCTCTTCCCTCTTCCTTTGTAAAACTAACTAGTACAAATACCCCAACATGTGCTAATGAAAATTTCAACTCCAGAAAAGCGAACAGCATTGCCACAAGAATTTCTGAACACTAGGACACTTACGATTACAGTCTATGAGAAACTTATTCAAACAGCAGTTATTTCCCATTGTAGCTGGAGCTCAAGTGTTTTACAAGCTCCCTCTGGAAGATGACTAGAAAAAAGCCACCTTGCTGTTGGATTTAGATAATAAATCTGTATTGTCAGAGTACAGAGGACCCAAGGAAGCCCTTCTAATGCAAGGACCATATGGGTTATTTTTCTTTCTTCTTGTAAGAAAATGAAAATAGAACAGCCACTTTACCTTCTACATACTCCATGACCATACACAAATGACGCCTTGTTTCAAAAGAACAATACATGCTGACTACAAACGGATTTTCTGCAAATGTCAGGATATCACGCTCAACAAAGGCCTGTTGGATCTGGTTTCGGAGGATGAGATTCTGCTTATTAATTTTCTTCATGGCAAATCTTTGTCTGGTTTCTTTGTGTCTCACAAAATAAACCGCACTGAAGAAATTCAAACGGGAAAGAGAAAGAAAAAACTCTGAATAACTGTTAAAATATATATTTTAAAAACTTTTTCTTTTACAAAAAAAAAAAGTATTTTTTAAAACTGCATAAGCATTATATTAAAGGCTTATGTTTTCTTTAATGTAGTTGACCTGCCTTTGACATTATAGAATGGCTACAAACCTCATTTTGTTTTATAATCAGGATGAACCTCCGTCAACAAAAATCAGTACACAAACTAAAACCAAACAACCCTGTGTCCCAAAACCAAACAACAGATACAGCAAATGCCGTCCAACAGATACAGCAAATGCTCTCAGCTCAGGCAGATTTTGGGTGTTTCCACCAACAAAGGGTTATATACAAAACCCAGCTATGGCACACTGTTATAAAATCATTCTTATAAATGCTGATTCTGTAAGTGCGTTGTCAGATAATTATGACTCAGACTCTGTCCAGGAGACTTTAAAACATGTCACAGGTTTCTCATGAGGTTTGCTTCAAAGCTGTTTGATGGGGTAGCTCCCTTGTTGCCAAGTGCTAACTATTCTGTTCTTTTTCAGTCCCTGACATCAACACTGATTCATATCAGGGTAGGTCACCAGCAGGTAATCCGAAACAAAGATCATTGCATTAACCACATGGTAACGTGGGGTTAAGATGTACCTAGACACGCAGAATTTCCACTGGGGTACTCAGTACTGAGCTTCCTGTAAGCCTGGTTAGAGAATGTCAAGGCAGAGAAGCCAGCTGAAAGAAAACCTCACATGTACAAGCTGCCTTTCTTTCAAGGCTCAAGGAATCATCCTGCCATGAAACACTGACATGGGATGTTACTGCTGTGTTTCTCAGAATCCCTTGAGGCAAATCATGAAAACGTCTGCCTTGCTTGAAAACTGCTCTGTAGCATTCAATGCTTATAGCATGTCCAGTATATAATTACCACAGCAGTGAGTGTTTACAGACAGAAAAGACTACAAGGAGAAAACGGAGGGGGGGAGGGGGGAAATGGGACTCAATTAGGTTGTTTTTAAATTCAGTTTGTTGTCCCCAAGAGGTCCAATTATCAGCATACAATTATTTATTTAAACACAAAAAAGCGATTCTTGCCTTATTATTTCTGTGAAGACCTTCCCACAGCTACCAAGTTACAAGCACTGAAAGTGTCCACACGTTTCTGCTTTCCTTTGTTGACAAAAGCTTTTTCTATAAAATAAAGTTTCTCTTACTGTTTCCAAAAGTTTTCATTAATCCCTTGTTTTCGTCTGTGCACAGGGCACGCAAAAGATATTACAACATTACGAAAGTAGGGGAAAACCACCTTGGGCAAAACTCAAGACAAACCCTACTCTTCGTGCTTCCTACGAAGTCTTTCTCTCTTCTGCCCCTCCCAGGCCAGAATAAATGACTGAGTTATTCAGCTCCAGTACTCCTCTCTGCTGGCTTCATGCCTTTTGTCCTCCTGGACCTCTTCCTACCCCTCCCCTCATGCTCACTTTTCTCTCCACCCCTTCATTACAGCTTTTCCTTTGCTTTTCTCTCCCTTACATTCTTGTTTTCCTCTCTCTCATGTTGTTAACTCCTGTCACTCAGTTTTAGCTTCTTAATCTCCTGTAATTTCATCTCTGTTTTTCTATATATATTTCAGTCCCCTTGTGCTCTCCTGGCATATAGAAAAGTGAACCCTTCAAGTGCCTGAAGCTGTAATCCTTAAAAAAAAAAAAAAAAAAAAAAAAATATAATATGAAAAAACTGAGGACTGCCTGAGGACTTGGCATGCAGATCTTTCTCAGAGCTTTAATTTGGACACTGTGCCCGGATGAACTCCTGAAAGACAGATATTAATCAGAACAAATTATTACAGCATCTTAATAAATCTTTGCAGATCATGCGGATCTATAGGATCATTACTACCACATTTAAAGATGAAGATCCAGTAAGTTCTAAGGACTATGTAGTCCAGTAACTATCTGGGACATTCTGGCTGTGTTTCTCCAGCTCTATAAATCCCATTCTCCAGTTGTACAGTCACAGGCAGGCACTTTCCACTGGGATTCAGTTACCTTCAATTCCTCAGGAAAAAAAACCCTGTTTAGTTCAAGTTTACTAGACCCACAAGACAACTGCAACACAACTGTCCCTCTCACACTTACAGAGGCATACACTGTTTATGTAATACTATGTGCTTTTAAATGATCCTTAACATACAAAAATGTTGAACATCGCTTATTCACATCCTCTAATCACAGAAACTGCAGCAAACAGCATTTATGCTTTACAAAGAAAACTATGTCCTAGCAGCAGCATGTTATTCCTGTAGAAGACCCCCACTTCTTCCTCCAGGATGCTCCCAATTCACAGCAGTGGTGCCATTTCCTTAGCCTACCAGTTTGCTGAACTAAGCACGCTACAACAACTGTGCCTGGGACTGCCTGTGACACTGGCATGTCCTCAGCTCCCACAGTTTGAAAGTTGTCAATAAAATGATAAATAGAAAGTGAAATATTCCAAAACAATTAAATAACCATGTATAAACTGCCTGGACTTAAAAAACAAAACAAAACGAGCCCCCAAAAACCCAACAAAAAAACCTTTACATGTTCCTGCACATAAGTGGGGCTTCAACTTAAGTAGAAAGCTTGGAGTAAAGCACACATCTGCTGAGACACAACTATGAACTTGGAGGTAAAATTATGGCAACAGTCACAGTAGCTTTAGCACTCATCAACTTTGTCTTCAGTAATTCCAAACTCTGATTTACCAGTGGTATGCCTCTGTTACTGTGTAACAACTTACCATGTACATTTTGATGGCCGCCTAGTTTCTGTCCACACTCCCTGAAGCTGTCATCTTGCTTCATTCTTATAATCCTGGCACTGAACGTGAGCCTTGTTTTTTGCCCCACACAGGCCCACTATCCCACATCTCTCTATTTTTCATAATGCTACAACTGGAGCACTAGACAGAAGTTCATCTTTGTTTTATATGTACTTTCAAGAAAGAGCACAATACCTCAGTTCCTGGTTTCTTGGCCTTGGCTATTAAACGCTGCTCATGATTTTCAGCATATTATATAGACAACTGTAAATCTGAGGATTGTTTTGACACAAAAGCAATGTGTTAGAAACATGCAGACCATCCAATTGTTGTGTCAATCCATTCAATAACAGTGGTATGTCCTGTCTACCTGCAAAGCCACAGAAAGGCATCGGCTTTACTACTCTGCCCTTTCTGTTTTCGTAACATGACTCCAAGAGATTCCCAAAACATTCTCTGAATCCAATGTATGGATCCCAACAGGTACAAGTGCTCTGTATTTTATTGATGCTGTGTTTCAACATAGCAAGAAAAAGTTCGCTTTTCAAAAGAAGTAGCAAAAATCATTGGCATTATTCAAACATTACATTAGTCCTTTAGTCTACTTCCAACGTAAATCTTAGCTTTTAAAAGTATCACTAAAATGCCTTTAGCTAGGCACAAATACAAAACATTGCATACGTGTGTTAAGATGATCAAAATAAATTTTCAGAAATTTAACTGGGTTCCTGAATTGCTCAAACTTATATTATGCAAGCTATCTCTTCAATCTTACAAGCAAGATTCCTGGTTTTTCCTCTGAATTACTTAAGGGCTCCAGGCCTAGTTTACAGTTTTCAGTAACTTCAACTTTTAGAGCCATTTTACAATCCAGTGTACATTCAGTGTTGAGCCTAATGTGGCTGTGCTGCTTGCTTTGATCCAATTCTCTAATTTACCAAAGGACCTTGAACTCCTTGTGGAAACATGGGTACTATACTTGCTGCTTAAAAGTTACAGCTGCTCACTGGGAGCGATGTTTCATTTTCACAATTAATTTCCTTAAGGAAACTGATTATGAAATCAATCAATTCCTTCTATTCTGTACTACCCTGGAACAAAGTCTGAGGTTTCCTCTAGTGAAGAGGAGCCATTTGTGAGGGTGTGATTCAAGATACAGCGATGTGGGAAAGTTTATGGAGAGTTACTTAAGATCACAATTTACAAGCAGCACTGCACCACCTCCAAGCTAAGCAATGCCCATGACCAGACTGGATCTATTTGGGGACAGGATGAAATGCTGCATAAAGCACTATAGCACTCCTAACAGGAGCATCCAGTGCGGTGGGGGTCTTCCAAGCCCCGGGACAATGTGCACAGCCTCCTCTCAGCAACATTTCAGACTTACCCTAGTCTGCCTACAAGCAAATGAGAAGCTGGCTATCTGAAGAACTAAGAATGACAGCTGTGATCCTTTTCTCATAACTGTACCAGCCCTAGCTAGAATCATAGAATGGTTAGGGTTGGAAAGGCCCTTAAGATCACCTTGTTCCAACCCCCGTGCCATGGGCAGGCACACCTTGCACTGAACCGTATTCACCCAAGACTTCATCCAGCCTGGCCTTGAACACTGCCAGGGATGGAGCATTCACATGTTCCCTGGGCATTATGCTACAAATTTTGACTAATAAAGCCACCTCTCCATACCTAACAGTACCAATGCCTGCTATCTTTACATCAGCTAGTAAACCCACACACAAAATGATGAAGCTGCTGCTCCTGTGGGTAAACTGTTCCACACTTGCAATAGAACACTTGAGAAACTGAGCTCTTCGCCAGTTTATAGCATGCTGTACATTCAGGAAGGACAGAATTCAAGACCTTCAAATATGGTAACAACCTTTCTCTACCACCAAAGAGGACTGCACTGGGAACCAATTTTAGATCCTCACACATTATTAGTGACAGAGGAAAGATAAGGCACTTTGCCTGTGCTCTACTGGGAAGGGAAGTTCACTTGAGGGCAATACAGTGCACGGGTTTGAAGTTTGCCATTTTAAGTCCACCATGAATGATGAGTATAAGATCTCTAGCACAGAAATCGTCTGACTTTACTTTTTAAGCTGCTCTTCAAAGCTACGAGCTCCTAGGAATCAAAGCCTCTTACCTTCACAGACCTGTCACTCACAGGGATAAACAGAAAAAAAGGAAAGTAATACAGCTTAGTAGACCTGTAGTTCATTCAGAGTTGGCGCTACTTAAGTGAACCTATAAAGCCAGACTTTCCCCCATGCCTTCCAGTTCTGAACTGGGGTCTGCCAGGCTGCTAAAGAATTAACCTGAATGACAGGGTGTTTTTCTGCAGCTGGATAGTTTTCTTAATCCCATTCACAATGCAACTATACATGATCAAGTACTGTCAATTGGAAGGAGAAAGGACAAGAATGAGTAATCCCAGGTTATGGGCAGCAGCTGCTCAAGCCAACACAACCTCAGTTTTTAAATTTATCAAGCAACACATTGGCCAGTATGCAACATACATATCAAAGATTACCATATGAGTAAAAGGATTGTAGGAAGTCACAAAAGAAGTATCATGTACATGCTTTAAGCAGATGCAGTGATACATTAACGAAGAACAACTGAACTAACATCACTTGCTTCCCTGAAATCAAATGTAATCTTCATTTTGTTGAGCTGGTCCAGGAAACCAGGCTGATGCCAACTTGAAGAGATGGAATACAACTACCTGTTACCTCTTACAAGCTGCAATATGGAAAAAAATGTTGCTCTGTTTCCAGTAAAAAATTTAAATTTGCGAAGTATGAAGTTTTGGCTGGCTGACAGAAGTCAGATAGCTTGTGAAATCATTAATGACTTGGCCAGCATCCTACATGTTTACTGATTCACAGCTTGTTTAACTTCTTGTATATTCCTAGCCATTCCCAATAGCCTGATATACCTCATCTACTATACTGTCACTTAACTGCATTACAAATGAGTTTACCCAATCAATTAAAAGCACAGAACTGCTAAGATATTTACTCAAACCTTCACAAAACCAATAGTTTATGCTCAAACTCATCAAGTTTAACACATCTGACAAATCTCGGCTACACCATGCCAAGCCCAACAATTACCCTGTCAAGCAGTCAAAGCTTTCCATTTCACTAATGAAGGCAAAAACACCACAGCAAAATCAAAGACAGTAGAATGTTTTGGGTTTTTTTCATTTGTTAAGAATGAAACCCTCCATTATATCCTCAAAATACATAAAATATTATAACAGCATACTGAATCTTTAAGAAGTCAGCGCACAAAATGTCCACTCACGTATTTTTGAGAATAAATCAATGAAGCACAGATAGAATTCACACATATTTAGGTTATTTCAAAAAATTAATGGCCTAGAAAAACATGGGTGCAGGGGGAAAAGAAATAATCCTTGTAGCTAACAACAGTTGCTTATAAGTAAACTGCATTAAATGCCAATGGGGTAGTTGATTGCTTGGTATTTGCAGGTGGAACAGGTATTATTGTTTTTCTACTCCCCATTTTGTAGATGGGTTAAAGAGCATTTACGTTATCATTATGTGCTCCTCTTTAAACTTGACCGTAACTTTTAAGTAGATTAACCACCAATCATAGCAGTGCTAACAGAAAGAACACTTACTAAGGATCAAAAAATGGTCTGTCAATATTACGGTCCTACTTACCTGACATTCCACAGTGGTGATCTTCAAGCACACAGATAGTTTTGAAGAAGTGACAGTCCAGAGAATTTAGGAGCACAAACCCACTCAACAGCAATTTGGAGGCAGTGACTAGTGAGTACTTTCAGAAGTTTATTGTCTTACAGTTCACTGAATGTGTTCCTTTCCCTCTACATTAATTAGTAACGGGCTCTTAAGAAGTAACCATTTAAAATAAAAAATCTAAGCCAACAAAATCTATT
The DNA here is from genome assembly GCF_963264785.1 of Psittacula echo. NCBI lineage: Eukaryota > Metazoa > Chordata > Aves > Psittaciformes > Psittacidae > Psittacula > Psittacula echo. The sequence goes on along the minus strand of NC_137742.1, from coordinate 24,836,664 downwards.
TTGTTATTGTTTGCTTAAGGATGGAACTAATAGCACTCTACTAAACTCATGAGATTCTCAGTTTTGACTTCTTACATCACAGTATAACCTGCCAGCCTACCCCTGTTTTAATATTTGCTAAAGAGAATAATGATTCATGTAGAATACAGATACGCTCCAAACTATTCACCCTCTTATCAGCATTCCATTTCCTCACAAAACTATCAGGGTCTCATCCAATTTTTATGGCATTTGCATTGCCAATTTAGCATATTATTGGCATTAAAAAGGTGTTTCAAAAGCATTGATTTTCCCTTCCACAACCATGAGAAAAAAAATTCTACAGCCCTACATCGTGTGTGCCATAGAAAGCTATGGCTTTTCACCCTTTCTTTTCCAGCTTTTGAGACAAGTTGTCTCTGGTTTCAAATGGACAGTTGTCTCCAGTCTGTATTTAATGGCTCATCAAGGCTCCTTGTAACTGAAACATCTACGGAGCAAGAGCCACAGCCTATCAAATTGTCTGACTTGGGAGTCTAGCCACAGACTGCTGGTTGCAGCATGCCCCTCTGCAGCTGCTCGCTCTCTACCCATCCCTGAGCATCCTAGACTGCTGGGAAGTTGGGCAGGTGTAGTGACTTGGACACTCTTTTCTCTGATGCGGGCCCACCCCACACCATTCTTCTTATGTTCCTACAGCGGGATAAAGAGGAAATCGGGTAGATGAAAGGAGGAATGGAGGAGACTAAGGATCTGCAAAACGAAGGAGAAAGGGGTGCGACCAGGGAGGGGAGCAGCAGCTACTGCTAACTGCTGGTAGAAAGGCTTTTGAAGTCCTCGGGTAGTTGGGAGAAACAGGCATACAGTAAGTAATGGGCTTGCCTAGGGGAAAAATTCTGAGAAAATTAATTGTGCAAGTTGACTAGTGAGAAGTTTTATTTGGATATTTACATAACTTTAATGCAAATTATGTTATTTCCTTCAGGCTTTCTGCTGAGGTATGTAAGCAGGCCTGGACACAAATAATAGCCTACACAAGTGCTATCATGACCTACAGTACTAGGCAGAACCCAATGCCTCCTGTCCAAGCGCTCAGGGTTACCTTTAACTATGATCGGAGAGTACTACCATGCTCACCAGCCTCAGGCCATTAAAACAGCATGCAAAATTCAACGGGGTAGATTGCAAGTGCTTTCTCTTCTAAGTCCATGGTCTTGTCAAAGACTGCTTAGTCCTCTTCAGGTTGCTGCTGCTTCCTATCTCAAGCAGAGGTAGCGCAGAGAAGAGCCAGTCTAGTAAGTTCTGCGCTGGAGAAAAGCACAGGCCTCTCCACTGCCAGGCTGTGACATGGTCTTCCTTGGCAATGAGCTCCTCACCTCAAGACAGAAACCTCTCTTTCTTTGAATGAATATATCCCTCCTGGTTCTGCTAACAGGTTACACAGACCAAGCCTATATCCTGATACATTTCAGTTCAAAGGAGGAGCCAATCAGGGGTCTAATAGTAGCTAATCAGAAAAGGTACTAATGACAGATTTCTGCCTGCTGATATATACAATCCCTTGATGGTACTTCCAGAAAACATTCTGTGTTCCTTTAAGGTCCAGGCTAACATAATTTCTGTTGGTCTTCTAGGATATCTCCAAAGCTATGTACCTTCCAAGTACCCAAAACTAACCAAGTAACAGCAATTGCTTAAAAGCGAATGGGTTAAAATTTGAAGATGAAAGAGTGTCTGCAGAGAAGTAACAAAATAGTGCTGACCTACTTAAGGAAATTTGCTTCTACTTCACCAGTATGTTTAGGTCAAATAAGCGCTCATTTTTACCAATCTGCCGTCTTGCAGGTGCAGTTTTATTCTCTTTCACATCTGTATAAACACAGACTGTTTCCAATGCTCTAAAGGTGGCTTTAAATCTGCCTTTCGATTCATTCAGATTTCATCTTTGGCATTACACAATACATACTTCTGAAAAATCTTTGTGATGTGATACTCAGTATTTTAATTTACTGCAGCACACAGTAATTCATTATTGCCTAGCAAGCTTTTCAGAAAGTTTTTCTTGTGAATTTTAAATATTAGCAATAAAACCACAAAGCAAAACGAAAAAGCAGTGCAAACAAACTCCCTCACATAAACATCCTTGCAATAAGTAACAATGGGAAGTTAAACAAATATAAAATGCAAAAAAGCTGCTGCACTCGTGAATTACTCACCCATAAGCTCCATTACTGATCAGTTTAATTGTTTCAAAATCACTTTCCCGAGGTTTTCTCTGCAGCTTCAGTGAGGTATTAGAGCTCTTCAAAGTAAAAGAGGAGAGAGAACAAAGTTAATATGGTACTTTTTTCAAGACAAGGGAAACATAAAAAACAACCAAAAAAACCCCTTAACCTATCACCAGGCTGTCATACCCTGATGAACCACTTAAAAGCTCTGTTAAGTCAGAGTCCAGAGTTATAGACTTAAGCGAACCCCCCCAGGCACTTGTTGTCCATTGCCTTCCCATTTTAGTAAATCTGACCATGGTATGACAGCCTGGTTGTAATTCAAATAAACTTCTGCACATTTCTAACTAATGTTAGGATAGACTGTGAAAAGAGACATAAAATGAGAGAAAAAAATATAGAGGATAAAAACGCATGAGTTCTATCATTATGAGGGTCACTTTCACCCATTTGTGTGCCAGAACATTTTCAATGTTGTCCAGAGACTACTGCATAACCTTTTTTCTAGCTTTAGGTTTTAATTAATCATGGCAGGGAGGCTGGAACTAGATGATCTTAAGGTCCTTTCCAACCCTAACTATTCTATGATTCTATGTAAGTGTGAAATAGAATTGGGGTGTAGGGGGATGATGAAGGCACCGGACTCCAAATACAGTGTTCCAAACCCACAAGATTCTTTTCAAGACGTTTTCCAAATCTCCAAGAAGTCCTACAATCCCTACCCAGGCTGTTTGGCAGTAAAGATTTAAAGTAGAGCTGGTTGGAACATTTTTAATTAAACTCTTGCTGAAGAAAATTCAGTGCAAGAAGATTAGTGAATATGTTAATATAATAAACTACACAGGAACAGAGATGATTTATTAAATTGTTCAGCCCACTTGCTTGCCAGTACAGGATTCTTCCTAATTGCATATTTATGATGACTTTAAGTGGTTCTGTACTTTAAAGTTATGCTTCCTGTCACTTCCCACGTGTGTTTATTCCACAGCAACACTTTAAGGAAAATGTTTCCGAATACTCACCCTGTATTTTCTTTACTGATTTCTCTACATTGCTTTGTTACACTGCAGTAACGTTTCTGTATTTTTTCAACATTTGCACAACACAAACTTTACAATTGCAATTTCTTAGCCATTGCTAAGCCAGTTTGCTCTTCAGCTTCTCCTCAGCACTTCAGCACTTCATTTAAGTCTCCTAGCTGTTATATCTCCAATTTGTCAATATCCTTCTACTAAATGCTACTTAAGTCTAAAACAGATGAACAGAGTAAGAAACACCCTTCATGTCACAACTCCGGAAGCCTCTGTAGGTGGCATTTGTTAAAGTCACAAATTATCTCAAGATAATACGACATGTATTATGAGAATGATGTCTTTTCTGTAGCGTTAAGAGAACGGTTTTAACAGATACCCCACACCTGTGCTTTAAACTCTAATATTTGTAAGTCTCTGTAATGTACCACTGAATAACTATGCATCCCTCAAAATTGCACTTGCCTTTTCTACCCACTTGCACTGAGAATCGACACTAAATTGTCAAGACTCTATCCATTGTTGACTGAAATCCAATGTATAAAAAACAACTTTTAAAAATAAGAATTTCAGTTGAGAGCATTTAATCCTACAATATTCAGACCAACAAACTGCTCCAACTTGTTTTTCTTTTGCCAAACTAAACAAGCATCTGTCAAAATATTACTGTAAGATACCCAATATGGTAGACAAGAATTTTTTAACAAAGATTCAGAAGAACAATGCATGATCTTCCAGACTGCAAGCTAACTTTCTGAATCCAGACTCTTTGCTATATTGCTCATTTCCTTCTTATGTCTTCACTGGACCTGTTCAGTCTCCCATTCTGATCATTAGCTGTTTTAAAATCTGTTTAAAAGAATTCACTTTTTATGAAATGGTTTAAAAACCCTTCTGAAAGAAAAATCAATACATTAATTAAACAGAAATAAAGGAAGCAGTGATGAATTTTGTGGTAAAACAATTGCCACATGGTAAACACTAACTTTGTGGAAGACTAAAGATACTGTAACATCTAAAAAAACAGGTAGGAAGTTTTGTGCTACTATGTTTTGCAAGCCTTCTGTCTGCTGAGCACCATGGAATTAGTCTTGAGTATTAACCACTGCTCTATTCAATCTCTTTACACATACCAGGAGAAAATAAAAACAGAGGGAACAGAACACAGCTATTTTTCCTTGCTCAGATTCAGTAAAATCAGCAACATAACATGAAAACTTACATTGGTTGATTCATCCCCTTCCAGATTTTCTGCTGTCCCACTGTCACAGTTAGCTAGCTGAGCTATTTCTGGAAACAAAGATTAGAAACTCCATTTTAAGCACAGAAAACCTGAAAAGTGACTCTCTTCTGAAATATCCAATGAACATGCTGTCCAATCGGTAGCATCTGCAAATAACTTTCAGGGCATCTCCAAGCACGTACAAAAAAAAAAACCCTACCCAGAAGACATGCTATTCAATGCCTACATAATCTTCCACTGAAGAATTCAAACAGCCATAAAGCAATGAAGAGCTGTATTGTTCCCATTGCTGAGGCATGGGAATTCTCAGATCTATGTGTCATCTGAGCATTAAGGTTAAGACAGCACTAATCTGCTAAAATTCCTCAGGATCTTACCCCTGAGGGATTAACAGTAGGCTGCAACCTTCTTGGGCTCTTCCACAGTTAAGAACAAAATTTTTCTACTTTAGACTAGATGACATGGACTCATATGGTTTCCATCTTCTACACATAAATGCTAATATGCTTAACAGAATAAGATAAAAGCCATTTTCTTAGAAGCTTATCATTTATGGGGTCACTAACAGAGATGATCTCATAGCAGCCTTCAAGTATCTGAAGGGGGGCTACAAGGATGCTGGGGAGGGTTTCTTCGTTAGGGACTGTACTGACAGGACAAGGGGTAACGGGTTAAAACTTAAACAGGGGAAGTTTAGACTGGCTATAAGGAGGAAGTTCTTTACTGTGAGTGTGGTGAGGCACTGGAATGGGCTGCCGAAGGAAGCTGTGAATCTTCCATCCCTGGCGGTGTTCAAGGCCAGACTGGACAAAGCCTTGGGTGGCATGGTTTAGTGGGAGGTGTCCCTGCCCACAGCAGGAGGGCTGGAACTAGATGATCTTAAGGTCCTTTCCAACCCTAACTATTCTATGATTCTATGACTTCTCCAAGAAACAGATTCTGGGAGTCTATAACTTGACATGGTTGTCCCTGTCAGAGTCAACCCATGCTTACGCTGCAGAGCTCCTAAGCCTATCCTGTTCTTCAGGAGACAGTAACTAAGAACTCATCTCAGTAATATAACGCTAAACAAGACAGTTGGTACCTAAAAGACCCTGGGAATCTTAGCATTATTTTAATCTTACATGTAGTTAATTATATACTCCAATATATATACCTAAGGTTGCACATATTATTGTAATTATGTGCTGGGGATCGATCAGAGGTATGACCACCTGAAATTTGTGAGGTGTGTTTTTATCTCAGGACTGTTAACTGAATTTATGAATATGAGAAATAATTGAATATTCATACAGAATATCTAAACTGGATTTTCTATATAATAATAAGTGACTATTACAAGAGACATTCTGCCCAACACTCACTGTAATCATTAAAGGAAATTAACCACATAATCTGTTGGAACAGCTAAAGATTTAAGAAGTAACTCTGATTTGTAATCACTATCCAAAACACTACACATGTAAAGTATAAGAATCAGAAGTAATTAAAATGTCACCTCAAAACCCAAACAGATCTTTAACCTGTTAGAGAAGCTAAAAATTCAAAAAATTCTGAATATGAAGTCAATAAAAATATCTCTACTGAGAATATTTTTTAAAAAACCAACCAACAGAAACAGAAACAAAGAAACAGAAACAAAGAAACAGAAACAAAGAAACAGAAACAAAGAAACAGAAACAAAGAAACAGAAACAAAGAAACAGAAACAAAGAAACAGAAACAAAGAAACAGAAACAAAGAAACAGAAACAAAGAAACAGAAACAAAGAAACAGAAACAAAGAAACAGAAACAAAGAAACAGAAAAAGAAAAAAAGAAACAGAAAAAGAAACAGAAAAAGAAACAGAAACAGAAACAGAAAAAGAAAAAGAAAAAGAAAAAGAAAAAGAAAAAGAAAAAGAAAAAGAAAAAGAAAAAGAAAACCAGAAAAAGAAAGAAGAAAAAAAAGAAAAAAGAAAACCAGAAAACCAGAAAAAGTGAGCCTAAGCTAAAATGACAGACCAAACTTGAAACTGGAGTGGATTTTCCTGGCAAAAGTCACAGTTTCATGAACATGGGGTTTTCATGACAGAAGTGCTGATGAAACCTTTATTGTACAGGTGAGAACCAAGCAAGCTAGAATAATGTATTTTGACAGCCTTCTCAACTGAAATTATTTTCATAATAGAGAATTAAAATAAGCCATTTTTAAACAGAACTTTTGCAGAATAACCATTATCTGAGGAATACGTATTATTTGCAAGCAGTAGGTAATAATGGAACAGAACCAGGCATCAGCTTTTGAAATGGGGAGCTGTGGAACCATTTTGCAATGCCTGAAGAGATCTTTAAAACTCATCTAAATACCATTAAACATCTGTCCTTTTTCTTTCATTGATTTAAACCATTTCTGAAGACTCATGATTCAAAAAGGTAAAGATGGTAATTTAAAAACCATGGGCAAAGATTTCTCCCTGGGGAACTCTTCAGAAATGCAGCCACCAGTCTCTGCTAAGTGATGAATCTGCTCTGGTATTGCTTTCAGTACAGTATAAATTTATCTAGCATTATCTCCAACTAATACACGCATCATTTCACTCAAAGAAAGGACACTATAGCTTTTACCAGCAAACAAAGAAGGTAAGTATAAAAAGACAAAAAAGAAGGTTGCTCTTCTCTGCAGAGGAAGTAAAATATGTGAACATTATAAATACTGCAGACATAATTTAACAGCTTACTTGAAAATACAATTCTCAGCTTCAGGATAATTGGTGTAACTGAGATGGGCTTTCTTTGTTTTGAAATACTTGGTTCTCCTATTTTAAAAATTTCTATTTTTGCATAGAAAGAATTTCAGTATCTCTCAGGAGGATGATCTTAATGCAGTATTTTTTATAGTAATTAAAACAATGTTTAAAGAATCTAAACTATTAAAACCCAGATAATTTAAGAAGTCATTGTACAGTGATTCAAACTGTTTATAAGTATCACTTTTTCTAAGGAGGCAGGAAAGCATTAATATGAATCAGATGGCCTGAACTATTTGATCACAAATCTATATACTCATTAACATATAAAATCATACACTAAATAATTCAACCACCCAACTCTCCAATTCAACCAAAGATCAGTAATCCATACATCATACACCCCTTAGTATTTACTGACAAGCCACACTGCCCACTTTATCCTCCTTAAAAAACCCAAACACCACATTTCAACTATCCTTGAATGCTTCAAGTTTGTTTTCTATTAATATTCAATTTATGAAATGTAATTATGTGTCCTAGATGCAGTACTCTTACATAAAATAAGTATTTAGTCTGAGAAAATAGCATCTTTTACTTATCTAAAGCATGTGTCTCTAGACCTCTTTCACAATAAACTGTTTTTAAAAGTTCAAAGGTACTATTAAACTTAGGTAGTGTCCAATTCTTGACTTATGCAGAGAAACACTTTTATCCAAGAGGTCACAAAAAATTAATTAGTAGGATAAGGTCCAAGTGGCAACCAGGGTCAATTATACTAATCTCTCAATGAACACTCCAAATTAAACCTTGTATACTTGATCAGTGAACTATTTATGAATTGTCAAGTCTAGGCCAAATCTAGCTCTCCAAATCCAGAAGGCACCTCTTTATCTTGCAGAGAACTAAGCTACTTCTCAATCTCTTCCAGTACCACATGGAAAATAATACATACATGTATTTTTCCAATTTGTCTGGCTTCTTTGCTGCACTCTGAATCCCAGCAAAAAGAGTCAAAGCTGCTTTAATCTATAACTCAGATAAAAATAATACTAGATTTGGATGAAGAATTTCTTCTGTGAAGGCAGGAAGCAGAATAATAATCGGCTTGACTGTCTTATCTGTTAGCTTAATACAAATATAATCTGTAACAATATCCAATCTAATTGAATTAGATCTAATAAAATTACTGACAACATATGGCAGTGCTAAACTTCACAAGCTGTTGAAGTTGAACAAAAAAGTTTTCTTTTAACACACACTACACTACCCCTTTAAGGCAATGTGATCTTGCATCATGAAAACGGGTGTAAAAAAAAAAATAAATTGAAGGTGGTGTTTTGCTATTGTGTTATCAAGTGACCGCCTAGAGATCATCCACATTCTGGGTCATAACACAGAAGATAAGATAAGCAGCACAAGCTAGACTTATTTTCCATTATGGTATTTCTACTAATTTCTTCCAATTGCACGACTAGCATTGAACACAATGAACCAATTTCCATCTGTCACCAGTGATAGAACGTGGTCTCAGGATGAAAAAGATGATGGTCTGGTTAGGACACAGAAGTAATTTTAGTTTTCCCCACGCTGTCCTTGAAAGAAAGATCAGACAAACAAAAAACCTGCAGTTCCAATTGGAACCCAAATTCTTCCTACATAAGTCCTCAACATGGACATATAAATTAACCAGAAAAATAAGCATTTGCAGTTTTAATAGGAATGGGAGGTATTCTTCTCAGGGACTTTGAGATGTGGGAGCCTGAGGGCACTGAAGGGCATATAACAGCTCAGCCTAGGTTTCATTTATACCTATGGATGGCTAACAGTTGCCATCAAATTATATCAGCAAATTTCAGCTAGAGCTGAAGAAAAAAGTTGCATTGCCAGGCTGGAAGATGACAAGTATTACTGACACAGTGCGTTTGTGAACAATATTCACAACAGAAAGATCTCATACAGCCATTTTAATGCCTTTGAGCTTGTGAGAGTACTGCGAAGGATAGCAAATGCTTGTTCTGCTACCATTTTTACTCTAACCCTTTTCCAGTAGAGAGATTATCAGAATGATTAAACACATCGAGAAGGAAGAATCTAGGTGGATAGCTGGACCACAAGATGCACTTACCTTCCAGAGGATCTTTATTTAAGCCCAGTTGGCTAATAATGTACCGAGGGATGTCTGTTTTAATGCCTTGTCCCTCTTTAGCATGGCCTTCAGCTGCTTCCAAAAGATAGTAAAACTCTTCGGGATCAAATTCCTAGGAAAGAAAAAAAAAACGAACCAAAAAACCACCATCATTCTCTGTGTAGAAATAGAAGTTTTGAAGTCCAACATAAAAACTTCCTTTGCTTCTTCTATTGCAAATATTTGCCATTTCCCTTATTAAAAACAATACCATTTTATTCTATTACTAGTAGTCTATTACTCTATTATGATTCCTATACAACACATTAAGCAATGAAATTCCATACCACTACTTTAGAGCACTATCTTGTAAGAATAATAAGTTCACTGCCCTCAGAGCTTCCTATAATATATAGAGTGAAATGCTCTATAACCAACAGCAATAAGATTTCACATACAGAAGACTATCTCCCTATGGCTGCATGTATATATAAATCCACCACCGAAATGAAGAACCTATGTAAATATATTTCTCTCCACTTAGATTCCAAATGAAATTCTAAATTAAATTTTCAAGTATTTGTAATCAATATATGTTTTGTGGAAAATATAATTAAATAAATCACTAACTTTAGAATGAAGCCAAAATTCTAAGTTGCTGAAAATAAACTCTGAACTTCATTGATCTAATTGTTCCAAATCTAGAAATTAACATCCTCCTTTGGGAGCCAATTATACTACAACTATTATTTATACTATGCCTAAAAGACAAGCATCAAAGAGGAATAAAACCCCAGAAACTCAAACCCCTGCCTATCCCCCAAGTCTCTTAGAAATACATTCATTTTACTACCTTCTAGATAATAAAAATAGGAAAGCATTGAAAGGAACAAAGAAGTTTCTAGAATGGTTTGGTTTTTTTTTTTTTTTTTTTTTTTTTTTTTAAACAGACTTTCTCTATGTACAGGTATGAATTAATACCAAAACATCTCTCACATAACCACTGCAATCTTCAACATGCTTGTGCCAACCACAGATCACAACAGGTGCAATGCTTATTAGAACGAGAGCCAGTCAGAGACATGAAGCATTCATTTAACAAAACAAGACTTTTTCCTGGAGTATGTCAGTGCTGTCAACAGTACCTCTGGAAGCCAGGCACACTGCCGAGCTAGTTAGCCTCCCTGGTGGTCACTCCATAGCCTGCCATTACCCCACGTGGCTGTAGCTTGCGTGCTGAGCCACAAGGCTCCCATCCTAGCTCCTCAGCCTACCTAGGACTCAGGAACAAAATGTCTCACCCTGGAAGATAGCTTGAGAAAGTAAGTATCATGTTTCATTTTGGAAGCCTCCAAACTGCTGTGGCTACCAGGAAGAGTTACAGTGCATCTACAATGAAATGTCTTTGGAATTTTCAGTCTTGCGGCAACAATCTTAAAATTCATTTGTCATGAAACAATTTTCATCATTTCCAGCCTAATCAAAAGGATTCACCAGAAACCCAATGAACATGAACTGCTCAAATCCTGCCATTGAGCATAAAGTCTCAGAATGCTGCTGAACTGCTCAAAAATCTGCATTACGTGATGCTTTAGCCTTTCTCTCCTATCTGACATGCTGTCCCCAGTCATCTCTCTTACATGTTACTCCTTGGCACTGACAAACACAACAATGTGATGATGTATGCCAAGAATTCCTATCTACCTTCATCAGGAAAACATCACCTTACCTGCTGCAGTGGCAGATATACAGCATCTTGCTAGTAAGTCAAAGTATAATTACAAAACAGATACTTTTAATCATATATGTGTGTGCCTGTACACATCTATCTAAATATGCACACACATATACACATACACAGGCGCAAATAATTAAAAGCAACAGCTTTCTGATCTTTGTAACTCTGTGTTTCATTTGCCACATACAAATGGATAAAAATCTTTCAGTATTTGCCAGTAGCTCTTGGCACATACAAAACTGAAAAAGATTTATTCATACAATTATCAAGTGAATAAAAATAGAAATTCACATATCATGATCACCTGAGCCAAGATCACCATCAAAAACCAGACAGCATTACTGCATGATATCTGGAAATTCTCTCGACAAAAGTGCTAGATTTATTTCCTACAATGCTATGAACTTTCTTAAGAGGCCGAAGTCTTCCATACCTAGTATCTACTTCAGTCAGACATTCTAAAATAACAGCCAATATTATTCAAAAGTTTCCAGACGGATGCTATGGAAAAATACTGTTTGTGTAAGATTACATGATTCCCATTTATGGAACAGGATTAATACCTTTTTGCAAGAGAAACATGCTGGTTTGTGAGAGTACGCCTGAATTTTTTTCAAAAACCTGTCTCTGCAGAAACATATCATGTAGTGTTGTTACATTTCTGCTTATGTCTCCTAAAGATCCTGTATGAAGTAAGAACATTAAGTGAGCCATGCTGGCTTTCTCTGCAATTGCTGCTCTGAAACTCTCAGCTATGAGACACAGTCATCTGGCCTTGTGTTACTGTCCTTCCAACTGCATCGGCAGGCCCAGCAAAAAGAGGGATATGGATGTACAACAGCTCTGCTTGAAGCATGATAAGCTTCAAAGGAAGCAGCCCAGGATAAAATCCCAGGGGCAGAACCTGGGGATTAAGTGAATGGAGATTTGGACTGGCTAGCTATTAAACTCAGCATCTAGAGACATTGAACTATTGGGCAAATAGGTCACCGGGAGAGAACCTCAATTAAAAAGCTATAAAGACAATGATGATGTTGGGAGAGAGGGTTAGGTGGAGAGAGCCAGCCAAGCACGAAAGGGAAGGACAACCACCATGAAGAAGCCTGTCAGCCCACAAGATGCATTTAAGGGAAGTTTTGGATGTGTGATGATAGAGGATGCAGAATAGAACTAAAACAAGACACTGCATGAGAAATTGGGTGTACAGGTGGAGAAAGATTATTCAAAACCCTGGAAATGAAGCAGAGAAGATCACACTAGATATGAGCATTTCTGGGTTCAGGACAAAGAAGTAACACAAGTTTGGATTCAATAGCAGAGGTAAGACATGCTAAGGTATCCTCTTCTCTACAGCCTGCCTTTAAACATTTCTTACATGCTGAATCAGGCACCTTATTTTAGATCCCTCTAAACTGCAAATCATGAACAAACTGCAACTAGGAACACTGAGACATGGTGTTTCCAAAACAAAAGAGAGGCAGCTCTCAAAATGCCCACAGCTGAATGAGCCAGGTTGTGGATTAAGTGTGCTGCAGATGAAGAGACACAGCACAGAGCCAAAATCAGGCTGGAAAGACTTACTAGCTCAGGTTCACTGCCATGAAAACGTAGTTTGACACTCCCAGGCATAAGTTGAGTCTACCAGCAGTTACTGGCTCTCACGTAAGCCTTGCCAGCCTCAAATAGCTGTATGCAGCATCAACACTGTGATCCTGGTACTGGCAAGCAGAGTGGCTCAACAAAGTCAGCTCAGGCTGTGTGCCAGGCCTGTTGGTCTCAGGCTGGTTCTTACATGGTATTTGGGTGTCTGCACCATCCTCCTGAGTACACTGTGTTCTGCAAAAGTCTGTTAGTTCCACTGAACAACTGAAGCACACTGCTTCTGTACGTAGGAGTAACCTCCCACACCTGAGCCATCCCAGCTCCCACAGCAAGGGCAGGCAGAGCAGAAACACACCCACCCACATGGCCTTGCACAGGCTAGCCCAGTCTGGTGACAACAGTGCTATGCTCATGCGTAAATCAGTTAACTCTTCTGCTCTTTCTGGTACCCAGCATTAACTCCAATTATCTTCATATCCAGATGAACTAATCATTCTGCCTGTTCCCCCCAGATCAGGTACTGCAAAGCTTACTGCAAGCTGCTTATACCTCTGGCAGCTATTGAGTGAAACAAAATTATGAAACTTGTAAGAAGAGGAAGAATAACAACAACAGGAGACCACAAAGCAATTACAATTCCAGAACAATCTTCCCAAGGAATAGCAAAGTCTAACAAAACAACAGAAAAACCCAACTGGTTTTGATCTGGAGCTTTATCAGTTGAGGAAACGGATTCTATAACATAGTATTTGCAACAGCAGGGAACCAAATACAACTGTAACTGCAGGAGGTCTCTGTCAACTCCATGCAATGTTTCTGAAATAAAAGCAGAAAGGATCCCACCAACAATGAAGCCCTATCCCACTGTTTGATAGTTGTAAAGGGCCTTGAATAGTAAGTCAGGAACCTTTCTACACTAACAAGTGAAAAAACATAGTAAGCATGATATTACCAGGCATTCCAGTAAGCGAGCAGGACGAGCAATAACTATCAGAATTTTTCTGACAAGTTGTTTAATAAATGCCATTTCTCCACTCTCTGATCGCTCCTGAGCCTAAAAGAGAAAAATAAAATGATTTAAAAAAAAAAATCACACTTGAAAAGAATATATCATATTTGGAACACCTTCCAGGGTTTGAAGCACATACTTAAGACAAACAGCATGTCACTTTCAAGATGCCAACAGTAATAACAAGGATTTGAGCAAGGCTGTGATTTCAAATTGAAATAATCTCATTTGTACAATTCTAACATGGAAAAAACAAAATAAAAGCGCCTGTAACGGACATAACACCTATCTTTCTTTTTTTTTTAACTTATACATCAGTTTTGCAGAAGGGACTATATTTCAATACAACATACATCTCTGTACAAGTACAGCTATGTCTCAATTTGTTCATAATTTTAGGATTAAATGAAAAGTGACCTAAGTAATATTGATTAACATAAGCAACGTCCATGCCAGACTGATACTGATTTCCTGTGGTCACATGTCATACTATAATGACAAGGACATATAAATATAAGTATATATATATATATATATATATGGAGAAAGGCTCCATATAAAGGTACATGTAGAAAGGAAGACAATGAAAAATTGAGTTCTACAAGGATTACAACAAAGGGGGTAAAACTACTATAAAAGAACGCATACATAAAAAATAGAACGTTTGCTAACATTTGCACAATGGCCTGAACTGCATTTCAAATTTCTTCCAAATGTTCCTAAGAACCAATTATATAATTTTAGTATCCTAATGAATGCAAAGAAACCGTATTATTCTCCTCCTGATTAAAATACACTAATAGTCCTTCACTCAAATATCAAAGCATTTCTTTGTTTTGAATAGTAAATTGTAGTTTTTCGTCCTCTCTTGCTTATTCAAAACTACAGAGAGAATTAAGAAGTTAACATTTAAAAAGTGATTAATAAGGGTATGTAATTTTCATACAATGTAGCTCATTTTCTGAAGTAAAAACCCACAATATATTATTGCAATATACATATTGCTCTTAATACAAGCACCACAATTTTAAACTCCACCAAATATCTGAGAAGAATTAATCTGTGAAGTTTGAAGTAGGAAAAGAAGAAAAAGGCACAAATACCAGCTGGCATTCTGCAGTAGGTTTTGGAAGACCTTTAACTGGACAAAAGCATTTGTGTTCTGCACGCTTACCAACCACGTCCAAAAAACCCTCTGTTGCAAACAAAACACCTGCCTATTTTAATAACCAGCAAAATTCAAACCACCTTCGTGCTCATGTGAACAGAAGACTCATCTCAGGTCACATTTAGGAGGAATGAAGCAGAAAAGTATTCAGGTCCACCTGACCTTGACCTTAGCATTATAAACATGTTGGTGGAATGGAGCTGCTCAAATCTCAAGGGAACCCTCCCCCGGTATGCAAAGTAACCACAATATGGCAACTAGCAGTAGGAGGTGCAGCTTCCTACTGAGCCTCACAGCTGGGAACTGACAACAAATGAACTGCATGAACCCAAAGCACAACTGAGTGATCACAACTTAGTTGTGCAAAGAGAAAGTTTTCTTACTGGCAGATTTTGCTATCAACAGGTATTAAGTAGTTGACTCAAAAGTTAAATCTGACTATTTTAATGTATTATGTTTTGCAGAACAGGAAATTTTTACATAATAAAGAATTAGCATCATAGACCATGATAAAATGAGTCTTCTGGTGTTTTCTGGTTTGTTTGTGGTGGCTGTTTTTTTTTTTTTCTTTTGTTCGTTGTTTTGTTTTTTTTTTTTTATAGTGCATTAATTTATATGCAGACTGCAGAATAACTTGCTATAGTGGGTTTTTTAGTGGGTTTGGAGGGGGGGTATTAACATGTTCTCCTGAGTCCATTGACTGAAGCCATTTTAAAGGATATGTTCTTAACAGTGATTAACAGTGGTTCCGTGAATCTTAACTTAGATATCTTTCCTTGTATTTTGACACAATCACCAGCATAACATAATTCATAGTCAGGTATCTCCAGCCAACTCTGCCTGCACTTCGGCATCATAAAGCTCAGGAGTATTTCACAAGAAGGTAGCTAGGTCGCACTTCCTTTTGACTAGTAAGCAAGCTGTATTTATTTTCTGATTAAAAAACAGGGTTTCAATAATCCAGAAATAAATCACAGATGTCCTAAGTTTCGCATTGTTTTATGAAAAAGAAAAGTTCAAAATAGAATAGTTACAGAAAACCCATTTAGTGAATAGAAGCTTACAAAAACACAGCACAGAGAGGGGAAATAAAAAAAAAATAAAAAAAAAAAAAAATAAAAAAAAAAAAAAAAAATCAACCAAACCCTTTAGCAACTGCTCCAGCATTCAAAAAAAAAGCAGAAGACAATACAGAAAGTAAGGTAGGCATGGTATCTTAGAACCTCAGTCAGAAAATTTCATGCCAGTATCAAATCTGCTGGTCTATCACATTAACTCTGTCTAAAAATGTGCTATCAAATCCCACACAAACTAGTACATTACATGATGTACTCACTGGTTTTAAAACTATACATTCATAAACTGCAGTCATAGAGCATTTATTTTGTCATTTTAAGTTTCTCATTCATTTAGTCAATTATGGAAGTTTCAACACTTTCAGAAATTACGTCTGTTAATAAGCAGTTTAATTATGAAAGGATTATTATAAATATTTAAATCATTAAATAAGCTCTAGCAAAGGGAAAGCTAAGGGTTGCTTTCTCGACACAGCAGGCAATTAGTAGCGTTGATAAAGTGGAAAGTGTATGTTTCCTCATTTATCCACTGTAAATGGAATAATAGCAAGCCTTCTCATTTAGGGCTTATGCACACACTTCTGTAAGCAATCTGTAACTTGCACTGAATAACAAAATGCTGTTGATTCTGGAATCTTTACAACCCATCTATTCCAGACTAGTACACTTAGAATACCTTATAGTCTTTGTAGTGGTCCTAACATAGAATAAAACTGCTACGAATACTACTCTGACAATTATTTGAGCAAACAGTCATGATTACTTCAAGACAACTCCTCTTAGGCTATCAGATTTAAACGATTTTTCAAGCAAACACAACACTATTCTCACAGCTCATACCTCCTGAAGCAATTTGTCTAATTTCTGCTGTAATTCAAGGAAGTATCGTGACGTGATGAGGCCTTGGTGAGACTTATCCAAACAATCTCGAGCCAGTTCTGTGATCTGATGGTGGGTAAAACTGAGCACTCCATCTGCCAGAGGAAGAACATTCTCTGGAGAGTGATTTGTTATAATGTCGCGAAGCCTCTCTTCCATCTGAGCTGTGGCCTATAGACAGAGATACGATACATTAAATCAGCCAGCTTTACTTTAATCTAACAGCCTCAGCACTTACGTTCTGTGACGTTTCTCTACTGTCTATGACGCTACCATGCTGGAATGCGTGAAAAGTTACCAAGTTGGAATGCATGGAATGACTGAAGCTAAAAAGTAAGCCAACAGAAAGGCAAAGTGACAAAGGACGTTTCCCCACGATACCAGGTCAGAAAAGCAACAACCTTACTGTTCTGCTACGCAGAAACTCCCCTTTATCTGCCACTGCTGATTAACTGTGCTGATTAACTACTAATCTTGTGATGATCAATAAAGAAAACATACATGATTATAAAACTTTAAGTCCAAAATAAAAACGGATGAGGAGAGGAAGAGAACTCACGTTCTACTCTGTTCTGCTGAAACTGGACATACTACAGAATATCCAGAATATCTTGCCTCCTTTCAGGCAGGGTATATCACACGAATATTTCACTGGGCAGAGTTTGAATGAACACTAACTGATTAAAAGTATCACAGGCTTACTGGTCCTGTCAGATACATTTGCAGGTTGCTAAGTATGTCTGTTTTACAAAATCAACTTTCTGGTTCTCATAAAACTGCAGATGCTTAAAAAAATTAAAGATAGCTTTATTATTAAAAAGTAATCTCACACATCTCTTAGTTCATATCTAAAACAGTGAAATGGGTGGATCATTCCACATTTTAAATTGCTGCTCAACTGCTCTGCAAATTCTGACAAATCTCTGTTCATGTATCTATGAAGAAATTTCTTCTATTTTTACACACTTCTTGTAACAGTATCAGCTTTACCATATTTTATGTTCCAGGGATATCAAAATCCTAGAAGCAACCAAGACCACAGTGCTCTGAGCTACACAGCTGCACCTAGGAATTCATTTGTGCCTCAGACCCTCAGACCTTTGGACATGACAGCAACATGTCCCCATTTGATATCTCATAGTTAGACCTCCACACCTGTGATCTTCACGGTTAAATTAACTATATAATGAGTATTTGGGAAAAGGAATAAATGTCACTTAAAGAAAGGAACTTGCAGGTGTATCAGCAGATGCTGCACAAGACTTCTCAACAGAAACCATTTTTCGTTTATTAATTCAGTAAACATTTGCCCCAAGTACACACCACCTATATAAATCAAATGTACCATCAGTTACCAATCAGCAGAATATATTACCAGCACGATTCATTTCAAAACCAGTTCAGCAGCTTTGCCAAATTGTCCAGTTCTCAGCAGGGATTTTCTTTATTGTGATTTTATCTTTGTAGTAAGAGTTTAGTGATGGTTTATGAAAACCATTACTGGGTTGGATCATTAGTTCTCATGAAAAAAAACCCACCACTTACTTAAAACCTATGTACCTATCAATTTAGATACTAGGTATCTTAAATATAATTCATTACCTTTGGGAACCTTTCTTTGTAGACATGGTTCATCATAATTATTTCATTGTCACAGCAGGCGGGAGAACGTCCAGGGCTGCAAGCAAAGCAGATTAGTCCTTTAAACTTCTTTCAGCATGAGCTACAATTAGTTACTATATTTTTGTACAGTTTATTTGCAACAAAAAGTCAACATAGGCTTCACAGGAAAAGTGCATTCTCTGACCTGGTACATTTGGTTCATTTCTGCTATTTCTGACTAGGCCTTAATGGTTATTTAATGCTATATTTAATGCTTGACATCTAACTGCTAACTATGTTCTTAGTTCGTAACTACCCTTCAGGATACAAACAGTTTTGCAACACTTGTGAACATCACCTCTTTCTCAGAAGGGCAACAAAGATATATTTAACTGTTAATTATGGCTATACCTGCCTCCTTGAAGGTTACATGCAATCAAAATAGCAATAACTGAACAAGAACTGTTAGCTGCAAGTGAAAATGTTAAGAATGAGCTTGTTGGTTTGTTTGTTTGGGGGTTTTGCTGTTGTTTCTTTGGGTTTGTTTTTTTTTTAATCAAAATTACCGATTTTCAATCTGACTAGCAGATAAAAGCAGCAACTTCCTACAATTAACGCCAAACATATGGATGAGTTCCATCCATGCTGGAGTACTGTGCCTCTAAGAAAAGCATGAGACCCACAGGAAAACAAGTCCATATAAGGTACCCACGGCCTCAGCTAACCTACAAAACTGCTTTCTGCAATCATGAGCCTCCCTGTCCATTGACAAATTTGAAAAAGTTTGAAAAACTTCTATCTGATTTTCCAATTGGTGACACTAGCCCATTCAGTCTGGTCTAAAAGATGAGCAACAGGTAAGAAAACCCACAAAGGGGATTCTACCCTCTAGGAGTGACTTTATCATAATGTGTGCATAGGGGTTTCTTGCACGAGCAAAAGAACCCAAGTTGCCAGGGCAGGTGAACCTCAATCTAGGCCCTTCCTACCAGTTTGATGCCAGTGCCAGCAAAGAGACGGCCAGACCTGGAGAGCGATAGCGTGTCAGCAGGAATGCACCTGAAGAGCAGCATAAAAGAATTCTTGCCACTCCAGACAGTATGTCAGCTTCATAGAGAGCCCAACTTCAATGCCTCCATGCCAATGCATGCAGCATGGGGAATAACAAGAGGAGCCGGAAACGTTCACACGCCTGCAGGGCTTATTACTATCATGGAGACACAGTGGAATGGCTCCTGTGGAGTGCTGGAATGGAAGGATACAGGCTCTTTAGGAAGGACACGTTGAGGATACCGCAAAAGGGTGCCACCCTCTATGTCAATGACCAGCTGGAGTGTGCAGAGCTCCAATTGGAAATGGATGAGAAGCTGACCAAGACCTTATGGGTCAGGATTAAAGGGAGGGCAGGGACAGGGCACTTTGCAGTGCGGTCTGCTACAGGCCGCCCTACCAGGAAGACTGAGTGAATGAGGCCCCCTGCAGACAGATGCAGCCTCACATTCACAAACCCTGGTTCTCATGAGGGACTTCAACCACCCCAACATCTATTGGAGGGACAACATAGTAGGGCGTAAGCAATACAGGCAGTTCCTGGAATGTGCTGATGATAATTTCCTTCTCCAAGTGACAGAGGAAGGTACGAGAAAGGAGGCTGTGCTGGACCTTGTTCTCACCAACATGGTGGGAAATGTGAAGCTGGAGGGAAGCCTTGGCTACAGTGACCATGAAATGGTGGGGTTCAAGATCCTGAGAGCAGCGAGGAGGGTGCACAGCAAACTCGCTACCCTGGACCTCAGGAGAGTGGACTTTGGCCTCTTCAGGAGCCTGCTTGGTGCAGTACCATGGGATGAAGCCCTGGAGGGAAGAGGGGCCCAAGCAAGCTGGTTAGTACTCAAGGATCACCTCCTGCAAGCTCAGTTGTGACACACCCCAACAAAAGAGGAAGTCAAGCAAAAACAGCAGGAGGTCTGTGTGGATGAACAAGAGCTCCTGGACAAATTCAAACACAAATAGAAAGCCTAAAGAGGGTGTCAGCAGATAGTCTGGGGGGTATATACACAAATTGCCCAGGCAGCCAGGGATCAGGTTAGGAAAGCTAAAGCCCTGATAAAATAATCTGGTCAGGAATGTCGAGGGCAACAAGAAAAGCTTCCATAGGAAAGCCAGTGATAAAAGGAAGATGAAGGAAAATGTGGGCCCTCCTCTGGAAAAGAATGGGAAACCTGGTCACCCGGAGCACGGAGAAGGCCAAGGTACTCAACGACTTTTTTGCCCCAGGCTTCACTGGCAAGAGCTCCAGTCATGCTTTCAGTAGAAGGAGAAGATGTGGACTGGGAGAATGAAGAACTGCCTGATGTAGATGATCAGGCTCCAGAACATCTAAGGAACCTGAAGGTGCACAAGTACAAGGGAATTGAAAACAGGCATCCAGGGGTCCTGAGGGAACTGGCGGGTGGAGTGGCTCAGCCACGATCCATCATCTCTGAGAAGTTGTGGCAGTTCAGTGAAGTTCTCACTGACCGGAAAAGGGGAAACATAATCCCCACTTATAAAAAGGAAAAAAGGAAGACCCAGGGAATTACAGGCTAGTCAGTCTCACTTGGGTGCCCAGCATGATCATGGACTTGATCCTCCTGGAAACCATACTACTGCACATGGAAAATAGGGAGGTGACTGGTGGTAGCCAACATGGCTTCACTAAGGGCAATTCATGCCTGACAAATTTGGTGGCCATGGTTACAGTGTTGGTGAATAAGGGAAGAGCAACTGATGTCATCTACCTGGACTTGTGCAAGGCATTTGACGTTGCCCTGTATGACATCCTTGCCTCTAAACTGGAGAGACATGGATTTGACGGATGGACCATGTGTTGCATAAAGAACTGGCTGGATGGCTGCACGCAAAGAGTTGTGGTCAGCAGCTTGATGTCCAATTGGAGACCGGTGACAAGTGGTACCCCTCAGGAGTCAGTTTTAGGACTGGCACTATATAACATCTTTGTCAGTGACATGGGCAGTGGGATTGAGCGCACCTTTGGCAAGTTTGCTGGTAACACCAAGCTGTGTGGTTCGGTTGATATGCTGGAGGGAAGGGATGCCATCCAGAGGGGCCTAGACACACTTGAAAGGCAGCCAATGCCAACCTCATGAAGCCCAAGAGCAAGGTCCTGTACCTGGGTTGGGCAATCCCAGGCACAGCTACAGGTTGAGCAGAGACTGGACTGAGATCAGCCCTGAGGAGAAGGACTTGGGAGTGTTGATCGATGAGAAACTTAACATGACCTAGCAGTGTGTGCTTGCAGCCCAGAAAGCCAACCACGTGCTGGACTGCACCAAAAGAAGCATGACCAGTAGGCTGAGGGAGTTGATTCTCTCCTACTCTATGCTTATGAGACCCCACCAGCTGTGTTTAGCTCTGGGGCCCCCAGCATAAGAAGGATGTGGAGCTGCTGGAGCAAGTGAGGAGGCCACAAAGATGCTCAGAGGGCTGGAGAACCTCTTCTATGAAGACAGGCTTAAAGAGTTGGACTCCTTAAGTTCTCCCCCTCAGGACGAGGGGGAATGGCTTTAAGCTGAAAGAGGGTAGATTTAATTGAGGTATTAAGAAGAAATTCTTTACTGCGAGGGTGGTGAGGCATTGGAACAGGTTGACTGGAGGAGTTGTGAATGCCCCATCCCTGGAAGTGTTCAAGGCCAGGCTTGACAGGGCTTTGATCAAGCTGGTCTAGTGGAAGGTGTCCCTGCCAATGGCAGGGGGGTTGGAACAAGATGATCTTTCACATCCCTTCCAACCCAAATGAAGGGAAGTCTACAATTCTGTAACTGGCTTTTGGCTTTCTAAAAAGACAAAAATGGAAGCTGAAGATATCACCATGGTGGGTCCTTTAACTGATAGGGAGACTGTTATGGACATCCACAGGCAAAACCACTGAAGAGAGGGTAGGCGTTCTTTATGATGTTTCTTTCTAGATAGTTTCAGGATATAATACATTTTGAACTTGTTTTGCAAATGAAGACTTAATTCTGTAAACAGTTTGAACTCTGGAAGAGAACCAGTGCTACTGTAAGACCAGTAATGACAAGCTCATCATGAGTTCATGAGGGTTAGCTGCCTTCTACTAAGACCTAGTTTACAACAGTAAGTGGTTTACAACCACTGAAGTAAAGCCATGATTAAATCCAGAAGCACGAATTTAAAAGAACTATTCATAATTCGTTCTCGGAGGCATACTTCCTCTATTATACTTCAGCAATTTAAAAAACAGTGAACATTCCCAATGTGCAAAACTATGATGCTCCAAAATACATTAATTTAGATCCAACCCTTATTTCCATGTAGACAAACTCACCTGAGGCTTCGGGACCGCGGGCGCATTGCAGTGGTCCTGCACCTGTTATCACTGGCAATGCTCTCAGTGGTACAGAAATGTTTAGACAGAAAATGTAGTTCATCAGGTGTCGGTTGGTATGGTAACTGATGTAGCTTCTCTTGAGATGAGCAGGATGACTAGAAGAGCAGAACAGAACAGAACATAAGCTTCTACTGGAGCAAAAACACGTTTTCAAGACCATATTCAGTGCTTATGAATAAAGCCTTGCAATTTAAAAATTACAGGGACTGTTTCCCATGCCTGACTAGCAATTTAAAGAAGAAAATAAATAATTAGTCTCAACTTGAACAGCTAAATATAGAGTAAGTATAAACAAACTACTTCAGTCCCAAAAGAAAGAGCCACTGCATTTCAAAAATCTTTATTTCCTGTAAGTTTAGATGACATCTAATGTCAGTACACACACAAGTATGTAAGAATAGCTAAAATGGGTCTGCTGAAAACTAATTATTTGAATAGGACAGAACAAGTATGATAACTGTAGAACATAACTTATTGACATAACACAAATTGTCAGTTCCATAATGAAAGTACTTCATTATCCATATTTAAGACATTATTGATGCTTTAAAAAATAAAACTAAATGTAATTTCAGTTGTTGCTGACAAAATTCATATGCTATTTTCTTGTAAAACCCTATACATTCAAAATGAAGTGAAAAAACTTAATAAATTTATCAGTAACATTATTAATGCATTTACAAAGACAGTTCTATGGCTTACAAAAGTGAAAGGATGTACACCCAAACCATCCACTTAGTATAAAAATGGAATATACAGACAAGTATGAAATTTGAAGTTCTACCACAATTAACTAACCTTGTGAAACTGCATGTATAGAACAACACTATATAATGCAGGACATGTGATGATCATATTTTACTGTCTTTTCTACAGCGCAGCTAGCTACCTGAGCCACTCAAAATGTTTGGAGGCAAAACTTGGAAACTACTTCACTGATACTGATTTGATATCCTTTTAAAGAACATGTACATAGTTCAATGCATTAACTATAGTGTAGTTAATGACTAGTACAGACAGAGAAATGCTCTACTGTTTCCAGTTTCTAAACTAGTTTCCAAGATAGCTCATCCACAAATATCCTTGTATGACTGCACAAAGCTGACTGGTAGCATGCAGCCATTCCCTTTATTTAACCTGCAGAGGAGAAGTCAAAAACTTGCATGTCTTTCTGGAGCTCTTCAGTCTCCAGCTAGCTTTTTAAAGAACAGTAGTTTCTCTTGCATGTTAATTTTCATGTACACATTATTGTTCTTGTCTGTCTTCCCACACAGGACACCAAAGCCCCTGCCTTTTCTTGGAGGCCAACTCAGTAAGAGCTTCTTTGCTATATCAACTCTCGTGATGGAAATCAATACTTTTGTACTGTATAAACACTGCCCTACATTGCTAAGGTCAGCAGGTAATATCCAGGCAGCTAAGCACAGAAGCTAAACAGTCCTCTTAATTTCATGGCAACTTGTGTGGTAAAGGCTGAACATATCCTGATTCCTAGGAACTCTAGAAGAGCGTACTTACCACACTAACTCCCATGAAGTCATCTCTTAAAGGCAAAAAAGAAAACCTACTGCTGGGAAAGGTTAACTCACACAGGACTGGTCTTTGTGGGAAGGCTGTATCACATCAGAACAAGACAAAGTTAGCAGACTGCATTACCTTGCTTTGCTGCAGGCTAAGAACCACACACACACCAAGAATCTAACACAGTTCACATGACAAGCAGCAACTTGTCAAGTCACAGAAATTCAGCCCTAGCACATTACATTACATGCATAATTCACACAGCATAGTTAAATTCTTAACTGACACTACAGCAGCTAGTTGCAGTTAACCTCATGGTGTATTTCCTACAGCCATGCTCCGTAAGATGAAAGATACTCTAGACCACGGAAATTTCCCAATGCAGGTCATTACAGATGGCTATTTCTATAAAAATCAATCTCTACCTCTTCAGCTTCAGGGGATTCTGGGAACACCAGGAGGACAGTAACTTGTATCACACTTTTCTGCATAAAAAGTGTCACAGAGTCTAGATCCAACAGGATTAAAGTGAGAATCTTCCGCTTACTAACAGCTCTCAGTTGTTTCAGCACCATCACAGGCACAGGATGTGTTTTCTTGAAGGTCTACATTTTTGATCTCTGTACAAATCCAAATCTTCATAGCAAAATTCTTTACAAAATTAGGTCCCTTGGCATTCTGTAACAGCTGCTACAAAAATTACTTAAGATTCAACATGCTTTTAATTTGCACAACCAGAGTGCATCATGGCAATCCAAATTGTTCTTCTAATACATAAAGGCAAATTTGCAGCCAATACCAGATAATGCAACCCCAAAGTCTCTTTCCTCATCTCCTACCCTACTCTTCCCCATCCAAAGAAGCTTCCAAGAATATAATATACTGGCAAAAATATGCAACTGAGTATTTTCTCATTTTATAATTTTTATAGACTTGCTCTCCTAGAAGACACAAAATCATCTCAAATGCATCTCATAACTGGCAAAATGTAATCCAACTTTAATGGAATACAACCAAGAGTTTCTTTTCAAATGAATAATCTTAGCAGGAGATATTTTCATTTGTCTATAACACTGTTGTGAAAACTGGTATATGCACCACTTCCAAACCCACGCACTTCCATTCAATTGGGAATTCTATCAATCTCTCCACTTCCAGTATTACAAAAACACAAAAACCCACAGGCTAACAAGAAAAGGTGAACCACTGAGTATAACCATGATTACCTCAGACCCTTCCGCCGCTGCTCTTTCAGTTGCTTTTAAAGATTAAAGTTGTGTTGCACTGTGATGTGCAAAAATTGTTTCTGATCTCCAGTTGATACATCTATGGATTAACATGAACCTTATTTATCCAGCACTGAAAAGAGATTGTTCTGTACGTACACTTAGGCTATAGTGTGTGAAGTGGTCCCTCATTACCTCTAAGTATTTCTAAGAATGTGGAGGAAGAGGCTGCACACTGCTAGCTGCTTCATCATGTACTTTTGAATCATGTACTTTTGATTCTGAAAAAGTACATGAAAACAGTTGCATTGGCACACTTCCAGCCTTCATTTTCTCTCTTTTCCATGTATATTGTCCAAAAGAAAGTGAAACTTCTAAGAAGCAAAAAAATAGTGGCTAGATTTAAAATTCAGAGGCTGTCCTGGTGCTCTTGCACGGCTCATCAGCAGTAGAGGATTCTTGGCGGAGGGGAGGGTGGTGGTGTGAAAAAACCTTCACAACAAACTAACCGTAAGAAATGCATGGCATAAATTCCTATTGGTGATTTCTTCAACAAAATTCAAAATTTATTGGAAAAACATTTCTTTCCACAAGTCAGAAGCTGTTTGTTCAATGCTGGGGAAAACATCTATTTTAATATTTATAAAATGTGGTCTAGTGACAAAATATCAAGGGAAAACTCAACAACTGTCTATTATGAAGTTAAGGTATCTAAGTCCATAAATGGCAGTGCTGTATTTTTTCATAAGAAACGCAAAACCAATGTAAAACTGCTCCACATTCCAGGATGCATACACCAGATAGTAAACTTAAGTGAGAATGAAGTATAAGAACTAGAATTACCATTTTAAAATTGTGTCAAAGAAAAAGCACGTGAGTAAAAAATGAAAATTAAAACTGTGTTTTGATATGTTTCTGACACAGCTTTTCATTTCCTTTCTAGCACAAACATGTCTCCTGCAACAGTGATGGGGTTGCTACAGCAATTACTTCTTATCTGACATAACCTTCTTTACATCAGTATATTCTAAGTGAAGAGCACAGCATATTAAGACTAGTTCCAGTGAGGTGTACAAACATGCACTATGGAAAGTGGTTAGGGAATTAATGTGAAACCAAGAAATTTGTTTGGAAAAAGTAAGATCTACACAGGAAGGAAAGCAGAGGTCAAAAATCAGTGTGGCTGAGGAACAGTTCTTAAGACCCATGAAATCTTTAAACCTGGTTTGAAGCAGGTATTGAATTAACTCTCCAGAAGCTTTTGTGGACAAAAATAAAATAAGAGTTGATTATACGATAAAATGGTCAGATCTCATCAATGTGTAAGATATAGAACTCAACTATTCCACAAAAGAAACAACACACCTAGAAAAAGAGAAAGTTTACTTAAACTGTAAAAGAAACATTTACAAAAAATCAGGTATCAGGTGTCCGGTAAAATGTATAGAAGGTAAAAAAGAAAAACATAAACCACTTTTACCATAAAAGGTAAAAAAACAAGGCTAAAGATACAAACCAATTTTTGAAGAGTTATAGTTGGATCTACAGAGACCAAGCCCTTTACTGCAGAAGATGTATTGTAACTGCCAAAACGCCAACTATTTACTATTTCCAAAGCAGGCTTTCTCCACAGCATTACTTTCCCAGTCCTTCTTGTGTGACTATCACAACAGACAGCTAAGTTCCAGGTTGTGATATGAGCCAGTACTGTGTAGAAGTACGAGTGTGTACTACTCCCACTGCCTAGCTCCTAAGTATTGAAGCAGAATCTCATGCACTGTGATGGTGCACTCATGAGTCAGCCAGCACATGCCTGGCAGGGAGGCTGATACAGTATCACATCAAAAGGATTGCTCTAACATGCAAAACATATCAAGACTTACATTTATCCAGTTATATGTCCCAAAGTTTATTCTATTCTAATTATAGCTATCTAAAATGCCAAGTATCTAACCTGTTATCATGGACTAAGATCTCATTATTGCCAAAGAAAAAAGGCAAATGCATGATTCATGCCATCTTAACAGAGCAGTCTGACCTAGGAGAGATGAATCATGTCATAGCGAGATTTCTCTTATCAAGGCAGCCTTACTTAAAACTTGGTATCTAACTACCATATGGGTAAAATAAGGCAGTAAGTTCCCCTTCTTACTGCCCCACAGATCAAGAGGGGGCAGTTAAACACTACTCACTGACAGAAAATCTAACAAAATCACACATTGTCTAAATTTTTCTTGTGTTGCATGGAAGTAAAGCGGTTTTGTATCCCATACTACTTGAAAGTCTACCCATAGCAACAAAAACCACATTGCCTTCTCCTAAGAGAAGCAAGCTACATTTGAGATGATATGGCATGTATTAGAAATGTATCAGCACACCAAGTGGATACTTACAGAAACAGTTGAGCTGGGTGTATTTGTACCATAGCCAGAAGAAGGGAGAGAAGCCAAAGACCAGCGGCGCCCATCAGTCCTGTTGTGAAACCAAGGTTAGTCAAATGAACACTGAAGTATCCTAACACAGAAACATCTATGGAAGTATTACTGTGTAAAACTGCATTTCAAAGGCATGACAGAAACAGGGTTTCTTAAAAAATTAAACTTTCACAGAGCACCACAATAAACACTCAGCAAGCATGACTTGGGCTTACACATTTTTTTCTAGTTAAATATCTATGAGATGAAACAACCAGAAAGTGGATGAACAGCTCCACAGAATCTGTATCTCACTGAACACACAGAAATGGACACAGAGAGCAGCTCCACAGAATCAGTGTCTCACTAAACACACAGAAATGGACCACAGAGAATGTTTGCAACTCTCAGGTCCATCAAATGAAAATTAATGAGAAGCAAATTAAAAACTTGTGAACAAAAGCAAACCACAATGCTCTGAAACACAGAATAAACCACCACAGCCTGCTTGAAATACAGGGTAGTGCTTAAGTGACATCAGTACAAGATACTATCAAGCTAGTAGGGTAATGTCAAATAACTGCAAAGAATAATGAGGTAAAAGCAACCTTGTTAGAAGTTAGGTACGTAAATCAGGAAAAAATAATTTTGCAGCAAAAATGAAGCTCACTCAGAACTTAAAAAAAAAAAAAAAATCATGACCAAATTCAGTTTCTGTTCTTCACCACTCGAGGTGAACAAAACAGAACTTGAACATTCAGAGTGACAAATCAAATAACCATGGGAGTCGTGTGTGGATTT
The DNA here is from genome assembly GCF_963264785.1 of Psittacula echo. Lineage (NCBI taxonomy): Eukaryota > Metazoa > Chordata > Aves > Psittaciformes > Psittacidae > Psittacula > Psittacula echo. The sequence continues at coordinate 24,807,881 of NC_137742.1, read as the reverse complement.
TTGAAGGGGTAACATTTACTATTTACCTGTCATTTCGGTGCCCATGACTGGAGTACAATTGTATCAAGTATGTTAAAAAAACAACAACAACAAAAAAAAAAGGCAAAATAATACATAAATAACAAGATAGGACAAGTTTTTATTAACAAACAGTATGATAGTGGGGGAAAGGAAAACAGGAGAATTAAAGCTGTGTTTTACAGTCAGTACAAAGATCATCTCTCAAGTCTGATTTACACAAAAGTGTAATTCCATAAAGGAGAAAATGAAGTCACGCCAAGTAAGAAATCTTAAACCTCTTGATGCAGATCACTTACCCATCAAGCTAACTGCCTAAAAAACCCCTTGCTTTTCTCCATTGTAACGCTTTATCTTCTACTTCCATATATCCATTCACAAGCTACAACTCAAGTCTCTGGAGCTTGGAATACATACAGAGTGAGAAAAAAAAACAACCCTACAGTACATAATTAGTTAAAATATAAGAAGAACGTGTGCTAGAGGGACCGCTGACTGTATCAAGGACTGAACTACGGAAAAAAGCTTCTTCCTCCTCCATAATTTTGTTTTTAATTCATTAAGTCTCCTCCCTTCTCTCTTTCCCACAGGTATGCATGAGCTACCTCCAGATAAATGAACAAGTCCAAAAGGAGTTTTCATTTTGACTCCGTTGCACAAGCTAAATGTATTCAGAGTTGAAAGAACAAGAACTTGGAAGGTATTTAAACACAGGTGAGACCCATATATTCTGCAGTTGTGAGACAGAGTACTTCTTTCCAGAGTAACTCATATTGAACAGGTTCCTGCATCACACAGCAATTCTCACACAGAAGGACCATCAAGGATATGGAGGGGATAACATGGGAAGTTAGCTGGGAAACAAAGAAGGGAGAATAAGAGGCATCCATAAGGGAAGAAGGGGAAAAAGGGTAGAAAGCCCCTACAGCACTTCCCCCTCATACACTACTTATCCGCTGCCCTGCCATGTGATCCTACCCACTTTGCAGCAGCTCTAGAAAGCATGATCCCTGACCTATCCACGGACTTGCAGATACTGGATGTATACATACCAGCAGAAGAGGCCTAAGTGGTGGCTACCAGAGGCACAGGCTATTTTTAGGTATTGATTACCTTGCCAGATGCGGGCACAGGAAGCTGACACTCCTGCTTGCTGCCGAGGGGCCTGAGGAAGGCTGCCTCCAGCCACTGGCAGAGGGCCACCTACCCACTACAGCTCCCTTTCCTGCCACCACTGCCTGGTGCAGCCAGCAGTAGATGAGAAACAACTGTTCTGGGAAGCCCTCCTTTCCCACATGAGGCTTCCAAGCCACTTCCTTTGCCTTTCCCTCCTTTCCTCACACCTTCCCAGTTTTTTGGTATCCTTACTGAGTGGGGGGCAGTGAATGGAAAAGGAATAGCCATACACATGTGACACCATGTTTCTTCAACCTGCTCTACCACGCGCACACACTGTTCTTCCCTTCGTCTGCATTGTCATTAAATTTACAAAATATAAGAGAAAAGGCATAAAGTCAGAAGTCTGAAAACTGCTCTGACTAACCACAGGTCATTTTATTACTCAGATGAATCCTATGACAGGTTATATGAAGAAAGCCACAACACACATACCAAATTCGTAAGAAATTTTTACATTAATGCCGTTTTAAAACTAAGTTTCATCAAGCATTATGGGCTCTAAAAATGGTCAAAATCCAAATGATACACTGGTAAAGAAATTAACTTTCTCCTCCTGAATTTTAAGGTTTGTGAAAACATAATGATTTAAACTTTCTGCTGATTACTTGTGGGAAAGGAAGACTACTTCCTGCCTACTGTATTTCTAAGTAATGTTTGGTCTTTCACACCTGTTTTTTCCATTATAAGCTATTTCTGTATTTAATGAATCTTTCTAAAAATATGATCACAAGCAAATGTAATCTACGAAGAGATAACTTGCCTTTTTTTAAAGATGTTACCAGAAAGAAGTAGATTCAAAAGAAATATTCTAAGGTGTTGTTTAAAGAAGTCACATCATATGTTACTATAAAGATTGACAAGATCTACTGTCACAGATGAATTAGATTCAGATAAAAGGATTACACAAGTAAAGTTTTCTCTCCTTTGCAACATTTAAAAGGAGTTAAACCATTTCCTTGCACTTACTTTTGAGAGCTTGTGTGTGCTACTTTTATTGAACAGACCACTTCCATTGAAAATGCAACAGTTACATGCCTGGCACTAACGACAAAGAAAGCCAAAGCATTTCAATTTCATTTTTTCCACATATACTCTTGTGTCAAAATGCAAACTGCCTACCCTCCCAGGCTTAGTTAACAAGACATTATCTGAGGTAGGCTGACAAGCTGTTAAGTGATAGGGAACCACAATGGCACGAACAGGCAGTCTCCAATGGCATGCTATCAACTCCAGTTACATTTCATTTAATAGTAATTTACTTCATAGATCACTTCAAATTCACTTTAGACCTTCAAAAATTCTACTAGCATCAATTAATCCTCACAACACTCTTATGAAGAGCTGCCTGTAATACAGATTGTGAAACAGGTCAAGGTCAGGTATTAAAGGTATGGTGAGCAGACCAGCTGCTGCCAGTAAAATCAGGTCCAGAACTCAAGACCTCCATAAAAGTGCTCTTAAAAGTGATGCAGTTACATAGTTAAGGAAAAAAAAAAAACAAACGGGGGGGGGCGGGGGGAAGGAGCTTAGAATTTTCCCAGTTCTCAGTGGATGAGGAGATAGTGTCAAAACTGGATCCACTACAATTAAGTCATTATTTTTATTTTTTTGGTGTTTTATTCAAAAAGGGACCATTGCATTGTATCAATCATCCAGTACAACTTCATTGCAGCTGAGGTTTAGGGGAGTTTATATAAGTGAGATAACACTTGTCATTCTAAGTGGTAGACTTGACAGATGTATTTGTAATCATCTTATAATGTTTGTGTCCAACACCATTTCCTCTATGAAAAATACATGCTGCATACTACAAACTGTCTCTTACCTGCGTGCAAAAGAAAAGTGGGCTGAGGCACTGGGAGAGAAATTCCTAGGGCTATCTTGAGGGCTGTTTCCTGTTGGGGGGATACACAGAGAAATAATTATAAAGGGGGAAGGAAAAAAAAAAAGAAAATCAAGCCAAAGAAAGAAGAAAAAACTGAAATGCTAAAATCCATTCAGACATACTAATCCAAACATATCCAGGCATGTTACAAACTGATTTCAGAATGTCTTCTCTCACAGTCTCTGAGAAAATAAACTCTGAATCTTAGTTTACTAGCATTTCATTTATATTTGATTTTTAGTTACTGGATTTTTGTAACTCATATTTAGCTCTTCAAGAATTCTCAAATTTATTTGAGAATTGAAGCTTAAAAACCCCACAGTATATTAGCTTGAAAGAAACAAGGTTCTTTTACATCACACAAAAGATTTGAAAGACAGAAAAATCACTACCAGTGTGAGTTAGTCTTTACACAAAGTCTCTGCAGCATTTCCACCTGAGCTTTATTGTGATGTTTTCATTACTTGTTTTTTCTTAGCTCCAAAACAAGCCAACAAAATACCGAATGATTCTTTTTTTCCCCTTTTGTTCTGTTAGCCCTAGGCATGGAAACACGACCACCGACTGTGATGAGACGAACCAACTGCACATTGTGAACAGGTTGTAACTTAAGGGTCTGTTACTTCTATTACAGGAGGTCTGTTCTGCACCCGACCTCCTGCTGACCAGCAGGAGAGCAGAAAGAAGACAGCTGCTGAGAGCTGCTCCTGCCACCTCTGCCCCTCAGCACCTACAACTAGAGGAGACACATATCTGAAAAAGAAATAAAGAGTACCCCTGGGGAAAATCAAAACAAAACACCAAAAGCTAAAAGGATTCAGTTCAAAGTAGCACTGACACACAGCTAAAACTCAGTCCTTCCTTAAACAGGAACAAACTGGAACAACAATACCTTAGAAGAAATATATTTGTTGTAGCATTTTATAACATTAAGCAACAGATAAACAAAGCTCTTATGTACCCAGTTACAAACAACATTTAATGTTTGAAAATTGCTAAATACATGTGAAAATGCCAGTACAACAGAGTCCTTAACAGACTGTCAAGTGGCCTTGATTTCTGCTCAAATTTTTGAATTAGCACTGCATTTATAATAGGGATGGCCTTAACAGATCCCATTGAGTCTACCCAAGAAAGCGTAATCACGGAGCCATTAGGTAGAGAATACAGAGAACACCACCCCCACCACATTTTTTTGACTAGAAGCTGATGCAAGATGCTTTTTGAGCTGTACTTAAATCACATCTTTGCAGCTGCTCTTCTTATGGCCCCAGCAGACAAGGATTCCAGTCTCGATGGCCAGTACCTCCAACTTCTTTTTGCCCGTTTAACATGGCTGAACTATGTTCTGACATGCCCTCCTCCTCCTCCTTCTCAAGACCTCGGCTTCTTCATTACCTTTCAGCACTTCCGAGGGGCTCAAGAATTTTAAGATGGCTTGGGGAGGTGAAGGGGGGAGAAGCAGAGAGAATTTGAAACCATACATGTGCATCTCTATTTGCGGACCCACACAATTTATTCTTGCCCTGCACTAGCTGCAAACACCAAATTACTGAGAGCAACAGTTTGTTTAACTTAACAGCCAACTGGATTTCTTCTTCTGCTACCAGAGCTTATTTATGAAAGATAAGCTAAAAAAAAAAAATAAAAAAAAATAAAAAAAATTAACACTGTGCAGATAAAACATGGTCACAAACTTTAGCTACTGCACTAGAAAAAAAAAAAAATCCGAACAGTTGTAACTCAGGGTGTGTCACAGACTTAGCTTGTCTTTTTTCCCTCTTATCTATCTTAAATTCTGGCAAAAAGACAGGAATTAGGCTTAACACGGTGAGATGTAAACAGCTTCTGACAGGAAATAATTTGACAAACCAGCATATGGGGGTTTGTAAACAAACTCCTTTCGTCTGATAGCCATTTTAAAGTTATATATGGATATATACACATATTTAACAGAAATCAAGGACATGACTAACTGTCCATCAGTTAGAACATATGTGCAAACTTCACATACAAGCAAAACAACATGGTGGAAGAATGCAGTGATTTTATACCTACTGCAGTGGTTTTGAGGAGACACAATGGTGCAAACTACCTGACTAGAATCCACACAGATCACTTCCTTACAGGCAAAACCTGAAGAAGTCAGAAGCCTCACTCCGGAAGAGCATCAGATCCTGTTATCAGGAAAATCAATTTGCAAGCACTATTTTCAAATAAGCTTTTAAAATAACAGAACTGGTAAAGCCAAATGCCTGGATACTAAATCCTGAGGGTTTATCTAGAAGTCTAAGAACTCAAGCCTGGAAACAGAGAAAGGAAATCCAAACCCTAAATGACTGTAGAAACAGCTAGTGCTATTATGGTTCTAAGGTACAGTGTTCCAGAAAAGCAAGGCAGGTTAGAAACAGAGTCCTATACATGACCTTCATCCATCACAGCATCTATCTACCCATCTGCAAGTCAATACCTGGGAGACTTTAATACAAAAACCAGAGCCAGTTAATTCTCTGCCCATATGTGCAGTGCTTGCTTATTAGTCAAATCCAACTGTTATTTGGGATCTGCTGGCTGTTGTATGTTTTAGTCCTAGGTTATCTCTATGCTGCGGAGATAACTGTCAATGTTTCTGACCTGGTAAAGTAAACCCGACTGGTGGTCAGGCATTAGGTAAGTAATTACCTCCAGCATCCTCTGGGAGACAGGATGAACAGGCAATCAACATACCAAAACAATTCTCCACCTCATGACATCAGACATTTTGCAAACAGCTATTGTTAAGAAAACTGAATGGAGACCATTTCAATTGTGATTGCTTTGTATGTAGGGTCAAAAAGTCCTGTGCCTTTGCCACAGAGGTAAGATATTTTAAATCTCTTAAAAAGGCATGTCAGAGTCACTGTGTACTGTTAATGTCTACTTACAAAATAGTTTCAGATACAATGACTTTGTTAGTACTGAGGGAATAACAAATTAATAATTGTTATCCAAAATTCCCAATGGATCAAAGACAAATCCAGCCTGATTAATTAAGTCATTATTTGAAAGTCTTTAAAAATGAATCATAGTACATCAACACCACAGTAATACAATGTAACAATGGGTCATACATTCCGCTGTGTCAATTTAGTTCATGGTGAAGCCATGCTGCTAAATGAACAATACACAAGGAACCATCCATCAACAGTTAAAAGGTCTGACTTCCATATAGTAACAAATGCTGCCAGCCATCAGAACACACAGCTGGGCAGCAGAATCACTTTGAATACTTCTGTAGGTGCTTTCCACTGAGATCCACTCACAGGTGAGGAGCTCAAAACCCGGACTAATTATGCTTCACACCAGCAAGCAACTCTGCCCAGTACAGAAAGGAAGGTTTGCACACTCCTTTAATCCATTTACCAGGATGCTTTGCATGTTCTGACCACTACTTAAAATACTGTCAGTGCTATGTTCTAACTGGATTTAATTTAGAAGACAGTTTTATCTGCATGTAACTTACCACTTACAATTTCCTCTCCTGCCCTGAACTAGTAAAAAAATGCTCTGAAATTGCTATAAGTTTTATTTTACTCAAAAGCAAGACTAAGTAACCTCTTATTTTAGCAAAACCATTTCTGTTATTCTACATGTGAGAACAGTCAGAATAATTTAAATATTGTATTATTTTCCTTCCTGTAATTATCTTTCTTCTTTTAAAAAACAATATTCAGAAGCCTGCTTTAATCTTTGGCTTTCAGAACTCCCATATTTCACCATGAGAGGTGAAATTCATTTCTAAGGCTTCATTCATTTAGAAAGCTAGTCCTCCTTTCCCCAAATTCCAGTCAACCCAGACTGTAGCTAAAGCAAAACAGCACAGAAGCTGCATATGAGAGGGATCCCTCTTTGCTTCAAATACAGTGTAGTAAGTCAGTACTCATTTTTGTCTATCTTGGACAAAACCTACAGGTTACAAATCCAGGGATACTAACTCTAAATTTGATGCACACAACAAATGCCTCCAGTGTGACTCAAAGCCAAATAAACAAAAAAAACCATGGTGAACACCTTTCTTCATTACTACACTTCAATGTAGCTAGCTACAGTATGCTTTTCAAACAAAATAATCTGCTGCAAGCAGTAAGCCCTAATGAGGTGAGATCAGAATATTAGCAGTCAGTACTCTAACAGTGTCTGCCTAGAAAGGTCTAGGCAGACCTAAAACATCCTAGAAAAAGGCTTACAGGTGTAGGTTAAGACTTCCTCGGCCTTAAATTTTGCTTTAGGCAATTGCATCATTCAGCCCTATTCACAAATTTATTGAATCCAGCACAAAAGGTCATGCCGTAATTGGTGAACATTTCTTCAGGAACACTCATGTTCTGGTATGTATGTCCAGCACATGTTTCTTTTCCTGTTCCATGAAGAAAATACCTCTGACTGATTCAAATGACAATACAGGCTTTTCGGTCTTCCTGTTGCTAAGGCAAGCAAACAGTCTTTCAGTATGACAAAAAATGCTCCCACATTCTATCCTACCAGCCTTTCTCCTTCGTCATCCCACCTGAACATACATGAGCATAAAAACACAGTACGCCAGAAGAAACCTAATTAGGATAGTGTGTAGTGGCACAAAATCTTCCAAATTCAACTGAAAATTACTTTCTTCTTATACATCTTCAGAGTTTTGATTTCTAAAGCTACACTAGACTGATCCTTGCAAACATCATCTGACCCAAAAAAAACGCAGCCAGGTCCTTCCCTAAATTCCTTACAATAGTTAAGTCCAGTAGACATTTCTGTTACTGATCCTCCAGCACAAGATGATTCATGTTGCTATGTAAATTCGTATTTTTTTATTTCAGTCCTCAAGATCATTCAAGATCATTCAGTCACTTCGACACAGTTTCTGAATGCTGTTTCATACTTCATGTCTTCCAAATTTTCATCAGCTACAGTAATCTCATGCCAATGTCACTTACGAGAAGAATTACAAAGTTCGGCCACAAAACCAACACCTGAGGACTCTACTGATAACCTTCTGCTCCGTCTTCACAGTATTTATCATTCTAGCACAACCCCTGTCTTCTTGCCTTTAAACAACTTCCTACTTAACTTGCAATTCTTGTTCTAGTACCTGTTGTCTTAGAGGTACCACATGAAACATTTATTAAAATACAGACAAGTGAGATTTACAGCATTGTTCCTAACAGCTAAATCTTGTTCCTTCAGCAGATACAATTAAACAGCACCACATATGACTATTAATCATTAGGGGTTGGCATGATCCACAGGAACAAGCTCCTGTGACTACTGAGGTGGGGACACCTGAATGCCCTGACCTGACAAGATTATAATCATTCAATTTGCAGGCTGGATGGCACAGAGGACCTGCCTAAACAACAGAAGCCAGTCAGCTGGAAAAGCCCATTAATGACCAGGGCACCAGATGTTGTCCAGGCTGATGCTGCAGTTCCTTGCTTCCCACAATTCTGAATGTACCCACTGTTCATGCAAAAATTAAAAGGATCTTTCAGCAGGTTTCCAGCTCAGATACTAAAGGCAAAGGATGTCCAAACAACTAACTTAAGACACTTACTGAAAATGACGCAGGTCTGAACCCAAAGAAATAATGTGGTATAGATTAGTTTTCTATTTTCTTACAAAAGAAAGACTTTATGTAGTTGAAGCTGATATTATTCTTTGTCATCTTTACATTCTTTCACATCTTTATGCGTAAGGCATAGTGGGAGACTTCAGACGCAAACTAAAATCTGATTTTCCACCAACACAAATTATCTCTGCAGGTCCTGCACAGAGAAAAAGGGCATTACATGTACTGTATTAGTAATTAAAGTATACAGCAGAGATATATAATATCTACTGTATACATTGTCTTTCTCCTATCCCCATTTCAACCCTCAGTCTCAGATCTTATACTTATTTGTATGCTCCCAAGCCTTGGATTACTTACTGCTCTAAAAACTTTTCTCTAGCCCACAAGCCTCCAGTCACTGTTGCTTACAAATGAACCTACCCCCTTCTTTATGCTGCCTAAAATATACTTACTTTATCAGTGTGGTGCTGTCTCACCTGTCTCCCCTTCCCATCCTACCATATGAATGTGAGAATGACCGAGATGGTAAGGCTAACAATTAAAAAAACTTTACATAATTATTCAGCATTTGTCCAGTTTAGCTTGCATCTGTACAGATTAACAACAGACACCTGTGTAGGAATGATCCTCTGTCATCTCCAGACCAAAAAATGAAAACTAGGGAGGAGGGAGAAATCTGCCTGAGACCTCTGTATGACTTTCTCATATGGGGCAGTTATCATCACTGTAAATTTGGGCCACTGGTCCTTCTCAAAGCATGTCTATTTAAATTACAGAACAGCCAGTGTCTTCAGTGCAGACTGCATCTGGGAGAAAAACAAGACTACAAAGGAAAACACAGGCATAAAATGCAACTTAAACTATGGTCACGTTAAAGCTTTTCTTCTAAAATAGAGCAATACTCCTCACATCCAATGTTTTGTCTAATCTAATCCAGATTGTTATGACCACTTAGCAGCAACCTGAGCTCCTGAGAAGGTCTGAAGTAATGACAAATTGCTCCCAAGGGTGCAACCAGTCTTCTAAATCATTGTCTGCAGATACGAAAGATGGAAACATTCTTGAGCAAAGCCACAGTTACTGGCATGAGTGCTAATGCAGTCTCTGACTAAGAGAGCTCCACCTTGGGATTCATAACATGCCTTCATGCATCTTGCTTCAATTGACACGGAGGATGCATTACCACTTTTTTTCCCTCAGAGATGTGAAGTATTGGGGGGGGTAGCTTGAACTAGTGGTCCCAGTAAATCTTATTTAGGTATGAGATGCAAGCAAGGGTAACCAAATACATATTTTTCTTTTTCTCCCAACAAGTAACAGATTAACACAGAAGGGCAGAGGCCAGTTGTAGATCCAAGAATATCCTCATGAAGGATGAAAATACTGACTTCAGATACCTCTGAGGCACTGCATTCCCAAGCAATGCCAACAATCTTACTATGACTTACTCTCATACTAGGTATTATGTAATATTACACATAAAATCATACTAGAACTAAGAAAGGCCCAGGATAACACTGAGGATCACCATGATGATAATTAATAGAAATTGATCCTGAGTGGATTTTGAAGAGTCTGACAATATTGATTTTCTTTAGCTTCAATAGCCTATAAGAAAGGGATAAGAACCTACCATCTCTGGTAAGATGGCCAAAGTACCCTGACATTAGAGAGTACAGTGTGGAATACAGGAACCTAAGAGAAACAGTTCTGGCAGAAAAGCTTTAATAGTATGAAACCAGAAGACAAAATGCTTTTAAAAGGGCATGAGCAACCAGGGTCATGCATAATTTATCCACCTTTCTATTGGAATTACTCAGACCACAGCAGGTTATGTCCTACTTCATGCAATCAAGAAGATGCCCCAAAAGAAACCTCCTCTGATTCACAAAAGCATGTTAGCCTTTAAGTGATTCAAAATACAAATTAAAAAAAAGAACAAATAATTTTTGCCTGCCAAATTCCAGGCAGTATCTAATTGATCACTAGACAAAACAGAAAGCCTGTTACAGGTGACTCTGAACATGCTTCAACTTTAAATTGCCTCTTCAGGGGACTAGTCTAGGCAAACTGACCAGCTGAGCTAGGAGCCAGCGCTTGTGTGAATATTTACTGTAATTAATTATACTTAGAGGCAAGCTACTAAGAGAGACAGACATACACATGCAAATTTTCATCACATATATGAGAGTTCCTAGTGCTACTGAAATGTTTGGCACACATACCTTGGAAGAATGTATCAGCATTAGGAGAACCTACCGTACCCTGGGTAACTGGAGAAGTTGCCAAATTTCCACAATAGGCTTTTGAATACACAACACATACTGCTGAGTTTAACGGGAAGAACAGCTTACACTTAACCTCTTAATCTTTATAGTATCACTTTTCCACCTCCAGAACTACTTGGTAACAGCTGTGAAATCAGCAATATTATTCCCATTTTATGGTTTGAGAAAGACACAAAAAGGTCACGCAACTTGCTAGAAGTATGAGTCCACTGCCACACAGGAACTCTTTGGCATTTACCAAATACACAATTTATATTCAGGTCCCAGGTAGCATGTGCTGGTCACTCCATACTTCTGAAACCTTCTAGGCATTGTGTGTCTAAGCCAAGAGTTTCCAAATAGGTGGTGTAGTCACTCATTGCAGCAGACACACTACCTCTCACAGCAAGCACTGCATATTGCTTTCATCAACAGCTCAACTAAAGCCTCTTTCTATGATGACCACAGATTCCATCTGTGCCAAATCGCAATTCCTGCATTTAGGGGACCCAGAGAGGGATCCCAAACATTACTACATTTAATTCTCAGTTTTAAAATAGTCTGCACCATATTTTTCTTTGTTTGTTTGTTTTAAATGCTGTGCTGCCTTGAACTCTTCACAAATCTCCATGTTGTCTGGATTTCTGATTGTGACAGCCTGCTGCTCAGAGTGAAAATCACCACTGTATTTTCTCTAATACTACTGCTTCTACAACAAAACTGGAGATGCCTTAATAAACTTGCCCTCCACTTCAAAAATTCAACTTCAGCTCTGCATCTTTTCTTTTAGCATCCATCTGACAGAAGTTCTCCAAAGTATTCAGTGTCATTGCCTACACAAGTATTGGTGTGTGGCTTTCACTGCGGTGTGTAGCTACAAGCCAATGTCCAAAAAAACAAAAAGAGACAATAAGCATTTGAGAAAATGGGGTTTGATATGGTAAAAATGTTCTTTTTTAAAATTAAGACAATCGTTATCAATAAAATATTTATTTACAGACTTTAATTCAATCTTTAAGTGCTTCAGATATTTCAGAAGCAAAACATAATTATCATCAATTTATTGCCATATAAGTGAAGCACACAAATTTCCAGCATTGTGCCTAACACCACAAACCCTAGAGAGCAAAAGCACTAGGAGTAGAATGCAATACCCTACTGACCAACTCCACTACCTTTACCATGTGTGCAAGCTACTCTACATCCTTGTCACACTGAACTAGGCCCAGAAACGGAAGGCAAGGGGAAAGGGAGAGAAAATGCATCACAATGTCGGAATGCAAGGCAGGGAAATAAAAAATAGTTACATGATCCATGTTAGGAATTTCTGGACTGCTTCTCACCATAACATAGGATTTATGGATCTAAACAAAACACATACTTGGATGAAATGATATGCAACTTTTTGTTCTTACAAGCAGCGGAAAGAAGAGTAGTGGGATAGGGAATTTGTCTTTTTTCCTTTCCTTATATAAAGATTTTAAGAACTTAATAATAGCAATAGTAGCATAGATACAAAAATCACCTGCATGAGCTGAGAGTGGTGAGTGAGGTCGAGGCAGAGCTGTAGGCTGGCCATTACCCATCAAACTCTTTCTGTTGCTTGTTCTACAACTGTGGACGAAAAAAGAGAGGAAAGAAGACATTAGCATCAGAAATACAGCATGTAACACATATGAACATTTTGAGATTCTGCTTCTTTGTTCCTTCATTTCTCAGTCTCTTATTAAAAATCAGAGGTACTGCTGTTTTCATAGGCATGTCCAGGAAGTCTACAATCACACTGGATAATGGCAAAGACAGCAGCTTTCAGGCAAAATGCACCATGGATATTTTTCAGGCTTCCACATTTGCTGTTCTGTGCAGAGACCAGCATTCTCCTGCAGTGATCTACAAATGTTCTTCCTCCCTGTCTCCAGCTAGTTTATCTGCCATACACTTTTTGTAATATATAAAAACATAGAAGCATAATGTGAAAAACAGTCTCAAGCTTAGAATCACCATTCAATGATTAAGACTATTTCTGTTGCATGACCTGTAGCGCTCCAAATCACATGCCACGAAAAGCAATGAATTATCAATCTGAGAATGATACAATAATTATAAATCTAATTACTGAGATAAATTTCACATCTGTGCCTTCTGTCAATGGAACAGATGATGCCTAAGAAGATGAATGCATTTTTTTACTCATACATTTTTTCATCTGCGAAGAAACTTCCCATATCAGAAGATCATTAGGCAAGATAAATAGTAAATTAACACATCTATTAAACATGGGAAAGGAGATATTTTTCTTAAATACATCATACAGTTCTTAAATATGTGTTGGCATAAGTGTTTTCCTTTTTTTCCTGCTTCTACTATAGTCTCACGAACACAAACCCCCACACTGCAAACATTTGTGCATGAGGAAAACAGTACCCTGAAGTCAAAGAGACCGTAACTGCATATAAACTTGTGCACACATGCTAATGTTTAACAGTGCTGCAATCAGAATTTTTCTGTAAAGGTTTAAAAAAGGCTCAAAACCACTAAAAGGAGGAAATTCATACATAAACTCCTTTGTTTAACACAGCAGGTTCAAACAGGAGCAGATTCAGATCATATTTGCAGATGTCTCCAAAGGTGAATTTTGTAACATGATCTCTACACAACAGCCAGAAAGCAGTCCTGATTAGTCCTGATTCTACGTAAGCTGAATACAATGCAAAAGATAGCTATTTAAGCTATAAAACACTAAATAAAATATTCAAAAGTAATGTGAAGTTAATACTGAAAACAAGGAAAATAAAAGCCAGAGGAAATGTTGAGTATGAAGACAGTGTAGAAGATACCTGCAATATACAGAGAGTCAAACACTGAGATCAGTCTCCCCTTGAAACATGTTTTGTGAAGCAGCAAGGGTGCCATTCCCAGCTGTTTAATGGGTTAATGCAAAGTTCATCTGCATGAACTGCACCATTAATTGCCATATCTATTATTAAGATCAATTACATAATATACTCATCAGTATATAAATCATTACTGCAAATCTATGTATGAAAAGCAAGCTTGAAATGACTGCAGGATTCCCATTCAGAGCACTGGAAAACTCAAAAGACATATGCTGCAATTTCTAAGCTGAACAAAGAGGGAGAACTTTGTAAATGTAAAATTACATACACGTGTTTTCTTAAATCCTTCTAGATTAAGCTCAGCTATCTATGTTTACTTTTAACATCCTCAGTACTTAATCAACTTTCTAAATGATGGGACTTGAACAAATATTCTGTATCTCATTAGACAAGATTTCAAAGTCATATTTTTTCCCCCATCTCTAAATTTCGTTCACCTGAAGCATCCAAATTCTTTGTTTTCGCTTCATGCAACATCACTGTATTTTTTGTAACTTCTCTTGTATCATACTATGACAAGCCTCGCTTGATACACTTGTTTTTAAAAGTCTGAATAACTCCTCCTTTGCAATTTCCCAATCTAAAACTGAGCCCAATAGAAACTTTCATTATTCATTAAACATTTGTTAAAGGACATACATATTGCATCTATCCACAGTAATGTGATGATATCATTACAGCATCTGTGGTGCAGGCATATATCCCCTGGATATGTTCTCAGCAAAGCAAACATTGCTTTCAACAAATTTAGGCACCCTACACTGATTCTGCTATGAAGATGATTCCAGATACTGGTTTATCAGCACCATTTGCCCATATCTGTAGAAATTGGTAGTTTTATCACTTTTGCCAGAACTTCCTATGTAAAATAAATGACTGCCTTGTATTCACTTTTACATTAGAATTCAAACTTGGCATTCTTCAGCTGAAGTTAATGCAACACCTTTCACAAATCACTATCACAGATAACTTGAATTAGGTATCTAAACTTTTTTTGGGTGCTATTTTTAAGAATTATTTCTGGGGAGCACAGTGGATTGCCTTCAATACCAAAAGCTTATGTAGAGAGAAACCTTTATTCAACCGCCATTTCAAAAAAATCTTTGCTATTTGCTCAGACATGGCTGCAGCTGTATGAAGAACTTCTCTTTCATCACACTCAAATGAAATGTTTTATTGAAAAATAGAAAATAAAAAATACGAAGTTTCTTCTGTTTGTCTCACCAGTAAGGCAAGATCCAAATCACTGCATAAAAGCACAAATCCATCCTAGAGCTCCTGCTGTAGCTTTGTTTTCTCAGTTCTGTCCCACAAGGATTTTGAACCAATGTTATCCATCCTGCATGATCTGTGAAACACAACTCCTTCCCCAGAATAATGGTGTTATAACAAGAGGCTTTTTTGTGGGTCAAAAAAAAAAAAAAAAAAAAAAAAAAAAAAAAAAAAAAAAACCACAACAAAACAACTCTTGAGGGAACCTTGAAAGGTGATCTAAGCTGCTAGAACCCCACAAATGGGTTTGAACTAAGGAAGTACCAAAGCGTTACTTACTGAACTGTATTCAGCCTTGAAACACCAATCTTTCGTATACAAAAGAATCTCAGATGGTAAAGCCATTCTGCAAACAAAATCACTCTGAACACATCAAGTAATTTTCCCCTCTATTGTCTTCATAAAACTATTCTTTTCCCATTCAAATCTGACAAGATAAACCAACTGATAAAACGCAGCCCTGAAAGAAAGCCTCTTTGTCTGCAGGAAAGTTATAGTAGTGCTGTCTACAGGGGCTGTGAACTTAGGGAAACATAAACCTTGGTAAACCACAGAACGCTACACCCTCAAAATGCGTCAGATTTCACGTTGTGATCCAGCTGCATGGCACAGAGGAGAGACTAGCAAAACAGGCAGAAGATACAACACAGTGTTTACATCGCTGAAAAAAACAAGGGGGAAAGAAAAACATCTTTTTTCCCCAAGGAGAAGAGAGTATGGGAGAGCAAAGGAGGGGGGTGGGGGTGGGAAGACTTCGGGGTGCATACAAAACTTAAGCAGAATAGAAAGTTTACATTTTTTTGCCCTTTGCCATCTCTGCCCCAGGAAGATCCTTCCCGGATGCAAGTCTGTTGCACACAAAGCGGCAGCCCTAGATGACTACCTATCTGGAAGTAGCTGGCATTCCACCGTATCAGCAGTGCCCTGGACTACTAGCACCATTCCTTATCTTGGAATCCAATTCATAATTTCCTATTTGGTTTCACCCACTAACAGATTGTGACTTGCCTCCTGCTCTCTGCTACTGATGCTTCTACTCACTCACACCCTCTCCTCCCTATCCTGACTTCTCACCATGTCTCACTGCTGGGGAATTCCTCCTTCACCCCAGCTGCAGTATCAGCCCCAACACCTACTCTAAGAGCAATGCTCTCCTCCAGCTGCCGGTGATCAACACTTCCCATGAGAAGTATCATGATAAAACAAGTACAGTACATCAAAAGAGCTTTGAGTTCAACCTTGTTAGTCACAAAGCAAACGTGAACTACAGCTGCTCAAAGATGAAATTCAGTTGCATAAAGCTTGATTACCTTGCTCCTTAAACAGCCACAATTCATCCCATATCAGGAAAAAGCTGTCTCGGCAAAGATATGGCAACCGCTAGATGGAAACCAGAAAAGCACAAGACACAAATACTAGCGTGGCCATTAACATAGAGCTGCACTCCACAAGCACTTGGAGATATTAAATAGCACAAAAAGTCAAAACAGAAATCCAGTTCTAGGACAGGCAGTATTTAATCCAGAGCTGAAATATCAAATGCAGGTTTCCTGATAGAGTAATCAAGAAACAGCAAAAGGCATGCACTGAATTTGAAGTTTCTTCCTCAGAATGAGGGCTCATCTGTGAGCAAATTACCAGCAGTATAAATGGGTTGGGGTTTTTTTGAGGTGGTAGTTTGTTTGTCTGTTGGAGTTTTGGAGTTTTGGTTGGGTTTTAGTTTCATTTGGCGTTTTTTGTTGGGGGTTTTTTGTGAGTTTTTTGGTTTTGGTTGGTTTTTTGTTGGTTTTTTTTGGGGTGGGGGTTACCAGAAAAATAGTAAAGAAGGCTATATGGACAGAGATTACCGACATACTTTTCATGGGAATTTGGCATCTGCTCTAATCGTTTATAATGATTTCATCTCAACATCCTCAATTATTAATATTTACACTTGTAATGAAGATTGATTTGGACTGTAATTTACGACAGTTCACCACCTTTCATAGGCTACACTGAGTACAGCACTACTTTGCAACACAGCTTCTTAATTTTGCTCTCAGTGTAATATAGTGGTTTATCAGAAGGTGTAGATTAAAAGGGGACTCTTTTTTAAAGAAAGGTTGCAAACAAAATGTTTTATTTGCCAATACAAGTGCAGAGAAATTAAGATATTGTCATGCCTAGAATACAAAGCCTGACCATGTATACACAACAGAGATTAATAATGCAAGACCAGCACTCCCATAGAGGCTCTAGGGATAGAAAAGGTGGCTATAATTTCTCTGGTGTTAAATTTGCATAGCTGAAAACTGCCCCAGGAGGAATATCCTGTCCCTAGCAAGACTTGAGATATTGCCATTTTATTCATACAGGAAAGTTAAATTTAAGTTACATTTCAGTTATATTTAACTTCTTATGAAGCCAGCTAACCTATGGCTTCATAGGTATTTATTATCTTCATGAACAGAAACACTGAAGAGTCAACAGTGCATGCAGCACTGACTTTAAAAAAATTAAAACATTTAAAGTGAGGAATTTTGCTTGTTTTGTGATTGTTTTTAAAGAAGTCTTTTGCATACTCAGTTTGCTGAGCATTTCCAAGCTCTCCAGAATCCAGCCAAGTTCTGTGGGACATTAACTCGAATGCAAAAAACAGCTGCCAGCAAGAGATGATGCACACCAATAGTGCAGCCGCCTGCTTGTCAAAAGGAACCTTTAAGCTTGTATTTGATGAAGCATCTGATCTATAAAGACAAAGTGACACATGGCCTGCAGTTAATGGTAGTTTCATACTTAGATCATTTTAGAAAAGAAAATGAACCAACCAAGAGTGTTGCCTCTGAATACTGTGGAACTAGGGTTACATGAACAAAATCCACAGGCTCCATCCAGTGCTATTTCTTGCTGCCTTGTTCCACCCTACAGCTAAGAGAGACTGCAGAGTAAGGAAGCAAAGATTTGCATTTTGAGAGGTACTTCCTGGACTGCAGTATGTATATTCTCAAGGTGCTAAAACCATTGAGAGAAATGCATAAACCATTTGAATGGAAGCAAAATATACCATCAGTAACTCCCAGAATTTTCTCTTTGTTCTTCTAACGGCTTTCAATGTTCCATACTCATACTCATTTACTACCACTTAATATTATTTTCTGGTATATTTTTACTTCACTACATATCTGCATATACAATTTCCAAATTTTGCGCATGAATATAGATATGTATATAAACATACACATATACATACATATTTACATATATAAGTATACCTAGATTTATATAAAAGACACATATATATAACCCTGTATTTAAAACATTACACATGGAGCTGAACATTCTACTAATTATATATCCTACTCTCTGTGAGGAATTATTCCATACCAGTCTTTAACGAGCTGGGGAAAGAAGGGTCTTGGGATTTAAATTTTAACCGTCGTAACGCAGGGATTCAGGTTTTACTCTTTTGTATTTGCAGTTTAGTCAACTTAAATGAGGCCAGTCTTAGTCTGAAGAAGTGAGAGTGCTGTCAAAACAGAATGAACACGGCACACTAAGATGAAGTACGCAGCTGACGGTTTGGCAGAATTTGTCATGAATTTTGTAAGACTACTGTCCTGGGTTATACCTTAGTTACTGGACTGCTCTTATCTCAACCCATGGGAGTCACATTCCTTCAATTCTCATTTCCATTCCTCCAGGAGCAGGGAGGGAGAGTGAGAGAGCGGCTGCGTGATTCTGAGTTACTGGCTGGGCTTGAAACACAAGTACCTTGACCATTTCAGCTACTGGCCAGGTATGCATAGAAAGGGTGTTCTCTAGGTATTCATACACTTGCGTCCAACAGAACCTCATCTTTCCTCAACCATACGAAAGAGGAGACCTCAATCTTTTTCTTCATCTTTCAAAAAAAAAAAAAAAAACAAAAAAACAAACCAAAAAAAAAAAAAAAAAAAAAAAAAAAAACAAAAAAAACACACACACACACACAAAAAAAAAAAAAAAAAAAACCACAAAAACACAAACACAAAAAAACTAGACAAAAGTAAAACTTAAAATGCAATCCACTAGACACATGATCAACCTCTGTATGGAAGGCCTGAAGGGTTCAATCGCATGTGAGACAGCATCACTGCAAAAAAGGCTGCCAAGAAAAAAAAAAAAATAATCACAGCTGCAAAAATATCTGCCAAATCTCTGCTGTTCAGATCTGAAGAAGACTGTCGCAAGGACAGATATCTTATGCTATAGAAGGCCTCTCAATTTCCATTCCTCCAGTGTATTACCAAACAAATAAACAGATCCTTCCTTAAGCCTTCTCAACTGCATGTGCTAGATACGTGTTGAGTGTACTGAACTCCAGTGACTGCTCTCACTTCCACTCTAAGCAATTATGATCCATAATTTTTATTCTCACATAAGAGAAAAATCAGTAGTTGAAGAGATCTGAATTTCTTCTACAGAACTAAAATGGTTTATCTCTATCTGTTCCATTCCTTCCTAAAACAACTGATTCAGTTTAAACTTCTTCTAGAGATACTTAATTGTATCACGTAAAAAAGGGTATTTAGCTAACTACCAAATTCACAGTTGTACAATATTTATAAAATAGATGCATACAAACCAAAGTCTGTAATACATACAAAGTGGGCAGGCAGTGGAGAGCAGGCACTATAAGCGAAACCACTGCACAATTCTGCTTCATTATCCACAAAACGCACTTTCTGCATCTTCCTATCAGACAACCTATTGAGAAGACACTGATGGGATCATTTAAATCCCAATGCTTCTTGAACTTATTTTTTATTTTATTTTTCTTTTGGGAAGGGACATAAGCTAAGTTATTAGTTGAACAGCATGTTTGCTATCATACTGAGATATTCAACTAAATTTCTTGATGCACAAATATTACTCTTCCAAAATACAAAGGTAAGTAGGAAGCTAGTACCAGAAGTAGAGGAAAAAATACACAGGGCTGGCCTAAATCATTGCTAAGTATCAGTATCTTTATTCAATGTAATTGAAGAGATGGAAGGTGAAAAAAAAAAAAAAAAAAAAAAAAAAAATCAGGAGCCCCAGTGATGTGTTTGTAATATTTAACAAATGCAATCTTAAAAAAAAAGTGTTATATGTCACACTGTGAAGATCAAAGCATCAATCATGTGAAGATATCAACCAAATGAAGTAGTGCCTTGATTTGCATAGTAGATAATCCTACATACACCATTTGCATTAGACAGGAAATACCCTGTTTACCAGAGCAAATGCCTATCAAGGCTGCAGCACAGACAGAAGGTTTAAAACACACGTTTCACTGTGCTCTTGGCCATCTTCAGGAGTTTCATATTAACCCAGATCATTCCAGATTTTGACTCTACACTACAAGCTCCTGGTGCCTCTTTTGGGGTAAGAGGATACAGCCAAACATTTCTTATCATGTTGTGGTCGTCAGGCCAGACGCAAGATGTTTCTCACTTTGACCCCTTGCTCATTGTTAACAGCTTGGGAGAAACCGAGGGAGTGTGGGGAGCCAAGGGAGGTGACTTGGGGCTGCTGGATGCTGCTGTTCCCTCCACAGCCTCCACTCACCTCCAGCTGGAGTGCTCTCAGCCAGGCTGTAGCACAGACACTGTCCCAAGCAGTGCTTGCCACTGGCTCTGTTCCCTGTTTCAGAGCTAGGTTGGTGCTCCATGGCTGCTGCTGCTGCCCACACCACCAAGAAATCAGACTCAGGTGAGGAGGTAGCTGGGTGATCTCCTCCTCATCTTTCCACTCCCAGCTGAAGTTAAGGTATAGAGCTAGAGCCTTTTCCATGCTTACACTGAACTGAACAGTTCAGCTACTGGCAATTTTTAACCAGGCTGGCCCTTC
Organism: Psittacula echo; assembly: GCF_963264785.1. Lineage (NCBI taxonomy): Eukaryota > Metazoa > Chordata > Aves > Psittaciformes > Psittacidae > Psittacula > Psittacula echo. The sequence continues at coordinate 24,786,914 of NC_137742.1, read as the reverse complement.
AAAGAAAAAGCCCTCAACAAAACCAACAAACAAACGGGACCTGTTCCAGATTTATTTCCTTTAAAGAATATCCATCCAGACTTGAGGACTAACCACAGTCAACTCCCCAGGCCATTTCAGTACTGCAAGGGAGCCAAGTACATACCCTGAGCTTTCTGTCACTCCAGTTGAAACTGAGGCCAGCATAGTTCAGAATTAAGATAAAACATGGGAGTGTCTCTGAACTACAGATGGAAGACCTGTTTATCCGGATACCTACCACAGTGAAACTCTGTCCACCTTCTCCCCAGCTTTCTCATTCTGTTTTCCACAGACCTATCAACTTTTGGCTTACTTTGCTTTTTCCTTGCTGGTGGTTGTTCCTAACAACCACAGCTCTGAGCACCACTATGCACAGCTCACCATATTGTCACAGAATTAGTGGACTAGAATAAGCCAAACAGACCCCTTGTAGCATTGAAAGCATCCCTCAAACAGCAGAGAGAGTAGCTTTAAGGAGTGCTTCTCTTGGACAAAATAGCATGCACAGGACACCCCTCAGAGCTGACAGGGTTCCACTTGGGGGAAGAAAGAAGAAATTATTTAGTCTGCTTTGCTTCTTACTACAGAACTTGTGCTTTATCTTCCTTTCAACCTTCTCAGTATCTTTGTACCCGTCAAAATAATTTCTGTTGTCAAGGCTACTTTCACATAAAAAGAATCAAAAGCTTATTAAAACAAAACTCTACACAGTACTCGTTATCATATGAAAAACCATCTGCTTTGCACCACACTCCAGAGACTCCCCATGAGAAGAGACATTAAAAGAAAAGCTCCTACAAGTATTTTTCCTACACATATACACACCCTGTTTCCTAACAATAATGAAGTACAGCTAAACTAATCATATCCTAAAATTCAACAGTAGGAAACTGGAACCTGTCTGAAGTAGGCAGATTTTACATGGTTTCACTTTCAAAACCAGTAGCTCCCTTCTGGTTTAACCCCTAAAATGATTTATATTTATATCTAATTCCTTTCTCCTATAATTAAATAGTAACAATTTGTTTTCACTCAAAAAGAGTAGAGAGTCCAGACAGGACTGCTTCTTTCCTCCCTTGCTAAATTTGGTGGCTCTCAACTCCTCAAAGCAATGAGGGAGCACATGATGATTACGTGTGTGGCCTTTAAACACTTAGGAAATACTACCAACGACTCACAGGATGAATGGGCAAGACAACGCCAGAGCAATGCAGCTGGCTGAAGAAAAACTACATTCCCAGAAGACACCTACTAAGACACAAAAGAGTTTGATTTTTTTTGTTTGTTTTTAATTCATATTTGGGCAAGATCCTAAATTTAAAAGATACTTTTTCACAACAAGGCTTGTTTTCTGACTGAAAAGTAAAATACTTACAGACTAACCGCTAAATAACTCACTCTCCCTTGCTAGAAAGGATCTAAGAAATTAAGACTGTTGCTAAAAATTTCTACAATCCATTTTCCTATTTTAAAAATACAAATGCGCAAATCATAGCTTGCACTGGATCTTAAAGTATTTTTATTATTTCTAGCACATTGTTGATGCATATTCCTGGGAGACTTCTGCCTTTTCTAGAGTCATGATTCTTCTGAAACTGGCAGTTGTAACTTTCTAGTTAAGTCACACAAAGGATGAAGGATCATAGCTCACCTGTAAATAATCACAACCAAAAAGCAAGCCACATGTGGTGTGCTTGTGCACCCATACATATATAACTTTAACCCCTGGCAGAAGGTATTCTTCAACAAGGGAATGCTAGAACATAAAAAACAACATGGAACTGGATTTTTGAAAGATGTTGTATAAGCCGCATTTCATTGTTCAACACTTCAATGCAACTTTTTATGGCACCACACAACCAGGACTAATCAGAAGAAAAACAAATTAGAATTTAATAGGACAAAAAGATGAAAAGAAATTACAAGGTATTAAAATAAAGGTCTGTAAACTCAGTCATAGGAAAAATGGGGGGGGAGGGGGGGGGAAGAAAAAAAAACAAACCGCTCTGTCATATCTCATAAATATCCCAATCTCAAATTTCCATCTTAAGAACAAGTTCAAGCAAATGACTCAACTATGGTTTCTTTCAAATTGTGTTATTCATGGGAAGATTTTTGCCTTAAACCTGAAAGACTTCTCTGTGATTTTTAGCACCAACATTTTGGGAAGGCATGACACTGCTTCTACTTTCAAAGGTCACTGTGCCGTTTGAGAGATACTTAGTTGCGATACCTTCACCTCCAGTGGCAGAGATGGCACCTAGTATATTAGAAAAAGCCCTTCATCTCTCCCGGAAAACGTGCCAAAAGCATAGTGGGCACAACCAGGATGCACTGTATTTCCAGTGTCTTGCAGAAGGCAGGTATTCTCACACTCAGTTCCTGCCAAGTTTTCCTGGACCTTCCCAGACTCCTCATGAGGTGGTAGGAGAGCCACCCTGTCTGCCAGGGAACTGCCATGCTGCTCTTCAGCACAGTGGAATTGCCCAGCTCCGTGTCACAGCTGGGCCTGAGGTGTTCCAGAGCTGAAAGGACTCAGCCTCCATCACCTGAGAAATCACTTCAGGAATAAGAAGGCTCATGAATACCAACCCAGCAAACCTTGATACCTCTTGCACCAGAACTCCCATTTCTGTAAGCTTCCCATCTTCAAGAGGAAGAAGTTATCAAAGGAGTGACAGCCTAAATAAGCATGGACCACACATATTCACCTAAATCACTGTTAATCCCATCTATATACATAATGCTTATCACTACTTAAGCAGCAAGTGCTTCACACAGTTTTGAAACTGAAGCAGCGATACTGAGTGCTTCCTAGTGAAGGAGCATCTTCACAACTCCCCATCCCATGTACTCACTCTTGGTCAACTGGTGGAACCACAAGGTCTTTAAAACTGGCTAGAACGATGGTGGGATAGTACATCTGTACGAGCTACCGCCTTAAGCAACTTGATTCAGCAGAAAGTTTCTGAAAGTAGTTTCCAAAACAACAGAAACAGACTTGCTTTTGTTGCAGGCTGGGGACACAGAGGCAGAGAAGCATTCAAGGATGTTAGTCTCCAGCAAACATGCTCTCCCAGTAAGAGCTGAAAGTTCTAAGCACTGCCATTATTTAACCTCTTGAGAACCAGAACTGAGAATACAAATCCACAGATCTGAAAGCAGGGCATGATGAAGCACAGTTGCCTACTGAGCATTTAACAAGTGAGGGGAAATGAGCTTCATCCTCTCTAAGGCACTTTGGCATCAACTGCAGTGGTTTATCTCTCTCTCCTTTCCTCTCCTACGTGTGAGAGCTACCAAAAATTTGCAATAAACACCTAATTTTAAACTAAGCAGTATGAAATAAGTTTGCAACCTTTGTTTAAAGCAATTAAGGCAAACAACAGCAAAACAGCCCTGTTCCTTTAACTGAACTTTTAAAAAAGCCAAGAGACAATATTATACAACTAAAGTATCACACCTTACACATGGGTAATCAACATTTTTTTAATTAATATTCTGTACTGTCTTTTGCTTGGACACAAGTAATCAGTAGTGCATAAGCAGTTAACACACTGGAACAGAGGAAGTAAAGCACTTAAAAAGAAGTATCACTATTTAGGACAAAATACAGTGTTTGAAAACTATGTCCTTTACTGGTTAGGAGTCTGAATATGAACAGTTAAGCAGAAGGCATTCAACCTGAAAACTATGTCTGTTCCCATAAGACCTCTGCCAGTACCATCAGTGCCCCACATTTCAGTATGCACATTGACTGGGGTTCAGAAATTTAGTTTGCAAACAAAAGACCCCTGTTCTTTACTGAGATCCATGTTTTCTTTTTCTTTCCCTCCCAGTCAGCTGACTGAAACTTTTTTAATTAAATCATAATTAAGCATCTAGAAGCATTATATTCCGGGGGGGGGGGGGGGGGGGGGGGGGGCGGGGGTAAAGATCCTTTCATTGTGCCCATTGAGCTGTTGGTGTCTATTAAGCCTGTCAAAGAGGGCATCAATTAATGCCAACTTTCATCAAGAAGCTGCTTGTTAAGTACAAACCATACATCTACAAAGTCATGCTGAAATGTTAAGTGACCAGAGACTCCATGGACAAAACGTTAAGTCTTCCCTGGACCCAAATGTGGAGGCAGCTAGGTGGCATTCCCCATCAATCATACTGTCCTGGTTTCATCTGGGATAGAGTTAACTTTCTTCCTAGCAGCTGGTGCAGTGCTGTGTTTCAGCTTCAGTCTGAGAACAATGCTGATAACACACCAGTGTTTTTAGTTGATGCTCAGTAGTGCTTACTCTGATCAAAGACTTCTCAGTCTTTCATCCTCTGCAAGTGAAGAGGGGCACAATAAGCCAGGAGGAAAAAGAGACAGGACACCTGACCTGAACTAGCCAAAGGGGTATTCCATACCACAGCATGTCATGCCCAGTATATAAACTGGGGGGAGTTACCTGGAAGGCTGGGTATTGATCAACAGGTGGTGAGCAGTTGTATTGTGCATCATGTCTTTGTCATTTGGGGTTTTGTGTTTTGTTGTTTGTGTTTGGCTGTTTTTTTGGGGTGTGTGTTATTCCTATATATATATTTCCTATTATTTTACTTTAATAATAAAAATCAATTGTTCTTATCTCAGACCATGGGAGTTTATTTGCAACTCTCTCCCATTCCACTGCCAGGGCATAAGATGCTGGTAGTTGCTGCATAAGATGCATAAGAGAGTTTCTGGCAAGGCTTAAACTACAGCACATATGGAGTTGTAACAAAGAGTATTTTTGCCCTTGGAGTTCCCAAACACAGCTACATTCCTTTTATAGCAAAAAAATAAATAACCTATATAAAATTGTATTGTCTTATATATAAAATTGTATGTCTGGCCTTTCTTTTTTTCCAGATAGGAATCGAGCTCATGTAACTTACATAACCTTTTATTATTATTGTTTAACAAAGTTTCAGGAGAAATTGACACATTTACAAAGCTACAGAAACTTCTTACCAGCACAGTTTATTATAGCTACACTTCAGAATTAGCTGTGTACATATACCGGTATAGTTATATGAGCATATTCTCCCTTCTGCAGATGTCGTTACACCATTAAGGGAAAAGTCTTTTACTGGTTCAGATTTTCCCAGATGGAAATAAAAATGAATCATAAGAATATAAACTATCTTTTTCAAATGTAATTGTGTACTAAACAAAGTGATGTCAGCAAAATTATCTGACTAGCTATAGCTCAAATAATTACCCCTGTACAAAATGCAGTGTGTAGACTAGGTCTGGGAGCAAACTTCACCCCCACGAAGCAGTACACCTATCAAGGCAGGCAACCTATTACACATGCAGATCACACTGCTTGGCTGCAAAGTCATGGTGAGGTAATTGGAAACGTCTGAATAATCTCCAGTGAAGCAATTCAAACTTCTCCAGGCATAGTAATCAGCAGGGATGACAACACAAGGCTTCTGACATCCACTCCTCTTTCTTTTTTCGTAATGCTTAATCATCAAGCACCACACAAGCCAGGAAAGATCAGATGATTTACATGTTTCAGTTCGCTGCCACAGACCTGGCATTATATATACATGCACATTTATACTATTAAAAATAGTATGGTGCAGTATTAAAAAAGTTTCAGTGGCGTAGGTTTCAAGTGACTGGATTACCCAAACAGTGAGGTCAGAAACAAATTATCTAGGCCATCCCAAATAAAGTACTGATAAAGTGTTCATGTTATGCCACAAATGGTCCCTTCTCCCTGACATGCTATGTCACTTTAATGATCCAAATATCTTTTGCCCAGAAATACTGTACAACTTCAGAATCCTTTTAAGCACACCTAAGGTAAGTTTCCTGGAGATAAAAACACTATAGTGCTGGGCTGCAACCTCTCTTGCAGGCTCTGAGGAGAGATAATGCTTTATCAAGAGAGAGGGAAATTTTTCTTCTCTGTAATGCTATATACTTCAAGCTCTGTCCCACAGCTGGTAACCCAGCACAACTATAACACAATATGATCTTAAATTTATCCACATGATTACATCTCATGAAAATCTGGTAACTGAAACTTGAAAACGAGCAGCATTTTCCTAGTGAGAAAATTCAACACCACAAGTCTCTGAGTTAGAGAGCTCTAATAAAAAGAAACTCACCTCCAGGAATGAATCTGATCCACAAAAGCCATTCATACTTTGTCTTTACCAGGGTTTATTTCTGTGAGTAACATTTTACAGAAACTTAGCATTTTCAGGTGAACCAAGTAAGCTCAATTTCTCATATATACTTCTCCTGGTTCTTTCAGTGGCCAATAACACCCAATTTTCTCACAAAAATTCAGAAACACAAAAAAAAAGGCTAAATTGTAATTTTAAATTATCTTTTAATCCCTACTATACTTTCCTATACTAGACTTTTATATAATGATACAGTATCCAACAAGAATATGGGGAAAAGACTAAATCCATCTAATACAGCACAGAGTATATAAGTAATTTATGAAAACAAATTTTGCATATGCTTTGCTCTGTAAAAGTATCCTTACCAGAGAAGAAGTATTTTACTACCAAAGTCATGTACTAATTGCTCACAAACAGAAGTAGGTCACAGAGGATTCATGAAAGCAAATGCCAGTGACTCAGTGTAGAAGGAAGAAAAGGAAAAAAAATGAGTGCAAGGATATGATTTATAGTATGCAAATAGCTATGAACTAATATTGTGAAGAGGAATAATTTCACAATGAAGATTTGTTTAATTCATCCTGGTGTGTCAAGAATGAAGTAACACATAAAATGACTAGTAAAGCAACATCCACTGTAGAGACAAAAAAAGCAAGTAGTGATAATTATAGTTAATATTTTAATTGTGAACACATCAGTTAACTTACTGTCTGCAACTATGAAAGCTTACAACCTATGTGATGCAACAGCAGCAATAGCTTTAGGTACCAGATCCCGCAGTGCTGCTAGCAGTAACAAGAACAACCTGAGATGCTACCGGAAATACTGCCTATCAAACTATACAACACAGGATGTCATACATCTGTGTTAAAACCTAACTGTTTAAACAGTATCCACTCCAACACAAGTAGGACTGCAGGCAAACCCAATGAGAGGAAGCCAAAGTGAGTGTGTTGTCAACTGTTACAACTGTATGATGTAGATTATGCTTTTACTCTTAAAGTTCTAGCTTCTGTAGTCACACAATGACTTGAAAACTCCAAGTTTTCAGTGTTTGAGGGCAGGGTTTTTTTTGTTGTCGGTTTAGTTTTCTTGCTTTGGGGTTTGTTTGACTATTTCCTTGCAGTCCATGTTTCAAGACCCATTTTGGCAATGGAAAGATTTAATATGAATCCTAAATATCTAAAACCAGATGAAAATGAACTTTTATCCATGAACACTTCTGTACTAGGAAAGAAAGTGTTAAGATCCACACAGCAATAATAAATTCAAAATATAAAGAAACACTGGCTTGGACATACAGAACAAAGTTGAACAGTGCAATTCATGTTTCTTCTTTATACATTGATCCCTGCAAGAATTCCAGTATTACACAGTTAAAGTCTCAAGACTTAATAATCCTGCAGAACAGATCTGTCTGGCTTTCTAACTTCAGTTAAAATCCCACCTCAGAGCTGTAATGTCTGGGTCAGCAGAGACATGATGGTGAAAAAGTAAATCTGAAAGGCAGTTTGTGTCAAAGGTGTCAGCAGGGAGAACTGGAACTCTCCTACAAAAAGTGATTTTTTGTAAGCCTCTGTTGTTTATAAAAGGTTAATTACACAAAAGCTGTTAAGACACAAGCAACATACTTACAAGAAAAAAAATAGAGACAAAAAAATCTCATTTTTTGCTTCCATGGATCATAACTGTTTTGAATTGGAATTTGTGCCTATGACTCTCATTGGATTTAGACCTAAAAAATACTAAAATTGACATTAAAACAGTACAATGGGATCAATATTGAGGAAATTTCCTCCTTTCCTCAACTATGTATTGCAAGTACAACCACATCACATTACGTTCCTCAAAATACCCTAAGAAATACTACTATGCTAGCAATTAACTCTTACATGAACAAGCTATACCCCAAGGCTGTCAACACATTTCTGGAAGCTCTACTGCCATGAGGTTACAGAGTTGTTATTCTAAGATTCACACCAGTGATTCCACCACGGATAGCAGTCTTGCAGATTGCCGGTAAACTTAAACAGCATGAATGAAGAGAACTGAAATTTGAAACTACGGTTTGAGACAAATTCAGTCATTTTAATACATGACTACTCCATTCCACTGAAAACTTGCTTTGGCACAACTTCCACATACTGTCTATTTGATGTAATGGAGATATGTTCGAGGGGAACTAGCACTCTAACCTTCTCAGTAGTAAGGAAGAATATGCTGAGAGTCTGAACATTACTCCTTCCTGGATTTTACAAATAGAGGCCCCAAACTTCTAATTTGGTTCAGTGGTTTAATCAAACATTGGACTTTCTGTTAACAGAAGCTCTAGCTCAGCTTTTCAAATAATCATTACAAATGACCTTAAACAGGCTACATTCAACTTGAAAGCCAAATGTAGGCATACACCTGAAAGACAAAATAATGTAAGAAAAAGCCACTTCCTGAAACAGCCTGAATAGAAAAGATACATACATGTTTTCTTCAGACTGTAACTGGAAGAATTACCACTACCCATATAAACAGATTTAACTTCTGAAGATGCAAACTAAATGATAAAGCATTCACATAATCCAATGTTAATGTAATCACATGCTTTTTAGTAATTTCCCTTCTACAAATGCATAACTAAACATTAACTCAAAATAGTCTTTCAGTCTCTCAGAATCTCGACAAAGTCTGTGCAGGCAATGGTAGCACACAGTCTAGAAGGGCTGGACAACTAGGTTGATACACATATGGGTGTGTGACCAATTAAAAAGTGACTGATTGTTTTCTTAACCTAGCTTACATTGATTTCAGAGCTCTGACTTGTTCTTATGAGGATGTATAATATAATCTCTTTCCTCATTGTGACTAGCATAAATTTAGCTGATACAGGAGAAGTGACCAATAAAGAAAACTCCAAGACTCTACTTGATAAACCAGCATTCAACAAGACATACTCCCTCCCACAATTTGCAACATAATTTCATCATCTCTTACTTGCAAAGTGTTGCAAGATTTCACACAACTGGGGAGACTGTTTACTGATTGACACAGTTTATTTTTTTGCAGTTTATTTTCTTCAGAGAAACAGCACAATTTGTTCAAAATTTATTTATTTATTTATTTTTATTTTTCTCCGCAGTCAACAAACTCAAACACAAGAACAGCAGCTTCACACCTATTCACCTATTGAACTCAGGAGAGGTACAATATAATTTTGAAAAAATCTGCTAAACTCCCAAGATTTTCTGTAAGACTGAAGATGAACTGAACATTACATTACTGATACTCACAGATTTGATACTACAGCTCAGCAGATAGCCACTGAAAATCATCCACTCAGAGTTCTAAAAACACCTGTGGTAATAATTCCAGAAAATTATATTCCGCTTTTAAATTCTGACTATTCAATATATTAGCCATATCTTTAAAGCAGATAGTATAGTGAATCTCTCTAAAGGACAAATTCTGGTCTTCCTGTTCACAACTATGTTCCAATATGCTTTATCACTATAGAAAAATAGAAGCATGTCATTCATCGGTGGTGGAGACAGGAATCACATCACAATGAGATACAAAGCTACACGTCATATCCTTTACAGGTCTAACTTTAATAGTCCAAATGCCTGTAGCACTATCACCTCATGCTGTGATTTTGTTCCATTTCACGCTATGTGGCACTGGGCTAACCAGTTGCTGCGGGAAATGACGATGAACTACCAGTCAGAGCTAAGCACACACTCCAGTATGGTGCTGCAGGGCACAGTGCTGTTTTGCAGATGAATCTGGGCTGCCAACCACGTGAGATCATCACTCCTTTCGGTAAGCTAAGGGTAGTCAAGCATGCACTTGTGAAGCAACCTACCGAACATTCAGAAACACAGATCAACTGAATGTGTTTTCTTCAGTTCTGAGTTGCTCTTCAAGATCTCAACAGCTAATTAAAAAATGAGTTTAATCATTTTGACAGCATATCTGTGTTAAGCAAATCCCTGCATACCTCAAAGTTTTCTCTATCAATGCTTAATTTAAAAGCAGTATGTCTTTCGATGGAATCGAGTTACTGAAAACTACCCAAACTAACAAAACCAGGTCTGTTACATACTATACATACACAATTCTACCATTCAAGGGAATTTATCACCACTGATGATAAAGTGCAATGAGGATGTTTTGAGATTAAATTTAACAATACACAATTATACAGTTCAACAAATCAAATTCTTACCAATTCACAGGCCAAGTTAAGAAGTAGATAAATTAAACTGATAACCTTTTCAGAAGGTTAGCACCACTGAGCATGCAAAAAGGAGCATGGAAGTTCACTGATTCTATTGAGGCAAACAGGTAGTGTGTGGCTACAGTGCAGATTAGAAGTCAGATTTTCACATTCAGTCAATGAAATCATACCCTCAAGATACATACAAATATTTTCAATAGAGAAAGTACTTGGTAGAGTTCAATACTGTTCTTTTTTTTTTTTTATAAATTCAACATGCTGGAAGAAGGAAAGGAAAAACACAAAACCAAATCAGCCTTAAGCAAAACTACTGCTTTCAGAGTATTGCAGTGAGGTATCTTCCAGCTTGCTTAAAACAAATAAAATCAATTGAACTTAATACATTAATCATACACTAGGTACTTGCTTGAAAAATCTTGGTAACCACTAAACTCATTAAGTACATTAACACTGTTGCACATTTTCTATTCCAATATTAAAATACAGCAATATGTGAAAAAATAATCTGCCACTTTTGTTTTGTAGGTACTCCTGTGCATACCCCTACAGTCACGTGGTATTCCTCCCAGAAAAAAAAACCCACACCACCACTATGCCATTACTGGCAGATACAATGGTGATTTCTGGTTGAAAAATCTTTGGAATATAATTTATGTATAATTTTTACTCTAGATTTATGTGACTGTGAGTTTGTTGTTGCTCAAAAAGTACAATGATTTTAGACTGCAGCCTTCCTCCTTTAGGCTGCAATGGAGACAATTTGCAAAAACTCTGGAAAACTGGAGATCTGTCGTAAGTAAGAAAACCTCACATTTTCTACTCTCAACAGCAAAACAACTTGGTCCAACGTGCAAAAAAGCCCAGTAATGAGAACCATTATTACTCCTTATATATGCAATAGTGCTACCATTCTTCATTGTTCTAGGCACCAACAAATGACAGCCTCTGCTGGAAAGAGCTTACACAGGCCAAAACCCCAGGCATAACATATAGATGAGACAGACATCTCTGACAGGTTAGAATAGGGTGTGGATGAAGTAAGGTGACAGAAAAGGGTGTGCTACAACTTTTTGCCATCAGAAGAGTAATCACCTCACTACTCATCCAGGCCATTAACCCATTAGCTAATTTAAGGTTTCTATTTGCATCACAGCAGAAGTATGCCTGAAGAAGTGATGTGCAGAAAGGATAAAACCACCACTTCTGCAGCCTTTGCTTTTGTTTGGAAATGGCTAATGCCTTGTGAACACCACTGTCACAGAATTCCAGGAAAAAAAAAAAAAAAAAAAAAAAGAGACTGGTCCAAAATCTACTTCAGTACCCTCACAGTTGTAGCCACATCCTGAAGCCAGGAACAAATTCACCTTTCACATCAGTTTCCCTTGTTCTGTAAGATTTTGTTGAGGCAATATCAGCCTCACTTTTAGCAGGTCTTAGAAGAATCCACTGCCTAACAACTCACGTAAATCTGTTGACTTCTGCATTTATCTCATAAAAAAATGATTATTAAAAAAAAAATCTGATGCTGCACACTTCTTATCCTAAGAACATAAAGCACCATATCCCTTCCAAATCATATTATATAGAAATGTATTTTAACTACTTGGACTTCTGTATTTGAAATCGTAGTCTATACTTAGGCACCTTCACTTACCTTGAACAGCTGTATTAATAGTATTTGCTGCCTTTGCCCTCAGGGTATCTGTCATCTAATGATAAATGAAGTCATCCACTTATGGTTTATGAGTTTCATGTTTATGGAATCTTGATATTCATCAGAAAAGTGGTTTTGTAAAAATACATGGTTTGCAGAGAAGAAAACCACAAACTGTTCAGGTGAAGTACCTGTAAATGTGTACAAAAACTAGAATGAAAACTGTGTCTCTATCCTCACTTTTGGTTGTGCAGCACTACATGCATTGCTACTGCGCCTCCGAAGAGGCTACTGTGTAACACAGAACAGCCAGCTCTCAAGACTCTCCTCCCTCCTCTGGTGCCAGCAATATCCACAACTAAAAAAAAAATTATACAAGATTTTCCATGAAATAGAGTAATTATACTGACTTTCAGAATTTTCTATCTTCTGTTACATGCATGTTTAGTAAGAATATTTTTATTAGAGTAGCAATGCCTTGTAAGAAATAATGCTTAAAATGTAGCTTCAAATAACCTAAAATTTGGCAGATACTCTAATACTACACCCATATGCTACCCCTGTATTAAAACGAAGTTCAGCAGCCTCTCATTTCATTGTGGTGCTGGATTTCCAGTATGCATTGGGTGTTCCTGCCACATATGATATCCTAATTTGTGAAACCTGGTTTTCTGATTGTCTGTACCAGATACACTTTACTTCATTCCTGTACCGTGTTTCAGTATTTACCTACAAGATGAAATCTGAGAGCACCTCTATGGAACATTTCTTAGAGCCTACATGAATAAAACCAACGGGACAATTTTGCCTCCCACTGCACTACAGCCTCCAACCTTCTCAAGACATGCTCTTTCATGCAATTCCTGCGCACTTGCATATTTTCAGACAGTCTGGCCCATGCAAGAGGGAAAAGCAGCATATGATGTGCTCCCCACGTCCTTATACTTGCCCAACACTCTCAGCATGGGCAGAAGCCACACTGTGCTGTTGGCCCATAAGCCAGCTTCCTGGGGGCAGATGCCTTTTCGAAAACATGTTACTGTTCCCTCGGTATGAGTTAAAGGGAAAATTCATTTTTCCATACTGACTGAGGCAAAAAAATGCAACAGTCCTTTGGAATTCTCTTCAGATTGTTTCCTTCTATTAATACCCAACTGATGACCCTTGGACTGAATTTAGGCAGACACAGCCCCAAAGAATGTAGGGAACATTTTTTTTATGTTTATAAAAAGACTGGCCCAATGTCTCCAAGGCCACTACCAAAGTTAGTGGGAGAGACAACAGGATCAGCAATAAATTGACAGTACTGAAATACAGCTCACTTGAAGAACAACAATCAAAAGAAAGCTGGCCAGAATGGCAAACCTTTCAAATTTTCTCAAACTTGTCAATGACTAAACAGAGAGAATCCAGAGGAGGCCACAAAAATGATCATTGATGGAGCATCTCTCGTATGAGGAAAGGCTGAAAGAGTTGGGATTCTTCAGCCTGACGAACAGAAGACTACAGGTGGGGACCTTATTGCGGCCCTTAAGCTCTTAAAAGGGGCCTAAAAGAACGATGGGGAGAGACTTTTTAGCAGGGCCTGTTGTGACGGGACAAGAGGTGATTATTTTAAACTAAAAGACAGGAGATTCAAGCTGGACGTGAGGAAAAAAGTTTTTACAGTGAGGGTGGTAAAACACTGGCACAGGTTGCCCAGAGGGGTCGTGGATGCACCATCCCTGGAGACATCCAAAGCCAGTCTGGACGTGGTTCTGGACAACCTGATCTAGTTGAAGGTGGTCCTTGCTCACTGCAGGAGTGTTGGACTAGATGACCTTTGAAGGTCCCTTCCAACCGGAACTATTCCATGATTCTATGATTACCTTGACTGGGAGGGCCAAATTACCAGATCTCTAACACTACTGCTGTGTGCCTTGTTTCCTGTAAACTGTCAGAGTAGGTGATCCTACTGGTTTCTTCCTGCCTTATAATTTATGAATCAGAAGAAGGAAACACATGATGGTTAAAAGGTATTAATTTATAGATAATGCTGAATGCTTAGGTCTGACCTACACAAACAATTTGCATATTTAATAAAATAACCTAGTATATTCATATACTCTAGTATGTTTTGTATTTCCTTTAAAACATTTCCTTTAAGAAAAGGGGAAAAAAAAAACCCAACAACAAACAAACCTCCCAAAACCCCACAACAACAAAAAAAACCACCAAGCAGTTTGCTGTTACAAGATTTGAGGAAGACATGCAGGAAAAAAGGTGAAGAAAATTTTTTTAAGGGAGAGAAGGGCAGGAAAAAAGTTTTGGGGTTTGGTTTTAAATTTTTTTCCTACCAACAGAAATTAAAGCCTAGTGAAAGATGGTAATATTTTGACATTTGGCAAGGTACAATAGCACATGTGAGGCACAATCAAGCAGGAAGGAAAAAAATTGATAGAAATGTATTTCCCAACAGAACTCGTGTTCTCTCATTAGTCACAGGCCACAGATGGGGAGCAGATGCCTTCAAACACAACAGTTCAATCATGAAAACATGGCAGAAGGGCCAGGGAAGAAACTACATCACCAAGCCTAAGGTAAGAAAAGAAACTACATCACCAAGCTTACTTACAAAATGTGTTACACATTTTCTTTGTCCATTATGTGAGGAAAGCAAAAGGAAGATGTTCTGGTAAGACTTCATGGTACAATGAACTGACGTAATCGTCCTTTTGCGTGGGGTGTTCATAGACAAGGTGGATAGAGCATATTGGACTTGTCTGACTGCCTTTGCTTCTACTATTACAGCACTTATGGAAATTCCCTTGACATATCCATGCATAAGAACAAGCTAGACAGGCCCAGACTCACTGAAAAAGCAAATCTGTAAAACAAATGTATACAATTTAGGTTTTTTTTTCAGCTAACTTTGAGAGGTTTAACAGTATTATCACAAAGGGTATTAATTATGACTTCTCAGGGAACAGCACTGTCAGATGAATGAGTTAACATTCAAGCATCCTCCTTCCAGTTTCATAAAAGGGAATAAAAGAAGCCATGTGTTGATTTATATTATGAAAACTGCCCTTACAACAAATTCTGGTAAACACCAAGGCATCTGTTAGGTAGAAACGCAAGTCTGATTTATTCTTATAATCAGTATCTAATATCCGTTTCATCAAGGATTGGATCATGTCTATGTCTGAACTACTTTAAAACTATGTTTGAAATCTCTAAAGATACATTCATCAATTAAAAATTCTGATAAAGATTTTTGCTTTCTCTCAGCACAAACTGTACTCAACAGGAAACAGGACCGAAGGCAGATTTTCACTCTATATTGCTAGGCTCATTGACATTAAGCTATGTATTGTTGAATTAAATGACACATCTCTGTTACAAGTAATTCTGTCAGGAGAAGCTCCATTTTCTATGGTTCCATGTTCTCTTAATCACAGCACTATCTTCTACAATCCTGCAAAATTCTCATCTCTCATGTTCAATTTGTTCTCCAAACTCCCTTTGGGGAGGCAGTGGGGTGTCACCTTTCCTCACTTTTATTTAATTATCCCAAGTGCAAGAGATGCTTTTTGCAGCCACTGCAATGCCATTTCTGGGACATTTAGCCAGAATGCCATCAACCCTGGACTGGAGGAAGGTACTACCTCCCAGATACAGACACCTCTGTGTGTCCATCAGGCATACCATTCCTGGTAATGGTAAGTTCCCACATACCATTAGAGTTTGGTCTGGGTTTGAGGAGGGGAGGTTTCAGCATTAAAGTACCTGCTTACAAAACATGCTATTCTTAGGACTTTCTTTTGGCTTCTGCTTTTGAGGTTTCTGTGTATTTTTATGTAGGATATTTTCCAGAAAAATCACAGCAGCTCATCCAAGAAGTGATAATACCGGTTGCCCAAAGAGAATTTCAAGGCGAATTTAAATAAGAAGCTGATGTGTTAAGACTCAGATTTACCAAAGGAAGCTCAGACAGTTCAAACTACTGTACCATCTTTCCTATACAACTTTAGAATTTAAAACCGATGCATAAAAGCACTGTATTTAAATGTATTTCAAAAAACAAAGTAAAGGCTTCTTACAGAAATCTCTGATTAATAGTTTTAATAAAACTAATAGCTATCATACAGACTCTTCTCAGGTACACATGAAAAAAAAGCAAAGGGTCAAAAAAGCACTGCAAATTGCTCCACATGTGCAAATCTATCTCTTGTGAGAAGTGGGATTCTGTTCAGAAGCCTGTGCCAAATCTCATACAGGACGGGGGCCCAACAGCCCAGAGAAGAAAGACTGCCCACCCTATGTTCCCAAATGCATGCAGGAAACTGGGGAAAATAAAGAAAAGTCTATCCTCCACTACTGTTCCAGTGATGAACATCTTGAGTGCTACTTCAAATAATCACTGCTAGCAAGTACCAGCATTCAAACAAAGTAATTTTTACCTTATTAGCCATCTCAAGTTGGGCTACAGACAAAACTGGCATATAATTACTGCAAAAATACAAGAAAAAATTAAAAAAAGAAAAAAAAAATCAACTGAATTGTTCCAGTATTTCTTAAGGGAAAACGAGAAAGATACCACAGTATTTCACAATGTAAGTGCTATAACAGTTTGAATTAGTCAAGTTCAAAAAAATTCAAAGAAATACACCAGCTTCTTCCCGTCGTGAAACAGAGCCAAGAGCCTGTTTTAATCTGGCAAGAGAAGTCACATTTCCAATATCATAAACAGCTGCACTTTGGGAATTTTCAAAAGCTATGGTATGAATGTACAGTGTAAACAACAAAATACCCTCAAAGATGGAAAAGTGTCTATCTTATTTATGCTAGACATACCTTTGAATAAAGCGTAAGTAAGAAAAGTAAGTTTTTCTGATTGTTGAGCTGACCTCGTAGTATCAATCTCATTCAGCTTCTCAACAAGTATTATTTTACAGCTACTGCTATTTATGTATACAAATGTCTGTGCACCCTTACGTGTGCTTTTTTCCCCTTAATTTATCTGGATGTTAATAACTACATTTTAAACCAGTCTAGTTAGAAAAGACAGACACTTTGATCACATATAAACAGCCATTTTCCTGCCAGTAAGCAGTGCCTCATTTGACATCATCTTCAACATTTTGGAGTGGAATAGGGGGAAAGAAAGATCCACTAGTGGGTAGCCTTTTAACAATTTTTCTTTAACATATGATTTTAAATCTAGGTTAAAGCCAAATTATAGAGATCAGAAGCAGGCTGTTACATGCTAGAACATCCACATAATTACTGCATATGCAGAAAAAAACCCAGCAACAGGCAGATAAGGAAACTGCACCAGTTTTTACTTTCTAATCACCAAACTGAACACGCCAGTATTTCATGAGAGTAACAGATTCTACTTACAATAATAATTATAATCTCTCAAGAACAATAGAGCATGACAGTTTTCCTTATTCCTAAACAATTATTTACTGAAGACCATTGCTAACGGAAAGAAAGGGCAAATAAGCTGATATATTTATTCTGGCATGGTCCCAGCGTTTTTGCACTCATCTGTCAGTGGCAGGAATACCAGTAACACGCAGTCTGTAGTTCTGAAGTCTCTCCATGGGACAGATCAACCTGGGAATTGTTCTAGTTTATAGTGCTTCTGAGATATGTTTATATTTACTGGGAAACATGCCAAAAGGAGAATTCTAGTTTAGTACTATTTGATTTGGTTTGAGCATTTTAAATAAAAACACAGAACTGACCTACCATGAGATTTAAGGCAGCACTGGAAGTGTTACTTTTCATCTCATCTTTATTCATGTGGAAGAGTCTACTGAAGTAGATCTAACTAATACTATTACCTATCAATAATATATAGAATATGCACTGCTACAAAAAAAGGACTGAAACATCAGTGCTGAGAAATACGTAGTCTCAGAAATGCATAGAAAAATGCCAATTACATGAAGTGTGAGTTATCTCCTTAAACACCTCTACCACTTTACATTTAAGTCACCTGAAAAAATTATGTCAAGTAACCCTGCACAGTGTTACGCAGTAGACTCTCACATCAGATGATCTTCAGAGTCCAATACATGACACTTGTATATTACGCCTAGACCCAACTGTATGTATTAATACTATAGATTCTTGCATGGGACTCCAAAGTTTCACAATTATTACAGTTAGTGGATTTGCAAATGTCCAGAGGCAAAAATCCTCTGTCAGGTTTCCAAGAGAAAATCCAGGAGCCTCCACTGAATGCAACACACCTGTTGAATAAGCCTGAATCAAAGACAAGTGAACTTTTTCGTTTTCCTCAGTTTGGGAAACACAGTGAGGCCTATATGATTCTGCTCTGATGCCATCACAGTACTCCCTCCAACAAATCTTCCACCTACTAAACATTTTTATTAATGACATGTAAAATGACATCCTGAATCAGGTCTACAGCCAACAGACAACGGAGCAATATACACAGAAAAACTGCATGCAACTTTAAGCAGTTCTACACCATTATTAGTATGACACATTTAATAAGCTTCATTAAAAATGTTCAACTTAAATCAGTTAGCAGTATCTTCCTGTTCTAAACACAGTGGCTCAAAATAATACACAATTTCAAGTCTTCTAACTAACCAAACCATTACCACTCATGTTTCATACTTTGTAAGCCATGCACACTGACATGTTTAACAAATTCACAGGGAGCCTAACCTGAAATCCACTTACCTGAACACCATTTCCAGCTTTGAGAAAGAACTGCCAGAGGCAAGCCCATCTATCAGTACGTGCAGCCACAGAATTAGGTACATAGCTTACCACTATCAGAAGTTTGAAGTTCTCTGACCGAACATGTAGCAGAAAGGGCAACTATTAACCACAGCGTGAGTGCGCTTCTGTGTGTTTAAAAACTACATTTGAGAAGGATCAGCCAACTGGTAATACAACAAGAACTGTAATGGCTCTGCAGAACATCAACAGCAGATGCAAGCCAAATTCAACTGAGTGGGAGGACTGAATCTCAGTGTAATGTGCCCACATCATGTGATGTGTTCCAACAACTACAGCTCATGAAGGAAGGATGCCTGGACTACTGTCCTTTAGATTCCTCAGTTAATAAAGAATGTTTCCTACTGTGTAACAACAGACTCTAACCACTATGGGAGGTGGGGTGAAATACAGCTTCTTTCAGCACTTTTATAGAGAAATACAGCAGTCTTTCAGGACTTCAAGCCTTTTATTTTGCCCATATTTCAGCTTTCCTCAAGTTTTCTACAGTAAGATTCTTCAATCAACCCTAAAGAACTCAACTTTATTCCAACAAATTAGGGTTTTTTTCAGAGTAAAAAATAAGCAAAACCCAAGAATGACCAGATGAATCCTTACCAGTCTGGCTGAAGCTAGAAATAATGATGGCTCACTGGAGAAAACTGACTGTTGCCAGTGTCCAGATTGTTAGGCAGTACTTGAAATACATTAGTTGTTTGAACAGGAAGATTGGCTGAGTAAACCAACCAGAATAAAAACAACACACTCACTTTGATGGTGAGATGTAAGTCCATCCCCCTAACACACAGCCCTTACTGTGAATGAAAGGAAATATAATTACCAAGATACATTAACACTTCACTATGTAGTACAGAAGCAGTGAGATCATTAGTACAACAGATTAACTTCTAAGTAATCATGTTCAGTGACAATGTGTTTCGAAAGCACAAATAGCCTGCACAGACATATTCCTCATCTCCTTCCTCCCCCAACCCCCCTCCCCGCCTTGGGATGCTGTTCTCTGTTCTTCTCTCCAAACTAATTCAACATTTATTAGGATAACAATTCCTACATGCAAGAGGGAAGGAGCTAAGGTGAATGAAGTGGGTTGAAAGTAAGAAACAAGTAAAGCTCTTCAAATGACCACACTTCAAAGCATACATTAGAATTTATAAAATTACAACAAAACCAATCCTTTTTAAACTTTTAACTGATGTCTAATGTAACAAAATTAAAATAGAGCACAGATTCAGCTGGCATCAACACAATTATACATAATTTCTGTGGCTGTTTTTCTGTTAATAAGTGTGCTTGGACTTCTTATGTCATCAATAGGACCACTTTTAAAAACCTATTATTAAATAATCCATTTATAATACACTTAACATAATACTACCTTGACAAAGGAAAAAGACATCTATGCAAGAACCAATAGCAAGAGTTTACATAACAACTTTAAAATCACTACATTTACACGAACGACCAACTCTGAGAAGTTCAAAAATCCTGCTCAATATTTTCCAAGAAGCATGCTGTCCCAAAACTAATAAAACTGCAAAAGGTTTGACAAATCTATTCTCCAAATTTCCAATAAAAGTCGTAATTTTCATTTGTTTTTAACGTTTCAGAAATGGTTATGAACTGTTAGAATGTATGAATTCCCATTTGATGACTGATGAGTATATCAATCCCGTATCAGGGAAGCCTCAATACCACTTCAGTGACTGTACACAAATAACATGAAGTTTCAATACATATCTTCTAGGAGTCTAAGTTGGCTGAGAAGCAATTGGACAAGCACTCATGAATTCCAGGCCTTTGGAAAACAAACACACAAACAAAAAAACAACAAACCCACACAACAACAAAAAACAACACGCTGACTCAAAGAATAATGATTGTAATAACATTGCTTCAGTGCAACTACCACAGAGAACCAGGAGTAAAGCGCACACACAAGAACTGGCTTGTCGGATTTGTAAGAGATACACATAGAGACCAGAGAAGACACAGAGTAGCAGCAGAGAACTAAACACATAGCATAAACTGAGGAAGAAGGTATTGTGGGTTTTCCCTATGAAAAAAGTGTGTATGTGCACATCTATCCATACATAAATCTACACACTGATCTATTTAAAAAAAAAAAATGTATACACATACACACAGACTCTCTAATTCTCTACTCCTACTCCAGACAATGCCATTTCAGGCATCAAAATCAGCACTATGAAGGGATCGCACACACATAGCAATAGAAAAAGAAATTAACACATGGTGGTATACAAATTTCTTCTCTGTAAAAGTACATGATGTAACCCATGTCATGGCTCAGTGATTTGAATACCAAATGCCTCCAATTTATAATTGAAGAGAATTTTTCTACCCGCCAGTCCTGAAAACCCACTCCATGACTTGAATGTCAGGCTGGGATATTTCTTGTTCAAGTATTAGTTCCAGAAAGAGAACTCTAAGTCTACTGCTGGAAACAGAAGCAAAAAAATCTTAATGAAAGACTTCAGTCAGCAAATAGGACCATGAACTAAGTTTCATGCCCATTTTGTAACTGAGCTGCCATGCTAAACACTGCAGCCTAAATAAGAATAGACTATCTTTTCATTCTTCTTAGAAGCTCCACAAGGAAAAATAAATGCCTACATCAAGCAAATCTGTATGATGAAACAAGCTTTGCAGCACTAGCAGACAATTCTCATGATCCCAAGTGTCAAAAAAGTAGGATAGGGCTCACAGCAAGGATGAGGCCTAGCAGGCCACCAGAATTCTTGCCGTATGGGTAAAAGGAATATACCTAAGGGGCAAAATGCCAAAACAAAATATAAAATTAATGCTCTCACACTGCAAAAGAGTTCCAAAACAAACAGGGGATACAATCAGAAAAAACAATGCATGTCTCTTGTAAGTTTTCATGAAGCGCCAAGGCTTGTAATCAGCAGGACAACAGTTTCACATGCAGTGTTACTATTAAGAAAAAAATCTCTCTTGAAT
This sequence comes from Psittacula echo, assembly GCF_963264785.1. Taxonomy (NCBI): domain Eukaryota; kingdom Metazoa; phylum Chordata; class Aves; order Psittaciformes; family Psittacidae; genus Psittacula; species Psittacula echo. Next base: position 24,765,099 of record NC_137742.1, on the reverse strand, counting down.
CAGTGGACCCAAAACTTTCACTTCAGCACAGCCAGGAGATTCAGATCACAGGAACCAGACTTCCTTCAAGCCTGCCCATGGCCTACTCTTTGGTCCTCTAAAATGCCTGAGCCACTGCACAAAACAGGAGTGGCTACCACCACTCAGCAGCACTCTTTCAGAAAGGTGAGGTATCCTGTAGCAAGTAAAGCACCTACACCCTTCCAGTCTTTTCATGTAACAGTTGAGTCTGTGGCTGACTGCGAGCCTATGAAGATAGTTCAGGTGAGATATAGCTTAGAGCATGTAGACCAGCAGATGCCTTAATTAACCCAAGCCCATTTCTGCAGCAGAACTAGGAGAATTTACACTGTCCATGTTGGTTTTCATTTCTTCTGACAGTTCTATCTTTCTGGGATCTATCATTTACATTAGTAGATTAATGATGAGCACAGGGCCACAAGGGGCAGGTCCCCCTTTAAGAAGTCAGCTGAAGAAGTGGGTCTGGTAGCCTTCCCCTGGCAATGGTAACAGAACAGATGCTGAGCTTCTCAACCAGTCTGAGACAGGAAGGTACCTGGGCCCACTAAAAGTAAGCCGTTTTGAAACTCCACTGCTGGCTTTTTAGTTTCACAATGCTGTGACATACTGATTTTGCTATGGAGAAGGCATTAAATATGGAATATCCCTATAATATGTAAAATGTAACCACATATATGGCATGTACTATTCACTGACACAAAATACGTATTATATGCTGAGACAGTATTTAATGCTGCTTTAAAAATTTTTTCAAGTATTTCAACAAAGCCAATATAGTATAAAATATGCTTGAAAAGCAGTAAGGAATCCAAATATTAAAAAGAAAAAAAGTGGTACACATGTATTTTATGCTTTTTGTGAAGTCTACCAAGCCTCTCTCCTCAATCTGCCATGCAGCCATACACTCAAAAATGGCATTTTTAGTTCTTTATATAGACACAAACTTACTTGAGCAAAAGAAGTGAAGATCACAGATGATTTCAAAAAGCCCCAGCATGTTCCCCTCTTTAAACACAGATGCATTTGCAGCAGAAAAATGCATAATGCCTATTTGGACACTCAGCTGATGCTACGTAAGAGCAGAAAAATTATTTACAAGAGAGGGATAATAATTAATTATAAAATAACTCAGCACTTGCAGCTATGCCAGGTTAGATACATAAAGAACAGATACACACTGAAGGAACAGTTTTGCACTGATGTCAAATAGGCCACTTAATTTTCATATTTTAACTCTCTGCCATTCAACAGACATTTTTTCCCTTTGAAAAATATCAGTAGCTAAACATCTCAGGCTTAGAACAGCCAGGTCTGCTAAGCCTCTACCCTTGCTTTGGGCCAGCCTTTCAATCAGTAGAAGAAACATTTCATGCGCTTTCTCCAAAGATAATACATAAGCTAATACTCAATATACTTTCATAGACAGAAGCGAATCATAACTTAACACTACAACATACATTCTGTACACCTCAAAATGGCACACAGAATACTAGGGGAAAAAGTTACAAACTCATATAAACTTTTGTTACTCCTTTTGATAGAGGCATATACTTAACCTCAAGAAATACCTCGGCACAAAAAATTACCGAGATGTCAAAGCTTGTCAGTCTTCTGTCCATCGACAGCATAACCTTTTAACTTTTACTTCCCATTTACTATTTCCAAATCTTTTTTGACTTCTAACAAAAATGAAAATGCTACAAAAAGGCCATTCCTGTACTAGCCTGTCTAAAAAAGTAGTTACACAAACCTATCTCTTTAAGAACACGGAACAAAGTAGGCTATCTTAAGTTGTCCATATAAAGTATATCTGCTCTGGATAAAAGGTCAAATATTTGAGAGCACGCTGAAAATGTTTTTAAGAAATAACAAAGGGGAAGGTGGAGCGGCAGGAGAAAACCGATTACATAAAAACAGGCAGAGAGAGTAACACGCAGCGTTTAAAGCACAGCGTTTAAAACTGGAAAAGCCCCAGCGGACTCGCCAGAAGAGTCTCGCAGCTCGGGACCAGAAGCCGGGAGGCCGGAGCTCGGCCGCCCGCCCGCCACCAGGAAGCCCGCTGGCCCAGGCAGCGGCAGCAGCCCCCCGCGCTGTGCGCCCAGGCAGCCGGCCCCCCGCCCTACCTCTGTGTCCGGCGGAGGCGGCTGCTACTCCTCAGGTGCGGCAGCGTGAAGTTAGAAAGAACCGTCCAAAAACTTGGGTCCGACATATCCATTCTCCTGTGTCCGAAACCCTAAAGATACAGTGCCATAGTACAAGGAAAGTGGAAGAAAACTCCCCACCGTCTGAGGAGACTGAGAGCACGGGGAGGAAGAAGAGCGTGCCCTAGCGAGCAGCCACTCCGCCTCCCCGGGAGCAAAGCGACTGGAGGTAACACCGGCTCGGACCCAACGCAACTTTCCCGTGCGGCCCGGCCCCGCCCAACCCGCCCCGCCCCGGCAGCGACCATTCGCGCCCGCGCAGGGGCCGCGCCGCGCCTCAGGAGCTCGCCTCTCAACCCTCCTCGCTGAACACCGCCGGCGGCTCCCGCGCCTGCGGCCCACCCGCCCCCCGGCGGCCCGTAGCGGGGCGCGCTGGCAAACCTGCCCCTCCCACCCGGCGGCGCGGGAGCCGGGCAGCTTCCGCCTCCCTTTCTTTTTCTCTCTCTCCCGCCGCTCCATGGGAGCGCCAGGTGCGGGCGGCACAGGCCTGGCCCGCGCGGGAGGTGCGGCGGCGGTGGCCTGGGCAGGCCGCCCTCGACAGGGCCCGGCTGCGCGCCCAGTCGCTCCGTGTCGGTGCGTAGTGCTGCGGCCTCTTGCCTGCCCCAGCACAACGGGCGGCACAGGTACTACATTACTGGCTCCCACGTTGCCCACCTGACGCTCCAGACACCAGGCGTTCGCCACAGCAAGCTAGGACACAGGCCTCCATTACCAGCTATCTCTTTGGAGAAGGCGACCCTGAAACATACAAGCTAGCAAAAGACGGGTACGGAAAGACTGGGCACCTTTTCCCCTCAAAACAGTGACCTAATCCCTCAGGTACTTTGAGTCATTTCCTCCTCCTCCTCGTTCCTCCTACCAACTTTCTTCCTCTCTCGAGCATTCCCCGATCGGCTTCCCAGCTCAGTTACTTTGCTTTCTTGACTTTCCACCTCCCCCATCATTCCACGTTCCCCTTACTGCTCATTTTAACCCCATGGCTGGTGTCCTCAGTGTTTTCACTTCTAATTCCAGTAGCACCATCCTCAAGCCCTCTCTTCTCTTCCTGCGCAGCTCTGTCTAGACTAGCATTTTTCTTCACATCTCTGCAGTACACAAGAATCTTCCTAAAATTACTACTGTACTGCATTGTCATCCAGTAACTCAAGCTGTTGGAAACAACAGTGGTCAGGTACAGAAAAACAGTTACTATGGCTTCAAAAAAATCATGAGGTTTGTTTTAACATACTTAGAATTTCTATTTACCTTTTCGTTGCTCTAAGGGTCATGTTTAAGGACCTGGTCATATTTACACTTATGGAAAGAAATGCTTCACGTTTTCATAGAATCATAGAATAGTTAGGGTTGGAAAGGACCTTAAGATTATCTAGTTCCAACCCCCCTGCTGTGGGCAGGGACACCTCACAGTTTTGTGCTGAGACTTGTTTTACTGAAAGCAAGATTCCTGCACAATCTCAACATTGCATGAGGTGTTTCTTAGAAAAACAACTGTGTCAGGTGGCAGCATAGCACTCACTGAGCGAAATTACATAGCACTGGTTAAATCACTTGAGGATGCCTGCACTAGTAGGAGGAAAATCAGGGAAACAAAGAAAAACCCAATGTAATACAGACTAGTCTATTGCTTGGATGAAAGAAAACTTGTTCTGGTGTGCAGAATGCTACAGAGCAAGAACAGCCTACATGACATCAGGGATCAGACCGCTCTTGGGATACCAGCTCTGCCTGTAACAGAGCACTGCAATGTTAGCCCTCATTCTGAAAAGCCTCCAGAAATACTCATTGGAAAGCGCTAGGGTCCTCTAATGAACTAAGGTATGTGGTTTTGGGGAGTGCAGCAGAATATATTCTTCAAACAGTTTTACAAGTCACAGGTGGAAACTTTTATTCAGGGAACTTTAGGCATTTAACAAGGCATTCACACAGCAGTTAACCACCTGAGGCCTTAGTACAAACCCCCAGCAAATACCATTTGCTGACATGCCACTGTAAACAAATCAAACACAAAAGAATCAGGTAACACTTCTCTAAAGATGTGTTAACTTTAGAAGAGACCAGTTCCGTATGAGAAGGGGAAACAGCCTTATCTAGATCTATCATCAGATATTCTTGCATGAGTAAGGCTGAAATGGCTACAGAAGCTGGTACAGGGCAGTCTCCACCTATGCACCTTAGTGCTCAGGAGGGCACTTCCCAGGCAGCCTGCATGCCTACTCTGTTTATGCTCCTCCATTAGGGTGGAGAAGTAATAGTCACATCTACTGTAGCCAGGAACCTAAAACCTCTCATCCATTTCTTTTCACTTTGAGACATGCTTGCCCATACTGAGCGTGAAGTTTTAAAGGTTCATGTGAATGCAAGCACAGCTGGCAACCCTCCTTTCTTAAAGCATCCTAAAAAGGAAATAACCAAATCTCTGCATAAGCACTAGGAAACAACTCCTCCTCCACATACTTTACTACCTCAACTTCTCTGCTATGTACGCAAGTTTTTTGCCTGTAAGTGGCATGACTGCAGAAAGAAGTGTATGTAATCATGAAACCAGGGACTTTTACCTATCTGATTGTTATGGTTTAAGCCCCAGCTGTAAATTAGAACCACGCAGTCTACTTCCCCTCCCACCCCCCCAGAGGGATGGGGAGGAGAATCGAAAGAATGTAACTCCCACAGGTTGAGATAAGAACAGTCCAGTAACTCAGGTATAACACAAATCACTACTGCTACCACCAATAATAATAATGATAAGAGAAATAACAAGGGAAAAGAATACGATACCGCCCGCCGGAAAAGAGCCCGACAGAAAAGAGGACGTGCCCTTCCGGGTAGCTCCCAGTTACATCCCCCGGCATGACGTGCTGTGGTATGGAATACCTCTTTGGCTAGTTTGGGTCAGGTGTCCTGTCCCTGCTTCCTCCTGGCTTCTCCTCCTCCCTGGCAGAGCATGAGACTCACAAAGTCCTTGGTCAGTCTAAACATCGGTGTTATCAGCTCTGTTCCCAGGCCGAAAGTCAAAAACACAGTGCTGCAACAGCTACTAAGAAGGAGAAAAACTGACTGCTCCTGCTGAACCCAGGACAGTATCCACCCCTTATTCCATACCATTCACGTCATGCTCAGATCCCACATTTTCCATATACCCTCACTCTCATCTCAGTGCACTGTTATCTTAAGTGCACGCACCAATTCCTATAAAGCTACTGAGTCCATTCGGTCCATGATGTTGGGCTCTATCTCTTGTAACAGTCTTTCAGGGCAGCAGAGGCTGTGTGCAGTGTTGGATCGTTGCCTGCTGATGCTGATCGTTCCTTTACTGTAGAACTCGTCCGGTTCTATCAAAGTTCATTCTCTGTTGGGATGATGGTGGGAGGGAAGTCAGGGCCAGTCGCTGGTGCCCTGCAGACTTCTAGTTGATGGGCTATAGCAGGCAGCAGCGTACAATTGAGTTCATTGTCTGTTTTCCCCTAAAATCAAATCCCCTTGAGGTACGCATCAGACTTCCCCATCTTCTCACATTACCCACCAAGTATATCCGGGTCCCTAAGCAAAAGCAATCCCACGAGTGGGTTTGCCTTTACCTGAAGCAGGAATAACCCAGACTGTCTTCCCCAGCAAATTCTGCAGATCCTCTGGTGTTGACCAACCAGGTGGCCTTTGGTAAGTGTGTATCCCAATGCTTGAAAGTTCCCCCACCCATTGCTCTCAATGTAGTTTTTAACAGCCCATTGTACCGTTCGATTTTCCCGGAGGCTGGTGCATGGTAGGGGATGTGATATATCCACTCAATGCCATGCTCTTTGGCCCAAGTGTCTATAAGGTTATTCTGGAAATGAGTCCCATTGTCTGATTCAGTTCTTTCTGGGGTGCCATGTCACCACAAAATCTGTTTCTCAAGGCCCAGGATAGTGTTCTGGGCAGTGGCATGGGGCACAGTGAATGTTTCCAGCCATCCGGTGGTTGCTTCCACCATGGTAAGCACATGGCGCTTGCCTTGGCGGGTTGGTGGGAGTGTGATATAATCAGTCTGCCAGGCCTCTCCATATTTGTACTTCAGCCATCGACCTCCATACCAAAGAGGCTTTAACCATTTGGCTTGTTTAATTGCAGCACATGTTTCACACTCATGAATAACCTGGGCAATAGTGTCCATTGTTAAGTCCACCCCTTGATCATAAGCCCATCTGTTGCATCTCTGCCTTGATGGCCTGAGGTGTCATGGGCTCACCGGGCCAAAAATAATTCACCTTTATGTTGCCAATCTAAGTCCATCTGAGCCACTTCAATCTTAGCAGCTTTATCCACCTGTTGGTTGTTCTGGTGTTCCTCAGTGGCCCGACTCTTGGGTACATGGGCGTCTACATGGCGTACCTTCACCACCAGGTTCTTCACCCGGGCAGCGATATCTTGCCACAGTGCAGCAGCCCAGATGGGTTTACCTCTGTGTTGCCAGTTGCTCTGCTTCCATTGCTGCAACCACCCCCACATGGCATTTGCCACCATCCATGAGTCAGTATAGAGATAAAGTACTGGCCACTTTTCTTGTTCAGCAATGTCCAGGGCCAGCTGGATGGCTTTCACCTGGGCAAACTGACTCGATTCGCCCTCTCCTTCAGCAGTTTCTGCAACTTGTCGTTGAGGACTCCATACGGCTGCCTTCCATCTCCGATGCTTTCCCACAATACGGCAGGACCCATCAGTAAACAAGGCATACTGCTTTTTACTTTCTGACAGTTTATTATATGGTGGGGCCTCTTCAGCACGCATCACCTCCTCCTCTGGTGACATTCCAAAATCTTTGCCCTCTGGCCAGTCCACGATGACTTCTAGAATGCCTGGACGACTGGGATTTCCTATTCGAGCTCGTTGTGTCATTAATGCAGCCCATTTACTCCATGTCGCATCGGTTGCCTGATGTGTAGAGGAGACCCTGCCTTTGAACATCCAGCCCAGAACGGGCAACCTGGGTGCCAGGAGGAGCTGTGCTTCAGTGCCTATCACCTCCGAAGCAGCTCGAACCCCTTCATAGGCTGCCAGTATCTCTTTCTCAGTTGGGGTATAGCTGGCCTCAGATCCTTTGTATCCCCGACTCCAAAAGCCGAGGGGTCGACCTCGAGACTCCCCTGGAGCTTTCTGCCAGAGGCTCCAGGTAGGACCATTCTCCCCCGCTGCGGTGTACAGTACATTTTTTACATCTGGCCCAGTCCGGACTGGTCCAAGTGCTACTGCATGAACTATCTCACGTTTAATTTGCTCAAAGGCTTGTTGTTGCTCAGGCCCCATTTAAAATCGTTCTTCTTCCGGGTCACATGATAGAGAGGGCTTACAATCGAACTGTAATTTGGGATGTGCATTCTCCAGAACCCCACAGCACCCAAGAAAGCTTGTGTTTCTTTCTTATTAGTTGGTGGAGACATTGCTATTATTTTGTTGATCACATCTGTAGGGATCTGGCGACATCCATCTTGCCATTTTATTCCCAAAAATTGAATCTCCTGTGCAGGTCCCTTGACCTTACTCCGTTTTATGGCAAAACCAGCTTTCAGCAGGATTTGGATTATTTTCCTCCCTTTCTCAAAGACTTCTTCCGCTGTATCACCCCACACAATAATGTCATCAATGTACTGCAGGTGTTCTGGAGCTTGCCCCTGTTCCAGTGCATTCTGGATCAGTCCATGGCAGATGGTAGGGCTGTGTTTCCACCCCTGGGGCAGTCGGTTCCAAGTGTACTGGACTCCCCTCCAAGTAAAAGCAAACTGTGGCCTGCATTCTGCTGCCAAAGGAATTGAGAAGAATGCATTGGCAATGTCAATCGTGGCATACCACTTGGCTGCCTTTGACTCCATACTGAAGTTCTAGCATGTCCGGTACGGCAGCACTCAATGGTGGTGTGACTTCATTCAGGCCATGATAGTCTACTGTTAGTCTCCACTCTCTGTTAGACTTTCGCACTGGCCATATGGGGCTATTAAAGGGTGAGCGGGTCCTGCTGATCACTCCCTGACTCTCCAGACTACGGATCAGCTTATGGATGGGAATCAGGGAATCTCGGTTGGTGAGATACTGCCGCCAGTGCACTGTTGTGGTTGCGATTGGCACTTGTTGTTCTTCGACCTTCAGCAACCCCACAACAGAAGGATCCTCTGAGAGACCAGGCAAGGTGGACAGCTCCTCAATTTCCTCACTCTCCAAAGCAGCAATACCAAAAGCCCATCGGTACCCTTCTGGGTCTTTGAAGTACCCTCTCCTGAGGTAATCTATGCCGAGGATGCATGGAGCCTCTGGACCAGTCACAATGGGGTGCTTTTGCCATTTCCTCCCAGTCAGGCTGATCTCAGCCTCCAGTACAGTCAACTCTTGGGATCCTCCTGTCACTCCAGAGATATAGATGGGTTCCACCCCTTGACAGCTTGACGGCATCAGGGTACACTGTGCACCGGCCATCTGACCCACACAGTCCAGTAAATCTGATTGTCCCCTACCTCCACCTGGCTGGAGGCAGGGTCCCTCTAACAGTCATCACAACGTTGGACACCTAAGTCGTGTTGAAAGGGATTATTCTTCGTTATCACAGGAGCTGGAGTAAAATCAGCCCTTCCGCTCCATCTGGGAACCTGCTCACCAGAGACTGAAGCCGCAGCTCTCATGGGATGATTAGTCTTGACCCTTGTTCCTATTTTCAATTCATGCACCCGTTCCTCCAAAGCTGAAGTAGGTTTTCCATCCCTCTTTGTCATGTCTTCTCCATGATCCCACAGGTAAAACCATAGGGTGGCTGGCCCGTGGTGGTTGCCTTCTGTATCTTCTCTCTCGAACAACAGGACGTCTTTTGTTAACAGCTGAGACATGTGTTGGTACACGTGAGGAGCTGGATAAATCAGATAGATCGTCCCTCAATTGTTTGACATCCTGGGACAGTTTTTCCACAGCTGAGATGATGGAAGGGGTGAGATTGTCTTCGAACTCTCGGAGTTTATGAATTATTTCATCCACTGTTAGTGGTACTACGTCATTCCAGGTTACTGTTGCCAATGAGTGGGCATATGATGACGGTGCATTCCGTGTAAGTTTTCGCCACATGGGTCGTGTACATTCGACTTCATCTGGATCTATGGGTATATCTCCGTTATTTGGTTTGATGTGACAGATCATCTCTACGATGGCTGATTCCCTCAGAGACTGGATGCCTTTGTCTAAAGTAGTCCACTTGGCCGAACGACTCGTAACATCGTCCTTGTATGGAAACCTTTCTTTCATAGCTGCCAAGAGCCGCCTCCAAAGACTGAGGGACTTTTTCTCTCTTGCAATTGCTTTGTCAATTCCCCCTTCTCTAGCAAGTGATCCCAGCTGCTTGGCTTCTGTACCTTCTAGTTCGTGACCATCGGCCCCATTGTCCCAGCATCGGAGCAACCAGGTGATGATGTGCTCCCCTGGTTGACGAGTAAAATCTTTTCGCATATTCCGTAGTTCGGTTGAGGTCCGAGGTCGAGAAGTCATCTCTTCTTCTTCGTCATGTGATGATGACTCCTGATCAGATGGTGGCCCGGGTGGTGAATACATTGTTTCTTCATCTTGCTTCACCCTTCTTGCCTCTTTTTTGCTTTTTCTCTTGCGTACAGGGGCAATCGATATTGGTACAAATTGGTCCTCTGGTTTAGCTGCAGTCATTATCACTGTGGTTTGAGTAGCAACAGTACTTGTCGCTGGGGGTGGTGTAGCTGCTGTGCTTGGAGCTGGGGTAGCTTCACTGTCTGTTGCAGTTGAAGTTTGAGTAGTGGCTGTGCTTGTCGCTGGGGTAGCTGCACTGTCTGTTGCAGTCGAAGTTTGAGTAGTGGCTGTACTTGTCGCTGGGGGTGGTGTAGCTGCTGAGCTTGGAGCTGGGGTAGCTGCACTGTCTGCTGCTTCGCCCTCAGATCCAGGGACATTTTTTTCCTTTTGAAGGTGCTGGATAGTGTTGAACAGGGCTCTGTAAGCATAGGCCAAGCCCCAGCACGTTGACATGATTTGTCCCTCTCTGGTATGACCAGGATGACAGCACACCTCATTTAAGTGTTTTACTAATTCTTCTGGATTTTGCACTTGTTCGGTGGTGAAGTTCCAAAACACTGGAGGGGCCCACTGACCTAGATACTTGCCCATACTATCCCACACACCCTGCCACTCATGGCTGTCCAGCCTCGGGGAAAATCTCTCGGTCCCCCTATTTTGTTGTCTAACCCCAGACAAGACCCAAACCTGACTCTGCTTAACTCTTGAGATCAGACGTAATGGTTGTGGACAAAACACACTCTGTATGCGTGCCAACATGGTGACCCCCATCACAATCAGCAAACAGGTCTCAACAATATTAAAAGGCCATTCAAAAACTTCAAAACTCTCAAACGATGCTGTAAACGGTCTGGGAGGGGCACTGGGAAGGTAAAAGAATGTCTCCTTCATAGGTTGACCACCCAGGAAGGAGAAAAAAGATGTATAGTTGCTAAGCATTTGTATTATATACTTCCCAAAGTATAAAGGTGGTGACCACACAGGGAACATAAGCCAGATCAGTTTCATGATCAATTTTTCTATTGTATTACAAGTCATTACCATAAAATACAATGAGACAATACCCTTAGCCCAAGCCCCACACTTGAAAAACACTGACACAGCAAATACCGGCTCTAAGTAAGCTATGGCATATTGAGACTGTGAGATCAAAAACAACAACTTTGAGAGCCAATAAATCAGCATTGTGACAAGTGACTATTAATCCAAAACACTGAATGCTTATCACAAATACGATTAGACAAACTCCGGTCAGATCTGTCGTTATCTCAACCCTTCGTGCCCCACGTTGGGCGCCAAAAAAGAACTATCATGGTTTAAGCCCCGGCTGTAAATTAGAACCACGCAGTCTACTTCCCCTCCCACCCCCCCAGAGGGATGGGGAGGAGAATCGAAAGAATGTAACTCCCACGGGTTGAGATAAGAACAGTCCAGTAACTCAGGTATAACACAAATCACTACTGCTGCCACCAATAATAATGATAAGAGAAATAACAAGGGAAGAGAATACGATACCACCCGCCGGAAAAGAGCCCGACAGAAAAGAGGACGTGCCCTTCCGGGTAGCTCCCAGTTACATCCCCCGGCATGACGTGCTGTGGTATGGAATACCTCTTTGGCTAGTTTGGGTCAGGTGTCCTGTCCCTGCTTCCTCCCGGCTTCTCCTCCTCCCTGGCAGAGCATGAGACTCACAAAGTCCTTGGTCAGTCTAAACATGGGGGTTATCAGCTCTGTTCCCAGGCTGAAAGTCAAAAACACAGTGCTGCAACAGCTACTAAGAAGGAGAAAAACTGACTGCTGCTGCTGAACCCAGAACACTGATGCTGTGAACAGCACTGGCTAAAGAGTAACAACAAAGTCTTTCACCTATCATGCAGCAAAAGTTTCAGTGTCCCCATCACCCTGCAAGCTCTGCCCTCTCCTCTCACTCATCCTAAGAGGCAGTTAAAGGAATACCTTCCCTCTCCAAGCAGCAAAAGCAGTTCAGTTTCCATAATTCAGCCAGGCATATCATATGTGGGGTAATCATGGAACACTGAGGTCAAAAGTCATATCAAGGCCAAAAATTGGCAATCTTCACCTGCAAGGCAAGGCTATAATTCAATTCATGATTTCTCTGTGAAAATCCCTGCCACCTTACCAACAATGATGTGAAGCTTTCAATTCTGAAAAACACCCTAAGAACTTAAAAAAATTAAGCAAGACTAGCCTGTCATATTGTGGGCAAGGCCCACCTGAATAAAGATGACTGCTGCTTGCAAGCAGACAAATTCTGATGGAAAAGACGTTTAGTCCTTTTATGTACAACCAGAGAGATAATCATACCAAAAGCCACACAGACCTGGCTACTGCAATGCACATTTCTCAATCTGTCGAACTGGATGTTTTCAAAAGCAGAAAGGAGTGAAGAAATTCTATGTAGAAATTTCTGTTTATATAGCAACAGACGGTATCATCATCACATCAGTATTGTTCTACGTTCAATCTTGAACATCATTCACTTCAAACTGTGGGTTCTTATGATTAAACCCCTTGCAATTCTGTCTCTAGACCCTTCGCGGCCTATTCACAAGCAATAGCGCCCCGAGTTACATGACTTGTGGATTCCAACATTGATTCACCTTGGCTTTCTGTGCACAGTTAGATGCACACACAGTCCTGCTACCTCGTCAGGCTGTTTCTAACACTCCAACACAAGGAGGCCTGAGTAATTAGTTTTTTGAAGTGCTTGGTGGGCATATGCATATTAAGGCACTATGGAGACCTTGACAAAGGCATGGAAATGAAGGGAGGAGTTGTGAGAAGTCCAGCATAGTCCCACAACAACCTTACACAAATTCATACGCTTCGTAAGGACAAACACAGACCTTATTCTTAAAAGGATAACATGTAAATGATAGCAAAGACTTTGTAATGTCTGTCAAAAAACAACACAGCTTCCAGACTGGTGTCTGCAGTTTGTGACTTCCCATGACACAAATGCTTGATTTTAAAGCAAACATCTCAAGGGATGGTGGGGTTCTGGGGGCTAATTAAGGGGGTACTACACAGCTGCCAAGGGTCTACTTCTCTTCTAATTTAGTTAGCTGAATCAGCTTAGTGAGACCAGACCCAGTACAGGGGAAGCAGATGGAGCGAATGCTCAGGCTGAAAGGCAGGAGCAGCAGGACCACTTCTTTGGTAACAGCTGTCCCTTAAATCGGAGCCTTTCGCACTATCAATACTAATAGTGCTGCTTATCCTCCCCAAACACAGTCTTAACAGCCAGATTTTGTCTCATTTTGTAAGCCAGCACAATTTACTTACCTCTTCCACATAGAACTGGACAAAAAGAATTGAACAATGCATATAATAGTGATCCAAAATATGTAAATCCAAAATTATTAGGAACAGATCTATGGCATCCTCATAAATGCATACTTGACATTTAGATATATTTCCCTACAATAAAATGTTATTGTATCAATTTCAAATAAGTCTCCTTCAGTATCCAATAAAAAACACTGAATTTGGAAATTGTCAAGTAAAATACAATAGCTACGAACCTGCAGACATGTCCTTAACAGTCTTTGTTGCTGAAGTTTTCAGCTATACAGCCAGAACAACAAGAAGCTCAGGCAACTTCATCACTTATGAGATGCTTTACTATGTAATCTGGATTATGAGTTTCATTTATCACAAAGTATTACGTAAGGTAGCACAAAACAAGTGATAAGGATCATTACATTTTCTCTTTTATATTCACTTGAAGATAAAAACATCACTTAAGTCAGAAAAGGTTATTAATTTACCCTCGCTTCAAAGAAAATTACATTTCCAAAAGCAAGCTAACAAAGTGTCATGGTGTAAGCCCAGCTAGTAACTCAGCACCATGCAGCCACTCACTTACTCCCCCCTCCTTTTCCCTCCTGTCCAAGAGGGATGGGGAGGAGAATCAAAAGAATATAAACCCCACATGTTAAGAACAGTCCAGTAACTAAAGTGTAATATACTACTACTAATAGTAATATACACCACTAATAGTAATAACAATGATAAGGGAAATAACAAAAGAATATAAAACTAAAAAGGGAAAAGAAAAAAAAAACCACCAAAAACCAATAGACACAAGTGATGCACAGTACAATTGCTCATCACCCACTGACCAATACCCAGACCAACCCAAGCAGCAATCGGTCTCTTCCAGGTGAATCCCCCCAGTTTATATACTGGGCATGACATGCTGTGTTACAGAATATCCCTTTGGCTAGTTAGGGTCAGCTGTCCTGTCTCTGCTCCCTCCTCACAGGCAGAGCATGAAAGACTGAAAAGTCCTGGATCAGGGTAAGTGCTACTAAGCAACAACTGAGACATCAATGTGTTAAAGCCAAAGCACAGCACTGCACCAGCTACTAGGAAGGAGAAAAATAACTGTTACAGCTGAACCCAGGACGAAAAGGTATCCTTAGAAGAATCTCATTCAATACACAAGCAGAAAAGAATTCAAAATGTCATCATTTACTTACATTAGATACAGCAATAAAAATTCTTCCCAGAAATATTTTAATTTTGTAAGACTGACTACTAATTTTAAGTACCACCATGAAATAAAGTTCAACAGCGTATCTTTGAAACAAAAATGTTATACCGATACTTAATATTTTGCACATAGCATTCCAACACAATAGTTACCTAACCCTACCTTCTTCACACTGATGATGGCATAAATATGCATTAGAATTTTTCAGAACGTATGTGAAAATGTTTTAGGGTCATTTCACAAAAGCATTACAGACTTCTCAAGTGTTATCAATTTTATAGCAATATGTACACAGAATGCAGTTCACCAGCAACAGCAAAGATAATAAGAGTTCCTTAAAGATGCTATGACTAGTAAAATTGTAGTATCATAGGCCCAATATTGAATAAGGAGGGCAAATTTGTGAACCAGGAAAGAAAAAAGGTTGCCTTAATACATCTTTTCTGTTTTCACATGGAAGGACAATTATGTAATCACATCTTTCAGCAACCAAGAAATGCCACTCATTCTCAAGGTATCTTGAAGGATGTTAGATTAGAACTGAGTTTCCAGATGTGTTGAGAGGAGTTTGTTTTGGTTTACTTGGCCCTTTTTAGTCAGATAATTATCATCCAAATAGTAAAAAAGGAACTGGCACGCTGCTCATTCAATTACTGCTATTTTCAAAGTACCCTGGAGAACCTGGGGATGTTCTACAGCAGTGAAACTAACCTGTCATGCTGTTGCATTCCTTCAAAAGAACAAACAGGATACTAGCTACTGTGAAGAATGAATTTAGGTATGGTAACACAGTGTCACTAAACACAGTTTTACACATAAAACAGTCTGCCCAAACAGATCTTGTTTCAACTGAGATTTCAAGTCTGGTCAATAAACTTCTCAGCTGACAATACCTTGAGACATTTGCAAAACATTCAACCCATTTCCTCACAATGTTGTAATAACTAGCACAGTACAAAAATTGACGTGTGATATAGGAAACATTAAAATTTACCAATATTTTTGGAAAACTAAGTTCACATTAAATGTTTCTGGAGGATCATATAGGGTTATGTTCTTTATTTAATACAATTCATTAGCACCATCAATGATCTGGGAAAAAAATACGAGAACCTTCCTAGGAAACAACAAAAAAGAGGTATATAACAACAGGAACAGGATATATCATTTTTCTTTGGATAAAGCAGGCTAGTTTGAATGACATGCATTCCAGTTTTGCTAGTCATATCAAAGAACAACTGTCCTTCCCCCCATAACAGATAAAACATACAGCAAGATTCTGGAAGGCAGGAGCAATGCAAATAATTTAGATAAATCTCTAATGGGAGTACAGAGAAGATAAAACTGAGCATTGAGGGACTAAAGTAGTGGTAGTCGAGGCATTTGCTAAAGGTTGGAGAAAAGTCAGGAGCTGTTCAAGGAAAAAAAAAAAAGTAGTAAAAGAAATCTGAGCTTTAATGTGCAGCTTGAGAAGCGTAATTCATTCAATTTAGCCAAAGCCAAAGGAGAACCTTAGTTGCTCAGTATCTGTTTCCCCAGAAGTAGAAATTTTGGGATGATAAAGGTTTCAAGAATAGTGAACTACATCCTGTATCTCCCTCACCCATGGCAGAGTTAGGGGTTCAAAGTGCAAGAGTCAGATAAAAAAGCAGTTTTAAATTCTTTCACCTTGCTATTGTAACAAAGTGTATTTCCTATCACTGTAAATCTTGCATGTTATATGTGTTTCT
This sequence comes from Psittacula echo, assembly GCF_963264785.1. Taxonomy (NCBI): domain Eukaryota; kingdom Metazoa; phylum Chordata; class Aves; order Psittaciformes; family Psittacidae; genus Psittacula; species Psittacula echo. The sequence goes on along the minus strand of NC_137742.1, from coordinate 24,749,086 downwards.
ACCTAGAAAAATAATCACACTTCAAACAAGAGTTAGAAGAAGGATAAAAAAAAAAACCCAACAAATACTAGACAAGTTTCTACAGCCTATTTTATACAGGAAGTCAAACTACAAGATCTAATTGGTCTATTCAGTCCTTAAAATATATTAACCGATAATTATTGTTTTATCATTCTTAATTACAATAATTGAAATCTTGCTCCCTCTAGCGGCTGATCTTAATACTTATTACCTTCCCCTACTTACTGCACATGATTTTTACTGTGGGATGTACAGTGGAAAAATAAGTTGAAGAAATCACAGAAAGGAAAGAAGTATTTTGTGGGTGTACAATGTATGTCTGCCAAATTTCTAAGTTTACTTAGAACTGTTTATAAATACACATAAACATTACTGCTCTAACCAGTTCTGAAGTAACATGCAAAATTTAAATAAACCTCCCACTACTCTAGTTTATTATAGCTCCTTTAATATAAACACAGTTAGGAAAAGCAATGGTCCCAGCATCTCCTCCCATTTCTGAAAGGTTCTAAATAGATGCACAATATTAACCAGAAATTAAATATATTGTGTAGCCACCTGCATCAGGTGTCAAAATTCACATCTGGTGACACTGTTTTTAATCAAATTTTGCTGTTTGTAGTGGAGTGAACCAATCATGCTAACAACCATGCTACATATTTCCACTGGTCCCAGAGATCAGCTTCTCCTTCAGAGCTAATTTAGCAAACAGGCAGACTAATGAGAAAGTGTAGAACAGTTATTTCCCATTTTTATCACTGAATTTTTATTTATTTTGGCATGTTGCAAAAGTATTAGTAGGCTTCAGAAGTGCTACTTCATGTGGTAAGCAAGCCCAGAAAAGAAAACAGAAAACATCAGATAAAAATGTCATAATTTTCCAGATACCATGCTGCTTGGACCTTGATTTCATTATCACAAATACCAGAGACAGGAGAAAAAGTGTATTACACAGCTAGTATTGACCTATCCTGCTTTGTTTTTCTTCAAGTGCCTTTTTGCCTTTTGCAAGCACCCTAAGGTTAGCAGCACCCTAAGAGGGTAACACCATTTTTTAAATCAGTAATTTTTTGGCTGCAGCACCATTGGTTTAAATGTGAAGGTGGATGTGTTGATCAACAGATATGTAAAGAGCTGTAATGAAGTTTCCATGATTTTGGGCATTCATGTGAAACAGTCATACACTTAATTTACTTACTTGCACTGGCTCAGACCACTCTATTTACTCAGACTCTCTCCTGACCTCACACATCCAGCCACATCCTTATTATGCATCTTTCAAAATCAACAGCCATAATCTGTACGACAAATGTAATTATCTTTAAGGGTCAAAGTAAAATTCCTAACCAATTTCTGAAGAAAATGTGGATATTCTTCCTCTGTGTGGATAATCATTCTTCTAAACCAGTGTGTACTTAGCTGTTGTTACATATTCTGCATCACAGCTGCAGTCAAGTAAGCCATACTTTTTCAGAAAAATTCTTAATTCAACTGTAGAAAAACTTTTTTATTTTTCTTTTTAATGGAAGTTTTTGGTGGTTTTTTTTTTTTCAAACTGTGCTCTTTAAAGTTTAAAACCAAATAATAAGGGTAGTCTGTATAAGCATTAGATATAGCATATAATCTTGCTGTACCTCTAAGATGAAAAATATCCGTATCAGGTTTGGCGGGGGGGAATTTTTTTTTTTACTAGAGGAAGCATCTTGTTTAAAACAGTTTGAAATACATCTGTATTAAAGACTAAGTTTTCACAGCATTGTAAAATGGCTTGGGTTGGACGTGGTACCTTAAGATCATCTAGTTCGACCCCTCCTGCCATGGACAGAGACACCTTCCACTAAACCAGGTTGTCATGCCTCAGCACGAGAACCTCAAACAATATACTCCTACAAGAGGAATACTGCTCCTTATACAGAGCCATCTCCCTGCATTAAGCTCTGCCCCCAGCAACCCTACTGCTATATTCATCAATCAGAATAACAGAATTTAAGGGATTCTCTATGCAAAAGTCAAATGAAGTAAACAGAATCAAGCTCAATTCCTGTTTGACAGCATTCAACCCTGACAGGTTTGGAAAACTGTTGTCATGAATTTTAACTTCTCTCATTTTTAAAACCTTCTGGGGTGTTTAATGGACGTCATCACAGTGAAGCTCTCAAGACTGTCAAACTCAGTGTAAAAAGATCAATTCTGGTGCCACTGAATTTAAAAGCAGTTATTCGGTATAAATGCTGTCTTCAGTGAAACAGAAAACTTTGTCAGCTGTAAAAATTACTGTCCTGGGTTCAGCAGTAGCAGTCATTTTTCCTCCTTCTTAGTAGCTGTTCCAGCACTGTGTTTTTGACTTTCAGCCTGGGAACAGAGCTGATAACACCCATGTTTAGACTGACCAAGGACTTTGTGAGTCTCATGCTCTGCCAGGGAGGAGGAGAAGCCAGGAGGAAGCAGGGACAGGACACCTGACCCAAACTAGCCAAAGAGGTATTCCATACCACAGCACGTCATGCCCAGGATGTAGAACTGAGAGTGCCCGGATGGGCTGGATCACTGCGGGGTGGGGGCAAGGTACCGGTTGGTGAACGGTTGTATTCTCTTCCTTGTTATTTCCTTTATCATTATTACTATTGGTGGTAGCAGTAGTGATTTGTGTTATACCTTAGTTATTAAACCGTTCTTATCTCAACCCGTGGGAGTTGCATTCTTTTGATTCTCCTCCCCGTCCCTCCAGAAGCGGAGGGAAGAAAGGTGGGGGGGGGAAGTGGACTGCGTGGTTCTGATTTACGGTCTGGGCTTAAACCGCGACAATTACACACTGAATGTCCTAAATTAATCACCTGATCAGCACAAGACACACGGCTACAGATTCATTACAGGTCTGTGTCGGAGCAAGGAAATTAAATGTTCCTCCCCGACACTAGCAAGTACTACGTTTATTTCAGACATTTCGAACACACAGTTTCTTTCCAAATCCTGATTTAAATCACAGTGAATAAAATCAGGTACTAAGAATTCAGAGCTTTGCAATAGTTGCATGTAAGTACTTCAGGGGGTGTGTGTGTGTATATATATATAGTTGCATTTCCTGAGCTTTGCCCTGCACTCATCTGGCTTCATGCTTCAGCTGCTCGTGTGATGAATCTGTTGTCAGCAGAACGGTGTGAGATGGAGCACCCCATGCAGTGCAAGCTGGCAAGTTGGAACTCAGGGACATAGGAATTTAAAAGGGGAAACATTATGCTTAAAAGAATATTATGTGGACTGCCCATTAATGTTACCCTTGGTATTTCAAAAATGAGCTGAGCACAAAGCACTTCAAGTTGGTAACATCCTTAAATCTCTTTACACGTCACACTTAATGCTCTCCTACTCAAAAGGCTAAAATAATAATAGCTGTGTTTCAGCGTACACCCCACAGTTTAAATCAGAATTTCTGAATAACCCTAATTACATTCAGCTTATACTCCTGTGTGTACGGATTTTTCTGAACCATTAACTACCCTGTCCCTCAAATGGTGCTGCAGCCAAATAATGTGAGCTGTACATGCAGATAATATGGTTAACAAACCAAGAATCTCCAGAAGTAGTAAAATTAGCTACATAGAAAAAATATAACTTTACAGAAACAAGATGGAAACCAAGCATCTAGAAGTACAAGAGTGGTAAGGATTATTTTAGTTAGTTACGCTTGTCAAATCATGAGAGAAAACCTAAAAATAAAGGACAAAATACTAAAAATGATATTCTGGTGCCCCAAGATCTAAGACCTAATGTTATCTAGTCATTTAAACTGTGCTTCAGTTCTCCACCTGTAAAGCAAGGATAATAACGCCCTACTACTTCTTGTAAGTGCAGGGAGGATAATTCCAGAAACATTTGCATTAAATGCTCAGATACTAAAAAAGGAGGAAGGAAAAGTACACAATAGCAGAGAGATCTTCAGGGTGACCACTCTACCAGCTCAAAGGTACTGAACAATTTCTACAACCCCCTCCTCCCTCCAGACAAAGACCGTACAAACAGAAGGGTTTAACTCATCTGGAAGGACTTAAGATGAGTTAAGAAACAGTCTTAAATCTCTCACACATATCAGGGAGAATGACAAGAATCAGCAGTGACAACATGACAAGTGTCACAGACTTCCACATTCCCCCCCCAAAGACAGGCAGACACATTTTGTTTTAACTTTGTGGGACCAAGAGTGTGCCTCAGCATTCTGTATCATACAAACTACTGTTGTCACCTCAGTCATCACCAAAATTCTGTCAAAACTATGTAAAACAAAGAGTGCAGGATCAGCACAACCCATGATGGCTATTTATACCTCTAGCATCCTGGAAATGCTGGAATAGTCTATCTGTCACAGTGGAAATGAAGAAATTACCTGCTCAGCTTTCAAACAGCATTTCAAACTACTGTCTAGGAGTCCTAATTTTGCTGATATCAGACAACCTGATTATTCCATTTATGTAACTGCAAAGGATGTTAGTTTATGGAAGTATCAATATCCTGATACAAAAGGGACTTAGAAACATTTCTCACTGCAAATATACATTCTTTATATGCCAGCAATAAAACAACAACAACAAAAAAACCCAAACCAAGAACAATACAAGCTCAAATCCCCTTCACCAATCAATCAGCCTCTCTTTTGACCATCGCTAGTTATGTCTGGACATGGCTTACCATGAATTTAAATGAATCTCAGATATGTATGTAAAATTGCCTGTTTCTCTTAAACCACCATATTCTTTTATCTCAGTATTTGGATTTTTTTAATTTATTTCTTCCTGTGGAGGGATTGCTTCTGTCAAAAATTATGCAACACTTCAATTCTGTAAAATTTAGAAGAAACCACACTTAATATTGACAAGGGATTATCCCAACATACTCCACCAAAGTTATGGTCTATTCTCTATCCTACTCTTCCTCAATACTCATGTTTACACAAGATTTCATCAGTCCAGTGGCAGACAGCACATGGAGAGCCTGAACATGGTCCTGGCAAAGAAGCCACAGTATGAAGGTGCATACCAGACTGCTCATAATGAAAGAGACTGGCTTCAGTTGATACACATCTGCAACAGGCAAGTCATGATCCCCTCCTCTTAGGTACTACAGCAATTTTGAGAGATATTTCCAGATTTTATCAGTCTGGAAGGTCACAGGGCATTAACCTTGAGCCCTACCAAACTCAACAGCATGTTTTCCAATGTACTTGCCAACAGAACCACAGCAATTATACTGTAACTTCTAAAATACAACAAAAACTCCTTCCAGACTGTTGTGGCTGGATTCTGGGGTCCCATGCGCATGTCTTTTATGGTCTTTGTTGTGTCAAAGTTTTAGGCCCACTTCAGGTCATTGTTCACATCTCTACCAAACTGCAGACCTGCCTTTCTGGCTAAGCAGCATCATGTCATCTCCCATCCAAGAGCCCCACATGGAGCAATCCCCTTCTTAACTCCTTCAAGGTTAATGGCTGGATTGTGAAACACACAAACTTTTTGCCAGGTAGCCCTGAGGCTCTAAACTCCCATCGGCTTTGCTCTGCTGAAATGTGCTCAAGCCAATAACTGTAAGCCACCCTCTCTTTTCTAGCCTGAAGAGGCCTTGCCGATCTCCCCTAGCAAAAGGTCCTGAAGAGCAGAAAAAGCAGCCTACATCACTCCTACCATAAAGAAAGGATGAGCCGTACTTTTGCTTTGACACCAGCTTTCTTACTGCCAGGGAAGAATTTCTCAGGCCAGGGTCATTCTCTCCCTACAAAGCTAACAGTCAGTCTGCCACAGAGTGACCTATTAAATCAATTAAGTTAGAGCAACTTAGAGCTTTAGCACAAGCTCAGGAAGTCATCTTGCTAAAAAGCCAGACATCACAACATACATCCAAAAAACGCAGTATCACGTGAATACTGACATTGTTGTCATGCACCCACAGGGAATGGTCATCACATAGTGATGATGAACACACCCGTGTTTGAAAGTAGAACTACCAGCAGATGTACACAAGGACACATCCAAGTTGTCATTCCAAGATCAGGCTCCTCAACACCTTCCAGTGCACCTCCCTACTTCCCAGCACTATGCTCTAGCCCAGGACTAGCTTCCAAGACTTTCTAAACAAATGGTGTCCCAGAAGTAGATGGAATCACTTCCTCAAAGTTTCTCAGGACTACATTCACTACATCGGCCCTTGGACTACACTGTGCATTTACAACAGGCCAGCTGCATCTCATCTCATAGCAGAGGGTGGAGTCACTGAGAAAGCTCATCAGTTGGTGCTTAAATCATGCCACCAGCTGTCCTCCCCACACATGCAGGGGAACTGCTCTCCTGTTTAAAGCCAAGAGACTATTTTGCTGAACAGCTCTTGCGATCAAGGGTATTGGCCACCCTTGCTCTCACCATTAGCACATCTCATAGATCAAGATGACAAAATCGCCAAAACTGGCACCAGGGAAAGGGCTGCTAAGTCTCAAATCCAGCAGTTTGGTGTCATTCTGCAGTTTTCTACAGCTGCAAGGTACTACCTCTAGGAACCTAGACACGTACTTCTGAAATGATTGGAAGCAAAATGAGGACAAGATACCTGAAAAACAAAAAGGACAGAGATTTCTACTTGGGGGAGGGGGTTGGGTCTCATGCTTCTTCACTCCTGTTTACCACTTTGTTTCCAAAACCTTCATTTTTTTAAAGGTCCTTTAGAACTTGCAGCTCTGAAGCTATCACTTTAATAGTATTCAAGAATAGGCTAATACCAAAGCAAGATACTTTCCACAAGGGATCACCAACATCTATTGCAAAGCAATTCAGCCTATACACACCTCCTACTTCTGCACTCCTTACTTAGAGCTTTGAGAGTCTCAAAGCATTTCTTCTGCTTGAATTGTGTCTCATAAGGAAGGCTGATATGTGCAGCACTAGTTTCTGTTCTTTATCTATTTTTATCAAGGTATGATAAAATTATGCAGATGCAACATAATGCTGCAGCATTGGCACCGAGCAAGGTTGAGAATTTCCATCTCAAGAATTTCACCGCAGGATTGTTTCTCTGGCAACTTACACAAGGACCAGCTGAAATTTGTCACTGTGCTGCACAAAGACTGCAGAATTTCTGAATTTGGCATTACAGGAGTGGAATTACCTCATGAAATAGCTCTCCTGGAAGAAGTAAGCCACTGACATTCCTATCAGATCAAACTTTCAAAGAGAAGTAAAGGACAACTGGCAAGCTAAACTACCAGTTTCTCTATACCTGCAAGAACTGACTGGCAGATTACAGACAGTAGTCACATTTTGGACAACAAATGGACCTTGAATTCAAAATGTTTTAATGTTTTCCTATTAAATCAGATTGAGCTAATTATGCAGCCATACTACAGAAGTCTGAATTTTACGTGCAGGTTCAGACAGCTGAGCCTCAGGACATATACAGTCAGTACTAATAGATAGGTCACTGTCTGACAAGCAAAGCCTCTAGGTTAATAGGTACAGTCACAGTAGTGACTAATGATTGCTGTTAGCAGATATCTGCATGTACATGAAACTCTGGGCTCTGACAGCATAGGAAGAGACCAGACTGTCCATCTTCAAGTAGATTTCAAGACCTGTCTAGAGTTATTTTCACACATACAATGTGGATTAGTTGTTAAAATTTTAACCGCCTCCTTGGCTTGGAGTGACTTCTTCACACATAGAGTACTCAACTCACCTAGTCTTTATGTGGCTCCAGGCACAGCTCCTTGCCATGCATCCTTCCTCCAATTTCTGATTTAGGTATGGCATAGTTGGTTGTAATATTACAAACTTTCACCATTGGTTTGGTTTTTCAAATTGAAAACATAGCGAAAAAAAAAATCTACAGAGCTCCTCTCTCCACACCTTGCTTGCATTTCACTCTTTCACCTTTCAAACAAGACATAGAGAATGTGATTAAAAGCTTGGGCCAACTCTTTATTATGGTATCACTTGTAACAGTTAAGAGAAACCAAAATTTGACTCAAAGGTAAAAAAATCCTGCGCAAAGAGTAATGAATGCAGGGGTTTGGTTTCATAAGGTCATTTGTCTTTAAGAGCTGTATGACAAAAATGTTCACAGATTAGCCAGTGAACATTTAAACATTTTAGGCTTTGAAATCAAGTAATCTGAGCAGCACACCAAATTATGGTAAAAATACATACGATGGTGGTATATCTCAGTGGATAATACTTCTAGAAAAATTTTAATTCTCTGCTTTAGAAAGAAGTAAAGCAGTTCAAGAAACTTCCACTCAGGTCATTCCTGACTATGCAGTCTTCAAAGGTGTTAATAAGACATTTTTTTGCAAACAGTATTTTGAATAAAAAATAAAATCTCTTTACTGTCTCCAGACCCAGTGTTCCTGTGTTACACTACTGCTCTACAATTACTATAATTTGCAAACTCATATTCGTATTACTTCCTCAAACTGCTTAGAAAACCTTATCTACTAACTTAAAAATTTAACTTGCAACAGTACATCCAGAACACAACCCAAAAGGCCAGAAGATTTCATAAGACTAACACATGACTGTTTTGGGAGGATTTTTATGAGAGTTCAGGGAGAGGAGATGAACAAATTGGCATTTAAAATGATTCAGATGAGCTCTGGCTGTAGCTTTCAGACTACCTACCACAAGAAACAAATGCCACAAGAACTTTCTTGAATTCCTAAAATGCACCTTACATGCACATAATGGAAGGGTAAGAGGACAGAAAGGGGAAGGGAAAGAGAGAAAGAAGACCACAGCACTACAGCAAAGAACAGTATTTCTGGTAAGCTCTCTAAAATGCTGGTTTTTATCCTGCTAAACTGGAATATGCTGTAGGGAGAAGGGGCTGCTGTTCTTGCTTTACTTGATCTAAAAAAATATATATAAATAAATCTTTCTTCCAAGTCACATCAAGCAGCACAAGCCACACATCACATTGCCTTATTCCATGTAACCTTTTCAAAGATGCATCAGAAGAATGCACTTTTCTCCTGGGATCTTTTAAAAACACACTTAAAACTGAATCTTTATGATATTAGCAAATTATGTTTTACTCTTACTCTATTCCAGAAGCTGTACAAAACATCACTGTAAGAACATTGGCTTAACCTCTTGTGATTCTGCATCTGTGTGTGGCAAGTAAAACTTCACTTTCTTTAGCCCCTAAAGTCCCAGATGGGATCAGAAAACACATCCCTATATGCCTTGTGGGTGGAAAACCAGCAATAAGGATTCCCCAGGGAAGCCATGCTTCCAGATGGCAGCTGTACAGCTCCTGCGGTTCTCAACTGGACCCTCATTTACACCTACGCAACCTACCCCACCACAACACTAATAGGCTTATACAGATGTAATAGGCTGTTGCTCAATAAAATACTGATGCTTCAACAAGCAACAATAAAACCAAAATCTTCTCTGCTGTGACTCTGCCGAGCTCAGAAAACCTTAAAGCTTTGACAGTATTTCAAAAGGGCAAGTTGGTATAGCAGGTGTAAGTACAAGAGATCAGAATTGCTGAGAAAGATGCTGCTTTTACTTAAGCACTCTCAAACCCCAGTTCTACGCCACAAAAATCTTATGCAAACAATGTCATTTTCCATTTTCTGAAGTCCCAATGGAAACAGCTCTCCCTCTGCCCTATCAGCAGTCTTAATATGGGAAAGTATAGGAAATATCTGAGGGAAATGTGTTTTCTGCGGTTAAATAAGTGCTCACAGAAAGGGTTAAAAGAACAGCAAGGTCATAAGAACAACTTCAGATTACACAAACTACTTTTGGAAGAGAAAAACAAAGATTAATTTATTTCATCTTGAGGATCCCGTGTTTTATAGTAGGTGTTCATGAATGCTAATCAAACTATTCTGAGATGAAACAGCAGGTTTTCCTCATTTTAGACAGAAATGAATAATTTGGGAAGAAAATCGAGCCAAGTGATTCCTTTCCTCATCCACATCAGCCCTTCTCATGACCTTCCTCTTTAAGGGTAACAAAACAACAGCTTCATCTGTCAGCATAACCGTAAGGTCGATAATACTTTGTATTGATCTCAGAGAGCAAAGGTGGGAATAAAACATAAATTTTAAAGAAAAATGTTTGCTTGAGTATCCCTAGATATGGCAGTTGTGGCACTGAGACACAGGGAAAGGAGGCTCCCTCCGACATACACTCCTGTGTCTTTTATGAATCCAAGAAGTAGCAGTTCTACAGTGGATTATGCAAAAGTAAAGAAAATATTCGGAGACCAGAAGGGTCCAAATTTAATTGCTAACTCTTCCGCAAGAATTTTGCCCTACCTTGAGAGGACCATGTCATGCTTCTGCACAAGTTCCTCTGCCTCACAAAGGGAATACTAATACCTCCTTTTGTTTTTCAGATTCACTGCCTGGTCTATCTAGACTACACACTTATACCAGATTTTATCATTAACCAGTATGTACAACAGCTGTCACCTTGGCTGTTACACAGGTCTGAGCAGCAGCTTTCTGAGCCGCAGTGCAACACTGTCAAAGGAGGTGACCTGAGGTCAGTGGAGTGCCAGCACAAGTACACACTGCCTCCCATGCTGCTGAAAACTGATCCCTTGCTCCCTTTCCATTCCTCTCCTAGAACAGGCCTGTTCTCACTGGCAGTGAAGATTTAACTCAGGGTCAGCCACACTACTGCAAGAGCTAACACAGGAAGACAGTAGGACCACAGCCATGGCAATAGGGCAATGACAGGACTGATGGGTTTCAGTCATGGATTAGGCTGTGCAAGCCCCTATAAGCAAGCTGCCCTCTGCCAATCTCACAACCACGCTAAGTGCCCCAGCCCAGCTGTCTTGAACCACACAGCAGAACGAATGAAGACTGACACCACTTTCCTCCCCATTGAAACCGAGGAATATTGGTAATTTTAAAAACAATACTATTGCCTTCTGTAACGCAAATGCCAAAAAGCAGACTAAATTCCCACTGTCCATTATGTACGGGTGCATATACTCACAGAGCATCACACAAAGCTACAAAACACTTCACTTTAAACATGCTCACTTTCAAAACAACAAAAAAATTACTAGAAACCTTCCTGTTCACTTTTCTGCAGGATCCATCCATTTCACTGAGGGTTTCATGAGACAGACCAATACAGTTTTTAGAAAGTAGCTGTTTTGTTCTGTCTTTACCTCATTCACGGATGCAGGAATGTCAAGGGAAAAATATAAATAGAAGATGCAAGCAGAGAAAGGGGAAGAAGAGGAGGATACCAACTAAGTTTTGATACCTGTATCCAACAATATGGTATATGAATTTAACCAGTTTAAATATGTTAAGAAAGTTGATCAGAAACGTGTGCCTACCTGCCTGAAATTCAAAAAACCTCTCCATCCCCTATCCTCTCCGAGAAGTAACAGCAAAGCATAATAACTTCAGGCTGCACCAGCAGTCTCTGCCACCACAGGTACTTCTGTTCACAGGATGGTACTGTTTCACTTTGTCTGCTTAGATCATCATCATCTAGCTGGCAAAAGGTTCCCTTTAGACTAGTACTGTATGCAACAACTGCTACAAGCAGAACTTAACAAAAACAACCGCCCGAGGAGCAGCTCTGCAAGTCAAAGGCCATGAGCAAGATGAGCCAGCATGCTGGAGAGAGATGATACCACATTCACTTTGGTAAGGCTACCATGCTGCTAATGCGTCGGAACATGAGCAAAGTAGTTGCACTGAAGTAAATCTTCCTTCTCCCACACACGGGAGTACTCTGAGCTAACAGAACATGAAATTCTGATTACTTATATATCCTAAAAAAGACACATATGTTCTTCCTTGTTAACCTAGGTCAAGCCTGAACAGTAACTAATAACTAAAACATTTGCTGTTCAATACACCATCATTCCTCTACTGCTACAGCACAAATATTCAGAATTAATCAAACCTTTTAAACTTCCATTCCACAGAAAAATCAACCATTCTGGCAGAGCTCTAAATACATTTCAGGACAAAACAACCCAAGAACAACCTTTAAGAACTTTGACACTTTTCAGCAAAATCTGGGGAGGAGACTTCACACAAAGCAAGATAATTTCCACTCCATTTCTTCAAAAAGCATCTGAAAAAGTCTGTTCCCAGTGTCCACAGCACAGTTTGCATGGCAGCACATCCACACGTCTGGAGATGCTTTTCAGCAGCTTACACAAATTAAAAACTTAGTACACAGCTTTTTGATTCCAAAAAATTGACATTTTGAAAAAGAGCACTTCCTACTCCACTGAGGAAAGTGATTTGTTCTGGCTGTATAAATTAAAGACATAATTAGAAAATGCTAGTTTTACCAAGTATTCCCTACCAACAAGACAAACTCCACAAATACACTGATTTTGCTGATAATTCATTAAACAAACATCACAAAAGTGTTTTGACTGAGGGGAAAAAAAGGTGTATTTGCTTAAATCACACTGAAAAATGCATAAATTAGGGATTCACATCCCATCTCTTCTCTTAACAAAACAGTATATATAAAAAATTACAGTATTTCTTCAGAAACACATAGCAAGTTACAAAGTTACTGCTCCATTTTTAATGTCACATGAAGCCTTGATAGAAGGAGTCTTTAATATCAGTTTGTTTTTAACTTTAAAGAATGGTGAAGCAGATTAACACATTCAAGGAACTCTCTCCTCTGCCATGCTACGTTCAAGAGGTGGTACACCAAGCAGGCAAAAATGTGCCTTATTACATCATTTAACAAGGTGGTGTTTCTCTAAGGGTCCCTGATCCTCACAGTATCAAGTAAAACCTTAATCAAAATTAAAAGGTATTTTTAATCCATGAGGCATCAATAACCCATTAGTAACTCATTTTAAAATCTGTTTTCCCTACAGAGCAGAACCTCAGTAACTCACATATATGAGATCCCTGGCTTGCAACTAGATTTTTCTGCATTATAAAGAGAACAAAGGTGGCAAAAAATGTTCTTCTGTATCAGAAGCAACCTTCAAATATTATTTATGTTAATTTTACCACAATAGCAATTCTTGGATAGTATTTTTTAATCAATTACTGATTTTCTCGTCTCATAAAAATAACTACCTTTACAACAAGAACCAAAATAATTTATTCTTCTGAACTAACTTGGCAGTAGGAGAGAAAAAGAGAAGGATGTTGTGTGTGGCTACTTAGGGCTCATCTAAAACATTATGATGTTAGAAATAAGGCTTAAAATCCTTCTAGTCCTGAAGAAAAAAACCAGTCCTACTAATGCAAAGACTTTATATTCTTCTAAATGGATGTGCATCTTGGATAATCAACTCACTAAGCATACTACTCTCTCTCAAGTAAGAAAAAAACAACCATGTGTTCCATGAATCACTCTCATTTCTGAACTCACCTTAAACTTTTGACATAACAGAATATAGCTTGAGGTATGAACACAGGAAGCTAGCTGTAAAATTTCAGTAGCAGATACGTTCCTAAGCAAGCAGAGCATCACAGAATTATGCATCAGTATCTTGAACTGCTGTACTAGGTCTCAAATTCTAAAATACCCTATTTTTTTCCCCAAAAAATACTTTAGAACAACAGCTGGTCAAGTAAAACATATTTTGGATTGCAGCGAAAACTTTATTTTGTTCAATTTTCCCTTTGCAGTATGTTTTGATTGTCAGGTTTTGGATGCAGAAAAAAATATCAACAATGGAAGTTTACTTGCTTACCTCCAAAAATGAAAAGCGAACAGAGGGCTGCATGGACTGCATGGGCTTGTTGGGGTTGGGCTCAGGCTCCTTGGGGTGAGACTGCAAGTTAAAATAATGCCATCTCTAGTGAACAGAAGGTTTAGCAAGAGTTGCATGTTTTAGTGTAGGAGTTATGAAGGGAGTTCTGGTTAGAACCAAAACATTACCATCCTCCTGAATGAAGTGATTGACAGTAGCCACACAGTTTTTGACTTAAGATGAAATTGACTTAAATAAAAACAAGTATGAAATCTGGTGCTGGTGCACATGCTTGACTGTGTTAGACTTCCTCTGGGAACAATGCTTGTGTACAAAGCCCCAGAGAGGGGAAAAAAAAGACATTCCGTATGAAACAGGATATGCAACCGAGGCATCTTTGTCTTTTAAAAAATCTCAGGGGTTTTGGCTTTTAGTTTTGTGGGCTTTTTTGTTTGGGTTTGTTGAGCTTTTTTAAGTTCTTTTATATGCAAATCAGATCTATTAAAACCAAAAAGAAAACTAAAATTGATGATTTTTCATCAGCAATATGAAAACCATAATAAAGATTTCCAATTTGAGAGACTAAAATTTGCACACTCACTAAAGTGCCCTAGATAGGTAGCATCAATTTCCATTGATTTCACTATAAAATGTTCCCTCACAAATATCAAGTTCTTTACCTTGGTAATCAAATGTGGATATAAGCAACTTATCCAAAAAAACCTATGTTTGAGCATTTGGTTTCAAAGGTGCCTCCAGGAAGTTACCTGAAGTGCATCTCCATTTCAGGATGTCTCTCAATAAAGCAGTAGGTCACTGACTGATTTCACAGATGCTCTTTTAAAACATACTTGTGCGGTCACATGCCCTTTTCTGCACAAAACTTGCAAGAAAGCTTTTTTTTTAAAAACATGTTTAATAACATGAGTCTTGCTTGAATTGTCTGAAGTTATTTGTCAAAAACCCCCCTGCAACTCCGCCTTCTGTGCAGACTGAGCGAAGGCATGGGCTAACAAGGAACTTTTTCCAGATAACCTTCATAAAGACTTGTTCTGCTGCGTACCAGACCCTTGCAGCCAGTCAATGCTAGCATTCCTGTCCGGTCCCCAGTGGAGACACAGATGGCCAGTATGCTAAGCACAGCTAGCTCCAACGCTAAACCCTTCAATCACATGACACTTTGCCAGATTTTAGAACATTCCCATTATAACTTTCCAAGGTGAATAGCTGATTTTTGTTTTTTTTTTTCTGAATATTCCAGCAGTAACAGTGCTACTGCTTCTAAAACAGATTAGGGACGATGGTTTTCTGATGTTGGGCAAGCTTTCCTTCCCGCGATGGTTTGGGGAGGGCACAGAGTTTGGCAGGGAGATGCACACTGAGTCAAGAGTGGGCCTGCTGTTAACTTTCTGGCAAGGGTACTGTGTTAGGGGCAAGTTCCTCTGGCTGCTGGCTGTGCCTGCAGAATCTCTGAAGCAGGTGCACAGAAGAGCACACAGCCTATGCAGCCCAGAGGCTGGATACGAGCTAGCCTGATTTCAGTTACAGACTAGCTGTGCTAGCACAACAGTATGTCTGAGCTAATAAGCTCCATTAAGAGCCAATGGCTCAATACATCACCCTGAAAATGACTAAACTGAAGCCAGGCTCCTGTCATTCGGCCCGTGCAAACCTGGGGAGAAAGATGTGGATTGACACACTCAGATTTCTGCTGTTTCACAAGGGCACTCTCTGTTGCACTGCACTGACCTGCTGCAACTTGCACTGGAAAGGTCTTTGCGTATGATCAGTACAGGCTTGTAAAAAATTTGGTTTTGTACTTCTAAGATCTGCATTGTCTCCTATTCTCCACTGCAGATCTGCTGCAGCAGAGATGGCCATTCATCCCCATTTGTTTGCTTGTGCATCCCCTTTTTTGCTTGTGCAGTGGCCCTCACTGACTATAGGCTGGTAAACTCCTGTGCTGCACCATCAGTGCTCACGCTGCTGTTCCCAAGGGTGCACAGCAAGGGAAAAGACAAAGGCAGGTGATGCAGAGCAACCAACCTCCAGCAGAATCAGGGAGGGGAGAGGCCACTGATCAAAGAGAATCCAGGTGGAGGGAGAACAACTGCCAAAAGGCACTGGCTGCTGCAGGGAGAACATGCGCACTGCTATAGAGTAACAGCTAGGGGAGAGGAACCTACTGAAGCCAAAACAGCGAAAAGGAGAGGGAAAGTCTGGTAACTGAGCGAGAAGAACAGATTAACTTCAGACCACACAATGAGGTTACTCAGTCCCTTTGCTGCAAACAACTCCAGAGACACGCAGTGGCAAAGCACATCTTCCTTCTCTAGTGGATGGCACATACACAGCAGGTGGAACCCCTACAGCTGCTAGTAGGAGTACTCATTTTTTTTCCTCACTTTCTTTACTGTAACACATCAGAGTCTCAGTCATGGAGCAGACTGTCAGGGCATTCAGTATCAGATGTGCTTGTACTATGGAGCTATAAACTCCCACCGTGATGACACTGGAGTGTCAATCCAGTTCTTCTATAGAACTTGCTTTTCAGCTTTGCTTTTTTAAGACCTACAAATTTCATGCAAAAACCTGTTAAAATAAATTATCACAGTGCATATGCACAAGGCTGACAGGCAGCCTTAATTCCTACATTTACTAAATTTGGAATGCTTCATTTTGGATCCTTAATATTCTTTGAAAGAGCTTTCTGCAAGTAATGAATATCAAGTAGACAGTGTACTAATTTCTTAGAGAGACAACATAATTCTAGTCCCAACACTTACACTTTACTGAAAGAAAATTCATGAGAATCAGTGTGAAGAATGTTTCAAGGAATAAGTTGGATTTTTTTTCCCCTAGATAATGGTCTTTTATAGATGATAGAAAATAAAAATTTGGGAGGCATGACTTCAGTCTGCATTGACTCAACTCTGACAAATCATGACAGAACAACTCTATGGGAAACATTAAGTGCCAGCAACCAAAGTATCTCTACAAGTAAATTAAGTTTAGAAAGTAGCAAGTGTGATGGCAAAAGAAAGTCTAATATATGAAAAAAATTAAATATATCCAGACAACGTTTTAGCCAAAATAATAATCAATGCTGAATTTAAAATGTAATTCTTATCTGTATTAAATATTGCCAGAATATGGCAAAGCAAGTGTAATTATGTCAGGTTACAGTGACAAACGAGGAAGAAGTACATGATTACCTCATATTACAAAATCACACACATATGTTGAAAAAACAGTAACATGAATGATTTTTTGTCCTTTGCAGTTAGTGATGTTATTCTCATACAATGATTACATAATTCAGTGAAGACTGATTTTAAAATATTCAAATTACCACACCTCAAAAGGACTCTAATTATCAATTATTCATAGAAACCATTTTAACAAGGTCCCTCATCAGACCCCTCCTCCAAAACTCCTGAGGAATTACAAATGCTATTTTCTCCAGAAAAATATCTAGAGCTTAGCATGCTCACAGCTCACACATACGGCTCTCAGCAGAAAGTGCCAGACTGAAATGCACAAATTTCTCACTGACATTTCACAAATGTAGTTCTGGGGAACCCAATATAACATCGGCAATTGTTCCTGGGAATAAAGTGCTCTGTCACCTTCATGTGATTATTAGAATAAATTATTTGCTACACTGCACACTTACCTACAGTCCTCTGTTTAAAACATAGCAGATATCAGAGATAATACCTTTCACAGCTAAATAACTTTACCGCAGGCATCTGCAGCATACAGGGCTTTTTCCTTTCCGGCAAGAATGGGGAAGTCCCAGGGAATACTAAAGGATCTGACGTAACCATATCTATTTACCTAGGTAAAATTAGCAAGTTCTCATGGTGACTGTAACATGCAAACATACATGCCTGACATGTCAAAGTAGACTGTAGGTATGTATGTACATAAATAAATATTTGACTTTGACTAACGAATCTTGGGTAAACATATCCTGGCATTTTTGAATAAAAGACTATATTTACTATACATTAAAATGATGCATTTTCATATAGTTACTCTCTAAATAGCTGAAAGCACACAAATGAGTTAATCTGTTCTAAGCAAGTACCAAGTAAACATTCTGCTAAATTAGGTAAACATACTGCAGAGACTGTCAGGAATCCTCCAGAATGTCAATTCAGTTCATTAGTGTAGTTACATACGTAAAATACAGTTGTTTCTGATGGATTTTTATGAACAGCATTTCTGTAATGCTTTAATCTCTCGCAATGCTCTCTATTATTCAGCAGAGACAGAGGCCTTTCTAAAAGGCAGCAATGGAATAAACAAACAGTTACAGAGAGCTGGAGAGAAAGACACCATGGCCTACTGACAGATTCTTCCCCTATGAGCTGACAGAATGCTCCATGCATTGAAATCCAGTAACTTTAAATATGCAGAAATGCTTTCTTTCCAAATGTACTGCAGTATCCCAGCTCTGGGCTGACACATCTGCTGAAACCAACTGCAATGCATTCAAAACGTGTTTCTTTAACCTGGAGCTGCAGTTGTCCCAGACCATCAGCACAAATATATGTTAAACAGCTCCTGGTTGCACGAAAGCCGGCATCATGCAGAAACCATTAAAATATTAAAGACAGACAATACTTACTCCAAGGTCAGCCCTGGAATTTGTAGCCTTTCCCGCTGAGCTTTCATGGCTGTTATGTGTTACCACATTCTATTGTAACCGTGACACACATTCACCGGCAGCATTCTGGCGATGACAGAGAGCCAAAATGAACCACTATAAAGGAATGGACTAACGATCTTTTGGTGGCGGGGGGAGGACCGCAAGTTTGGGTCCTTCCACCTCTAGCTGTCACGAGGAGCTGCCGGCTGCCTCTCTCAGGGTAGCGGCAGCACACGATCTTGTGGAGCAAACAGCGCCTTCAGTTGTGCAAGTCAAGTAATTAATCCCTGGTATTCTGCAGCAGCAGCGCCGCGCCGACACACACACATGCACACGCTGCACCTCAGAAGGAGAGGTCCCCCTCGCTACGCCAGCCCACAGCGCAGAAAAAACCTCTATGCATAGGACAGTTTCTCATGGCAAATGTCAAATATTCACCACCCCTTTGATCCTGCCGAATAGGATTTAGCCATCTTGTTTAAGTCACATTATCCCTTCCCTTGGTAAACAGGCAGGCAGCTTCTGCAGTAAGAGAACAGCAAAGTGCTGAATGAAAAAACAGGCTCTTCTCCTTTAACAGGGAAAATTAATTGTTAAGGCATTTCATGAACAAACACACTCCTGTTACACTGAGGTTAATACAAAAGGAGAAGTTACGATTCCGTTCTGTCATGATTTTACTTGAATTTTAAAGGGAAATAACACAGAATTTTTAGTAAGGTTGAAAGCCAGACCTAGAAATCGCAGAAAAGTGCATTAATTTCAGGTAACTTCACTTAAAAGTAAACCAGTATACAAAAGCTGAGAAACGCAGTTTTAGATCAGCGCTGATGTGTAGAATGCTGGGTTTAATTTAACTACATTCCTTTTTTATGTATTCTCTAGTAGTCTGAGGTTATCTTTTTAATAAATAAATACTCCATGAGGACTAGCAATTTTTCCAGTGCTCTACAAAACACCATGAAAAGCAAAGGCACTGTGCAAGTACTTATTTTTAGTAATTTAAGAGCTACAATATTTTATCTCAGCCACATAGTTTTCCTGTGTGATTCTTAATGCGCACCTCTTGCACACAATGATAATGTCAACCACATGATTTTATTTTTTTGGCAGAGCTCTGGCCCTGCTCAGGGCATGGACAACTTCTACAGCACAAGCTGGTGCTTTCTGCAGCCCTGGCTTGGTTTTGGAACAAATCACCGAGTTCAGAGGTACAGAGCCATAGGTTTCAGAGACAGAAGTAAATCTCCTGGTTATGGAAACCAAACAGGATTTAGTGAACTAGACTGCTCTTTCCACCACACAATAAAAAATAACCATTAGATACTCTTTTTCCTTTCTCCTACATATTTCTATTGGAAAAATACTTTAAATATAAATTACATATCACTTAAAGCCTCCATTTACAGGTGTAAATTACCTACATATCCTTCAGGTTTTTTAAGTGGAAGAAAGAAAAAAAAAAAAAAAACCAAACCAAAAACCTGAGGGATACACAGAACTATGCATTCAAATTTCTAAAAACAACAGATATCTGGACTCTGATTACTAAAACGAGGCCTCAGCAAGCACTACTAAACCAAGCACTCTGTAAGCACTCTTTCTAAGGAAGTGCTATGTTCTCTTGCCTCCTGAAAGAAAGAGAAGGGGCTAGATTTAAGGCATTAAATTCAAGATCACAAACTGTGATGGGTGAAGTCACAGATTTGCAAAGGCACACAGATCAGTTAGGTGCCCAAGTCGGATTGGTACTTTCAAAAAATGTTCTTCAGATTTTACTCAAAACTCAGCAAAACATCTTTATTTCTTGTAAGATATTCTCAAACTTAAAAAAAATACTGCAAGAATCAACTATCTAACAGTCAAGCAGCTCCAGCACTGAAACTGTAAGGTGAAGCTGTCCATGCCTACAGGCATTTTTCATTACTGAGATTGGAGACAACCATTTAGGAACAGAAATTTAACAGAGTGAGGCAGAGTGTGAGGTACTGCTTCAGCCATAGGACCCTGGCTCTCTCACAGCTGCCAAGAACAGGCAGCTGCCTATTCTCATTGCTCAGCACCTCTCAAAACAAGCTCTGTTCCCTTAAAATGCCTCTGATAAAATCTCTTTTGTACATAAAGCTTCTGGAGATGAAAAACATTTTAAAAGTTGAATGAAGGCACATAGCTCAAGTTAGTAATTTAAATCCTTACTGAGGCCTCTCTGGTTTAGTAATATTAGATACCTGGTTAAAATCAAGCAAAACCAGCAAAGCACAGTGGAGTGTTTCACTTCATGAAACACGAACCTGAAAGATTATTCTTCCATACCATGGCTAAGCATTTTAATATTCTATCCTTTCAATGCCCTCTTCTTGTACAGCTGCTGACTATTCTTGCTTCTTCCCTTAAATGATACTACACACAATAATACTATTAACAGTGCAGGTGCCTCTGGCTTTCATTAGTTGTTAACATTTAACAGCAATTACACTGAGAAAATAAGCATCCTTGGTTTGGCAAGCACTCTTGGCTAGTGTTTTTCAAAGGTACTCAAGAATTAGTAATAAACTCTCAAAAGAACAATGACAATAAATACCTACTTTCCATGACAGCCCTTAAGGCAAAGATCACTTATTCTGAATTTCTATTATCTGATCTTCTTCACACACAAGTTCAGATATTTAAGCATTTCCAGCAAACAGACACAGTTTACCAATGCTTACATAGATATACAGCGTTCATTTTTTCCCTTTCAAACAGGAATTCTGTTTGGAAATCATAACACAAAAAAAATGTGCCTTGCTTTAAAAATAGACATCAGAATCCAGTGAACACAAGACTAAAGAATACCAAAATTGTAATACCAGCATAAAGTGACTCAATTTGTCCCCAGTTTGCTGTTGGTCAGGTTTCTCAACCTCCAAGTTAAGGACAACACTTACCAATCTTATGGGTTATGTTAATGAGAAACAGCTTTATACCATAATTTGGAGACAATAAGCAGTGAAAAGGCCTGAATTTACAAATATTTTTAAACAGATATAAAATTTTAGCATGGGCTAAATAATTTCAGAATGACAATTTATTTAGCAGCTTTTATCTTTACTTATTTTTCCAATTCACAGATTGCAAAACTCTTTACAACACGTTTTTGAAAATGGAAATTGGTGGTGCCTTCATCATTGTAGCACTCAAAGTTACTACTTGGTCTTTGGTTCCTTTCTCATGAGGAGAAAAATGAGAGAAAGAATTAAATTTGTTCACTGCAGCCCTCACACTGCAGTCTGTAATTCCACAAGTGATTGAGAGGTTTAAGAATAGCTTCAAAAAGTCACAAGGACAGAAACAAATGGTTTTGTCCATATTTTCTATGTAAGTCAAGTTACAGTTTTCTTATGCTTAGAAAGGAAAATTGGAACTTCTATTTGCCAGTTTTCAAGGCACACTGAATTCCATCTATCCAGTGTGCATCCTCTCTGCAGGTCTATCAGCCAAGCAGTTGTGATTAGTACCTCTAAACTGCAACCACAGTCCCAATACAGTACTCTCTAAGAGAAATGCACCTCTGTCACCTCTGTCACAACGTGGCTAACTTACTGGTTCAAGTCAGCCATATACACTAACTAGGTATTCAAGTCATGAGAGTTCATTTCATGTATTCATTTCAGGTATTATGACAGTTCATTTCAATTCATGAGAGTTACATATTTGTAACTGAGGAGCGTTACTCAGAAACAATTTTTCCTCAGGTTAGTGTTGTACTGGACAACCTGTAAGGATGAGAAAATATGAGCAACATTTGTGTATATATGCATTTGTATGTACGTGAATATATACACAATACTCATCTATATGTATGAATATGTTTGTTTGTGTTTTAGCAGCACTGTGTCCAGCATATGATAACTTAGTACAGTAGGAACACTTAAGATCTCAGGAGCTACTGCTAAACAAGGAGCAGTTCACCATGATGGCAGAGCGGCTCTGTTGACAGATCAGGTCCTAGTACTCCTGCTTGTTCAACTGACTTCTTGTCCTGCTATATTCAAAACTTTGCTTTGCAAAACTCTCTCAGCTGAGCAGGTAACCAGACTGAATGTTGAAACCTGACACAACGCAGAGGTATCTAGCAGGTGGAAAGCAAAGTTACAAATCTGAGAACATTCAAGATCCTAACAGCTGCTTCATTGGTAATACCCTAGTTTCTAAAGATCTAGCAGGAATGATGCAGAAGCAGTTGGGTGCAACACTGCTGCCTGGCATCAGAGAAGCAAACACAGCCCAACCTCTCCTTCTCATTCTTTTCAAGATAGCATGTTTGGGCATACTACTAAGAAGCCAGAAAATGTCTGAAATATGAATCTGTTACCTCTGGCTGAAGTCAACAGACTGACTGACGCAATGTGTATAAAACAAATCTTATGCTTCAGCTATCTGCCAGAAAAGGTCAAGTAGCAGTATTCTTATCAATGTGATGGCCAGCTTATTCTGAATTGTTATTTATCACATACTCTATCCAGAAGTATTTGAGAGAGACCACAGCTTAAAGAAGCAGTACCAGATGGCGAAAGGAATCCTTTTCTTAGATCCCTGGCTGGTATGTCCCACTCATATGCTCAGGCTCAAAATAATTCCCTAGTTTGGAATGGCAAGGAATTTTTCATCTTGGTCAGATTATATAAAGAGAGGGCCTGTTTTCCATTTTTTTTCCTAGTGAAGGAAGAAGCGGGTGAGGATGATGGGAGCAGTTTGCATATGCCTTACTCAGGCACTCAATTTGCACAATGGGCTCAGCATGGCATGCTGACATGAACTCCTTGTCACTGCAGGGCAGTGGCTGGACTCTGGTAAAACCTGCATGTTCTTTGGTATCTGTGTTCAATATATGTCAGTCCTTAGGACTACAGCACAGGGAGGGGGATGACCGTTTCATACTCAATGACAGAAGGACGTACTAGATGACGGCTTCCAGCCTTAAACTCTGTAATTTTCAACGTCATGAATCTATTGACATTTACAAGCATACCCAAGATGTGACACCAGTAAGCAATTTACGATAATGCATGTTATTAATGTGCCACTGGAGTACAGAGTAAAAACCCAGGTGATCTTACAAAACACTTTGCTGGAGCCTATTTAGAGCTGTAATTCTTACTGTTCTGCAAGGGAATTGTTTTTAAATTACAGTTTTAAACAGCACTCTATTAAATTCAAATGTATTTTTAATAACTTTTTATAAATGAGTTGCATGTTCTGCTGAGAGATCTATGGTATTGTTTATATTACTAAACAAAGTAATAGATCAAAAGAAGGTGTTTATTAGCAATGTAATTAACTATTAAAAATTACAGAAGTGCTTCGCAGACCTCTGGAAAGTTAACCCAGCAACTGGTTGTCACATTGAACATCTTAACGAAAAACACTGATCTTAGAATACTGCAGACAAAGTAAGTGTATCAACAACCTGCACCAGCCAAGACCTCGCAAAAATCACTCTACAACCTCACTCACTGCCACTCCTCCACACTAGGTTTCAACAGATAGTTCTGAAATTTTCCCTGCAGCCGGAATAGCCTCCTTGTTTGCAGAAACAGAGACATTCCACTGATGTTGGCTGGTCCTGAAACACTGAGCTGAGAAGACAGATAAACATAATGAAAGTATCTGTCCAAAAACTGTAGAAGAAAAGCTCTCTATTCTTTGTCTAAATATAATTTGGTTCATTATTATAGATGACAGCAAAAAAACAGCAAGAGGTGCCATCTAATACAATGTGTTTATGTAGCCTTCCTCACATTCCACCACAGTACCCCATCTCACTTTACTAGGCAGCATCATTTTTGTATCTGCCTGTGAAAGCTCCAAAATAACATGCCATACAAAGTGACAAATCAAGCAACCTTTTGTGAAAATTTCTTCTTCTAGGAAACTCCCAGAGTAGTTACTTCAGATTCAGACAACCTCCTACCATATTTCACATACTATAAGAACAAATTAAAAATCTACTCTCACACTAGAAAGCAATAAAAATAGCTCAATTAATAAAAGTCTCTTGTCGACAGACATCAAGCTAATATCAAAACTGTAAAAAGCCTGAGAAATCAGGCTTTAATAATGATTATGGTCTCAATCTGCACTGCCTTTGAATAGAAAAGAAACATCATAAAAAAAATTGAGGCAAAAATAGACTTCTTGAAAGAGTTCTACATCAGAGTTTAAGCAGTTATTTTAAAAAAAGTAGTAATTCCAGAGGCTTGGTACACAGGGACAACCCAAAGCCTGGCTCTTAATGAGTATTTGTTTACCCAGTCTTTGTTTAAGCTGTATTTCAGTGCTAACTGATGCCATTTAACTTTCCTGTGGTTATTTTTTCTACAGAAATACACTGAAAACATAAAAAAAAATTAAAAATCTATTAATAGTTTTGTAAGATCATGATGGTATCTGAGTATCTTCTTCAAAAAGTTAAAGCACCAATAAGGAATTCCCTAATTCTATAATCCAGCCTACACCTCAACACCCTACACCTGTCCATCAAGACCTAGTATGTACCTGAAGTTACTAAGTCCTGTTTTGGCTGATTGATTGATAACTGATTCCTTATTAAGGCACCATTATGCACACCAATATATGCCTGCAGAAGCTCCTCTCCAACAGCTTTTTAAGGCTACAGCATGTATGCCTGAATTCTTTTTAAAAACACACCTCCTGGTTCTCTTCAGATCAAACAGGGGTCAGCAGCATTCTGAAGGGAAGCAAGCAGCAGAAATGCAGCCATAAACCTTTCACCAAAAAAAAAAAAATAAAAAAAAATAAAAATTGAACATCATTGCCTTTTTTTAATGTCTTATGCTTATGTAAAGCCCTATACACATTTCCACAGGGAATTCCGTGATTACAGACAAGCACAAATGAATAACATAATGTTGTCTTGTTAGGAGACAGTATTTTCTTCCATGAAAGTAGATATTGAAAATATGGCATCAGGTTTCAGCAGAAAGCTTTGGCAATTAATCCCAGGAAAGTAATGACACATTATAAAGAGAGTTAAAAAGATATCAGGAGAACATCTTCCCTGTCCTCAAGCAAGGTCCATATATTACCCCTATCACTCCATCCAGCTGTTTGTCTCACCCACAACTCCTCCCAGGTACTCCACTCCCCTGCTTCACTATTCAGAGACACACAGGTGTTTCAACAATGTCTTAAGTTGAATACCCCTTGTTCCAATTTAAACATTATGTCTTGCTTTGTATCCCAGTAACATAGAGAACACTTATTTCCTACTTGTGGCAGATTTTTTACATAGTTGAACACTTTCACAATCACCCCTTCTTTGGGGTAAATAATTCCTGCTTGGTAAATATTTTTCCATAGATCATGTCAAGTTTCCAAAGCAGCTGACACTTGATACGTGTTGTCCAGCTGATACATCTCAACACACAGCAGTTCAAGCCTAAATGCAGCACTCCAGCTTAAGGTCTTGTTAAATTCTGCATGGGGTAGAATAATGTTGCATGCCTTGCAGCTCAAATTATCAGCTTCCCAGCAAGATACACCCCCTTCTCCCATCTCTTCCCTCCCGAAAGCATCACACTGTGGAACCATTATACCTCTCAGATCCTTTTCTGCAAGCCACCACCTATCCCAACTATCTTGCATGCAAAAAGCTCGTTATTTTCTGTGGAAGTAAGATGTCTCCAGCTTGTCCTATTTTACTCAGTATATTTTCTCCAGGTTGTCAGATTGATTTTGAAACCCCGTACTGCTCTTCAATATACTTGCATTCTTCCCAGCTTGCTGTCTGCTGCAAATGTAATAAAAAACATCTTTTCCATCATAGCCAGTCATCCATATTTCTTACACCTGCAGTCCAGGGTGATTTCCTCCTTCGTGTTTCTACCTTGCGTGTAACATAGAAGAAGGTTCTCGAAAGCGACAATATCCCCACTCCCACACAGATTTGTTGGAACATCCTATTGGTAAAACGTAGCTAAAAACCAAACAAACAAACAAAAAAACACAGTACCACACACCACGCAACAAAATAAAACAACCAAACAAAGTTCAGATTTATAAAGCAGTAATCTAAAAGCTTTCTGGATTTAGATATTCTTGGTACCTCTGACAGACTTGTTTCAACCAAAAAATCAGGCATTTTTAAATGCAAATGAAAAAATTTTAAGGGTCTCCTAGCAGAATCTTGGAGAGAAGCACCCACAAAGTATGACAACAATCTATAGAGACTCATCTTCAGCAGCATCTCAGTGATACCAAGAAGAATCAACAGAACAGCTGAGGCTGGGTCTCAAGGAAGGGCATACTCATGGATGTAGAACATGCCTCGTTTAATCCCATTTCCATCATATGC
The DNA here is from genome assembly GCF_963264785.1 of Psittacula echo. Classification (NCBI taxonomy): domain Eukaryota; kingdom Metazoa; phylum Chordata; class Aves; order Psittaciformes; family Psittacidae; genus Psittacula; species Psittacula echo. The sequence continues at coordinate 24,722,351 of NC_137742.1, read as the reverse complement.
CTTTTTGAAGTGGAATGTGCATCTAGTTCCCTGACTGCAAAACAGTACCACTTAGAAGAGAGGGAAAAAAGCATTCCTAACACAGATGTTTCCTGCATAGCCTTTACAAAAGCACAGAAGACCTTTTCCATTTAGGCTAGAATAGCAAGAAATTCTTTTGTAGAATGCACATAGTTTCAGCTACATGCACAGTCCCATGTTAGTGATACCTGGGATAGCATGTTTGTCTCAAATGCTATGCTGGCCTCCACTGCCTAGGGGTATGACCACACTAAACATTTATGACAGAAGCCACCGGTGTATGAGGAAATGTGATTACATACAGTTATACTGCTTTTTGTACTCTGGCAACCAACACAAAATGAATGTAAAGTATGAGACTCCCTAAACCTGTGTCAGCCTTTTAGACTGCCACTTGCTCCCCAAGTGGCAGTTTTCTGCCATTCCTTTCAGGCAAGCATGGCAATATTATGGATCCACTTATCCCCAGTACTCTTTCTGACCTTTTCACATGCCTATGAGAGCTGTCACAACCTACCTCATTAAACCCAACAGGGCTAAGCTTGACTGACTTGCTAGGAAAAAACGTGACAGAGAAATCCAAACACTACCACATTCGGGAGAAAGGACAAGATGGCAGAGACAGCAGAGAAGAGCAGCACATGGATGGCAGAGAAGTATGCTAATGCCAGGTTAACTGTTGCCACAACTTGTGACAGACTAAAGAGGCAGAACTGGCTGATAAGTCCTTACAGAACAGAAACGTACCCTGCCGAAGCAGCATTTTTCATCTCCAACTCTGTAAGTGGTCTGTCACACTACCATCCATCCCCCACCTCTCCTTTCAGCCCAGCACAGAAGCCACCACTTTCCTGCTGCCCATGGTTTTGGCTGAAGTAATCTATTCCATTTCTGCAATCTCCAGTCTCACAGTGAGCTATCAACCCCTCCCCAAGGACTGCCCATGCTGCCTGACCCTCATTTTAGTCCCAGGAGCCATCACCCATCATCCCATATACAAAGCACTTGCCAGCCAGCTTCCTGCCATGCCTATTCACAGTCTAAACCTGGCTGAGGATCCCCTCCCGAGTTCTCCACTGCTGTGTCCCAGAGAACACACCTGCAAGGAAGGTGCTTGGTTTTAGGCAAAGGCTGAAAATACAAATGGACCGAAAACCTCCAGCAAAACAGAACTGTGTCAAGAACTGCATTCCATAACAAAGCTTCCTAAGAGGGTAAACATGACCCATACCTACCATGGGGAGAGGGAGGCAGATACTAGGTTGGAGAGATGTCAACAGGGCCCAGAAGTTTTAAGTAGAGACAGAAGTGGTGGTAGAAGTAAAAATGGCCACAGCCACAAAACATTATGCAGTATGCTCACAGGGGACTAACAAGAAGCAGCCAGTGTGGCCTAACTACAGAGCAGGCACCACTCCCAGCTAAGGACAACGGAGGCCCTGACAGCCAGAACACGGTGTCTCCTACTGCCACACTGTACTTTGGCTGCTTTAAAACTTTTAAGTCTGTCTATAGATCATGGACACATACTCCTGATCAAGATCAAACCAGCCTTTCTCCTCCTCCAACTCTTCCTGCAGCTGTCTCACCCACTGCTGCCCAGGACTATAGTGTGAAGATTTCAGGGGAGTATGCATCAGGATTGTTGGCATCTCACAGTTCATTCAAGATGTCTGCCAGTGAGACATGCCTGCTTTGCTGCTCCCCAAGATCCAGCTGTTGTCCCTGGTCCTCCAAAAGGAAGTGTTCGTCTTCTGAAATTTTAATCTGACTGCTGGTCCCTCTTACATCCCGCAGCAATACCCGATACTGACACTGAAGTAGTTTTTACTCTTCTCAAAGCACAGGTTAATGAGCAGAATCCATTCCTCAGGGCCTCAGACTGGCCTTTTTAGGAAGGCAAAAGAGTGTTGGAAGGAGAGCTGTAAAAAGAAAAGGGGGAAAAGAGGGAGACAATCATGAAGAGCCAAAATGTTCAGAAAGGAGCCCATCATGGGGAGACTGACACAGAAGACAGGCTGAGTATAAAAGATGACTGGCTTAGTGAAAAAGGAAGATAAGAACCAAAAAGAACTGTGAGTCATGAATGACAGCCAATGTGAAGGCACAGATACCATTCAGCTCTTGACATAAGAAAGGTAGCACATGAGGACATTACATGAACTCAAGAAGAACTCGTCCAAGAGCATTTTCCTAGTACACCTGCACAAACTTATTGGTCCCTTACTTCCCCATTTGGCGTAGGCATACATAAGACTAACCATCTGCAGAGGATGGTTTGTCTTAGTTTATTTTGGTTTCATCCAAAATAAATCTCTAAGGTGCACGTAACAGAACAATACAGTATAAGAAAATGCAGTAGAACACTACTGCAAACTAAAGAAGCTAATATTAGAAAGCATTTACACAGCTACTTTCTCAGGTGGTCTTCCCGTATTTTCACTCAAGGCTATGCAGCAACTAGGATGAAGATCCTGACTTGATGTTCTGGGGGAAGCCAGCACATAGCAGCAGGTTTCATTTGCTCTTCAGAAGATACTGAAGATTCTGCAGGAACAGGAGTTTCCCACATGCTTTATGCCAAGGCATTTAACACTGTGATAGTCCAGCTGAATAGCAAAGAAACTGCAGGTAACAAATACATGAATATCCTTTATGATAAGCAACAGTACTGGTTTAGAACACAAAGTAATTTTTAAAGTTCAAATCTGCATTTCATAGAAAAGAGGGAGGGGAAAAAAAAAAGACTTCCCACCTCCAGGACAAAACAGAAGTGGCTTATTGTGATTTCATCATCCTGACATCTCTAGGAAGTCAGCCTATACTTCACATAATGGAATAACAATAACACTGCAAATTTCAAAGGGGAAATCTGTAATGCAAGAATGCCTGCCTGAAGACGCCAGGCGGGCAGATCCCTGATGTTCAGCAAGTGCCTCTTGTAGCTGACAGATATTTACAATACTGTCTTACAATATATTACAATACAATGATTTGCTACTAGAGGAACAAACGTATTGTGAAGAAACCCGAGCACATCTTTACTTAAAATAAAACCAAATATTTATTTGTAGGTTATACCTCACCTTTAATCTCACAAAAAAAAACCAAACAAAAAAACCCCCACCTCAATCCCCTCCCCACTTCCCAAAGAAAAAAAATCAATAAAAAAGCCTAAACAAACACAGGGAGAAAAAAAAAAATCTATTATTAGAATTCTTTAAGCACAGCACAGGTTCATCAAATAATCATACAATCTCCCACCATGACCCCAATCCTACAGAGGCTAAATGTGCGGGAGCTAGATGTGTGCACAGCCTCAGAAAGCCCTCTCTGTAGATTAAGAGATTATTCAGATCAGCACCAAAATAGCATCAGCACAAAAAAAAAAAAAAAAAAACCACACACACAAAAAATCAATTCATCAATACAGCATTGTGCAGCCTCTATCATGCAATTCATGAGGACATTACGACTCCTTTGTGACAAACAATTCTTTCTGACAAACTTCAAATTTTCCTAAACTGAAGAAAATTGGACTTCCCAAAACAAATGCCACTGTGAAAAACCAAACAATAAATGAGAAGCTGTTTCAGTATGTCAGATTTTTGAGGGTTTTGTGGTATTCTGGGCCTTGTAAGTACATCTATGTGATTAAAGAATGCAAGACAATGCTCTTCACGTTTCATTAGTACAACAAAGAATAGTTTTGAAATACATAAAAAAGTCATCACTACCTTTCTTTTAAATGTATACATAAAGATTGTGTGCATGCACACACACAAACAGGTGAGCATAAATTTACCAATAACAAGGTTTCACAAAGCTTTAAAACATCCTCAAGCACCAGATACATCTTTCACTGAAAAGGGACATGATGAATTACATTAAAACAGATAGTTCCTTTCTGTGACACATGATGTGATAAATCAAAGAGAGGATGTTAACTGTGTAAAACCCATATATACACTAGCAAAACCTGAGTTGAGAGACAACATGCAGTGACAGGTAGAAATATTAATACTGGTACAAATGAAGCAGGGATGCAAATGTGCATGTGAAAGCACCAGAAGAAACAATGGAACAAGATTTAATAGAACACTCTATAGTGATAGTCAAGGACACAAATAACAGCAACAAAATACTAAGGGATGTGCTGTTTACATCAAAATCAGACCTGTGTTCCCCACAGCATAAAGGACTCATGTGCATGAGACCCTGCACCGACAACACGAAGGTGGCAACAAAGCTACACAGCACACTGCGCATGCCATTACTCTTCCTCTTAGCCCAACACAACCCTAAAACCAGGAAAAACAGACAATGGGCACCAGAGTTGGATAAAATTTATGGGGGCTGAAGTAAGCAAAATTGTGAGGGAAAAGGATCATGCTATAGTAACTGTTGGCTCCTAAAGCATACAAAAAATATGTCCAAAACAATGTTTGTTTGTGCAAATTCAAAGCCCTTAAGCTGCCATCAGATGTAGTCTTCTATCAGCACACACTAATTTGCAGTAAAAATTCCGTCCAACAGAAGATTTGTGAGACACAGATAAAGAAGCAGACACTCCAAAGAACAAACTGATCTAAATCTCTGTATTTTCTCTCGGTGTAACAACGGTACTTATGAAATACTTACCTCAGGTCAACTTGTTTACTTCATCTCTACACAGATAGTAGTAGCAGCAAAGTATATATGGAAGAAAATTACAGCAGTACAAATTTCCAGTTCAGCACTGTTTTACAGCTCTGCAGAAAGTTCTCTCAAAGCATTAATTTTTGTCCTGTAATAATTTTAACAGGATATTGCACATTATTGTAATCTACAGTGCTCAATTTCTCTCAATGAACACAAGATTACAGAGGCTGTGCACTTTCAGGGAAAATTAATAAAAACAAGCTCTAAAACATTAATTAACAGAGAAAGAGTTTTTATTTTACTTAGGAACATACATATTTACTAACTTGAGTATCTCAAGACTGCATTTTGAATAATTTTTTTAATTAACATGGAAAACATATTATTTCTCAAAAATCTCATATTACAGTAATATGTCTAAAATTGCTTAATTTTTTCCAAAACTAATAACTATGTTCCAGAACTTAAATGAACTTTGTCTTCAGCTATAATAAATGAAATTTGAATTTCTGTGCTGACATACCACCACATGAGCACTTTCAGCACAACAGCACCCTTCTGTAAAAATACATTTGGACAAAAACCACTGCAAAGCTACATGCATAAGCACACAAACAGGTCTTGAAACATACACACGTAAGACAAAGGAAGTAGCAGTCTTTCTTACATGTGTTTCGGGGGTTGGAGGATTTTGCTTAATTTTCAGTTCTTCACAGTTATTCAAAAATAATTTTCTTGACTGTCTTTGACAGTTGTGTCTTCCAAGCCACAAAGAAGCCTATGCAATTTGGGAGAGAAAGCTCAGGGGCAGCTGTTGGGAGAAAGCTAAGCTTGTAGAGTCAATGCATTTCACTTTCAAGGTTTCCTTTGAGTGCTCTGATGCCCAATCCAAACACTTTTCCTACCACAGGTGACCTATATACATAATTTTTTACAGATAAGTCTATCTGTAAGCATACATATACACGTGCTCACAGAAACTGTCAATCAAATTCCAGTTTTGTCCTTTCATCCACCTACATCACACTGGCCTTAGAACTTTATTTACTTCATAATTCCATTCCACTCATTTCTCTTTCTCACTTTTTCCCTGAGGTTAACCGATAGTCCATATTTGTCATTGATAGAAACTTTCCTGCAAAACTGTTATCAACTTTCTTGAAACTTATTTAATTAAGCTTCTAAGCAAGCAGTGGTTTTAACTAGTGCTTCTCTTGAATTGTTAGCTAGTCACACTCTTGCGTAGCTGTTATCCAAGGATATCAGCTGCTTCACTGTAATGCATAAATGAATTTTATGAAAATTCTATGACCAGCTTTGACATTTCCACAGGTGCAAGTAGATTATGTAGCTGCTGCTACTGCACTAGAGTTTGGATTTCATAATTACTGAAATTAGTTTAAGAAATGTCAGGAGAAGGACAGATGCATCAGCAAAAAAATACATGAAAGTTATCTAGCTCTGAACTGAACTGAAATGAATAATTTAAAAGAAAAAGGAAAGAGAACTGATTTAGTGTGGAAAAGTCAGGTATATAGTCTTTCTTTAGCAGTTGCTATGTAACAACTATGTAAACTCAGAACTTGATTTAGTTGTAGGAGACCCACAGAAAGCTTAACTTATTTCATGAGATCTAGAATGAGGCCCCCCCGCTGCAGACAATCTAGGGAAGAGTTAAGATAGCCAGTCTAGAATAGGCATAAAAAAATATTTCAATAGATATAAATGAAAGCTTAAGTATTTTGCAAACTAGCTCTTTGAAACATACACATGGTGAACCATAAGCAAGACACTTTTTCTCATGCATCCCTCCTTCCTTTCTATCTCTGACTGTATCACATAAGAGAATAACAGACCATTTAAAAGCAAAGGGGATGAGGGGGTGGAGGGTGGAAAACAGTACCAGCCATCCATCAACTCAAACCTCACTCTGCACATTTCCCTACCAGATGACTCCTGAAACAGCTCTCCCTGTCCTGCTTAAAGCTGCATTCTTGGTATGCCATTGGCTCTGAAACTCCAGAAAGTAAAGTGACATATGCCTACCTGGAGGCATTCAGGACCTTCAGACATTTGTGGCAAGGAAAACGTTTGACTTCTCACATTTTGAAATTCAGTCCTCGTGTCAACATGCATATAACATGCAAATACAGCAGTCAACATGGCCCCCTACACAACCCCTGATGGTAAAACCCTTGCTAATCTCAGCACTATAAGACCTGTGAACTCAGGTAGTATTAAAGATATTTTAAAATACCATCTGAAGAATTTTAAGCCCTTAATAACTAGATATGATTATGCTGACAAGGGGCTATTTCTTTTACTGTGCTTTATTAAGATGTCAGCAACATCACAGAATGTGCACTTAAATCTTAGTGATTAGCTATAAAAATATATGTATGAATGCAATTGAAGGGATTGTTTTGCAGCCATTTTTCAAACTTGGATGAATAAGTATCTAATAATGTTTCACGTAAAACATCACAGCAAGATTAAGCAAGGTCATGGCTACAGATAAAAAAAAGAGCCTCAAGAGCCACTTTCTGCTCTGGCTGAAGTCAACAACAGTTTAGCGATAAAACTTCAACACAGGCAGTTCTTTGCCCACACAACAGCTTCAGGTAATATTAAGCACCAAGGACACCAAAAATCATTTTCCTGAACTGTTTTTCTACCATTGCAATAATCAAATACTTTTCATTGAATTAGTTTTACATTTTCTTGACTTTTCTTAAATAATGGGTTTTCTTACTATTTAGTTTAAGACTTTTCGTGTGTCAGAACCTAAAAAAACAGTCTTTTTCAAGTCAGCATACAAAAATTCTGCAAACTTCCCATATATGCCATTTAAGCCAGAACAACAGAGCACTTAACCAGGCTTACCCAGCAATTACAGCTTCAGTTATTCACATACCTGATCTTATTATCATCAAAAGCTACACAGCACTATCAAGTTGAAAACAAGTACAGAAAAATAAAATCAAGTAAATGGACTTTGGTGCAAGGGCTTAGGGGTTTATTCACATGTTGGAACACTAACACAGCTTTTTCACACACAGTGACAAATTAACATCCTAAGGTATTTTCTGATAGAAAGTAGCAAGTGAACTGTTTGGTTTTTAAGCCATTTTGCTATGTTCTTCTCCCAGTATTTTCTCAATAGATTACTAATAAAGAAAAAGAAATAAACCAGATACAAACAAAAGACAAGCTTTAAAACCAAACAGCTCAAAAACACTAGAAAAAGAAAGCCAAGGTACAGAAATCTGAGCAAAGCACAATCAAACCACTATATTGTAGTTCATATTATTCTAATTCAGTAACAATTTATACAAGAATACATTATTTTATTTCCACTAATCAATACAGTAGCATAACAATACTACTATATACATTTAGTAAAACTCATCTATTCTTTGTTCCCACCTTTTCATCCACAGGACTAATCACAGAATTTCATATGGAAACATAGTTTTACTTATGTGTCAAGTTTCATTTATATCATTGACAAAGAAAATGTATTTCCTCCTTGATTTTTAACAAGAGAAATCTTCAATACAAAATCAAAGCTTCAACGTAAGAACTTCTTGTCATTTTGGAAATCCCTCATAACAGCTCTTTTAGAAGAGGGGAGTTGGCATAAAAGAGGTCACTGCACAGCCCACAGGTTTTCATTTACAATCGTAATTTCTTTGTATGTATTCTAATTCAGACCAGTTGCCACATTTAACCTTCATTTTAACTGTCCTGAAAAGAAAACTAGCGTATTCAAAACCTGATGAATCTACACAGTATACGGTGAGCACACAGAAAAAAACTTGATATACTTACAAACTTCCTCTTCTTGGAAGGCTCAACTCTTTCTGCAACAGAAAAAAAGTTATATTGTATTAGGAATAAAACTTTTTAACTGGAAATTGCCTTTTTGACACAAGTACTGTAATCCTCCTTTCCCACCATCAGCAGACAGATAGAAGTGGTGTTATCTGGACTACGATAAAAGATGATAAAGATCTTACATGAACCACCTTTTACTTGTTGCCTTCTATTCTTACCTGAAATATTAATATTAGCGATAGGAAAAGTCTACACATTTTTGTAAAATATTTCAAACAAAGGGATGTTATGGGAAATCCTTACAGTCAGAGCTATGACGCACAGTAACAGTACTAAAATTTGCAAGAATCAGTGATAAACATATACTACATTCTTACCAGCATCCATAATTTGCAGAAGTTGTTAACAGCAGTATCAAGACCTAAATAGGTGACCATTGCCACCAAGCTTTTCACACTATGCTCTTTAACCCAAAATAGATTAAGTACATAACAGTTTGGTCAATTATAAATCATCATAATTTATTATAATCTTCTTCAACGTAATAGCATTAACAGAACTGCTGTCATAGAAACATTTCTATAACTTTTGCTGGGAAGAGTTGTATTACTGTTTATGGGACTAACAAGATAGCCTGCTAGCCAAATGGAAATCGCAGACAAATATTTCACTAGCATTTTAGTGTAGAAGAAAGCCATAACATCCATGATATTGTGGCCATCAGAAATTAGCATGATATATACACCCACAAGTAAATTATCTTGTATTGTATAAATCACAGAACAGTTGAGGCTGGAAAGGACTTCTGGAGATCCTCTGGGCCAATTACATCCAGTGACTCAAGATCACATCCAGCTGGGTCCCGAACATGTTCAAAGATGGACACTCCAGAGCCCCTGAGGGAAATCTGTTTCAGCGTTCAACCACCCTCACTTTTTCCATTTCTCACACAAACTTATATCCTGAATGCTGTGTTTACTCAAGTCTGCTTTTGCAATCATTTCTAGCAGGGAGTACAGACTGCATTTAAAAAAGGACTACTTGTCTGACCTAGAGGATACATTTGAAGTTGAAGAGCATCACAAAAGACAAAGTTGCACATGAGAATGATTCGAGTTTTATGGACAGATGTCTTTAGTCACTGAATTGCATTATTTTATGTTCACTTTCAATATTCTCACAAAAGGCTGTCAAGTAACACTCAACTTCCATTCTAGAATTATTAAAAGGAACAATCACAGAATTCTCTTTCAAAAGGAAACACATATATATACATGCATACTGTGTAATTGTGCATGCAGGTTATTTCACAAAGCACATAAAATTACAGTTATTGACCAGAAAATGCACATAAAAATACAATTGGATAAAAATAGTTCAGCCAGGCACCTCAGAAAGGCTGTAAGGGAATGAATAATTCTGTATTCTTTAGAAACTTCTAAATGGTGTGCAGCAAATAAAGCCCAGGCTAACTGAATGATAAGGACTAAAATATCAAGTAACTGCTCAATTCCTGAGCGCCACCCATCCTGTTCACTGAATGAGGCAGGAAAAAATAGTGTGAAACAATGTAATTAGAGATCATAAGGCAAAGGCATAGGAGAGCAGAATTAGGGGCCTTGGTAACCAATTCTGCCACTTCCTAGGAAGTTCCAGCAACTGTTCAGAATTTGCAATTTAAAACAACATCTTTTAGCATAACATGTGCTTACATACAAAAGAACAGTTACACCTGCATACAATATTGCATTATGAAGCTGAGTAACTCCCCTAAATTTAAAATGTCACATTCATCATGAACAAAATGTAACTGTAATTTAGAACCCACGTACTTCCCTTTGTATGGGTTTTTCCCCTCCCCCTTTAATATTTACAATGTCATTGTGTTCTATTTCTAATATAAAACTTCACTTGTAATTCTAGGCACTGCCACACTGTAACAGACAATGCTGGTGGAAAAAGTGCCAAAATGTATGAGCACAATTTGTACTTGGTTTTGCATCCCACTTATCAGAGTTGCAACATGTACCTTAAATCTGTTTATTGACTGGAAGAGGGAACGGGGGTTTTTTGGGTTGTTTTGGTTTGGGGTTTTTTTTTTGTTTGGTTGGTTTGGTTTTTTTTAATCAGAATGCTTTGCCTATAGTTTATCATTAGTGCAGCAAATGACAGATACAGTCTTCTTTAGACACTTGGAACTGCATTAATTTCTTGGCCCATTTTCACACGTGGCATCCTGAAGCACTACTTTTGGCTATAGAAGGTTCCATGAGAGATGACTCACTGTAACGACTTGCTAGTAAAGATGTTAAGAACTGCCAAGATCTCCCTATACAAAGTAAAAAATGAAACAAAACCTTTGGTATATAATTCATACAGGAACCTTTACAAAACACTGCAAATAAGCAGTAAGTAAGGTGTATTTTAGAACGGTATGTTTCTCCATAAGCAAGCAAAACAAGGAATAAAATAAAACAAATATCCTTTTTGGATAATATTTATAGCCTTAGTTCTTCTATATATCACAGCATTAAACTGCAAGGTCACTTCTCTTGTGCTGCTCCAGTTTGTGTATCTACATGGCAAAACCAAACCAAACCAAAACAACAAACAAAAAAAACCACCACAGTAAACTAAAGCTTGTTTTTCTGTCTCAAAAACCTGAATTTTTACAGCTCTTATGCAATTTGTTAGTGCCACTTAGCACTCACTTAGGACTCACCAACCACAAAGATTTCTGCACAGCCTGAAGAAATTATCAGTTTATCAACTGTGTCAGTACAGATCTTTTTACCCCAGACAAGACTACCAACATTATGCTAGCTTTGTTATAGTACCGCAGAGCTCCACAACTGCGTCTACACAAAGCAGGTAGGAAAACTGTAAACATGCTCTACATGGGGCTAGCCTATAGTTTAGATAAATCATTTATTTCCTAGGTACATAAAAAAGATCCATACCATTCAGAAGCTAAAAATACCATTTTTACTATATTTCTCCCAGCTGTTTTACCCACAGCCACCAAAACCAGGAAAGCTCCAACGAAGGCTTTCAACACTCCAATCTCCAATCTCAGTTAACGCTAAAATGACCAGTAACAACTTCACAGCTTTCTGGCATTACAATGTTTCCTTTCTGAAAGCCTCAATAAAACACTCATAAGGCTGGCTGTTCCAGTTCTGCTGCACAGCATCCAACACAGACAGACAGCTGCAGGTAAAAGCTTAGAGGTGTCAAGATCTTCAGGTCAAGTACTTAGCAGGCAAGTCCCTGGAGTACTGAAAAAAGATGCGCTAGCTACCACTCTGCATGGTTCTCAGCACCAGTTCTGCCCAGAGGGCAACACTGCTCTTTTGCCCTTCGTGGAATCCTCTTTTGGCCATTTCAAGATGGGCTGGTTTTAGGGCTTTTTCATTCCACTATAATAACACAAAGCAGACTTAATGGACTAGATACTCTTGCCATTGAGGCTTTTTGTGTCTCAAAAACCGTTGTCTGGAAACATAATAAACCTTGCCTTAGGTTTAAGAGGTCTATGCCTGCTATGCTAAATTGCTATAATGCTGCATTAAGAACCATGTGTACTGAATTTAATTGCAGCTATCATTATTCACTTCAAACTCCATACTCTGTGACTTCTATTATCAATAACATGGTTCTACAAGCACAGACACTTTATTATTTCAGTAATTATGATTTTTCCTCTGGTCCTACATACCTGTAAGCCACTTCAGTGTGGACAAGTTCAGTCAATGCACCAGCAAAAAACTCCACACTGGCCAAATAAAGCACATTGGACTTTATTGTGTGTCAAAGTCTTCAGGCCATTAACTAGAAAAATTATCTAAATAACAGAACTATTTAAAGAGGTTTTTCCAAGTCACCTCTGTCATTTAAACACTAATTAAATCTTATTTCTTGTAAATATTACCAACAAATTAACAGAAAAAATAAAATACTGCATTTCCTCCCTTATATGGGAGGAAGAAAAGATGCCATTAGCTTATTGCTCATTGATGGGTTTAATTCTAAAGAATCAATAAAAAGCTGACATATTCATAAACTGCTAAAGACACAGTTCATGTTGTCAATACAGGTTGAATTTAAAGCCACAGTTAATCTGTTACATCTTCCAACAACTGAAACGTTCAAATATTCAGAAAGTCTCATTTTTGAGAGTTTTCAGTTGTCCATGTAGTCATGTGAAAGAATGAACCTTTTAAAGACAGAATTCAGTAATGCATTCTCCAGTTGAGGAGGTGTTAAGTGCAGTAAGAGTAAGATGAGGGGTTTTTTTCCACTACCCATCTGTCATAGTCTGTAATGTGTGTTAGATCTTAATACACTGCATTAAGAATAGGTTAACATTGTAACATTAATACTGCATTAATAACAGTAGGAAAAAAAAATCAGCAATGGCAGACAATTCACCTTCTTATGATCACTGACAGCAAGAGCTACTGCTTTGAGGGATGAGTTTGAAGGATTTTCTTCTAAAGCAATTACTATGTTTTTGCTGAAGAAAAGCTGGAGGATGTCAGCAGATCCTGCATTTGGATTTGGAAATAAGGAAAAAAAGCAGGTCAAGTAATATAACATAGGATTGTTTTGATCTCTCAGGAAAAGGGCTTGCATTGTGCAAGAGCTTTTTACAAACTTATCTTGACTTCTTTATAAGATTTATATATTAAGCCATTGTATTAATCCATTCTAAATATCTTCTAAGTGAGGTGGTGGCAAGTTATGCTTTTTATCTGATTGCTTCCTACTTTGCTAACACTCAGTTCTCTTCAGATTCACAGAGCACATTACCAAGGGGCTCAGCGTGTAGCCAGATCAAGCACCCCAAATGCCAGGTGTTAAGTGCCTCACACCAAATGTGTCTCTCCTGCTGTAATTTTGTTTCTCTGTCAAAACAGCACTTCATTCTTATGCCAAATTACAATGTTTCCTGGTTCCAAGAATACCAAATGTCTGTCTTGAAATGTTTGGGGTTTTTTTTATTTACACTAGGATTAAATTTCAGGAGTGGCCATTGACTTTAAAATTTCCAGTTCAAAACAGGACCAACCAATTTCAGAACGGTGTAAAATGGTGTTCAGCTATTTTTTTATCAGTCAAGGCGTTCTCACTCAGATCTGATTTCTTACAAAACACATGTAACTATAAAACCGGTATCCCTTTCAGATGACAGATGACATGAGTGAGTTTGTGTTTGGACCACCTCTTTCTCCTATTCTGAACTGGCTTAGCCAAGATGCAATTCAATATTCACTTTTCTCAGGAAAACTGTACTGATACTTTCTTCACTGGTAACATAAGTCCCAGTCAAGGTGACTGCTTTTCCCTTTCTACACTGGCTGCCAAGGAGCTAGGCATTTGTAACACCTTACAGTAAAGTCTGATATTCTGCCTTTCAGCTGAAGGCTTTCATGTTCTGTCTTATCAATCCAGATGCAGCCACCAGCCTACCAGTGTTTTTTCTTAGTATGTACCCTCACCAACTAGATTAAAGGTCATCTCTTTGCAAGCATTTTCATGAATGAAAATTGCCACTTCTGCACTGGCAAGCTCTGGAAGCTAGTTACTGCTACTAAGACTCCATACACAGTTCTCCCTGCAGAATGCTCCTTGGCACAGTACACAAGGCTTCTTTTAAATATTTTTAATTGCATTTCAACATTCAAAGATGTTATTCTGTATGGTAACTTGCTCTCCTCACATCCCCAAACACTAAAAAACCCCCATGTAAATAATGAACTTGAAGTCACGAATTAGCAACAACTACCACAGACTTTAACAGGGGAGATATTGTAAAGAGCCCAGATCTAAGCAGAAAAGGTCACATTTTGTCTACTTCAATATTCTGTGTTGTCCCGTGTTCAGCAGTAGCAGTCATTTTTCTCCTTCTTAGTAGCTGGTGCAGTGCTGTGGTTTCGACTTTCAGCCCGGGAACAATGCTGATAACACCGATGGTTTTAGTTGTTGCTCAGTAATGTTTACTCTGACCAAGGACTTCCTGCGTCTCATGCTCTGCCAGGGAGGAGAGGAAGCCGGGAGGAAGCAGAGACAGGACACCTGACCCAAACTAGTCAAAGAGGTATTCCATACCACAGCATGTCAGGCCCAGTATATAAATCGGGAGCAGTTACCCAAAAGGGCTAGGTCACTGCTTGGGTCAGGCTGGGTATCGATTGGTGGGTGGTGAGTGGTTGTATTCTCTTCCTTTGTTATTTCCCTTATCATTATTATTATTGGTGGTAGCAGTAGTGGTTTGTGTTATATCTTAGTTACTGGACTGTTCTTATCTCAACCCGTGGGAGTTACATTCTTTCGATTCTCCTCGAAAGAAGGGGGGGAAGTAAGTTACCAGCTGGGCTTAAACCATGACAGGTTTTTTTTGGTGCCCAACATGGGGCCCAAAGGGTTGAGATAACAACAGATCTGACTTGAGTGAGTCTAATCGTATTTGTGATAAGCATTCATTGTTTCAGATTAATAGTCACTCATCACAATGCTGATTTCCTGGCTCTCAAAGTTGTTGCTCCTGCTCTCACAGTTTCAGCATGTCGTACCTTACTTACAGCCAGTATTTGTTGTGTTAGTGTTGTTTATCGGCTGGGGGCCTTGGGCTAAGGTTCTTGTTTCACTGTACTTTACGGTAATACAATAGACTCATTGATCATGAAATTGATCTGGCTTGCTTTCCCAGTGTGGTCACCACCTCTACACTTTGAGAGGTATATAATAGAAGTGTATAGCAATTACACATCTTTTTTCCCCTCCTCGGGTGGTCAGCCTATGAGGGAGACATTCCCACAAACCCTAGTGACAAGTACAGCAGCTACTCAAACTCCGACAGAAGCAGACAGCACAGCTGTATGTTGGCACACACAGAGTGTGTTTTACCCATGACCATTTTGTCTGATCTCAAAAGTTAAGCAGAGTCAGGCTTTGGTCTTGTCTAGGGTTAGACAACAGCATAGGAGGGCCAAGAGATTTTTCCCGAGGCTGGACAGTCATGAGTGGCAGGGTGTGTGGGACAGTATGGGCAAGTATCTAGGCCACTGGGCCCCTCCACAGTGCTTTGGAAGCATCAGAGATGGAAGGCAGCTGTATGGAGTCCCCAACGACAAGTTCAGAAACTGCTGAAGGGGAGGGTGAATTATTTTAGCCTGGTGAGCCCATGACACCTCAGGCCATCAGGGCAGAGATGCAACATATAGATGGACTCATGACTGAGGGGTGGACTTAGCAATGGACACTATTGCCCAGGTTATTCACGAGTGTGAAACATGTGCTGCAATTAAGCAAGCCAAGCAGTTAAAGCCTCTTTGGTATGGAAGACGATGGCTGAAGTACAAATATGGCAAGGCCCCGCAGATTGACTACATCACCCTCTCTCTCTCCCCCCGCTCTGAAAGCCTGTTACAAGAGATGGAGCCCGACATCATGGACCGGATGGACTCAGAGGCTTTACAGGGATTGGTCCATGCACTAAGGAATGATCTCTCTCTCGTTCTCTCTCTCTCCCTCTGTGTGGATGTATCTATATGTATATATATGAGATAAGAGTGATGGTATATTGAAAATGGGGGATCTGAGCATGATGTGAATGGTATGGAATAAGGGGTGGATACTGTCCTGGGTTCAGCAGTAGCAGTCATTTTTCTCCTTCTTAGTAGCTGGTGCAATGCTGTGGTTTCGACTTTCAGCCCGGGAACAATGCTGATAACACCGATGGTTTTAGTTGCTGCTTAGTAATGTTTACTCTGACCAAGGTCTTCCTGAGTCTCATGCTCTGCCAGGGAGGAGAGGAAGCAGAGACAGGACACCTGACCCAAACTGACCAAAGAGATATTCCATACCACAGCACGTCAGGCCCGGTATATAAATTGGGGGCAGTTACCCATAAGGGCTAGATCACCGCTTGGGTTGGGCTGGGTATCGGTCGGTGGGTGGTGAGCGGTTGTATTTCCTTCCCTTGTTATTTCCCTTATCATTATTATTATTGGTGGTAGCAGTAGTGATTTGTGTTATACCTTAGTTACTGGACTGTTCTTATCCCAACCCATGGGAATTACATTCTTTTGATTCTCCTCCCCATCCTTCCAGGAGCGGGGGTCGGGAAGGAAGGGAGAGAGTGAGGGCTGCGTGGTTTTTTCTGGGTTGCCAACTGGGCTTAAACCATGACATGTGTTCTATACAGTTTGTTTTTACCTCAGTTAACAAAGTTAACTTCTCTGCTTTTGTTACAGGCATTGCTGACTGTACCTTTCAAAGTAGAAATTTATCTGTGTGTCAGCTCTAAGGGATCGGAAATGTGCTGTAGAAGGAATTCCCAGATGTCTGCCTAAACACAGGCACTGTCAATTTAAATATAAATTAACTGGATCAAAAGAATGCCAAACAAGTTACCTATACAAAACACACAATAAAATCAATTGGTTTATCATGTAGAATACTAAGCAACTTAAATAACCTACTTATTAATAAGTTATTTAATAAATAGGCTATTATTTAGGCATGTATTTTCCTATACATGAACCAGATACATTAAGATTTGTAATAGACTAGACTCAACTAAGCTAACAGCAGTTATACATCTTTTGCTTTGCCCAGTATTCTCCTACAAACATTTCTATAGAAGTAAATAACACTGATCCCTATGGAAAAAGGTGAAACATTTTAGAATTATTCCATGCATTAACAATAAGGATTTTCCTAAAAACTATAGTTTGTTGTCTTTTCAGTAACTGCATGGGCAGTTACATTCAGCTACAGAACAGCTACAGAAGTCAGTCACTGGAGGAAGTTTTGAGTATAAGCTCTTTATTTATGTCAGAAAGAGAAAAAATAATAATCAATTAGACTTGGCCAGAGAAAAAGAAAGAAAAGGGAAAAAAAAGTCTGAAGTGCTACAAACATACTGTTTGTGGGAATAAAATTCATCAAGACAGAAAATCAGAGGGAAAAATGTCAATAAGCACATTTTTTTTTTTTAATTGACATGTCAAATTTACAGCAACCAAACCCATAAATACTCGGAGACTTACCAAATCAACAAAAAAACAACCCCACACAAACACTGTATCACTAACCTACTGGTCAAATGAGAATGCAGTTAAGAATTATTCAGAGTATGCTTAATAACATTATCTCTGCTATATCTCAAGTTTTTAGCCAAAAGCAGCAATGACAGAACACATCTGCTCTACTTTCTTACAACAATAACACAGTGTAGCTTATTTGGAGAGTAGCTACTGTAACTTGTAAAAGCTGAAAATTCCCTTTAACAAGAAGCACAAACCCTTTTGAAAGAGAGCAATTTGACTGATGCCAAGGTAAGCTCAGTAAATATTTGTATTCATTTTCTAGTGGTCCAATCTTTACTTCTTTCAAACACTTCCTAGTAAAATATAGCAAAAAAACACATTACTTTAGGTTTTGTTTGTTACCATATTGCATTCTTAGCTCAACTTTTTAAGAATCAACAACTACATTTCTTCAATGAAAAAG
This sequence comes from Psittacula echo, assembly GCF_963264785.1. Taxonomy (NCBI): domain Eukaryota; kingdom Metazoa; phylum Chordata; class Aves; order Psittaciformes; family Psittacidae; genus Psittacula; species Psittacula echo. Next base: position 24,704,333 of record NC_137742.1, on the reverse strand, counting down.
CATGAAAATTCTGTATGAACTTTCCACCTAAAAGTACACAAAATCATTTAACACAACGTTAGAAAATCCATGCTCCAGGACTGCAAAGTGTTTGAAACACTAACACTAAACAGATTCCAGCTACCAAATTCACAAGAATATTCCCATACAGTCATCGAATGATTAAGGTTGGAAAGGACCTTAAGATCATCTATTCCAATCCCGCTGCCATGGCCACGGACACCTCACCCTAGGTCATGTTGCCCAAGGCTCTGTCCAACCTGGTCTTGAACACTGTCAGGGATGAAGCATTTACCACTTCTCTCGGCAACCTGTTCCAGTGCCTCATCACTCTCATAGTAAAGAACTTCTTCCTTATATCTAACCTGAACTTCCCCTGTTTAAGTTTGAACCCATTACCCTTTGTCCAATCACTACAGTCCCTGATGAAGAGTCCCTCTCCAGCATCCTTGTAGGCCCCCTTCAGATACTGGAAGGCTGCTATGAGGTCTCCACGCAGCCTTCTCTTCTCCAGGCTGAACAGCCCCAAGTTTCTCAGCCTATCTTCACACGGAAGGTGCTCCAGCCCCTGATCATCTTCATGGCCTCCTTTGGACTTGCTCCAACAGCACCTTGTCCTTCTTTTGTTGAGGATACCAGAACTGCACCCATTTTTTCTTTAAAGGATGCTACCATATATTACAGAAAAAGGAGAAGGAAAAAAAAAGGGGGGGGGGGTAAATCACACAAGACATAAACATCACCTGAACAGTTTACCAAACTGGAAAACCCTGAATTCACTTTAACTAAAGCCAAGGATTTCTCTGGGTTTTGTCTGATCCTCTAGGTTCCTGCATCAAACAGAAAGCAGTGGTTTTTATATGGGCTTATTTATATAGGATTTTGCTTACTATTAAAAAGTAAAAGAAAAAAGCAACACTGAAGTACGCAGTGGCCAGCTTCACACTTCTTGACAATACAATTGCTGGAGACCATTATGCACACAGGAATCTAGTTGCCTTCCTCTTCCCAGCTGCAGTTCATGTTTTGTATTACACAATGAGTATGTTTCAGCAGCTGCTGTTAAACTTTGTTGAAATCAGTAACTAGAAGATAACATGATTAAGCCTGCCTTTGCATGAAAGCAACTTGCCTACATTAAGGCTTTGATTGCAGCAGTTTTCGTTAGTCATTTTGCACAGGACAGAAGGGGCCAGAAAAGTCCAAGCATATTTACTCTTTTTTCCAGGACTGATTACCACTAGTAAAATACAGGCCTTACTCTACCTTGGCATATTCACAATCATTAGCTGGAAGAGACCATGTATGCTGAAAGGGAAAAGTACACTAGAACTAAAACTTAAGCCATGTTAATCAGAGGAATTAGGTCACCAGAGTCTTGCCAAGACACTCTTACGCCCATAATGCCCACACCAGGACACAGAGCAGAGCTCTGCAGCTGCTCTTTACATACAAGAGTGAAAAAAAGATTTTGGGCAGGCCAGGAACAAACGACACAAATAACTCTTCCTCCACCCCCCAAGTCACACGAAACAGAAGTGGCAAGTAGCTACTTTCTCACAGCAGACAACACAAATATCTCTCTTGTAGGAAAAGGCTAATTTGTATTTGCTCTGTTAAATGATTCCAGATCTTTTGCCCTTTGTGGAACTAAAGGTCTCAAAATTAGAGATTTTGCTTAATGTTGACATTTTAATCAGTATTTATAAATTTAAATTGGATAGGTTCAGCTGACCCCACAGCTTACTGATAATAAAAGCCACTGCCGTAGAAAAAAAGGTTCATGTTCTAGGGCAAGGGTCACACTGGAAAAAATGAGATGGTCTGCAGACTAGAAGGTAAGTATTAACTCCATTTGTGAAAACAGCTTAGTCAAAATGAAGCTTCATTTTTTTTGCTTCAAAACTATAGTCACAAATTTCTCTCAACAAGCTAAAATCCCTACAGGGCTTTAAATGCCAAATTTGAAAGATCCACACTACTCCAAAAGGAGAGCCCATTCTGACTTAAGGAGCCACACTGTCACAATATGTTGTCTTTGCCACTACTATAAACCTATACACTGCTCTTCTTGAGCCCTCTCAACACTTTTCCTACCTTGTCTCCTGCTAGTTTGACAAGCTTGCGGCTGAAGTGCAAAATGCTACTGTTACTACTCCTCTTTCCTATACAGTGTGCAAGAGCACACCCCCACCACCAGCTGTGCACAGATCTTCAATTTCTAGTCAACACTCCAAAGTAAGAAAAAATTCTTTCAATCTCTTCAAAGACAATATGGCAAAATATGCCACAAGCCTTACGGACACTACAGTGCTCTCCCTGCTGATGTCATCCAAGTCTTCTAATTAGCTGCAATCTCAATATTGAGTATGCACTGCTGGGAAGACAAGAAGGAGAAAGGTAGTTTTTCTTTGTGGATTTTAATGCTCTTTTAAAGTACTGCTTTCCTTACCAGAAAGGGATAGTAACACAAACATTACCAGTCTGCTATTTTTGTTTTCATTCAAAAGTCTCAAAATGTGTGCAACAACAGACATATCTGTTGCATCAATCACTGGTCTAAAGACTGATGCAGGCGGGAAGCTGATATTGTAAACGTAGCTTCTTAATACACACAATTATACTGGAAAAATCCTTGAAAAAACAATGCAAATTACTAGACGAGTGTTGGGCCACCATCTACAAGAATCTGTGAACTCCTGACAAGAAATAAATCACTGTTTCAGCCTATGCAAAACTGTCAGCTAAAACTACAGTGGACAGAAAATCCTTCTTACCTACAGAAAGCAAAAATGTAATACTGATAAATCCTTTTCCACAATTTATATCATTACTTGGTCTCTCTGTATCTGCTAGCAATAAAGTCAGGTATATTTTATAGTTTTTGCTTGGACTACTAACAACATTCTAGATAAATCAAGATAAGGACTCAGATAATCTTTTGGTTTATTGCCATTTTATAGCCAATTTCATCCCCCTCCTTGTCCAATATGGAGGATGGATTGTTCCAAGTCAAACCACAGTAAATCGCATCAGCAACTGTATTAAGTTTGTGCAAACATTACGTTTTTTAAATTCCTTTTTACCTTTGACTGATTATCCTATTTATACTGTCTTAATAAGGTCTAACAGGGTAAGTGAAGGTTACTCACATTTATACTGCTACCTAGTATGTCTGTCTGCAAGTTTCTGTTGTAAAATACCTACTAATTAATGACAAGAACTTTTCAAAGGCACAGAGATTTCTTGTGTAACTTAGTCTCAGAGACCCTCAAAAACAAAATGAACAAACAAAAGGATTAGGACAAACACCTTCAGTTACATGTCTACTCAGCATGAAACAGAAGTTATAAGAGTATTCAACCATAGTTTCCTCTATACACTTTCTAGCTGGTTTAAAGCTAGCAGGAGGCAATCCAATCCTAACCAGAGTGTGTAATAGCGAGTAGTACAAAAAATTCCTCCTAGCTTCAATACTGACTTACGTAAGTCAGCTTGCAGGCTAAGCCCAACAGCTTTCATCTCTCCTGCAGCCACATCACAAAGACACTTGAGTAAAGGAAAAGCATCACTGTATTTTACATGGTAATTTCCTTAGTGGAGATAAGTACATGTGGAGTAAAATAATTCTTGGAGGGGGCAAAAAACCCTGTCTTTTTGATGACACAAATCTTACCTCAGTATGGTTGAAACACCTTCCAACACTGGTTTACCCCCCACCTCCATTCTTAGCAAACATTTCATGTTCTAGCCCACAGTTTGGTCCCACTCCACCCTGTTTTTCTGATCACACTATTCAAATGAGGATGTATGTCCATTCATTTAACCATATCTTTAGACTAACTTTGCATTCTGTAATACTGTTTTGCATACATACTAACATTCACGCTAGCCAAACAATTTCTAATACTATTTCTACCACAGCTATTTCTATTTTTAATCCATTGGTAGGCATGCAAGCACCATTGAGATGAAGGCCACACATTTAAAGTAACAGCTGAAAACATCTAATTATAACTTGCTGTTACCTTCTACGAAACTAAAGTTTTAGTAAGGAGAAAGGGGAATACTGTGGATTAGTTTTGTTTCTGTTTTGGCACAGCAGGTCAAAAATACCCTATTTAGTACTATGAATATTACACTACTGATTGACTGGCTTGTTCAGATTTTATAAGGAAGACAAACAACGCATCAAAGAGAGGATCCATTTGTAATATTTGACTGCCAACTATCTTCTGCTTCTATTTATACATCTGCCAGGCTCTCTAACCTTTGGTAAACATAACTTCCTAGCAATCAACTGGCGATCAAATCAACTTATATCAGCTGTTGTCAGAGAGGAGTGCTAGAGAATAGTACTTTTTTCTTCTCTACACTCTCCTGCCAACGGGATGATTTGGGTTTTTTTGTAAATAAGCAGATCCTGTAGTGAACAAGTTACAGGAATACCCTACTCTGGATTACACCCTTCAATTTATGTTGAGTTCATGGCAAAAGCAGTAAAATTTTAAGAATGCATGTGTGTTTAAAACATACTTAAGATGTAGCTTAGAAAGATGCACAACGGCATCTGATCTATCTAGCCATTTATTATTGATAGCTATAAATAATTCATTATTTTTACTCAGGCTTCCCACCTATTTAAGACCTCCTGCCTCGGTTTGACAGGCGAAGACATGGTTCTCAATAGCAAACTATTTCTTTACAAGCCATAAATCACTGAGGTAGGCAGAGAAGAAAACAGTTTTAGAAAACTTTTATCAGTTTAAAAAGTAGAATATGTGCAATAGTGACTACTACTGTTACTCCAGAAGTGCCTTCATAAGCAAGAAAGTCTTGTTTTTTAAAATCTTTATTTACAGATGCTGCTGAAATTGTTCAGCATGAGTTGAGGGAAGATTACTACTCTCTGTAACTAATCAGTAAGGTACCCACACCAGAATGACTTAAAGCCAAACAAACTCTCTCTGTTGAAATGTTCTCTCTTTCACAACCAGCTTGGAGTTTTTCGTGTGATTCATTCTATTACCAGTGTTTTTTCAAGCTAACAATATTCAAAGTGATCTTCATAACTGTTATTTACAAGTCTTCCAAATTATACTGGCAGCCTATCTAGAATAGAGCTTTATTCTTACTATGTACTGAAACATAAGAGTTTGAAAATAATCTGAATGCTTTCCCTTGTAACTTCTCAACCTCCACGCTCCCATATCAAATCACTGAACCACAATGCCATTCATTTGGGTCCAGGATGATCTGCAGAATGCATGCAGATGCTTACCTACAGTCAGCTGACCATCCATGGAGGATCTTCTGCGGAAGTTGTACCTCAGTGTCCTCTGATACACTGCCGTGCTTCCTAGTCTCCCAAAGACAGCTGTTCTCCCATACCCATGAGGTTAGGAGCCAGATGCAGGAAACCCAGGCACCAGACATGCAGAACAAAACACCCATAACAAGCCCACCAGGATGCTTTCCTGGGCACAAAATCAGTATTCCTTTACCGGTCTTTGATGATTTTCCCCCACCCCCCATGTCCCTGATACAGACAACAGTCTGCAAGCTGTGCAGCCTGGGCTTCCATAACATCCTGCCAGCTGCACAGGAAGGCAAAAGTAATAAAAGGGATCCCACCAGCCTTTACAGAGCCAAGAGGCAACATACCATTTCAAAGTAACAAACTGGTTTGGTTTGGAGCTTTTAGTTGCTCTGGGTTGTTTGCAGGGGTTTTTTTGTTTATTTGGGGGTTTGTTTCAGGGGTTTGGGGGGTGTGGGTTTGTGGTACTGTGGTTTTTTAAACTAGAGAAAGAGCTGAATCAACAAGCTTAAAGAAAGGCATGTTAGCTTTGTTAATGGACATTTGCCATCTTCAGTCTGAAAGGACAAAGTAGCTCTTGCTTTAGGATGGTGTCAAGACCATGAACTGCTGGTTTCTCTGCATCTACCCATACCACCAGGCAGCTCTTCCTGAGGCAATAAATTTAGACCAAGGAGTGCAATAAAACAAGCTGCTGAAGAAGCTCTGCCAGTCCTGTTGTCTTTCTACAGCTGCCTACTTCCAGAATTACCAGCACAGCTAAGACTCACCCCTATCCTCCTACGCTTGATCAGGAAAGCTTTCCTGATCTCCATAGTCCCAACAGCAGATGATTAACACTCTGCATGCCTAAGGGGCCTGCCAAGAAGGCACAGCAGCAGGTGTATCTGCAGGGCTCAGAGACAGGTTTCACTGGTGTTGCCTTTCAAGATAAGAGTCAAACTTTCTCAGGTGGATTCTCAACTTCCTTTTACAGTGTGGGCTTTCTTAACCAGCTGCATTGCACATGGATTTCTTCAAGCAGAGCACTGGTCAGGTTGCCATAGCAGCTACGGCTAAAGATTCCTACTGCCCCACAACAGGAAAGAAGAAGGGTGAAAGCACTCTGATGACACTCCTACTGACTTGCAGCAGTCTGCATGGGAGTCTGCCAGAAAAAGGCTACTTCTCCCACAAGCACACAACTGCTTGTAGCACCTGCTGCAGGTCGGGCTTGTCTTCATCCCTTCTCTTGAGTAGCTTCAGTTCATACAACAGTAGTCCAGCACAGCCCTGACTGTCCTGAGCAAAGATTGCAAAGGTTTTGGACACAGACTTCTCACTGCTCTCACATTTGCTTCCAGGGCCTGTCCCATGCCAAGCAGCAAATTACACCTCCTTGGTTCACAATCATAAGGCAATATTCCTACTCCAAAACTTCCTGCTACAGGGCAGCTGTTGAGCTGCCCAGGCCTATTCCAGACCTTATCTTCCAGGTGGGTTGACCCAAGTGGGGTCTGATCATGAGTAAACATGACATTTCCCAGACCTAAGACCTAAAGAAGTATGAGGCAAAGAAGAAAGGAGTGGGGAACATGCAGAAATGATTAACTCAAGTTATCTCAAACATACCAGGGAAGTACAGGCCTTTCAGCTGTAGCAACTGATTCCAAGAACATACAGCAGTGGCCAAGGGCCCTGGAAACACCAATCAAGACCCTTTCTGGTCATTCTGCCCCAAAGAAAACACAAGTGCAAATACTGAGAAGGTTGCTCTGCAGCTACCAGATGGAGGTTTTGACAGTGCATCTACCTTTGACAAGAAGCATTCAGGGCTATAGTAGGGCATGGGGGTATGATGGAAAACTGCTGGAAAACTAAGTAAGAGGAGGGAGCAAAAGCTGGCACAACTTATAGCTGCAGAACTGCACTTCAGAATACATTTTTCCTTTGGCTTTCTATGCTGAAGGAATTACCTGGAGTGATTCAAGAGTACATCAGTGTACACAAAAACTGGCTCATCTAGAGAATGGGTTCCTTAAGAGACAGTCTCATTCAGAATTGATTTCTGTTCCTACACAGCAGCCTTGCAGTATGTGAAGGTGGCCTACAAGGATGCTGGAGAGGCACTCTTAGCTAGGGACTGTAGTGGTAGGACAAGGGGTAATGGGTTAGAACTTAAACAGGGGAAGTTTAGATTGGATATAAGGAAGAAGTTCTTTACTGTGAGGGTGGTGAGGCACTGGAATGGGTTGCCCAGGGAAGTTGTGAATGCTCCATCCCTGGCGGTGTTCAAGGCCAAGTTGGACAGAGCCTTGGGTGACATGGTTTAGTGTGAGGTGTCCCTGCCTATGGCAGGGGGGTTGGAACTAGGTGATCTTAAGCTCCCTTCCAACGCTAACTATTCTACGATTCTACTTAACTAATCCTTAAAATACATACACACACACACACACACATATATACATACACACACTTTTCATTCACTTTTGCCTTTGTAAACACCAAAATGCTCTTTTCCAGAGCCCCAAAATGATAGTTAATATTGACAATGTTGTTACAGGCTAAAAGGAATAAACAATATAAGCTGGCAACAGTAAAAGTCACCACAGTTAATACTTAAAAAGTCAACACATTTAGCAACAGGAAGATTGGTCTGACAACAGTGACTGGAGTCATAACTTAGAATGCAAGGCAAGACAACAGGTGTCCAATTTTTCTTCTTTGATAAAACCAATTGATCTACTCCAATATGCATCAAAGGTTCTATGTAAATATTGTGATCAATTCCGCAAGTGTCCAAATCTACAGAAAAGTAGAGAATGGGACTTTTGGGAAGTGGTACTAATGGATACACAGTTCCATTTTTGCTGGTTTCTCACAAAAAGTAGCAAAAGACAGATACAGCTGAACAGCTACTGATGCTCTAAAATTTGCATTACATATTTCAGGATAATACATCTTATTAGCCTAGGGAATAAAAGATCCATAATAACATCACAGTCACTGAATATCTCAAGCTTTTCTATGTCCTGTTAGCAAGTGTATCTCTAGAAAGATGGAACAACCTTATAACTAGTACTACTACTATATCTGCTAGCATCATCCTTTGATGACAAAGTTGGGTTTTTTTACTCTGAAAGTTCATATCACATCTTGATAACAGACTATGTGATCATTTTCCATATTCTTGCCAAATTTTTTATTCAATGAAAGCCTTTTGTTTAAGAATGAGACAAATGAACTGCACATGTTTAAGACATCACACAAAGTAATAAAAGCAAAGCAGAACATTTCATAGAGTTCCTGTTTCCCCAACTCACTCCAATTTTTTAAAGAACGTATGACTGCTGCACTTGAATATGAATCTCTCCAGTGCTGAACTTCACCTTTAGAGACTATGATTGTATCACTTGCAGATGAGTAAAAATCAATCTCCCACAAAGCACACAGAAGAGCTTCTCTTAGGCAACAAATACTCTGCTGACACAAAATTCTGTTTTAAAAATGGTCCTTCAACAAAGAGACTCACTTTTGTAGCTGTTGGTTCCACTAGTCTCTGACGGTGGCGTGCTGAGCTGAAATGACTCTTCTGAGGCGCCCCTTCCTGACAGTGAATGAAGAAAGGGGAGGAAGAAGAACAGAGAAAAGGGGATAAATGGATTGTGGAGGGGATGGAATGGAGGATGTTGGAGAAGGGAGAGTATTTAACTGAACTGTATTTTTACTAACTTTGTAAAAGCTTTATTATATCAATTTCAATAATACCATCATACAAATATCAGAAAGAAAATGAAGCTTTTGCTAGAAACAGCTTCATGAGGCTTTTATGTATTGTTCTCATGCATTTAATGGCACTGTTTTCTATAAATATACATACACACATGCACACATGCCTACTTCATTTCTACATACACACAGTAAAAAAATCATTCATTTCACTCTTCCCAAGTATATACACTATCTTACAGTTCATATATCAATTTAATGAGTTACACACAAAGAATCCAACACACTAACATCCCACCCAGCTGGATTCACACGAAGAACACCACCTCCTCTAATAAAAGATGACTTTTTAGATTCCCATTCTCCATCCAAAGCTTCAACAGACTTACGTTAAAGACTTTTACCTAGCAGAGATTAGCACCTTTCCCTGAGAAAACCTGAGAAATATCAGGCTCATACATGTAAAAGAACTTTCTCTTAGAAAGAGAAATTTGAAAGAGCAAATAGAAACTGAAAACACAGAAGCACTAAATTCTTCATCACATGTGCGAAATCATTTAGAGTAACACCTCATTGCAGTCAGCCTTAAAACTACCTGGACTTGCTGGAGCTGCAATGGCAGGACTGCCTCCTAGGTTTCAAATAGCGCACCATCTGGTCATTTATTCTTGCTGTTTCTTGTGTTTTGCTCTCACTGATTCAAACTGGAACCTACTAACCTCTAGAACAGTGACCAGTTTGTCCCTAAACTTTTCCTACATGGATGGAAGTGCTCACGTTTCAAGAAAAAAAAAAAGAATAAAAAAAATAAACATTTACATCCACATACTCAAACTGCTTAAGCACTCAAAAAATTTTAAACTAGAAACAAATTCAAAGTTTAAACAAAAATATGTATTTTGAATAACCATACTGTATGACCCAAAATTTTACAAAGGAAAAACAGCTTTTTTGAAAACTGCTTCAAATTATTCAGTTTATTCCCTACTTCTTGACAGCCTAAATACATACTTTCCGTTCAACAGCCTTGCAATGTTTTAACCACCTGAAACAAAGCACTTGATCTGTTTGCTTTCAAAATTCAGAAAGCTTAAGCTGCTCTATGAATTCTACCAAATATGGCACCTGAATTTTTCAGAGATAATTTATCACAAAAAAGGACTGAAGATCAAGCATTAATTCCATCATTTCTAGAAACTCTCAAGAATACGTTCATTAACTTCACAAACATTACAGAAGTACTATTAAGACAGGAAACAAGGATGGTTTAAGCATATTCTTAAAAGTCTTGGGAGAAAGGGAGAATACATGATAACTAATATTAAAATACGTAAGATCAAAGAGTTGGCTCTGTGCTCTCTTCACAGCTTTTTAAGTAAGTACTAAAGAAAGCAATATGGAACATGACGCTTTTATTGAAATCTGGAAGAAATTAAAAAAAAAAGGTATTTACCCAATGCTGCCTGTATCTCACACAGCACAACGAAGATTTTTCCAGGATATGAAAGATACTGGTTCAAAATCCTCTACATGCTGGATATGCAGAAGACAGAAGACCTATGTTTAGTTTCTTACTCAAGATACTTTAAATATTCTGCTTCCGTCTTTCCACAAACTCTACAACGTGGACATTGTTGTAACAAGTACGAACTCTACAGGCTGCTATTTCGGGTATGCATCTGATGGGGAGGATATGGGTCAAGAGCCTGTTCCAAATCACAGGAGGCAGAGCGTGAAAATACATGAGACTGTTTCCCTTTCTGTCTCACCTTCAGGATCAGTACACAATTCCTTCTAGCAGTATTCTCTGAAAAAAAAAATCCGAATATTTTATAAATGCAAGATAGATTTGCTTGTATTTCTGGAAAAATATCCACAGGGTTCTTTAAATGAAAATACAGTTCCACTCAACTTGGCAAATATTTCTCAAGATCTCAAGACTCTGCTTTTCTAAGAGTAGTTTCTACTCCTCCTTAACAATAAGGCTTCCACTTTTAGTAAGACACCATGTAAAATCAGCTCTGTAACAAGAAAAGATCTGGTGGAAGCAAAGATTATGGCCATCTTAGAAAGATTGTATCATACTCACTGCTAATAAACAGGCATTACAGAAAAAGCAATTATCCAACACTTGCATAAACATTTGGTTACAACTGAACATTCTTCTACAGATGGTAATGTCTTTTGATAACGCTCCATCAAATTACTTTTGTGTAACTGGCTAAAATTAGCAGTAAGTATTCTAGAGTATTTCTATACTCCAGGAACCTTTAATAATTCCTTTCTAAAAATTTCTAACACCCTTCCCATTATCACTTAATATAAACTTTAACATGGACGCTTGAAAATGGATGCTTGAAAAGTGTCTTCTTGACATTAGCTAGCAAGAGTGGTGATCTTCAGAGGCCCATACTTTTACTAAGGTTAACCTATGTAACATGAGATCCTGCACCAAACTGAGAAGCTCGGAATTCTCTGTTACTGGCAATTCTTCTTTTTTCCCTTCCTGTGTCCCCTTCAGAAAGCATTTCGGGAGCAATTAAGAGCTGTGATAAACACAGTTTACACCTAGAAAAATCCCAATACAGCACAGACACCATTTCATGAGCATGAAAGTGTACCTAAAACGATGTGAGTTTTCCTACGAAAAAGGAAGATTACTCAGACTATTACAGTACTTATGGAGGCTGTGCCTCCAGTGACACCAGCCATGTTGGTACACCGTTACAACATTCTGAATCAGAGTGTATTAACAGTTCATTTTATTAGCACAAAAGAACCAGACTGGTAGACTTGATGCAGTACTGTCTTTTGGCAGGGTTAACGTCAGAAGATACACTGCTGGATTGCAGAAAGCGCATAGTAGTTTTCGTACTAACAGGCAGTAAAACTCAACACAGCTACCAGATTCATTATCACCTGTGTGAACAACAAAGGTGATTTCAGTTCTATTTTTAATCATAAATGCTTTCCACTCACTTTTGTGCTGCTAGTCACTTGGTGCCAGAGGCTTCACCTCCTTGCTTGTACAAGGAACAAGTGTGGGTGTGAGTCGTGCCATGGCTTTCCACCATGAAGACTTCAGCAGTAACGAGATTCATGAGCTCCTCTCCCCAGCTCTCCCACTAGCTCATTCCTGCCCTGAAGCTAGAGTTCACTGCTCCCTCTGCATAATTGTGTGTGGTTCTATTCTGTAAATGCCAACACTGAAACAATCCAGGTTAAACATAGCTGTTGTCAGAGCAGGAGGGTCATAGCCAGTCTGGTGTGTTAGCCTTTCTGATGAACACAGAGCTGGGCTGCTGTGAAATGGATCACTGAAGAGAACAGCTGGACTGAAAATTCCATATACCACTCTGCTGCTAAAAATCCTTATGATGGAACTGCCAATGAAGCACAGTAGGTAAATCCAAGCAGCAAAGGAAGTCTATCATCAGTACATGTTAACATATGAAGAGAGCCACCTCGGTGTAACTGAGATCAGCAGGAGATTAACAAAAGCTGCTGGGACACTGCGTGTGAAAACATAATTGGAATTAGAGATAAGAATAAAGATGAGAGTAAAGAGAAGAGAGGGAAAAAAAGTACAGGCTGAAAATGCTATGCATTCAGAGAAACTGTAGTTATTACCTGCAAAGCATATGCAGTGGATTCACAATACCTTTCTAGATAGGTCAGTTGCAATTATCAGTCAATATAATAAAATGACAGAAAACTAGCTCCTTGGCAAAAGCCAACATGACTCACATTAACACGGGCAGTTGAAGGAAAAACAGAGTGCTTCTAAATAATTCTCATCTATGGCAAGGTATTTTAGCTAGATGGCATGCAGAAAACTGGCTAGAAAGCAGAAAAAGTGAGAGACATTTTTTCTAACAGGTGAGTAGTCCAAGAAGCAACTGCTAAACGGAAAAAAAAAGAGGAAAAAATTAAAATTAAAATTAAAAAAAAACCAAACACCACCACACAGACAAGGGGCATCAGGTATTGAACATTTCATATAATTTATTTCTGATGGCACAGAAGCCTGAAAGCAGTTGTGAGGGGAACACATGTTTCTGGCTGCATAGAGTAGTAGCTAATTTAACAATGTACAGGCTTAAGAGATACCAAAAGCAGTTTCCACATAAGAACAGTTACCACTAACAGCACAGTTGTTCTCACAAAAACAGCAATGTCAAGAGACAGGCAAGTGAGAATATCAAATGACACAAGCATGCGCTCTTATCTGAAGAGATTTCTATCTTGAGACTGAAGCAGCCACTGGCCTTTCTGTTTTTCCTCTCCATTTCTGTTAGCCAACAAACCAAGATCAGAAGCAACAGTGCCATTAAGTCTACACAAATAAGATGAATCCACCGACAAACACCACATCTGGCCCCTGACAGCTTTGCAAGTAGTTCAGCATTGAAGAAAAAACATTAACAGGAACAACTGCATCCACATCAAGTTGGACAATCCTGATTACGGCATGTCTATTTCAATGCTTTTATTTTATGAAGTGTCACAATGAAGAACACCTCCACAAATATCCCCAAACCATGATCTTTAAGCATACTTCCTCCTCCAAGACTAGTCCTGTGCTATCTCCTCAACAGGTATCTGCACCCAAGATTTAAGTCCCTGACACATCCTCCAGTCTGAGCATCTCGGCATTTGCATCTAGCAAAAGCTGCAGTAAAGCTCGTGGCCATGGCCTGCTGTCATGGTTAAAATCATATCTTGAACTGCTTTACACACAACGATCTACCTCTTGCTCTGTAGTGCCTCATAATGCATGCAGCTGTTCCACTCAATTACCTAACCAACTGTGTTCAGAGTGCAATGTCACAGAGCCTGTGAGAGGCCACAGCGCTGTCCCGCAGCTAGCAAATACAGTGTTAACACAGCACTGCACACCTGCATTTTAATTTCAAAGAAAGGTCAAAAATTAAGTCCCTTCTATCATCTAAGTGTGTTACAACTACATCTGATAAACAGCTAAAAAAGAGATTGGAAAACACAAGCTAAAGTAGTTTACCTTTTCTCTTCCTGATACCAAAGGAGAATTGTTGGCTCTGTTGATGGTAACGACCAGACCAAGGTGTCTTAGCATTTTTGTATTTATCTATATGCCCAAAATAAATAAGTATATGAAGATCTAAAAATCTTTATAATCCCACGGATTTGGACATTAAGGCAAAGAAATGTGAAAACAAGTATTCTATTATGAAAGCTTGAGCTCAGGCCTCTCTCACTGTCCCTCTCCAAGAGCCACAGTTCTCAAAATAAGACACCACACATGTACCCTTCAGAGTGGAAACAGTTCTTGATTGGTATATTTAGCTACTTCTTAGTAGCAATTATGATATCTACAAGAAGGGCTGAAAGGAGGAACTACAGGCCTACCAGTCTGACCTCAGTGGCAGGGAAGGTTATGGAGCCACGACAATCATCTTGAGTTCCATGACACAGCACATGCACTACAACCACAAGGGATCAGGCCCAGTCAGCATGGGTTTATGAAGAGCAAATCCTGCTTGAATAACCTGATCTCCTTCCACAACAAGGTGTCCCACTTAGTGGATGAGGGAAAGGCTATGGATGTTGTCTTCCTGGACCTTAGCAAAGCCTTTGACACCATTCCCAGAGCATTCTCCTGGAGAAACCAGCTGCTCATGGCTTGAATGGGTATAGTAGTTACTGGGTAAAAATCCAGCTGGGCCCGAAGAGTAGAGGTGACTGGAGTTAAACCCAGTTGGCAGCCGTCACAAAGGGTATGAGATAGTCCGTAATACACTGCTTAGAATTCACTGTATTTACAAATGGATCTAAGGTTGAGGCTAATACCAGTGCTTAATGAAGCTTTACACAAGTTTAATAACACACAATGCATCTTTCCAGTTTTGAAAAATCATACTGAAATGTACCATTAAAAACTGCAATGTAGCAAAGCTGTCCTATTTTTATCAGACATACAGCATTTGTAATCAAATGTATACTTGTAAAACTGAAGTTTTAAAAAAAGTTTGTATCTTTAAATACATTTCCATTTTTCCCCAATTTATACAACAGAAAGCACCAGAAGTTATACCCAAAAGAATTACTAACAAAGATTGTAAACTTGGAAACCAGCAAAATGGGAAAAAAAAATAAATAAAAAAATAAATCTATCTCCAGTACACTGCACTTTCCATTTCTTTTGTCAGTAACAGGTAGAATTTTCAAGTCTGGAAAGTTTTACTATAGGCACAAACGTAAACCTAAGAAATCAAGTAAAAATGCCTAAATTTCAAAATTATAGAAGCCACCATTTAGTACCTCCATCACCTATTTTGAAGCACCTTTCACAAACTGCAGTTACTTATCTGTTCTAGTCTATTAGGCTGAAAAATTATATCTGAGAGGCATCAATGATATCCTGTTTCTATTCAGATTGCAGAGCCATTGCAGCTAAAAGTGAAGCTGTATTTCACATTAAAGCACATACCAAAACCATAGGCTAACTGCTAGCTGCGTAGTGGGGTGGGACACGTGTACAAGATCAGAGAAACCACTTAGGGAAGGCAGACCAACTGAGAAGAACAGGCAAGCCCCACTTGAGGTTAGGACCTTCAACCAATGCATACAAGTCACTGATGAACCCATCTAACACACCATCCAGCTGCCCCAAGGGACAGGACACCCAAGTCACTGCTGACTGCAGGTTCCAACCCAGCATCTCAGAACCTGCACTGCAGGTCCCAGTCATCTCATTTACAGCTTCAAAATGGTGTCAAAACAACTCTTAACCTCACTGATACTTTAGGTGGCTACAGTGCTCCTGTAAAGGGAATATACCTATTGATTTCTTCATAAAGACAGACATCGGCTTATAACAGCATTTCGCAAAAAAAAGTTCAGCTTGGCACTTTGCAGTGACATACAATGCCCAATTCTTCCTTAAAAAATAAAATCAAGTTTTAGAGAAAGCCTTTTCTCTTCATGTTGCATGACAATGTATGTCTTATTTTCCTAAGATAATCAGTGAATACAAAGACTTTCCCCCTTTTCCCTCTCTGACAAAAGAGTTGTTGTTTCTCATTTTTCATCCAAAATAACTGGTCAGAAACCTTTTGAAATAGCATGCTGATAGAATATGGAAGTCTATCAAAATAAAAATGGGTTGTCGAATTAGTCAATTTTACCAGAATTTTACCTTGAAACAGTTCCAAAAAAACCATGAAGAATGCCATTCAACATTTTCTAAGTGAAACATGGCACTGTGCTAACACACAAATAATATTTTTATAAAGACAAAGCTTTAGTAAGACAAGTAAGAAAAAAGTAAGACAAAATAGAAAAAAGGAAGACAAAAATAAATCCAACCACAACATTGTATATATTTTTAAATGCTCCAAAGCATTTTTCCTTTCATTCCAATACAATAAAAAGCCAAAAGACAAAGTCCTTCAAAAAGTTAAATTTCCATTCTATAATAATTCATCTTTTTCGGAGAGCTGCAAAACACAGCTGTGAAGAGTATGCTGGAAATACAACAAAGGGACAAAGTAAATAAGAAATTTAGAAACAAAAATCTTGGTTCAGAATGTGGTATGTTTGGTCTGATTTTTCTCCCTACTGGCTTCCAGGGCCAAGACACCATAATCAAAGGACACCATTCAAATTCTTATAGCTTCATAGTTTCAGGGTGAACAAAGGAAGCAGTAAGTACTGTGGGATGAACACAGAACCCAGTAGTTCCACATTACCAAAACTCAAATAGCATCACTGCACCACTAGTTCACCATATTATCCAGCTATCATTAATTATGACACAATTCAGAAAGTCAGCAGTTAACATTTCTCCATAGGCACAGCTTCCTAGCATTAATTACCTGCTGAACACTACCAAGACTATTAGACAGATGTTCCATGAAAACAATTGGTGATTAGAATCACAGAATAGTTAGGGTTGGAAAGGACCTTAAGATCATCTAGTTCCAACCCCCCTGCCATAGGCAGGGACACCTCACACTAAACCATGTCACCCAAGGCTCTGTCCAACTTGGCCTTGAACACTGCCAGGGATGGAGCATTCACAACTTCCCTGGGCAACCCATTCCAGTGCCTCACCACCCTCTCAGTAAAGAATTTCTTCCTTATATCCAATCTAAACTTCCCCTGTTTAAGTTCTAACCCATTACCCCTTGTCCTACCACTACAGTCCCTAGCTAAGAGTGCCTCTCCAGCATCCTTAGATAAGGTCTGTCCAGGTATTACAGTCATTTTACTCTTACTACTATTAGTTCTTGAATTGTATGAGAAGATGAAATTTTGACATTTCTGCATTTTGTATTATGTTATAGTTGATCTGAAACAAAACGGGCTGTTCTAGGGTTATGAGTTCATGGAAATTACAGACAACCGGGAAATTCAAGGTCACCAGTAGCCTTACAGTCTCGAACAAACAAACCTTTCTATGCCTCAAGTTACCAAAAAGATAATGAAATGCTATCCTCATTTCAATGATAACAAGACACTGGGAAGAAACTAACCAGAAAGACCTAGGGACATTCAAAAGGTAAATAAGTTTCATGTTTTCAGTGTTACAGCTGCAGACTATTTAATCATCTTTTCACTATTAAGAAAAAGGGGAAAAGAGTATTGCCTTTAGAGGCAATAAGAGCCTTTTTCCCATAAAGCTTAATTTAAGGCATTAAAACAATTTGATTCTACAAGGCAGAAAGAGGTAACTAGAATGCGCAGGGAGGAAGGTAGACTGCATGTATCATGTTCCCAAATAAATCTCACGAAACTAGATAGCAAAACATACTCTGCTTACATGAAATGACAATGAAAACTCATGAAGGATATACAGCATGAAAAAATCAAATTACTCAAGGTGACATGCAAGAACGCAACAGACTGATGACAAAAGTAAGAGGATCAATTTAGGCAGAGCCAGACAAAGTTGCAGAAGCTGGGAACCTACCTTTCTGAAAATGCAGTACAAGACAAAAATACACGCAAGCCTTGCACCACTGTGAGACGTAGCAAACAATGTAGTATTTTTTCTCACCATAGTGTCCATGAGTAGTTAAAATACTCTGAATTTAAAACACTTATTTTTGTAAAACAGACCAAGATCTTCAGACAGTAGGCAATTCATTGTGCCAAGTGTGGAGGCAGGACCAATTCTCACACATAGTTCTTCCCTCTCAGCTTTGGATTCAAGTAAGTGTGAAATGTTTCAGGGTTTACTGGGGGCTGGTTTGGGTTTTTTAAAAAACCAGTAGGATGTTCATTTCTTGCTGATCTCCACTGTCTTAAATTTGGATTTTCAATGGAATACTTAACTACACACAGTACCAAGCTCTACACGCTGATCAAGATAGCTGTTTCTGTTATAGAGGTACCTCACAGCAGAGCCAAAGCATAATAAGTAAGAAAGAATTCTATCTAGTTATAGAATCTTTTTTAAAAAGAAAAAAGTAATGTGTTGTCAGTTATTTGACAAAGACTGTTGCATTATGGTACATCTGGCAATCCTTACAGCCAGGGCTGGAAAACAAGCCAAGAAAAAAAAAGTACATGTGAGGCTTTGATTTTAAACAGTAAGAAAACAAACCCTTGAAAGCTATCTCCCAGAGAGAAAACAAATCAAAGGTCGGGCCTGTATCTTGCATCCATTAAGCTGTCCAGCAACAGAAACTACTGGCAAAGGAAAAATTTACCTTAAATGACTTTCTGTATTGCATTCTTGCAGCAGACATAAATGTTATATTTTGCATAACAATAACCTCTAACTAACAGGTTTGCTCCAATTGCTGGCAGTCTAACACATTAGTGTGCCAGATACTCTCCCATTAGCACTGCTAGTTATGGCACTGCCCTCTTCTTCCTAACTGCATCCTGTTGAACACAATCATTACAGTATTGAACAAAGAACATTGGGCCATGCTGAAGGAGAAAAGGGCAAGAATTAATATCTGACAGGATTCTCATCGGTTACTGCATTTCCAGAGTGATGCTAGAGGGAACACACATGCAAAATAAATGCTTTAAATATGGTATTTTTTTCCAGAATAGCTCCTTTGTGGAAATGCATCAATTTATAAGTGCCTGCATCTCCTTAGAGCCTGAAGACAGGAAGACACACTTCACATGCCTATAATTCCGACAAGCTTTACCAGGTTCGGCATCGGAATAGCTTAGTACTGATTTGTCATATAGACTCCACATCAGAGAGAAATGATACTGAAATTGTTTAAGGTGTCTTTAGGGTGAAACAGGCAATACACTACTATATTTTTGCAGCAGTGCTAAAAAACTAACTGGAATGTTCCATTTTTACTGTCAAAGCAAAGCAAGAGTCATAAGGTGCTACAGAAACCATTAAACAGACATCAGTCCTAAACACACGTAAATAAATACGTAAGAATTGAAGGGGAGAAAATGCATGCAGAAAAAAAGGTGGTTGTTTTGTTATAATTCTATTTTTAAACCCCCAAACACTTTATAAAATGAGACACCAAGTTCAGTTCTTACAGTCTTGTTACAGATGCTCAAAAATAAGCAAGCCCTCAGCTACAATCTCAATCAGAAAGAACAGGGTTTTGCCATCTTAAAGATAATGTAAAAAAGCCAAAAGGCAAACAGCAGAAAAACAAAGTTAGCATTACTCACAGAGAAAGTAGCAAGCAACATGAACAAACCGAAATCCAAAGAATCATGAAAGAAATTTATGCTGAAAGATTAAGATCTATGCAGGGTCCTAAGAGCACAGACAAAGAAGTCAACCAAATGCTATTTGAGAAGTGAAACTGAATGAAGATTGAGCCAACCGAACCAATCAACATGTTACACCAGTTGAGCAGGTGCTTTCTCGAACTAAGTTGGAGAGTGCTATTTTTTGGAAGGTCATGGAGAAACACAATGAGGTCTTTGCAGCCATTTCATAAAAATAGCTTTGCCAGAGTTAAATCTCTTATCACTACTGCAAAGCAAAGGACACAAACGCAGTAACACATCCTACCTAGTCATTAAGATGATACATTTTACATTAGATCTTCTCCTCTATTGCCAATCAAACCAAGAAAACTGTAGATTTTTGCAATCTTGTCCTAAGAACAAGTTTGAATTGTAGCTTACAAACAAGAGCAAATATGGAAAAAAAAGTAAAAAAAAGATGCTGTTCAGCTCATGTATGAAAGTTAAAATCTGCAATTTAGCATTTTCAGTCACAGATACAGACTAATAACATGTATTTGATCACTATTCTGTTTACACCAAATAAACTACGATAATCTTCTACGTTTAAACACACACTACATTGTCTTGAAGAACCTAAAAAGGACACAGCCCATGAAATAATAAAGAACCAGAGTGCCTTAATACAGCTGTTACCCTGTATTTGCAAATCATAAAGATTTGCTCTTGCTGATTTTTCATTTATATGACTCCTTCCTTTCCTGCACTTCTCCAAATTTACTAAAATCTTGAAAAAACTGAAGAAATTTAAAACTAGGAAGCAGTGTTCATAAGGGTCACTGGAGTCCTAAATCAATTTTCCACTCATAACCTAAATTTTCCATCTGCACCTGTGAGTGTTGTATTCAGAAAACATAAGAGGATAGGGATTATTTTCAGGCTCTGCACACAATTTCTGACTGCTAAATTCCCTAATGTAGCTGCAGAATATAGGTATGATTAGGCTTTTTCAGAGAAATAAAAATGGTATCCTTCTTCTTGTGGCATAATTTAAAGAGAGAAAACACATTAAAAAACTTTTCACATCAAAAGAACTCAAAGCAGAATTTAATGCAAGCACCCATTTCATACACTTTTCAGCATGTCTCCCTTGCTTTTTACGTAGGAAGATAAAGTTACATTATGGGACAGGAGAGGAATCTGCATTAGTTGAAATGCATCTTCAGATACATTTCTTTACTTAAAAAAAGCATTATCTATCTGTAGAGAATATTCAAATACATAAAACATAAGCAAAAACATACGCACACTTGAAGTTCAACATATTAGAATCATAGAATCAACTAGGCTGGAAAAGACCTTTATGATCATGAAGTCCAACCATACTAATGCACCTCAGTGCATTGTGCAAGCTAAGTATTCTAAAAAACTATCAGGTTCCAGATAGCTGAAAATGAAATTCAGGAAGGTTGGCTGGTACCAGGAAATACAGGTTACCAGTTATGTCACAAGCTCCATTTTTTCAACTAAGGCCACCTATTAGTTTCTTTGAGATTGTGGGTTTGATTACGTAAGTGATAAAATTTCCAGAAAATGTTTGAAATCTTTTCTTTTACAGCACCTACACAAGGATTACATTTTTCGTGTAGTGCTGGTAAACTAGATCTCCTATTTCTGACAGTAAAAGAAAGTCTTTTACTATGTTTCAATACAAGTGTTCCTTTGCTTTGACAAAGTGTCTTGGTTGGGGAGGATATCCAGGAGTCACAGAATTATTATTTAATATTCCTATAAAACTAAACCAACTATATACATAAAACTAAGGGATTTCAAAAAGGACAAAGTAGTCGAAACATAACATGCTCTTAAGAGACTCGGCGCTTAGCATCAGAAGTCTCTGAAGAGCTTGGTTTTTCTCAACAGCACAGACACTGAGGGCAATTATCCTTTCTATTAGTAATCCCAGTTGCTGTTGAGTGCTAAACTTGAGAACTAAAATCCAGGGGAACTTGAATGAAGAGGGGGGGGAAATCCAAGAGGAACATAAATGTAGAAACTGAGAGCAACTGAATACAACTGCAGAGGACACAAGTTGTTACCAGAAGCAATGTTGTTCTGATTTACAAAAGATTCCATACAGAATAGTTAGGGTTACGGAAGAAGTTAGTGCTACATGTAAACGGGAAAAAAGTAAAGCCAAGAAAACAGAACAAATTATGAAATTACAGTTTTGAGCATTTCAATTTGTGATCATAATTATCATTTATGGATTTTTATGTAATTTCAATGTTCAGATGGATAACCAGCACTGCTATAAGCAAAAAAAGTTTATTGCTTCAATCTAATAGGAAAAGGAATTAATGGCATCCCACAGCCTGTGGCCAATTTTGATAAAACCATTCACTTAAGAAGTTTACAGCAAATATAGTGTATCAGTTGGTGAAAACAAATCTCAAATCATTATGTTAAACATGACATAAAGCAGCATCACAGTCAGAACTGCATCAAACTTGAATGAAGAATCTTACAGAAAATTTCAAAAGAAAACATGGAAAACTACTAGTTTCATTAATTGTGATGAAGTAAGTAAAAGCCAACGCTAACAAAATGTCAAACCAAGAACTATGCATGGCATTGAAAACAAACAAACAAACAAAACCCCACAAAACTGTTTCAATCAGAAGTTGCTATCCTTCATGCAGCTAGTACTCCTAACTAAACAGGGTCCAGAGGGAGGAAGATGGAGAGATGGACACACGGAAACACAGACAGACGGACAGAACAAACAAACCACAAGCCAATTTTGGGGCTAAACCAAGTGATTCAGAAACAGGAGCTAACAAGTGCACAGACCACTCCAAAGCTGGCTTTCTTCGAGTCTTAGAACACAACTAAGCTCAGTTCAAATCATTACAGATTCCACCACTGAGCTCAGCAAAGGATTTCAGAGGTTCAGGAAAGGAGTAGTCAAGGTTAGATAATGACTGTACCCTTTGCCATCTTTTCTAGAAATATATGGAATTAGTATAAACTGGCACCTCAGTTGTGTCAGAACAGCAACACTCCATTTACACCACACTTTTATTTACACTGCCTGTTTTCAATTCTACATCAATAATCTGAATTTTGCCTTTTTTTTTTTATTATTTTTTACCTCACCCTCTCCCCAAATCAATGCCTGAAGTACAGTATTAGGAGATCTTCAATTGGAATTTTTTATGTTGGCTGTAATCCTATATCTGCAAATTTAATGTAATCTGGCATCCTGAATTTCAAGAAGCCTTATATCTCCATGAAAATTTCTCAGCATTAAAAAAAAGAAAGCATATCTAGAGACAAGAAAACAAACATATACAGCATTTTCTTAGATATTTGAGAGGTTTCATGTATAGCTAATTTCTCTGCTGTTGGTCAATTCTTCTGCAAATCTAATTAAAAAAGCTCATGTAACTACCCCAAGTTTTACAAGACACTGATTTCCAGGCACTTAGAGGCAGAACCGAAACTAGCAAAAGGAAAAGGGAAGGCCCAAAGCATCTGTTCAACAAAGAGAAAGCTTCATCAGCTCTGGTAGCATGACTGAAGCTGCATCTGGCAGTGAGATTTCTCCCACATTCCCATATCCCTCTTACAGACAGAAGGAAATAAATGTGTTACCTACACCCAACATCAAGTGGGTTTGGAGTCTTTGGTCTAAGGCAGAATAAAACACACTGCTCAGACAAACACCTACTAGACAAATTCACGCAAGAAAGATGAAACATAGGCTGTTAGCAGAAAGCAATTGAGAATGGTGAATATGCAAGTACTAGTTAGCTGTTTTCGGGGGCGGGGGGGAATGTTAAACTTATTTTCAAGATAGAATTATTTCAGTACACATTAAATCATATTTAGCATTTTCAGAAGTTGAAAGAAATACTCAATTTTCTCCTGACGTTTCTTACAAACAAAATGCATTCTTTGTAATTAAAACTTCAGAAACCACTCATCGAACAGGAACAGATACTACAGATTCAGAAGCTTTTATTCCTCTATGAATACAACCAATATAAGTAACTGGACATACAGGAAGAGGCTGTAGTAAGATTAACTAGGTGTTCGTATTCAAGATGCACCAAACTAAAAGCTCAGTTTCTCTCCTAGAAGCCTGAGCACCAGAAAAGCCTTCCACATATCAAACCAACACAAGATTTATCCAAGTCTACATATTTACTTAAGGCTTATATTTTGAGATTCAATTCAAGCTGCTTCCTGGCTTTTTTTAAACACAGCATGATGGTGCATGGCATTATACACAACTACATCGGGTTCCCGTCTAAAAGGAAATGTTTTGTGTGTCCTGTAAATCAAGCTTTGAAGCAAATTGTGTACAAACACAAAAAAACAGCAGTTGCACCGATCTGGCTTTTAATTTAAGCATGTGCTGTTTCCCATTATAGGACTGGTTTAATTTAAAAGCACCTTCACCTAAGAAAACTCACGGCTTTAAAGCAAATTTGCCTCCTTTTATCACTTCTAACCAAAAGAACGGACAAAGTCTCATGAAGTTAGCTGACCTTTCATTGAAGATCTCAGAACAGTCTTAACCCAGAACCTTTTCTTTTTTGTTTGTTCTTTTTTTTTTTTTTTTAAATCCCTTTCAGAATATTCTCAATAGCCTTTAAAGGAAAGTATCAATAACATATAAAAAAGAAACGGAGACAGAAGACACATGGATTAATCCCACAGAACAGCATAATGGTGGGAGAACTATTTAGTGTTTTTTCATTCGTAAGAACGTATACTACTACTATAAAATAACCAACTCATTACTTTGAGATGTACTATAAAAAGCAAATGTCAACCAAGCAAACAACTTGGAGACTTCACCTAATCAATATTTACTAACAAGAATTAAACAGGGGCTACACTCTGTCACATGTCATATCAGCTGCTTTCTAGCTCACAAATTCAGCATAGTAGTCTCTAGGCTAGTTGCATGGACAACAGATGAAGACAAAAGCATAGCATAGAAGAATGGAAGGGAAGGAAGAGGACAATATGAAGACAGATTCAGTTAAGGATCTAAGGAATACAACCTGAGTGTAAATAGGATTTCTTCCCCTCCATCTTTCTCTAGATGACAGCATGCCAACTACTACAAGTTCAACCACTGACTCTTCTTCTCCACCCTAGAATCCTAGATGCTGATGACACTCACGAAGTACAGATCTTTAAAATCAGCTCCAGTTTATTACTGCATGCACTGCAAGTGTGAATTGGTCTTCCTGGTACTGGGATTATTCACTATATAGCTTTTAATACTCTTAAGTGACAGTGTAAGCATACAAAGAGGTAATCAAGTATTCTGTGAAATATTCTTGGTACTCATTCAAAATCACTTTGTTGAAGTTGCAGACAGTAAACAGACACCAAAAAATAAAAAATTATGTTTTCAGGACTCAACAATAGGCTTTCACATTATGGTTTAAGTTACCCCTTAATCAGAACAGGTTGCTGTTCAATTTTTGTCAAAAGACAGAAATCCAGTTTACGCTGCTCAATGGATTACAGCAGGTTTAACAGGAGGAAATCAGTTTCTCTGTGAAGATCCACCTCTTTAAATTTTTAAATCCTCTGCTTTAAAAGCTGTCATTAGCAGTCCCAACCGCAGCAGAGATTCTCCTTCCCACTTTGCAATCCATTGACTGAAAAGATTCAGGATTTGAGGACTAAGCAAAATCTCAGAATCTTTTTATGAAAGTTATTCACCTTCCAGAGGCAAATGCTATCACACAAAAAGTTAAAGAAAAGCTAACAGATTCTTAAAAGACTAAGAGGTCCCTGAGATATTTAGGACTTCCCTATGCTATGTAACAACACAGGCTACAGATTCTACTTGTATTCAGCCATCTAACAAAAATTGTCACAGTTAATCAGCACCAAGTCGAGAGCACTGATCAGATAGGGCATCCTTCTGAAAAGTTCAGAAATGCACAAGTTCAGCGCATTTTAAGCATTGTAAGTGGGTTTACATTACTTAAGACTAACGATCTCAAATGTAAGGAGGCTTTCCTCTTCACCCTCCTCCCACTGAAACACTGCGGATGTAAAGGAAAACAAAAGAAAGGAAGTACATTCATCGCCGTGAGGACTTGGGCAAAGGGGCTTTCTAAACAATGGGCCAGAATGATGTAGTTTGAGGTGGTGCTCCATTTTGGTGAAACGGTAAGAAACTGCACCCTACACTCGACTGTTGTCACATGCTCTTTATTAAAACGCTGTCTATCTATCTATCTATCTATGCACACACTTAAGCTTCTAATACTTTATCTAAAGAGAGTATATAGCTCAAGTCCTGAGTTCCCGCAACATACGATACCAACATTTGGCCATAACCCACACTCCATTTGGGATATGTAATCTTCTTGCGTTTACGAACACCAGCGAAAAAGTCAGCCAAAAGCTGACCGCGAACGGCAACGCTCCCGTTCTACAAAGTATGCCGCAGACGCCCAGAGAGCAGTCAGCAGACGAAACTTTCTCCCCCAGGTAATGGCCGTCGACACCCCACCTCCAGAGCGCTCTAACGGGGAAAAGAAGCCCGCAGCGCTACGGCTGCTCCCGCCTCGCCGGCTCCCCGGAAGGCGCCCGTCGCCGCCGTGCACAACTCCTCAGCAGGCGCTGCCGCCGCGCCCCGAACGCTGCCCGCTAGGGCCACCGTTCGCGCCGCTGCCGCCCACAGGTGTGTCGCCGCCGCCGCCGGGCCCGCCGGCACGCCCCTGCGCCTCGCGGCAGGTGACGGCAACTTTCCTACCTGCAGCCCTCGCCTGCGCAGGATGCCCGGCTCGTCCATGGCTCCGCTCCGCCGCCCTCACGCCGCGCGGCGCCTGGCCACGCCGGACTGCCCGGACCCCGCTCCGCATCCCCGCAGCTGCTCAACGCTGACATCACGGCCGCGCCGATTGGCGCGGCCGCGGCACGTGACCGCACGAGTTGTGCACCCAGGCAACTTCGGCGACCGCCGATGGGGCAGCCTTGCGCGCGGGGTACGGGCCGCAGGTGAGGTGGGGGATCGGAGCGGGGGAGTCGGGGGAAACGACGGAACCGGCTCGGTCAGCTCCGGCCCGGCACCGCCCCCTGCCCCGAGCCCTTTGAGGATGAGACGTCTCAGCCTCACCTCAGGTCGGGATGCAAGGGGGGGGCGGGAAAGAGCACCGGCTCCGCCGGTCGTCCCGCGCCGGAGCCAGGACCGGCCCGTCCTGAGGCGAGAAGGCAGGCGCGCACGGCCCGCCGGCACCGCCACCTCCTGCCTCAGTGTTCCAGAGTGTTTACCTCCTCTGTGTCATTCTCTTTCAACTACCATTCAGCTCTTGCCTGCCTGGGAGTTTTTATTCACTTGCATATGCAAGAGGTTTTTTTTATATATATATATATATACACACACACACATATATATATACACACACATATATATATATATATATATATAACAGCACCTTATGAGAAACTGCGCCTCCAGGCAGTAGGGCTTCCTATTAGAAGCTTCTGAGAACGGCGGAGAGCGGGCGGAGTGCCCCAAGGCGCCGAGAGCTGCAGGCAGCGGGTCAGGCTGTGTGTGACCTTGGGCAGGTCGCCAGGCGCCGCATCAGCTCACCTCACCTGACCGAAGCAAGGAAAACAACCCTCTGTCAAAAATGCGGTGCTGAACACGAGAAGGTTACATTGAAAACACAGATTCTAAGGAGGAAAAAAAAGGTACTGGACTTCTCTTTGACAAAAGAACCACCTAAGATGCTGGTTAAGCAAATGATTGATTCCCCCCCACACACACACTATTACCTATTCATTGATTTCCACACACACACACTATTAACTATTCACCCATTAATGGTCTAAGATGCGGATTACGACAATCACACCCTCAAATCTAAAATAAAAAAAAAATATTGATTTCCTGTCAGACTGCATCATTTCAAGAAGGGATCCATGTACATTCCATAGTAGGAAAACCTGCTAGGGGCAAAAGCATTTAAAACAAAAAATGACGGATTACTGGGAAGGAGAACAGCAAGCAGTAACAGCTTATCTGAAGAACAGAGTAAGAAAAGGCTGTTGTATCTCCTTCCCTTCCTCCCCAGCTTTGCTTCAGTTGACTGAAACAATTTAACATTATTTTACACTTGTTGCAATAAAAGAAGATGTCAACACTTTTGGTAAGCTGTTTCTCTGAGACCTCCAAACATACTACACAAACAACCAACAAAACAACACAAAACCAGTCAATTTTTATCAGAGTTATACATTAACTGGACATTTCCCCTTCCTTGAATCTCTGTATCTCCAGCTCCAAATTCATCCTTAACACCAGGTCAATGGCTTCAGCTTAGCCATTATCAGTTTCAGTTACAGGATCAGAGGTGTATTTCTGTTCACAAAGGAGAAGCTCGCACTGACCAAAACTACAGTTCCACAAGAGTGAGACAAGAAAATCAAGCACACTGATAAATTTATAGATCCATAGGCCAGAAGGGAGCATTGTGACCATCAAGTCTGACCTCCTCTGTAATAAAGGCTGATCAACTCTCCTGAATTAATTTATGACATCTCTTTGAACAGCATGCTGCACCTGGTGAGAACTTTGCCACTTCACAGCAGCAGACTGAAAAGTTAATAGATCCCTCACCTATGTGAAACAAAAGGAAAACATTAGTTACATAAGGATATACAGGTATCTCCTTTTGGGTTCCTCCCAATGCACCTCTTTTTCCATTTCCATGTCAAAATGTCATCTTTTCTTTCTTCTTTTTTAACACTTTAAAACTTTAACCCCATCATTCACATCCTGGTGCATTTAAATACTGCCTTTTCTGTACTTCTGTTTCCAGAGAAGACAGAGGCAAGTGTATCACAATTTAAAGGCTGCTGTTATGCTTCCAGTGAGCACAGCAAAAATTAATTCGAGGCAATAGCCAAAAATTGTCCAGTTTCAAAGATGAGAGGCAAAACCTTATAATTTGTCTCTCATGACAAGCCACATGTTTCAGCTGCAAGGTGTTTCCGTTTCTATACCCAACCTACAGATTTACGCAAGTTTTATTTTAATCACTGAAATACAAAACCTCCTTATGCACAATTTATGAGTTCTTTTAAAAGTAAATAATACTGGTGTAGTTGGTTTTGTTTCAGTAATCATGTTAGCTAACGTGACTACATATAACTGACTAATGTAGATGAAAGAAGTGTTCTATCCCATCTAACGAAGAGGTCTACAAAGCATTCAAAATTCTATGAATTCATTACTTGAAAAACAACAAAAAAGTCATACCTCCAAATAATGTATCTCTGACAGACACAGATGCAAGAGGTTCACAACCAAACAGATCACTGCAAGTTTCACAAAAATTATAATTGTGTACATGGACAATTTACAGAAAAAATAAGCAGGCAGAGCAAAGATGTTTCCTCCATGAATAAACTTTCCCGCATGAATAAACTTTCCAGCTACAGACAAACAGGGTACAAGTTTTACTTTGTTTTCAAAGAAACTAAAGACCAGCTACCTAAATAATACTGGAAGGCAGGAGAATGAAACAAAGAGAAGACTGCCTTCCAGTGGAAGATGAGATTAATCCCAAATAGAAAAGTGCAAAACTACCTTTCAATGAAAAGTACATTCACTGTCAGTTCTAGAAGTGGCACTTTTCTCCGCTTATGCTGCAATTTATAAAGGCATATGAGAAGGTACTGGAAGGCATGTTTCCGAATTGATTTAGATACATACTTCTAACTACATTTTTATTTAAAGCTGAAAAGAAACATTTTAGCAGATAGTTTTCAGGACAATTACACAAATTTAGACAGGTTTTTTTCCTCATTCAACTGCTATTTTTTTACATTAATCATAGAATCATAGAATAGTTAGGGTTGGAAAGGACCTTAAGATCATCAAGTTCCAACCCTCCTGCCATGGGCAGGGACACCTCACACTAAACCATGTCACCCAAGGCCTCATCCAACCTGGCCTTGAACACCGTCAAGGACAGAGCATTCACAACCTCCCTGGGCAACCCATTCCAGTGCCTCACCACCCTCACAGTAAAGAACTTCTTCCTTATATCCAATCTAAACTTCCCCTGTTCAAGTTTTAACACACTACCCCTTGTCCTGTCACTACAGTCCCTGATGAAGAGCCCATCCCCAGCATCTCTATAGCCCCCCTTCAGATACTGGAAGGCTGCTATGAGGTCTCCACGCAGCCTTCTCTTCTCCAGGCTGAACAGACCCAACTTTCTCAGCCTGTCTCCATACGGGAGGTGCTCCAGTCCCCTGATCATCCTCGTGGCCCTCCTCTGGACTTGTTCCAACAGTTCCGTGTCCTTTTTATGTTGAGGACACCAGAACTGCACACAATACTCCAAGTGAGGTCTCACAAGAGCAGAGTAGAGGGGCAAGATCACCTCCTTCAACCTGCTGGTCACGATCCTCTTGATGCAGCCCAGGATACCGTTGGCTTTCTGGGCAGCGAGCGCACACTGAAGCCGGCTCATGTTCATTTTCCCATTGACCAACACCCCCAAGTCCTTCTCCGCAAGGCTGCTTTGAATCTCTTCTCTGCCCAACCTGTACCTGTGCCTGGGATTGCTTCAACCTAGGTGTAGGACCTTGCACTTGGCATGGTTAAACTTCATAAGGTTGGCATCAGCCCACCTCACAAGCACGTCAAGGTCCCTCTGGATGGCATCCCTTCCCTCTGGCGTATCAACCAAACCACACAGCTTGGTGTCATCGGCAAACTTGCTGAGGGTGCACTCAGCCCCACTGTCTGTGTCACCAACAAAGATGTTGAACAAGACTGGTCCCAACAACAATCCCTGAGGGACACCACTCGTTACTGGTCTCCAGCCGGACATCAAGCCATTGACCACAACTCTTTGCGTGCGGCCATCCAGCCAGTTCTTTATCCACCGAGTGGTCCACCCATCAAATTGATGTCTCTCTAATTCAGAGAAAAGGATGTCATGTGGGACAGTGTCAAAGGCTTTGCACAAGTCCAGGTAGATGACGTCAGCTGCTCTGCCCCTGTCCATCATTTCTATAGCCCCATCATAGAAGGCCACCAAATTGGTCAGGCAGGATTTCCCCTTAGTGAAGCCATGCTGGCTGTCACCAAGCACCTCCTTGTTTTTCATGTGCCTTAGCATGCCTTCCAGGCGAATCTGCTCCAAGAGTTTGCCAGGCACAGAGGTGAGACTGACTGGTCTGTAATTCCCCAGGTCATCCATTTTCCCCTTCTTGAAAATGGGGGCTATATTTCCCTTTTTCCAGTCGTCGGGAACTTCACCTGACTGCCATGATTTTTCAAATATGATGGCCAGTGGCTTAGCAACTTCATCCGCCAGCTCCTTCAGGACCCGTGGATGGATTGCTTCACTTGGAAAAGAATACTGACTGACAGAACTAAGAATTTAGAAATTACTGTGATTACTGAAATCACCCAATTAGAAGATAAAAATTGGGCATATGAATATATACATAAACACGTAACTGCAGTTTTTCAACGCAGATTTAGTGTTATGCATACATGTATCCCATGTGTGGCTGCCTCTTCCATACTACACATGGTGGCAGCATATGATAAATTGTATTTATTACGCACCACATAACAACTCACTTGTATCCTGCCCTCTAAATCTGTCTCTGTCAGGGCTATTTCCTATTCCTTAAATACTCTACATCACCAAATCACTATTGAGTTTTTAAAAACAATTATTTTCCCAAATGTGAAAAATCTGATGCTTAGAATAGATAACAAGCAATGCAATAATTGCCTTACATTCTAATAAGGATGTATCATCCTTAAGGCAGTCCAAAAGAATAAGAATGGGTTTTCCTTAGCACTGGTGAAAAAGGGAGCTTTTAATTGTGTTTTTGTTCACTGATAAGCAATTCAAATGACCGCTGGTAGAAAAATGAAAATATTTTAAGAGCTATTTTCAGAAGCCCAGGTAAGTGGACCCAGTGTAACTACAGATACCTGGGTTTACAAGTACAGGAATGGAAAAACATGGAAGTGTTTAACACTAATTCCTATTCAGCCTTTCTCTAAGCACACTAGAGAAAAGAGAAATAACTAGAACAAACCAGAGTGTGCCCTGTTAGATGTTACAATAAGAGTTATAACAGTTTTGAAACAAACTCATGCAAACACTGCTTTTGCATGTGTGAAAATTTCAAACAGAAGCAGTGCAAGTTAACTTGCCAACCATACATATGTGCATGCAGCACATACATACACAAAAATTCACGCATCAAACCAGACTTAACCTCTGCAGCCAAGTTCAAGATCATCATGCAAGTCTTTTCTACATATTCCAGTCTTTACATCACAACTAGCCAATTCCACAGTTACTATTTTATCATTCTAATCATTCCAGTTCAAGCTTTTAAGATCCAGTTTTCAATTTCTATAGGTCTCCTGCCAGAAGAATTGTGGTGGCACATGATGCTGGATAAGGCTAATACACGACTAATAGGAAAAGAAGATAAAGGAGATAGCTTTAAAAAAAAAAAATTATTAGAGAAGCATAGCACTGAAGAAAGGTGGAAAGGTCGGACAAAAATACAGTTGTATCTTCACTCTTTCTACCCATCCCCCAAAAGCGTTTGTCTCTCACCACAAATGCAAAGGGTCACACAAAAGTAGCAGAGATTCCTGATATCCAAGCTTCAGTAGCCCAATAGTTCATCTTCCTCACTGCACGCTGGAATTAACTAAAAGCTTTCTATTCTGCAGGCGTATTTGGTGCTACAACTAGTGGTTAGGGTTGGAAACGACCTCAAGATCATGTAGTTCCAACCCCTCTGCCATGGCCAGGGACACCTCACACTAAACTATGTCAGCCAAGCCTCTGTCCACCTGGCCTTGAACACTGCCAGGGATGGAGTATTTACCACTTCTTTGGGCAACCTCTTCCAGTGCCTCACCACCCTCCTGTACATATATGAATATCCACATCAAAACTTCCACATTGTCATTCCACAATGCTGTTGGGACAAAGGTATTTCATTAGAAATCATAATGAATCCCAGATCAACAAGTGAGGTTACAGAAGCATGAAAGCCAAAGCCATTTACGATACTCAAGACCTGGATTATGTGCACCTATTTCTTCTATCAGCTTGAAAAATCATTCTGGAAGAGAACCACAATTACTATAATCTGTAAAGAACTTTATATGACCAACACCTAGTCATCTTACGTAAGTCAGACACTTATAGTATCACTACCTACAGTGACATTCTCCAAGTTTTTTTTAATGCAATGCTTTTAATGCTTTCTGAGGGAAAAAAAAAAAGACTATGGAAACACATTATCCATCTGCCTCTTGTTCCTTCAAGTTCTGAAAGCTCTGTTGCTCTCTGAAGTGTCACTGAAATCAGCTACAGCATTAGAAGTGAGACATTTCATCAAAATCAGCAGCCAAAATTTACAGACCCACATTTACACTGTCACTGAGACAAGGATAGCTATAATCCACCCGAAGCAGCAGATACCTTTTTAGTCTGTATGTACAGACTAGTGGACAGAACTGTAGCTCTACAATATATACAGCAAAATATCCTCTTATACAACTATAGAAAGGTTTGTTCTTTTCAATTAAGAGGAAAGCATATTTAAGAAGTCAGTGAGAGAATACAGGCCAGCTTTATCACGAACTATCTGAACAGGGTAATAAATCCACCATGTGGTTTTCACTATTATTTTCAAAGTTATTTATCCATAGAAGCTATGCATTGATATCACACGAACTTGCACTTTACTTTAGGAAGCAGGGAAAGCAATTCTCCCATTTATGGTGTTAGGAGGTAAAGGTGCCTTGTCTAAAATTAAGATTAATAAAGACAATTAATTAATAATTATTAACATACATTGCAATACTGAGAAACTAATTCATCTAACATAATCAAGTAACATCTGTAACATCATCATTAACTAGTATTAAGACATAATAATTCACATACAATTTTAGACACTGTAAACAATACACATTTTAATATTCAAAGTGTGAAAGTTACAGTATTACGTCTACATAGCCATTTACACTCCATTTGCCTAATGTCCCTTTTAAGGGCTTAGAAAAAGTATGGAACAACTGCTCCATGTGAAACCAACAGCTCCTTTTCAGGACTCAATATAACAACCAGTAGCATCCCTCAGGAAAAGAAAACAGACAAGCTTCACCAGCCAAGTGTTTCTAAGGCACTGCTTCCTATGAGTCCCCAGCTGTGGCACTGGGAAGGCATTGCTGGCCTGACAACAAAATTGTAAGCTCTTAGGAGTATTTTCCTATATTCCCCTTCAGTATTACAAATCAGCCCCCACACACAGAGCAAAATACATCACTCCTTTTACTTCTCTTTTATATTTCAGACTATTGGCAAGGCACACTGCATGGACTGATAGCGTGCTATTCAATTTGTGTGCCCGTTAACCACATTATATAAAAACACATGCAAATAAACCAGACTGGTTGGATGTCTATCCAAGACAGCACTCCAGCTACTAGGTCCAGTGGTAGTTACGTGAGATTTTGCTATGCTTCTGAGTCACTGTATATTTCTCAGAATACACATCACAAGCAGAGAGAAATTAAAAATTCCTTATGTAACAAAACTCTAATTCTCTTCTTCTAGAGCTGATAAATCTACATAAGTTGCAAGCCACAGGTCAGTGTAAGAATGCAACAATTTCTTATGCATAAATAAGTACAGATGACTTGTAGCTGTTTCTTAAAAAAATTACTATGGTTTCTCTGATTATATCTTAAGGTTCTTGAAAATAAATTGCCTTTTCATACTAAAGCACATATACCTTGCCAACAGTCTCAATTATACATGTAAGAGTAGCCATGAGGAAAAGATGCACATTCCATGGACAACATAGGTATACCTTGGGTTTTCATGTCACCTGCCAGAAAAAATACTACTTGCACCAACCCATTTCTGGCTTAGCCATTCAGAGGACTTAGAAAGGTAGCAAATCATTAATGAAAATATCAGAATAAAAACAATTCTTGAAGAAGCAAACTTATTTAAATGTTTTAAGTAAGTAATCAACCTCCCTTTCAAAAACAGAACATATAGGAGAATACTGATTACGACAGACATTTCAACTTAAGTGATGTTGCCTTTTGCATCAAATATTGTGGGGGCTTATTGCAGCAAAAAACATAATGAATCACCAGCCCAACCAAGATAGCAAGCCCTCCAATTTTTCCAAGTTTTCTGTGAGTAAACAATAGCATAAAAAAATTTATTTCTGAAGCAGAGGCACATCATGAGTACAGTCTGTTTCTTTCATGGGTCTCTTTCCAACAAGAGCTGAGAAACTGCATATGTACCAAAATGATCTTCCTTTTTAAAACAGTTGCTGAACTACTTGTTTCAGTATATGCCCAAGGAACGCCAAACAACAACATACAGGAGTTTCGCTATTTTAAATCTGAAAGTCTGCAGTTCCCTCTATCTAGCTGTTTTCAGACAAGAAGTTAAGAAGAATCCTCTGGGTTGAGGCATTTTCTAACAGTCATCTCAACCAAATATTTTAGATTCTGAATGTGGAAAAGGAAGCAAATTCTTAAAAAATCCTCATGGCAAAACAATAACAGCATCAATAACATTATGAGTAATCTCAATACTTACAAGTTTGGTTCATGTGCAAAAACGTTAATAGGAAAGTTGCATTTCAACCACAATTATTAAACTTTGGGAGGGTTTAAATTCTTGTTTTATTTTTAAATGATTTGAACAATGATACATCTATTCTCCTTTATTTTGATAAATGATGTCCCATTTTTCCTTTTTATAACCTTTTCCTTTAATCTCAGCAGTGGTACAGTATTTTCTCAATGTAATGATGTATTAATGTACTTTTCCTTAAAGTTGTATAATTCTTCTTCATGTGTTTTGGCTGTTTCTCCCACTGTAAGATTCAACACTTCCCACAACGTGGTCATTCTTCACATTCTTCGATAAAAAGTAGTAGTTAAGTGTTTCAACATTCAGGTTACTTCAGAAGGTAGTTCACCTCGATGAAGTCTTGACTCCCCATGGACCCTAAGATCCATCACAAACCAGACAAACTACGGAAGTCAGGAATAAAAGGGAATGCTCTCCTACTGATCACTAGTTTTAACTTGTCCCATACTTGGTAAGAACAGCCACATGTAACAAGCACACCAAAAAACACTCATTCACAGTTAAGAGATTTCTGGAAAAGCATAAATGCAGCAGCATGCTAGGGAAGTTTGTTCCAGATATGCTTTTACTGGCTACAAAATTATATACTGGCTATTAAAATATACTGAGATCCAACTCCACTTTGTTTGTTTTCTTAGTTAACTTGAGCTCACCCTCTTTCCTCCCTTACTTACAGCAGGCAATCTTATAATTCAACTTTATTTCTTACTACCAATTATCATCTTTTTTCAAATAAACTAACACAGAGAATCAGGAATCTGTGATCAGTCAAGTGTACATTACTATCAAGTTATTCTGTGCGTTAAAAAGCCAATAATTTCTGAATTTAACTGACCACATATTCAGTATCTTTCATTGTACCACATAATTGCAGATATTCAGCGATGATCAAGAGGTTAAATTTATTCATGTGACAGCAGCAGTTAACCAATCTGCTGATTACTACATCTTTTACTCAAGTGATGCTAGGTCAACTTGAACACCCATCTAGGTTTCTTAACCTCCACAACATGATGAAATACTTAATAGATGCAACAATATTTCTGTACTATTTCTTTACTAAAACCACGATGGAACTGGATATAGATATATGCACCACGACAGAGCATATTGTGATAAAAGAGCAAGTAGAATGGTTTCTAGCCTTACTGAGATGAGAACAGAGTTAATGCCAAAAATCATCAGTCTGGTGTGACAGCACACAGAAAAATGGAACAAACATGGTGGCTACATCTCACCAGTGACATCAGAATGATTTAAACTGCTGTTATATCAGCTCAATGGAGGGCTTGCAGGAATATAAACAGGTAAAGTAAAAGTCCACATTCCCACACTCTTTACAAGACAGAAGCACAATTGACAATACAACATCTGATTCCACAGAAAAGTACAAGTTAGCCTGACTAAAACCCAGAGGTACAAGTACCCAGCAGCATGTGGTAGGTCAAACTGTGTAAGTCAACTCACTTCAAGTTTAAAGTCAGTAAAACTGCATCTGCTTTTAAATCTAGAAACTTAAGAGATTAGAGGTAGAAGTGTATCATCCAATGCAAACGTGGACTCTGCAGTACATTCTTTAAACTGAAAAATGCATGCAGGAAAATCCTTGCTATACACTTTTGTTTGTGTGAAACTGAATAAAGTCAAAGAGGAGGAACCTTCATTCCCACCAGAGACATCTGGATAAACTACATCTTCCCTCTGCACTCCAGTGCCTGTAAATCAGCAGTGTTGTTCAACTCAGTTTGAGTCTCTTCATTTTGAGAGTTATAGCCATCATCAGAACCACAGGAATACTTCAGCTCGAGGGATGAGAATTATTGTTCCCACACTGTCTGCTTCCATCCTCTGCTACACTACGATCACTTTGCACGTACCACAGGCATGAAAACATGCTGACATTTTGTTCAGGAAAACAAAAACGTTACTTCATCAATTTAAAAATGTGCCCCATCTAGATATCTTTTCATAGAAGGAAAAGGTTCAGCTTCCAAGCAAAGTTCGCTACTGTAGGCCAAACATTAGGAAGTTTGAAGAGTTTTACTTATTTGCATTTCTGTTAACTGAAACTGCCACAGCAAAAATCAAGTTTTCTACAGTGATAATTACTCTCAAACAGCACCAGGAAAAAAAAATTCAACAATGGTCAAGATTAAGTTTCTTGATAATATACAGTTTCATTGTTAAAATTAAGATTAGTGGAGCAGTATCTTACTCTTTACAGCATTTTTGGTATTAATTATACTACCCTAATTATGCATAGGTACCAAATTCCAAAGACTGCTAAGAACAGCCACAGAGGTTGTAACTGCCTCATATGAGCTCCAAATAATACCTTAACCTACTGCTACCCACCTAGGCAATACAGGAAGTACTCACTTTGAGGTTATCAACACCTCTTATTATGCCTTCAGATCCTGAATGCAGACAGAAGTGTAGACAGTCATTTTCCTGTGCTTATAATGGTATTCCCCCATGCCTACTTCATTTCACTTATTTTTAAGTCAGAGCTGTGAGTGACATTAGTTTCAAGTTACAGCTTGTTATTATTTTCTCATTAAATGTTAAAAACTATACAATTGGCATGTTAACTGACTAGACAATGAAACCACAGTAGTCAGTTTTCTTCTGTATTTTGTGATAGGGACAAGGAGACAGCATTATAGCTAGATTTTCCTAGATCTATCCCTCTGCCAGTCATTTTTCCAGTTTCTTCACTTCCTGCTATGTCCTTTTTACCCTCTTTATCCTTCTTCCCATTTTCACTACTATAAATCCTTCAAGGGGTTGCAGAAGCTTTTGATCTAATGCCAGGAAAGTCCATCAATATATTCCCGAGTCTCATTCCTCATTAATCACAGATTATAACATTTATTTGATTATCCTCTGAGCAAAGTCCGTCAACAAGCCAAGAAAGCTTGTATTCCCAGAAAGACATCTAGACTTTACACTGTAAGATAACTATCAACTAACACCACACATGGAGAACTCAAATATGACAGCAGACAAGCAGAATAAGCCCTTATTCAGAGTCTCTACTAACATAACAGTCAGAAGCTTCAGTTCTAGGGATGAAGCACTATACTTAACCTAGCTTACTGATCTTGACTGTGCCGGTCCTGAAGACCAAATAAAACCTCAAAAAGTAAGGCATGCTCAGCTGACAACACAGGCTAAGGAAGATAGTTTTAACAGTCTTAGCTTCTTCATTATCTAGAAGTAGAAAGTGGTCTTAGTGAGCCTCTTCACTGTTCAGAGAAAAGTGTCACATGAGGGAACAAGATCGTTATATGGGATACCTGAAAAACTGAAGAATGGCGCCCATGTGCAAAATAAGGATGTATTGCTAGCTCCTACACACACATTCGATCTCCACTGGTTTTGTACCATTAACAGGATAGAGAAGAGGATTATACCTAAATTCAACTTTAACAAACCATGCAAAGTACTTACAGTTCCAGAATATGCTCAAATACATCCTGTCAGCTGGCAGCTAACAGGCTGACGGAAGGCGACCTACTTCACCACAAATTGGATACGCTTGGAAGGTATGTTGGATATCCTTGCAAGACTTCTTAACCTAGGTCAGTCTTCTATGAGAAATTATTTTACATGCTTTTCCCATGATATTCCAGTCAGAGTATTAACTAATGACATTCTGCAGCACTAGATGTGTTCTCAATTCAAGAGAAATCAGAAGTTCTCTACATCTTTAACAGACTTAACTCTGGCCACCATAACTTCTCTACGTAATCCATCAAGAATGAGTGAGCAAAGCATCAGAATTTAGAAAGCCACTAATTTTAATCAGACCAATTTAGGAAAGGAATCAGATACTTAGAACTGTGCCAAATAATGGAATCTACAAATGTTTCTTAAACCTAAACATGCAGTGACTATTTTAAAAACAATGTTATAGACAGAGATACATCTGTATTTGTGGAACGGAGGGGCCAGTCATTAACTTCTTGCATCAGCTTGTCAGAAAGTATTACAGTTTCGTGGCTCTGGACCAGGTATACTCCAGCCTTTTGTTTTGTACAAATATTGAGTATAAAGGAGTGCTTATGAAGATGAATGTTCATTTAGCTGTCTCTGCTACTAAATTCCAACTAACTACTGAATCAGAACTGCAATTAAGAATTTGTTAGAAGGCAAATACAGACAAGGAAATATAAACACAAATACATATTCATGGATAAGGAGCTAATGAAATAAAAAACACAAGGGAGAACAACTCTATTCTTAAAAGTTGGAAGAAATTGCTACCATTACTTGGCAATTTTAGCATTTCATAGGAATAAATACTTCCCATTTTAAAAAGATACTCAGTGATTAGTCTTAGAAGTTAAGCTGGCTTTACATCAAACAAGAATACGGTAATCAAATCTAAACAATGGCTTAGGGTCCTGGGTTCAGCAGCAGCAGTCATTTTTCTCCTTCTTAGTAGATAGTGCAGTGCTGTGATTTTGAGTTTCAGCCTGGGAACAACACTGATAACACCGATGTATTTAGCTGTTGCTAAGTCATGCTTACTCTGACCAAGGCCTTTCTGAGCCTCATGCTCTGCCAGGGAGGAGGGGAAGCTAGGAGGAAGTAGAGACAGGACCCAAACTAGCCAAAGGGGTATTCCATACCACAGCATGTCATGTCCAGTATATAAATTAGGGGTAGTTACCCAAAAGTGCTAGATTGCTGCTCTGGCTCGACTCGGTATTGCTCGGCGGGTGGTGAGTGGTTGTATTCTCTTCCCTTGTTATTTCCCTTATCATTATTATTATTGGTGGTAGCAGCAGTGGTTTCTGTTATACCTTAGTTACTGGACTGTTCTAATCTCAACCCATGGGAGCTGGGAGAAGAAGGGGCCGGGGGAGTGAGAGAGCAGCTGCGTGGTTCTGAGTTACCAACTGGGCTTAAACCATGACATATTCAAATAACTTACTCAGTTCAGACTCAGTATTTCTGAAATCTAGCTAACTATTTTCAGGAAATTTTAGAGAAAGACCCAAGATTAGCTACTTAAGGCAAACTGAAAATCTGAATTCCTGGACAGAAAGCTAAAATTCAAAGCATCCCAAGTTTTAGATGCAGGTTCCTCTTGCTCTCTAGTAAGTTTATTTAAAAATAAATTCAGCTATGCCTGATACTCATTGGATAAAACTGAATACAGACAATAATTGTTCCAAAAATTTCCTACAATTTTAAAATGAATCTTTTAAATAAAGGCCTTTTTTTTTAATTATGTACTCAAGCACAACTGATACTGACATTCACTTAACTAACTAATTAGTGTTTCTAAAGAAAGCATTTTATTTGTTTGCAATCATTTATTGTCTAAGCTCTGATTTTGCAGCTTCTCAGGCAACAAATGGCTGTCTTGCATCTGGGGAATAAAATACACAAAAGGGTGTTGGTGTGCTGTTTGAATCCATGCAATTACTAGTAGTTACATTCTAATTAGCATAATTAGTTTTTAAACAGTTGTCATAATAACTGTCAACATTATGTCAATTTAGCTGAAGTTAATGGCATACTTAACAAAGACACATTTACTCATTTTCAGTATTATATTATTTAAAAGAAGGGAGGCAAAGCCCTTTCTGAAGAAGTAAAACTGCTTTTCATAGACACTGAACATTTCTTATTTTGTTTCCTTTTAGCAATCTATCTTACAAAACAGCACTTTATATAATCACCACCCTTCAGCTGCCATAAGACCATTCTTACAAATTAACACTGATAAAGTGGCAATAAAAAGCAAGTATATTGAAGTACAGATGCTTGCAAATTCAGTCTTCTGTTGTTTCGGGGAAGACAGCAATATTTGAGAGTTGGGAGTGAGGATGAACGTAGTTGGAGATGGAGGAGGGAGAAATCAAGAGGTAAGCTAATCTTGAAAAGACTGAAGAAGTGGTATGCTAAAAAGTACCAAATGTTTGTAGTCAGACAAAACATCCTTTCACTGCTTACTAGGAAAGAGCATAAGTGATTCATAAAGGCCATTTTTACCTTTTCTCCAGTTATCATAAGTTACTAGATACTATTTACAAGTAGTCAAAAATGTTCCATTATTAAACTAAGTTATCATTCAGTAGTCATGAAATAATTCAATCTTAAAAGACTTCCTGGACTGTGAGAAGTCTTTGTTGTAGGTTTTTTTGGCTTTCTGTTGTTGTTGCTGCCGTTTGGTTTGGGTTTTTTTGTTCATATAAACTAGATAAACAAAATTAAAGACTTCGTGTTCCTTAAAGCAGAAAGCCACCAAACACACCACCATTCAAATATAAAAAAAAAACAAGCCACAGAACAGGAGTTTGATATTAATTCATTGTGAAAACAAAGCAAATCTCCAGAAGTTTTACCCAGTTAATTTGGACAAATTCTTTTCCTTTCATCCACAC
Source organism: Psittacula echo (assembly GCF_963264785.1). Classification (NCBI taxonomy): domain Eukaryota; kingdom Metazoa; phylum Chordata; class Aves; order Psittaciformes; family Psittacidae; genus Psittacula; species Psittacula echo. Next base: position 24,662,496 of record NC_137742.1, on the reverse strand, counting down.
ATTTATCATCATGTGTTATAAAGATATTTTATATTCATGTTTCTACTGTTTTTATGCATGCAGCTATTCAGAAAAAACATTAAAATCAGGAACTTCAATCAGTGCCACTCAGAGACAAAATATATCTAGGCTCATTATCATAATTTTAAGCCATATCGGCTTATTACAATGAAATATGAACCAAAATGGCTTTGTTTCGAACTATTTTCCAAAAATTCTAGTAGCGTTAATAAAAATGGACAAGTCAAAACAGTAAGTAATAATGGTATTTGTAAACACTTATGGAGTGGCAAGGGGGTAGGACAGAACAGGAGAATTACTCCCAAACTTTCGACACTGAATGAGGCAGCAACTGTAAGTGAAGTCCCAAACCAATTCAGTAGAAAAGAAGCTCTTTCAGGAGTCAATTCATCCTGAAATAGACGCCTAAAATCAGGCAAGATGACTGTCAGCCTACAGGACAAGAAGATTAAGATAAGCTAGCTCTACCACAGTTTTGCTACACTCCCAGGAAACTCAGCAGTGAGATGCATACTCTGAATCCCCTTCCAGGAGGACGCATTACCTCTCCACTGACTATGGAGGGCAAGAGACTGACCAGACCAACATTTGACCTATGAGAACATTCTAAAGCAGAACTGCTCCACTCCACACCTCAGCTTCATCTTTCTGCTTAGTGTTGAAGACATTGTCTATTGTTTTCTTAATGTTTCTAAGCCCAAGTGAATACTCTGCAGACGCCCATCATCTGTGTGACCACCAGAACACAGAACCTGTGTTGTGGACAACTCAACATGCTCCTGCCACAAGTAGAAACGTAATAAAACTACCACTTTGCTATCTTTGAATTAAGAGCCCCCAGCAAATCTAATACACTGGCCATTCATCTGAAAATCAGCTGTCCCAAACACATTTTAAACCCACTTACCTGGTTCTATATGGAAAATGTATTTTTAATCTATAGCCCAACTGCCTGCATTACAGGAGTGAATCATGCACAGCTATTGAACTCTATCTAAAGCCACGCCTGCTGTCCATTTTTAATCCATATTCCCTAACACACTTTAAAATCTACAATTTCCCACAGAAAGGATCTACATCTGTGACACAGCACGTAATCTTGGGAAGCTTTTACAAATTGTTAACAGAAAAGTGAAAAAATAAGTCTTTTGTCCCCTGTTTACTGCACTTCTACGAGTATGTAACTTTTTGCTGCTAGCTTGTCATTCTTGTCTGTATTGGCACATAATCACTGCCACAGTAATGGTCCACATCAGATGGGTATGAACCCCAGCAGGAATGATCAGTCCTAGTAGAGGAACTAACAGGCTAATAATTTTTCAGATGAATGAAACACTGCATTTTAAATCATTTCAACTCAGACTGAACAGCTACGTGGAAATTTTTCACACAGATCTCTTCTACACAAAGTCAAGCTCTTTTCTAAACACAGTTAAAAGCTCCCTGAAACATAACACAAACTGAACTTTGTCAAATCACAGAATCAAGACCAAAAAAATAATAAAAAAAAGGAAGGAAGGAGAGTGACCCCTAACTTATGGCCCCTTTTAAGCAAAGGCCCAAAGTCTTTCACAAGTCGGACAGCAAAGTTATTTGTAAAAGGAGGCTTGAGAAGAGCTCTGCCTATGTGACAATGTAACATTATACTCCTCAGGAGGCAAGTCTGATGGCAGTTCCAGATAAGAAATAAATACTTCTGAGGAACCTGCAACTCCACCCCATGCACAGTCTGCTCGGATCTACATAAAAGGCTCTCGCCTGCTTTTGCACCAGCATGAAAGAAGCTGCAGTCAGGCACAGATAAAAGTGTGGAGAGACAGGAAGGAAGAAGTCTGTAGCAGATAAATATGCCATAAAAGTCGACAGGTGATGAACAAAAGGCCCTTAAAGAAGCATGGCTCAATGAATTTTTCATTAGTCTCTTGTTTTATGACCACTCAAAATACTTTTTCTCAAAATGCTGCTGAATCTTCTCTATAGGTTAAGCATTTCACCAAAACAAGAGCAGAATGCTGCTAGTAGCATGGCAACTAATAATTGTTCAAACAGAAATAGAAAACTAAAGCAACATAACACTTTTTAAATTTAGTTAATTCAGATCATTAGAAGAAATTATGGCTTTAATTCCCAACTACAGAAAAGGAAAAACTGTACCATTTTTATGTAATTTATATTGATTTCTGACATTTCATCTATTTTCCTTTTCATTTCAAATATACATAACCCAAATACAGTTTCTCCTAACAAACTAGAAAACAGAAATCAATAGATTAACACTTAGTTCCCTGAAAAACATTAGGGTTCAAAGCACACAACTTCCAAAAAAAGTCTGTAATTAACATGGAGTCAAATAAACCACATCTGCCCCAAAGAGCCATAATTAACACCACCACTAAGGAGAAGTCACAGTTACATTTGTACGTGCAGATTTGTTGCCCTTGAAGTGAAATACTATTTCAGATAGATTTGTGGAGAAAATGGACATCTACATGCTGGTATAATATGAAAAAGTGGCATGGTGGTACTGTTCAACATTGTCTAATCATAGCCTTCTTTAACATGAACATCATGTGGAAACAAAAATTTACACTAGAAAGTAAACATGGATTAACGCAGTTTTCGTAACCAGCTGGAAGGCAGAAGGAGGACGAGGGGGAAACATTAATAAAACTTTTCTGCTTTTTTTATACAACATGAAATATATTAAAGCAATTCAAGTAAGTCTTTGAAGAAAAGTAAAGGCTATTATATGGGGTCCTGCATTAAATTTCAACACTTCTTTGGATCCTAATATACAGAACCACAAAATAGTATAATCAGTGCTTAAAAAAAAAAGCCAACAAAAAAGAGCTGAAACTTTTAGTGTATGAGGCATTTCTTCCCTTTTCTCCTCCCTGATCATTTTATCCAAAAACCTAACTAAGCTTCTGCTTTATACACCTAAGTTCTCCTGAGGACAGAGCCCTGCAGACTGGAAATAAAGACATTGATAGAAAAGAATAATCAGGAGAAAGCACAGTTACCTTCTGTTGCTATCTTTAAATGCATGTGGTTTTTTTCTTTTTTTTTAAGGAAAGAAACTACATAAATGCAAACGGCTGTATCAATGCAATACTCAGCTCAGACTTTATGCAAAATCCAGTAGCCCAATTCAGAGTTGCTGCTACCATAAATGTTACTCAGCTGCGCTCAACATATTAAGTAATGTTATATGCAGGAATGCATTAGGTACTTTAAAAAAGCAGCTCAAGGACAACAAGCTGATCTAAAAATCAGCTCTAGTTTGATCCCCATCCCCCCACCAATAAATACTGAAATGCAATAGATTTTTTTTGTACACTCTGAGCTTTGAAAAGCATTACTCACCAAATTAGCTGTAAGGGAAGGTGCTGACTGCCCAAGCGCTTGGTAGCGCATGCGAACAAGATTAGAGGTTTCTGCAGGTTGCCATAGCTGCTGCCCAGTTGCACTGGGAAGCAGATACTTGCCTGTCAAATTAAAAAAAGAGTGTGTTAAAACGTTACATGTTGCAGATGAGGCAATGCAAAAGACAGGGTTTACTATAAGATAATGCCCTTACCATTGTAAAATATTTGTTTCTTTCACTATAGCTCCAAACAAAAAAACCCCACAACTAAACCAAACCATGCCTCTATCTAACCCTGAAACAATAAAATTCTGAGTACAAGGTACAAAGTGAAGTTTACTGAAATAAGGCACTTATTATGAGGATAACAATAATACTGCTCTGTGAGTAGGGACTATTCTGCTTTTATTCCAAAATTGCTTATAATCTACCTAATAGGCCTCACTCAATTACCAAAAAAGTATCCCTACCCCGCATACCAAGAAAGTGGAGATCACCAAGGCATACAACAGCCACTCCCCAGGAACACACACACACTGGGCTCTCAGACAGCAAATGATACAGCCCTCCACCATGGTTGCAGTACTTGCTGCCTGAAAGTGTCATATCGCTTGAGCAAAGCATAATGGAAGGTCAGAGCCCTGATCAAGCACTCCCACTTGGTCATGACCATCTCCCTGCAGGCATGAATTAGACAGAAAGCATCACGGGCTCAGGAAGCCCCTAAGCTGCAAAACAGCATCAGGGAGAATACTCAGGGAATTATATTAAGATGACGGGCATATAATAATGCTGTTCCTTTCTGCTTACTTTCAGCCACTGTCAAGAAACAGGGTAAGAGGCTATATACAATTCTTAGCAACGATGTACAGCCTAAGTTCTTAGTTATTTCTGAAAACCATGCAAAAAATGAGACACTACTAGAACAACTGACTTATCTTAGAAGACCAACTAGCTGATGCAAAGTGACAATTAAAAAAAAAAAAAATTAATCAAATCTAGGTTCAAAATCACAATGCAAAATTTTTAGTGAACACCTCAAATGAAAACCATCTTCCCAACTACACATCCTAAACATTTGTTTCCTGGAATTACTAATTATTACCTCGTTAACCTTGTAATCTCAGAGAACCATGGAGTGAGTAGGTATGTGTATGACCACTGCTATAGGATTTGCACCCTCGTAAGTGTGCAAAGATTTGCCAGGAAATCAAAGGCTTCTGCTTCATAACCCTATTTTTGACAGCAGATCCTCAGAGAGTTGCTGAAAACCGACTGTTCTGGGAGCTAGACAGTTCTCAAGCAGCAGGACAAAACAGTCTTTTTAATGCTTCCCAATTAGTCTTCAAAATGTGCTATTGTTCTTTGTTACACCAGTAAAGTGGAACCCATGAACATTTTTCACCCAATTTGCTAACAGCTTGCCAGAGCCTAGAAGAAAAATGTACAAAAAAGATGTGGGTTTTTGCTCAATTACCCAGGATAACATTTCCCAGAACTGGAAAAACTGAATTAATTTCCCATCTGCTCTCTCTGCCAGTTTCTACCAAATTCCGGTTACCTTCTTACATAGTCTCCCACTATCCTCAACTAAAAAGAAGCCATAAAAAGCATAAGGCATTGATTGTCATGTCCACATCTTTGATATTCCATTGATGTCAATTCTGGTATATATCAGTGATATGTGCAGTCAGTTACAGCACCTCAAAAGGTTAACTCCTTCTCATCTAAGCAAGAAAAAGAGAATTAAAAAGTTAGTGGAAAAAAATAAATTCTACACACCTCAGATTTAAACAGGTATGCTTTATTTCTTTAATACTTTCCACATCAGAAGAGGTCTACGCAGTTTCTTGCATTTTGATTCTGCCCCCAAGAGTCAGTAGTAAGATGAGATTTTTTGGGTGAAACTCGATATTTCCTAGTGCTGCATCACCCAATTACAAAGATTTCTGAGGCTAGAATGCAGACTAAAAACACTGTAATGGAAGTCTGCAAGAAGGCTTCTGAAATTCCAGCGAAGTCAAGGCAGATCCAAACAATACATCATATCACTGATGGTAACATCAGTAAAACGCTCTGGCAACGCCTATTTTGTCAAGACATACATTACACAAATTTCCCTTAGAAACTCCGTATTAAGCCACTCTATAAACCACCAGGAAAACAACGTTAAACAACTTGCAACTTGATTACTGTAGCATAGCCTTGGTGCCTTTTATGGGAATCAATACTTGAAAAGCAGTAGTTTTCCTCTGATCTTTAGAACAAAAGCGAATGCAAGCAAGAAATAGGTCTGTTTTAATAAATCTTGTACTGAAACTGGGGAAGAGCTTCACTCTTTGGTTCATCAATGCCCTTTCTTGCAGGGGTTTGAAACTCGTCACACTAAGCCTTTTCCAGACGGCAGTAATTAAAAAACCCCAAACATTCAACATTAACATTCAACAGTAAGATTTTGTCTGACTGACAAGAAAGCAGAAATTAACTCGGCACCAGGGCCAATGTCTGCACTCTAAGAATTCACTTAATATCCCATTATTTCTCTCTTGCATGATTAAACTGTAGAAATATTTAAAACAACATTGGAGGGTTTGTGGAGCAGCTAATAAGCCAGTCAACACAATCAAAATTGACAATGCAAATATGAGCATGTGTGATGCTAGAATGGTCTCTCGTCCCATCCTTACCCCAAACAGGAGCCTTGAGGGCACCGTCGAGTTCACAACATACTGCAACTGTCTAGAATTCTTTTTCTTTTCACAGCTTTTTAAGCTTTTAAACACACAAATGGCATAGAATAAATATGCTTTCTACAGAAGCAAAACTAGTCATGGCTTACAAAAGAAGATGGTAACATATTTTATTAGAGTTATGAGGGCATAACACCAACCTTTACGAAGAGATATACTACCAGGAGATTCACACTTATCAACAAGAATGCCAACTGTAACAAAATATCTGGAGAATAACAACTGTGCTTTTAATACTGTGCTTCTTAAAATAAGAAAAAGTTTGACACAGTTTATAGGAATGCAATGAGGCTTTTTCATTTCCAAAAGCAAACGGGGTGTCAACATTTCTTAAGAGAAAAAAAATTTCTTCCAAAACTGTCTGCTTTGAGAGATTAGTGTGCCACTGTGTTAAACCACCACACAATAAACAGTCCCTGCTCACAGGGAGTTAGTCAGATGGATTCCTCCAGCTTAAAAAAATAAAATTCAGTAATCCCCTCAGCCTATCAAGTCCTTTTTCCTGCTGGTATAGTACTTCCATACTTTCTTTTTTTTACTTTCATAATTGTATGCATTTCTCCACTTTTTCTTTAATAACCCCTTGAATTTACGTGTATCCAGTATTCCTCATTACCATGTGATTCAAAAATCAGTATTACACATAAAACCGGAGCTTAAATGCACTATTGATTTTCACACTGCATTCATTTCTGCATTCAAGTTTAATATTCCTTCCTTTTGAGTGAACTGATTCGTGGGGGACAGAGAGGATGACTGCACCTCAACTCTGCCTCATCCCTTCCATCTTAATTAGCATTTTAGCCGATACACAGCACAAAAACCACTGCCAATGTTCAGGATAATCACCATCTAACAAGAGACGGCTGCCACACTGATAATTTTCTTACTACTTTCACCAGTTATTGATACAGATAAATCATCTACAGACCCCCTACTGCTGTCCCACTGAAGACAGCCTTTGAATTCCCCCCATGCTGCCTGCAGAGGATTTGCTGGCATCTCTGCTACCCTTCCTGTGCCTGAAACTATCAAGACAGTCTGAAGTCACAACACTGTTTGTAACCAGTGTAATTCCTTCCCATATCTGAATGCAAACCTCATTATTCCACAAAACTAGTCATCAAAACGCATTTCAATGAAAGCTGACTTAAGCTGATTATGTAATGGTAATAACTGAGCATTATTTAACGGCATTATGTAATCATTGAGGGACATAGAGAACAAATACATCACTGGAGTTCAGTGTCATCTTCCCCTTGAACTTGCCTCTTGTATGTCTAGGTTCCTTTATAATGGATATTTATAGAAAGTCCAAACAGAATCTTTGTTACGTCTCAATTCTATTGCATCCCATTTGCGCATACTTCTTGTATGCCTTACTGTTTAAGGCCAAAAGAGACTAGAAAAAAATATATACACTCACTCAATGATCAGTCACAGAGGTGGGCTTTGCTTTATCCTAATTAGAAAAATCTTTCCTACTGCTGAAGTATTACCCTCCTTCATCTTTCCCTATCAAATACATATCCCAGTGGGATGGCTGAGAATTACTAAATGAGCTTAGATCTAGTACATATAAATTTTCCATTTTCAGTTAGTTTAGAAATTACTTGTCTCAAATCTTCGGCAGTCTGATTTTTTAAGAATTGCACATGATGGAGAAACCTTCTGCCATTCAAGTAGGATTTTGCCTTTACGAAAGTACTTAGGACAGCACAGACTGCACTGCTGGAAACTCTGTAATTTGTCAAAATGCAAAGATAAATACAGACGAAGCATCTTGAACATTTTTGATGGAAATATGTTTTTATGAAAATATTAAAAGCAGTTTTCCATTACTCAACTGTAAATGGAAGACAGGTATGTACTTTGCTAAAATAGAAGCATCTGGATTTGGGCTGACAGTAACTATAGACACAATTAGTCCAAAGTGGAAGCTGTGCATATGATTACAATGTACCACAGACTAAACTGAATGTGTTTGCTGTGAAATAGCAGCCTTCAAAACAGTCTCTTGCCATTCTGACATTTTAAAGGCAAGAGCCAAGAAATACTTATTTTACTTAATTTCTGAAAAATCACTTACATATATTTATGATGTAAGTGCAGGATATTTAAAAAACCATTCAAAAAAGCTTCTTCTCCCTCACTACTTTAAAGCAGAAAATAACTGATCCTATCTCAAAACCCAAATGCTGTGGTCCAGTCAGATTTGCCAAGTGTAGTTTCAAGTGGGTTGCTCACTCAAAATCTCTCTACATCAGAAGAAGAGGCACAAGCCATGGTGGAAGACAAAACTGTACCCCACTGCAGATCACTCTGGATCACAAAACAAACTGAAAAGAAACACAGTTGGGTACTTCTTCCTGTTCCAACTCTTTCTGTTTTTCTCCAAAAAAAACAACCCCAGACTGTACAGTTCATTGACAGGTCTTACTGTGAATGGAGGAAAGATTGAAGCCAAACCCCTGACACCTCGGCACCCCAGCAGTGGCAGCCCCAACACAGGCAGAGCAGCTACAGCCACATGCGAACAGCCTGGGCAACAGGAGCAGTGGGAAGCAGAAACCAACGCTGGAGGCAACATACCACTACTTCCACTCCCACAGATAGGTGAAGCCTCACCACAACTTCAGAAACCTGCCAGGTGAAAAGCAAAGAGCCTCCCACATTAGTATTTTACTATCAGTTTAGGGCATTCTACTTTATTGCTTCAAATTCAACTGTTGCAGACAGCCCAGCTGTAGGAAATCATGTGGATGCTGTAAATTTTAGGGTCTATTCCACACTGTAGGAGTGGAGGGAGCAAAGCCCGTAATTTCCATTAGCAGTAATTGGAAAGTAAATGCATAGTGGATGGATTTAAAGCCATTATTAGGAAAATTTTCAATATTTTGCCTTGTTTTACTGTGGCTGCACCAATAAACTTTACTTAAATTTCAAATGACTACCAGCAGGCAAAGAAGAGTTACCATTTTATTCATGCCTCATTTATTGCCCACAACCTAAGAAAATTACCAGGGTTTGCATATTACTCAGCTGCACATGGCTGTACTCAATAGACAATGCCAATTTGCCTGTCTGATGCAAAAGACGATTTTTTTTTCAACCAATCTATCCACTAAACATAACATTACTCAGTTAAGCCTATAACTGACTATAATTGACTCAATTATAATTTCTTTTGTCACTGTACAAGAAGCCCTTCTAAAAATCCTATTACACTCCCTATGGATTTTTCACTTTTTGATGAAAAGTGAGACTACAAAGTCTCCTTAAAATGCTCTATCTTGGGTTTACTTTCTAAAATCAGATGAACTAGTATTTGGTCATGCATGAAATCAATGTGGCCCACCAAAGGCAAAACTAGAGTGAGATTATGATCTTAAAAAAAAAAAGAAAGCAATACGTCTGTCTTAAAAAGTCATAAATATTGGGAAAACTGGAACTGGAAAAGGACACATACAATTTTGGACCAGGAACTAGTAGGATGCATGTTTAGATCTGTATCCAAAATATATAAAAAAAATAATAAATCAGAACTCAATTAATTACAAAGGATTCAGAATCAAGATTGTTTGTAAGCCAATTAATAAGTTGTCACATATAGTTAATACAGTTAGGATTTCCTTACAGAAATAAATACAATTTCCATGCTTGGAACAAATATAATTCACTGAAAGATACTTAAAAGACAATACTGAATTTTGCTTATATGGAAATTACTCAAAGTTCCTCTGCAAACAGATACTCACCGAAGTTACATTTATATTTTGATGATTTGCAATCTATTACTAAGTACTATAACAGCAATAAAATATTTGAAAGGCATTTGGGATCACCAGCAAATCTCTTTAGTTTTATTTAGATTTTGGAGGTGAAGGCAGTGTTTGGGTTTTGGGGGGTTTTTTCTGTTTTCCATACCAAATGTGTACTGCAATATCAGTATTAGCTAGCTAGTGACACTGCTATCTGTATGATAAAAAAAAAAAAAAACCAAAACCCTAAAGCCTGAAGTTATAATTTACAACTCTTCTTATAGACCTCCCAATTCTACTGGAATACAACTCAGAAAAATAATTAGTTGGAGATACCTTATTCATCAGTGAGCTCAGAGATGGGCACATTCTGCCTCTTCCTTTTCTTTATCTTACCAACAAATAGAACCTTCTTCCATACTTCTAACATGTAGCTCCAAAAAATTACAGACTGCCAGATCATTCTACAACACAACTTTGATAGATATTTCTGCTACCCTTTCCGCATTTTTTTCACTCTACAACTGCTCCAGAAAAAAACTGAATATCCAGTTCTGAAACTCTGAAAATAGGAGAAAAACCAGAAATTTAAGGTTCAGACTGAACACATGATGCTACCAAAAGCACATTAAACTGGACTAGATCTAAGTGATGATACAGTTTAATGTTCCTTCTCATATACAGTCAATACTGCACACTCAGAGCTAGGTCTTACCTGCAACTCCAAAACTGTCAGACTTTCAACCAAGTTGTGCCTAGAATACACATAGTCTAATTTTAAGAACTCGAGAAAATTCTCTGTTGCTCAGGTCAACCACTAGATGAACAGCTACTTCAGCCAGCTGCTAATATTCTTGGCTCACAACTCTCCTTGATCTCAAAATCTCTTTTTTTGCCACCTTCTTATCATAGAAATTATAACATGAAACAGACATCTTCCACTGCACTATGAAAAAATTGCTCAGCAACTCTATTATAAATTACAAGCATGAAGTATCAACACACTATTTTCCCTACAGTCCCTGCTCTGACCCCTGTTTTAGTTTCACATATACACTGCATTGCCACATAATACAAGAAATTATTTGCAATAATAATTTTTCGAAAGGCGGAGTTTCCTAATAGAAAAGCCTGGCCCTTTTTTCACTAGTAAACATATATAAAATTCTTCATTCAAGTCTTCAACCCTCATTCTAAGGATTAAGCATAGAAAGTATACTTTTCTCTCTTCTCAAACATTTCTCAAGCTGCACATTCCACTTTCATTAAAGCATCCATCTTGGAGCAAGCAAGTACAATTTTCCCCTACTCTTGGTCAGACCACAGGCTTCACAACATCCACTCGAGTGAGTCCATAAGTGAAAAAGGGAGATTTCAGCCTCTAAGAGTACAGATAATACAGTCCTGACATGCAATTACAATTTATTTATAAATACGCTGCAGAAACAGGTTGGCACTAACGAGCTCAGGTACTACCAATAACAGAACTGCAGCCTCAGAGGCCTCAGATTTAGGTAATGAGCTGATTAAACCCAAGCATTTAACTAAGCCCAGGCAAGTTCTGTCATGTGTGCTTCTACAGTTACACTGCTAAGCACACTTGAGCCACCTAATTCAACTGCTCTTGGAGTATTTGTTAAGGAGCTACAACTCAAACTTCAGAAATTAAATGTGCAATTAATTTTATCCATATTTTATTTTTCCACTGTAACAAATGACTCAACTTCCAAGATGCTTTATAAGCCTTCCAAAGAGGGTTAAACTCTACTCCTCCACCCTTCAAAACAGGCAACTTGCTAATGAGGCACTCTACTGCTACAGTTTGCTTTTATCTCAACAACAATCAACTTCCTATGTTCTGATGATATAAGCACGATTAAGCAGCAATCGAGGAGTTAAGGGCAAAATAATGAGACAGAAATACAATATATCTGTTCTCTTCTCAGACTATCACATGATGCAGACATGTCAAAGAATATGGAAATTACCTTGCCAGGCACACAGGGAGGTAAAAAAATAAACTCGACTATGTAGGTTGATTGATGCCTTAAATGACAAATGTAACTAACAATGATAACTATAACCTAATGTAATTTCAACCAGCAGTATACCAAGAACCAGTTAAAAATGCGTATTTCATAGCAGAAGGTATTTACTTCATCTGTGTAAGACAGCTTTATACCTCATATTAAAAGGAAAAAAAAAAAAAAACAACACAAAATCCCAAAAAACCCAGCAAACCCCCAGGTGTATAATTATAGAATAGCTTGCTTCTATTTCTTTCTATTAATTCTGGAAGAAGTTTAAAGCTAGGACTTGAAGGAAGCCTTTGAGGAAGGCAGTGAAGAGAGTCCAGGACATGCTCCAACATGCTATTGTATGAAGCACGTGGTGCCTGTTGTCATGCCTACCTAGCTGTTGAACCTTTTGCACCTGTATACCCAGAAACCCAGTGGTGTTAGCACCAGACCTGGGCTGCTACCTTCCCTCTGCTGCTGTTGGGGAGAGCCCTCAGGCAGGTGTGGCTGAAAAGCCTCAAATCAGTACATCCAGTCCTGCCATGTATCATGGAGATGAAAGCAATTTTGAAACATGCTTTTGCTCTGATAGCAGCAAAGAAAATGCAGGAAGTAAAATTTCCTACAAAAAGGCATGCCTAACAGAGCTTTCAGTGCTAGCAGCCAATCTCCCCCCACATCCCACAGCACCCTGGCTTCTGGAGCCAGAGACAAGCCAACAGAGCCCACCAAGCTGTATCCCCAGAGATAGCTACAAAACCACAGGCCTTCTTCTAGAGTACTGCATGCATAATCAATTAGTGCCATAACTGGAAGTCAATAAACAATCTTGATACTGTACAGGGGAGACAGGGAACACTTCCCCTTATCTACATCAATTGGCTATCATTAATAAAAATAATCTTCTAAAGATGTTGCCACTAAAATAATCACATTGTAGTTACAATAAACAGTCATACAGAATGGGATGGTACCACTTTCAGAGGTTTCAAGGTACAACTAATATGATTTTATGCCCAACTTTCCCTATCTACCAAGTTGTATCAAAGATTTGACATTGTAAGGCTTAATGAGCTAATGTGCATTTTCAACAATGGGAAAAAAAAACGTATAACAAAATGTTTGAGAAAACTCTAGATTTCTACCACCACAGCTGCTCCTCTGTATAAGTAAGGAAAACCTCCCTTTCCAAGTCCTGCCAGCACATGCCTACCCATGGATAAGAGAACAGCTTGTTCTTCATGGCCCATAAAGTTGTTGATCTTCCTGCTAATTAGTGTTAGTAGAGTGATGAATCTCTGATGCAAAAAACAGACTGAGGATCCCTAGATCCATTTCAAATCAACCACAGATTAGTTATATGGGAATAACAATAATTGCTGAGCATAGCTGGATGACTGATGACTCAGAGGTAGAAAGCTTATCAAAGCAGGAATATTAGAGAAGAAAAAAATAAACAAATATATACATCCCAAGATTTCTTAGTTTTTAGCTCTTCACTATATCTAAATCTACTTGACCACTTCATTAATGTAACGTGCTTTAGGATCTTTGGATTAAAGATTCTATAAGACGAAGTTTGTCTGTGTTACGTCATCAGTATTTGTGTAAGATCAATTTAAGGTTAGCAAGATAACAGCCCTACCACAACTAGCAACAATTACCCCAGCAGGAAGTCTGCTTCCAGGCAGTTATTGATTAGATAACTGGAGGCAAGATAAGGGGTTCAAACTATAGGTAACAAAGTGGTTTGGGTTTGCTTTTTTGTTTTATGTATCTAACTGCAGAGCTTATCAGGATACAGACAACTGAGTTAGCTGCAGCATTCTGCAAAATACAAACTCTTCACAGCAATAAGCTCTTGTACCTTTCAGAAGTAGAAAGGTAGAAAGCAATCTCCAAATGCTGCACCAGATGAAATGAGAGAACAGAGTTACACTGCACACTGCAGTGCAAACCGAGGAGCAGCAATGGGACATGAAAGCAAGGCCAATTCAATTTGCTTGCTGAAGTGATTTGCCAGGTTAACCCCCTCCTTGGTAAAATCTCATTTAATTTCTCACCCTTTCACATTACTTTCTGCCATGAATTCTATTAAAGCATCTCTGAACACAGCAAACTAAAATCTGTAGACAATCGAAGCCAAAAACCCTGACTGTAGACAGCTCTTTGAAGTTTGTAGAGATGAAGAAAACCAGCCATCCACAGAAAAGCAGCTTTTTAATTAAACATCTTTTCTCCTGATTAGAAACAAGTTTTGAAGCCCCAGTCTGTGCAGTGTTAGGAATCCTTAAGAAGGCAACCTAAGGCTGGGGGAAAGGCGTTTAAATACATGTGTACGCACAGAGGTCTATTGTCCCAAGAAGAACAGAGCTGATCTCACCCGACCAAGCTTTGCTGTCAGTCTGTCCAGCACTGCTCCAGCGCCCCTGACACCCAGGGTGCACCAGCATCATTCTGAAGCAATGAACTTTTCCCTCTCCATTTGACCTAAGGCTATTAGATAAGTGGCTACAGCTCAGCTTTGTGACAGAGCTTATTCCACAGTTGAACAAACTGTGTGAGGATTGCGTGTTACACCAGCTCAGACACAAGCAGAACTCTTAACACTTTAGTTTTCTTCCCACTTAAAGGATGTCACAAGCACTGTTATGGGAATGACTGCACGTAGGGAAGGGGAAAGCTGGAGCATGGAAGGAGCAGCAGAAGAGGAAAAAGGCAAACACTAATTATTGCATAAGCGTTCGTGCTACCCAAAACACTACAATCCTTTGGAAACACAACATTTTAAATTAAAAGAGGAACTGGTCATAAATACTTTCAAATACTTTTACTCTGAAGTTGGTTTATCTCATGAATGCTTATGCTTAGCAACCCCCATTATTAAATATTATTTTTCATCCTTTCTTCTGTTAAGCAGTACCGCTAGCACATCACAACACACATTATTAAAGTAGATTTGCTAGACCAATACCAGGCTACATCCAATAAAGTCTTTTCATTCCAAAATCAGTCTCTCTTTCTCAGTGTTTCTGCTCCCATCCTTGGGGATGAAAATCAGAGAAAGCAACACTGTCATAACCATTAGATTGAAGTGTCTTTTCCAGAACATAATTGCATGGTGTCTCCAGGAAGCAGTCTTCATTTCATTTACTAGCCAAACTCTATTTAGTACCAGTGGTTCCCTAGTGATTTTCAGGGAAGCAACAGCAGATTTATTCTCAAAAACATGGATTTAACTTTCTTCAACTCAAAAAAAGCATTCTTAGCTTGTCACTGGAAACGTGTGGTTGCAAGATTACTTAAAACTGGGCAATTCAGGGAAAAAAAGCAACTGGGTTCCAGTTTTCCTGAAGCCATGTAGAATGTAATTCCACTTTCCATCCCACCTCTCCAAGTTTCCAAACCTCCTCTCCCTTGTCTTGATTTCTCACTGGAAAGACCTTGTACATCAACGTATTTCAATTTTCTCATATTCCTATGTAAAGAGTTTTGTAATTTACTGTAGCCGACTCAGAGTAGCAGGTTCTCAGTAACTGTAATCCTTCAGGTTTTACAACTCTCATTCACTATATTGCAACAATATAGATTTTATTTCTTCTCATATGTCATGCATAATATTACTCCTTATAAAGCCCAGTAAACTCATTTATTTGAGATCTATTCCCAGAGATAAAAACCCTACCTATTTACCTCTATTAGCATTCAGCCCTGTAGGATTTGAGCTATTCTTTTTTATATAAACAAATTAAATCTTTATTTTTGTTTTTATTATTAATACTACTTATATTCTATGGCTCAATAATATTGTGTTTTTAACAGCAAAGTCAAAGTAACACAAAAAGCACAATTCACTTATTTTCTAACATTTGGAGAGAGCATCAAGCATCAGCATAGGAATACCTTGCAAATTTGTAAGCTAGCAGTCTTCTCTTGCTTTACCTACTCTCACTTAATGTATTTGTAGGAGGTTAGCAAAGGTAACATTTTTGAACAACAAGGGTAGAGAACATACCTTAGAAGATTTCTGAACTGTCTAAGCTACTGAATTGTTAAGAAATACCTTTCTGAACAATTTTCCAATTGACTGATACCCACTGTTAAGCTATGACTTAATTTAAGAGTATCAAAAGCAACAAGACAGAAAGATAAAAGAAGACAGTAATCAGTATAAAGTGACAAAAAAGTGAACTTTTCCAAATTATATTTTTATTTTTTACCTTACAGACCATGAGTATTTTTCTAGAAATATTAAGACTCAAACAGAAATTAGGGACAGGATGTGTGAGCTGACACAACAGCTCAGTCTTGAATGGAGGGCCTTTTCATGCTCCTCTCCTTTTTTTTTTTTTAATGATATTGTGATTGTTGTAGTTCCAAACCAGAACCATGAACCATTCCTCAGCCTTTAAGAAACCCCACAAAACTACAAACCAAAACATCAACTTTCAGTATGCAAAAAAAGGTAGGTAAATACAAGTCTGAGGTAACGCTGGAATTTTTAAGTTCAGATTATTGAGCATTTTAAAACAATTCTAGGAAATAGTTCTCCATCTGCAGCAGTTCTTTAAACTTTATTTATTTTTTTTTTTTTTAAGTCCCGAAAGAATATTAACAACCTTCTGTCATCACAATGACTTTGATTAATTGAATCAGTATCATGAAAGCTGTTAAGATATTTAAACTATTTCAAGATACCAAAGCCGTAGGGTATTCAGGTTCATTTAAAGTTCATTAGTAGTAAAGCAGTTTAACATCATTGCACACTATATTCCCAAATCTCAACATGAAACTGTGCACAACATATTGCAAGCAGACAAAAAGCATATCCATTTCCCTTTTATAAAGGCCTCAAGCAATAATTCAAGCACAGAGATAAAGACCAGAGATTACAGCAGCAGAGCACATTTGCTTTGTTTGGTTTTGATTAGGCTGTCTCCCTCCTCTTTATCTGGAGGGCTTATATGGGAAAGTTCAATTTTTACAGACCACCACCCTACTATAAAGTTAAAAACAAAATTAAAAACCTACACCAACTCTTGCTGAAATAATAAGTTGTATGCTGGCAATGTTTAGTATCAGTAAGCACTAGTTTGATCTACAGTTTGAGTTTTTAGAGTATTAATACTCCAGATAAGCCAGAATTTACCAACATGGTTAGTGAAATTCATACTTCAGACTGATGTAAGTCACTTATCATTCATGAAAGCTCATACAGAGCACAAATACTCTACCGTTTCTAAAATCTTCATAATACAACTCCTGATAAAAATAAAGGCACAAGGGAAATGGCAAATCTTACCCAAGTGACACTAAAAATCACAGCAATGATTATGTGCTGATGTGATACAAGAAGTTCCTGTAGTAGTATCTGTCTTTCCTTCACATAAAGCACAAGACAACTTAATATCTTTTTCCTCACAGCACGTTCTTCATACTGTTAGACGCTGTGCATTTCAGGAATATATTTAATTGCTGAATTCTATCAAATTTAGAAATCCTTTTTCTTGAAATACAGAAAAGAAAGTGCTAGTTAAACTGTCCCAATGTTTTCACATTCGTTTCAGTAGACACTCAAAATCAATCACTATGTATGGAGACATAAAACTCCCAGAACACAATCATGATTTCAGCATCTGGCATTTTCCACAGACACTATCATGGCAGGGAGGGCCTGAGCCCTCTTCAAGCATCCTGATACCTCTCCACATGGTTCCATGGAGAACTTGCAGTCTACAACTACTGGCTAGCTGGTAATGCCCCTCCTCCCTTGCAAGGACTCCAGCAGATAAATGAGGCCAAACTGCTTTTTGTTTAATGAAATCAAGTCTAGAGAGACCATCTGTGCATTTCAGCACCTTGACAAAATAAGATGTATGTGATCCCACAGATGGATGCATGTGAGCACATCTCAAACAACCCATAAGCCTCCAAACTGAGTCAGCAAGATAAACGCCATATTCCTGAAAATTTCAGGAAATGGGTCATTTTCAGGCTTGGAATAGGTGCTTGGCCACCTATCAGCACCCCATGGAGGCAGAGCTTCAAACATGAGCTCATTCTAATGACAATCAGGGAGTCCATGTGGAAGAGACTTTATGGAAACTCCAGATGGAGCTCACATCTCTTCCAAAATGTTTGTTCACAAGGCAAATGCCAGGGGTCAAGGCACCATCACCTCCACAGCTGCTAAACCTCCTGGCAACATTACACACACCCCAGACTCACCAGTCAGAGCTCCTCCAAGGCTTCCCCTTCTGAACTGTCTCCCATCTTCACTCAGCTGTCTCTTAAATTTAGTACACTTTCCAGGACCAGAGAAGGCTTCAGGACTGCTGGATTTCCGAGAAGGCATAGGTGGAGGTGATAATATGTGATCAAGCTGCAAAGAAACAGAGAAAAAAAAAAAAAAGTACATATGCTGTTCAAATGCTTACTTTCACTGAAAAAAAAAAATAAAAAAAAAGAGTCTAAGTTACCTTTACCTAAAAATTATGGCAGCATTTTGTAAGTGCCAGATCTGTGGCTGGCTCTGTAAGAAAGCCATCCTTCTCTTGTGCAGTTCACAGCACCTCCAACCACAGCCTCATGCAAGGACTATTTTGGCAGTGGTTCCATCTCAAGGTACAATGGATCAGACTTCAGCTTACTCGACCTCTCACAAAGCTGTCTTTTTACAGCTGTGAACCATCTAACCTTGCAGACTATGCAATCTGCTCTTACCAACATTTTGCCTTGGCAATTTTTCCCCAGCTTTATGTGAGCACTAGATGGCACTGTTCTATCAACAAAGCACAAACAACTGCCCAGTCTAAGGAATCACCAGTCGGTAAAACAAGCATTCATTCATACTGACTTTGAAATAAGCCTAAATACAAATCCTTATTCTTCAAATTCTGTTCCTGTCATCATTCCTATACAACATTTTAGCTGTCTGGTTTTCACAATACATTGAATTCCTTAATATTTGATTAAATTCACAAAAACAAAACAAAAAGCAAGTGAGCAAATACAGCAACAGAAGAGCAGGGATGCGAGTAAGCAAAGTATAAAGAGTTTTGCAGGAGTCCTTCTCAAATCGGTATGGTTGCACGGTGTCACTATTTTGCAAGTGACTCAAACGTTATTCTATAACATTTAAACGGTGACTCTTTTCTAAATTTTTCAGGAATCCAAGCACATCAGTCTTTCAGATTTTCACAGTTCACGTGATGAGACTTATCAGCCAGGCAGTCTGAGTATCACCTGCATACCTGACTGCTTCATCCTCTTTGTTCGCTGAAAGGAAGGAGTCAAGATCACCAACGAAGATGCACAGTGAAGCCAATTTCTGCTCAACAAAAAAGTTAATCCCACAGCAAAAGTACTGTTACATCCTACAAAGCATTTCAAATCCCATGTTTAGAGTTTCCTCTGTATTTAATATTTCATGCTAGTCAGTATTTTGGGGCTTGGGGTTTTTTTAGATCAAATCTGCAGCTTATTGGAAGCGTTTGTAGACACACACTTCTAAAGCATCAAGAAACACCATGGTTTCTGAATCTGCTTCTTCAGCATATTAAGACTAATTCATGTTCATGACAGACACTGAAGTAACTGATGCACTCACAGCCCATGCCTTTAGCAATTTCCTAACTTAAGAGGGTTTGGGGTCATAAATAATATTTAATTAACCATTGTTGCTATTTATATTTCACAAACATGGGTATATCACAAATATTTGTTTCCAAGCGCTAAGATAGTTCACGAGGTGAATTTACAAATCAGTTAAAAAGGAAATGACTGACAACATCTTGCTTCTAATGAACATTATTTTATGAATCTTTCACAGAAATCTATGCGAAAATACTTGAGCTGCTCGCTGACTGAGAGGGAAAAAAAAATAAAAGATTAAAAAAAAAAAAAAAAAAAAAAAAAAAAAAAAAAAAAAGTCAACAAATGCACTAAGCTCCCTGCACAGTGACACTTAAGTCTACACAATGGAACTATCATCTTCCACCCCATCACCTGAAGCAACTATACCAGAAGACATTATAATAGGGTCTAGCACTACAAATAAACAACATGGAAATCTCAGAGTTAACGCTTTCATATTGATGGCCAACTCCTCCTGCTTTACGGAAACAATTACACATATATCAACAAAGTATTCCTGGAAGCTATCTGAAGTCACACTTTTCCTTCCAAAGGGCAAAATTAGATCTATAACGTGTACAGTGTGTTATTTTAAAGAAGTTTTTACATTGTAACTGCTGTTTTAGTAAACCAAGAAGATTAGACAAGCATATACCCTTAAACAGCCTTGAGACAACTCCAGGAATGCTGTGGAAATATGAGGGAAAGGGACTGCATAAAGTAGCCAGGCTTGTGAGCTCTAAGTAACTTCTCAGGCTACTCTAAAAGAACAGACAGCTAGATGAACCAATTTGACCCAGACGGGTTTTCTAGCCCACATTCAGACCTTACTTCAAGAAAAAACCTATGCAGTAGATTAAGAGGCTTTCTGTTCTCAGGAGAACAGCCCTCCTCTCATGCCAAGCACGGCGTTCAAGTCTGAATAAGGGAAATCAACAGAAAACATTTTATTAGGTCCTGCTTCCTTGGAATACACAGCTGATTCTGAAGAGATGCAACATGGCACATATTCAAATCACACACAATAGTTAAATTCAGCCAAAAATGACACTACCTACTTCTGTTAAGTAAGATTTTAGCAAGATCTATTCAAACTTGTTAATACTTATTTGAAAGACCTCTTGTAAACCTGAAAGTAATGACAGTTCAGCTTGTGTGTCCCATCAGGTACAGATTGAGCACTGCTGGTCACAAGACAAGATCAAAGCAAGTATCTTGAGGAATGAGGGTAGCTGAAATTCTACCAGAGATATTTTAAATAATTTTACTCAAGCTGCTTCTACGCAGCACATCAGGTAATTGTGGCTGGGCAAATACTCTATTGGTATTTACTTCATGCTTTTTAGCTATATGGACATGTGTTCCATGTTGGATGGCATACAAGCACAACAGGAGAACCAGGGTTTGGTTGGTTGCACCTTTTGTGTGTGCCTGTGCCTGTCTGTATGAAACTTGCTTGACATCAAATTGCAAGAAATAAAGCAGCTGCCAACAGACAGACATTCATGTTATACTTCGAGGTTTTTGGCTATTGCATGCTCTGCCTACTGTCTTACATTACTGCACTCTGAATGCAAGCACACACTTCCCTCCACACTCTTTTTCAGTAAACATAGTGACTTAAGGAGCAGTAAGGTAACAGAGGGCAGTTTTCCCCACTGGCCTCTGGCATTGAGAAGTTACTTCTGAAAGTCACTACTTCAAAGACCCATAACAGCTAAGACATAGTATATGAAAGCAAGTACATTTGATAGTCCTGTACCTACAGAACAAAGGGAGTTAAGTTAGCCATTGAGTGTATACGGGCTCCTTAGAGAGGGATTTTTAATCAGTACACATCTCACCACCAGTCTCTGCTGTTAATATTCACAAGGCATGGGTAGTTAACTTATGTAAAAACGCTCCCTCCTCCAACATTAAATACAGAATAATTCCTTTCCAACAAAGGCACTTTGAAAGACAAAAAACACATGGCAAATTCCGATCTATGCAGAATGTGCCGTTCTATAAAATTAATTTCTTCCAATCCATTTTCCATGCATTTCATAAAAAAAACCCTGCCTGATTATGTTGTAGGTATGATGAATTTCTACAGAAGCACTGTAAAATTTAGGAGGTAATGGCTTTCGCATAAATGCTATTCCCCACCCCCCCACCTTTACAAAAAGGAACAGACAGTACCATTAAAGGCAAGCAGCTTAAAAATTACATAGAACAGAAAAATCAAAATATCCTTATCACAGACTTTACACAAAGATTTAAAGATCCTATAGTAACATGGACTGAATTTGATTGACAGTTTCCTCCTATTATGCAGGAATCAATTTGTCCTCAAACCTCCCATCCCCATATTTTGAAGCTATTCATTTTCTGTGTGAATAGAGTTGGGTACCTTTGTCCAAAGGAAATTAAATTATTCTCACACAGTACTAGCATGGACTCTTAACAGCTCACCTACTCAGAAAGGATTATCTTCATGTTTTTAAAAACCTCAGTAGCATTAAATCCAGCTGTCTACCATCGTGCATTTATTCTACAGCTAGAATGAATTCTCTGCTTGGTAATTATATCATCAAGTAGTCATATCAAGTACATCAGCCCACATTAAGGACATGACAACCAGTTCAAAATAAGACCTAGCACCAGTGTTTAGAAGTACAATTTGAGCCGTGTACACAATGACTTGCGAGGCAGCCAGAAAGAAAATAATGGATTTCAGGAGAGGAAATCCACGGTACAAGAAGGTGAATGAAGCTAAGATAATGCAATCACATTGATAACACCAGGATAAGGAAAATAGGCTGTTCTGAGCTGCTGAGATTTGCTGCAACAAGAATTCTTCTTTTTTTTTTTTTTTTTTTTAAATAAAAAAAATTGAAATGAGAACTGAACTCATCTGCTCAGCTTCACCTTTTCTTGAAACACCCACTATGGTTTTAGCGTCCAAAATACTTCAACCCCAAACCTTCCTAATCGCTCCACAGGCAATATTCTTACTTCCCACAGAAACTGGGAAAACATAGCTCAAATATTCAGTCTTAAAAATATGAACAAAGATGTACTATTAAGCATTTTAATTTCTTCCTCTTAAACACTGCACAACTTGACTTTACCTTAGGTCAGGTCGTATATCTAAATTAAATTCTGAAGTTTCCATAAAAAGGCTATGTGCTGTCACCCATTTTAAGCCTCCCTCAGTCAGGCACCAATCCAAAAGAGAGGTAACACCCAAAATCTCTCACATACAGAGCAACGAAAGCAGAAAATATCCAGCATAGTTCTACTGCTTAGTTGTTTTCATTATTAACCATAAGTCCCAAAATAACATTCCACTAGTAAGTATGTTGTCATCAAATATGCCAAATTGCATCATATCTATCCAGATGTTAAAAAAGCGAGAATGAAAAGCATCACACTCCAGTCCTATGCGGACAAAAGTATTGGAGCCTACCTGGTAGTGAAGAGATTTTCCATTGTTCTGTAAAAACTCTATTGTTATAAAGCTAAATACTTAAGAGGAGCATGGCTTCACAAACCTAACAAACCCCTCCTGTTTCTTGCATCTCCAGATATAAGCCATGCCAAAAGCAAGCATGTTTCTAAGGCCTGTTAAGACCCACCACTAGTTCAACAGCAACTGACCCTTTGGAGCAAAGCAGACTGCTAGGAACATAAATCAATCTGTTTCTTTACATTACTTACACTGAGTTCCTCTCAGCACGCTGCCTCTCTATCTGGCTCCTTTGCAAGCATTTTAAGCACAGAAGCTGAAACACAATAGCCCAGCAAAGCACTTTTTTTGAGGGAAACTATACAAACTTCCTTGAACTGGGTATGAGGGAGAAGTATATTCTTACCACCTAAATATTCTACCCAAGTCAAATTACATTTGGCACAGATACATGAGTTTTGATTAGCTGCACTGACACAGAGAGCAACACTGAATATGATCTTATTAAAGGATAGGATTTTCTTTTCCAAGAGCCATCTTACAATCTGTAAAAAAAAAAAAAAAAAAAAAGGCATTTTAGCCAATTAAGAGCATAGCGCACTTCAGTTACTCCAAATGCTTGATGACAATTCAGCTGAACCAAATTAGACGAGAGAGAAATGCTACAATGGGGTGGTGTAGATGCCCAAGAGGTCTGAATACCATCACAAGCAGAGTTGTAAACAGATTTCCAACAGATACCCTGCAATTATTCTCATCTGTGAGGAGCAGCTCCACTGCTTTTGGTCACAGCAACGTTAGTTTTTGAAGGACGCAGCTTGGGGGTGCAATCTGAGTAATCTGGGGATACACAGGAATCTCCATGAACATGGATCAAATCCAGCAGCTAAACAGGATCATTAGAGGCTCCAATTCCATCAGCTGATGGTAGTAATATTCTCTACTCCTTCTGCCTACAAGCAATATTAACCCACCTCAGTTTTGAGTAGGGTTTAGAGAACTGTGCAATTATTCTGAATATTCACAGCCCTTAGAGCAGTCGCTGCTTTGCCAGAGAATCACAAATAACCTAATTCTGCACAGAGATAAAAGTAAACACTTCTTCAAAACCTAGCACCACTTCAAGAAGCCAAAGATAGTGAAGACAAAGACACTTTGCACATTTCTTAAACTTGGCATTGCCTTTTCACTCTCCTTCAGCTTTGGCTGGAAGACCTTGCTAGTTCCCCAGTTGAATGACATCTGTCATTCCTGTTCTAGACATTAAGCCTTGGACTATGTCACTTTCCTCCATGACCTCCATTTTCCTCAGTGGGCCATCAGTCTGTCAGCTACTACACAGACAGAACATAAGTCAACTCCCTGTTGCAGGAAAAGGATAAGAGGCACAAGAGATCTTGTTTACAGTCAGATTATCATTTGCTAATCATTCATACAGCAACTCCCAATTTACATATGAATGCAACCTGCAGCTGACACTGCAAATGTGCCCTTACCAAGGTAAAGAAGAGAAACACATTGCAAAGCTCTGAAGTTCACAAAGTGTCACCACTAACGATTTTATTAGTTTTATATCACACAATCACAATACCTAAGCCTAAAGTTACTGTTCAAAATTGTCTAGTTTATTATGCTGAATATATGAATATATTATGTATAAGTAAACAGAATTAGCAAACAAAGATCATGATGCCTTTCTATAGCATATTCTTACCTATCATACCCTAGGTAGTAGTAATATTTTAAGAATTCTGTTAGGATCAATAGAGATATATCCAGATTATCTTGTTGCATTTCTAGAATGGGTGTGAAATGGGTAGTTTTGCCTTTAAAACAGTTGTATTTTTCTTGAAAATAAATCTGACCTCTGGTCAATTATAAATAAATAAATCTCAGAGAAATATGAAGAATCAGCTACAATTATGTAAAAAAAAAAAAAAAAAAAAAAAACCAAAAAAAAAACCAAAACAAATCACCAACCCAAAACAGCTTGCATTCAACGCTTTTTCACAAACACATTTACACATGATTGCACAGAAAATGAAGCATAGCCTTCACACTGTTCTACAAGGCCAAGAAGTGGCCTATAAATATGCATGCACACCGATATCTGAGCCAATTATTACTTTACCCCAGTTAAGATTGAACAGTTTTGTTCAACATGATCAAGTCCTTCAGTTCTTGAAAGCCTCCTGTGTGCTGGCTGTGCACACTCTGATGGATGGACGGACTGCTCCCTTTCCAGGAAACAAAGGGAGCAGTATTTGTACTGAAGACACTGCTTCCAACAACTCAGCCTGCCTTAAGTATCCTTGGACTTACCCATCTTTAATGAACATTAAGCAAAAGACTAACTAAGAGCAGGTTTTGCAGATCTCTTGTAAGGCCCTACAACAAGAGTCAAAAGCCAGAACACGGTTCTAAATAGATATATGCAAGCATAGCTCAGTTCATGGTTAAAGGCGATCACATAGGTCACTTGCTGGCAGCATCAAGACTTTCTTGTTAATCTAACAGTCATACAGGAGTCTTCCTAGGAACGTACATGATGTACAAAAGCCTTTGCTTCTGACAAGGGGGAAAAAATTAATTAAACAAAAAACCCACTTCATTTCTGACCTACAGAAAACTGCCAAGAGTAGTCAGAGCATCACATGCAGGCTGCTCGCCAGGGTGAAGCTGCACTAGCTCAGGAGGTCAGCCCAACTAGGAAACACGCAGAGGGACTAGACTCAACATAGCAGATTCTATAAGGAAGCCTGTTTGACAATTTAATCCCAAAAATCTTGAAAACAGAGAGTAGGGCTCCACGGGTCTGTCCAACCCACTCAGTCCTGCTCTAAGTGTACCATCTAGAAGAAAAGTCCCCTTTTCTGTAAAGTACAGCTTCTCTGAGCACTGCCTGAGCATCAGGAAGCACACTCACATTTCACCTTCATTTCCACACATTTGAAAGAATTGGACAAGAGAAGATAAAAAAGGAAAACCCACCCTTTGCTGCCCAGATGTGCAGTAGTACGTGCCATCGCTATGCAGCAGGAAGGATACTCCCTTCCTGCCCCCATCCCGCTAGCCATCTTGGCAGGAAAAAGTGTTTAGTAGTGCTGAAATTTGCTGTCAGTAACTACTGCCACAGCTACCCACTACAACAGACCCAGTGAGTAGCTGGGAGGCAGCAAGGGAAAGCCAACAGAAAGCTGTTGAAACACCCCCACTGCCATTAGAGAGGAAACCAGGGACACAACCCACCTCCCAAGCCCAGTGGGTGGCTGCCAGAGTTTGGGAAACACCTCTGCTGGGGAAAAGGGACAACAGCTGGAAACCTGCATGCTTGCAGCATTAAGCAATAAAAAAGCCACACATCCCCCATACATCCCCCCCTAACATTTTGGAAATGACAGGACGCTGCAGGTTTAAGGTGCACGCACTGGCACAAGCACTTCAATAGTCATTCTCCTTCCAGCAGGCCCACTGGCAGTGAGGAGCAGTGGTGCCAGACCCCTGTTGTGTCCCTATGCAGGCACGACTCTGCAGGGCATGGCAGACTTCGCTTCAGAAATCACAGCTTCCTAACACAAAGCACATGCTTCAGGGGTGTTGTTTTGCTTTCACTGACTTATCTACTCCTAAGAAGTGGAAGAGACAATCAAGTTTTCAGCTGAAACACTAGGAAACAAATGTAAATAAGTTTAAATGAAAAATATAATTACATGACCCAAAGTAGTATTTCCTTACTCTCCGACAAAAAAAAAAAAAGGCAACAAAAAACAACGAACAAAAAGAAAAACCCAAAAAACACCACTTCCTTTCCAACCTACAGAAAACTGCCAAGAGAAGTCTTGCATAAAGTCTCTTTTTGGCAGATTTTTGTTCTTTAATATTGTATGACTGTATTCATTTTCTTGCTATCATATGCAGAGCTATTAGTAACACTATCAACACTGTGCACTATACTCTGCTGTACAGAAAAATATCAAAATAGCCACATTGAGTATTTCTTTAATATCTCAATGAAAGTGAAATTAGCCACACAGCAAACGGAAAAAGAACTTTGATATTTCTAGACATCACAGGCAGAATTTTCACCCTTAATTATTTTAATGACCCTTTTTACAGCATAAGAAAACCATGACAAATGCATGAAAATATGTATTTATACACTGTGTATGTGCAGGCATCCACATGTATACCTTACTTCAAACACTTTCAATGCTCATACACAGGTTTTTAAGAAAGACTTTTCCTGGCTCTTTAACTAGGAGGATGAAAATTTAGTAAAACTAACCTTCAAAGTCACTTTCAATTGCAAAAAAAAAAAAAAAATTAATAAATTTGAAATACATAAGAAAGACCTATTCATCTTCATCAGCTGTTGACACCATCATCATTCGTCTCATGAAAAAAGTATTTCAGAGGAGAATATATATCTCTGGAAAGTGGGGGGGCTGTTATACCATGAATACTAATGAAGTGAAAGCAGTTTAGTTCTTTATAAAATCTATTTCCATTCACATTCACCAATAAGCTCCTAGACTACCTATAAAGGTTTCATTTATTCTATTGCACTGGAGGCCTCAGAAAATTAATTGTTTATGCAAGCCTATCTGCTCCATCCATGCTCAATTAGGTCTCACTTTTCCCTCAGTTACAGCGAAATTAAAAATAAAAATGCAAGGTGAAGCATTCTTCGTTCCACTGACCAGCTCCCCATAGCAAGCCACCCTGAACAACTGCTACTCCAA
Organism: Psittacula echo; assembly: GCF_963264785.1. Taxonomy (NCBI): domain Eukaryota; kingdom Metazoa; phylum Chordata; class Aves; order Psittaciformes; family Psittacidae; genus Psittacula; species Psittacula echo. Next base: position 24,634,751 of record NC_137742.1, on the reverse strand, counting down.
GCACAGCGAGAGCTTCTTGACCATAATGCAGCGTTTAAGGTACCTACTCAGTGACTTACAGAATTCCTACTCATCAACTTATTCTTCTGACTAATGGAAAACACATTTGTAATGCAGTTTTCTAATAAGCACTACCAAGCACTTTTAAGTGTAAACAGGCACTCCAGCTACAGCAGTTCACAAGTATCTCAATTTTAAGAATGGGAGACATAACCCTTACACACAGTAAGAAAAAAAAAATCTCTATTTTTTTATTACTTATTTAGACTATGAAAATATTAAATAATCCATTTTGCCATATAAAGCTTCAAATCCAGCATCACTTTCCTTATGAGTAACATACCAAAGGGAATCACTACACATTTATGCAAGGCAGGTACAAAACAAAAGAGAGAAACCCATGATGAAATGAGCTTGGAGTAAAAGGTTCTCAGCATGTAATGGAGCTGAAGTTGATCCATAAATCAATGCAAGATGAAAGCAAGATTATTCATGTGAAGGGGTTGCATTGTTAATTTACATTCTGATTTAGACAAGGAATATTTTACTTGATCAATGCATCAGTCATGGGTATGTGTGTACTTGAGCACAAATTAGTAATAATTACCAGTAGGAGTATCTCCTTATATTTTTTAATTAACCTTCACAAGCAGCACATACAGCTCCAGAAAATAAAGGTTTTCCCTGAGTTTGCCTTTAACATGATGCTAAGTTTTTAAATAATGCAGCCTTGCCACAAGAGACCTTGCAGACAAGGGGTTTTTGATCTCTTTCTTCCCATTCAGTGCTGAGAAAGATATCACGCGCAGCTATCTAACAATAGCTGCCATGAAAACCCTTTTCCTGAACTGTTTTGAAAGTGAACCAGAATAAGGCATTTTATGGCTTTATAGTTTTACCCTAGATGCCTAACAGAAAATTCTGATTGGGATGCTTTTCCTGTAGTCTCTTTAGCCTTTTAGCAAAAAATATCAGAAGGGCATGCTTACGTGGGGAAGGGAGAGCACAACCGAATTTGCATTTGGCAGAGAGAGATCTGTAATTAAGAACAATAACCAAGAACCATGTTCATAATTTTAAGTGCCTCCACTGCATTTCACATCTTCTGTCACATGCCATTTGTCAGTTTCAGACAATTTACCCAGGTCTACCATTACCATAAGTGTTTATTAATGCTATCTGGCTCAAGGAAGATTTTTTTTTTTCTGCCTGAAAAACTTCAAGAAGTATTACAATTAGGAAATACCATTAAGACCATGTGAGAATATAACCAAAAAGGCAATAAGGGACGATTTTACGTACTTCACCCCCTTTTTAATTATTTGTGTAATCTAAGCAACAAACTGCCCATACATTCTAAATATCCCCATTGTAAAACCTACTATAATTAACTAGGCCTATCTTCGCTCATCTTGGTCTTTTTATCCAGGCTTTTCCAATTAAATAGGTAGCTATTTAATACAATGACACTGATGGGTGGCAGAAGGAAAGATGCCTACTTAGACTAAAAAAATACTGTATTAAATTCCACTAGGCAGGGAAATCACACAATATATCTGAAAGAACAGACATCAGTGTATATGTGTAGAAGAGCACAAAAAGGACTGGCATGTAAAAACTGTCCAAATTAAAACAATGACTGCGTTTGTCTTTACAAACGGTTTATAGCTGCTCTGGTTTCTTCACTCTCATATAGAAAACCTAAAATTAACAGAAGATTTACTTTTATGTCTATCAGAGTTTTATTTATAGATCATATCACCTCAGAGATTTATATACACTTTCCTAAAAGTTCAGTATGACTTAGAACTTTCTAAATTACAAGGATTAGTTGTATACTAAGTTGTAACAGTTGATTACTTTGATATCATCATGAATTTCATAAGTAATTAAATGCAAGTTTCATTAACATGTCTAGAGTGTAAGACTTAGCAATGAAGCCCTACAATGCCTGCACCTTGGCAGTAGCATCTGAATTAGAAGAGTTTTCTAATACTATTTTGCTAAAGTAACCTACTTTCATAAGCAACTAAATGCAGTTCTACCCATGATATTTCACACTGCACTGAGTCTTATTTTGACTTTTTTTGCACTTCCCTTAGTGAAAGGAGAGTGTTGTCAAAAGCACAACAACCACTACACACATAACACACCCCTCCATTATCGGGTCTACTAGGACTCTTTATGTTTGTAAGGCAGCATAGACCATATGCCTTTTAACCAACTTGTAAATCAGCTTTGTGCCCTCACTTCAACTGAGCAACATACCACATCCTGTATTTTCAGGGTTACATTGTCTTATTCAAAAGAATGGGACCCCATATCTTTCATAAAACAAAAAAAAGTTGTCTAAGTCAATGTTGAAAACTTTAAATCACACAGTCCTTTTAATAGGCAGATATTATGGACTACAGTAATGTTCCACTGGAGCTTTGAAATATAGAAGTATTTTTAACACTTCAAAAACTGAAAACTATAGCTATTAGGAGGCAAAGATACTGCCCTTTCCATGATTTAGAAATCTGTCAGTTGCTTAGAATTCTGAAGTCTCTAAAAGACATAACACAGATTTGAAAATGGACTTCTTTATTTAAAAGTACTCAAACTACTGTAAGGAATGAGAAGGCTAAAAATAATGGCATTTGGAGTCAAAATTATCTGGAAACAAACCATTTTCTATTCAAACAGTTGATGTGCTGACATAAACCGTATGTCATACACACAAAAAAGGCCCAAAACAGCTTCTTTCAGGCTTTCTCAAGTATAGGGAGGAGAAGCAGTTCGGAAAGGTCTAACATGAAATCAGAGACTATTTCAAATTAACTTAATTAGTTTCATCCACATATACAAACAGCATCTTGTTTGGATATATCTGTATCACCTACAGTCCAGCTTCACTTCATTTTAGTTGTTTTCCTTCATTCTGGTAAGTCGCAGACTGTAATCCAGGAAACCATATCCTGAATTGCAAATAAAAGTCTTGCTAAGCCATAGTAACAAGAGTCCACAAGGAAAAGCATGCACTGCTAAAAGCTTTGAAATTTATGATTTGTGTGACTAAGTACCACTGTGGGAGTTAACCTATTTTTCTAGTGATGTTCAACTGCTCTAGTAACAGGATATTTTTAATATTGAATGTAAAAGTTATTAAATAAAACTATTCCACAAAAAGGAAAACATTGCATTATCTAAAGCCAAAATCCAGGTTTAACCCCCAAGAAAAACTCTGCAGTATTGAGGTCAGTGTATCCTTCCAGAAACCTACTCTTCACTTGCATCAAGAATATTTAAACTCACTCTATTACAGAACAAAGCAGCAAGGCTAGTAACAAGGAAATTCAAGCTCTAGTTTTGTCATTTTGTTACTGGAGCAATATTTATTAAAAAAAAAAAAAAAAAAAAAGGCAACCAAACCACACACCAACACAACCCATAAGGGGGGGGCTTCCAGCATTTTTTCCAAAACTTAGATGCTGATTTTTCTCTAGAAATTATTCATTTTTTCAGAAAGCACATTCCCAGCAAAGGAGGACACACTTCTAAAGGTTTTTCCTTCAATGCTCAACATACATGAACTTACTTTCTCAGGCAGACCCCAGCAGTCCAGAAGAGTAAAAATGGCAAAAAGGGTCCTCTCCTGAAGCACAGAGAGAGACAGTAGCTGTAATGATTCTGCAGAATTGCTTGTTTCACTAAAAGAGATGCAGTCCCCTCTTGGAGTTTAGAATAAATATACAGCAAAAGTTGTTAAGGACAATCAGAGCAACTCAGATACACAAGCTGGTTTCTTAGTTACCTTGTCTTTATTTGCATAGAACTTCAGAAAGTGATTGGTAATGGTCAGCCCCAGTAAGTAGCATACAGCCAATAGAGCAAATAACTTCGAATCTCAAAGCTATCCCACAATTATTACTTCAGTAATTCACTAAGCTTCCTCTGGCTAAGACTTAAATGTTCCTTACTTACATATACTAGTTAGTGGTTTCCAAGATAAAGCCCATTTGGGGAAAAAAAAAAAACCACCCTATTTTATATGTTAAAAAAATGTTTGAGTATGTAATTTCAATAGAATAAAGATTTGGCAGAGTTTAGCTTTAAAATTTGTTTTTCCTGAATACTGGCATGTAACTGATCAACAGCATACCCTACTGAAGTTGCAGGGAGCAACTCTATGCAACATTTCTGCAGTACATTCCTCTCCAGGAAGGAACCAATCCCAAACACTTCAACACCCCTTTCATAAAGCCCAACTGTCCCATAAACCATGGAATACAGATTTCAGTTAGGGATCTACTCATATGGACTACAACCTCCATAGCACTTTGTGCTCCTGCCCATCCAGGGAATATAGGATCCAGAATTCTTTCCTATAACAACTGCACACTAGATGCCCAAATAAACTGAGCAACCTTGGCAAGCTTTTCCAACAAAGGAAATGCAGTCTCCATGCATGTTCCCGTTTCACAAAATCATATGGGAACTAGTGTAACTAACAGATCTATTTATTAAGAAATATAACCACACTCAATTGTCCTTTACATTTAGGCAGGCAGCCTACATTCCCAAAGCCACACTCTTCCCAATAATACTACTGCTGCATCTTTTTTTGCAGATGCAAAGAAAGGTGTAGAACTGTATGCATGTGGCAAGACTCAGAGTGCCACACTACATTTATTCGTGCCCCATACAAACACCATCAATTGAACACTCTTTTCCTACAGCTTCTTGTTTCACAGTGCCAGCATACTAGGAGGTCACGCAAGAATAACATGAAACAACGGGCTCTCCAGGAGTGACTGCTGAAGAACAAGAAAGAACATAAATCTCTTCCAGGCTACTCCCATGCTGTAGCTGCAAACACACATTATAGCCTCATTAAGAAATACACCCCTGTCAGAAATCCTGACTCAACAGCAAGCCAAAACTAACACAAGTATTTCCTCTGTAACAGCATTTCATAAAAATAGTAACCTTTACAAGTTCCTAACACCTTAGCTCAAGACTGCTGGTTCAGAGTCCCCATACTCATACCTTCCCCAAAATGGGAGGGAGGGAAGAAACAGAACAGGTGCCTGAAGGGAAGAAGTAATGACAGTAAGGAAAAAGCCATTCCGCCCCTACCAGCCTGCTTGATTTGAGCCCATTTATCTTCCATTTATCTTCAGGCAGCCCTGCTTCTGCCAGGGCCCTCTACTGCATCTAAGCTCTTTGGCACGTGTCTTCGTAAGTATCCACGGTGCTTCCATGCATGATGCTATTTTCTGTGACTACAGAAATTAAATTAATTTACTGGAAGTGGTCTAAGCATAAGAAAGGAAACAGCCTGAGGCCAGTGTTAGGCAAAGAAGAACCAGGAATGAAGCAAAGCAAACCTCAATGTTTAAATTTTTTTTTCCACTTTCACCTTACCATTTGAGTCTTCACTATTCTACAGTCTGTACTGCAGATAACGCTTCTCTTTACTGCTGTCATAAGATGACTTGGCACTGTCGGGTGTTTTACCTCCAGAACAATGACTTCAGGGTATGCAGTTCCTGATGCACAGAGTGCAAACCACTTATAACGAAGGACAAAATAGAAATCTAATGTCAGATTTCTTTTCCATTCTGCGCATTTAGTTGAAGTTCTAGAAATACTCAGGAACAGACTGCTGAAAGACAGCCTGAGATGTTCAACATGAAGCACAGTGAACCTGCAGTCCCTGTCAGCCAGCAGATGGAGGTGTGTCTTCGCAGCAGCAGTCAGGTGGAGTTTACATAATTATTGAAAGAACAGTCCTCTAAGTCAGCATGTGGTCCAGTCAGAAAAACAATCATCTGTTGAGACGAAATGTTGGCAGAAAATCTCAAAGTGCCTGATCACCAGTGTATGCATTAAACTCAGCATCGCAACCTTTGCTGAATCACAAGCTTGAGAATCCTGGGATTGTCTCAGCTGACAGTTATCCTCTGCCTGATTCATCTAAAAGGCAACTGCTCAAACAGCAGCATGCTCTTCCAGTTGCATCCGCCTTGCAAAGCCATCTGACTCCAGAGAAGGGAAGCATTCCAGCTTCTCCAGATAAGACAAAAGAGTCAAGAAAAATAGCAGACTGAACACAAGTGACATCTTACTATTTGCTCAGCCTGTACATGTTCACCAAGTCACTTAACAGCTGACCACGACTGAGGTTATTGGAGAAAGGCAGACCCCTTGCTCCCTTCTAATTCTCTGAGAGCTGAGTCAGAAAACCAAGCCCAGACAGTACACTGACTGGATGGCTACATCCCCAAAGATGTAAAGACTTGAAGAATGAAAGAAACAAAAGGTAAAATGTTCAACCTATCCAGTCACTTCCTCCTCTCATTTCAAGCCAACATTTAACTTAATGAAAAATCTACACTACGCTCCTTTTCTAAAATCCAGATCAAGAGAGGCACATTCTCATCCCAGAGCTCTGGACTACATTAGTCTGCACAACTGGATCTTTGTGGCACCTATCCACATCCCTCCGAGAGAAAAAGTAGGTGCTGTCAGCAGAAGGGGATGTTTGTATTGCTGTCAGGTCCCACCTCAGCATCAGAGATCTCACCGACAGTCTTCAGAAGACTGCATCAGGGAAAGCCAGAGATTGGGATAAGAGAAAGATCATACTTAAGGCTATTATCAAAAGAAATGTGGGGGTTTGGTACCCTTGAGAAGATCCTTAAAATTCAACAAGTCAACATACCATGAAGGTACTTCCCTTCTTCCTTTCTTTGTGAAGTCCTAAATCCAACTCAAAAGAAACTTCAGGTAAAAGTTTGCAAGGTACTGGAGAAACAATTCGTAAACTTAATATTCTCACATGTGTTTTGCTTCAGCCTTCCAACCTTAACCACGTGTGTGAGGGTTCCTCTGAAGTTTCTCTATAAATACAAGGGAAGAGGAATCACCACACTCTTCCCTTCCACACTAACTGAAGACATCCTGGCATTTAGACAACATATTTTGGAGTCTTCCTGTTAGGTTCACATTAGCTTCAAAACCACAACATTCAGGGCTTCGTTCATTAACAAATAGCTCACCTAGCAATTTTAGATTTACGTCAGGCACACAAAGTACAACCTTCTCGACAGAACAAGCTTTACTGTTAGGGACACCACTAACCACAGTGTCCAGCGGATTTCAGGAGTTTTTATAACTTCATATTACAGTCAATAAAAGAAAAATTATAATGATCAAGTCTGCTGGTCAAGTAGCACGACCTTGTATTAGTTTCACTATCACACAAGCTTAAGCAGTGCCAATGGTTTATCCCTATGTATTCAGAAAGCAGAAATAAATGTTAGCTAGCATATGAGCATGGAACAAGTTACAGTAGGTAAGCCACAGCACAAACATGGAAAACTGAAAACCAGTATGCTATCTTGTATTTATAAAGTGCAAATATCAAAATGTTCCAGATAATTGGAAATCCTAAGACCTGAATTTTCCCTGAAATTATTTGACCACTTGTTTACAGCCTTGAAGCACTAGATTTATGTATCAGAGTCAAACCTTTGTGGGTAAGGTTTCCATGGCTCCCTCTTTTGAATTACCAAAACTAAATTCCATAATAGTCCCTATCCTACCTTTAATAGCAGCTTGTTTAAAAGATAAAGCAAAGAAGCTGTTAAGCTCTCTTTCACTAACAACTGCAAGCTCTTTTCATGAGTCAGGCCTAAGCTGATTACTTTCCAGGTGAATCAGGAAGTCACCTGCTCACAAATCTTAGAGACGAAAGCTCACATTGTGCAGATGACACCCAGTTCCCAGAATTTGTATTTAAAAAAGCCTGTATTTCAGAATATTTAACAAAGTGCTCAGATTGCTCTCAGAACAAGCCATTAAACCATCAGTATCTCAAAACACCATTACCCAGTTATTATTAGGACCTTCAATGGCAGAACAGAGAAAGTTCTTCCCACATTTTCCCATTTGTCTTCAGGCAGATTTGGTTAAAAAATCAGATAAGCAAGTATCTAGGAATCATATGCCAGGACCTCATGCCAACATTCTTGGACAACAGGTTCTCTAAAAATGCCTGAACTTAGGACAAGAGTTACTGGCTTAGACAGCATTGCTGGGGTTACAATGCTTGATTTATGATTTATAATGATGACTCCTTCTGTGAGCTTCTGTGTTAACAGCCCTCATACTGAATTGATGTGGCCACAAAAGCCAGGGAAAGCCTCTGCAGAGGTATATAGCGTCAAAGAGGGGAAAAAAACCCCAAAACGTTCCTTACAAGAAAAGAGGCTGGAATACATCAGACAAAAAAAAAAAAAAGTGGAAAGTGAAAAAGATCAGACTATAACTTTCACATGCAGAATTTTCTTCCATTTCCCAAAAAACCCATATTTCTACACTGCGAAGAGCTTTCAGTCTTTGGCCATCATTAAAAATTTGAATTTAGTCTTTCAAAGCTATAAGAGCTAATGCACAGAACCTGAAAGACGTAAGGTAAAAGGATTCTGGTACACATCTAACGCTTTCAAATATAACTTAAAATCCAATTGACACTGAATCCTCAAACAAAGCAAAAATCCCACATTACTTCCAGAATGATGAAGATACACTTTTATTCAAGAGATTATACTCTTAAGTCTTACACTGAATGATGGAAGTGAGATTGGCACAGAAATTCTTATTCTAAAGTCTTCAAAAAAGAACTCATACTACACCTGTTGACGTACAGCATAAAGCAGAATAACACTAAGCATAGAAGCGTCATAAAACATTTCTCGTCTACTTTAATCAGTATTTACTTGTTTCAGATCAAAGTCAAAAGAAGGAACACAGCCCCTGGAAGCAGCTAATTTGCATACACACTGAAGAAATATAATAACTTACATAATAAGCCCCTCCCCCCAAAAAAATGGCCCAGATTTGTGCATGAGGTTCAAGCACTTCTAGCACATTTTTACCATTACATCATTGTTTGGAGTTTTAATCACAGAAACAGTGAAGTTACTCATTATTTGAAGACATGGCCACACTTGCAAATTAATCCAGTCAAATCACGCATTACCTACTCTTTCGTATATGTACCCTGGGTGAAAACAGACATGCATCAAGCATACAAAAAACATGAAGGCTCAGACTTCAATCCTCTGCTGCTGGTTTTTCTTTTTGGTTTTTTTTTTTTTTTTTTTTTTACTTTTTTATGTCTTCTGATAATACGGGTGAGGCAGGCAGGGAGGCTCTCGATTATATATGCATACACCACAAACACATATTGAGCAAGTGTGGGTTAAGAGGAACTGCAAAATAAAGAATAGAAAACACAAGTCATACCTCTGCAGATCACATATGACAATGAATCACAGAGAGCGAGCAAGTTTCAAATCACAATTGAGCTAATGTGCAGCTAGGGGATACATTTTGCCTTGCATTTGCCATTCCATAACATTATGGATTTATAAAAGCAGAGCCTCAGAAAGAAAGATCAATGTATGACAGTTCTCTTTGATCTCTTGGTTTACTTACTTCTGCAAGTGAGATCAGATTTAAAAAGCCACAGGAATATACCACTTTGAAGTATTTTAACTTTTCATTAACTGGAACAGTGATACCCGATTACAAGACAAATTTAGAAGGTGCAACTTATTTTATTTTTGCAGACTTAAGCTTCTTGCACAAGCAGTAGGAAATCCAGTGCTTAATTCAATTTGCAGGTACATGATTTGTTAGAAATATGGGAGTCGTGGGAAAGAAAAGGATACTTCAAGAGAGATGACCTATCTTGCTCTGGAATGATTAGTGTAGCATCCCCTCTCAAATTCCAAGAAAAGCCACTAGGAGATAAAATCTATTTTCCTTTTCATGTTTATTCAGCTGGCAAGCATGACCCTGAACACTGACCAAATTAATAAGGTCCGTTTACCTCTTCTCAAACAAATTGAGACTAGCTAATGATGACAGGAAAGGAAGACTGAACTCTTTGCTTTGAATAAAATTGTTGGCTTTTGATCTTGGCATTCTTTAATGTCCTTAAAATGACAACTAAGCATAAATACAGTGGAAGTGCCTAAAGCTAACACATGCATGGCTTTTTTTTTTTTTTTTTTAAACAGCTAACCTGGAAGTAGATCTACTACTTTACAGATAATATGCTATAAAATCAGTTTACTGAATGGAAAATATAAATTTATGTAATGTAAATTTAACTTCTGAATATTTATATAGAAAGATTTAAATTGTAACTCAGCCAAAACAAGGAAGGGGGGGGAGGTGGCTTATAAAGCTGCCTTTCTTGTTTACCACTTTTGGGGCAATCTGTATATGATTTGTTATTTCTACTTAAGATTTCATCATAGTATCTAGAAGGCAAGATAGTAGAGAAAGCTAGAGATTGAAAAATATTAAATATACACTGGCTAAAAAAGTTTCTCTACAAACAGAAATACAAAAACATCACTGGATGACAAGTCTGAACAGGAAGTGACTCTTTATTTTTCCTTTTTTGGGAGAAATCTTGATAATCAGAAGAGTAAAGAAGAACAAAAAATCAAATAAACACCCCTGGGTTCTGGTGTTGAACTGCTTTGTCTTGTGTGCATAAACTGGTGGGGGGGGGGGAGGAGGAGGAACCCACCGAAGGAACAGATATCTTGGTTTGGTAATCACAGAAATGAAAAAAAAGGAAAACATCCACATACCGTAGTGATATTCTTGTCAGATTTGCTTACAAAAACATATCAGTACACTATGAAAGGTAAAACTGCAATAGCAACCCTGACAGGACTGGTGACACTACGGTTTACTAAGGAAGTATGAAACCACTACAAATATCTAACAAGAAGCAGTTCTACAACAGCAGACAAATTATTATAAAGTTGTCTTTGCCTATTTATACTCAATTTCTATTTCTGCCCACACAATCAATCCACACAAAAGTTTACCAAATATGATCGGAGATTTCCATTTTATTATCTGGACACCCACACAGATGCTAGGGAAAGAAACAGACTTCACTGTTTTCTCACAAACTGCTCACTTCTTCGTTACTCAAATTAAATAAATTCCTTTCTTCCCCCAGATAAAAGCTTATTGTTCATAAAATTAGTTTTCTCCATGAAGTAGCTGGATCTGAAGTAACAGAGCCTCCTAAGCAGGAACAAGGAGATGAAGTTCTAAAACAACCTTCTAGAGACAAACACTGTTGACTCACACAGCGGAATCTTGAAATCAAAGCATCATCTCATGGAAGAGGGAACTTTCTTGATCAAAAGACAGCCAACCCCTAGGCCAATCCAGAGCTTAACTGGGAAGGTATCAAACTGCAAAGGAGCAGTAACTGAATTCCAGCTATTCCTGAAATTCTCAGAAAAATACTCAAAGCCAAAAGGGATACCCGGAGCAGCAAATGACAGAAGGTACTCTTCTACATTGTGCTACCAAAAGGAATTACAACAGCTGGCAAACAGCTTCTGTCAATCATCTCCATCACCTACTGCCCAAGGAAAGAAAAGAGGGAATGAGATCGAAAGATCACTGCACAGAAGGAACTCAATACATTGTCCCAGGGTTTGCACTCCAGGGACACAGTTAGGGGCCCAAATCCAGCACAGGAACGTTGACAGATCCACGTTGGAGATGCAGTCACAGCAGTCCTCCCACTTGCCAAAGATGCTACTGACAAGGCACGTGACAATCTTCAGTCACAACAGACATTTTTCCCAGCATGAGGTCACAAGTCACAAGCCACATAATACAACATGAAGGGCTAACAAGAAACTTTTTGTTTAGACAGCAGACAGCTACTTTAAAAATCAACTAAAAAGCCCCATGCAGCTCCCCATCCCCTCTCATTCTCCAGAGAGCAGCCATACAGAGCATCAATATAGAATGTGTCTTCTCTAGCATCTATGAGAAGAAACAGATTACAAATGCTACTAAGGAAACAGCTTCAAGACAATTTTGTGAGAGAAGAAAGCTCATTTTACACTATCACAACACTTTCTGCAGGCCAGGCTGAAAAGGTGAGCAGCAAACACGGAAGGTATCAGAGACCTTGCTCTTCAGTGAGAGCAGAAACACTCACCCTGGTAGCACCCCTCCTAGAGGCAGCACAGGGAATCCAGCTAAATGGGTACCACGCAGCAGGAGGGTCAGTCCCAGCGAAAACACGCAAGTGGTGCCAAATCAGATGCCACAATGAGTTGTGTTAAACAAGTTTGTGTAGTAACCCTAAAAACACAACTCTGCTTTACAAAGTCTCAATACATGGCAAGCCTTCATGCACTCACTGCAACCCACAAGTGGCAGCACATCCAGTTTTGCTCAAAGTGCACTGCTTTTCCTATGTTCTGACCAGTTATCAAACTGTTGATTGATTTTCGAACACCTACACCAACAACAAACAGGACTGCAATTACATCTAAGTTTTAAGTGACAGCCACAAAGAACGTAATTAGGTCTTCCTTGCACGTACTTACATGTTTCAGTTTTCTAAATTCTCTACACCATAATTATAAGTATCTTTTTGACAAAGTTCATTTTCTTCCCAGTTTCAGAAGAGTAACATTTACCATTAGGCTTTAAAATGCACTGGTTTACTGTTGTATAGTAAGAGTAAATTAATGTAATTCATTACACATGATGACTGTATTACTTTAAAGAAATTACTTACATTTTCTGAATGGTAATGAGGTATTATAGGTCAGGATACCAGATGTCCTTGTGTATTGTGAGGACTGTCCTACTTCAGTTATGAACTCTATCACAAAATACCATCTTTTCCTGCCCCACCTTTAGAAAAGCAGAAAGTGGGCAAGGGGATGACCAAAACCTTTCTGCATGGATTATTTCTTTGTCCCAGCTCTGCCCTCCTCCTTTCACTCATAAGAAAACCTTTGTTTCCTATCTGTGTTAAGGAAATGTGGAGGCAGCATGGCTGATGCAGCATGAAGACAGCAGAGCAATGGCAACAGCAGGAAAACAGAAAATGACAATGACAAAAAAAAAAAAATACACTAGGCCAGAAGGTACCTCCTTCAGGTACTAGAAAGAGGGTCATCCCATCCAGCCTCCTGCTCCCATCATCGCTACCATTACTCAACGATGGCTCAGAAAAGGCAGCTGTCAAAGATTCCTCTTAAAATTGATTCATAACTAAAACTCCCTGTCCCATTTTCCAGCTTACACAACAATTGTGCATGTGAACGGCACCTCAAGCAGAGAAATTTTTGAAGCTGCTGCAAACCATCTCCCCAAGGGTAACTTCTCCAGAGTGTAGTGGGGACACTGCTCCAGCCTTTACTAACTGACTTCACAGGGCTCTCAGGAACGCTGAGGAACTCCTCTCCATCCACAGAGCTGCCACAGATCCCACCTCATAGGGAACAAGGTTCAGAACACAGACTTGGGCCGATTTCAGACAAATCCTGTAAAGTTTGCAGGTGACCAGGAAGCTGCAACATGATGAATACTTCGGTTTGAAGCTTACCTGAGAGCAGATACCACAGAGAAGCACCTTCCCAGGAAGGCTCCCTCATTTCTGACTGTTTTATGGTGATAGTTTTCGAACTTTTAAGTAGTTCCTGTAAACACAAACTTATGACAAATTGGAAGTAACCCCTAAAAAATGTCAACATTTACCTCATGTCAGAAAGTGAAAAAGCACACCTTTCTTGTAACTGCTGATTATTAACTTCTTACCCATTTGGCTTTTAAAACAGCTATGGCAACGTTTTAAGTTACTCAGCTCTTATGGCAGGCTTCTGTAAACCAAGTGGTAGTTGCAGTAACCTCAGCTCTTTCTTTAAGGGCTCAGACGGGGAGGAAGGAGGAATAAAGAAACACAAAAAGCAAGGGTCACTGTGTCAGTAGGGAAAAACCTCCCTAATTTGATCAAAAACCCACTAAAAGCTACCATGACCTTCCACCTAAAAGCTTTTTAAACTTTCTGGTTACATACTAGTTACTCAAATATCATCTGCCTGTAAACAAGCTGTTTCAGGCTAATAAGGAATCTTACTTTATGAAGTCAGCTAGTGACCCACTGCATACACCTCGGTAATCTGTTTATCTTACAGCACTGAAATACAGAATATAAATGATGAGAAAAATTAACTTTTTAGGTCACCAGTGTGCCCGCACTGAATCATTAAGACTTGGAAAAGACTTTGCGAGCTCCCTTTTACTCACTAATGCAGTGAAAATTAAGCAAAGATGCTACAAAGATAAGATAGACTACATTCAATAATTTCAGTTTTCTTCTTTCAAGCAGTATTTAAGAGTTCTCCATAAAGACAACCGTCAACAATCATGTTTAATGACAGCTAATTTGTGTTACCTGAAGACACATAACTAGTTTCTAAATGAAAGCTACAATATTAGTTACCAAGGTTACCCAAGATGGAAAAGCAAGGCCTAAGTAACACATGGAGAAAGCATGACATGTTCATAGCCGAGACAAAAAATACCTACTTTGATAAAAATAACCTGTAGCCAGTTGCACTTTTACAGATGAATTTATTCCTCAGACTCAGAGTTTATCATTTTAGGAAAAAAAAAAAAATCAAAAAATCAAAAAAAAAAAAAAACCACAAAACAAACAAACAAACAAACAAAAAAAAAAAAAAAAAAAAAAAAACACCACCCGCACAAGATCTTAAATTTCAACAACTGAAAGTTCAGCTGTGCTGACTATTAAACCCTCAGGTAACTTCACTAACATACCAAACAAGACAGCTAGCTTGTCTGCATCTCTGGGTAGCAAAATCTACACTTTTCCTGGATTTACTACCAAAATGTCACATGAATGATGCAAGTTTGTCAGATGCAGCTTCCCAGGTCTTTTGGGCTCTAGTCACAATAAAAGAGCAGTTTCTGTTCTCAAACTTGTTCATAAACTGTGCCAACATCAGAACTTAGTTATATTGAGAGATCTCAAACCAACACTATATAATTTGGCTTATATTTGCTTCTAATCAAGTGCACCATTTGACAGCTACCACGGGGACAGCTATCATTCTGCAGTTGTCCAAAAGACGCAAAACACATCAAGATGAAACTATTGACTTCACTCTTGATCTAAGATACAGAGGCAATTTATTAGGTAGATGGGCTGAAGAAACACTTTCAACAGAATATGGTTAAGAGTCTTATGTAGAGAAGATTGCCTTTCTTAAGCATGTTCAGATAGGAATGTCATTTAGCTTATTTTTAGGGAAAACAACAGCTACAAATTTGCTTTTGCATTTGGAGTTACCTTTAAATGCTTTATTAAGGCACTAATCCAAGGAAATTCATTCTTTCTTAGAAAGTATAAGTCTTGCTTAAAATAAACCCTCATTTACCTTTATGCATCAAACCAATTTAATTACATGAAAAACTGCATGGAAATGCAGTATCACAATGTCAAAAATTTATTTGCTGTCTCACAGCATTTAGAAAGTCAAAATTATTTCAAACACGAGTCTTCTGCCAATATTCAAGGGCATCTTCGATTTTTTTGCCAAAATCTCTGATGTTATATCCTGATCCCTCTCACAACTTCCCATCAACACTGTAATACAGAAGGCAATTTTTTCTTCTTTTTTTCTTTTTTTTATGACAAAATTGCCAGCAACGTAAGAGTAAGCATCAAAATTCAAATATTCAAAATCACAATCTGTGAATTTTCAGTCTCCTAATATTATTATTTTTATTATTTTTACCACAATGATTAGTACTACCATATTTCTAAAATTTTACTTAAAAACCAAGAAAAAACACTGTAGCAAATTAATTGAGGAACTAATTACCAAGAAAAGGGAGTATTCTCCAATTACATTTTATGAAACTATAGTGTCCATAAACTCTGTTCTCAAAAGCAAGTTTATTATAAGCAACTAAATATTGAGAGCAAATCTCTCAATCGGCCTTGAAGGACTTCTCTAGACCTATTTGCTCAAGAATGCAAATCAACCTTGAGTGAGACTAACACCATCCATAAGGTCAGACAAAGGGAGTGGGAGAGGAAGGCTTCTTAAAGTCCAGCTAAACATTAACACAACACTTAGATAGCTGTATATATAGTACTAGTACTAGCATTTTAAAGGCTAATTGCAAACCAGAATAGTCCAATCATAGCAAAGGAGCACATGCCAGACATACACATATTTATTCAAGCCATCAAGTTGCTTGCAGCAATGTATGGAATCAATCAGCAAACATTCAACTGGAAGCATCAAAGATAATTTAAAATATAAAGGAAGCCATGACTAACAAGCAGACTTCTGTTGGACAGTTATCCTCTGTTCACTGCTGTACAACCAGCAGCACCTCAGTTTCACTCTTGCTGTGAAAGGTACCCTGCAATGAGGCTGGCACCAATCTGTGCTCATGAGAGGAAAAGTCGAAGGTCCCTGCTAGTAGGAAAGCTAGGCTTACAAGGAAGAGCTAACAATAATCATCTCAACTTTGTTATAGCCCACTATATATAGTTTAATTTAGATTTCTCCTTATGCTGTTTTCAACCCAGCCAACTTTCTGTATTTGTTATATTATATTACCATAGTTGAGAAGCTCATTTCCTTTTAAAAGCAAACGGATAAAATGTTTTTTAATATTTTTCATTCTTTAGTATAGCTTTTCAGGAAAAAGAAGCAATTGACTTATAAAAAGTCTATCAGAAACAGCAATGAATGTTACGAGATACATCTTCTCATCAAAACAGGAAATTCTGCAGGTTGTCATTTAGAAACAAGTATCTTTTCCTATAGTCCCTGGCAAATAGCCATAATATGACTAATATAGCATACTAATGCAGCCAATTATGGAACAGAAATCAGCAGAAAAAAGTAAACCAAATCTACTCCAGTAACATGCATACACCATGTAATGAAGGACCTTTCCATCACATATATTTTCTTGTCTGTAAGTGGTAAGGAGTGCTTGCTGTGGGGTAGAGGGGATTGGAAAATCAAGCCATTCTAGAAGGAACAGATTCATTTTCCATTCTTTGTGTCCAAGCAAGAATTTCAGCTCTCTCCACTTCTATCTAATGACTTCATATTGCTGTACACAAAATCTAATATGCTATGCTACACCACAGTGCAAGCTAAACATTTGATTTCTGACAATGTTTGCATTTTTGTAAGGATTGTCATCAGCTTCGTGCATGCACTCAAACCAACTAAGTAACATTTATTTCATCTTGAATTGGCTTGGGTTTTCTCTGGGTTTAAGTCCCAAATTTTAAAGCCTGAAAATGTTTTAACTCCTCAGGAATGGTAATTAGCCATTGGTACTTTCTGCTCATGTAGAAGAAAAATTTATAAAGAAAGGACTTTTTAAATAACTAAACTCCCTTCTTGAGCAACAGAAGAAATAACTGCTTCCAAAATATATTTAATTGAACCTACTGCTGTTTCAATTTCATTTTTTCTTTAATTGGTAACTGTAGTACATGTGAATTATTAAATAGCTATCCCCGAGAACAGAATATGAAATAAAAAGAGAAGAAGAGGCTTCCAATGTAGCTGGAAGATAAACTCGTGTTTTTTAACACACTCTGTAGAATTCTCCCTTGTGCTGCTTTTTTTTTCACTGCCATCTTCCTGAAGTTCTGCTGGAAGGTTTCCTCTATGGAGCCTACAGAAATCAGCTTGAGAATGACAGTTTTATGGGACTTGCCTTCCCTGAAATGTTAAAGATTTTTAGAAGGGCTATAGGCACAAGAATTTTTACTGTGACTTCTAAAGAAGTTGAAGAGTAAGCAAGAACTTTTTAAAGGCACCTCTCCTCACATCTGTAACTGTGCTGCCAAGAACTGTTTCCCTGTTAACGCAACAGACAGACAAGGACCAGTCAGAGATACTCCAAGAACCCACACAGCAATGAACACAACCACTTGATGCCACAGCACGAAGCATTATAATACATCTGCATTAGCACATCCTTGAACAGCAAATGACAAATATTCTTCTACCTTTCTGCATGTTATTTTAAGATGCCTACAGTTGTTCCAGCTTACCTGTGCCTAAACAAGGCTATTAACCGAGTCACCAGCTAATCATGCCAGCATTACAAGCTCTCAATTTTACTCCAAATCTAATGCCACTCATAATTTAGCCAAAAATGATGATGAAAAGACATCCTACTTCGGCAGCTGACAGCCTTTGTTTCAGAATTAAATCAGCCTTTATTCTAGAGCTGGGCTCTAAAATCCCAAATGACCAAGGTATATCTGGTACCATTTAAATTTTTTTATTTCTATTTTTAAAACTAAAGTCCACTGCATAAGGAGAGCTGTCATCTCAGCTCTCCCAGGTGAGGATCACCTTAGCTGAGCCTGCACAAGTCGATGAAGAACATCCAAAAAAGGACGCTAATGGCAAAAGGACTGCACCATAGGTCCAACAATATCCTAACCCTCAACACTCAATTTTTCACCCTGATTGCCAGAAAGGTGTGAATTTCTCCTACTCTTTGGAAGGAAAGAGTCCCCCAGGCAAAAAAATGCACATCCAAAACCTGAAGTAAGAAAACCTGAAATCCAGGCATATGCATCAACTTAGTGTTCATCTCTCACCAGCCATACAATCTTGCAGCATCAATTCATCTTCCTGATCAGCACCACCGCTGATGCCTCCCGCTGCCACTATGGCTCCTTAGCACTTCACTTGGTTAACACCACATACCACACCACAGAAGAAGGAATGCAGAAGGTATGCCATTGGTACTAGATGACAATGTGAGCCCGAAGATGCCTTTTCCTAGCTATTTATAAAGAAAAAAAAAACCACAACAACCACAGGAAGACAGTTGTTAAAAGACTAGTAACAGAGGCAAAGCGATCAGGGATTGCTCTAAACAGGAAGGCACAGTTAATCTCTTTCAGGGAGCAGCTAACACAGAAAAATGACCTGGTTTCCCAGAGAGACTTGGGAATGGTCGTGTTAAGCTGAAGCACTAATAACATGCCATGTTAAGAGAGTTGCCTACAACAGAGGAAGCCAAACACAGGGCCAGTCCAGCCAGGCAACAGAGGCAGTCAAAGCAGCAGCTACCAGTCGCAGCAAACATCCACTGCAGAGTGGCAGAAGCAACCAGTGTACAGACAGGAGGCATAGTATGAAATTATGCCTGACTAACATCTAGCCAAGGTACAAAACCCCCCCCCCAAAACCCCTATCCTCCATGCCTGTATCTATTTCATAAAAAAAATGACTTCTGATTAGAAGGGAAAAGGCAAGCACAGCCTTCCTGCATAGCAAGTGAAAATACTTTAATTAGAGAAAATGTTGGAACTGTCTAAGCTCAAAACTTTAAATTGGCTTCCTGTCTTGAGCAGCAAGTATCCTGTACAGAGACTCCTCTTCCTCTCCTTCTTCCTCTGAAAAATGTTGTCAACTACTTAAAGTAACAGGAAATTGTTGAATACTCAAATACATCTTTTCTAATTATTTTTTCAGTTCAGCTTGGAGCTGGTTTGCAGAAGCACAACAGTTACAGCTGTCTCACCAGACACCATAACATAGGGAGGTTGTGCCAGAAAAGCATTTTTTAGTCAATGAAGAAGCAGAGCAACTCATTTGATTAAGAACTGAAAATCTGACCCTTCCACAATTTGGATAAGATTTTACAGAAATTGCCAGCCTGCATTTAGTGGTATATTTAAGATTGATTTAAATCTCCCCTGCCCCTCCCAATTTTGTTTGTTTTTTTCTTTTTTTTTCAGGGGGTGGGGCGGGGGTGTCAGCAATTGAGCACCAGTTTTCCAGATTTTAATTCTTCACACCATCAAGTTGGGAAAAGTAAATACTTGTTTTTCAAAAAAAGATGTACTGTTACTCCACAGGAAAACCATTCAAGAAAGCCCTGTATTGTCTGTTACATAGCAGGTCAAGTGGTATCATCTCCTGGCTTTAACCTGCAACTATACCAAGAAAGTTGACGAACCAAATTCCCTCATAAAAATTTCATACAGTCAACAGAATTATTTGATCTGGATGTGACCTTAAAGATCAGCCAGTTCCAACCTCCTGCCATGGGCAGGGACCCCTTCCACTAGACCAGGTTGCACAAAGCCCTGTCCAACTTGGCTTTGAACACTGCCAGGGATGCGGCAGCCACAACCTCTCTGGGCAACATGTTCGAATGTCTCACCACCCTCAGAGTGAAGAACTGCCTCCTAATATCTAATCTACATCTCCCTTCTGTCAGTTTAAAACCATTCCCCCTGGTCCTGTCCCTAAAATGCCCTTGTGAAAATTCCCTCTCCAGATTTCTTATAGGTCCCCTTTAGCCACCGGAAGCTGCTCTAAGGCCTTCTCTTCTACAGGCTGAACAAGCCCAGCTCTCTCAGCCTGTGTTCACAGGAGAGGTGCTCCAGCCCTCTGAGCATCTTTCTGGCCTTCTCTGGACTCACTTCAACATGTCCATGTCCTTCATGTGTTGAGTGCCTCAGAGCTGGGAAGAGGTGGGGTCTCACAAAAGCAGAGGGGAACAATACTCTCCTTCAAACTTGTCAGGCTCCTTTTGATGCATCCCAACACATGATTGGCTTTCTGGGGTGCAAGCACACACTGCTGGGTCATGCTTTTCATCCATTCTCTGCCCAACCTGTCTTTGTGCTTGAGATTGCCCCAGTGCAGGTGCAGGACTTGCACACAGCATTGCTGAACTTCATTAGCTTCGCATGGCCTACCTCTTCAGCCTGTTAGGTCCCTCTGGGTAGCATCTCTTCATTCCCATTTCACAGATTCCACAAGTAAAACATCCGTCTCCCAGTAAGAGGAACAGCAAGCTTTCTTGCAGTACTAAAATAACAGCAACAAAACTCTGCAATATATTCTTGTGCACAAAGTCTTACGAAGATCACCCAAACCACTTTTGTCTTGATTAGGACACCGCTACACATGCGCACTCGGGAGCAGAAGCACCAAGACAAAGTATGTGAGAAATTCTTCAGAGAATCCCAGAGCAGCACTTGCAACTGTCAGCCAAATGCAGCTGTGCAAATAAAAGTCAAGGATCCTGTGCTGCACTGCTCAGGAGATGGCCTCAGCTGTCAGACAGAGGTGAAAATACAGATCATGCTTACGGGTCAGCCCTGGAGAAAGCACCACCAACTTCCCAAAAGGGCCCATCAGTTCTGTCATGGGGGCAGGGATTTCTGTTAACCACCCCATAACCCAATTAAACTGTAAGCTTTTAAGTAAATAATGCAGTTCAGAAAGTCATGATCTTCTCTCAGAAAGTTGCATACAAGACTGGTCATAACAAAAATCCCTTACCCACGTTACTCATAAAAAGACATAACTGTTAATCTACATCTACATCACATATATTTAAAATAACCATCTGAATATATATTCCCACAAACACAGCACCTCAAGGAGTTTACCCACCAGCCTGTTCTCAGTTCACCTGTCCCCAAAAAGATGGCAAGTTTCACTGTCCACTATAACCCCTGCCATGGGTTTTATTTGCAGATGTCGGAAAAATATTAAAGCATACGATCCTAGGAGGGAAGGGACAGACAGTGTCAGTGCAGTGCCCTCAGGAAGAGGGCAATGCTCTAAAACTGCAAGTACTTTCAAGTGAACTTTTGACAATTCAATTGGAGAAGCATCATTTGACTTTCAGACTAGATGCATCCTCCTACACAGGAGAAAAAGCTCAATTATCCTCGCATTACAATCCAACAGACACAGAGGTCACATTATGTTCAACAGTAAAAAGCCACTCTGCGGAAGAGTTCTGAATTTGGAAGAGAAGGGATACATAATGAAAGCATGGCCACTCCACAGGAGATTGCTCCTACTTTTTCCATTCAGAAATCCACAGTGTGGTTCCTGGAGTTCTGAGGAACAGGAAAAAAGGCTGTCTTTTGAGGGCAAATTCTTCAAACTCCTGTACCTAAGCTTTTGAAATGACTATTTTTGAAATTACTATAATCAGCAGTAATATTTTACTGAGAATGGAATTTATGCAGACTAATTTCTACCATCAATCACATCTCAGACTTAGAAGGGATGAGGAGTTACAATTTTTGCTCTTTACAAAGCTCACATAGGACAGTATTTCTAAAGAGTTCTTTGTAATTTTCACTTTAACTGCAAAACTCCAGGAAACCTCATAAACATCCTTTAGATCCTTGTACATAAGTACACTTTAATGCCAGAAAATGACATCCGCACGTATGAATCAGTGTAACATTTTCTAGCATGAATCATTGTTTTAAAAAAATTGCAACCAGCTGTTTCCTAAAACACTGGTCATTCAGATACCTTTTGTCTTGATTTTATAACACCTTGAGGGATATATGGAGAAAACACTAAATACATGCTGCATGCCTTTTCCAGTTCCAGTAACTTAATGAGCGCTGTGCCTGCAAGGTAAAAAACAGATTCACATTTTCACTAAGCACGATAATCATCCCATGATTTCATCTTTCTACAGAAATTCTACCCACTTATTGTAAGTTACTTAGCTCTGGTAAAAAAATCAACAGGTTACATTTAACTGTTGCTCAGCATGCAGTGAATGGTATTTTGGCATGTGACCACTTACTCTGCCCAACTAAACATCACAGAAATAGTCTTGCTTGATACAATAAGAAGTTCTAACTTTGACTAATTTTCTGCTAGCTATATCTTAATATTATGGTTTTAGAAAACTATTGAGCCAAATAGTTTTTAGTCTTTTTCACTGAAGAAAAAAAAAAAAACAACGTACGGCCAGTGCTGGAATAAGAGGCTGTAATTAAGAAATCAATTAGCTGTAGAAGCCTATAAAATACAAGTTGATTAAAGACACCTGAACACATGCAGATTAAAGACAGATATTCCAAAATTGCTCTGTTAAATAAAAGTAGCCTAACAGAGAGCAGTGATCAGGGAAAAGAAAAAATAATTACTTTCTTACTGCATCTCTTCAACAGCTTTCAACATAAAAATATGCCCATTGTCTATAGTATATTTTAATTGCACAAAATAAAGTCCTACCATCAAGCCTTTTATAAGGGATTTCCAAACTTTCTGAAATTCTTAGAGTAACTAAACCAAATGTATAACAAATCAGCATGGCACAATATCCCCTGAGAGACACACCACACTGATCGGTTGGTATATTTGCAATTTTTGCAATTTGAGAGAGGAAGCAATCTCATTTACCTACTCCTTCAATTAAACAGTCACTGAACCATGTGTTTAAAATTCTTTTGCAAGTTCTCATTTTCCTCCAGTTTAGAAAGCATAGGGATATACAGAAATATCCCTATTTGCTTGCCTCTGCTCTCTTTCTCAGTACTAAAGTTTTCTTCGGCATTTAGACCAAAGAAAGTCTTGAAGAGCCTTGAGGCCTCTCTCATCTTCCCTCTCTCCTTTTCCACTGGAGCACAAGTTTGATGCTTTCACTTTTCAGCTTCAGTCTCTTCCATTTCCCACCTGGCATCACTGTTAACACACCCCTCTCTTCATGCACCATCATCTTTGGTCACCTCCCAAGAGAACCATCCCAAGAAACACCTGCAAGGCTGCTTACCTTCACTACATCAGGAGGTGCCTCATTCTGTTTGTGTGAAGTTTAACAACCTGTCACTACTAGCTTCATGCCCTACAGGCAGAGAATTTCGTCTCAAGAATAGAGATGAAACCCCACTGAAAGTGAAACCTGCACTTAAATCAGACTCCACCAACCAGACAGGAGTCTCAAATAGCATGTAAGCAGCTTTCCACTCCCATTTTGTGTTCCCATGTAAGATGTTTCAGAAAGGAGTACATTTAGCTTTCCCCCTCTTTTTACAGGATGAATCCGATTATTCAATAGATAACCCTCGCATGGCTCGGAGCTCTTTCACATTAGAAAAACGGCAAGAGGAGAGGACACAGATAAGTCTTCACGCATCGTTAAGTCATCTAAATACACAGAAGACTGATGTTCACCATTTTACTAATATTCCTTCCAAAACAGCAGAAGAATCACTCACTTTTATTTGTCTGAATAGCAAAATATGTCAAATATTTTATCTGATACACCTGAAGAAAATCATAGCAACAACTCAAATGTTACACAACTAGTAACCACATATACCTGAAGTTAATATGCAGTTCCGTAACCAATAGAACACTGGAACAGACAAAACTGAAAGAGTAGATTAACTCCAAAAAGCCAACACCCCAGACTCACCTAAAACAAGAACATTATTGCAGACTGCTTTTTAAAACTAAAAATAAAAATGATCGAAGTATTTAACACAAAATAATTCAAAATCATAAAAGTCCTGAAAAGCATTAAAAGCTTCATACAGAAGAAACTGCTCCACCTTACATATTATCTTCTGACAGTAGTCATTCCATAGAAACACTTTCCATTTCCCTAATTTAATATTGGAAATTCACTGCTGCTCTTTGACTGCGTACACTTTGCAGACACACAAACTACAACAGCAAGAGACAACATTGCTGAGAAAATAAGGCCAAAGCACCTCCAACATTTTCATGTCCTATGTTTTTAAGTCAAGCTTAAATACTAATGTTAATTTAATTAATTAAATAAGCTGAATCTAAGTTTTATCTTCTTGAAGCTACAGGTGCCAAAGCTAACAAGGTCAGCCCAGGCCTACCTCTTAATAATGAGTAACATTTTCATCATTCCTTCAAATAGCAGTATCTCATGAAAATACGGGCCTTTCTCATCTACATGCCCACAAAAGAACACAAAATATTTTACACAGTCATTTTCCCATTGGGGTATTCAAACAGCCGCTCCTTTCAGTGTGCCTGAACATACATCAGGCTTCACTGCTTGCTTTCTTACACATTCACAGTATGAAGAAATTAACTTTATTACTATAGCAACCACCATTTCATTCCTACAGATAAAGATGGCAAAACAATTTGACCAGAATTTCTAGGTGTTGCTGAACTTCCAAGAGATAGTCTGAATGACAATTTCAGTAAAACATGAATTAGAAACTGAAAAATCAAAGCAGGACTTTCTCCAGTTCCAGGAAAGTACTTAATTGTGCATATCCGTTTAAAGAATCATTAAGCAATAAATAAATTAAAAGAATTTACTACAAACTTAATTCTTCATGCCTTCTTTAACAAGTCTATTAAGAGATGTTATCAAAATCTTTCTCATTTCATTAGCAGTAAGACAGAATTCATTTAAAAAGGAAAGCCCAAACATTTTCAAGGCTTATTTTCTCTTTAATGCTAGAAAGAATTTGCATTGATAATGCAAAGCAATATCTCTGGTCTTATTCCAGCTTAAACACAATGGGAGAGCATCACATTGCAGCAAAATACCTGTTCTTTCTTCCACCACCCATCTCTCATGCACTAGGTACACACTGCCTAGCAAGAAAAAACTGAAAGTAATACTCATTTTATAAAGGCATCTTGTTTAGCACAATGTGGTGAACGGAAGAATAACATTAAATCACAGTAAGTTTTGGGGTTTTCAGTTAGGTTCTAATAGCTGAGACATTAACTGCCCTGAAAATGCTCTGAATATGCAGCACAAAATTTACTAAGGCAGCTTGTAATACTTCCTTGGGAAGCTCTATATACAACATCTCTACAATTAAGATTTAGATTTTGTATACAATCTAGTTTATTCAAAAAATATGAAAAGCTAGTTCACAAAATTTCCTCTGCTCCAATCCTGATGATAGGTAAGGGAAGCTAACTGGAGACTGCTTATACAGGTTGTCAGTAGCAACAGCTGCATGACCAAATGGATGTCTGGAGGCAAATTTTCTGACCAGCTCCAGCAGACTACATGGATTTTTCACAGAAGTAAGAGACAGCCACAACTGGACTGAATACTTGGTTTCCTGACACAATTTTGTCTAAAACAAGGAAGTGACAGCACCAGAAACCCCATAATGGCAGTAACAGTAATTGCCAATTACTCCCATCTGCAGCCTTAGCTTCATTCTTGGAACTAAATTAGAAAGATTTTTTTTTTTCCAAGAGTTACATTAAATGAACAACTTTGTTCTAACCATGAATGCTTTCATCTAAATTATTAAGAGACAAGAAATTGGGTACAGTACGAAGTAGTTCCAAAATTCAGTTTCATTCACAATGCAGAAGAGGTTTTATCACTAGATTAACAGTTCTATTCTGGTACAATCCCTTGATCTCATCCCCTTCGCCTGAAAGCAGAACATTTGATTAAAAAGGAAGATAACTGAAATTAATTGTGTAAGAGAGAACTAAAGATGCCTGAGAGTTAACCTAGCTAGGAAAAGATTAAAGTTGACATCAACAAGATCCTACATTTCAGTCAGCTTTTAAAATAAAGAATTTAAAAGCAAGTTTTTTTGGTCTTTCCCAAGTTACACAGTATTTCGAGTGTTATTAGAAATTACAGGTGGCTAGGTAAGAGCTGCAGTACACGATTAAAATACTGCCGTGATAATATGTTTAGCCCTGCACCATAATTATTATCAGAAAAAATAATTACCCCTGAGGTGAAACAATGCCACCTCTCAATTTTATGTATAAGCTTTTAAGCCACATGCACAATTTGGCTGTACAAGAGGTATGAGACATGGTCACAGATCAGTTCCACTTGCTAGAAGGAGTATATTTACGAATGTTGTGCCAGGTTGACAGTTAATGCAAAACAAGGCATTAACAGATTAGATAGAGGAAACCTTTTGAATAACCATATTCCACAGGGAGGAGAGGAGGGAAGAGTAGCAGAAGCTTTCCTAAGACTCTGCATTTGGCCAAAAGTCGGGAGGAACAATGGAGACCGATGGGGATGACACCACACGCATCCCACACATGTACACTATTTTTTAAAATTAAAATTAATCCCAGCACATGTGGTTGCAGAGGTAAACGACAGACTTAACAGTTTATAAACATCACCTTTGAGTCCCTGCAGGTCTCGGTGTACAGCTTCTGAACATCTACTACCTGAAAGTAGCATGACAAACCAGTAACAGCAGCATTACACACAGCGATCCAAAGACTTCTGTCGTGCTCCAATGACCACACTGCCCTGTGCTCCGACTTGATGCCACAACCTCACAAGCACAAATCATTGGTTCTACAAATCAATGGTTCTTCAGAAGGAGGATTTCTTTGCCCTTCACATTACCAGAAAACACCTTGACAGCATTTCTTAATTTCAACTTGATCAAAAACTACACCCCTTATAGTGACAGAGAAACTCATGACCTCAGCCCTCCCAGAATGTCCAATCTTTTCAACAAACTGTCAATCACTGAATAATTTGACAGTTTCCATGTGGAAAACTACACTAAGATTGAGATTCATATATGAAGGCCTTCAAGGCTTGCAGAAAATGCTTCAGAATACCAGATTATAGGAAGTCTATGTCACTGACTGTATGTGTAGTGTGTACTGTGTATTATGTATGTGTATGTGTATTATGTATGTGTAGTATGTGCTGTGGCATGGAATACCTCTTTGGCTAGTTTGGGTCAGGTGTCCTGTCCCTGCTTCCTCCCAGCTTCTCCTCCTCCCTGGCAGAGCATGAGACTCACAAAGTCCTTGGTCAGTCTAAACATCGCTGTTATCAGCTTTGTTCCCAGGCCGAAAGTCAAAAACACAGTGCTGCAGCAGCTACTAAGAAGAAGAAAAACTGACTGCTGCTGCTGAACCCAGGACAGTGTCCACCCCTTATTCCATACCATTCACGTCATGCTCAGATCCCACATTTTCCATATATGGATGTGAGGGCGATCTGGCTGCGACATCTGTCACCCCATTGATCGCCAGGGTTGATTCGGCTGATCTGGCTGGCTAGGCGGGTGTCCCCTTCCTCCCTCACCGCTCCACGTGCGTCCCTCCCGAAGCTGCGCGCTCGGTCGAAGAGGACGACCTTCCCCGATAGAGGCGGTACCGTTCATCGGTCACGGGTATACGGTAGCTGCGCTCCCCTGCTAGAACCTCCAAACAAGCTCAAGGTCCAGTTGTAGGAGAACGTAGGGTAGTCAAGCTTCCAAGACTGCAGACACATCCAAGTGAGGCGCTGCACGTGGCAGTCTGCCATTCTTTTGCGCCAAAAAAGAACTGTCGTGGTTTAAGCCCAGGCCGTAAATCAGAACCACGCAGTCCACTACCCCCCCCCCCCCACCTTTCTTCCCTCCGCTCCTGGAGGGATGGGGAGGAGAATCAAAAGAATGCAGCTCCTACGGGTTGAGATAAGAACAGTTTAATAACTAAGGTATAACAGAAATCACCACTGCTACACATACACATACACATAGTATGTGTAGACACATCACTGTCTACATCACTGGCTTAGTGAACACTCAACTGGATGTTGTACACACAATGGTTACAAACATACCCTGGAACAGTTACAGTTCCTTCCCCCAGCACAGAGAAATGGCCCCACACACCAAGCAGAACACCCAGGATTTCACTCTTGTCTGAATCAGGCAAATAACGCAGAAGCAGACCTGTCACAACTCTTAAGCACACAAAACCCTAATGCTCAGCTACTGCCAAGGAGAGAGGTGTATCGGATGCTTTTTGGAAGAAGAGATTCTCTGCTGAATCAGAAAAAATATTCATTAACATTATTATTAAGAGTCTGCTGCTCCAAACATCTCAGCTTCATTTCTCAACATAAGACGCATTTGGGAAAAACTCCAGAACAGACACAGAAGCTTCACCGGTGCAAGAGAGACTACAGAAAATAATAGCCAGGAGTCAGCATAATCCTTTTTTCATTTAGTCCACTCCAATTCAATGAGTAATTGGAGATTTTGAGTAATTCATACTTGAATTACTCAGAATCTCCAATGAAATGAGTAATTCAAGATTCAGTAATAATGTTCCTAACAGAAACGCTGCAAGCTCACAGTACACACTCCTTATAGACAGCATCTTATAGCAAAGTCAGCCAAACTTATTTCAGCATTTCCAAGGCTGGATAGGCTTTACTGTGTGTATAAATTTGTATTTAAGAAATCTTTAAATCACATTACCACACCATCAAATGTCTTTGTTGGAGGCAACAGAGATTAAAATACCATCTGATTCTCCCTCTGAGCATTCCCACCACCAGAATGAGTCTTTTTGTGTATTTGTTCTTTCATTAATTCCAATGACTATATGGTTGGATTTTTTTAATACGATGGGGCAAGACTGTTGATCTGAACAGAGATCCAGTGTTCTGACAATTCAATAATCAGGTGTTATGTATCTGCTGTTTTCTAGTTTGAGTAGGGGGTTCTTATTATTACTAAAGATGATTAAAGAATCGGATCACTTTCATATAAAAAAACCACAAGCCCAACCTTCTACTTCAGCAATAAGTGTACAATATCAATCCAGAGAGTAAGAGATTCGTGACAACTACACCTCCTTAGTGCAACACAGCAGATGAATTTCTGCTGTATTCATTTTCCTCAAAATATGGCAACACTATCTTTAGGCACAGGAATAGTTTCTTGTACTCTCCAATTCCACAAATAACATGGAGAAACTTAAAGTGGACAGTGGTATATGAATATAAATACTGTTTTCATATAAGTACTATTTTCAGTGTTCATCACCAAGACAGAAAGTGCTTTAAGTACTATCTTCTAAAAAGAACTACATGTTAGAAGAAACATAAAAGACCATACCGTATTTTGATACAAGTATGCATTCATCTGGAAAAAGATCATAGAATAGTTTGGGTTGGAAGGGACCTTAAAGCTCATCTAGTTTCAACTCCCCTTCCATGGGCAGGGACACCTTCCACGGGCAGGGACACCTTCCACTAGACCAGGTTGCTCAAAGCCCCATCCATCTTGCCCATGAACACTTTCAGGGATGGGGCATCTACAGCTTCTCTGAGCAACCTGTTCCAGTGCCCCACCACCCTCACACTGAAGAATTTCTTGGTATCTAGTCTAAATGTACATTCTTTCAGTTTAAAGCCATTCCCCTTGTAAGAAGTCTCTCTCCAGATTTTTCATAGGCCCTTTCAGGTACTGGCAGACTGCTCTAAGATGTCTCCTGGAAATACATACAGACAGGAAGACACATTCACGAAGCCATTTATAAAGTCATTTATGGTTTAGCATTATGAAAAGAAATTACATGCACCAGGCTTGGTGCTAATAAGCACCAGGCTTACTTCCAAGTGCAACATCTTCCCATGAGAAAAGAGGAACATTCCATCCAATCAGTGTAATCCCAAGCACAACCAAGCAGATGAAAACTGGAAATGTCTAAAAGCTCCAGAAGTCTCACTCACCACTTCTCACCTCTTTATTGAAAACAAAGGAGGAAGACACAGATGGTTACATATTGTCAGTAACAAGCACCCGAAGCACTAGAAGTATAATGTCATGGCAGTCTGGTTCACCAAGCACAGGCCAGTCTGAGGAGCAGTACAGAATAAAATAAAGTTCAGAAGTAAGATGCACACAAAAGGACCAACTTCAGATATTAAATAACACTTCAGTCAGTCTGTATGGAACATGTACAGCAAATTATAATTGATGTCACCAGCAGTGTAAACCACATCAGTATTATGCTAAGAGATTCAGGTACTCCTAATCAACAACTCATGCAATTGTGTTAATGGAATATCCAAAAAGTATCTAAAAAGCAATGTTGACACACTATTCTAAATGCAGTGTTTTAAATGCAGAACTCAGTATAGGTCAGACTGCAAACCCTGTAAAAATTATAGTAGAAGTAGTAATTTATACTGAAGTATTACACAATCTGAGAACTCAATCTTTTGAAAAAGTGGAAGTAAAACAAGCTGACAGAGACTTTCATTAGGGCTGTAATCAAGTGCCAATAGATTTTCACTACAATAACAATTCACAGGGCATGTGGGATGACACATCTCAATTACGAAGACCCAGGCTAAACATCTGCTGTTATAAATTCACTTGGGGGGGAAGGGGAGGATCAAATCAAGTTGGACTACATAAATTTAAAGCAGAGACGTCTCAGAGGGCTTATTTTCCATTTATACTGCCAGACAGTGCAGGTCAAAACCTGTAAAAATTTTGCTTTCTACTACTATCTTTTTACACGAGTCTTTAAAATTTGGGAGAAAAAGAAGCAACCCACAAACCAAACTCTTACATGGCCCACAAAAAGGGTTCAAAATTATCTAACTAAGCATTCACCTTTACCTTTTTATACCATACAATTCTGTAAGTGAAAAGTTATGTGATATATTAACTAGCCATGTTATGCTTGATCTCCTTCTGTAAGGTTTCCCATCCAGTGTTGCCTTTCAGCATAATATATGACCATTCACAGCAATTTTATTTCTGTGGTGTGGCCATATTTTCCCACAGATAGTGGTCAAGAGGATATAATTTTAAATAAATTCTCCTGTTTCTAGCTACTACTAGATTAGAAAGTGACAGTTTTCTACTGTATTTGGAACCATTAATTTAAAACGGCTCCGTGCTTGTTAAGGTAGAGCTGCAGCTTGCTTAAAAATTAAATGGTTAACCTTTCAATAAATTCATGAACAGGTTACAGAAAGATGCATGTACATTTAACTGCTTTGGAGCAGTGACCAGGCCAGTGAGACATGGAGATATCCGTGTAATAGTGTCCATTGAAGAAAAGCAATCGTAAGTCAGACAACTAAGCTGCCTTTCTTTACAAAAGTTGGGGTGCTCTGATGTTCTGCTTGTTCCTGGATACTCAAAGTCTCAGCAAGTTTCTTTCTTAACAGTAGTGGGTTTTTTTCTAATTGCCTTCTCTGCCTTCTAAGCTTCCCATCATTAGAATGACAAATACACATGATGATTATGAAGAAATTATCATCAAAAGAAGTAAATTTAAAAAAAAGTAAATCAATATATATCCACATGCTACTTCAACACCACGGAAACAACTCCTAACTTTGAATACACACAGCTTTCTATTTGTGGATTTGGGTTTGTTTTATGTAAAACATACACTAAGCATTTCCTGACATCAGTATCAGGCATGTGTGCATGTCCTGGGTTCAGCAGTAGTAGTCATTTTTCTCCTTCTTAGTAGCTGGTGCAGTGCTGTGGTTTTGACTTTCAGCCCAGGAACAATGCTGATAACACTGATGTTTTTAGTTGTTGCTCAGTAATGTTTACTCTGACCAAGGACTTTCTGAATCTCATGCTCTGCCAGGGAGGAGGGGAAGCCAGGAGGAAGCAGAGACAGGACACCTGACCCAAACTGGCCAAAGAGGTATTCCATACCACAGCACGTCAGGCCCAGTATATAAATTGCGTGCAGTTACCCAGAAGGGTTAGATCGCTGCTTGGGTCGGACTGGGTATCGATTGGCGGGTGGTGAGTGGTTGTATTCTGTCCCCTTGTCATTTCCCTTATCATTATCATTATTGGTGGTAGCAGCAGTGGTTTGTGTTATACCTTAGTTACTGGACTGTTCTTATCTCAACCCGTGGGAGTTACCTTCTTTCGACTCTCCTCCCCATCCCTCTGGGAGCAGGTGGAGGAAGAAGAGGGGGAAGTGAGTGTGCGGCTGCGTGGTTCTGAGTTACCGGCTGAGCTTAAACCACAACAGTGCAATATGTATTTAATCATTAATTCTAACATTATAATAGCAAGCAAATCATTAAGAGTTCAGATGCAATGCAAAAACAAAGGTAACCGATTTACCTTCTGACATTAATTGGCAAGATTGGGAGCTCATTTATGTGTCTGCACCACTAGTATTTTTTCTATCTGAAGAAGATAAATGTGATAACAAAGTGGTCATGACATTTCTGATGTCACGTGCTGCTGCAGAGAGACCAACAAAGCATGAACTTCAACTTGTCAGATCAAGAGAAGCCAATTTTCAAGTGTTGAAGCTAAAAATTTGCACACCTTAAAAATACTGCTTAAATACTTGTTGTCAACATGAACTCCCAGACCTCCTGCTTTTGTTCATATAGTGTAATCCATCATGCAGGCAATCCAGCTAGCTTCCATTTGGTTACGCTGCCTGGAGGATTATTTCACATACACATAGACTCTGAACGAAAAGATTCTTCAGTGTCCAAAACCTACCCAAACATACACATCTTTCTTTCCAAGGACCTTATCCTCAACTGAAGTATCTACCAATGTTTTTATCAAGTTTTAACTTTATAGCAATATACTCTGCAACAGCATGACATTGCAAGTGGGGGGAGCAGAAAGCTGAAAAATGCTGAGTTTCTTGCATTTGTGGAAATTCAAGGTTTAAACAGATAATTAAAGGTGCAAGACTGAAGTCTTGCTGATGCCTGCTCTTAGGGCTTTAAAAGAAAAATATTTTAATGCTGTCACTGCTATGTCTGAGAAGCCTGCCACTAGCAGCATACCTCAAAACACTTCAGCTTCAGAATTATCTACTTCAAGAAAAAAAAGTGTGCAGAGCTGAATCTTTCCCCCCCAGTGACTTAATGATCAAACAAATTCCTCATAGGCAGATGCAATATGACAACAAGTACAATGGCTTAGAATATTTTATAGCAATCTAGTGTAGTGTATCATCGAAACAGACACGGAATACTAAGAACAGCAAATCATACAATTTTCTATGGCATTCCAATTAAGCTGGACAAATATTAAAGAAGTTATTTTGCTAATATTTGTCTAGATTACTGGATTCTAACCATGCTTTCTTGACCCTTCTCTTCACCAGTATAAAGGGAAAGTAATTATGGTTTTAAAATTTTGTCAGCATAAATTGCTTCATAGGGTCACATGTGACCAAGTCTTCTCAGCAGCCACATCTATGCATGTTTACAGTCTCCCAAAAGCCCTCACAGCATTTAAAAATCAGTTTCTCCTTGATCCAGTACCAGTTTAATGCCTATACTTGCATAATTGATCTGCACCTGATCTAAAGCATGCAGTCAAGATGCCATCATTCAGACTTGAAATCCCTGCATCTCAATTTAGATGTTACCAAGTCTAAACAAAGTTTCTGATCCCGGCACCTCTAATCAGCTAGGAGCCTGAAAGGTCAGCTGAAATCTACATGAATCTGTAGCAGGGTATGATGAACAACATCAGCAGCAGGCTACATGTAATACATTTTCTGCCTTCATTTGAAAAGCTGTCCCGGAAGTCAGTGGGAAGCAGGTCTGAGCTCCTGCTTCCTCTCCTTCCACACCTCTCCCAACATACACATGCAGGGAAACTGAATATCCAGTAGAGACTTTATCACCTCTGAAGCTATAATTACTGGTCACAGACTGGGCATGCTGGGCCTTTACTGTCAGGGGCTACGCTAATAACATACTGACATGCTCTCCATATTTCAACCTCCTCCGCACAGGATAGGCTCGACTACAGTGGTTCTATCTACCAGGTTACACGCTACAAAATCTTAAAATAAGAGTGGGATGCTATGCAGAGATTAATCGTGTTACCAAGCCCCAGGATTTTCACATGCAATACATGGAGCCTCCAAAACCTGAACTTCAATTTCCAAGCAGCACTCGCAACAGTAAAAACAGGAGAGGTTAAAGAAATAACTTTTGCTTTCACTTCCCTGAATCTAGCTAACCTGTTCACCCTGGA
The DNA here is from genome assembly GCF_963264785.1 of Psittacula echo. Classification (NCBI taxonomy): domain Eukaryota; kingdom Metazoa; phylum Chordata; class Aves; order Psittaciformes; family Psittacidae; genus Psittacula; species Psittacula echo. Next base: position 24,600,292 of record NC_137742.1, on the reverse strand, counting down.
AACATAGTGCCATCTTTGATTTTGCTGTCAATCACTATTTCATAAGCGGTAGACAATCTGAACCACAATGTCTAAGATAAAGTGGCCTGATTATTGAGATAAATCCACAATGCCGCAATTTGGCTCAATTCTCTCTTAAGTAAGGACAGAGTGGGAACCTGTCCGGAAGCTTTTTAACTTCAAATGTTCATTCATTTTAAGAATTCTCATTCGTGTCGAGGTAAGAGATTACTTTGCACATTTCACCAAAAGCAGGTAGATTACAGAGTTTTAGTCAAGGAATAACCCTGTTCCATTAGCCAGCCACATGTATGGACGCATATGCATCTGTTCCATCTGCTTAGGTGCATCAGTAAGTGCTTTATGAAGAGAAGTTAGAACTAGGTATAGAACAGATGGCAGTAGTTCACACAAATAGCAGTTTGGCCCCACTGTGAAGTTTGCACGCTTACCATTTGTTAGATGGACAGCAATGCTGAAACACACATTTCACATGCAGCCGTATACCACTCTTCAGTGTGCATATAAGGAGACATGTACCACCATCCTAGATGTCAGGTCATGTACACACTGGGCAAGTCTTAATCTGAGGATACTGAATAAAGACAACTAAAAAAGACAACTAGCGTATTCAGGCAGGCAGAAACAAGACATAGAAGAAAGAAAAGCAAAACCTCAGTCAGTCAGTGGGCAGCAGACCACAAGTCCAGGTGCACAGCTGAGTATATTTATCATGCCACATAAACATGGAATTGAGCCATCAAACTGGACAACCTCAGGCCAGTGTGCTGCACAATATCAGATAACCTCAATATCAGTCGCATATTGCAGGTCCCTTAGCTTACTACTGCAATTTCCTTCAAACCTGCCCCTGCCCTTGCATAGACAGCCCATTTTATAATCAACAGAACAATGGAAAAAGAGATGGGTTTCTTGTGCCTTTCCTGAGAGGGCCACTGATATGGGAAACTAAAAACAAACCTCAATCCAATCAGTCTCAGAATTTTCAATCTTTCATATAAATTACCAGCATGATTCCAGCCTCTATGAAGTTCAAATCCTAAACTCACACACCACTATTCATTAAAGAGACTGATTTAAGATACCCAAAACATCTTAAAACCTTCGCAATTAGAAGACAAGTGTCAGAACAGCCAAACCCTCAACTCTTACATAATTAAAGGCTTTTTTCTTGGCAATCTTTCTGTGTCTGGCACATGGCACCCCTGGCTTCTCCTCAGAGAGGGTACCCCTGCAGCCCCTCACTGCCAGCAGCTGGCCACCTGCACCCAATACAAGTGTTCTCGCTGAATGGAAACAACATCTGAGAAGGACTTCATTAAGAAAAAATCCACTTACTGAACCACACCAGACACAATGGATTTACCACAGGTGCCCATGAGCCCCAAACCTGGACTCCAGCTTTAGAAAGCTGAGGAAGGCAGACAGCTCGCCATTTTGCAAGGTGAGACAGATTTTTATTTTTATTTAGAGACACTCTCAGCAAACTGGCCTGCAGCCCCAGAAACCAGACTCTGCAAAGCCACCCTTCAGTCACCTACAGTGCAGGCCAGGGAAGCAAGAGGGGGAAAAACAGAACTTGATTTCTTTTGCAACTTCAGCCAGACTGAACAAAGCCTCAAAACACACCAGCGTTACATCTGTGTGTAAACAAGAGGCAAGTAATGAAGGTTTGACTCAGCTGTGTAATCTATGTCCAGCACTGGTTTTGCCTCATGACATTTTACATCGGTTTACACTTCATGTTTGCACATCCACATAAAAACACCACTGGGCAAGAGCACTCCAGTAGTGCATGGCGAGTATAACACAGCAAAAAGGACAAGGAGTCCAAATCAGTCAAGCCTGATTATGAAAGCTCTCCAAGTGCTTTAGTGGTTAGTTGTGCAGCGCTGTGATACAACTCCAAATATGCAGGAGCCACATCAAAGTGATCAGCAACGTATATGACACATTTTGGAGATTCCAGAAGGCCTTCTACCACATCAGCTGCAAATGCAGTCACCAGAATTATTTTAAGTGCCAGGTCTGTACGATAAAACCTTCAAAGTTAATTCCCCCATACTTCTTATATTATTTGGATATTAAAGAATGTCTTTGTTTATGCTTATAATAACCTTGCAGGAAGAGACATAACTGTCCTAAGAATAAAAGAAATAAATGCAGGTGTACATTTTTATGTACAACTCTGTAAATATCTGCTCTGTAACGTCAAACAAATTCAAGAAGCTTCTTCTGAAGCTTTCTAGTACATATCACTGACCCACTGAAGAAAAAAAAATATATCCTACACACACGCACTAGAAGTGGGTGGTTTCGGTGGAGCCCTTAAACCTTGGGACCTAGTTTCATACTTAGACTAAACAAGCATCTATTACTATGGAAATGTCTTTTGCCCACAGGTTTATTTAAGCAGCTTAACTAGTTTCATTTGGATGCTATCTGAACAAGTATAGACATTGCACGGTTATCAATATCAAACTGTAGGAGGCATCTGTTGGCAGTACCACCAGACACAAAACCAGGCCAAGCCATTCTACCTGTCCACACCTCTCAAAGTATAGGGAAGGCTATGTATTTTCCACATATTTATGTATAACATCTTCAAGGCTTAAAATCATGTGCAATGGTACTGCGTTGTTTCCTAGGAGACAGGCAAATCTGTTTAGAAGCAACCATACTAAACATAGGGAAAAAACTGCCAAGGAGTAACTGCATGTAGCATGAAAGTTCGTATCTAAAAAAAAAAAAAAATAAAAAAAAATAAAATAAAAAAAAAGGGCAGACAGAAATCACAGCTTTAGACAGGCAAGACATCTAGGAGGTGGATTACCAAACTCATTATCTAAACAGAAAGGATTAACACACCAACCACCTGCTAAGTCTCTCATGAAAGCACATTACCTCAACAATAATCAGTGAGGCCAGAGGGATCAACAACTAGCCAAAATCACCACACCCAGCCAGAAATTTCAACTGAAATGATTTTATGTTTACAGTTTAACCAAACCTGCAACTGCAGCTCTTGCAGATGCATTGAACTCCAGCTTATCCGGAAAAAATAGTTCATGAATCAACAGCTGCACAAAGCTCAACATATACTAGAAAAACCTGGCCGGCATCAACCAAGAACTTCAGGTGGCTAAACTGGGCTGATCTGGGGGCAACACCACCAGTGCCCACACCAGCCTTCTGACAAGCCCTGAAGCACACCCAACTGCTGATCAACTGGCAGTGCACCAGGTCATCACCTCTTGAGATTGGACTAGAGCTGTTCAGAAGTTAGTTCCCCCAAAACACATACAGTATGAACACTGTCTTCAAACCATTTCACCCCTTGCATTCCATTAGTTGCTTATACAGGCAAGGCTCTTTCTGCTGCCTTGTTCATTTTGCATGAGCCAACTGTAGGATCCTTCTTCTAGAAGCATCACACAATAAGTTTCAGTGCCAAAATAACTTTTCTGCAATGCAATCTATTAAAACTCCCAAATGGAAAGAATTAAAGGAAAGTCATTAATGTAATTACAGGTAGATCACTAGCATGAAAGTATTAAAGTATTTATAACAGTAGTGATGAGGGGAGGGTTTTCTTTATTATTCGTGGGGGTTTGGATTTCTTTTTGGGAGGGTTTGGGTTTTTTTCTGGTGGGGTGTTTTGGTTTGGGGGGTTTGTTGGGGTTTTTTTTTTTTTGGCTTTTGGGTTTTTTTGGTGTTTGGGGGGGCTTTTTTAGATATTCAAAAACATGCAAGATTTCAGCAACTGCAGCTAGCTATAGGAAGACACTAGTACACACTTACTTCGAAAAATGTTTCCAGCTTGGTCTGAATTACAATCCAGGTCCTCAGAGATGTTTACCTTGCTAATCCCAATTCTGTCTTTGTTTTCAAGTGACAGATCTATAACTTAATATGCCTACATTTGTCATCTGCAGTTTCTGCACCTTTTCTTTCTTCTTAATTTAATTACCATGCCAAAAAAACACTACTTGGAAGCGTTATATTGGAAAATCAGATCTGGAATGAAAGTGCTTTAGCTCATAAAGCTATAAAACCTGTCCCTACCTGCTTGTAAGTCAACAGGGTGCATATACCTCTGGGGCTATTCCTCTGTTGTGCACAAGGTACAATGCCACAGTTCCTGGCACAGCTGCTCTCTTAGGTAGCATGCAGGTGAGGTAATGCAGGGCTGTAACAGCAGGGCTTGCACCTCCCAGCTGTTTGAGTGGTTACTAACACACCAAAGTTCAGATGTAGTACTTTTCCTCACCCTTAAGCAAGTTTACACCTCAAGTGCCTGATGGTGTGGCTTTAAGTTTTTCCATGTTTTTAACATACTTCTTCCTTCATTTTATGTCTAATGGCCCTGTTAGCATAACACTAATAGTGACAAACTCAGAAGCATAAAGGTTACTGAACACTACGGAAAAGGGTTTTCTCTACTGTGCAGTCTGGAGAGGAACTTTTTACAAAGGCATACAGGGATACAACAAAGGATAATGGCTTTAAACTGAAAGAGGGTGGATTTAAATTGGGTATCAGGAAGTTCTTCACTGTGAGGGTGGTGAGGCACTTGCACAGGCTAACCAGTGAAGCTGTGGCTGCCCCATCCCTGAAGTGCTCAATGTCAGGTTGAACAGAGCTTTAAGCAACCTGGTCTAGTGGAAGGTGTCCCTGCCCTCATCAGGGGGGTTGGAACTATATGATATTTAAGGTCCCCTCCAACCCAAACCATCCTATGATGCTACAATTCTGTAATACCTTAACCAAACCTCTTCTCCTCGTCCTCTCTTCACACCCTTACTTTACCTGTAACTCTCCTACTTTAACTGTAGGACCACTACCATCTGAATGTAACTCAAAGTTTCAGTTGCTTCAATTTTCAACCACTAGCTATTAGCTCCGATGGGAATTTAAAGCTAAGCATGCTGAGTCTGGATAGAAGCAAACCAGGGAGACCACAAAAACAGGTGCCAGGAGGGAAGGTAATACTCAGCATAGTGACAGCAATGTAAACTATTATTCTTTTGAGAAGACTAGATGCCATATGCTCTGCTGACAGGCAGGGTCCACCACAAAATGACCACACTAGCTGTATAATATTCACAGTTTATTGAACAAGCACACTAAAGCAAGCAAGCACACTAATGAGAATCAGTGTGTAACTCTCTCTGTATACAGTAAATAAATTCAATAAGGCAAATCAGACATATAGATAGATATATATATATGTGAGTAAAGTACAGAGGAAAATTAGCAATGCATTAATCATTACTGCATAGGGAGAATAGTGACTAAGAAGAAATACATCCACTCATAGGTGAGGCTTCAGATTCAGCCACAAGAGAGTCTTGCTTTTACACTCTTAGAAAAACAACCAGCTTTATGCCATATCTGTAACTGTTTACTCATGGGGCTGTGCAGTTTCTCATGACCTCACTGTTGTCTGTGCCAAGAGCATCGGCCAGGCGCCCCAGTGTGGCTGCACATGAAGGTCATAGAACAGCTGCACACCTATGTTTTCCTGCCTTTTCTGACAAACAGTCACCATGAACATAAACATATATACTCTACAAAATACACTTTGACAAAAAACATACTTTGCTACATCTCTCAGTCATGAGTGGGACTCAGCTCTCACCCATTAGAGGGAAGGAACTCTCAGCTAGGTTCCCAACCATTAGACCGTGCAACTACCTTTACACATACTCACCGTGGGCATACACACACTCTCTCAGCAAAATTCAGTGCAACTGTGAGCCCGCACTGTAATACCAACGCACACATTTGTTTCAGCAAACTCAAGCACTCTGTGAAACTCAAGAAAGTCAAAGACTGTCACTGCCCTTCAATGACCTGTAAGTGATATGCCCAAGGTTACCACCTTGCTGTTTCAGCTAATCAGTCTGTAATTTAGACACACATTTTCTAAAAGAACATACAGCCAATTCTACATGCAGTACCCTGCCTGCTACAGAACTGCTCCCAGGAAATCAATGGCATCCTTAACTTTGGAAGATGTCCTCTGGTGGTATAATGTTTTAACACCACCAGTATTTGAACAAACGAAAAGAAACCACTGATAACAGGCTAAGACACATCCAAAAGGTTTACATTAACCCATCTACTTATCAAAGCTACAAAGACTGAACCAAGCTAAAGGATTTCCCTGTGACTTTTTGTAAACAATCTATTCTGTTAGCTAGCTCAGAACAAAATATATAGGGCACAATTCACTCTGCCCTTCCCTTGCCATGTACTATGCACAAAACCTGAGACACACCATGAAAGACATCAGAGACATTTTTGTTATGTGGCCTGAATAACAGCTTAACAATGAAAGCATCCACTGAGCCATAGCTACAGCATTATTACATTCTAGTAAAAGTTTCCTGAGGTAACAATGAAAATCAAATTAGCATTTTAGTGCAGTAGTTCATCTGCTCCATTCACCCACAGCTCCCTTTCTCAGGATTGCAAAGCTATTAAAAACAATGGGATCATTAACAGTCCAGGTGCAATTAATTTTACAATCACACTAGCATGGCAGCATGGCCTCACAAAGGAAGCTTGTCACTCAGTATCTAGCCTCTAGCAATTAAAAATAAATAAAAATAAAAAGGATATATTGAGATACAGACAGTTGTTACACTAAAACACTGCAAAATGCACCTAATGCACAGGTTTCTCTGCCAGGCAACAGGAAATTCATCCTTCTTGACTATCCTATAATCAGTTATTTTCAAACACAATTTTGGAAGGGGTTTTTGTAGCTTACACAGGGCTTTATTTTTTTGCTTCCAAAAGTGACTTCCAGAGCTCCTTAACCAGCAAAAAAAAAAAAAAAAAAAATAAAAAAAAAAAGAAGAGAAAGTTCTCTTTTTCTATTTAAAGACTGTAGGTGATATCTGTTAAAAATGAAGGAAATACTTCCTTCAGCCCAGGTTCCTCCTTGAAATGTGGAGACACTCAGTAAAGAAACCTGTGGCAAGGGCTACCAGGCTATTTATACCACAGAACACTTAAGCTTTAACACTTGACATACTTGTAATTCACCTCTGAATGGTGTAAATTCATCAGCTTAGAATTTGTCAGATTTGTGCAGGAGGGCAAGGTATTCATCCCACTTATCCCTGGCGGAAGTACGACAGCCTTTCAGCAGAGAAGTTGGATGAGAGCTTCCTATCAGGAAAGGGCAAGTGAAGCTTTACTTGGCTCAGCTAAGCTAACACAGGTTCCCAGCTTGATTCTGAAGCAGAGTTTGTTTGCCACATACATACCACACCCCCCACATCTTTCACATTTTCAGCTACCTTGTCCTCAAGTACCTCCATCTTTTTTCCTTCTATCATTGTACAAAGAGCTACAAGCATTTCATGATTTTAAGCACAAGTCTCTCATCAGTCATACGCACGAAAACCTAATACCACCCAACTATTAAAACCTCATTTCAAAAAAGAACTTTAAACTCCACAACTGCAAAGAATAGCTGAAAATACACAATCTGAAGGCTGAAGCAACAAATGAGAAAAATTTGGGCGGGTTGTACTGCAGAATATTTGAAGTCCATATCACTGCTTTTAAAATAGCATGTACAGTACTGCTTATGATACCGTTAACATTGAGGAGCTCCCAAAACAAGCTGTAATGTTGCTGTGCTTGGTACTGTACAAAACTAACCCAAAAAACATTGGTTTTTTGATCTGGTATTTCTCCCAGATCAAAGCTCCCAACCCAGCAGCAAAACAGGCAGAGCCTGCCTCACTTAAGTTCTTAATAACGAGCATCTGCTTCGTCATATTGGGCATAAGAGAAAACCTTCAGCCTGATGTCAGCGCAACTCTGCCTAAGGAAGCTTTACCAGAAAACCTTAAGGACTTCATACACATTACTAGTCTTTTCAGATTCATCATGCCCCTTTTTGTAAGTCCCTGAATTCTGCATTTCAGATTTTTGCCTTTAAATAAGTTCTTCTCACATCTTATACAGAGAGTGTTGCTAGTTAATGTTTGCCAGATCCAAGTAACCCAAATAGCAAGACTGGAAACCAAGCAATTGATATGTATTAATGCTTCAGCAAGCCAATCTTCCAAGTCACAGTTGTTCTTTGGGGGTAAAGGGAAAGAGTCCATAATATGCAGCAAAACCAAGAGAAAAGTTACCCTGTTACATGGATTATTGCAGTAAAAGGCTATCCAGCTGCTCAGCTTGCTAGCTCAAGGATCTTCTCATTTGCACTGCAGTTGACAGAGCTTCTATTTTAAGTCTTAACTTGGGATTCTTCTATCCCTTTGTGCAAATTCAACTTTACACAAGCTGTTACTGCTAGCAAAGTAGCCCCATCATATTCCTCATAGTACAACAGTAGCATCACATTGTTATGTTTACTGACATGCAGTTCAAAGCAGTTCACATCTAGTGAAAATTTTGTCAAAGGCAGTGGACTATGCAGGACTTGGATGTTTTTCGACATTTGATTTCACAGTTGAACATACAGATCCTGAAGATTAGCTTCAGGACTATGTCCTTCTGCCTGTAAAAGGCCCACTCAACCATTTTTGCAAATGCATTCAAATTTTGAAGACTATAATCACACACCTCCTTCCAGAAGGATTTTAAATACGTAAGTAGTTCTGGCACATGAAAACAGATACATAACTCAACATATGAATCTACTTCTTCAGCTCTCACTTATTTCAAGTGAGAAGGGAGATGCTCTACTTATTTATACCCACCAAATCCTTCAAAAGAAACTCCAGAGAACTATAAACACTACTATTGTACAGATAATAAACCACAGGCAACAGCACACAGCTGTGTTAGATAAAGCCCTCAACTGTGTGTCTCTCCTTTTCCCAGTGTATTTCTATACAACAAGGGTGCACATCAGCATTCACCTTAAAGGCCTGTCCTGCATGCAAGAAGTTTAAACTAGGAGACATTTTTCTCATACTAAAAGCAAATCAAGAAAGCATTTTAACTGACTGTTGAAACAGTCCTACACACTTAAAGTGTAAAGTATTTAACATTATAGGTAACATCAAAAATAGATCTAAAAAAACAAAAGCAATGCTGTTTTTCTGCGTCAATGTGACAAAAGAACAGCTTTGTGGCTGCTCTAGTCTCAATGAGCGCTTATTTAATCCCACTGCAATAATTTTAACCCTGAGAAGTATACATTTTATGACTTCGTTTCTATCCCTTAGTATGATCTGAGGATCACACTCTGCCAATTAGGCAGTTCATGTTTAGGTAACTGTAAAATCCAGGGTGTGCTACAACAGGGAATGACCCATCACTGTCAGGGACAAGGAAGTCTGAAACAATTGAAGGAAAAATCTCCCACACAGTCTAAGTATCTCCCATGGTTAATACTTCAGCAGGACAAGCATTAGGGGAAGACAAAAGTAACAAAAACATCATTACTAGTTAGGTTACAGTGATATTTTGACAGAACTATCACCATCTCCGTTATACATGGATGCACATATTAACGTTGCCATCACTTCACACACTCTTTGCTTACTTTATCCTGAAGCATTTGATTTCCACCCTCCTGCAAATTACACTACAGTTTTGTTGGGGTGAAGATCTGGCAGACAATCTGTAATGCTGGAGGTACTGTAGCTCTCTAGAGGACATATGCTCAGGGACAAATGTGTGAAAGAGCAGCTTTTAGAGCAATGCTTTCTTCACCACCATCTTCACCTTGCTATGACTATGTTCACAACAGAATCTTAGATTCCCAGTAATTCATTCTCACCATACAGTCCTCCTGAAGCCACAACAGACTGCAACACAAACAGCAAGAAGGCACATTCAGGCAACAACTTAGCAGCAACAGAAAAAGCTTTTGTGATTCTTATTATGTGTAGTGAAGTATCTTTGTAATATGATACACATCAACTAGAGAGTAAAAATGTAGAAGTATGAACTTCACATGTCAGTGGACATTTTTCACAAGAAGTCCTGTCTTTACAGTTGCTTATCATCTTTTCAACACAGAATCAACCCTTACCAACTCTAATAGCTTCGTCAGTGACAAACATTTAATTTGCAAAGCAAGAACTGAAAGTATTTGACAATAAAACACTACATTTCTATCCCTCCCTTTTTTTTTTTTTGTGTGGGAGAGGTTTTGGGGTTTTTTTTAAAGCATCTAAAATGACGAAGAGGACATACTGTGGTAATTCAGAAGACACTGGTGGGTTCAGAAGCTCTTGGATCCATTTCAGACCAATACAGCTGTGCTATATGACAAACTATTATTCTGTCTGAAGACCTCTGATCCTCTCTGGCTTGCTACTCTGCTCTGATAAGCAACGTGCATTCCCAGTTACTGTGACAAGGTTTGTAGAAAGACAAGGTCTTTCAGTAGGTCAGCTGACACAGACAGAAAAGACACACAACTCTAAAACATACAATTTAACCTTCAAATCCTTAAGATTACTGCTGTAGGCAACAAATCCATAGCTTGTCTTCATCCTCTTTAAGAAAGAGGATTAACCCAAGTGAGCTCTCACTTGCCCTGTAAAACACTGACTGAGATTTGGAAGCCACCAACAAAAAAACACATATATCATACCAGAATGAAAGACTGTAAAATATTTAGAATGAAATTAATGCAGCCAGAATGACACTTGTCATCATTTGCCTCAGTAAACTTCATAAAACACGTTTCCTGTTCACAGTCACTTTTTTTTTCTGCTAGAAGGAAGACTAGTGTTGAGAAGACAGAAATACAAGAGAAAGGAAAATGGGAAAATCCTGGGGTTTTTTGCATGTAGCCCTTTCCGCATAATCCCGCATTGGTATTGACTATCCACAGACTGTCAAAGTGGCCAGATTTCAACAGAAAACATGCTGCTGCCCAGCTTCATCTCCTCCCTTGACAGTCTGGAAAATACTCTTTCCAACAAGAGTTCTAAAGAGAATACAGAATAATCCTTAAAGAACTAAACAACCATGCTGCATTAAAAACAGCAAGCCATCCTCTATGTAGTGTTCGCCTTGAGTGCCCTTCACCATGCAATCCTATCCTGGCTGCTCCTGTCAGCAGTTAGCCACTCACCTCACAAGAGCATAGGCAAATAATCCTCTGGAATTCAGTTCAGTTTCAACTGTTTGCTATCCACATCACTTCAATGCACTGATGTTTCTGAAGCAAAGCACTTCCCACATGAGGTTAAAACCATGTTTCATTCTCATGAGTCTAAGACCTCAGAGTATGACATCAAAACCACCTTAGTAACTGATGGCCATGATCTTGTAAATTATCATTTGTCTTTGCTTACATGAAATGAGAGGCTGGTTTTCTTCGGTTGTTTTGTAATTTTAAGGTGAAGTTTACAGAAGAGTAGGACGAAGTAATAATAGGAAAAAAAAAAACCACCACAAAAACAAACAAACTGTAACAAAGTAGTGATGTACCTTTTCTTCTCACCTCTCCCTTCACTATCTGCCTCCAGGAATTAACTCTTTCAGATGTGATACCCGGAAAACAAATTAACAAGCTTTCACTTCTACTATTTAATTTATGGATAGAAAAGAAGCAGCCCCACCACAAGTGACAGCATTAAGCTTCCCTCACCAAGGTGGGGAGATAAATTGTCCTTTTTGGTAAAGCAGAAACATTCACACCATTCTTCAGAAAAAGGCATGACACTCGTAACAGACCGCAAACTGTAAATGAGCAGTTTGGGGTACGTAAACAGTAACACTGCTTGAGAGACCTCTGAAATAATCTTTCTGTTCAGTTCAGCTCTGGCAAGGCCTAAATCTGAGTATGGCATCCTGCTTTTTGATATCATGCTCCAAGACAGATGTGACCAGCTGGGAAGACTCCGCAAGACAGCAATGAGAATGATCAGATGTCTGGAAACACATTCTATATGAGAAGATTAAAGCCACTGGGGTTGTTTAGTCTGAAGAAGAATTCTAGGAGGAGACAAGATCAGAGTTGTCGAGTATGTTGTATACAGTGTCATAGGAGAATAACAGTTCTGCCGGAATACCACATGAAGTAAGTAACACGTATAGGAAAATATGGTTGTTTTCTAATTCCTCATTTATAAATGCAGTTTGAAAATTTTTTTTATGTCATGGCTTTGAAGAATTTACTGACAGCTAAAGTAGCATCAAGAGAGTTATCAGAACAATCTGTTTCACTGGTGTCTAAAGGATACTGAGCAGCCGTGACAATAGATTTAATTCTGCTATGTTGGCAACAGGAACAAGGCCAGAAGAGAAAAACTGAAACCTGGAAGAGCATGATCAAGTACTAGATCATAAACCCCAAAAGAACTTGTAAATGAAACATAACAGAGAACATAGTAATTTTCATTATTTGACACTAATAAGATAGGATAGCATGCTAATGTGAAAATGGTATCTTCAAGTTCTCCTCTCCATGTGACTCTTCTGGCAGGTGGCACATCAAGAAAGCTTGAAATCGTCTGTACGCTAATCCTGGACCTTAGTCTTGCCTTTTTTCACTACTTTAAGGGTTTCAGTTTGCAAGTAACACAGATGCTCTCTCAGTTTCAAATTAACACGCATTCATTTATTTCTGCACTGTAATGCATTGTGGTGTCCTTGAACAGAAAAAAAAAAAGAAAAAAAAAAAAAGATGATACAGGTGCATTTGTCAGGTGGCTCTGCATGTAGGCAGGAATTCAGCTGCAAGCACCCACTGCCCCAAAATGGAAGAATGGGCAAAACCAAAGCACAAAAAAACACAGACAAAAAAAAGACTAGTTTCAGATAATGAAAGAGTCTAGCAGAAGGAAATAAAGAGAAGGGAAGAAGGCTGCAAATTCTAAGCAACCTTTCCCATTACATTAAAATGAGTTTATTCTGGTATCTCCTATCCTTACTAACTGGAGGTGAGGTATCAGACTGCCCATGTAGAATATTTCCAAACTCTAATGAATTCAATGTTGGCTTCTTTTTGGGCTTCCCTATATTTTCAACTCAAAAGGTACCTATAATGCATCCCCAAAGCACACACAGAACTAACCGGCCTTAACCAGAACTTTACTGGTCTGCCAGCAGCTCTGAGTTCAGCTACTTGAACAGACAGCCTTTGTGTATTTCCATATGGTATTTTGCAGGCTTACCAACTGAGCACCAAACCAACTAGACATCACAGAGTTGTGGTAAGCACAGACCCTAGCCCACACATACAAGATCTGCTGAGAAGCAGAATATATCAATTACCTACCAGGGAGCACCATGCTAATAGCTACAGAGCTCCTACTCAGTCCACTGAATAAATCAAGTTCACATCTCTATTAAAAATAACTAAATAATTTAAATATATACACATTCTTTCTACTACTATCATAAATGCACTTTTCTGCAAAAACATTCCAGCCTTCGTGAGCTCATGCAACTGAAATAAAGGAGGAACCTGGCCCAAGTTTGTGCATTTAAATTATAATAATTAAAAAAAAAAAGGGATAAAGTCATATCAGGTCAAATTCACATTGCTGCCCTACTGTTCTATCAGTTTAGTAGTGGAGGCATCAGGGAATGAAGGGTAAAGCAGGAGCTACACAAACAGCCATTACTGTAGAGGGAAATATCACTGGTAACCACAGCTTAGCTAGTTGCAAATAACTTCAGTCAGCACTTCAAAGATATTCCTTTAAAAAAGCGAGGGTTTCCCCCCAAGAAAACTTTGCACATCCAGCTGCTTAAAGGTACAGAATAAAGAAACACCAGCTAAGAGCAAATTAAGAAGTTAACAACAAAAGGTACATCAGCCACTCCTGTAAGGTATACAGGAGACAAAGTACGCAGACAAAGTAAAGCAGGACTTAGGCAGAACAATATGCTTGGTTTGGGGTTCATGGCTAGAAAAAAGAAACGGTCTCAGATACAAAAGGGTCACTTTACTGTAACATAGTGGGGGGAGTTGTTCGGGGTTTAAGAGTGCCGTTAGAAATACTGCAGCTAGATCAGGATGGGCAGGGAGCGAACAACACGCGTTATCCGCGTATCACGCTACAGATCTATCACCCACAGAGATCCTCCATAATCCACAGCCTGCCATTAGCTCTCACAAGAGGATTAGTGTAGTTTAGGGGCTTGTCCATCACTTCCGTCTGACACGAGTTTGCTTTAGAGCAACGGTATCCAAAGGTGACACGCTAGAAAAAAAGGTTCCTTAAAAGAAAAATACACCCTTTCCATGCAAAACTCTCCAGCCCTCACTACCGGCAGCCAGAACGGGCGAGAGCCAGGGGAGCAGAAACCACACCGCTCCCGTTTGTGGCCGATAAAAGCAACGCCGTCCCCCCCGGCCCCGCGCACCTCTTCATCCCGCTCCTCTAGCGAGGCGTCCTCCTCCGCCCGGCCGCCGCTGCTCGCTCGCTCCTCGCCCGGGAGCCGCCTAAGCCGGCCCGTCGCCGCCGCCCCACAGGCGCCGAGCTCTCCCTCCTCAGAGAGAGTTTCCGAGCCGGAGGAGGAGCCGGAGCAAGAGGAGCCGACGTGTCCGGCGCTCCGCGGTCGCTCCGCAGCCGACGAAACTTTCTCCGCCATAGCCGGAGGCTCAGAACCGCGCCGCCCGCATGCCCCACAGTCGGCAGCCCCGGCCTCCCCGCCCCGCACAGCGCAACGGCGCGGCAGCAGCAGCGCTTGCGGAGCCGGGCCGGCCACCACGCTCCCCGGCTGCGGGTGGTGCCTGCGGGCGGCGCGGGGCCGGGCAGGGCCGGGCGGAGCCAGTGGTGCGGGAGGCGGAGCAGGGCGGAAAGCTGCGGGAGGGCGGCAGGTAGCGGGAAGGGGAAGAGAAGGGGCACTGCGAGGATCAGGTGGCTTTGATAGCGGAGCGATTTATAAGGCGCAAGTGCAGCAGCGGGCTGAGTCTGCCAGCTGGCGAGGGGAAGGGGCGAGAGACAGGGACCCTTCTCGCTGCCCCTCTCTGCTAAGGGCGGCAGGACGTAGGCGCGAAGCCACGGCCCCTCGGGCCTGGCAGTCCCCCCTGTCGCGTCGCCTGCCTCGGTCGAGGGAAGGGGCCGGCGACAGCAGCGCGGTCTGCCAGAGCGCGGGGCCGGAGGGGATCGCCCCGCCGAGCGGGGACACGGTGCGCCTGGGAGGGGCGGGGGGACGGCGAGCCTCTCCGCTCCGGGAGGTGCCACAGGACTAAGTTAGGCAGGTATTCCTCATGACAACAGAGTTTTCTACCACCCGCTATTCCTCTAAAAACGAACTATCAATCAGCGGTTTATCGCAGCGGCTTTGCCAGCTTCCTATCATTGGTAAAGGCTATGTACACCTAGATACGGGTTTGAAGCAAGCTAAGTGTTTGACTTTGAAACGGGCGTTGACATTGGGATTTATGACCAGGCTGTTCGAGCCACTGAAACCGAAGCAGATCACAGAAGTGAGGCACCTGAAAGCTTATGTAAATCTTTCTAGACAGCTCCTAGATCTTTAAGGACCTAAATGGCTTTTAAACCTAGTGGCTGTGTCAATTTTTAAAATACTCTTTAAAAATACTGTCTTGAAAATACTTTTGGTTTTAGATGTCATAATGATAACATGAGTCCTAATCTAATATACTGGTATTTTATATATATATATATATACACACACCTGTATGCACCACAGCCTTATTTACTTATGCCTGTACAGCCCAGGGTTCCCTGAGCTAATCCAATTGTGGAATCAGAACAGATTAAGCACTTTCGTAATGAATAGAATCCCACAGTATCAGTACATCCCTATTTCATAGGAAAAGAAATGTGAGCACAGACCAGTTATTGATGTGCTCTAATTAACATAGTACTTAGATAATGGAAGTAGGAAACAAAATGCAAGTCTCCCCTATTTCAGATTTATAATTTGATGAGTTTATCCAGTATTCCCAGGTGATAAATCAAAAATTCTTTTTTTTTTTTTTTAATGTTACAATAACTATCCGGATCATCAGATTAATAGTGGAAGAAAAAATAACTATATAAAATTCTCCAAATCTCAGTCTTTCTCTGCTTTGAACAAGGTACTAAAGCTGGATATTAGTTTGTAACAATGATGATAGTTCTCTGTGGGTTCTTGTCAGTACTTAGATCAGGCCCTTAAAATGCCTAGAAGTTAATTTATTGGGGAAGAAGATTTTAATACCTGTAGGTACAGAATTTGACCAGAAACTTGCCTGTACCAATATTTAATAAGGAAACATGAGGTATATGCAGAAATGCAAGAACTAATTTTAGCTAAGTGAGTTATACACATACACTACTCCAAACTTAACTATAATATAATCAGAGAAAAGGGTTCCTCCTCAGTATTCTAGGTTCTGCACACAAACTCCTGTGCCTTCAAAATCTGGATTTACTCATAATTCTGGAGCCCTCAGTTTTTAAAGCCAAACCTCCTCCAGTGGGATTCTGCTTCTGGTTTAGTGTCATGTCACCATTGGCTTAATTTTCTACCTGGGGATTTGCAATGTGTAGGAAAATTGCCAGGTGGTGAAAAACAACACTGCAGATCTTTGTCACTTCCTTTTCTTTCTCCTACTGCCTGAGATGAGACTGGGAAAAAATAAGAATTTGCCAAAGTGCTACTATGCTTCAGTTATTATCAACTGCCAGAAAAACCCCTGTAATCGGGGGGCAGCAAGGCATATATTAGGATAGTCACTGAACTGCTCTAATTTATGCCATAAATTGAAATATTAGAAGGCACTCAAGTTTTATTATGTCACCCTAGAGTTACAGACAAGTGACAGTATTGTTCTGCTCTGGCCTCTAAACTACGACAGACCATGTGCTCTGCCAACACTGTCTTACACAAACAGAAAAGGGGTGCTATGCTGCCTATAGTTGCTAAAAAGGTACTAAAGCTAAAAGCCACAAAAACAGAAGTTTACGTCATTTTCCATCTTGGGAAAAGCACTGTTGCTTCTACTTGACCATCATCAATCAGTCGTGTACTTCATGGCAAAACACTGAATGTCTGGCATGACTTGAGTAGCTCATTTTGAGAACATTTTTTAAGAAGACATCAATTTTTAATAAGCTTCGGGCACCTCTTGTCAGCCATTAGATTCATTTGGTAGAAAGTAGTGTAGCTCAGTGTGGTTCAACCTCAGCTACAGCAGCAGCCAGACTCAGCTCGGGAACATTTGCCCATTTTTCACCTGTACATTTACAAGCAGCCATCCTCTGACCTGCTCATTTTCCCCTTCCTGCCTGCCCCCGGTACACACAGCAGTCACCCACTCTGTGCTGCGCAGCCACAGCTGGCTACTCTTACCCCATTCCTGCTCTTTC
Organism: Psittacula echo; assembly: GCF_963264785.1. Taxonomy (NCBI): domain Eukaryota; kingdom Metazoa; phylum Chordata; class Aves; order Psittaciformes; family Psittacidae; genus Psittacula; species Psittacula echo. Next base: position 24,582,995 of record NC_137742.1, on the reverse strand, counting down.
CTCTGCACCTCAGAAAAGGAAATGTCCATTTCGTCCCCTTCCAGCAGGATCATACCTCCTCTCCACAAGTCGTGGTCTTCACTGAACAAATTGAAATTAAAATACAATCTTCACAGGATTTGTAATTAAAAAAACAGTCATACAGTTTGGTACAGCTGTTCACCATGTGCACTACTCAGTGCTCTCGTGGCATAGTTAACTGAAAACAAAATACAGAAAAGAAATAAAATGCATCTCAAAACTCTTTGATTGTACTCCTGGTTGTTGATGCTCAGGAAATGCTTACATTCTGTGTGGTCTTGAATGACTGGAAGAATGACTGACTAACAGATTTCTTGACTGGTTTGTCACAAGGTCACCAGGTGTAAGGTAAACACTGGAAAAAATTATGAAGTATAGAAAGATGGTCAGTAAATCCTAGCTATACAATAAACAGCATGAAAAGACACTAAGATAATGATTAGTTTCATTAACTGGGCTTTGAAGATAAAGATCAGGGTCTTTACCAAGAAGTCAAAGGAGCAAATACATGATAAAAATGACATGCAAAGAAAGTTAACATTGCAGCAGTGTATTGAATAAACCTGAGAAAATTGAAATACTCAAAACAAAATTAAAAGAGGTAGAACAATGGTTTGAGCAGGGCAAACATCTGTCCCATGCTACAGCTTTAATGGGTCAAATGTAAAAAGTAGGTGTTTGTAATAGCTACTGCATCAGTTTTATGCAGTAAAACTACATTATGACATTAGTTGTCTTCAAATCATTGCCTTTTTGAACTAGGCAGTGTTCCATGAAATTCTTTTTTATGTTGCTTAGAATACTCTCTTTCTTTTTGATTCTGCATAATTAGGCATAAGTGCGCATCTGCAAGAAGCCGTTTTCAAAACACTCTGATAGTGGGGTTAGCACCAGAGAAAATCCCTAGACAAAACTGACAGACCCAGCAAAGACAAGGCTCTCCGAATAAAGCAGTTACACTACTGGCAACAACAGCGCTCTGCTTCCTTTTCTGCATAGTAAATGTGCATTAAGTCTGACCTGGAAGAACCACTTCATTGGATGAATAAGTCCATGCTTACTCAGTTCTTGCCCTCCCTGTTAAGGCTGCCAACATCATTGCCAATTAGTGCCAATCCTGAATGCAAATTGTAATATGAATAGGTCTTTCAATTTTTGATTCCAGACTTCTGCACTGGTGGTGTATTAATGTTTCATTAGCACACTCTGTTCTGTAAGAGGAGATTCATTCACTTGTGTTTCTGCCTTACCTCTGGGGAAAAAAAGCTGTCTACCTGAAGTACTAGAATATGGGCAAAGGAGCTTGTACTTCTGAGTGCTCCTCTCAGCTCTAGCAGCAAACTTTGGAATCAAGACTTTTTGGGAACCTGGACTTACTGAAAATATATATTACAGTACCCTGAAGACCACCTTTAATTTTTACCTGATGTGCTTTATCTTTACATATTTGCTCTCAAGCAGTGTCCAAGATCAGGAATTCAAAAGCTTTTCTTTGGTGGGGTGCAACCCATTGGTGTTAGTGGCAGGAATACCCAATAATGCCAACTGCATCGGATGTGAGTAAAAAAATGCATTGGAGCAACTCTCAGCTCTGGTCTGGGCATATACCTCCAAACACACAGCATGGTTTGAAGGTCCTTTGTTCTTACCTCTGAAGGTCTCCTTAGACCTTAGGATAGGATGAATTTCCCTTGTCAGAGTAAGCAGAAGCCACTTCATTCCTTCCCAAGAGAACCAGTTCTGAGACTCTCTCCATTAAAGAGCTTTTTTGACAATGAATGTGAAGCACAGTGTACTTTTCATGGAACTTTGCAGAGCATGAAGCAAGGGCATTTAAACATGCTGATTAGCTTCAGAAGAACTCAAAAGGCATTAACAGGCTGGTTGTGTTACATTATAAATCCTAGCAATAGCAGGTATATGCTTTCACAGAATTGTCCCATTCAAGTCAGTTGAACATGTAATAAACCTGAGAAAAATATAACATATCATCTATTGATTATGTTACCAGATGTAAAAAATACAGCTAGCATAGACCTCCACCTGCTGCAGGTGCTTTTATCAAGTCCAAGTAGTGCCATGATCTTGTCAGGTAGAGATGATGTGATCAGGGCTAAACAGCATAATTGCTAAAGGTACTTCTCCTGATTACTGACACTTGAGGAGCTGCATGAACACTGCACATATCACTGTCAGGAGACCTGCAGAAAATCACTCCTAGATAAAACCTCTGGCAAATGTTTGCACTTTGACATTTATATTTCTGATACCTTCATGGTAAAAAACAAGTATTCTACCCAACACTCTTCAGGCCTTTTATATCAGGAGTATATCAGAGCATCAGGAGGTTTTACAGGAAGAGAGGGAAGCATAACTCACTGATCCCCTTTCAGGTGCCCCTAAAGGTATTGCTGTAGTTTTATACTCAGTTTCAGGCTGATTTAGAGAAGTTGTAAGACTGAGTGCTGGCAGGGACAAGTAGAAGTGATATCTTCTTAATTTGACTTCAGAAGTGTACTTCCAGCACACTGCAGAGTTTTTGCACAAGTCTGCTGACAGACATGCTAGGTTTCTTGACCTATAGCCCTTGAACAAGAAGCCTTCCGCAAATTCTCCCTCACCTTCACAACATCTGTGTATTAGCAGGATATAGTAATGCATTGGCAGCATGGTGGAGCAGTGTGATCTTGGCACACTCCTGTTACTAACTGGCATATAACTGGAAAGTTACTCATTCTGAGAACTCTGTTCCCAGATTCACATTCGGCTTTGTGAGGTCTGTGTTTTATGAAAAGCTCAAAGTCAATATTATGGCTCCCTAAAAATTGTAGGAAAAGCTGTTGCTTCTCACAACCCTTCACAGTGCTGTAACCAGAGAAGTAGGAGATGATTTCTCATTTTTACCATGCAGTATCGTGGTAAAATCATGAGCTGTTCCAAAGAGCAGATAGACAGGGAGAGATGATCCAAATTCAGTATGGAAACTGAAGCTAATCAAAGCTCCAGCTGCAGATGGAGTAGGGAGAAGAGAGGAGCTCAGACCCTTCCTGCACTGTGGTTGTGTAGCCAGACTCATGGTCTAGGTGGGAGGCTTAGTCAGCCTTGAACTGCTAAATATAACCTAGGCCTGCACGGCTGCATCCTGTGGTGTATTCTGGTCACTATTTTTAGCACTCTCAAACCACGTTTTAACCTTCAGCTCAACAGAGAGAAAGTAAACCTAAATTATATCTGCACCCTGAGAAATGCTAGGGGTTCCAGGCTCTAGGGGTAGTGAACTTCCCTGGATGAGTTTAGATACCATCAACTGTCTACACAACATCCTTTCCTTAAATATTAAGGCCCTAGTCGACAGTGTTAGCATGGGCTGCAAAGTTTGCATAAGAATCCTCCTCAGAAATATTAACCAGAGCCTCTTTGAAAAACAACTTAAAAATGGGGAGTGAATATGTGATCCAGTGATTGCCCTGAATTATCAAACTCTCCAAAGCTCCGTGGCAACAACTGAAGGAGAAAAAATTTGACGCAGCCCACAAGGTTTCTGTAAGCTCTGCCTGCCCTCAACCCAGGCCTTAACAGTTCCTGCATAGAGCAGGCACAGGGTTTGAGGAAAAGCTGTGATTTTCTCTGAGAAATCAACTATTGTGTGGGAGCCCTAAAAATGATGCCACAGTATGTACATACTACAGTTTTGTTTGTGCAGACATACTTGCCAACAGAAAGAGTAAAAGCTAAGTCTCCACTGTATATGTAAATAGGACTAATATTCTGAGTTTCCCTCTATTCTGATCTTTCTCCCATTAATAACTAGGGTAATCTTCTCCCAGACGCAAAATGTCATGACTAAAGTTGGGAAGACATTACATGCTTAAGAAGATGCATTCAATTTTTAGTGTATATACTTTGTGTGTTAAGTAAAATATTTGAAAGCTAATTTTTTCTTGCTTTGTCTACCATAATAAGGAAACAGTTTTGGGTTTGTTTTTTTGTGGGTTTTTTTTTGTTTGGGTTGGGTTGGGTTGGGTTTTTTTCCCCCAACATATTGCTTTACTTTTCTTGGGGTAAGATTTTAATAGCAAAAGTGGTATCTTTTGTGGACTACTTCCCATTTTCAAAGTAGGATTTAGGGATTTAGGCTTTTTATTCTATTATTCTTATTTTTTATTGACTATATTTGTGTCCTACCATATATCAAAACTGAGTTCTGTATTTCCAGGGGCAGACTGAATAGGGAGGAAATTCATTATAAGCACTTAAGTGAGAGGAAGGTTTCCACTTCACTGGAAGCTTGTTCTTGTAAAGAGGGATGCTTGGTCTCCAGACCTTACATATCTTTGCCCATAAGTACAAATGCAGTGGATTCTATGTCAAAATTTGATCTTTATTTCATTTGTAGCTTGATAGACTAATTAACAGTACTATTCTGTGACCACTGGTATTCTTTGCTGAAAATATTTCCTAAAGCATACATTTTCAAGTGGTATTCCATGTTGTATTTGTCTGATTGGCAGTTTCATACTAGGACAGTTAGATCTAAAAATAAGTATTTTACAGTAGTGTTTTGGGAGATAAAGTTGAAAAATCCATATTCTAGATTCACTTACTGCCAAAATTTCAGTGCTAGTTATATTAATAACTGCTAGTTTGAACGAAAAACTCCATTTAATAGGGATGTAGGTAACTCTCAATTTATTCAAACATTTCGTATTTAAAATGCAAACATTTTATTTTTATGTTCCAGATTGGAAGTAATGGTCAACACTTAAGAAAGTAAGTCAGATTCCTAAATATGTACAAAGGATCCTTAAAGATCACTTACAAATCTGAAACCAGGTTAATTTTACAATTGGAGGCAGCTCTCTGTGAAAATAATAGATATTGTTGCTCATCTGGCCAATATGAATTGTGGAAAAGATTAAGGGCAAATGCCAGATGGCTTCCTAGCTAAGGAAATCATGCTGGACTCTGGAAAACCACCGGAACTGTCACATTTATTAAGGAAACAAGTTTTTCTTCTAGGCAAAAATGAGTAGCAGCCTCAAAAGGATAAGCAACAACAACATCAACAATAATAATAATGTATTTTGATAATAAAATAAACAACATTCTAATGTATAAATAATTATATGATTTATATATTAATGTGATTTATAATTCGGCACTTTTGATGTCAATAGCACTGAACAAATTTGTACCTTCTCAATGTTATTTCTTTTTCCAAGCAGCTTTCTGTAAATAATGTGGGGGGTTAGTGCTCCAAATTATCTCTGCATATGTGACATTTCATCTTTCTAGGCTGTTTATGGCAAGAACATCATAAACTTGAAATGCTTTAGCAAACTTGTCTTCATTTATTAAGTGTAAAGAGGTTATGCTTCTCCAGTGACAACTTTTCTCTTTTATAACTGATGAGTATGATACAGGATGCACTGATTCCCAGACCTTAGAGATACAGTAAGAGTATTCAGATTGAAAAATATAATCATGCACATTAATAGAAAAGCTGCTTGTATGAATTACTGAACTAGCCTAGACTTTGCCAACATAAACAATTGAAGAAGTATATCAAAATCAGGGACATGTACTGAAAGAATGATCTACTCTTCATGCCAGACTGAAATGTTGTGGCAGTGTCATCCAACGCTTTCAGTAGCGCAACAGTCCATCTTGCACTGCTTATTGTCATGCAAAATTGCACTCATCCAAGATGAAGTTTTCTATGAATTTCTTTGAGGTTGTGACCCACCATTTTTTCTTTTTTCTTTTTTCTTTTTTTTTTTTTTTCCTTGTTCTTATTGTTGTGGCTATTTTATTTTGGTTTTGTTTTTGGCTTTTTTGTTTCTGTTTTGGTTTGTTTGGTTTTTTTTTTTTGTCATTTGTGGAATTTCCAACCATAACAATTCAGCCATTTCAGAGGAAACCAAAACAATTCAACCATTCTAGGGAAATAGACTATCTAATCACTATAAAATCACTATGAAATTCTCCTAGCCATTCAGCAGAACGTAGAAACCATTCCCATGCTTTTATACTTTATAACCAGAACCAAAATTTGGTGTGAGGATCACCTTGCTGTCAGGGATGATTTTACCATCCTCATAAGAATCATACCTAATTTGATCATAAGCCTATTTTAGTTTGCATAGGACCAGTAAAAACATCCTTCTAGATTTATCTTGTATTAACAGATAAATCACCCAAATTTTGTCTGAAATGAGCCCGATATTCACCCACGTGTAAGAGAGTCACAAAGCCTGAGAGAGGCTTTTAATGACACTGCTTTTCAAAATGCTGGATATTGTTGTGTGTTGGGTTTCCTGTGCTTTCATTGCCTTTGCTACTGAATCCATGCAGCAAAGGGCATGAAGATCCAAACTGGTGGGAAGTGAAGCCACTGCACCACAGGAAGACTGGAGATGAGACACCAGAGAAAGGAAGGAGAAGAGCTTAAGGTGGATCAGAGGAAGAACATGGAAGTGTGGCAGACCCCCTTGGGCATAACTTGCCCTGGCAACTGCATGTGATCCCAAAATCTCACACTCGCTGTTCATGCTTTTATCAAACAGCCAAAGTTAAAACCTTATGATGGGGTTGAGACCCAACAGCCGTGGTGAATCCCTTCTATAAGGAGTGCATTTCTTCCCCACCAGAGGTTATCCACAGAAAAAGCACAAGCTTGCTCCTGTGGTGAGTTCACCGCGGCTCGCGCTTACTCCCCCAAAAGGCCCTCTCCCTCCCTGCAGCGGGGCAGGGCGGAAACAGCAACGCCGTGGGTCTATATGCAGGCAGGAACATTGCTTGCCAATTGCTGTCATGGGCAAAATGGACCCGACTTGAGGTAATTTAATTTACTTTGTTGCCAATTAATATAAATTGGTTAATTACTGATTCAGGACCTGGGAAACAAAAGGATAGGACAGAAGCAAATATTAACACACCTTTCCTCCTCCTCTTACCTCAGTTTCTCCTCTGCTGTTCCTCACTCTGTTTCTTTCCCCCTCCTCCTCTGCCCATGCAGCGTCTGCTGCCCTGTCCTTCCTCAGAGTCACAGCAGTGTGGACCACGGGGTCAGCATCACCTTGCTGTATGTCCTTTGTGAAGACGGCTGCAAGGATCTGGAACTGCCTGTGTCTGTTGCAGGGCAACCGTTACCGGCCCCCACATATGGTGCTGGGAGATGTGTGGGTTCAGGGGGCCCAGGACTGCGCTGTGGGGCCTGGCAAGGGCACACTGCCTCAGCAAGAAGCTGCTGGAAGGAGGTTGAGAAGGGAAGAAGTTTAGGCCAGGCAGGTTGGGTTGGTTTTCCACAGCACAGGCTGTAAATGGACAGCAGTGAGCAGAGCGCCCCAAATGTAAGAAACACCCGAGTTGAGGCTTCCCTGGTAACGCTAACTTGCCTCTGGCAGTATGTGTAGGCTTTATGGTGGTCTTTAAGGGTATGTCCAACAGCCAGCCTTTTCCAACAGCCCCATCCAATAATCCATGAAACACTCAGGGATTACTGGGTAAAAAGAACAGGAATTGCCATGCAGCAGTTAAAATACAAACACATTTTGCTTTGTGTTCCTTTACTGCTTTGTGTCACTTAACAAAAATCTACATTTTGCTTTAACACTGTGCTTTACTTCATGAAGGTGTTTCAAAACCAGTATACAGACACCCAGAAACAAAATAATTGCAAAATTGAAAATTCAATCAGAATGTCATGGAGAAATGTAAGGCTATTCTTTTGGTTTTATTTATTTCTCAAAGAAAAGCTTTAATCGCAATCAAAACTTAAAAAGAAATTGAGTGGGAAAAATCCACCAGAAATTTTAAACAAGCCTCACCAAGCACTTCGAAAAATGGGCTGTTGCACCTTCAGCCAAGCTCATCCAGTCAGTGTGCCTCTGGCAGCTCAAACTCCTGTTCACCCTGAACAAAGATAAAATCTATTTCACCAGCAGAACTGTTCCAATAAGGAATAATTCATTTACAAAACACTCCTGAATTTCACCAATGGATGTCACAGAAAACACCAGGCAAAAATTAATCATTCTATCTTCACTGTAAGGACTGGGGTTCATGAGGCATGTCAGGCCCGAGCCTTGGGAACGTAAAGAAACATAAAAAAGATACCGCCCCAATGAGCACTTGACATGTAACCTGTAATATGAGTCTTTTTAATGCTATAATAATACATCTGATTGCGTACAGTTACCAGGAAACCTTGGTTCTGAGCAAAATCATTTCACCAATCTAGTGATTTTTAATCCTTTTTAATATTGTAGGCATACAACACAAAAAATTCTGAGGTAAACTCATGAGATGCTAAGGTGAGTAAGCTGTCTTAGCCATCCATTTAAAATGAACAATTATTTCCAGTAATGCAGTCAACAGTTGAGCAAAAAGAGGTTTGATGACTTCTTAAATAGCAGTTTAAAAAGCTCTTTCAACAGCCACACTTTCTTCTTTCAAAAAGAATGTTTTCAAGTTTTCAAAAACATTTATAGTAATTTTGATGTGTTACATTTTTTCTGTCATTGCAGGGCATTTAGTGTGGTAATTAGAACTGCTCACAAATATAGGGGGACTTTATAAGGATATTAAATCACTGTAACACAGCTCTAGGTCCTGATGGATTTAGTAATGACTTCTAAAATGAGATTCCAGACAAATCAAACTACTAAATGCTTGATCCAGTAAAAAAAAGAATTTATATTGTCAATGACATAAAAGCTAAAGAAGTCTTGGAAAGGATAATATGTACACATCTCTCAACATCATGTCATTATAATTTGTTGAATGAAAAGTTTACCCAAAGTACACCCAACACGATTTCTCAGTTCAGCTGTTACAGTAGAATTTAGGGAGATAACAATAATAAGTTCTCTTATCCCTGCAACATTTTATTCTGACTCCAGGAGGGTCAAAGCCGTAATTATTTTCCATAGGGAAATTATCCTGCTATTAACCCACCATTATATTTTATGCAGCACAGTTAATGCAAACATGCTATACTGCTGCATAACTAAAGCATAATTCATTAAATAGATGCAAATTTACAGTGAGATACGTAATGTCAAATAATCCTTTAACTTTTCTAACATGTAGAAAACTGAGGTCTGAAAATTTATTGGTGACCAGAAGGTTGGTAGGAATGGCGAGGGTCTACCCTTCACTGACTGTGTGCTTGAGACTGGTACTGTGGGATGATTCCAGGAGGAACTCGGGCTGGCCAGCTGTGATCCTGCACCTCTGCATCCTTACCACCATCCTGCAGGTATGAGGAAATGAGATACATACATAGTCTGCTGTGATGGACTTTGTCATTCATATTAACATAAACTTCTGAAGGCTTATAGAAATATGAATGCGTGTCTGTAAAAAGAAATAATAAACCAAAACAAAACACTTTTGATGCAAAATAAGTGGTTTTATCTACAAAATAATTGCTTTGAGTGCTTGTGTTAATGAATTAATTTCTGAGTGTTAAATAATTTTGTGTTAAATAATGATAACACTGTTTTTTAAATGAATTTATTTCCTATTGCAATAGTTCACTGTGAGTGAAAAATATTTTTTTTCTGTGACTGTCCTGGTTTTGTTTATTTTAACAGTCATAGTATCTATCTGGATCTGTAGATTGGTAAATACATTAAAATAAATATAATTACCATTTGTCTAACTTGAAATAATGATTTAATTTTTATTTGCCAAACTGTTTTGACTATGTAAATGAGCAAATGTGATATTTAAAACCCATAAATATAATCAAGAGATTATATTTAATATATATTTATATATTTAATTTATAATATAATTATAAATATAAATATATATTTATAAATATATATAGATATAAAAATATATAAATAAATATATATAAATATATAAAATATATATAAATGTAATATATAATATATAATATTTAATAATAATAATTATATATTATTATATAATTATATAATTATATAATTATATATTATATTATATATAAAAATATAATAATGATAATAATTATTAAATATATAATATATATTTATATATAAATATATATAAATATTTATAAATATAAAATATATAAATATATAAATAAATATATATAAATAAATATAAATATATAAAAATATAATTATAAATATAATTTATATTTAATTATATTTAATATATTTAATATATTTAAATATAATCAAGAGATCTGAATGTGCACTAAGTTTTTAGTTTGTCTTTCTTGTTGTTTTATGGAGAATATGTACATTTAAATATTAACATATATTTTGGGGCAACATTCAGTTCTGAATACTGTAAAATGTATGTAGTAGACTAGTGATTTTTAAACATGCAATGCCACAGCACATGAATAAATAATATGACTTGAAAACACAAGTCTTGGACAAACTATGACTTACTTTGCCACAGGACCCAAGTCCACTGGGGAAGCTCTAAAAAGAAATAAAATTAAAAATGAAAGGTTACAGTGCCTAAGTCCAGGAGAAGTCTGGAAGGCAGTCAACCATCTGAAAACAAGCATGCCTTTCTTTGGCTGGCTGTCAGGTCTCAAGGCCTCTGAGAACTAAATAGCTACAGCTAAGCTGATTGTAATGCAAAGGTCTCAGTTCTCCAACTATCTGGTCAGTGAACTTTGATGATTGCACTTCAGCCTCTTCTAGGACCAGGTGCTCAGGATTCCTTCCAGCAGAAACCATGACAGGTTTCTAGAGTGTGAAGAAACAAGGGTGTACACAGTGATCTCATCCCAGCATACCTCTGGAACAGAGCTAGGGCACATACCTGGACCTGTGAACTGGGAACTGCTCTCAGCTGCCGCAAGAGCCTTGATATCACAATTGCACCTGAGGACCGCCATGGCTCTATTTCTATGGAATGTGTTAGACACATCAAAGAGATGCTGGCAGTGAACAAGAGTGGACAGTTCAAATTTCTTGAAATATTAAGTTCTTTAGGAAAAAGATATAAACCAGAATCATAAGTATGCTGCCTATAATATGTACAATGACATTAATGTGTGCATATATGCCATAAATCCCTATAAAGTTTGCAGACTTTCTTTTATTTTTTGTTGGGATCTGCATATGTTTCAGTGTTGTAAAGATGGAAGTGAGAGAACCAGTCAGTTCTGATACCCTAGTAAAGGAGATGAAGGATTAGGTGGGGCTCTCCTCATAAACTGAAAGGAGATTTGAAGGTTAGCTGCCATGTTGTATCTATGGAAGCTAGATCTCTTCAGGACATCTTGGTACAAATTCGCAGAGACAGTGTCTGTAGCCAGACCATGTTTCAGATTGGGTCTTTCATATCTGCCTTACTGATGTTTAAAACAGTCTATTTTGGTATTGTTTCCATGGTAGGAAGCCAAATGAATGTCATATACTGTGTATATAACAGAAATCTTATATACACATATGCATTACTTTAGGGAATTTCAATACATTATGGTTAGAAATCATCTGGTTTTGCATTTGTACCAAGAAAGTAACTGTGAATATAGCACAGGAAAAGGAAAAACAGCAAAGGAAAGGAGACAGAAAAAGGAAGAAGGCAAATACAAAAACAGAAATAAGAAGAATCTTCTGAAATTCCCATATATATTGACCATTTCTTTGTTGTTGCCTTTTGGGTTCTTCTGGTCATCAGGTTATCACTCCATGTAGACTGTCCATAGCCCCCTGGGACTATGAATCCCCTTATTTTCAAAGACTCAGGTGTTTCAAGTATCAACTTTTTTCGAAGTAGATGTCATGGCACTTCCTTCCTGGCAATATCCATTCTTAATCTATTACTTCTTGTGGCTAATCAAACTCAGGCAAAATTATGGTGAACCACAAAGTTAACTTTTTGTATGACCCGGAAAAGAACAGGATATCTTGATACCTGTGTCTGCTTGTGTCATGGAAGGGCTGAGAGCCAAAACCAAGGTATAAAAGCCGAACATTGCAGAATCAGTCTTAAGCCATGCAGCTTCTCATTTCAGCAGGCTGCTTTGCAAGAACGCAAGCAATTCCTGTTATCACTTCACAACCTCAGGGCACCCTAGAGGCAGATCCAAGTGGTAACAGACAGCGCATAACACTTAAATCACAGCCTAACCCCCAAAGCAACCCTCAGCTAAAGGCAGGGAGCTGCAGTGGTATCAAAGCAGTATTTTTAACACTACTAACTTTAACACCACTAAAGACTGAGAGAAAACAAAAAGTGAAGGCTCACAGTTGTCATGCTATTTCATACTGCAAATTGCATAGCAACATCTCAGTTTTAATGTGCGATCTTAGCATAGGAATCTTGGCACCTGGTACTTATGGCAAACTCCTCCTCAAGTGAAAGGCAATTGCACATCCAACCTAGTTAAAATGAACAGCAATAAATCCAGAGAAAGAGGTTTACCTATTTTTTGGCAGTGTTTTTTTTTTAAATAAGTAGTATTTCTCTAGGGCATGCAGATCAGAAAACATTAATTTCCAAAACAGCATTTCTAACCAGTGGCAGCACCTTCCCTCTACTTTGCATGCAGCAAGTACAAAGGAAGAAAGAAAATGAAATTTTACTCCTTTCAGTAAGTTGCCATTCATATTTTGAGAAACATACAGTGCTAAATTGTCTGTCTCTTCCAAATATGTCCTACAGTTGCATCCACAGAAACACAGAATTATCACCCAAATCTTGCCAGTTTCTAATCTCTTTCTTGCAGTAATAACAGTTTTCCAGGCAAGGGCTTCTGAGTCAAACTTATTTACATCCAAACACAAGTCAGACACTCTGCTCAATATTATTTTAGAAATGGCCCTTTTTTCTACTGAAGTTCATGGAATTTTATGTTATTTTTCTTCAACTCGAGCAGATGTAACCAGTAAAAATGTTTTGACAAACACTTTAAGTTTGAAGATTTTTGTGATGTATGAACATGACTGGCTTGCTAAAAGAGAAGCATTCTGACTAACTCAGTGCTTAGGACAGTGGTAAGATTTTATTTTTGTCTCTAAATCTCTAGAAAATCTGAGGGCTTTTTTCTGCTACTTTGATTTTAAACCATTTAGAGAAAAAGTGCTGTACTTGAAAGAGATGCTGTAGAAGGGCAGAGGAGTGGGCTTCTTTCCACCATTGGCCAAAAATCTTTGTTTTAAGCTGAAAAAAGTATCCTCTTCACATAATTTCATAGTGGGTTTTTTTTTTTTTGTTTGGTTGTGAGGTTGTTTTGGTTGTGGGGTTTTGGGGTTTGGATTTTGTTGGTTTTTTGGGTTTTGTGTGGTTTTGTTTTTTTCTGTATTTTGTTTTTGTGAGTTTTTTGTTGTTGTGGGGGTTTTTTTGTTTTAGGGTTTTTTTTTATTTCTGTTACTGTAATTCATTTCACCAGCTCTACTGGCATAAATGGTGCTTTTATTGTACTATGATGTAGCACCTGTACAATGCAATACAGCTACCAGAAGCTTAAAGGCAGACAAGATTGCTGGGACAAGTGAAATACTAAAAGATTCTAGCTATTCACTCAGGCCGTTGTAGTGCACGTCTTCCTAGCTCACTTTAGGAAACAGTTTTAGCTCTAATATGTCGTTTGTGTGTTTTGACAGCGCTAGTGAGAAAGCATGATAACTGGAAGAGGGCAGAGTGGTTCTCTTCTGCAATATATTTCAAAATCTGTTACATTAAGCCCACAAGCTTCTTTAGACAGAAAATTAATATCCTTCCATTTCATGACTGATGCCTATACTGTGTTTACACTTGTCATCATGCAAAGGAGCAAAATACTTGTAGTCCTGTACTCTAGTAACCTCTGTGCCAAAAAGAAGTGAAGGACCATATGAGGATTAAGCAGTGAAGGTTACTAGTTCAGACTGTGTACTGCACAGAATTTAATTTGATTCACAGCAGGCTCAGCAGAAACATGGTACTTGGTGTACCTACGGCAGAGAAGTAAACTCTTCTTCCATAAGGAACACTTAAACTGTCAAAACTATGAAACAACAGTCAAAATCTTGAGTTACTCTGTCTCTTCAAAAACAAGAATGCAAAGAATTTACAAAAAACACTTTCCAGAAACAACAGTCACTAGAATACTGACTGACTTGTGGGACATAACTAATTGTTCAAAGTTAACTCGAAAGAACTGTCACAAATGTGGAACTTTTTGGCTCCTCTTGTGATTTGACACACCAAAGGGGAGCAAGATGATTCAATGCCATCACTAAAAAGTGCTGAATTTTACTCTCTGTGAGGCTGTGTAGAGCTGCAGAGGTTACCTACCTTAAGCACTTTCCTATTCTGCCTGATACGGAAAGATGTATGTGGTTCTGTCTTTTCCAGATACATTATGTCTCCATGCAGTGTTTTGTTTCTTCTGAAGTCAAAGCCCAGCTAGGCAAAATGGCATCTTTGCTGTGGAAAATGAAGTATCACCCACCAGATGCACATCTATAATATGTGTATACTGCTGTAATCAGAAATTGTGCCAGAAGCATTGAGATGGTGTTTATCTTGAAATATTCACTCTACATTTTTCTATTGAATCATGAAATGTAGAAATTATGGTACACTCTACAGTTTTTAGTGGAAGTGTAACACTGTGAAATATAGTTCCTATACTGCCTATTTGAATTCTTAAATGAAGTGTGATCAATAATTACTCCAATTCTTTGCCTTATGCATGGCAGGCTGAATTATACCTGCAGTCGGTAGAAGTTACTCTTCAAGCTTACAAGTTCTCAATGTTCCATAGCGTGCAAAAACAGTCTTAGTTTTTTTGCAAGATAAATGGCATACAGCAATTTGTTTTTTTATAAATAAGGTGGTTGAGTAGGTGATAGGCAGCTTTTGCATAGCAAGTTTTAAGCACATGCTGCAGATTGCAGGGCTTGGCACTGAGCTGAGTAGGAGGGCACTGGGTAAAGAGCTTAGATAAAAAGCATCTTGCTTTTGGATTTGGTGTTTCTACCCAAGTCCTGGTTCCTCCACCTCTATCAAATGAACCTGACTGGAATTTAAGAACTAGCTTATGTCTCCTGGAGAGCTGAATTTGGTAGATGTTTTCTCAGGTTTCTTAATGGGCAGATAGGCTCAGGGTTCTATAGAATACAGTTGTTATGCTTTCTTTCCAAATGCAACAGCAGTATTTCTCTCCCCCAGTTCTTTGATAAAACAGCTGGAAGTATAAAACATTCATTCAGGAATCAAGAAAGCAAGATTACAGCCTCAATTAGATATGAGAGAAATGTACATGTCCCATCAATTTCTCCTTCTGCCTGCTGTCAGTGGAGCACACTTCACCTCCAAGGCTTAAGCTGTGCTGTTAACCAGCAAGCACTTCAAGACTCACAAAGGGAGTGAAAAAAAGAGAGAAGCTGCCTAGCTACCAATACCAACGTATTTAGCTACCAAGCTAAATAAGGCCAGGTATTTAGAGCATCCTGCCAAGAAAAGAAAGGAGCAGGTTTCAGCAATTCCTGTAGCTATTTTCCAATGGACATTTTATTTTAAACTTTCTTCAAGCATAGCTTAGACATGGATCAAGAGTTAACATACAAATTTATTCTTCCTATGGGAAGTGCCCTAGGCAGGCTTTCAAGAGAACAGGCTTCTCCTGAGTGACAGAAACAGGTATGCTTCTGGAAAAAAACAGGTTAAAATGAGGAAAAGAAGCCCTGCTTCCCTGTCCCCTTCTTGAGGACAGCTTTGGGCTGTAGATCTCAAATGGTAATAGTTTCCTGCTTGGTATCTCAACATCTGGAGGAGAGGCAGGGTGAAAATATGACTTATTGTCACATAGAATAATAGAATAGTTAGGGTTGGAAAGGACCTTAAGATCATCTAGTTCCAACCCCCCTGCCATGGGCAGGAACACCTCACACTAAACCATGCCACCCAAGGCTTCATCCAACCTGGCCTTGAACACCGCCAGGAGTGTAGCATTCACAACTTCTCTGGGTAACCCATTCCAGCGCCTCACCACACTCACAGTAAAGAACTTCCTCCTTATATCCAATCTAAATTTCCCCTGTTTAAGTTTTAACCCGTTACCCCTTGTCCTGTCACTACAGTCCCTGATGAATAGTCCATCCCCAGCATCCCTGTAGGCCCCTTCAGATACTGAAAGGCTGCTATGAGGTCTCCACGCAGCCTTCTCTTCTCCAGGCTGAACAGACCCAACTTTCTCAGCCTATCTTCGTACGGGAAGTGCTCCAGTCCCCTGATCATCCTCGTGGCCCTGGATCACCACCTTCAACCTACTGGTCACACTCCTCTTGATGCAGCTCAGGATATAGTTGGCTTTCTGGGCTGTGAGTGCATCCTGAAGCCAGCTCATGTTCATTTTCTCATCAACCAACACCCCCAAGTCCTTTTCCACAGGGCTGCTCTGAATCACTTCTCTGCCCAACCTGTAGCTGTGCCTTCAACCCAGGTGTAGGACCTTGCACTTGGCATGGTTAAACTTCATAAAATTGGCACTGGCCACATCACAAGCATGTCGAGGTCCCTCTGGATGGCATCCCTACCCTCCAGCTATCAACTGAACCACACAGCTTGGTGTCATCGGCAAACTTGCTGAGGGTGCACTCAACCCCACTGTCCATGTCACTGACAAAGATGTTGAACAAGACTGGTCCCAACACTGATCCCTGAGGGACACCACTCATTACTGGTCTTCAGCCGGACATCAAGCCATTGACCACAACTCTTTGTGTGCGGACATCCAGCCAGCTCTTTATCCACCAAGTGGTCCACCCATCAAATTGATGTCTCTCCAATTTAGAGAAAAGGATGTCGTGTAGGAGAGTGTCAAACACTTTGCACAAGTCCAGGTAGATGACGTCAACTGCTCTGCCCCTGTCCATCATTTCTATAGCCCCATCATAGAAGGCCACCAAACTGGTCAGGCAGGATTTCCCTCTAGTGAAGCCATGCTGTCTGTCACCAAGCACCTCCTTGTTTTTCATGTGCCTTAGCATGCCTTCCAGGAGAATCTGCTCCAAGATTTTGCCAGGCACAGAGGTGATACTGACTGGTCTGTAGTTCCCTGGGTCATCCATTTTCCCCTTCTTGAAAATGGGGGTTATATTTCCCTTCTTCCAGTCATCGGGAACTTCACCTGACTGCCATGGTTTTTCAAACATGATGGCCAGTGGCTTAGCAACTTCGTTCTCCAGCTCCTTCAGGACCCGCGAATGGATTTCATCAGATCCCATGGACTTGTGTATGTTCAGGTTTTTAAGATGGTCTCGAACCAGATCCTCTCCTACAGTTGGCCTAGGGTCTTCATTCTCACAGTCCCTGCGTCTGCCTTCCAAGACTTGGGCGGTGCGGTCAGAGCCTTTGCCAGTGAAGACTGAGGCAAAGAAGTCATTAAGAACCTCAGCCTTCTCCAAGTCCAGGGTAGCCAGTTCTCCTGATTGCTTCCGGAGCGGGCCCACATTGTCCCTAGTCTGTCTTTTATTCGCTACGTACCTATAGAATCCCTTCCTGTTATCCTTAACATCCCTAGCCAAGTTTAGTTCTAACTGGGCCTTAGCTTTCTTAACCTGGTCCCTAGCTTCCCGGACGACATCCCTCTATTCTTCCCAGGCCGCCTGTCCTTGCTTCCACCTTTTATAAGCCTCTTTTTTCCTTTGAATTTTCCTCAGCAGCTCCTTATCCATCCAAGGAGGTCTCCTGGCCCTCCTGCTGCACTTCCTTCTAGTTGGGATACAACACTCCTGAGCTTGTAGCAGGTGATCCTTGAGTATCAACCAAGAGTTTTGGGCCCCCCTGTGCCCTCTAGGGCTATATCCCATGGAACCTTACCAAGCAGGTTCCTGAAGAGGCCAAAGTCTGCTCTCTTGAAGTCCAGGGCAGTGAGCTTGCTGAACGCTCTTTTCACTGTCCTGAGGATCTCAAATTCGATCATCTCATGATCACTGCATGCAAGGCTGCCCTGAACTGTCAACATAGTTACTGGCTCCTTTTACTGAGGTTCTTTTACACTTAGGAGGTGTTTATGGGAAGGTCCTTACTTTACTAGCCTCTGTATGGGAAACCAACACAATCTAAATCAGCAGAACATAGACTGGTGCAGCACAGATTGCACAGATTGCACAACTTCAGTGCACAATACTTCAAATATTTATTTTTCTTTCACCCCCAGAATGGCCAGTAGCTTTTCATTCTCTCCTTTTGAAATTACTGCAATATAGTAGAGGGTTTAGTAAGACAAAGATGCAGGGCACCATGACATTTACCTTTCAAATTGTATCATCTCTGGCACTAACCCAGGGTAAATATGTGATCCTTATTCTTTGACAGCATTTTTCAAACACCAAATTAATGTTTTATAAATCCATTAGACTGACTATGCAAAAAGTACATAGTATCACAGAACATATATCATAAGTGCAAGCTGATGAATGAATGCTATTTAACTCTTATCCCCAAAGTGTGATTTCCTTTTAGGTCTCTATTTCACTTCTGGAATTACAAACAAATATGCTGGTTCTGATTGATAGCTTTTGCCACAAGGAACTAAACTGAGATCACCATTTTGTTTAACATTGACTCTAAAATCCATCTCTGTCATATTTTCAATATACTAAAAAAAGGCTCCCTCTTGCACATGCAGAGTTATCTCAGCACCACCTGCCTGATCTGTCTGACTTTTCTCATCAAAAAGTCAGACTGAGAGCTTGGTAGATCATGTTGTATTTATACAGTGTCTTCAGGAAACAGGCTAAAATCTGACACCTTGCCAGCTCAGCTTTATAGCAAGGCATACACACACACCCCTGTTGCTGCTATAAGATGCCTCTGGTTTAGCATCCATCTACTATAAAGGCACCTTGAGATCAGACGACCTATAAATACAACCTACCCATGTGGTGGGAAAGCTCAGGAGCCATGTGAACAAGGACAGGTGGGATCCTTGATGCAACTTGCAGGGACATTACTGCTCTGGTGCATGTTAAGGGATAGTCAGGATCCAAATTTTCTCCACGTCCTTCCCTGAAGTCAGGGAAGTCACCTCAACAAGACTTACAGCCCCTTGGAAACAAACGAGACCAAATGTATGTAAAGCCTCAGCTTTACATTTTAAAACACAGTTGATCTGCAATGTTTGTATATCATGTTTAATACAAAAGGGCTAAGACCTTTTGAGGATACTTCAACATTATCTGTGATTGATAATAGATCACTGTTTCCTGGTATCAGTAGCTTTCTGATAACAGTTAAAAAACTGTGGACTGGGAAAGAATTGATGCAGGAATCTTGAACAAGGTAATTCTGGGGTTTTCTGGACTGAGGAAACCTAAGCATATTATATATTCCATTATTATGTTATAGCCAAGAAAAAAATTAATGTTTGTTGCCTTATTCAGGTCACAAGCAGCATCTGCTTTTCAGCAAGATCCTTCTGTAGACAAAGCTCTATTATTTTACACTTAAATCTTAGGTTTCAGATGAACTGAATTTATATGCATAAATAGCCACAACCAGAATACCAATCATGCATATCTTTGTATACATCTATAAATCTGTAAACTATCCATCTCAGCTTGGACTGCAGTCATTATCTCTACACAGGTGAGGAATCCATAAGCAAGCTTTGAATAAGTTATCAGATACAGACTACTAGGGACAAGAGATGCATGTTAAAAATATCTGGGGTCCAAAAGAGATGGTTGAAGTTAGAGGCACTTCCTCCTGAAGAGTTTTACTTCCTACCACTTCTCAGCTCCTGGCACTTTTGGTATGAAACCGTGATTATCAGAAGTATGAATTCCCAAATACACAACTGGCTCTACTCCCTCCTTCCCCCTCACTGCTCCATACACACAAACAACCCAGTGGTACCCCCTAATGAAGCAGCAGCTTTGTAAAGTGGGTTCCAACTCCTCATTTGGATTGCTTTTTCTAGGAAGCAGTTAAATGCAAGCAGCAAAATTAACCACATCCCATTAAAATTCAGTCTGATACTGTTTCCTTGGAAAGAGACAGAAGACGACATGTACAACTGTATGAGAGAGGCCTGATTTGTAACAATTTCTAATAATTAAATAGAATGAATTCTATTGTATTTTTCTAAGCTGTTTACTGTGTGCATTTGAATTACTTCATCTGTTGATTCATGAGGAAATGAAGACTGAAAAGAACAATTGCAGAAATCTCAGGCTATTAGCAAACATTCAGGACCACTGACTTCGGTGTAACACATGTTGATTCTGCTAAACTACTCAAACTGGTTTATCCTAGCTTCAGAAACCACAGCAGAAAAAGATTTCACCACCTTTAATAGATGGTGCTAAAAGGTCAACTGAGCAGGCATGTAAGACAAAACACAAGACAGATTTTATAGTTAAAGATTGATACTGACAGTAAAAGCAAAAACTATGAAGTCAACAACCTAATTTTTTCGTTAGCCTCTTACTAACATTAAGTAATGTTTTGAACAGAGAAGGTTGCTTGTAGGTCCCTTGTGAGTGGTTACAAGACCCTGAAAGGAAGAAAGGAATGTACCTGGAGGAGCTAGATCTGTTGGAGTGTGTGTGTGTGATCCCCAGTGTTCTGCAACCTGAAGCAATCCAGAAGATTAGGAAAGATTGCAGAGAAAGGTGCAAGCTACATTGTGGCTTATGCCATGATGAAGGGAGCCCATCTTTTGTTCATTCAGAGAGATGCTTTTGGAAGCATGAATTCCCCAAAACACTTGTAGCTTACACAACAGTTGCATTACAGAGTTTCTTATGTGCCACTGTACTGAAGTTAGGTCTTTTGCGAATTTCACTGGGTGTCTTCCAGCAAAAGCATTGACTCTGACGGACTTTTTTCTTAACAAGAATAAAAAAAAAAAAAAAGAAACAGAAGCTCTTCATCTGTAGCGTCACATTTTGTGCTTTTAGTTACAAACAGCTTAATAGAAATTCTTCATCATATTCGCTCCCCCACTGTTGTGCCACATCTTTCCCAAAATGACTGTGTGAATAACCTGCCACCAGTATTTAATTTAACGGAAATGACACAGGAAAAGAAAAATTTTTTACTAAAAATTTAATGGCTTTAATATTATTTTTAGCTTACATTGTTTAGGGAACCTGAATTTTCACTTTCTTATCATTAATTTTTTATTCAAAATCATAACATTTTTGCTTTATGTCATCACAGTTGATTGCTATGGAAAAGTCCATTATGTCACAAGCATACTATTTAATGATTCCAGAATAATGAATATGGGACTAAGAAAACTTTTAACATCTATGATAATGACAATAAAGATAAAAGGAGAAACTAACAAAGGTAATCATAGGAGATGTTGAAAGAAATGCCACTTAGGAAATATTTAGGCTAGATGTTTAGATATAACAGATGTAGATAATGGTTTTAGTTGTGCAAGACTTTTTCCTTTAAAAATTACTTGTATTAAAAACAAGCTGAAGGAGAGAACTATACTGAATGCTTCTGGTTTCTAATTTTTTTGGGTTTGCAGGTTCATGCATACAATTATCTTCATAGTGGCAACCGGAGTCAGGAAATTCTAACCTGTATCATGTAATTAGTAAGATTTTATAACCCTGATGTTAGAATAGAATAAGCTTCCATCCCAAAAAATTACTTCATTCCCCGCAAGTTAAATGAGAAAAATGAAACCTGGTGTAGAGCTTTCAGACTGATATTCTTTGAGACAAATTCTGGCTACCAGCACCCTGGCTAAGACTACAAAATCTGTCTAGAGTGTAACAAATAGTCTTGTTTATTTTGCTGTCAGAAAGTCCTTCACATTTTGAGATATAATCAACAGACTGATCAATTATTAACAGTAGTTTTGACTTGTCAATCTGTTTCTCCTAGTATCTTTCATAACATTTATTTCTTAGAGATACATCTAATTTTAATTTTGGCCATCTTTGTGATTATCTTCACCCTCTGTAGCCCTCTGCTTTCTTGCTAAGTGAGACAATTCTGCCTACTTGTGTAAAAGGACTGAAAGCACTTTATATTCACATTTACTTTAATTTCCGTGTATCACCATCTACTATTTTATGAGTGCTGTGGGACAACACTTTTAACATTTAAAGAATCCCAGCTATTCAATGTCCTCTTTCCAGCATGCTTAGCAATATAATCTTTTAATTTCTTTAACTGGAGTCTTGACAAAGACAGTTAATTTAAAAGGAAAGCCTTAGTTACAGCTGGCATTCAATCCCACATTTGTCATGAACATATTCTAGTTACCAATGTTCTTGAAACAGTTACAGAATAATGATAGCAAGGCATTTGCTTTTGCTAGTTGCTGATTTTTCCCCAAAGGCTTTTCTGAGAAACCTAGTAGCACAGGGTCTCATTTTTCTCTGGCATACTATAATGGATAATGTTCTAATGCATTTCTTCCCACAGCTTTTCCCTGCTGTATTGCATTTTGCCTTTGTTGTATAGGTACAGGCGAGCCTGAGTTACTATTGGCTTAGCTTCAGCTTGCTTTGAGATTATTCTCACGTGGCTTGGTTTAATTATTTTCTAATTTTCATTTTATGTCTTTGAACAAGTAGTTCAACTTATCTGATTTTCCCCAGCTTTTCTTACTGAAAATCAGATAAAATAGCTCAAGGTTTTTAAAACTGCATATGGAATTATACAGTTACATTATTAAAAAATATCCAGACCTTCAGCCAACCAGACTGAAAAATCCCCTACCCAACCAATCAAAAAAAAAAAAAAAAAAAGGAAAAAAAAAGAATTCCCCTAAGTAGTGATTGGGGTTTTTTCTCATAGTCAGTGCAGTTTTGAAATGTACTATTTTGATATTGTTTTATTTTGTGTTTTGGTGGGGTTTTGGTTTCTTTTTAAAAAAAAAAAAAAAAAATGGAATTTTGAGATTTCCTGCTCTATAATAGACATCTCCCTCCATATCTCATCTGGTGCAATATTCCATTGCTTTATTTACTAAATCTGTAAGCATGATCCTATGTAGCTTTCCTGTTAAGCCATTTTCTGTATCTCCCTATATTTTGGTTTTTTGAGTCCTTTTTGTGGGGAATTGAATTATTTAATTTTAAGAAATGGAATATTAGGTGATAACATGGTTCAGTGTATTGTACCTGGCTAGGAATCAGGTTCTCTATTCCTGATTACATAGTGGTTTATCACAGTGGATAAGATTGTGCCTTTTATTTTCCTTTTTCTTTTCCCTTTAGATGAAAAATTTGAGGGAAGATTATGTACTTCTATAATGTGGCTCAGATCTTGTGATACCTCTAAGAACACTTAACACAAATAATTCAAAATAATTTAGTAGAAAGATTAAGACATGTTCTAGCAGTTTGTGACCATAATAACTCACCATAACTCATACAAACCATGTCTTTTGTTCTTTCCTCAAACAAAAAGCAAGGCAAAGTAAGGCAAGGAAGCCATCCCATCTCTTAAGAGTATATTAAAAGGGACAGGAGGTAATGCTGATCCTTAAAACCTGGTAAAATAAGCAACTACATAGGCTTCCCTGTTTTTAGAAGCAATTTGTTGCAGTTTTTGTTTGCCACTAATCTTCAAACACTGATCTAAGCTTTAGAACAATAGCTTTTTGGAGTAGAGAAATTTGCCTAACCCTATCTCATTAATATATAGCTATGCAATAGCTATGGAAAAAAAAAAAAAAGCAACAACAAACCAGCTAGCACCAATAACAGCATTTTTCCAGAAAACAAACAAAACAGAGGGTGCTGTCTCCAGGAAGCAGGATCTCCGCCCGTGATTTAAAGCCTCAGTCATAATATACCCTTGTTCCAGTGAAGAGCAAGAGTGTTTCAAAGGAGGCCGTTAGTCAACACTCGGAAGTTGTGATGCAAACCATGGAGCCTAAGCACATACCTGAACTGAATCCAAAGGAGACTCCATCAAACAAAACAAGTAGATATACTTAAAAATGACTCCTCATGTAGAGCTACAAACAAAGGTGTGACTTTTGATAGCAGCAGGTAGGAAAATAGAGGTAGCAGCAGGGAGTTGGAAGGAACCTTCTGGAGGTGCCATGAAAAATCACCTGTCTACAAAAGTCACAATGAAACAGCATGCTTCTGAATTTCAGCAGGATTTTCAAGCAGATGGGGATTTACTTTCTCTGCACCTGCTGTCAGTATATATTAGACCATAAACATCAGCAAACATTGATTAAGTATGTTGCCCAAATGAAACATTAGGCAAAGAAGGAAGGAAGCATCTCAGGAACTTTCAATCATTATAGACAAATGACTCATCCAACAACAATTTGGAACAGAGCAGAGTCATTGTTGCTTCTCCAACTCAACTGTGCTGAAAGATTTATTTTTGGTAAATATAACCCAACTTTTACGTTTCACAACTACCAGAGATCAGTCGTCATCAACCCCCACAAAACTATGGAAATCAGATTACTGATCAGATGAATGAAGGCGTAATTCTTATACTACATTTGTCTGGAGAAAATCTGCAAAAAGGCATTTCGCTGGAAGCATAGCAGAGGAAAGACCAGCAGAAGGCACTTTTGACCCTGTAATCAACAGACTAAAATGTGACTCCTCTACTTCTTACCCAAATGGCTGCTGCTTGGAAGTGTTTTGGGACAATACAAGCGTTAGGAATGCAACTGTCTCCCTCATTTTCATCTCTTCATTAAGCATAAGCAGCCAGAATCTGGTAAGTGGTATTTATAGCAGCACGGCAGAGAGAATGGCATGAAAGTTACAGATGAGCATGAAAAATCTGAGCAGCCATACAGTCTTTTTCTCCTGGTAGATTAGACTTGCCTAAAGCTAGACTTCTAGTATTCAGTGACGATTTTCTCTCCAGTATCCTAAATGGCTCATGAATAAGTGGAAGATGTGTGAGTCATGTCTGACGTGATTTAATCTGTGTTCCAGCTGTTATTTTCAGCAGTATGAAGCACTATATGTAAAGGTTACCTGTAACATATTTAAAGGCTTGTTTGGGCTTGTTAACAACATATTGGAGGAGGGGTTTATTATGTAGACATGCTTAAATACAGATGAACTTCAACAAATAATAAAAATATTAACCTTTCACTCTAATAAATAACGTGTGTCGTAAAGGACTTGGTCGCTGAATGCCTGTGTGAGGCTAGAGAATCTTGAAGTTAATGGCATTTTACATGGATCAAACCTGTTCTGTTTGTTGAGGATGAAGATCCTAATTGCCGCTGCAGTGATGCCTACCTTAGCTGTCTGTCACAGTCAAGCCGTTTAGTTGAATGGAGTTCATGGTAAAATGGGAAGGAAAAAAGAAGTTATATTTTGACTTTTAAACCTCACTAAGGTTGAACTGTGAAGTGTGGAACTTTTAAATCAGGTTTATAATTCCTTGCAAAGCTGACTGATGTACTATGGCTTTTAATGAAGTAAAAAACAGTGTCTTAACTGAGGATTTTGATTCGCAATATTTAAATATCTTTTCACGCTTCATACTGAACACAGAGCTTACCTATCACCAATGCTTTAGTTCTGTCTTCTCATATGCAGGCTCATTTCATACACCAACCACATTGCTACCCAGCTTTGTTTGCAGAAAGAAGTAAAAGAAGTAATATTTAGCATAGAAATTATCCTTTCAGCCAGGCTGGTTTTCTTTTCAAAATAGGATTTTGAACATCTACTGTAATTCATTTATTAGCATATGTCACAGCAAGCACCTGACTTTACTAGCCCTATTCAGGCTAAATGCCATTTGATAAACCTTTAGAGGGAAATGGATTATACATATTGAGGCACTGAAATTGATTTTATTTTAATTCACCTAACTTATAACTAAGAATATGTTATGCTTTTCCTTTTGCATTGTGAAACCTTTGATAGGCAATATTGTAAGGTTCCAGTAACTGGATATTATTAAGTAGAACACATTACCTCTGTGTTCAGATCACAGGTATTCATTTCAGTGCTTGTAATAATATCGTGTGGTCTGATACTTAGGAACTTGACCATCAAATTATTTAAAAGCAAAATAAATCGGGTTTCTTTTGTTAGAGGTTTTTTTTTTGTTGTTGTTCTGTTTTTCTCTCAGTGTGAATTGGTAGTACTCATTTAGCTCCAAAGCAGGGATAAAATAAATATTGAAGTGCCAATACCCAAGAGCAAGGAGATACAGTCCAGCCAATGGTAACTTTCTAAAATGTATTTTTTGAAGTAAAGAAGCTGAGGCATTTTTAAGAACTATTGATCTTATCCTTAAATAGCCAGAGGGACGTTTACATGTGTATAGTGCAGGATCAGTCATTCCGAGCAAAAAGACTCAGTACTCCAAAAGCCTCACCAGCCCTGAGGGAACCCTGCTAGCTTTGATGGTAGTTGGAAACTCATCACTGACCAAGATAACTGATCAATTCTCATAGCAAGAGATTTTTTAGATAAAGGAAGGGCCAATTTACTAAGTGCTGCTGTGCACCTGGTTTTAAATAATAACCCTTGTGACAACGGCTGTAACTTCTGTGTTCTGGGGAGTGCTGAGAATGCCCCTGAGGCTCAGCAAGGAAGGAGAACATATGGGGCCTCCAGCTCCAGATGTATTACACAGCGTAGAGGGTACTCTCGACACAGATACTTACTCTTACTTACTCAAAATTATACGCTGCCTATACCCTGTGATAGAAATCTAGTCTTTTTACTCATCCATACAGCAAACTTGTCAAGTTCTTGCAAATTGAAAAAGAGAAGCAGAACAGGCTTTTAAAGCATTATTGTCTCTCAGGTAGCCCTATATTTACTCTTCTGTGGTGCAATACCCAGGCTCCTCACTCTGTTACTGCAAGATCTGTGACATAGGACCAGCAGGAAAACTGCTGTGCTTCAGTGAGAGGGAAAAAAAAGAAGGTGGGAAAGCCCTTTTGTCACTCTGTTCCCCAGCACTGGGAGAATGCGATAAAGGGAATAGTGATCTGAAAAAGTACTTTTGAACCTGTGATAGTTTTGGCTGGATAGAGTTTATTTTCTTCAAAGTAGATAGTATGGTGCTATGTTTTGGATTTGTGCTGGAAATAGTGTTGATAATGCAATTATTGTTATTGCTGAGATGTGCTTACACATAGCCAAGGACTTTACTGCTTCTGACACCACGCCACCAGTGAGCAGGCTAGGGGTGCACAAGAATCTGTGAGGAGACACAGGTGGGACAGCTGAAGCCAACTGACCAAAGACATATTCCACACCATGCGGCATCATGCTCAGCATATAAAACTGCGGCAGAAAATGAAGGAAAGGGAAGACTTTCAGAGTGATGGTGTTCATCTTCCCGAGCAACTATTACATGTGATGGAGTCCTGCTCTCCTGGAGGAGGCTAAACACCTACCTGCCCATGGGAAGTGGTGAATGAGCTCCTTGTTTTGCTTTGTTTGTGTAAGTGGCTTATGCTTTACCTATTAAACTGTCTTTATTTTAGCCCATGAGTTTTCTTCTGATTCTCTCCCCCATCCCACCAGCGGGGAGTGAATGAACAGCTGAGGCTTAGTTGCCGGTTGGGGATAAATCACAACAGAGTTCACATTTGTATTGGTAATAGAGCTTCTTTAATCTATACAGAAATACCACAGTTTAGAATATCTGAGGCAAATGAATTCTATGTACTTCAGTGTTTCATCATATTCATTGTTATGAAACATGAGAAATACAAAAGAAGTCTTAGCTGAAAAAATGCCATGGAAGTGGACACAAAAAGATGCTAGATGGAATGAGAAGGAAGGGAAGAGAGAAATCAAAGCTGCTTAAAGACATTTGCACTTTTTAATCCAGCTCTGGAAACTGGGGAGGGAAAAGGGTTTTAGGCCAGAGAGATATAAATTCAAGTAAGAACAGGAAGGAAGGTTTAATCAGGAAGAGATGAGAAAGAGCAGGCAAACCTCAACAGCTCTAAAGGGAGCCATTGCTAACAAAGGGACAGAGGAGAGATATACACAGAATTTAGGAGAAGCTGATTTAGGGGAGGTCAGTCCAAACAGCTGGGGACTAAGCTGACAGTTTCCTAAACTAAGTCACTGGTGTAACTAGGATCTTGTCTATTAAATCTTACCTATTCCTACCTTGAAATGCTTTTCTTTCGCAGCTGTGTTTGCAAATCCATAGAAAAACAGTCCAGACAAAGTAATACAGGTGTCAGTGCATCTGATGGTAATCCCGAAGAAAATAAAGGGCTCTCTTGCACTGTGACGGATTGCATTGGTGAAGTCACATTGTCAGTGTCACTTAAAGTAGCTACGCATGACCACAGGTGTGCTCATGACTAGAGGAATGACTTCTCGTTCCTGATTTCCCAGCTTCATCCCTTTGAATTTCTTGGTCTCTGCTGTCAAGCTGGGACCTGAAGACTGAAAATCCTGTGACCTGATGTTTCCCCTGACCTTCCGGATTGGCAAGACTCACCTCCGCAGGGGAACCCACTGCTGGTTGCTCCACATGCTAAGGATGATGAAGTCACACAAGGACTTTCTCTTCTCCAGCCTTAAAAATCCCTGAAAGGCAGAAGGAACACAACTGGGACCACAGCCAGATGTAACCACAATGATATTTGTAATACACTGTTTGGAGTCCCATCTCTCAGCAGTACTTGTTATGTCAAGGATCAAATGAGGGCACAGAAGAACTGCTTGGCCCTTCATCCTCCAGAGTACCCAGCCTGCAACAGTTCACACAGGAAAAACTAAAACTGTTTCCTTGGGAACACGCTCTGTGCATCTCACCAGCAGCAAGAAGGAAGCAACACGATTGCCCAGCAAGTTCAGTGTGCTGCATGCTAATTGACTTGAGAAAAGGTTGCAAGCCTTTTCTATTAATATGTCATCCTGGAAAGTCATAGGTTGTGCATTATGTATAGTGACTAGCAGCAGACATATTTGCAAGAAGTGCACAGAGGCAGGTGGGATAACTTACGAGTTCTGCTGTCTGATAACTACGAGTTCTACTTTTGCACATGTATAAACATGACTGACCTGAGACTGAAAGCAGGCAGTATTGGAATAAAGTTAGAGGTCCAAAGAGAAGGCTATGGCAGAGTTCAGCCTTGCTGTGCCCTGGGAATAACAGGAATGCTCAGGTGTAGCAAATGGGGAAAATGGACAAATATTATTGTTATGTAAAAATACATTCTCTTAGCATTAGGCTCTCTTCCTTTACTGTTTCATCTCTTGGAGTTCTCATCTGCTTCAAATGTTGGATCCCTTGAATCTGGACAGACTAGCGAGACTTCCTATGTTGAGGGCTGTATGACACATGCAAGAACAACCAGCCACAGCTCCTTCTGGCACAGCAACAGATCCAGTGAGTTGTGGAGGCCTTTGATGCTCTATGTGCAAACACAGGCAGGTGCCATTCAAAACCCCAAAAGTTCCTTGGAATCCCCAAGAGAAAGACAGATACAAACAGCAACTGTGTGCTTGTTGTACTGGACCCGAGAGCAAAAGGGTCTGATATAAACATCTCTAGCCATTTATGCAAAGCACTGTAGCTCCTCCTTTTTATGACATTTGCTCAATATTTGCAAATTTGTGCATACATAGTATTAGGGAACATATTTGTTGCTGTTGAACAACCAATTTCAAGGTTTTCACTTCTGCAGCCAAGCATTTCTATAAACCCGTACCTTTTGTCCTCTTATTTTTCATGAGATGGTCGAGTTTGAGATCCTCAGAACACTGAGAAGAGCGTGCAGCAAGCTCACTGCCCTGGATTTCAAAAGAGCAGACTTTGGCCTCTTTAGGAACCTGCTTGGAAAGGTTCCATGGGATATAGCCCTAGAGGGCAGGGGGGGGCCCAAGACTGTGGGTTGATACTCAAGGATCACCTGCTACAAGCTCAGGAGTGTTGCATCCTGACTAGAAGGAAGGGCAGCAGGAGGGCCAGGAGATCTCCTTGCATGGATAAGGAGCTGCTCAGGAAACTTCGAGGGAAAAAGGAGGCTTATAAAAGGTGGAAGCAAGGACAGGCAGGCTTGGAAGAATACAGGGATGTTGTCCAGGTTAGGAAAGCTAAGGCCCAGTTAGAATTAAATCCGGCAAGGAATGTGAAAGATAACAGGAAGCGCTTCTATCGGTACTTAGCAAATAAAAGATAGGCTACAGACAATGTGGGCCCTCTCCGGAAGCTATCGGGAGAACTGGCTACCCTGGATTTGGAGAAGGCTGAGGTTCTTGATGACTTCTTTGCCTCCGTCTTCACTGGCAAAGGCTCTGACCACACCACCCAAGTCTTGGAAGGCAGACTCAGGGACTGTGAGAATGAAGACCTTGGGCCCACTCTAGCAGAGGATATGGTTTGAGATCATCTTAAGAACCTGAATGTGCACAAGTCCATGGGATCTCCGTGGGTCCTGAAGGAGCTGGAGAACAAAGTTGCTAAGCCACTGGCCATCATATTTGAAAAATCATGGCAGTCAGGTGAAGTTCCCGATGACTGGAAGAAGGGAAATATAACCCCCATTTTCAAGAAGGGGAAAATGGATGACCCAGGGAACTACAGACCAGTCAGTCTCATCTCTGTGGTCAATGGCTCAATGTCCAGCTGGAGACCAGTACAACTGGTGTTCCGCAGGGGTTGGTTTTGAGATGGATCCTGTTCAACATCTTTGTTGGTGACATGGACAGTGGGATTGAGTGCGCCCTCAGCAAGTTTGCTGATGACACCAAGCTGTGTGGTTCGGTTGATACGCCGGAGGGAAGGGATGCCATCCGGAGGGACCTTGACATGTTTGTGAGGTGGCCAGTGCCAACCTTATGAAGTTTAACCATGCCAAGTGCAAGGTCCTACACCTGGGCTGAAGCAATCCCAGGCACAGCTACAGGTTGGGCAGAGAAGAGATTCAGAGCAGCCTTGCGGAGAGGGACTTGGGGGTGATGGCTGATGAGAAAATGAACATGAGCCGGCTTCAGTGTGCAGTCACAACTCAAAAACCAGCTTTATCCTGAGCTGCATCAAAAGGATCGTGACCAGCAGGTCAAAGGAGGTGATCCTGTGCATCTACTCTGCTCTTGTGAGACCTCACTTGGAGTATTGTGTGCAGTTCTGGTGTCCTCAACATCAAAAGAACATGGAACTGTTGGAACAAGTCCAGAGGAGGCATGAGGATGATCAGGGTACTGGAGCACCTCCCGTATGGAAGCAGGTTGGGAAAGTTGGGGCTGTTCAGCCTGGAGAAGAGAAGGCTGCATGGAGACCTCATAGCAGCCTTCCAGTGTCTGAAGGGGGACCTATAAGGACGCTGGAGAAGGACTTTTCTTTACCAACTGTAGTGACAGGACAAGGGGTAACGGTTTCAAACCTAAACAGGAGAAGTTTAGATTGGATATAAGGAAGAAGAAGTTCTTTACTGTGAGGGTGGTGAGGCACTGGAATGGGTTGCCCAAGGAAGTTGTGAATGCTCCATTCCTGGCAGTGTTCAAGGCCAGGTTTGAC